>NC_080096.1:15415000-16665000 GCF_950005125.1 Chionomys nivalis | reverse complement strand
TTAGCTGACGCTTCATAATTGCAGATGGTCACCTCATGCCGGCGAAGCTACAGGCAAAGGTAACAGTGAGGTCAGTGGCTGCCAGGGAGCCCTCCTTTCCCAAAGCTCCTCCCCACCACATGTCCTCTCTGAAGCTCCCCTCCGCTGACACTTTAACCTTGAGAAGCCAACAAAGACCACAATCCACTACCAAGATTCCCAGCAGCCAAGAAAACCCAGGTGAGAACAGGAACTTGTCTAAGGAACTTATCTCTGGTGCCCAGAACAAGAGACAGCCAAGGATGTGTGATGGACTGGAACCCATGCCTTCTGCATGCTAAGCAAGCTGTCACTGAACTACACCCACACGCTGTATCAAAAATATTCATGAAAATCTGAAACTTCAAAACTAAACTGATAGAAATTCTATCATTTCCATTCCCTTAATAGTACCTATAGCAGAGCCAGCAAGATAGCCCTGCAGGTAAGGGTGACGCTGCCAAGGCTGATGACCTAAATTATACATGTGACACCAAGATGGTGGAAGGAGAGAAATGATTCCCACAAGTTGCCCTGTAAGCTACCCATACCTATATACACATAAATATATTCAGAAAATAAAATACATGAATTAGAAAAGCAAAAAACTTCAAGTTTATCCAATGAAGAAAGTTATGATGAAATCAAGAAAAATTAAGAAGCCAGCACTCAGGAAGCAGAGGCAGGTGAATCTCTGTGAGACCCAGGCAAGCCTGGGCTACATGAGTTCTAGGCTAGCTAGAATTAAATGTGAGAGCTTGTCTCAAAACAGCAAACAAAAAAGAAAGAAAAATTATAAGCGGATGGAGCAGCCAATACCTCACTTGCTCTTCTCCTGGAGCTCCTGCCCCAGAGTGTGCACACACATTACCAGTCTCTTACCTCAGTCCACTCTCCTCTCAGGCCAATATAGAAGATCTTCGTGGTATCTGCTCCAAAGTTTTTCGAAATATGAATAGAGAGATGATAGACATTTGAAAACCGGGAAATCCTGGAGGGTAGAAAAGAAAGAAGGAGAGAAGACACAGTTGACCATGCGGCATGCATCCTTCCACCAGGGGAGACGACACTTCAGCCCCAACTTGCAGCCAAGTATCAGAGGACACCTGGTCCTTCACCCCGGTTTCCTTAGGAGCAGTGAACACTTACTAAGCATCTGCCAGACCCTGTCTAAGGCAAGGACAGAAAAATGAATAAAAACCACACCTGTCATAGTGGCATATGTCATCACCACACCCGGAAGGCAGAGGGAGGAGGATTACCACAAGTTTAAGGTCAGTCTGGTCGGCATGTTAATTCCAGCCCAGTGAGGGATATGTGGAAAAACTGTCTTAAAAAAAAAAAGAAAAGAAAGAAAGAAAGAAAGGAAAAAGAAAAAAAAGAAAGAAAAAGCAAAAAAGAATATATAATGCTCCTAACTTCAAGAAATAGGAATGATGTGTGACCATCCAGGGTTCTAAGCCATGTTTATCAAGTCGACTTCACCCTTTGGAGAACACTAAAGAAACCAGGTGGGGCCAGGTGGTGGTGATGCACGCCTTTAATCCCAGTACTCAGGAGGCAGGACAGGTGAATCTCTGTGGGTTTGAGGCCACTCTGATCTACAAAGTGAGTTCCAGGACAGCTAGAAAAACATTATCTCAAAAAAAAGGGGGGGAGGAGAGAGAGCGCGAGCGAGCAAGCGAGCAGGCGGGCACAGGTAACAAGTCTGCCACAAGCCCACTTTGCAGATGAATTCTGCAAACACCTTTGCTAATCCATACTAGCTGCTCAGCCGATACTGTCCAGTGCTTCCAAGTTAACAAGTCTGTGATGTGCACTGATCTCTGCCAAAAGCTGGCCATGCCAAGGATCAAGCTTCCTCTGCTGTTGTAACTCGATTCCACTGCTCACAGAGCAGGACACTGGCCAAAGAAAGAAGCAAGCTCACAGGCTGCATGCTTGCTGCAAGTCAAGGACAAGCCATGGCATAGCCAGGGCAAGCAGCAGTCACTCTGGGGAGACAGATATACAGAAGGACTGAGGTTCAAGGCCAGCCTGGGCATATATCAAGACCCTTCTCCACAATGAAAGGAAGAAGAGACAGAGTGGAGGACGGTCGCACGCTTACTTTGTAGCATACTCTAATTCTCCTGCAGTATCTCGGTTCAGACTGAAGGTCTGATCAGGCTCCCTCTCTGTGTCATCAAAGGACATCTGGGGAATGTTCTTGTACCTGAGGGGGAAAAAGGGAAGAAAAGTCAAGGAATGGGCATTATCTCTCAGTGTTTTATAACTCCCTACTGACTGCCCAACTAGCCCCAGTTCTGTCAAAAGGAGATCAAAATGGCATTTTACTGGCATTTACATACAAACATCCCTAGGCCAACAACAAAGCTGGAAGGGGTAGTGCAAGCCTGCAGCCCTGACTATCAGGGAGCCCAAAGCAAGAGGACTTCTTAATCAGAGTTCACTCGGGGCCACTGCAGGCAAACAGCAAGATCCCACCTTGAAAGAAAGGAGAGAGAGGAGAGGGAGAACAAAACAGCAAGTAGAGAGCTAGGAACCACACGCAATCCAGTGGCACCATTGAGGGCTTGAGATCCCAAGAGCGCTCAGCTGGGTCACATACAGGAACTGCACGGAGAAGAGCCGATTCAGCACATCCAGCCCACGCTGAACTGTGAAGACAGCTTACTCATGGGAAAGCGCACACTTCAGCAGAAACATTACACACAGTTAAGATCAGGTGGCCCAACACTCAAGCGGGTTTCGTGTTCAAAAACCACCTGAACACCATCATATCATATTTCTTTTCCTGTTTTTTTTTTTTTTCCCCCCTGGGACAAGGTCTCCTGGCTGTCCTGGAACTTGCTAGGTAGACCAGGCTGGATCTACCTGCCTCTGCCTCCCAAGCACTGAAATTAAGAGATTAAAGGTCTTGTGCCAACATATCCAGCAATTTTTCTTAAAATACAATGAGGGATTTCAACTTCAAAAAGAGTACACAAAAGACAACAAACTCATAAAAGGCTTTGGGAAGTTAAACTGCCAGTAAATTAAAGAAAATATTTAAAAACAAAAAAGACACCTAACAAATTCTGAAGCACTCAGCTGAATGTCCCTCCAGGTATTTTACTAACACACCCACAAAGGAGGGGCTATAATTTCACTGCAGCAGAATGTGTGTCACTTAAGAAAGCAAGTGTTTGCTTCAAAGTGTTCCCAAGAATGAGCCCCAGCAGGGTAATAACAGTGAGTGTTCATGAGCCGCTTTATGAGGCAGTGCGGTACTGCAGTTAAAAACCCACGGGTTCATCCTACAGAATGACAGAAACTACATGCAAGCTGCTCCAAACTACACATGGGGGAACTCAAGTCAGCCACAGGAGAGCAGATACTCTGATTAGAGAACAAAGGAGCTGAAAAGGCGGTCTCAAGAGATACACCTGGGCGCCATGACACTCTGTAATCCCGGCACTGGAGGCAGAGCCAGGAAGATCCCGAGTTTGAGGTCAGCCCCTGTCTCAAAACCACAAGATGGAAATATTCAAGAAGCCAATAAGAATATGAAATATTCCATCACTAACCAAGGATATGCAAATTGGCTATCATCTTACCCGCTCACAAAGGCTACCACCAAAGAACAAGAAATAAACATTGGCGCCGGGCGGTGGTGGCGCACGCCTTTAATCCCAGCACTTGGGAGGCAGAGGCTGGTAGATCTCTGTGAGTTCGAGACCAGCCTGGTCTACAAGAGCTAGTTCCAGGTTAGGCTCCAAAACCACAGAGAAACCCTATCTCGAAAAACCAAAAAAAAAAAAAATAATAAATAAATAAATAAAAATAAACATTGGCGAGGAAGCAGGGAAAGGGGAACACACAAACACTGCATATAGAAATGTAAGCTAGGGTGAGATTATGGGAAATCCTTAAAAAAACAAACAAGAAAACAAAACAAAAGGGAAATAGAAATACCATATGAGCTAAGAATTCCCTTACTGAGCAAATATCCAAAGGAAAGACAGTGAGTACGGGAGAGCCGTCTGCACTCCTACTGCCATCTGCTGCTTATCACGGCACTATCCAATGCCAACTCAATGGCCAAGACAAAGACTCAACCTCAGTCCTATCAACAGATGAATGAACAGAGGAAACGTGACGTAAGCACGGATGCTATTCAGTTATGAAAAGAATAAAATCCATCATTTGATGCAGTGTAGACACGCTTAGAGGATGTTACGTGAAATGAGCTTAACACAGAACGACAAATGCCGCACGCTCTCTCACATACCTAGAAGCAAGACAGGCTGACCTCAGGGAAACAAGGATAGAGAAGAGATTACTGGAGCCTGAGCGGGGGTGTGAGCACGGAGAAAGACTGGTTAACTAGTTCAGGATGCAGCTAGGTAGAAGGAATACCTTCTAGTATCCTACAGCACAGTAGGACAAATATGGATCACCAGGCATAGGGACTCAATGCCAGCATGCGGGAGGCTGACACATTGAGACCAGACCAGTCTGTTACATAGTAAGATGATGGGGGAAAGACACTGTAGAAAAGAACAGAAAAGCTTCTCAGGCATGATAGTACACACCTGTGATCTCAGCACCTGGGGATCAGAAACAGGAGGATCAGGCGTTTAAGCCTCAACTACATAGTGCGTTAGAGGTCAGTGTGTACTGTTATGAGGCCTTCTCTCAAAAAAACGGGAGCCAGATGGTACATGCCTTTCCTCCCAGCAGAGGCAGAAGCGGGCGGATCTCTGTGAGTTCGAGGTCAGACTGGTCTACAGAGTGAGTTCCAGGACAGCCAGAGTTATGTAGAAAGATCATGCCTCAGAAAAATAAACAAATAAAAACCCATGGGGTCGGAGAGATTCTTAAGCATTCAGTTTTGGTTCCCAGCACCCACATGGCGGCTCACAACCACCTGTAACTCCAGTTCCAGAGTATCCTGGACACTCTCCCGACCTCTACAGGCGATGGCACGCATGTGGCGCACATACATATTTACATACTCAGGCACATACACATAAAATAAAGCATACAGGTAAACAGCGTCCGGAATTCATGAAGCAGCTAGTCAGTGTACAGTGTGAAAATGAGCTCACTTTGCCCCACAGACCACACTCAACCAGAGAGGCACAGGGAGAGAACAGCTTGACTGAAGCTAGTCAACCTCCCCAGTAATTAAGTATCCAAAAGTATCAAAAGTTATCAGATCAAACATCGAGTTTCCTTAAAATGATTCAACACAGAGATATACTTTTAAAGATTTATTTTTATTAATGTGTGAATTTCTGTCAATGCCATGCCGGTATGTGTGTCCAAGGAGCCCAGGAGAGGGTGTCTAATGCCTTGGAGCTGGAGTTACAGATGATTACGAGCCACCCAATGTAGTCACTGGGAATGGAACTCTAGACCTCTCCAGGAGTGGCAGGGACTGGACATGGGACCTCACACATGCTCAGTCCTCTACCGCTGAGCTACAACCTTAGCCCCAATTAAGCTTTTGTAATTTTTTTTAAAAACTTTTAAAAATGTTGTTTTTTATAATGGGGTGTCATGTGGTAGCTCACACTGGCCCAGAGCTCACTATATAGCACCAATTGGCCTCAAAGTCTCTGCAATCCTATTTTAGCCTTCCAAGTGCTAGGATTAAAGGTATGAGATACTATGCCTAGTATCAAGATTTATTACTTTTTTATTATTTACTTATTTTACATCCCTACCACAGCCTCCCCTCCCTCCTCTCCTCTCACCCCTCCCCCACATTTGCTCAGAAAGGGCAGGCCTCCCATGGGTTCAGCAAAGCATGGCATATCAAGCACCTCCCCCTGCGTTCAAGCTGGACAAGGCAATCCAGAACAAGGAAGGTTTATTCCTTATGTGTATCTGTGTGCGCCTGCATGAGCTTATGTGTATGTATCACATGCACACAGGTGATCAAGGACATCGGAAGGTGTTGGATCCCTGAAACTGGAGTCACAGGCAGCTGTGAGCCACCTGGTGTAAGTGCTGGAAATCAGATCCGGGGCCTCTGTAAGAACATTAAGTGCTCCGAACCACTGAACCGTCTCTCTGTGGCCACTTCTTTTTCTTTTTATTATTTTATGTATGAGTCCTTGCATGTACATCTATGTACCTCACTTGTATAACTGGTACCCTCGGAGGACATAAAAAGGTGTCAAATCCCCTGGAACTGGAGTTAAGAAATGGTTGTGAGCCAGCAGGTGCTGGGAATTGAACCCGAGTCCTTTGGGAAAGTAGGCATTATGCTCAATCACTAAGCCATCTCTGCACCCTTCTAATGTGTGTGTGTGTGTGTGTGAGAGAGAGAGAGACAGAGACAGAGAAAGAATTTATGTCTGTATGCTTGTGCGGCAGTTAGAGGACAACCTTAGGTGTGATCCTCGGGAATGCCACCCACCTTATTTGAGACAGGCTCTCTTATTAGCTAGAAGCTCGCCAATTAGGTGAGGCTGGCTGGCCAATGAGCGCCAGGATCCCCTGTCTCCCAGCACGGGGATTACTACAAGCACACTCTATCACATCGGTGTCAGAAATGCAACTTAGGTCCTTGTGCCAGCTAGGCAGGCAGTTTGTTGACTGAGCTATGTTCCTAGCCATCCTGAAAATTTAACATTTCCACAGCATCACAAAGAACATTCCTCTTCTTTCAGGAAGGCGACACCAGAAAAAAAGCAAGCTCTCCAGGACCATGGAACCTTGCTCTGAGGCCAACAGATGCAGATGGAGCACCTGCATGTCAGCACAGCACTGCAAAGATGGTCACCGAGAGCAGCCATAAGGAACACCGAGGAACTTGCAGGTAGGTTACTAAGGAAACTGCAAAGTCATCACCAACTGTCAGAGTGCCGCCACAGTCAGCACTTGGAAAAGAGATAAGCAGCTGGCCCTAGGGATACTTAATCTAAGAGAGTCACTGGGCTGGGGATGAGAGTCAGTGGTAGAGCAGGTACCAAGCACTCATAAGGCCTGGTAGTCCATCCCCAGAACCACAAAATACAAAAAAAGTCAGTTAGGCAGAGTGTTCCGTGCCTTTAATCCCGGCACTCAGAAGGCAGAGAAAGAGAGTTCTGTGAGTTCCCAGCCAGCCAGGGCTACACAGTGAGAATCTGCATCAAAAATAAAAGTCATGCCGGGCGGTGGTGGCGCACGCCTTTAATCCCAGCACTTGGGAGGCAGAGGCAGGCGGATCTCTGTGAGTTCGAGACCAGCCTGGTCTACAAGAGCTAGTTCCAGGACAGGCTCCAAAACCACAGAGAAACCCTGTCTCGAAAAACCAAAATAAATAAATAAATAAAAGTCATCTGGAAAGAAAAAGAAAATAAAGTCATCTGGGCATGGTGGCACACACCTGCAATTTGGAAGATGGAGGTAGGGGTTCGAAGCTGAAGGCCAGCCTGGGCTACATAACACATAAGACCTTGTCTCAAAAATAAAGCAAAGCTCATATTTAACATTTCCATATATAACTAATTCAGGAAGCAATACATGCATTCCAATGTAAATGAGAACCCAGATCAATCCACTGAACTCACAATAATCCTCCTGCCTCAGCTTCCTCAGTGCTAGGATTACAAGTGCACACTGTCACACCCAGCCAGACCAACCTATCTGTGTGTGGCATATGCACACGGAGGCCAAAGACTGACCTCAGGACCCTCCCCTGGCACTCTTGGCCTATTCCCGAGACAGGTCTCTCTGAACCCCTGCAAGACCTGCAATCCTGCTCTCCCCACAGCACGGAGGCCACAGCAGTTCTTCACTTGGGTCTTGGGGATCTGAATCCCGAGCCTCCCACTTGGCAGCAAGCGTTCTTACCCACTGTGCCGTCTCCCGATCCCTGGAATAAAATGTCAGCAGCGGAGAAAAGACAAGTGGGAGGTTCCCGAGGGCCTAGGCCCGGATACTCACAGTCTCATCTCCGAGGGGTGTGAGTCATCGTCCTCTCCCATGACGATGATGCCTTTGAGCTTGACATTGCCCGTAAACCTGCCAGAACGCAAACGAGAGCGTTGTCTACCTGGGATCGAATCCCACGAAGCCGCGAGACCCTGAGTGAACAAGACCCTCCCCTCTCTGAGCCCAATTTAACTACCTGTCCCTTGTAGCCATTTCAAAGATTCTGTCATTCCACAACTCTAGGAAATTTACCTCAACTTCTCGGTCATTAATTCAACAAACACATCCACTTCTACTCATACACACAGACACACAAAAGCTATGATGCTTTCTTTTTCGGACCCACCAAAGTAATCTGTCCCATTTCTGCAAACAGATGTGCACTCTTGACGTAGCCAATGAACGAAGCCGTCTGAAGCGACAACTGGGTAGAGCCTACCTCGCCGGAGGCTAGGACCGAGGAGATACTTACGGAATGTTAAACAGAAGCTCTTCATCCGCGTCACTTTCAACAAACTGGGGGGGGGGGGGGAGAAATCAACAAATTGCTGCCGAGAGCCTACTACGTCAGGCATCCTGCCTCCCTGTTCTACAAACTGGGCATGCGATGCACAGACCTGCACCACCACCACCACCCAACCCAAGAGCATGAGGCTCTAATGAGTCTCAGCCAGGGTTCTAATCACCACAGACCCTCTATCTAAACTAGATTCTGAGGGTTTCCCGGGCTGCGAACTGAAAGACCGGTGCTTAAGTGTATCCTTCTGGGGAGCCTTCAAATGGCTTTCAAAGAGGTCCTGGGCTCCAGGCTGGAAACACGGGTCGCGACCCTAGGCTAGGTGATGCCGTCGGACAGCCATTTGGACCAATGGTCAGAGGGAGAGGCAGCAGCCTTCGCCGCCTTGGAAAGGAGGAGAAACGCCCACCTTGCTCCTTTTGGGCCTGTTTCCCTGCCTGTCTATCCTCCAAGGCCCCGCGGCTCCGAGCCCGCCCCGGCCGCCCACCTTGGAGCGGTCGGTCCGCTCCTCCCACGGCTTGAAGACGCCGCGGCCGCTGCCCTCGCGGCTCTCGTTCAGGCACTGCAGCCGCTCCAGGTCGATGCGCAGGTACAGCCCGTAGGCCAGGCCGCGCTGCTCGGGCGGCTCCTCGCGTTCGGCGGCGCAGCGACAGCCGCCCCCGCCGTGGCTGTGCCCGTGCGACATGGCGACGCCGCCCGCCTGCGACTCCCGGGAGCCGCCGCTCGACCGGCGCCTGCTGCGCTCCGCACCCGCCGCCAAGCGCAGCGACTGAAGCGTCGTAAAAGGCGCCCCTGTGCGGCGCGTGCGCGTGGGGACCAGGGGGCGGGGCCGAGAGGGTTTGGCACCGGACGCACGCCCGCTGAGCTTGATGCTGGCGGTGGGGGAAAAGCGACACCTTTCAGGCGTGGAAACTGAAGGGCTGGAGACACCACGGCATCGGAGAGCACCGCGTGGCAGGGACGCGAATCCTCCTCTCCCCGGCCAAAGCGTGCACTTTCTTCCATAGCGGCTAGCTTTCTCGGGAGTGGTGGATAAGGCGGGGCCCAGGGGACAGCACAGCCGGCCTCCTCTCTCTCTTCTCCCCCGCTGCCCCTTTTACCCCTACTTTCCTCCACCTCTTCCCCTTCTCTCTCTTCTCTCTCCCCTTTCCTTCGATTTTCTTTACAGATAGGTTCTCATGGAACCCAGGCTGGCTTCAGATGATCTATATATCTGAGGATGACCTTCAACTCCTGATCCTCCTGCCTCCGAGTCTCAAATTCAGGGATTATAGGCATGCACCTCCATGTCTGGTAGTAGATTCACTGTCTCACTATCTAGTTCTGGCTAGCCTGGAACTTACTGTGTAGACCAGGCTGGCTTGAAAATCAAGAGATCCATCTGCCTCTGCCTCCTGAGTGTTGGGATTAAAGGTGCGCCCAGCCCCATTTTATTGATAACAGAATCCCTGAACCTGAAGCTCACCATTTAGTAGACTAGACTCACTGGTCACTGAACTCCTGGACTCCACACTCCAAAGCTAAGGTTGCTGTATACCTGGGGCCATGGTCAGCTTTTACGTGACTGCTTGGGATTTGAACTCTGAACCTTGTGCCCTTCACAGCCTGCACACTTAGCCACTGAGTCATCTCCAAAGCACATAGCTACTTTCTTGATAGCAGGCTGTGATCACCGCCAGACCTGGGATGCAAGTGTCTGGGTCTGCCACTGGTCATGTTACACTGGGGAAAAAAAGGCATTCTTTCCCTGGTCTGAGACTGCTTCTTCATCTGTTCTGGGGCGCGATAGTATCTGTCCAGTAGTCACAGTGACTAGTGGGTGGAAGAATGTGACTCAAAAATTCCCGCCTTTAGCCGGGCCGTGGTGGCGCACGCCTTTAATCCCAGCACTCGGGAGGCAGAGGCAGGCGGATCTCTGTGAGTTCGAGACCAGCCTGATCTACAAGAGCTAGTTCCAGGACAGGAACCAAAAGCTACGGAGAAACCCTGTCTCGAAAAATCCAAAAAAAAAAAAAAAAAAAAAAAGATTTCCCGCCCTTAATCCCAGCAGTCTGGAGGCTGAGGCAGGCAGACCTGAGTTCAAGGCCAGCGTGGTCTACAGAGTGAGTTCGGGAAAGCCAGATCTATGTGGAGGAAACCTGTCTTGAAACATGGCCCCCCCCCAAAAAAAAGAACTCAACACATGGGTGTGGTGGTTTTCACTGGAAATTCAGCTTTGGAGAGGCTAAAGCTAGAGAATCTCACATTCAAGGTCATCCTGGCACATAAAAGCCCGTCTCAAAACCATAGCAGAAAAGACAACTCAGTGTCAGGAATGGCTGACACAGGGGAAGTATTCGATTGTTAGTAACCACCATCAAATCCAAACACTCCTTACTATAAATGTGGTCTAGGGCCAGCGACTTAACCCCCGATAGGGCTAATGCCTGCCCATTTGATATTTCAAGAACCTTTACGTTTCCTCCTTGAGCCACATGGGTGGCTTTAATATTGTAGGTTGACATCAGAAGGATTGAAAGCCTACTGTCCAGCTCAAAGGATTTTGTCTTCAAAGTAGAGCACCTTCTTCCTCCCTCACCCGGGGGGGGGGGGAGGTGGGGGGGGCTGAGGGGGCTCAAAAAGCTATAGAACTTTCTGGAATTCCTTTCCCTTCACAGCTGGCTTTACTAAGTTGGTAAATTACAGCCCTAAACATCTGTTTGTTTAGAAATATTTAAGGTGTACTGCTCCAATTATTTGTGAACTGGGCAGGCTCCATTCAGCTTCGGAATAGTTCAAGGTCATGAATTATTCCTGTTTTCCCAAGACAGTCTCAGTACATCAGTACAGTCCCTAAGTACATCATGCAGCAGCTTTTCCATAGGCAGGTGTGTGTGTGTGTGGTTGTGTATGTGTGTGCGCAAATGCACTTACCAATGTGTGTGATTTCATTACACAGAATGTGTAATGGGGGACAGTTGACTTTAGCTGGGCACACCTTTTATCCCAGCACTCAGGAGGCAGAGGCAGGCAGTTCTCTGTGAGTTCGAGGCCAGCCTGGTCTACAGAGCAAGTTCTGGGACTACCTCCCCTCAGTGAGAAGTGGGTCTCTTTCCTTACGTAACCACTC
Source organism: Chionomys nivalis (assembly GCF_950005125.1). NCBI lineage: Eukaryota > Metazoa > Chordata > Mammalia > Rodentia > Cricetidae > Chionomys > Chionomys nivalis. The sequence continues at coordinate 16,653,445 of NC_080096.1, read as the reverse complement.
CCTGGTTTCATGGCTTCGAACAACAATTAGCTCACAGTTTCTGAATCAAGAATTGAATTTAGGAGTGGCTTCCTTGGGTGGCTTCAAACTTGGGATCTCTCAGGAGCCTGAAGTCACCTGAAGGTCCAAGACTGGGGTACTCAGGTGAGAGTAAGTTTGTGCAGACCTGGCCTTATGGCTGTGCAGACAGTAAACCTATGGTATGACAGAAGCTGACTGTCTGCAGAGCAAGTAAGCCAAGAGAAGGCAAGGTCTTTGATGTGCTAACCTTAGTCATTGCAATGCTGTTAGGTCTGCAGGGTCCCATGGTTCCATGGGGACGAATCCTAAAGGAGACAGGGCTCCTTCCTCAGAGGCCACCTGCCACACAGGCACACACGGCACGGAGTACAAGATCCTTTAGGCTGCTGATACGTGGACCTTGTTATTTGGATGAATTCTTTCAGAACATTGAAGAAGCACAAGGTCATTCAGTTTCTTAGTTCTCTGTGCAGTGTTTTTCTTTTTTCTTTTTTTTTTTTTTTGGTTTTTCGAGACAGGGTTTCTCTGTGGCTTTGGAGCCTGTCCTGGAACTAGCTCTTGTAGACCAGGCTGGTCTCGAACTCACAGAGATCCGCCTGCCTCTGCCTCCCGAGTGCTGGGATTAAAGGCGTGCGCCACCATCGCCCGGCTTGTGCAGTGTTTTTCTATCCTATATAGAATTTGTATTTCTTTATAGTTTTTCTATCTTTTTTTAAAAAAATTCTTTTATTTATTATGTATACAATATTCTGTCTGTGTGCATGCCTGCAGGCCAGAAGAGGGCACCAGATCTCATTACAGATGGTTGTGAGCCACCATGTGGTTGCCGGGAATTGAACTCAGGACCTTTGGAAGAGCAGGCAATGCTCTTAACCACTGAGCCATCTCTCCAGCCCTATAGTTTGTTTTTCTAATTCTGTGATAAAAACTATGACCAAAAGCAACTAAGAGATGAAGGGGTTTATGTTGCGATTTCAACGACTACACTTCCTGCATGTGGCCCCCACAGCCTCATGCATTTGAATGTCTGGTCCCCAGGTGGTGACACTTGTGGACGAACTTTTTTTTCCTCCTCCTTGGTTTTTCAAGACAGGGTTTCTCTGTAGGTTTGGAGCTTGTGTTGGAACTAGCCCTGGTAGACCAGGTTGGCCTCAAACTCACATAGATCTGCCTGCCTCTGCCTTCTAAGTGCTGGAATTAAAGGTGTGCACCACCACCATCTATCTAGCTAGATGAAATTTCTTGCCAAGACTGCCAGCTCACAGGATATGAAACTGTGACCTATTATTATGAAAGCTTGGTCTTAGCTCAGACTTGGGTTTGTTTTTTTTTTAATTTATGTATTTATTCATGTATTTCTTAGGCATGAGTGCTCTGTCTGCATGTCAGAAGAGGCCATCAGACCCCCATTATAGATGGTTGGGAGCCACCATGTGGTTGCTAGGAATTGAATTCAGGGCCTCTAGGAAGAGCAGTCAATGCTCTTAACTGCTGAGCCATTTCTCCAGTCCCCTCAGACTTGTTTCTAACTAGCTCTTACCCATACTTCTTAATCTACCTTCTCCCATGGCTGTTACCTTATCTCCATTCTGTCCATCCTTTTTTCTTTTATTTTTATTTTTTTGTTTTGTTTTGTTTTTTCGAGACAGAGCTTCTCTGTAGCTTTAGAGCCTGTCCTGGAACTAGCCCTTGTAGACCAGGCTGGCCTCGAACTCACAGAGATCTGCCTGCCTCTGCCTCCCAAGTGCTGGGATTAAAAGTGTGTGCCACCACTTCCTGACCCATCCTGTTTCTTCCACCTCTGGCTGGCGACTCTGTCCTTCTTTTTCCCAGAGCTGTGTCCCCAGAAGCCCTGACTAACCTCTTTCTGCCTAGTTAATGGCCATTAATCTCTTTATTAAACCAATCACAGTGACATATCTTTACACATTGTAATCAAATATTTTGCAACAGGAACTGAGAAAGACTAGGAGGTGTGGTCTTGCTTGAGGAGGTAGATCACTGGGGACAGCTTGGAGGTTCCAAATGCCCATGCCTAGTTAGCTCTGCCTCTTGCTACTGCTCCGATGCCATGCCTGCCTGTTGCCTTGCTCCCTGCCGTGATGGTCATGGACCCACTCTCTGAAACTGTGAGCCCCAAATAAACTTTCTCTTCTCTAAGTTGCCTTGGTCATGGTGTCTTATCACACCAATAGAAGAGTAACTAAGACCCCTGTCGTTACCCCTGTCTTGTAGAAGTGTCTAGTATAAACGATCAGTTTTTTCCTTACATTTTTATTTATTTATGGAGGAAATGCCACTGTGCACAAGTGGATTCAGATGACAACTTGCTGAACTTGGTTTCTCCTTCTACCCTGTGGGTCCCAGGGATCAAACTCAAGCTATCAGTCTTGGCAGCAAGGATTTCTATCTGCTGGCCTCAAACTCACAGAAATCCTCCTATCTCTGCCTCCCAAGTGCTGGGATTAAAGGCGTGCGCCACCACTGCCCCACATTTTTTTCTTTTTTCTTCTTCTTGCTTTCCACTCCTGCTCTTACACTCTGGCTCGGAGATGTCTGAGTATTAGTTCTCAGTTTGAGCTGTGTTCGTGGAGGCCAGAGGAGGACCTCAGATGTTCTGCTCTACTGCCCTGGACATTCCATCCATACAGGGTCTCTCCAGGTCCAGGAGCTTGGCTAAGTCTGCCTCCCACAGCACTGGGGCTATAGATGCAACTGTAGCCATGACTGACTTTTTATGTGAGTTCTGGGGCTCTGAACCCCAGTCCTCATGCCCATGTAGAAGAGATTTTCTCACTGAGCCATCTCAACCTGGAGAATTACATTTTTTAAAAATATTTATTTATTTATTTATTTATTATGTATACAATATTCTGTCTGTGTGTATGCCTGCAGGCCAGAAGAGGGCACCAGACCCCATTACAGATGGTTGTGAGCCACCATGTGGTTGCTGGGAATTGAACTCAGGACCTTTGGAAGAGGAGGCAATGCTCTTAACCTCTGAGCCATCTCTCCAGCCCCGAGAATTACATTTTAAACAGTTATTTACGCAGTTATTTGATTATTCTATACTACACAGCTTCACTTTTTTCAGATTTAATTTTGTGTGTCTAAGCGTGTTTCAAATGTGCACGTACACTCTGTTTGTGCTTGGCTGCCACAGGAGGCTGGAAGAGGGCATCAGATCCCCTGGAACTGGATTACTAATGGATGTGAGCCACTACGTGTGCTGTGAACCAAACCAAGGTCCTTGGCGAGAGCAGTTCTCTTAACCATGAACCATCTCCCTAGCCCCTACTGCATGGCTTCCTGGGGACACGGGCCATATCTGCTTAATCAGTGATGAGACTGCAACAGACCCTACAGGTATGTGATGAGCAAACTTCCCAGCCCTGACCCTTGGCCCTGCAGCACTATTTGTGGCAAATTTAATGGAGTAGCTCTCAAATTTTTAATTTTTAAACATTTGAGATATGGGCTCATGTAGCCCAGGCTGAGCTGAACGCCTGCATAATCCTTAGCCTTCCGAGGACTGGGATTACAGCATGTGCCACCAGGCCAGGCTTGCATTTCTCTTCTTATACAGGGGATAGTCTCTTCACAAAGCTAAAGCCGCCATGACCTAGTTACCTCCAAAGGCCCTGCCCCCTAACACCATCGTGCTGGATTTTAGGATTTCAACATCAGAACTGGTGGGGGAGGGAAAGAGGACACATTCAGGCTAAATCCCTTCTGTTGATTTTTGAAATGTGCACTCTGGGTACAGAGCACGCTTGAGAAGTTTTGGGTGCATTTGAAACTCTGTTAGTCTTTGAAGAACACTCCGTCAGCAGGGGTCATAGAAAGGGAGGTCCAGGGGATTTTGCAGAAGAATTGTCATATTTCTCTACTTAACCGATCAGGGAAACTCAAGGAAAAAGAACACTTAGACCTGATGGGCAACGGCAAGGTGCCAAGCCACACAGAGAATTCCGCCAGCAGCCAGAAATTCTCAGCAGTGACTGTGGTCTTGAGGCTCTGCTTCTGAAACCCAACTGGCTGTGTGTGTCTGTGACTGAGAAAGGCCATCTCATAAGAGCAGATGCCTTGGAGTCAGGCAACCACACAGCACTATAGCCCAGGACAGGGTTTCTCCGTAGCTTTGGAGCCTTTTCTGGAACCAGGCTGGCCTTGAACTCTCTGCCTCCCAAAAGGAGTGCAGTGCGCGCCACTAACGCTGGGCACCCAGGACAATTTCTATGACCTCAGGCTAGATCTTTTGTTTTTTTGAGACAGGGTTTCTATGTGTAACAGTCCTGACTATCCTGAAACTAGCTCTTGTAGACCAGGCTGGTCTCGAACACACAGAGATCCACCTGCCTCTGCCTCCCAAGTGCTGGGATTAAAGGGTGCGCAGTCACCACCCAGCCTCAGGCTAGATCTTAACATAACCTCACGCCCATTTAGGATTCCGGCGTTTGCAGGCAGGGAGGACTGGCCCCCAGGAGTGCATGTGTGTACCTTGTGTACCTGTATACACCACACACTGCCCCATATCCCCAATAGGGCAATAGTAGGATTCTTTGTATTCAGTTTTCTTACTCATTTATTTATTTAGGTTTTTCAAGACAAGGTTTCTCTGTGCCCTGATTGTACTGGAACTTACTCTGCAGACCAGGCTGGCCCTGAGCAATTCACCTTCCTCTCCTTCCTGAGTGCTAAGATTAAGGACATGGGTTTCCAATGCCTACCTAGTCCTATTTTTAAATGGAGCAGGGCATGGTGGTATATGCCTATAATCCCAGCATTTCTGAGACTGAGGTAGGAGGATCACTCAATGATTAAGGCCAACCTGAGCTACAAAAACCTTGCCTCACAGTCTACCAACAAATACAAATAAAACAGAACTATGACTGACTCCCTAGGATGTATGTGAGAACAGAGTATCAGGACCAAGAGGGGCCTGGCATAATCAGCAAGATCCTTTTTTTTTTTAGATTTATTTATCTATTATATAGGCAGTGTTCTGGCATGTATGCCCACACACCTCTGAGCCACCTCTCCAGCCCAATCAGCAAGATCTAATATAGGTACTGGATTTCCCTAACACTGACAACTAGATCTAGTAAAGCAAAGTGGGGAGGAAAGGGAAGTCTAGGCTAAGGGCCAAAAATGCCATTTTTAGGAGAGGATGGCTACAGAACTGGGTAGCTGTGAGATCCCAGTTTGATGTAGGGTCTGGTCCAGTGGATACACGCAGGGTGAGTCAAGTAAAGCCCTTGGTCCCTCTAAGAAATGCTACAACTTGTGCAGCTCAACTAGAGCCGACACAGCAGGTTCTTACCAAGTTCTTTTAGATCTCAGGATGCCAAGGGAAAATGTAAGACCTACCCTTTACACTCTTGGGAGACTAAGAGCCAGAAGGACTCAAAGCTTGTAGTCAGGGAACCTGGGTTTCAAATACTTTTCTGTCCCTTGAAGCTATTCAACATGGCTATATTATGACTCCATCTCTGAATCACAGTTCCTAACAATATCGTGGCGTTACTAGCTCAGCCTCAGGCCTTTAAGCACAGAGAGCACCAGCCCTTACCAAGTGCTCTTTACATATTTGATGCCAAGGTTGTCTCTGAAACTCCTCTCTGGTCCTGAATCCTTTAAGACTAGGCCTATAGGGAGCGAGGGAAATCCTGAGTGAATGTGCATTACTTGACACTGGCAAGGCCACGCCAAGGACTCCAATGCATCAGAATCATAAAGATGGCAAAGGCTTTCCCAGCTGAGGCTCAGAGGATGACAGTCTTCCTTTGGTCCTAGTGTGAATGTTGACTATATACAGAAAATGTCCACCTTAGCACCCCTCACCCCCTAAAGATGCTTGCTACCTTAAGACTGCTCCACTGAGATTAGCTAAAACTGCCCCCTAGTTCAGATGCACACTGTTAAGTTCGGCCTCCCTGCTCAGCTGTATAGCATAACCCCCTTCCCTGCTCAGTTGAATAGCATAAATATGAGGCTCTCACAGGCACTGAGGCAGCCCCATCAGTGTAAGCATAGCCCCCAAAATTAAAGAAGCAGGCATCTGCCGGGCGGTGGTGGCGCACGCCTTTAATCCCAGCACTTGGGAGGCAGAGGCAGGCGGATCTCTGTGAGTTCGAGACCAGCCTGGTCTACAAGAGCTAGTTCCAGGACAGGCTCCAAAACCACAGAGAAACCCTGTCTCGAAAAACCAAAAAAAAAAAAAAAAAAAAAAAAAAAAAAAAAAAAAAAAAAGAAGCAGGCATCTTATGATCGATATCTCTTCCCTGATAAAATGAAGAAGGCTCAGCAGGTAGAATTCTTGTTTTTTATTTAGACTTGAGTTTTTCTTTTTTGTATAACTTATCTAATTAAAATATTCATCTTGTAGTTACCACAAAAAAGTAACATAGAAAATTGTATTTACATTTTGGGACCGAAATACAAATGAAGAGCAGGATGATGCTCACTCCTGCCCCTCCTGCCTCCAAAAAAGAGAAAGAAAGCCCCTGAGAACCCCTTGTTACACCAAGGATCGCAAAGGGCTAATCTGTCATTTGTGATTTGTAGTATGTAGTGTAGCACAGAAAAAAATTGCACAAATTTTCACAAATGCAACTAAAAGGTGAACATCACTGTGTGTCTGCTTTGTGGCTATTGTGTACACTGGTGAGGGGTTGTGGAGACAGTTGGCTCCCTGGGTCCCCTCACCATTCTCACCAATCATATCCCTGACACAGACACTCTTGAAAAGGTGGAAGATCTGGCTCTAAGCAAACTGGCTGCATCAGAAATCTGACACCGGAGATAGACAAATCTGTGCCCTTTCTTACCCTAGGCCTATGCACTCCAAAGAAGGGGAAATAAATCATACACAACTGAATCTAGAACAGGAAAGACGGCAATGGGAAGTCTCAGAAACAGAGCTAAGGCAGATCTGAGGTGGTCAACACCCAGAGGGGCTATTCTGAGCACCAGGTGCCTGGCTCCTGGTGCAAACATCCCCTTGATTTCAGGTCAGAGACCTGATGGTAGATTCGAGGTCAGGCTAAGAGAGAGGTGGTATGTGAAATAAGCAATCCAGAGAAACATGCTTTACTCAATCCCAAATACAGCAATACTTATGTCCCATGGCAACAGGCATCCTGCGTGGCAATGCAGGTTTCCTGTGCTGCCTTGGAGTCTTCATTAGCCTGAGGTCTGCAGGGTGGTTAAAACAATGTAGTCAGGAGTGATGGCACAGGTCAGCAATCTGTCCCCCAACTTCACAGCTTTTTCCACTTGGCTTATAACCAAGCGAGTCTTACTAACTCCATACTTTCTGACTGCAAGGAAGGAGCTGGTACTGCCCTCTTAGTTCTGATCTTGCCTCCATGTCAACTGGAAAGAGCTTCCCTCCCTTCAGAACTGGCTGGCTAGCTGGGACCAGGTTTCCCTGACTCCGTGTGTATAGTCCAGCCCCTCCCAAAGGCGGCCCTTTCCTCCTAACTCTGGCCCTCACTCAGAAGGTAGAGGGAGGGCTTCCCAGCAAGATCTCTGTCCGACACAGCAACCTGCTGTGCTCTTCCAGTCTCATGATCTTTCCTTTAAAACAAAACAGTTTCCAACAGAGCACTACAATGTTTCAAATAATTCACTCCTAGTAGAAATTCATAGAGAACAAGAGAGTAAAGTGCTGGCTTTTCAGAACCCCAAAACCCACATTCAGAGCTACAAAAGCCCTGCCATGTCTGTATTTCCTGGTGGTGTAAGGAAAGGAAAAATAAGGGGTTGGGGGGGGAGGGGGCTAAACTACTGAACCAGAAACTCGAAATCCTAAAACTGCTGAGGTCCTTTGCAAATTTGACCCAAGGCTCTGTCCTCCAGTGAGCCTTATAACAGGGAGGAGCGTGATTTGCAGAAGACGGAAGAACTCTAGACTCTGCAAACAACCTTCCTTAGCAAACACTACTGAAGGACAGGAAAGAAAGACCTCTGCCCAGAACTCTTGATGGTCTCAGAGTGAGGATCCTCTGAACAGTTACTATGTCAAGGCTCCCCTGGAGGACAGGCAGTCCAGCACTTCCTAACTCCTGGCCCCATCCATATTTGCGTTTGAAATGACACACAAGCTCTGGGGACAACCTTTTGGACCAGTGTCTACTCAAAAGACCTGACCTAGAACAAGACTGGCTTTTGCTAGACTCATCTAACTTTAATAAAAGACCTGGAAAATAAAATGCTAAATATACAATAGAGGGGGAAAAAGAGAAAAAAGAAAATTAAAAAAAAAAAAATAAGTAAAGAAAAACAAAACAAAACAAAAAACCCTGGGGGTACTATAAATACATCTGGGGGCAATATTTATTAATTAAAACTATGTCTTATAGTTTACAAAGATGCTAATTAGCAATAAAAGTATAATTGACCTTAAAGTCCTCAGTAAGACTGAGGCTTCACACTGTCTTCAGAAATCTGAAGTGTGCTCCAGGCAGGGTGCAGGGTTGTGGCACACAGGAAGATACCTGCAACTGTGCAGGAGTCAGAGGCCAAAAGTTCCACAAAGCAAAAGATATGGGTCTTCTGTGGACATCCTCTTCTCCTGTCCCTACCATCCCTGTACTTCTGCTTCCCAGACTCCACCTCCAAGGCAAGTCCTATTTATCGTCGGGAGAATCTGTTCTTGAAAGCTTTAATTGTCTTAGCCATCATTGGGGCAATTTCTGTGAAGGAAAAGGAGGCAGTTGTTTCAGATGGGTGGTAGCACAGAAATGTACCACTGTGGTTTACAGCAAATGCCAGACTGAGTTTGCTCCCCTGGCTGTGTACCCTCCCCACATACATGGACACGAACCATCTGCTAGTGCTGCCATAGAAAACACATCATGAGGCAGATCCTTGCTGTGACCACACACACACACACACGGATGGACACAATCTGCTAGTGCTGCCATAGAAACCACATCATGAGGCAGATCCTTGCTGTGACCACACACACACACACACACACACACACACAGATGGACACAATCTGCTAGTGCTGCCATAAAAATCACATCATGAGGCAGATCCTTGCTGCGACCACACACACACACACACAATCTGCTAGTGCTGCCATAAAAAATCACATCATGAGGCAGATCCTTGCTGCGACCACACACACACACACACGCATGAATGAACGCATGCACACACGTACACACATGCATAAGCACGTGGACATAGACATGGACACAAACAGGAACTATCTGCTAGCACTGCAATAGAAATCACGAGGCAGTTCCTTGCCACGACCCTGCAAGTACAGAACCACCACCATCCTTAACATCACAGCTCTCGAAGATCAGCTGATGTGTACATGGTGGCTGTGTCAAATCAGGAGTCTTTGCTGACTATAGGGGCCATAGTCCCACGATTTAACATTGCAACATAAACACTCAAACCAGTAAATAATACACAAACCTCCCCTAACCTCCCCCACAGCTTCCCAACAAGATTCAGATGAGCTAAATTCAAAACACCTGAGGATGGCCAGCCTGCCCTTGGCTAGTGACCTATGCCAAGTTGACAGCTGCGCCAGGATCCCCACCCACCCACAGCCCTGCTCCCATCAAAGTTGCTTACTCTTCACAGCTGGCTTCCTAGGATCATAGGAAACAGAACTGCTAGCCACTGGAGCTAAGTGGGCACTGCTGGTACTGGGCCCATCAAAGGCCAGCTCCTCGGGGCTGGAGTGGAAGCTGCTGCTGCTGCTGTTGCTAGCAGCAACATGGCTGCTTCCTGTTGTATATGGTGCTGGCTTAATCCTGTAACACAGAACAAAGTTGCTTAGCTGGGAGCACGTGATCTGAAACAGCTGTTCTGGGTGAGCCTGGTGAGGCTCTGAGCGGTAGGCCTGATACACTGAGTTCTGGTGAAGGTTCAGAGGCAACTGTTGAGCCCATCAGTGAGAATGACAGTCTCAGCTAAACTCTGGATGTTAAATTAATTGTTAGTCTATAATTCAAAGATGCTGACGTGGCCTAGAATCATCTAGTCACCCTAGAAATTTATTTTGTTTTGCTGTGTGTGTAAACTGTGCTCACGTGGAGGCCAGAAGTGAAGCCTGGGTGTCGTTCCTTAGGAGTCACTTGGTTGTGAGACCTAGAGCTGACTGCACAGGCTAGGCTGGCAGGCCAGTGATCCACTCCCAGCACTGGGATCACAGGTACACATCGTCCCATCTGTCTGTCAGCATGGGTGCTGGGGATCAAACTCAGACCTCAAGTACTTCATCGGCTGAGCGATCTCCTCAACCCTAGAAATAGTTTTGTTTAAATGAGAAAAATGAAAGCAGAGGTACACTTCCTTGAACCAGGTCCTGTTCTCCACGAAACTGACCTGTGTCCCTGACCAAGAAGCAGAAATAATCTATCCAGGCAGCAGGCCCAGACACTGAGGGGCAAAAGGTGGAGTACAGACCCGGTAAGCACTCCAGAGCACGTTCTGCTGGTCTCTACCCCCAAAATAAGTCACTTCCTGTCCCCCAGGTCTCCTTCAGGAAATGACCATGCAGTAGCAGAGATCTTGCCTGACTTTCTCAGGGACAGCTGCTCCTCCAGTTCCAAACTTCTCCTGCCTTCGTCGGACATCTCGAGGTGGTTTGGCCACAGAGTTGACAAAAGCCATCTTTGCTTGTCGTCCTAGGAGAAATACAACATCAATATTTACTTCTTAAACAAAGGTACTGCTGCCAATTTAACAATCTACAACTTTTTTTTTTTAAAGATTTATTTATTTATTACATATACAGTGTTCTGCTTGCATGTATGGTTGCAGGCCAGAAGAGGGCACCAGATCTCATTACAGATGGTTGTGAGCCACCATGTGGTTGCTGGGAATTGAACTCAGGACCTCTGGAAGAGCAGTCAGTGCTCTTAACCTCTGAGCCATCTCTCCAGCCCCAACAATCTACAACTTTTGAAAGCCCCAAACTAGGGCTCAATCAAGCCAAGACTGTCTGGGAGCAGCCTGTGGCAGAAGAAAAACCTTGCCTGCCCACGTGCAAAGAGACACTTCGAGGACGGTAGCCCATCTCCACCAGGGCCACCGAGACTCCGCTGCTGACTCAAGCACCCAGCTGGCTGCCCTTGCACAGCTCCCACTTCTTTTACCTTTCGGCTTATTGGCATGTGCAGACCGGATGTTGTTGGTGAGCAGGCGCAGCCGCTGCTCTCTGGCATCCTGAAGCCGCAAGTACATCTCCCGCCAGGACTCGTACTCTTCTGGTCGTTCCTCCTTAAAGTCTCGGTGACAGTGAACTTTCCATAACTGATCTGTTTCCTCAATTAATACCTGCAATCAGGCCAGGACATCATTTCGATATAAGTGCCCCTGGTTCTCTCCCTTCTGCTTAGGCATGACCCACTGCCTAACAGTTGGGGGGAGGGGGATCTAAACAATAGTATTATAGTACCACAATTCTAAAAAAAAGGCAACTCACCAAATTAAACATATAGGTAAGTTGTAGGCACTATGCTAATCACCCTAGAACTGTGGTTCTCAACCTTTCTAATACTTCAACCCTTAATACAGTTCCACATATTGTAGAGACTCCCAATCATAACATTATTTCATTGCTACTTCATAACTGTAATTTTGCTACTGTTATGAATCAGAATATAAACATCTGATATGCAGGATATCCACTATAAGACCCTCAAAGGACTCATGATCCACAAGTTGAGAATCACTGCTCTATGGCATTGCAAATGGAGAGCTAACAAGATAGCTACCAACACTAGTCTTTTTCTTCAGAAATCGGTAACAACAGCGCTGCGGTAAAGTCAAAGGTTTGCCAGCAATATACCGAACTGCCATGCAAGAGGGCTACCTTGGAGGTCTTGAATAGTGAGATCAGATGAGTGTATCTGCCTTCTAGGAAGGATTCTAGAAGATTCCAAATGTCTAGCATGGGCTGTCACTTTTACTAGACACACAAGTGTCAACACTAAACAAATCGCCCTGGATCCCAGATGTTTTGTTGCCAGAATTTCCCATTTACGTTCATGACTAGAAAAAGTCAAGGGACGCCTTGAAAGTGTTTTTCCCTGTGTTTGAATCCCAGCCCCCTGCTTAAGATCCCCAGAGAGCCTGGGTGGTGGTGGCGCATGCCTTTAATCCCAGCACCCTGGAGGCAGAAGCAAGAGGATCTCTGTGAGCCCGAGGCCAGTCTGGTCTACAAGAGTGTGTTTCAGGACAGGCTCCAAAGCTACAGAGAAACTGTGTCCCCCCCCCCAAAAAAAAACAACAAACAAACAAAAAGTCTCATAGGTAAAGGAAAGGAACTTGCCATACAAGCCTGTTGACCTAAGTCTGGTTCTCAAACCCATGTAAAGACAGAAGAGAAGCAGCTCCACAAAGCTGTCCTTTGACCTCTCCATACAGACAATACATGTACACACACTAAATTTTTTTTTTTTTTAAATGAGGTGGGCATAGGGACACACACCTTTAATTTTAACACTCGAGAGACAGGGGCAGGAGGATCTCTGTGAGGCCAGCTTGGTCTACATATTAAGTTCAGAGCAACCAGACCTTGTCTCAAAAAAAACAAACCAAAGAAGGATCCCAGGAGTAGGCAAAGAGCATGCTTATCTAAAGGCCCAGATGCAAACCAAACATGCCCAGAACAGTGATCTAGTGATCTGCCCTCTGACCTGCCCTTCAGCCACATCAGACCAGAGACAAAACTGCTTGTGGAAACTCAGCCAGGAAGCTGCCCTGCTCCCACTCAGGACACTCACATGATTGCATTCCTCTATGCGATAGAGCTGATCAGGTGTACACCTCTCCAGGACGGGTTCAAGAACAGAATAGGGGACTCCTCCCACTTCATAGATAGCTGCAGAGGAACCAAAGGTGACAAGGTGAGTGCTGAATGGCAGCCAAGCTCACCGGTGACAAAGCCCCAGTGTGGTAATGACTTGAGAGGTGGAGACTCACAGTCGATGTTGTTCTTAAGCACCCGGATACACTGCTGGTGCAAGGTCATCATTTTGGGGAGATAGGCACACTTGGAACCTGAATACACCTGCATCTTAGAATTCATTCTGCGTCCTGTGAATCCAGCTTCTTCTTCTTCCTGGGGTGAAGAGAATGCTGTCGAAAGAGAAAAACCAGCAAGTCACAAAAAGTCTAAGTCACATGGTGAAGACTCTGAACCCACATGGCAGCTCACTACTTTCTGTGACTCTAATCCCAAGAGCTCCTACATCCTTGACTACAAAGTGATTTATAGGCCAGTCAAGGCTACACAGTGAGACTCATTTAAAATATTAAGTAAATAAATAAATGTAAAGATTCCAAAATTACCTTTTCGCTTTGGCTGGAAGGAAGAAATCAACTCGAGGGAAGGAAGGGGACGGTAGTTGCTTTGTAAGGCAGGTAAGGGGATGTCTGGCAACGCTGGCAGCACATCAGTAGGGGCCTGCAAGAGACAGAGCGTGGAGCTGATCCTGTAAGCACAATGTTCTTCCCTGCGCTAATCCCTGAGTTAACCAAGCATATTGCACAGGCAGATAGAGATAGATCCAGGCTAGAGGGGGATAGAAGTCATGAATGACAAATCTAGGTCAAGAAATAAATGTATAACTGGGTGGTGGTAGTGCATGCCTTTAATCCCAGCACTCGGGAGGCAGAGGCAGGTGATTTCTGTGAGTTCGAAGCCAGCCTGGCCTACAGAGCAAGATCTAGGACAGTCAGGGCTACACAGGCAAAACCTATCTCAAGCTCACCCCCACCCAAATAAATAAGTAAACGATAAAATGTAGATAAGACAATAACTAGTCCTTGAAGAAAATTTTTTTGAGGTGCTAAGAAGTAAATGTAGGACCCCACACTCTTGGCGAGCCCTGTACTACTGAGCTACCTACCTCCCCAGCCCACAATAAGTCTTGGGTAGCATCCATGCTAGCAACTAGTGAGGCCCAGAACATATTCCTACCACTCGAAACTCACTTGGCCAAATGCCAGCAAGCCAGGCAGCATGGCAGTGGCTCTGTGCACTCAGCAGGCTAGGCGCTGGGTGGCGACAATTACCTTTCTTACCTTTCGAGACCTGGTGGGCTCAGCTCCCACTGGCTGGGACTTCTCAGACTTGTTTTCATTGACCTTGGGCAATTTCTGAACTGAGTTCAAGTTTTTACTAACGCTTTTGGAGTCCTTTTTTTTAAGTCCTTTTTCTCCAAGTGCTGTGGTTGAGGGTTTCACAACCTTCTTCTTTTTCTTGCGAGGCTGGTCATAGCTGAGGTATGACTCAAAGGACATGGTGGGCTGCTCAAACTCGTCATCCACCTCCGGCTCCTCTACTTTAGGGAGCGAGGCTGGTGACTTTCGATCCGAGTTAGATCTTCCTTTTCCCTCTGGAGTCTTCAGGCTGTTGGGAGCTTTCTCTTTTGCTTTGAGCAGCAGATCCCCTGTCCCCCGCCCCGAGTCTAAGCCGTCTGCACTCAGCTTGTTCCTGTCTGCCTTGCTCTTATCAGAGTCCTTGTGTTTGGGCTTTCTAAAGTGGTTTTCTGAAATAGCCTCTGAGGCAGGTGAAAACTTCTTCTTGAGACTGTTGCTCTCTCTGTCTTTCTCTTTCTTGGCAACACTAGAGGGCGGCTTCCCCTTGGCACTGTCCCCTGAGAGCAGCCTTCGGTTCTCCTCTTTGGAAGAGGCCTTGTGTGATGATTTCTCTCTGCCCAGGGCAGAGCTCTTCTCATCACCCCTGGCATCCACAGGCCGTTTCTCCTTGTGAGAAGGTTTGTGCTCCTTGTTTTGGCTTACAGCCCCTTTCCCCTGGTGCTCAGCCAAGTGTCGTTCTTGACTAACTCCTAGTCTGTCCTGAAAGGTATTACTGTGGACTTTTCCAGGCTTCTGATGTGAAATGATGGGCTCATGGTCCTCCTCTGTCGACCTATAGTGGTCGGTGTACATTTGATGTGGACTGGAAGGTGGGGGGGATTGAACATGGCCATAGTCAGAAGACTCAGGGTCTGAAGAATATGGTGGTGACACTCTGTGACACCTCTTTCTTTCATCCCTCCTCTCGTGACTGTGAGCCACTTTGTGAGGCCTTTCAGGCTCAGAGAGTTTCTTGTGTTTTTTCTGCCTGTGCTCAGGACTGTAGGACCGGCTGCCAGAGGCTTTCCAACTCTCCTGGTAGTCCCCCTCCACTTCCTCCACCCTCTGAAGAGCATCTCGGGGGCGCTTTCGGGAACTGCTCTTCTCCAAGTCCTGATCCTCAGCTTCACTGTTTCTAAGATAAAAGCAAAAGCAGAAGGAAATCTCAGCATAAGCCTCTCTAGATAAAATCACAGACCCTGACGTTAAACATGGAGGGTAAATCTATAATCCTAATATTTGGGAGGTGAGGACAGGAGGATCAGAAGTTCAAGGCCATCCTCTGCTACAAGGAACTGGCTCAGCCAGGTGGTGGTGGCACGTGCCTTTAACCCCAGCACTCAGGGAGGCAGAGGTCAGCCTGGCCTACAGAGTGATTTCTAGGGCAGCCAGGACTATACAGAAAAACCTGTCTCAAAAAACAAAAACAAAAACAAAAAAAGGAGAGACCAGCTCACCACAAAATAAAATAACAAAAGCCAGGCCAATAGTGGTAGCTCATACCTATAACCCCAGGATCAATGAGACTAAGATAGGACTGCTGAGGAATCAGATGTTCAAGGTCATCCTGTTCCATAGTATGTTTTAGGCTAGATTGAGTCACAAAATGAGATCCTGTCTAAAGAAAGATATTAAGGTCAGCCTGACAGCTCAACAGGCGAAAATACTTGTCATGCAAGCCTGGTGACCTGTGTCCAATCTCATGGTGGCAGAAAAGAACTGACTCTCAAAAGCTAGAGCATATACCCACCCCGCCCCCCCATAATAAACAGAAAGAACAACCAAAGGGTAAGATAACGTGCTTAGTATGTGAGAGACCCTGGACTCAATCCACAGCACCAAATCCTCAAACAAAACAAAAAATACCCAACAAAATGTTAATGTTTATCATTAAAAAAGAACTGTATACCCAGGCATGATGGTGCATGCCTTTGATCCCAGCACTCAGAGAGGCAAGCAGATCTGAAGTCAAGGCCAGCCTGGCCTACAGAGTTCCACCAGGGTCATAGAGACTCAGTCTTAAAAAACAAAAGCAAAAACATTGTAAGAAAAAAAATATGTGATTCCATTTTTACTTCTTATTTGATAGGTAGCATGCCCTGTGCACATCTGGAGATCCGAGGATAACCTTTGGGACCCAGACCTCTCCTTTCACCATATAGGTACCAAGGATCAAGCTCAGGTTGGTAGTAGGTGGCAGGTGACCCACAGGGCCATCTCCTTGGTCCCTAAGGAATTTTGATTCGTTTTTTGTTGTTGTTGTTTTGTTTGTTTTGTCTTTTGAAACAGGGTTTCTCTGTGTATCCCTGGCTGTCCTGTAACTCAGATTGCCTGTCTCTTAAGTGCTGGGATTAAAGGCATGAGCCATTTTGATTGTTAATATTTTATTGTATATTCTACAATAGCCTACAATAATTACGGGTTATTTTTATACTTGAAGCATTATAGTTATTTGATATAAGAAGCAGAACAAGCAAAGAAGAAACATTCTTACCGCTCTACAGGAACCAACTTCTTCCATTGGGCCACCAAGTCTCTGGCAAAGTTCCCCACTTGTTCATGCTTTCGAAAGCTGTTTACTGTTTTCCCTACCCCAGTCTCCTACAAATTTAACAAAGGAATTGATTGAGGGTTCTGAAACTAAGGGTATATTTTTTTTAAGAAATAAGGCCTCCCCTTTGAGAAAAGGAACAAGCAAATACTTCACTATTAAGATGCCTTCTAAGCCTTATACTAAATTACTTTGTTGCCTATGCCCAAAGATCTGATTCTAAGTAATAAAGCTCACAGGGTTAGAGAAGTGTGTCATCAAAACATCCCAGAACAGTAACAATGTAACAAGGAGGGGAGGTGGTGGACCCTGGACTTAAGATCCTGCATGCCCCATATGAGTCAGTGTTCATCACAGCCCTAGAGGTAGGAAGGAATCAGCCTCACTGTACAGAGGCCCAGCCAGAGTTAGATTTGATTTTCTTCTTAAAGACAGGGTTTCACTCTGTACACCAGGCTAGATTCAACTACAAAGGCACACGCAACCATGCCTGCCTAGAAGTTGGACTAGAATTTAGGAGTAGTAGATATCAAAGCCAATGTTCTTTTTATGTTTTGTTTTGTTTTTGTTTTTCAAGACAGGTTTTCTCTGTGTGTAGCCCTGGCTATCTTGTAACTCTCTCTGTAGATCAGGCTGGCCTTGAACTCACAGAGATCCTCCTGCCTCTGTTTCCCCAGTGCTGGGATTAAAGGCGAGTGCCACCATACTTGGTTCCTTAGTAAGCACTCTTAACCACCCATGCACCTCATCTATCTAAATTCTGAACTGAAGGCTAGAGTGATGGCTTTGCAGTTAAGAGCAATTACTGCTCTTGCCGAAAACAGGAATTCAATCAGCACCCATAGTAGGTAGCTCACAATTAAATGCCTGTAACTTTAGTTCCAGTCAATCTGAGGTCCTGTGGCCACTTTGGGCATTTAAACACATAATACTCAAAGTTACTCAGGTACAAAGTAAAAGAATAAATTTTTAAATTTTGGACTAAAATTCATATAACAGAAATGGAAGTGTAGCTCAGCTGAGAACACTTTTCTATCATCTGTAACACCCTGGGCTTGTTCTACAGCACACCTGTCCACCTTAACACATGACATAAAATTCACCATCTTAAAGTACATAGTGATTTCTAGAACATTCCTCATACTGAGCAATAATTACCATCACCTAACTCCAGAGCACAAAAAGAAGCGCTGTTCCTCCCAACTCCCCCAGCCCCTAACAACCACGTACTTTACCCACTTTCTGACTTTGCCATTGCCTATTCCGGACATCTCATAAGAACAGACTCAGACAGTGTACAGTGTTTTGTGTTTCGCTTCTTTAGCTTGTAAAGCCTATCCTCGGAGTCTCCCTCTACCCTTCTCTAGTGAGAAACATTTGCAATATAGTCAGGTAATATTTACAGTTACAAAAGTCTTACCACAAGAATGTCTACTGTGATAGGCAAGATGGAAAGTTTCTTCAAATATTTCAAGAGCTGCAAAGAGAATAAAACAAATATTAATTTCTATAGTCATAACAGTCTTCTCTGGAGCAGATGAGACTATCTGATGGTGAAACGTTTGCTTGGTGCTATGCCCTTTATAGTAACAACTATGGGTGTATGATCTTACAAGTGTAAGACACAAGTGGAACAAAGTAACTTTCGTCTATGGTTTTAGAGTCTGTGCTTTTTTAAAAAAAAAAAAAAAATAGAAGCCGGGCGGTGGTGGCGCACGCCTTTAATCCCAGCACTTGGGAGGCAGAGGCAGGCGGATCTCTGAGTTCGAGGCCAACCTGGTCTACAAGAGCTAGTTCCGGGACAGGCACCAAAGCTACAGAGAAACCCTGCCTCAAAAAACCAAAAAAAAAAAAAGATTTTTTTTTTGCTGAGTAGTGATGGCACACACCTTTAATCCTGGCACTCAGGAGGCAGAGTCTGGCAGATCTCTGTGAGTTCAAGGCCAGCCTGGTCTACAGAATGAGTTCCAGGACAGCCAGAGCTACACAGAGAAAATCTGTCTAAAAACAAATAAGTGTGTGTGTGTGTGTGTGTTCAAGCACATATGTGTATATCTGTGGAGGTCAGAGAACAACCTTAAAAATTACCAAGCTGGGCATGGTAATACATACCTTTAATTATAGCAATAGTTGAGAAGCAGTGGTCAACCTGGTCTACACAGGAACCCTGTGTCAAAAATCAAGCAATCACTGCCTACCTCCTTTGATACCAGGTCTATCACCAATTAGGCTAGGCTCACTGATCCATGAATCCCCAGGTTCCTGTCTCTGCCTCTCCAACACTCAAATTATAAGAGCGCAACACCAGGCCCAGCATTTTTACATGGATACAGGTGATTGAACTCAAACCCTAATGCTTCTGAAGTAAGCATGCTACCAAATGAGTCTTCTTCTGTGGTTTTCAGTTGATTATAATACTAGAAATTGAACCTATTTATTTGTTTACCCATGTTGACAAGTGCTTTATCACCCAGCCTTCTCTCCACTTTTAGAGACAATGTCTCACTAGCTTGCTCAGGTATGGTCTTGACTTCTGAGCTTCCTGCCTTAGTTTTTTGATAGGGATTACAGGAATCTTGCTACTAGACCTAGCTAGAGTGTGTAGTTTCAACTGCTTTCCTTCTCCAAGGAAAGAAAGAGGCAGAGAAGAGAATTAAAACTCACTAACTGGGAATGGAGAGATGGCTCAATGGTTAAGAGCACTGGCTGCTCTTCCCGAGGACCTGGGTTTGATTCTCAGTACCCACATGGCAGTTCAAATGATCTCATCTGTAACTCCAGTTCCAGGGGATCCAATACCTTCTTCTGGTCTCCAAGAGCAGCAGACATGCATGAAGTACACAGACATTCATGCAAGCACAACACCCATACACATAAAACAAAAATTTTAAACCCTTGCTAACTGGCCTGGTATGATGATTCATGTCTATAATCCCAGCATTTAGGAAACTGAGGCAGGAGGATCACCATGAATTCAAAGGTCACCTGGGTTTCAGAGAATGATCCCACCCCTCCCCACGAAAACAACCAAATAAAGCCACCAGCAACTATTACTTTGCAGAGGACTGTGAAAGATTAAGGAAATGACCCAGAACTTGATAGGGAAGCAGAACAAGGACTCCACAGGAACAGAGTCCTACCTACAGGCCTCCTCAAGAGCGCAGTGCTAGCACAAGTGTTTTCAACACAAATGGGAAGCCAAGATCAATCTCGGGTTGCTGGAGTCAGAGCTTTATTGCTAATGATGATCAAACATGCCTGGGTAGATCAGAAAGATCTGGGTTTGCCCATTTCCTTTCTAAAGTCTCTAAAACAAGGTCAAAACTGGTAGGACAAAGCTCAAGATGGAATCAGAGGCAGGTTGTCTTAGCTGATCTCTTGTCTGATTTTGTGCAAGTCAGTAACCTCCCTGAACCTTAGTTACTTCATCTACAAATCAAAACTGGATTCTCCGTCTGCTGCACAGGCTGTGACGATTCACTGGGACAAACCATGTGCTTAGTCATGGTGTCTGCAACACTATAAAATTAAACATGTCCACCTCTAATCATTTCATTCATCAACCAACAGCTCTTTCCATGTCCTACTCTTGATCCTGGACCAGACACTGCTCAGTCAATTCCTACTTACTTTATTTCTACGAAAGTCAGGATTGCCCAAGCCTTTTTCTAAGAATATAAACACTTTCCATACCGGGAGTGTAGCAAAGTACAAGCAGTGTAGAACTGCTGATAACTGAGCCAGCTGCAGCAGTACACCCTTATGATTCCAGCACCTAGAGTTGGATGTTAGCCTGGGCTACATTTGAATACCAGGCCAGTTACATAGCAAACCCTCACTCAAAAAGCCAAAACACGGGACATGAGAGACAGGGCAGTGGTTAAAAACACTTGCTCTTCCAGAGAATCCAAGCTCAGTTCCCAGAACCATCTGGCAGTTCATAGCCACCTGTTACTCCAGCCTTAGGGCACCTGTTGCCCTCCTCTGGCTTTCTACCCACATGCATGTGTACAAACGAACATGCAGATATACACATATGTGCCTAACAATTTTTATTTTTGGTTTTTCAAGACAGGGTTTCTCTGTGGTTTTGGAGCCTGTCCTGGAACCAGCGCTTGTAGACCAGGCTGGTCTCGAACTCACAGAGATCCGCCTGCCTCTGCTTCCCGAGTGCCGGGATTAAAGGTGTGCGCCACCACCGCCCAGCTAACAATTTTAATTTTTTTTTTTTTTTTTTTTTTGGTTTTTCGAGACAGGGTTTCTCTGTGGTTTTGGAGCCTGTCCTGGAACTAGAACAATTTTAATTTTAAAAAAGTCAAACAGGGTTTAAGAGATGGCCCCAGAGCTAAAAGCACTGGCTACTCTTTCAGAGGACCTGGGACCAATTCCCAGAACCCATATGGTGGCTCACAACTGTTTCTAACTCAAGTTCCAGAGGATTCAATGCCCTCTATAGGCCTCCATAGGCATCAGGCACACATCTGAAACTAATACACATAAAAAATAAAAAAAACACTTTTAAGAAGCTAAAACAGAAAAATCGATAACTAGCTGCCTTTACATTTAAATAACAGACAGCAAGACATTTTCTTTCTTCTTTGAAGTTCAGGCTGTAATTGGTATGCCGTATCACTACAAGGTGGGGCAGCAAGTATGTTTTTCTGGTCATTCTACTTCCATAATTACTTAACATGGTCTCTAGGCAGAACAATTGGATCACAGGTGACAATCTTGTTTGACTGGGAATAAGAGGCCCTGTGTGTATCTTGGGAGTATGAAACTTAATGGAGTAAAAACTGTACTCAAACTCCAACTCCTCCATGGTCCAACTCAGGAAAGAGCGTACGGGCATTTCTTGTCACATAAAGTGCAAAGGTTAAAGTCAATTCACATTTCCTGAAAGTGAAATCTGAAATTATTGAAAAGAGTTAAGACAGGTGGTTCTTCTCTAATGTGAATCCCTAGAAGGGGAACATTTATATACCATTCACAGTGTACCGGTATCATGCTAAGTTTGTCTCATTTGACCCTGTCTAGTGGGTATTATTCTCCTATTTTATCCATATTGAAGCTAGGCCCAGTGAGATTTCAAAGCTTGCCTAGCGAGCCATGAAACACCTAAGATAAAAAGGGAGCATATATCTAACTCATGCACTGAGCACTTAAAATGAAAGAAGAAAGCAGGCACTCTTCTTCAGTACCATGCTCACAGTGACAGCTTACAGTCCACAAGGCAGAGGCGGTCACAAGGACACAGAGTTATAGGACCTCTACACAGTCAACATAGAAGGGTGGAGCCAGAAGTCACAGAGGATGTGTTCATCTCAAGGCTTAGCACTAACTGGTAAAGTGAGAGTTGCCTGTCTCTTGCCTTGGGGCTAGCAGACAAAATGAAAACTCCTGAGACTTTCAAGCTGATTTGGTCCAATGTAAAAGAACTTCACCATCTCCAGTTTTTAGTAAATTCCAAGAAAGACTGAAGCACTAACAAGGGGAAAGCACTATGGGTATTCCCAAGTAGATGAAACTTGTGTTGTCAACCAAGTAGCATCTATAGAGCTAGCCAGAACTGATAACAGATGATTGAGAAATATCAAAAATCTGTACAGCAGCAAGCTGAGGGATCTGGGCCTCCTGCCCACTGCTTCCATCCTTAAAGCCAATGAGGTTCTCAACAGTGACCTCTAGTTCTCTATCTACCAATCTGTGAGCTTCATAGTTTCACACTGAAAACTGAACAGAAGACTGCTAACTTTATCAAACACGAAAATCATTTCTGATCCCAAAGTAATAAAAAAAGCTAATTGTCTCTCCTAGCACCTTCTTTATCAAGTGAGCCTACACCTTGGGTGAATGTAGAGTGGACAGATATTTATATTTACATTTAAAACACCAAAGTCCAATAGTAGGAGTCCCAGAAACACGGGTGTGGACTCAGCCTTGGCTAATGATGGTCTGGATGATTTGGTTGCGAATTCGGTCCTACTCTATAATCATCTCACAGTTTCCAGTACCTGTGAGAGCTTGCTGTGTTAAAAGAGTCTGGAAAGCCAGTACGCCAGCTTGCAATTTTCCCTCTGCACTTCGCTTGTTTCTGAATGTCAACAATCAGACCCTTTGCAAAGCGGTCTCAATATTTTCCTCTTTCCTCACCTTCCTAGTGCTGCTCTCTTGGTGACACATTCAGTTCTCCCTCCCCAGTGGGTACAGAACCCAGGAGCCCAAGTAGTTACCCCCAGCCCCAAGGTAATTTTCTATCTAGGAAAAGAAAAGTCAGATGGGGCTTTCAGTAGTGGACACTTGTCTGTTAGTGTCAGCGCACAAGTCCCTGGGCGCAGATGCCAGCACCGCAGAACCGCCACCAAATGACAGCAACAAAAACACCAAATACCTTTTGAAAAACATTCCTAGTAGTTCAAGAAAACTTTTTTTTTTTTTTTGGTTTTTCAAGACAGGGTTTCTTTGTAGCCTTGGAGCCTGTCTTGGAACTCACTCTGTAGACCAGGCTGGCCTCAAATTCAGAGATCCATCTGCCTCTGCCTCCGGAGTGCTGGGATTAAAGGCGTGTGCCACCACCACCAGGCAAGAAAACCTACTTAAACTTTCCCTAACTCGAAATTTCAAGCACAACTAGAAAGATCATTTCAAAATTTAAATTCTAATGGGGGGGAACCCTATAGATAGTATAAGGAGTCGGTTTTTTTTTTTTTAATCTAATGGGAAAATGCCCAAATGAGGATGGTTACTTTAAGGTCACTGACAAATATTACAGTGTACTGGTACTTGAAAATAATGACCATTAGATGTCCACAGAGGATTATTGTAAAAAGAAACTGTAAATGTTTGACTGAACGTACCAAAGCCTCCATAGAAAGTGAGACAAAAGACAATAGAAAACATTAAGTTTTCACTAATTTAGAACACAGCTTCCTGAAGAAGTATATTTCCGAACCGAATGAATGGAGTAGGCCAGGCGATGGTGGTGCACGCCTTTAATCTCAGCACTCAGAGGCAGAGGCAGGCGGATCTCTGTGAGTTTGAGACCAACTTGGTCTACAGAGTGAGTTTCAGGACTGGCTCCATAGCTACTGAGAAACCCTGTCTCGAGAAAGAAAAAGAAAAAAAAGAAGAAAAGAAAAGAAAGAAAGTGGCCTGGTGGTGAAAGGTAGCAACCTTCAAAAAATGGAAAAACCTCTCTGGGACCCGCTAGGAACAAGAAGAGTAAATGGGGTCCTTGACTGGAAATTCTGAAAGACGGTGATTAACACAGAGCACTTGGGTCCCCCTGGCATTTCAGGAAGAAA
The DNA here is from genome assembly GCF_950005125.1 of Chionomys nivalis. NCBI lineage: Eukaryota > Metazoa > Chordata > Mammalia > Rodentia > Cricetidae > Chionomys > Chionomys nivalis. The sequence continues at coordinate 16,629,448 of NC_080096.1, read as the reverse complement.
ATAGAGACAGGCGGAGCAAAGACCTCCCCTAAAGTCCAGACCTAGTGCTGAATGGGAACCTAGATTGCACTTAGAAGCCCGCTGCCTCCCTCCACTTCTTCCTCGTCCACTCAGTTCGCTGAAGAATTCACCTTTTAGGAACCACGGGTCCAGGCGAAAATGCTGACAAGCAATGTCACACCCTTCGGTATGTTCATCCAGAGACTTCAATGATCACTATTCTAACGCCCATCATATCGTCTCCTAGACCCCGGAGAAGCCGAGTCACCGGGAGACCAGGAGTGGAAACAATGTATTTAAAGTAATAGTTTCTAACAGAAGCAACAAAGTAGTTAAGTGCAATTAAACGTGGTTTCTCCGGGCTGGCGGCTCCCACCTTTCCGTAAGTCAGAGCCGTGTAATACTCTCACGCCTGGCCCAGGAGCAGAGCTCGAAAACCCAAGGCTTTCCTCGTTTTCTCGGTTAAAGGACAGAGAGGAGAGCGGGGGTCCTCGCGCCGCTGAACGGCGGAGCCACAGGACCCCAGCCAGACGGACAGCGTCGCTCGGCTGGGACGGGGAAACAGCTGGCGCGGCTGCCCGAGCCCCGGGAAAGCCGCCAGGCCAGGCCGCCCGTGCCCCCTCGAGTCCTCAGCACCCAGCCGGGACGCGCCCGCCGGCTGCGAACTCTCCGCTAACCCGCGCCGCTCCGCTGGGCCTGGCTCCGGGTCCAACGAGGACCCAGGCTCACCCGGCCCGCGACCGTTACCGGGCCCGCGCCCATCCCAACGCCCGCCCGCGCCTCCGGCCCGCCCGCCGCTCACCTTCTTAGGGTCGGGGTTCGTGGCCAGGCGCGCCTGCAGCTTCTCCACAACTTGGAGCGCCGACTCCGCCGCCATCGCTGTCACTGGCGCGGCCTCCTCGCCGGAACTGGGCTCGCGTCGCGTCCTCGGGCCGCAACTCCGCCCTCCGTGCGGCCCCGGCGGAGACGGAAGCGCGAATGGTCCCTTCCGGGCCTCCGCTGGGGGGCGTGTGGGGACGGCCTGAGGACCTGCCCCCGCGCCAGACCACGCCCACAGGTTCTCCGTGATCCGCCCTGCTCGACCCCGGCAGCAGGCCACGCCCCCGACACGCCCAGCCCAGAGCCACGCCGCCAGCCACGCCCCCGGGCCTTGCACCCGGGCACAGACGCTGAAATCCGCCAGCCTAACTCCGGCCTTTCTTCCAGCGCAGAGCCCTCCCGGTCCTGCCGCGAGCCACACCCTCATTTACACCTGACGGTGGTGTCAGTGCTTGGCTCCGGGGTCCCATCCCGGGACCCTTGGAATGGAAGGAGAGAACAGACTCCTGTAAATTATCTGACTTCCACCTAAAAGCTGTGACACACACCCACACAATTAAAAAATTTAAAGTAACTTAACGGTATTGTAATTTTGGTAAAGAGCAACGCAGACTGGTTTTAAGGCAGTTTGAAACACTGGAAGCAAAAATAACAAAAAATACATTATCTATCAAGCATCTTGTCTTCGACAGCAGGAAGCAGCCCTGTTTTCTAGCTGTTCAAGTGCCATTCTTATGCTGGGACAGCCAATGCTAAGTGGGGGTTTCTGGTTCTGGAGGTATCTCCTCAGACCTCTCCGGCCCTGAGCTCCACCACTCGCTCAGGAAGAGGCATCACCTGAACTTGCTTGGATGGTGAGAATAAAGAACACAGGTTTGAGGCAGTGACAACCTGAGCTGCAGGTGCTGAGTCCACAATGGCTTCTGGTCCTTAGGAAAACCCTGACATTGCTTCTCCCACTTAACTAGATTTGTGATTCCTGTGTTAAGCAATCAGCATACAGCAACTTTGGAAAAGCATCAGGCAAGGTGTGGTGGTTCTGACTGGTAACCCCAGCACTCACTTAGGTCCAGGAGTAGGCATTTAAGATCAACCTACATAATAAATTAAAAGCCAGCCTGGACTACATGAGACCCTATGTCAAAAAAAGAAAGAGGGGGTTGAAGAGATGGCTCAGCAATTAAGAGCACCTAGTGCACTTACAGGGGACCTGAGTTCAGTCCATCTTAGGGCAGCTCACAACTGCTTGTTAACTCCCGTTCCAGAGGGTCCTATGCTTCTAGTCTCAGAGGACACTTGGACTTGCATGAACACATCCACACATGGCCTGGGGCTAGCTATGAAGCCTTGGCCTGCCTCCAACTCCCAGACATCTACCTGCCTCTGCCTCGTGAGATTTTTCTTTGTTTCTTTGTTTTTTTTTTTTTTTTTTCGGTTTTTCGAGACAGGGTTTCTCTGTGGTTTTGGAGCCTGTCCTGGAACTAGCTCTTGTAGACCAGGCTGGTCTCGAACTCACAGAGATCCGCCTGCCTCTGCCTCCCAAGTGCTGGGATTAAAGGCGTGCGCCACCACCGCCCGGCTCTGCCTCGTGAGATTAAAGGCATGCAATATCACATCCAGTCCAAAAGTGAACACTTGAACATGGGGGCCAGGGAGATGGCTCAGTGGGTAAAGAGCTAGCCAGACAACCAGCTGATGAACTGAGTTTGATTCTTGGGACCATAATGAGGTAGGGAGAGAGTTGGTTGTCTTCTGACCTCTGTACACTCATCATGGCACATGCATATCTCTCTCTCTCTCTCTCTCTCTCCCTCTCTCTCTCTCTCTCTCTCTCTCTCTATATATATATATATATTATATAAAGAATAAGAAGGCTGGAGTGCTGACTCATTGGTTAAGAGCACTGACTTCTCTTCCAGAGGACCCAGGATCAATTCCCAGCATGCACATGGCAGCTCACTGTAACTCCAGTTTCAGAGGATCCAACAACCTCACATAGACATACATGCAGGTAAAACACCAGTGCATATGAAATAAAAATAAAGTAAAAAACAATAATTTATAAAAAAAATATAAGAGCCAGGTGGTGGTGGTGCACACCTTTAATCCCAGCACTCGGGAGGCAGAGGCAGGCAGATCTCTGTGAGTTCAAGACCAGCCTGGTCTACAAGAGCTAGTTCCAGGACAGGCTCCAAAACCACAGAGAAACCCTGTCTCGAAAAGAAAAAAAAAAGAAAGAAAGAAAAGAAAGGAGCCTGGGGGTGGTGGCACACATCTTTAGTCCCAGCACTCTAGAGGCAGAGTCAGGGGGATCTCTGTGAGTTCAAGTCCAACTTGGTCTACAGATCTGCAGAGTTCCAGGACAGTCAAGGCTACACAGAGAAACTCTGCTCAAAATAAATAAATAAATGCAAAACAGAAAAGAAAAAAAAAGGAAGAAGCAATAGTTGGGAAAAGACACTGTTTGAAGAGGAATACTGAACTGAATTCTGCAGTAAAACAGCACATGAATTCCTCCAGCTTGTTTCACGTATCTGTGGCCACTGTTTTCTTCATAGGCTCAGGTTTCTATGCCTACAAGCCAGAAGAGCACCAGATCTCATTACAGATGATTGTGTGTTGTGTCTTTATTCCTGTCTCCTCCACACTGGTCCAGAGAGAGATTGTTTATGTTGGGGTCTGGTAGAGAAATAATTTATGGTCTGGGCTAGCACCGGACCCCATCAAAGACAAGCCTAAGCTATAGGCCAAGCTTTCATAATTAGTAATAAGTCTCCATGTCATTTTTTTTTTCTGAACTGGAGGCCCAAAGAAAAAATCTGTCTACACAGTCCACTAAGAATCTGTAGCCCTGCCCTCTCCCCCACTTTAAAAAAAAGTTACTCTGAAGCTGTGGTGGCATACACTTTTAATCCCAGCACTCAGGAGGCAGAGACAGGCGGATCTCTGAGTTCTAGACCAGCCTGGTCTACACAGGGAGTTCCAGGATAGCCAGGACTTCATCGAGAGACCCTGCCTCAAAACAAAACAAACCAATAAACACACACACACAAAAAAAAAAAAAAAAAAAAAAAAAAAAAAAAAAACCCTGTAAAAACAGAAAAGATGGAAAGATGGAAAGGAAGCCGCTTCTGCTCGTTGATACAATGTTTGCTTAGCTTGTAGGAGGCCTGGCTTTAGTACTCATGCTTCCATCACTCAAAGAATAACAAAAATAATTCAATACTTTAAAATGTCCTGTGTTTATACACATTGTATCCAGGAAAGCCTACAAGCTTCCCTTAGCTCTTTGTCTTAATTTATTTTGATTCTTTTCTTTATGTAAACCCAGGGAGCATCTCTGGGCTCTATAGCTGGTAGACAGATACTTACTGACTGGGTTGAGGACCACAGTGATGCCTCAGCAAGGGGAAGAGCCTGCCCCTGAAAGCCTGGCTGAAGCAGATAGGAACAACTGCTATTGGCTGAATGTCTGGTAGCCCAGCTCTCGGCTACTTCATCTCTCCCTCCCAGCATGACTTGAGGAATTTCAGGGATGGGGCATCTACTGCTGGGAGAGGCTAAAGAATGACCATCAGTTTGGTAAAGGACACAACCAAAAGGTAAACGAAGTAGCTTGACTGCTTTTGTGTTTTAACCTTTTTATTTTATGTGCATTGGTGTGAAGGTTTCAGATCCCTTACAACTGGATCTTCAGACAGCTGTGAGCTGCCATGTGGGTGCTGGGAATTGAACCCGGGTCCTCTGGAAGAGCAGTCACTGCTCTTAACCACTGAGCCATCTCTCCAGCCCCTGCTTTTGTGTTTTGTTTCTTTTTTTTAGCTTTCTTTCTTTCTTTCTTTCTTTCTTTCTTTCTTTCTTATCTATAGAGTATTCTGTCTGTGTGTATGCCTGCAGGCCGCAAGAGGACACCAGACCTTATTACAGATGGTTGTGAGCCACCATGTGGTTGCTGGGAATTGAACTCAGGACCTTTGGAAGAACAGGAAATGCTCTTAACCACTGAGCCATCTCTCCAGCCCCATGTGTTTTGTTTCTTGAGACACCGTGACCCTCTGCAGTCTTGGTGGTTCTGAAATTTACCACATAGCATATGTTGACCTCTTATTTTCAGTTATCCTCCTGCCTCTGCCTCCTGAGATTACATTGTGTGCTAAACTCAAGCTCACTAACCTTAAGCTACTTTGCTTGAGAAGCTATTTGTTGCCTGAGAAGCTTATTGGGAAGAAGTCATTTGACCATTCATTCATGTTGTGGAATTTTGATCCCTTTAGCCAATGACTTTTGGGGGTTATGAGCCCTAGGGCGTGGTCTTGTCTGCGTATGTGTCTGATAGGAGGGTTCTCTTGCTCTCTCTCCTGCTCTCGGTGCCTGCTGCTGGGCAGAGCAGTTGAATGCAGGCAGTTGAATCTGATCTGCTCTGTATCTGTGAGTTTGTCTTTTCATTGCACCCCTTAATAAATTGGTTATTAGGCTTTTGTGAGTTTTTGCTTCACATTCATCCATTCATTTATTAATTCATTCATTTCATTGATGCCCCTCCACACCCCTAGTACTGAGCAGGTTCAAGATGGAATTAGCTGTCTGCTTAAACCTCCTCTCCTCCAGTGATCTGGGAGCTGTGGGAGGGCTGGGGCTGTAGATCAGTGCTAGAGTGTTTCCCAAGTACTTGACGGGCAAGGAAAAACATTGCTAATGGATGAGTGAGTGAGCGTGTGATTGAATATGAACAAGGAAGGGAGCCCAACTCTGCCTGGCGGTCAAGAGTGGGACCATAGCCATAGCTCTTAGAAGAAAGAGCTTGAACTGTGAGCAGAAGGTCACTGCAGACTGGACAGAAGCAGCTACAAAAGGACTGGATGCATAAGACCCTGGATGAAGGTAGGGAAGGATATGGACACCCTGCTCCTGTGAATCCCAGTAGACGGAGACTACCTGTTGGTTTCCCGGCTGCCCAGACCTGAATAATCACACACAAAAACCATATTAATTACAACACTGCTTGGCCAATGGCTTAGGCATATTCCTAGCTAGCTCTTACATCTTAAATTAACTCATTTCTATTCATCTATGTATCACCACAAGGCTGTAGCTTACAGGTAATGTTCTGGTTCTTTCTCCTTCAGCTGTTAAATGGTGTCTCCTTGACTCTCCCTACTCTCTCTCTGTATATCTTTGTTCAGATTTCCCACCTGGCTTTACTCTGCTAAGACATTGGCCAAAACAACTATATTCATCAACCAATAAAAGTAACACATATACAGAAGGACTTCCCACCTCAAACCCCAGCACAAAACAAATGCTCCAGCATACCACTCCACCATGCTCAAAATGCCCACAGACACACCCAGACAGTAAGGACAGGGCTTGTGAGGCAGAGTTCTACCTTGAAGACACAAACCAGGTTTCTGAGCACAGATGCAAATTAGCCACATGGAACAACTGTGTTCAACTCAGCATGACCACCTACAGTCCCCCAGGAACTTTCTCTCTAGAGAAGTTACATTGTACCCAAAAGACAGAGACTTGCACACACCCAAACAGAGGCCATTCCAGGGAGCTGAGTTGCCAAAGACAGGCATATGGTTTGGGGGGAAAGAATGCTATCAGACCTCTTCCCCCAGATAAGTGCCCCTCTGACTTAGAGTGACAGAGGCCAGCCATGGGAACAACCCAAATGGAAGATTCAACTCTGTTAGCAGAAGTAGTTCTTTAAATGTTGCTCACCTTAGGTGGGTACTGCTACCCTTATGTTCCAGAAAGAGGGAATAAACCAAGACTTGGTCAAATGGTGGGAAAGCTGAGGCTGAAGCCCAGAGCTCCAGCTGTGAACATTTCACCCCAACAGAGTTTCACATCCTGACTGACTTTGGGAGAGAGGCCATCTGTGACCTGTGATACTCTGTGTCAGCCTCCTGTTAGGATAATTTCTATGCAATTGCTTGTCAAATTCACAGCCTTGCTCGTTAAAAGTTCCAAGACCCTTTCTCTAGACACTTCCCCAACACCTACAAGAACTAGCTACCAGCTAGTTCCCTTTTCTACTTCCCTTATTTGGTTGTTATTGTCCTATGCGTGAGGACAATCTTACTAGAGTCTGGGAGGAACACAACAGGGTAGGCAAGCCGCGAGCCTCCGGAGGAGGGAGAAGGGAGCACAGAGGAAAGCTGGGCTTTTTGAATTAGGGTCTAAGAAAGTCAGCAGGGCGATCTTGCCGTGGAGCAGCATGGTAGAAGGGGAGGGAAGCTTTAGAGAAACCAGAGGTGGTAGGGGAAACAAGCCTAGGCTTTGACCCAGCGTCTGAAAGAAACAGAAAGAAGGAAGAGGCCGGAAAAGAGGACAGAGCACCATGAGGGAAGCCCTGCAGGCAGCTGGCTTCCTGCTTCTAAAGGGCCAGGCCAGAGAAAAAAGCCTCACGGTGTTTTCTCATCAGAGTGCTGGAGCTGTAGCTGAGGAAAATGTGCTGATATCAAATCACTAATACTTTTTTTAAAAATACATTTATTTATTTATTTATTTATTTATTTATTTATTATGTATACAATATTCTGTCTGTGTGTATGCCTGCAGGCCAGAAGAGGGCACCAGACCTCATTACAGATGGTTGTGAGCCACCATGTGGTTGCTGGGAATTCAACTCAGAACCTTTGGAAGAGCAGGCAATGCTCTTAACCACTGAGCCATCTCTTTAGCCCATCACTAATACTTTTGCCAAGCCTTGAAGAATAAAAAAACGTTATGCTCCGGGATGCAAAGGTTTTGTTTGCTTGTCTGGTTTTTGTTTTGTTTTGTTTTTTAGGGTTTGAACCCAGCATGTCTCAGAAGCTAGGGAAGCTCCTGTACCACTGGTGCACATTCCAGGCCTACTACCAATTGAAAATTCTGCAAGAGCTTGGTATGTGATAAAGAAAAAGGTCACAAACCAGCAGTGGTGGCACACGCCTTTAGCCCTAGTACCCAAGAGGCAGAGGCAGAGGCAGGGAGACCTCCATTAGTTCAAGGTCAGCCTGGTCTACAGAGTAAGTTCCCGGGCAGCCAATAGACTTTTTTTTTTTTTTTTAAAAAAAAAAAGAAAGGCTTTTTAATTTTTTGTTTGTTTGTTTTCGTTTTTCGAGACAGGGTTTCTCTGCATAACAGCCGTGGCTGTCCTGGAACTAGCTCTTGCAGACCAGGCTGGCCTTGAACTCAGAAAGATCTGCCTGCCTCTGCCTCCAGAGTGCCGGGATTAAAGCATGCGCCACTACCGCCCAGCTAAAATGTTTTAAGTCATGTTTTGTGTGTGCATGCTGTTGTGTTTGAGGGTTGCCTGACCTGCTGGAGCTGGAGTTATAAGTGGTTTTGAACCACCTTACATGGGTGTTCTTCCTCTGCAAGAACAGCATGTGCTCTCAAGTATTGAGCCATCTCTCCAGACCAACAGAAAATTCTATAGATCCACGAAAAGATGCTCATTCTCTCTGTGTTGTTGGGGAGACATGAGTGAAAAGCACTGGGAAACACCAGGCTAACTCAGCAGATTTGATTCCATACTGACAGGACTGCTAGACCAGAAAGCTTCCTGTCACAGACCCATGAACAACTCCAGGCAGAGCAGACACTTGGTAAATATTTTGCTCCATGGAGCACAGAAAGGCTGGAGCTGAGAGAGTAGCTTGTGGGCTCAGTACGACTCGCTGGCTTTGTTTGCTCTCGGTGTGTACAATAATTAAACCATTTATTGCCAGAGTTTTGGGGGGAAGGAGTGGGGAGTTGAGACAGGGTTTCTCTGTGTAACAGTCATAGCTGTCCTGGAACATGTTTTGTAGACCAGGTTGGCCTTGAACTCACAGAGATCTGCCTGCCTCTGCTTCCCAAGTCCTGGGATTAAAGGTGCCGGAGTTTTAAACCAGGAGCCTTTACAACTTCCCTTGAAAAACCAGTCTTGTCTGGCCAGGCTGGAGCTGGGCTGTAACTGTTCCTTCTGAGTCTTGCCACACCAGTGGGATCACCTGCTCCCCCTCTCTGGACACACAAACTTCTAGTCCTGGAAACATGGAAATGTGTCCTTTCTGCACCCTTGGGGATAAATCCAGGGACTTGCATTAGCAACTTCACAGTGGGGCCAGTCTAGCACCCTATTACCTAACCCTACAGAAAAAGAGAGAGAGAGAAGGGACAGCACAGCCATCTTGTTTTAGCATTGGAAGCAAACACTGGAAGTCGTTTAGCCAAGAAAGAAAGGCAGTGAACTCTTCATGATAGGAGCAGGAAGGGGAGGTGGGGACACACTGCAGCAGCTACATGGGCTGGTGGGTTTGTATCTGGGATTCAGGCTCTGCAGTGAGACTCCTGGGTTCAAACCCCAGCTCTGGTGTGAGCTGAGCTATCATTCACCTTCTGAGGCTATGCTTCTTCACTGGTAAAGTGGGCCCAGCAGGTGTGTCTCATGGGCTTGCATCAAATTAGTTATTTGGCTCCTCAAGTGCTGAGTAGAATGTGCCCAAGCAATATATAGTGGATTGAAGACTTCTACATTCGTGTGCTCTCACTCTCTCCCCGCCCCTCCGTATGTGCATGTTTGCACTCTTGTGTTTACGTTGGCGTGTGTGCACATGTATTTGGAGGCTAGAGGTTAATTTTCAGTGTTGTTCTTTGGAAACTGTCCGACTTGTTTTTTGAGACAAGTTCTCTCACTGGAACCAGTTACACTATCCTGGGTGCCAGTGAACTCCAGAGATCCACTCCCTCCACCATCCCAGGGCTGAAATTACAGGCTTGTACCACAGCTAGCTTTTTTTTTTTTAATGTACATTGGTGTTTTGCCTGTATATATATATATGTGTGTGTGTGTGTGTGTGTGTGTGAGGGTATTCAGATCAGATCCTGGAGTTACTGACAGTTGTGAGCTGTCATGTGGGTGCTGGGAATTGAACCCGGGTCCTCTGGAAGAGAAGTCAGTGTTCTTAACCACTGAGCCATCTGAAGCATCTCTCTAGACCCTCCCACTACCTAGTTCTTCTGTTGTTGTTGTTGTTGTTTGTTTGTTTGTTTGTTTTTCGAGAGGGTTTCTCTGTAGCTTTGGAGCACGTCCTGGAACGCGCTCTTGTAGACCAGGCTGGCCTCGAACTCACAGAGATCCGCCTGCCTCTTTCTTCCCGAATGCTGAAATTAAAGGTGTGCGCCCCCACACCTGGCACCCCTTTAGAAGGTGCCACCAAACACTCTCCACACTAGCATTCAATCCACTCCATAAAGAGGACCAAACCTTTCAACATCTCCTACGAACATGTAAGTTATCTCAGGTTTTTGTTTTGTTTTGTCTTATTTTTTGACAAACTAACAAAGCACATGACTAAACAAAACGAGAAATGGAGAGACAGCTTAGGGATTCAGAGTACACCCTGCTTTCCTAGAGGACCCACGTTTTGTTCCCAGCACCCACATCAGGCAGCTCACAGCCTCCTGTAGCTAAGCTCCAGGGGCTCAGATATCTCAAGCCTCTGCATTCTCATGCACCTGTTCACACACCTATATGTAACCTAAAACAATAATAAATACATCTTTAATAAATAGAAATATCTTTATCCACTAACTTTAGACACTGGTGACTAACTGTAGGCTAATTCTAAGTGGAACTCTGGGGTCAAGGTCAGAGACACACAAGACTCTCCCAATATGCTTCACCCCAGCACGGTCTTTATGAGGACACTTCCTATCACTCACTCAAGTCACTCTGTTACTTGTGTAGGCAGTTTAGTTTTTCCATTGTGGTTGCCACCATGAAAAGGCCACCACAAGGTCACCTATGTCTAGGAACCACTCAGCGGTGGTACTGGCAGTGGGCCTCATAGTGGTCACACCCTGCCAGCCTCCTCCATATGTGTTTAAACTGGTGCTGCCGCCTCTACCCCCACTCCCTATCCACTTATTTTAAAACAGGTCCACAGCTGGGCATGGCAAACCACATCTGTAGTCTGGCCACAAGAGAGGCTGAGGTAGGAGGATTGTTTGAGCCCAGCCTGAGTAACATAGTGAGATTCCATCTGAAGGAAAGACAGAGAGGTAGTGTTTAATGTTCTGAATTCAGAGTGCTCTGTCTTAGAGACAGCAAGGTGGCATGCATCAGTATATATGGTGTGTGTGTGTGTGTGTGTGTGTACTCCTGTTAGCATGGCTCCTGCCTGACAAAGTGAATAGAATGGTTGGGAAGGTCATAAAGAAGAAATGAAAGTAACGAAATTACTCAGCACCTGAGGCAAGAAGCTTAGTGAAATCCTGGGCCAGTAGAAGGTCAGTAGAGACCCAGGCACCAGGCTGCTCAAGTCAGAAGTCAGGGGCTGTGCTGGTCCCTACCCCCAACACACCTGCAGTCACCCAATCCTGTTGACTGTGCTTTTCTAAGCCCCCCTGGGAGCCCCCTGCTCTCCCATCCTTTCTTTGGGTTCTCATTCTTTCTACTTGATGTGCCCATTTGCCCTTAAGGCCTCCTCTGCCCCTACCCCCTCCTCTCCAGCAGAACTGTCAATTCAGAGTGATTCTCATATGCAAATGAGAGCAAAGCCACTAGGGGCCCCTGGGGCCTGGAGCCCCTGTTCTCAGCCCAGGGCCAGAGTCACCTCGGGAGACCTGACACTGCTCCTAACACCTGCTCCTCAGCCTCGAGGTTCACAAGGAAGACTTCTAAGATTTTTTTTTTTTTTTTTGAGACAGTTTGCCCAGCAAGACTTTTAACTTTTAAAAATGTGTGTGTGGTATTTGGGTAGGGAGTGCACCCATGCATGTAGAGGCTAGAGGTGGATATTCAGTATCTTCAGTAACTCTCCACTAAACTTAGAACTCCCGGATGTAGCACAAATGGCAGGCCAGCAAGCCCCAGGAATCCTGTCTTCAGATTAAATGCTAGGGTTATAGACACAATTTGTGACTTCTTTCCTTCCTTCCTTCCTTCCTTCCTTCCTTCCTTCCTTCCTTCCTTCCTTCCTTCCTTCCTTTCTTTCTTTCTTTCTTTTGTGACAGGGTTTCTCTGTGTACCCTTGGCTGTCCTGGGAAACACTCTGTAGACCAGGCTGGACTCAAACTCACAGAGATCCGCCTGTCTCTGCCACCACCACCCGGCCACAATTTGTAACAACAGCTTCTCCTCCTCCTCTTCTTTCTTCTTTTGTACGTGTGTGTGTGTGTGTGTGTGTGTGTGTGTGTGTGTGTGTACATTCATGCCACAGGACTCATGGGAGTCACAGGACATCTTGTGGCATTCAGGTCTCTCCTTATACCATGTGCGTCCTGGAAATCAAACTCAGGTCATAAGGCTTAGTTGCTCTCTCAGAGGACCTGGGTTCTATTCCCAGCGCCCACATGATGGCTCACAATCATCCTGAATAAAAATGTGGATGTCACTACTCCTAGGTATAGTTGAGGTGTTTTTTTTTTGTTTTGTTTTGTTTTGTTTTGTTTTTTTTTTGTAGATATGAGGGAGAGAGCATCCAGAGACCCCGGGAAGAGTCCGAACTGAACACGGCCAGCAGGATAGACAGGGCCAGGAGAGGGGCTGGCAGAGAGTGTGACAGAGGAAGAGAAGAGAGGGACCAGAGAGGCGATCAGGAGAAGGGGAGGAACCAAGAAGCCAAGGAAGCACGTGGCCGAAACGGCTGGGTTATACAGGAAAGAGAAGTTGGAGGAAGGATGGTGAAGTTCAGGAGGTGGAGAGGTTTAGGGCAGAGGGTGAGGAGATCAGAGAAACAACAGGTGTTTGCATGCTGGGAGGGCCTGGTGGCCAGCATCGGTTTAGACCTCAGGTAGCCATTTATCCTGGGGCTTTTGGGGGACCTAACACATCTGTAACTCCAACTCCAGGGGATTCAACTTTCTCTTCTTGCTGTCATAGGCACAGGGCATACACATGGGTCATGGATATACATGTAGGCAAAATACCCCCACATATAAGAGATACTTTTTTAAAAAATATTTTCCAAATTATATTTATGAGCCAGGCATGGTGATGCACACACAACTTTAATCCCAGCACTCAGGGGGCAGAGGCAGGCAGCCTGGTCTACAGAGTGAGTTCCAGGGCAGCTACACAGAGAAACCTTGTCTTTAAAAAAAAAATTATATGGCCGGGCAGTGGTGGCGCACGCCTTTAATCCCAGCACTCGGGAGGCAGAGGCAGGCGGATCTCTGTGAGTTCGAGACCAGCCTGGTCTACAAGAGCTAGTTCCAGGACAGGTTCCAAAACCACAGAGAAACCCTGTCTCGAAAAACCAAAAAAATAAAAAATAAAAAAAAAAAATTATATGGGCTGGAGAAATGGTTCAGAGGTTAAGAGCATTGCCTGCTCTTCCTTAAAGTCCTGAGTTCAATTCCCAGCAACCACATGGTGACTCACAACCATCTGTAATGAGGTCTGGTGCCCTCTTCTGGCCTGTAGGAATACACACAGACAGAATATTGTATACATAATAAATAAATATTTTAAAAATTATATTTATGTATTTATCTGGGCGGAGGGTGCAGGTGTGTACCACACATGCCTGTGGAGTCAGAGGACATGTTGCAGGAGCTGCTTCTGTCTTTTCTCCAAATGAGTGCAGGGCTCACAAGCCACCACCTTTACCTGCTGGGCCACGCTGTCAGCCTGGCTTCTGCTTTTGTCCATGGATGCCGGGGACAGGGACTCAGGTCGTCATGGACAAGTGCATTATCAACTGAGCCAGTAGCCCCAAGGCTGTTAATTTTTAAAGCTCCCTAAGTGATCCCAATGTACAAGCCAGGCAGACACCACTGTCCCCAGGCTACAGTGAAGGCTTTTGGAGCCATTTTCGGCAATTCCACATCACTCAGCTTTTACTTCAGCAGACACTAAGCCCTTGCTGGGTACCAGATCCCCGCTCGTCCGAGGCTGCCATGACAAATACCATTTAGGCCTCACTTCACCGTGTTATTTTCTCCACCTTTATGGAAGAGAACAAACACTCCATCTTAGAGGGAAGATGTAGAACCGTGCACAGGCCTTTAATCCCAGCACCTAGGAGGCAGAAGCAGGCAGATCTTGAGTTCGAGACCAGCCTGCTCTACAGAGCAACTTCCATGCCAGCCAGGAAACAAGTACACAGAGAAATCCTCCCCTGACCCCGACCCCAGATTTAGGAAGTAAACAACTCAATAGCTTCAGGAAGTCCCGAGAATTGACCAGATTCTCTAGCGCTATTGTTCCCCAAGTTTGTATAGGCAATAGGATGGCTAGGATATACTCTCAGAAAGCCTAACCACCTAAAGGAGGCAACTGCAAGTTCTACAGTGAGCCCCAAATTTCTAGAGCAGTGATCCATGCTAGGGTGGCTTTGGTGATGCAACTGTCTGGGTCATTTCCGCTCCTATAAGTAACCTCAATAAAATTCACTGGTACCCAGGTGTGGTGGTACACGCCTTTAATTTCAGCACTTGGGAGGCAGAGGCAGGCCAACAGAGCTCTGTGAGTCCAAGGCCATCCAGGGCTACCTGGTGAGACCCTATCTCAAAAAAATCAAAATCAAATAAACAACAGCAAATCCCACCTCACTGGTCCACCAGTTTGGACTTGACAGCACCCTTACTTCTCTTGTCGGTTCCCTGTCTGAGGTAAGCTGATGTCTGTGTCTCCCACAAATGGGGTCACACTCAGTGCTTTAGGCCTCTCTTTTTACCTCCTGCTCTAGTCCAGTCACTGCGACAGACCTGAACTTCTCCAAACTTGTCCCGCTGTAGCGACAGGGTCATTCTGTGAACCCCATGTCCCAGGCTCGACCTCCGGGCCTCTTCACACTCAGTTTGTGCATCACTTGCTTTGAAAAACCTTTACTCAATTCTAGCCTCCTGCAGGCTCCCTGAGTGCAGGGACTATGACTAAGCCTTCTTGGTAGCCATGGCAGAGACACTAAATAAGTGTTTGGGGAATCCACAGATGAGCACACCTGAATAGGTCCAGGAGGGGTCTGTGTAGAGGCAGATGTGCAGGGAACCGAGGAGTGTGAGGAAACCTTAGCTTCCAAAGGCTGAGGGGCCAGCTCCTCAAGAATAGGATTGTCCATGCAGACGGACAGTGGTAGAGTACCTGGCTAGCATGCAGGAGGGCCCTGGGTTTGATCGCTTGTACTACAGATCCAATGCTCCTTCCCCCAGTAAGCCAGGTAGCTTTGTAACAAGCAAGGAGGCAGGCAGAGATCCATAGTACCAAAATGGAGTAAGTGAAAGCAGCCGGTTGCCTCCTTCCTGGGAGAGCAAGTCTGTCCTGTGAACATAGCAGAAAGGGCAGGGGTGTGTCCTGATGGGAACACTGACTGGAATGTGGCTTTGGGTTAGGGCTACCATTAACATTTGCAGGGTCAAAGGCTGGAGCGCAGATACAGGACCACCTGCCATGTATCGAAATATTTACGAGTTATAAATGAAGCTAACAAGCTGATAAAAGCAGGGGATGCTAGTGCACCTCTGTAATCCTGGCACCTCAAGGATGCTGAGGCAGTAAGATCAGGAATCTGAGGCCAGCCTGGGCTACACAGTAAGTTCCAGGCCTGTCAGGCCTTCATCGTGAAGCCTGCAAAGACCCTCCCGGCGCTATTCTTTTTGGCTCGTATGACCTGCCCTCAAACTCATGACTGCCTCAGTCTGACTCTATTCTTTCTTTTTTTTTTTTTTTGGTTTTTCGAGGCAGGGTTTCCCTGTGGTTTTGGAGCCTGTCCTGGAACTAGCTCTTGTAGACCAGGCTGGTCTCGAACTCACAGAGATCCGCCTGCCTCTGCCTCCCAAGTGCTGGGATTAAAGGCATGTGCCACCACTGCCCGGCCTATTCTTTCTTTTTTAAGATATGCTTTTAGCCAGGCAGTGGTGGCGCACGCCTTTAATCCCAGCACTGGGGAGACAGAGACAGGACAGGCCCAAAGCTACAGAGAAACCCTCTTTTGAAAAAACAAAAACAAACAAGAAATGCTTTTATTAGGGGTTGAGAAATACACACCAACAGCAAGGCACAGAGGGGGATTCCGGAAGCCAAAGCGGCTAGATTGCCATTTTCTCTTGAGAAATTCACCTTCGTGATGACCTGGGATCCAGGCATGAATCAGAATCCTCAGACCCCCAGCAGTTCTTGGAGTTTTGGGGACTGGGTTTCCAGAAGAGCTGGTCCCTGACTCATGCTTTCTCTTCAGCCTTCGGTGTCAGTGATGGTTTCCCAAGTCACAGACTCTGACCCTGAGACCTAGAAATGTGCCACCTTACACAGCAAGTTTGCTAATCATCCGACCTGGTCATGAAGAGGTACTCTTGGTTACGAGGTGGGCATGATGCCACACCACAGAGAGCCTTCCAAGTGAAAGAGGGAAGTGAGGCTCAGCTGAAGAGGATGTTGATACTTACAGTCGGGCATGGTGACAAAGGCCTTTAATCCCAGCACTCAGGAGGCAAAGGCAGGTGGATCTCTGTGAGTTCCAGGCCAGTCTGGTCTACATTGTGAGTTCCAGGACAGTCAGGGCTATGTAGAGAGAACCTGTCTCAAACAAAGCATATTGAGGCTGATACTTGAATCAAAGGTCAATAACACCCATTTTGGACTTCGGACTCCCAGGACAAAAGGCCATAGGTTTCTATTTTTATTTTTTATTTTATTTATTTATTTTTTTTGTTTTTCGAGACAGGGTTTCTCTGTAGCTTTGGAGCCTGTCCTGGAACTAGTTCTTGTAGACCAGGCTGGTCTCGAACTCACAGAGATTCACCTGCCTTTGCCTCCCAAGTGCTGGGATTAAAGGCGTGCGCCACCACTGCCCGGCTTCTCTGTGGTTTTGGAGCCTGTCCTGGAACTAGCTCTTGTAGACCAGGCTGGTCTCGAACTCACAGAGATCCACCTGCCTCTGCCTCCCGAGTGCTGGGATTAAAGGCGTGCGCCACCACCGCCCGGCGGCCATAGGTTTCTAGTACTTTAAAAAACCGCTGAGATGGCTCAGCGGTTAAGAGCATTGCCTGCTCTTCCAAAGGTCCTGAGTTCAATTCCCAGCAACCACATGGTGGCTCACAACCATCTGTAATGAGGTCTGGTGCCCTCTTCTGGCCTTCAGGCATACACATAGAAAGAATATTGTATACATAATAAAAATAAATAAATAAATATTTAAAAAAAATACATTTATTTGCCAGGCAGTGGTGGCATACACCTTTAATCCCAGCATTTAGGAGGCAGAGGCAGCAACAGAAAACTATGGAAACCTAACACACTGCCTACAAAGTCTCTTTCCCACAAATGCTGCCTCTAGTCCACCTAGGATGTATGGACCGTTCTTTGAGGACAGGCCCAGAGAGACGGGATGACAGGGACACTGGAGTTGGAGACTTGCTGCATAATCTAGGCTCAGGGTTATTGTAATTCTTGGGCCATGAGTGACCTCCCTCGCTCTTCAGGAGGAAGGCCCTCACCTGCTCACTTGGTCCTGTGGTGGTCTGGAGAAGAATGTCCCTCTTGGGCTCATTTGAATGCTTGGCCACCAGGGATTGCAGCTGTTTGAAAAGATTACAAGGAGGAGGAGGTGTGACCTTGATGAAGGAAGTGTGTTTCAGGGGTGTGGGGTGTGGGGGTTTCCCCACTGAGACTGGGTCTCTATAGCTTTGGAGTCTCCTAGACCTTTTTTTTTTTTTTTTTTTTTTTGGTTTTTCGAGACAGGGTTTCTCCGTAGCTTTTGGAGCCTGTCCTGGAACTAGCTCTGTAGACCAGGCTGGCCTTGAACTCAGAGATCCGCCTGCCTCTACCTCCCAAGTGCTGGGATTAAAGGCATGCGCCACCACCGCCTGGCTAGAGCTAGCTCTTGTAGACCAGGCTGGCCTCGAACTCACAGACATCCACCCGCCTGCCTCTGCCTCCCAAGCACTGGGATTAAAGGCATACAGCACCACCATCTGGCTATTCTTATTTATTCATTTTCAGAGTCTCACTGTTTACCTCTGGCTAGTCTGGAACTATGGAGATCTTCCTGCCTCTGTCTCTGGGGTGCTGAGATTAAAGGCATGCACGACCATGCATGGCAAGGTTTACTTTATGTGTGTGTGCATGCATGCATGTTAGCATGTGCGTCTTCATATGGGTGTCTGAGGAAGACAGAGGTAGCATTGCATCTCCAGGAGCTACAGTGACAGGCGATTGCGAACATCCCGATATGTGTGCTGGGGATCAAACTCCAGTCTTATGCAGAGAGAGAAAGAATCCTTCAGAGATGAGTCAGGTAGTTGTTTCTATAGACATAAGGCTGCCTTAATCTCTGGGTCTTTACCCTCTCTGGAGATTTGAAGAGGCTAAAAGGGTCAATATTAAAAAAAAAAAAATACCGGGACTAGCAATCAATCAGTGGTTGAGGGTAGAGCACACGCTGCTTTTACAGATGATCTTAAGTCAGTTCCTTAGCACCCACAATGGGCAGCCTCACAACCTCCTGCAACTCCACCTCAGGTGGGATCTGCTGCCTCCAAGGGCATCTGCACTCATTCACATAATCACTCACACATGTAACTTCAATGCTGTGGGATAATTCTTCTGTACACTGTGAATATGGATTGTTCTCATTGGTTGATAATAAAGCTGATTTGGCTTGGCAGAATAAGCCTAGGTGGAAAAGCCAAACAGAAAATACAGGGAGAAGGGTGGAGTCAAGAGGAAGATACCAGAGGACAGGTAAAGCCATGTAGTAACATGGGTTAAATTGTAAGAGCTAGCTAGTAATAAGTCCGAGCTACAGGTCAAACATTTTACAATTGGCCGGGAGGTGGTGGTACATGCCTTTAATCCCAGCACTTGGGAGGCAGAGGCAGGCGGATCTCTGTGAGTGGGAGGCCAGCCTGATCTACAAAGGGAGTTCCAGGACAGGCTCCAAAGCTACAGAGAAACCCTGTCTCGAAAAACCAAATAAATAAATAAATAAATAAATAAATTTACAATTGATGTTAAGCTTCTGTGCGATTATTTGGGGCAAGGGCAAGGTGGTGGGGACCAAAGTAGATCTCAGTGAGTTTGAGACCAGCGTGGTCTTCACAGCTAGTTTCAGGACAACTAAGGCCATACAAAGAAACTCTGTCTCAGACAACCAGAAAAAAAAAAAAATCCCAATCATTATCAGAGTGTGCTTGCCCTGGAAGAACAATCAGACCATTCTGGGCACTTTACCTCACATCCACACACAAATTCCTGTATGTTCACCCTGAAGTTATCAAACACCATGCAGCAACACTGGAAGCAGAGCAGGTCACAGCTAGTGAGCTCCCTACAGGAAACAAGTCTATGGTACCTGTAAAGGCCATGCTTGGTTTTCACTCACATGCCAGGAGCTGCAGATGCTTAAACTATAAGTCTATGCTTGCAGGACATTTCATGTAGCATTTGAGCACAGTTAAGATAAGAAAAAAGCCCCTGCAAAAAACAAACACCAGTGCCGGGCGGTGGTGGCGCACGCCTTTAATCCCAGCACTTGGGAGGCAGAGGCAGGTGGATCTCTGTGAGTTCGAGACCAGCCTGGTCTACAAGAGCTAGTTCCAGGACAGGCTCCAAAACCACAGAGAAACCCTGTCTCGAAAAACCAAAAAAAAAACAAAAACAAAAAAAAAACAAAAAAAAAAAACACCAGGGCTGGAGAGATAGCTCAGAGATTAAGAGCACTAACTACTCTTCCAGAGGTCCTGAGTTCAATCAATTCCCAGCAACCACATGGTAGTTCACAACCATCTTTAATGAGATCTGGTGCCCTCTTCTGGCCTGCAGGCATACATGGAGGCTGAACACTGTGTACATAATAAATGCTTAAAAACAAACAAACAAACAAACAAACAAAAAACCCACCACTGTATTTCTAGGAAGGGGTGGCTCACAGCTGTAACATCTGATGATGCAGAATCATTTCGAGTTCCAAGCCAGCCCGCACCATATAGTGTATAGAGAAACTGTCTAAAATATGCAAGCACCTTTTTTGTTTTGTTTTGTGGAGACAGGGTTTCTCTGTGTAGCTTTGAAGCCTGTCCTGGAAGTCTTTCTGTAGACCAGGCTGGCCTCAACTCACAGAGATCTGCCTGTCTCTGTCTCCCAAGTGCTGGGATCAAAGGCGTGTGCCACCACCGCCCAGCTAAAACGCAGCACTTTTGATGGTGGTTACCATGGTTTTCAAACGTTTAGTTATGCTAGCAAAGCAATATTCAGGAAAACAGGGAGATGTGACTTCCTCCATGGTTAAGCTGCTGAATGCCTGTAGCTTCCCAGCTTCTTTCAGGCTTCTACTGATTTTACCAAGCACAACAGTTATAAAGACTGATACAAATGTATCTTTTACACTTATATCTTCAAGAGCCAAGTTCAGTCCTGCTGGTACTTTAGGCACTTTGGGCTGGATTCCCCTCTGACAACCACTCTATGGTTTCCATAACAAGTGCTCTCTGAGTAGCTCTGTACCCCCAGGCACCACAAGGTCTCCAGTGGCTGGCAGCCTAAAACTGTTTGTGGGTGATTTTGGAGCCCTTAACTCTTTAGGACTCAGGCTCCTTTGGCACCCACTGGTTACCTGGAGCACCTCAGCACTAGGCTGCAGTAAGTCAGGATGAGCCCATCGTTACAGAAAAAAGTCAAACCATCTATCGAGGTCAGAGAGGCTCCTCTGCAGCCCTCCCTAGCAGAGTCAGAGACAAAAACTCCCCTGCTTGTTTTCTTCCCACTGCACCACACACCTAATGGCTGAGATCTGCAGAAACAGACCAGGCCTGCTGGCATTTCTCCCCAAAGTGGGCGGAGGCAATACTCCACAGACAGTCCAAGGGAAAAGCACACGGCTCCTCATTCTCTCAACTATGCTTAAAAACAAACCCAAAATACTGTGTCATCAAAAATGCCAGAGAGTCGCAGCTGTGTGTAACCCCAAAGCTCAGGGGGAGCGACACCATCTGGTCTACACAGCATTATTTGTCTCAAAGAAGCAGAAAAAGCCTAGGACAGCAGCTGTATTTTTAGTATCGCCTCTGGGGTAGGAGACTGTATTGTCCCTTAGTACTGTATTCTATTCTAAAATCGATCTAGGTACAAAGAACCATTTTTAGCAGTGTAAGCCAGTATTTCCACATAGACATTTATCAACCTTCTCAGAGATAATCTGGACAGGGTCGGCAATGGTGCTTGTACAGCAAGCCTGACTTGAATTCCGCCCTTGGAACCCTCTTAAAGGTTGAGTAGACCCGAGTTTCCCCGACTGCCAGATGTGGTATGGGCGTGTTCTTCCCCTACCCCTGCCTGTCGATCCTCTATAGACAACTCTTGCCCTTTGGTCTTCCTCCTAGATAAACACCAATTGCATAAACAGACTCTCTAGTTTCCCTGCTTCTGAAGCAGCCAGGGCACAAAGGCAGGTTGACTGTACTTCCTGTGACTGCATCCTAGCCTCAACTATCCCACTTTTCTCCTTGCTATAAGGACTCCATTTTTCAGTATTGCTAGTAAACCCATTACATACCACCTGATTCCCCCAACTCTCTGCAATCTATAGGATACATGGGATTACCCTTCACGGCAGTGAGTCTGACATAAAAAATTTTGGAAATTCAGCATGCTCAAGACCCTGCAGGATTATAACTCTCAGCAAAGGAGCCCCGCATGTCCGGGCCTGCTGCAGGGACAGATGCTCACTGTCTTAACCCAAAGATGGACAGGGCTCAACTATCAAGTTTTTGTAATTAAGTGTGGGAGAAAATAACCACACAAGAAAGCCAAGAAACCAAGTTTATGAGCCAAGTGTGTGAAGCCCCAACCTCCCCACCTCCTCCTGGCATCAGGATGTGAGCAGTCCATACACAGACAAACCACTTTGCAGGTCTAAAGGGAAACCGAGTTGTCAACTCCCAGGCGATCCTGTCTACCCACTCGCTGCCCAGCCATGGTTGCTGCACACTGGTTAGGGGACTATCTCTATGGCTCCACGACCTCAATACGGCATTGCTACTGAAGAGCCAGAATCCAAGCTCTAATTTCAGTAAAGCCAACGCAAGGCTGGAGATAGCACAGTAGTTAGGAACACTTCTTTTCTGCCAAAGATCTGGGATCAAATCCCAGCTCCTATAAATCAGCTCCAGGAGGGGCTAATACCTGTTTTCTGCAGAAATATAACTAAAAAATAAAAATGTAGCCAGGTATGGTGGCACACACCTTTAATTCCAGCACTCAAAGGTAGTTTGAGGCTAGTCGGGGCTACATAGTCAACTCCCTGAAAAACAAAGACAAATATAAACCCACCTCAACCATATACAACATGTCAGGACCCAACACAGGGCAGCACACCCACATTGTTAAAACCAAGTTAATACATTGAATACAGATCTAAAACTGCAGCACACACAAACCTGAACATCAAAGAGCATGGGCAAAGACTAACAGACTCGTAGAAACAGCACAGTAAAAACTGTCACTTGTCATACAAGATGGTGCTGCACTAGGGAGTCAAAGTCAGACCCAACTTCAACTGTCCATCTAATCTATAGTGAGATCCAGCCAGCCAAGGGCTAGAGTGACACCCTCTAAAACCAGAAACAAACCCGTCATTTCTGTATACCAATCCTCCCTTCAATACAAACATCAAGGGAAAGAAAGACACTGAGCAAAAGGTGGCAGGCCTTAACTTCCTTGCTTCTAGAATATTTTTAAAAGTTACAGTGTGTCACCTCTACAACACAGGCTCCTATGACAGCTCATCCCAAGCTAGTGGTTTCCAAGGGTAGCAGTGAAGCTGCAGATGCGGCTCAGCCGGCAGAGTGCTTGTCTGGCATACACAAAGTTCTAGCACTGAAAACTGGGTGTGGTGCACTTAAATCCCAGCACTGAGGAGGTGGAGGTCCTACTCAGTCACACTGCAAGTTCCAAGCCACTCTGGTTAACAGGAGACCACAGCCAGGAGAACATAACACTGTCTCAGAACACAAGCTTTCTATAGGCTCAGAAGCCATCAATCACACTTGCTCACCCACAGAACCATCTCCCGTCTCTCAGTGAGCCAACAAGAGGATTGAGTTAAAAAGAGCATTGCTATTTTTGCAGAGAACTGGGGTTCGACTCCCAGCATCTATGCTGGCAGCTCACAACATTAAGTGCAATTCTGTGTTGGTCTCAGATACCACATGCCTTATTCTGCCCTCTACTGGCACCAAGCATACACGTGGTACAGACCTACATGTAAACAAAACACCCATGCACCTTAAAAAAAAAATTAAAAGAAATTTAAAGCTAGGCATGGTTGGCACACATCTTTTTTTTTTTGGTTTTTCCAGACAGGGTTTCTCTGGTTTTGGAGCTTGTTCTGGAACTAGCTCTTGTAGACCAGGCTGGTCTCGAACTCAGAAATACGCCTACCTCTGCCTCCCGAGTACTGGGATTAAAGGCGTGCGCCACCACCGCCCAGCAATTGGCACACATCTTTAATCCCATCACTCAGGAGGCAGCTTGGTCAATATGGCAAGTTCCAAGGCTACACAGAGAAACCCTTTGGGGGAGGTGGGGTTAAGAATAGGGTATGGTGGGGCCGGGCGGTGGTGGCGCACGCCTTTAATCCCAGCACTCGGGAGGCAGAGGCAGGCGGATCTCTGTGAGTTCGAGGCCAGCCTGGTCTACAAGAGCTAGTGCCAGGACAGGCTCCAAAGCTACAGAGAAACCTTGTCTCGAAAAACTAAAAAAAAAAAAAAAAAAAGAATAGGGTATGGTGGAGGATCACTGAGTTGAAGTCCACTTGGCTTTTGATGTGAATATTATGGGTATTGAATTGGGCCCTCACGCAAGCCCTCCACCCACTGTCCCTGTCCACCAACAGCCTCTGATCAGTATTTCAATGATCTGGGGGGGGAAGAATAAAACAAAACCTTACCCCGTTGGTCACAGATGTTTTTGTTTTTCGAGACAGGGTTTCACTGAGGTTTTGGAGCCTGCCCTGGAACTAGCTCTTGTAGAGTTGTCTGGCCTTGAACTCAGAGATCCGCCTGCCTCTGCCTCCTGAGTGCTGGGATTAGAGGTGTGCGCCACCACTGCCCAGGGGTTACAGATGTCTTTACACCAAATGCCAGCCAACTTTTCAAGTTCCACACACAACACAAATTCTTTTTTTTCTGTACTTACGTGCCTAGCAGTGTCCTAAGGATTGCTGCTTCTGTGGAGGAGGAAACAATGCTAATAAAGGGAGGACTAGGAAATCAAATCAGACAATTTGCCCACGAGACTTTCCTCCAGACAGATGCCCAACCTTCTCATTTTAATAGCAACTTAATTCTAAACGGCAATGTCAAAATTTAGTTTTCAGCACCACACCAGAAGCTTTAAGTCACCAACGAGGGACGCTCACTGGGACATGAGGCGCTGCACCCA
Source organism: Chionomys nivalis (assembly GCF_950005125.1). Taxonomy (NCBI): domain Eukaryota; kingdom Metazoa; phylum Chordata; class Mammalia; order Rodentia; family Cricetidae; genus Chionomys; species Chionomys nivalis. The sequence goes on along the minus strand of NC_080096.1, from coordinate 16,605,267 downwards.
CCTTTAATTACACCTAAATTCAAACCCTACCCCCCCCCACATACCTCTCAAAACCCATTTAACCCGGGTCACAGCCCACCCACAGGACACGCAAGCACAATGGTCGGCTGTGAGCCGCAGGGAAACACTGGAGTCCAGGATGCCAACAGAAATTCTCCTCGAGGCAGCGCTTGAGATCCCAGGATTTGAATGTGGTCAGACTCCTTTCACAAACACAATAGTAACATGCATTTCTGAGAAAAATTTTATTGGCCTTTTGGATAAAATTTATTTGCCAGGAAGGATGATCCCATCATACTGAAAAAGAAGAGATTGTATTTTTCAGAACAGCAGCACAGACTAATGCTTGAAAATTCTGATTCCGGCTACCTATTCTCAGACCTGGGCCTTCCTTTCAACCACCAACCCTGGGGATCATTTAACAAACCGCCCAATATTCTATCTTTAAAACAAGCTACCCACCAAACAGCACTGTATTTCACAGCCTTCAATCCCAGTAACAGTCACCACCACCAGAGATAAATCAGCTTTACCTTCTGCTGGAACCAGCGCATGGCTTCCTCTTTGCTGATTCTGTGTTTGGCCCCAATGCAGCCTGTCCTGCGCTTCTTGTCTGCGATGCTGAAACCTGGCCTGCCGAGCACCTGTGCCAGGAACAACCAACAGTCACCTAGCCAGTTTAGGGTCAACTGAAGATGGACAAGACACACATACTAGAGACCCATCTTCAAGGTGTCTAAACACTTACTGGACTTGGACACCCCTGAGTTGGCAGAACCGCCCTTAGCTTCTGGACAACATTACACTAGACACACATGCTCGGCAGGCTGTAACCTTCACACCTTTCTCCTTCCCACCCGCTGCCAAGCGTGTCAAGGATCCACAACTGCTTCCCTACCTTGTAAACTCCCATCTCTGGGAGGCTCTGATTGCCCTGCCCTCCACAGGCACCCACATGTATACAGGTAGAAACATCCATACACATGAAAATAAATTTTGGTGTGTTGGTGTGGGTCAGGACAATAAACCCAGCTGTGTGCCAGTAGATCCCAGAATCTTTAACACACAGGCGATTAAGATGGAGCTCAAGACCTGCCTGGGCTACAAACCAAGAACTTTGCCTTAAAACAAAACCCGTAACATGTACAATGAGGAAGCATTTAAGTTCTACAAAGCACAGAAAAACATATTTACCCCCTTTGCTCAGAACACTCCCCAAAGCTCTGCTGCTCTAACCTCTTGAGTTCTCACCTTCACGGATGTCTAGGTGTCTGAGTTTTAGGTGCCAGGGTTTCTCACTTTCACTTCTGCCTCTTTACTCTTATGAAAGAAAAACTCTGGCAGCAAAGCCATCGCCACATGAAAACCCCCACCTGAGCCCACACCTATTTCTATGCCTTCTGCATGGAATTCTTAAGCCTTAGGGGAAGACTGGAGGAGACAGGGCCGCCCTAGTCCTCCAGCCAACTCCAAGCCAGGCGCAGCACAGTCCCAGCCCAGAAAGCTTCATAATCGCAGGGACCAGGCTGTGTTGTGTGGTGCTGAACTTCTACACTTGCCACAAAAAAAGCCCTTCCTCCCAAGAGGGACACACGCGCAGACAAGACACAAGGCACAGCAAGAGAGTACCATGACCAACAGAGAGAAGCAGCAGCTCCCCGCCAGGCAGCTGGGGAAAGGGTAAGGAGCCATACCACATAGAAGTCCAGGCCGTAGATCCCAATGCTTGGGTCATATTTGATGCCCAGGTCAATGTGTTCTTGAATCCCAAAGCCGAAGTTCCCAGTATCTGAGAAGTTATTTTTCCGCAACTCATACTCCCGCACCTGAGGAGAAAATGCAGCAATCATGCTATTTACCACGCTCAAGAGCCACGCCAATACACGCTCCAACGAACACCCAGAAGGGCCAGAGTCAAACCAAGTCCATGCAACCTCGCCAGGAGTCCAGGCCATCCCTCAACAAAACCCACCTCCCACCTACAGATCCCATCAAATGATCCCAAATTCCAAAGGGCAGAAAAAAACCCAAGCAAAGAACACATGGGCATCTTTGAAACACCAACCAAAGTGCAGCTCAGCACTGCTGCACGTGAGCCCATCTTTACAGTCGCCTACACACAGACCAGCCTCACCTTCAGGCCTTTCTCCAGAATCTCTTCTGCCTTGGCTCCACGGACAGTACAATGAACAGCAATCTTTTCATTTCTCCTGATGCCGAAGGACCTCACGGTGTACCTAGCTGCAGGCAGAGGCAAAGAGTCAGGTAATGTCACACCCCCACGGCACGCGCTGCTACCGCAAACATAGCTCCATGACCGGAGCATCTACTCACATTCTAAGCAGTGCTCTAATGTGTTAGTTAACTTCGTCTCTAACTCAGGGAACAGACCTTTCAGCTCTAATCTACTCAGGCACACTTCAGGACTAAGAACCTGAAATACCACTAAAGTCTCCAGAGCTAGCTAGAGAGAACTATTATGCTCACTGAGAATTTCGAATGCAGTTCAGCCTAGCCTTTACCTGGCAGCAATCCTCCTGCTTCAGCCTGGGTTATGGGATTACTGGTGTAGGCTGCCACTCCCAGCTGCTCAGAAAACATGGCACCAATGTGCAGGAACCTGGGTTCAATCCCCAGGACAGAGCACAGAAGTGACAACCGGGTCACAGTCCCACGAACACACCGTGATAAAAGCTGTGTTTTCTAACAGCTTCCTGCACCCTGTCACCACTGTACAGACGATCCGAGGTCAGCTTGCCCAAGCTCACTGTCTGCACTACGTAAGAAGCAGTACCTAAGCCCTCATGACGGTTCACCCAAGTCCTGCATACAACAGAACCGGCTCCTCTCATGCCACAAAACAGGGACTCACAGCTGACGCAGAGAGCCTATTACAGCCAGAGGTGAGCAGCACGGCCAGGTGCCCGCCAGCCGGCAGAGTACCACACCCCTACTCTAGCTGGTGTTCCGGTTAGCCCTCCCCGGCCAGCCTGCCACCACTCACCTTTGGAAAAGACAGGTGTCTGGCCTGTGAGCTGCTCCAACACCTTGGCTGCCCGGGTCAGTCTGTCCCCGCTCTCCCCAACACAGATATTGAGGCAGAGCTTGCGGATGCGAAGTTCCCGCATGGGGTTCTCCTTTTCACCTTGATCTTGCTGCGAAGAGAGAAAAGTGACACGGCCGTCAGCATCCTCACGGCCGTCCGAGCCGAGAGGCCTGGGTACTCGCCACGAGCGCATCTTATTTATTCCCATCGTCCCAAGTCTTACGAAGGCCCTCAGAAAAGTCCCAGCCGATCTGCTTAGGAAGCAGGAAAGGGGGTCAATTCGGAAGTGTGTCTCTTCCTCCGCGCGGGCTGCACAGATACACAGAGCAAGCCTGAACCTTACGGGGGCCCGCATGTGGGGTGACGGAGACTACGGCTTATCAAAGGCCAACCAGACAAGAGACGAATACAATGCAACCCTAAAAACCCGACGGGACGCACGCGCCTAGGCGACTTCCCCTCCCCCTTCCGAAGCTGTCCCCGGCCCGGGGTACAGGAACCCGCAGAAGCTCCCCAGCACCAAACGGCTTCCAGGGCCCGGGACTGAGAACCGACACGGAGCTCGGCAGGCTCCGCTCGCACTCACTGCTGACTCCTGACCCTCGGGGCCCGCGGGGCCGCGGACCTGGATCCCTTCCTAGACCGGGAGGCGACGCGACGGGCGAGCCCCGCACCCGCGGCCCGCACAGCCCTGCCGGCCTCAGTGCCAGCAGCACCGCGGGCTCCGACCCCCTCCGCGCACCGGCAAGAGCGCCCTCGTGGGCCCCGCCGGCCTCGGATGGAGGTGGATGAAAGGGAGGCAAAGCAAGCTCTCGCATACTCACCGACATGATGGAGAACAGGAAGAGAGAGCAGGACTTCCGGCCCCGTGGCCTTATGGGTTAGGAGGCGGGCTTTTTAGCTGGGCTAGCAAACGAGATGGGAGTGAGGAAGAGCGGCACGGCTGTCACGGCGCCGCGCCTCCTAGTGGACAGTCCTGGGAACTGCAGTCATCTCCGGAGCGGGACCAGGTCTTGGATTGTCTAACGCTTTTGAAAACCAGGTAGACTTACTCATCCTACCTAGAGTCCGTGACTCCGTGAACAGTCTCAGGACTGTTCTTGAGTGATGACACCGCCCAAGGTTCATTAAACCAGCTGTGCACTGGGCTAGCGAGAAGGTCCTTCTTGCAGAGGACCTTGGTTTGGTTCCCAGCATGCACAGAGCTGTACCTCCAGTTCCAGAAGAGACCCCTTTCTGGCATCTACCGGTCCCAGTCATGCAAGCGGAGCACATGCAGGCCGGCAAAACACCCATATAAGTAAAATAAGCAAAATTTAAAAAATAAATAAATTGACAGATTATAGCCAATTTATTCTTTTATTTGTATGGAACATTTTATTTCTCCATGAAACACTCAGAGGTTAGGTCGTGGGAAACGACTTTAATCCGAGAACTGTACATTTCCTTCCCACATATTCTGCTGGGAAATAGAAAACGACATTGTGATCCATTTCACTACAAGTAAAATATTACACAATATTTACAGGAAAATATTAAATAACTCAAACACAAAAGTCAAGATGAAATAAACCTTTCCCCCCAGAAATCTCTACTCCAGTGCCCATAGCGGAGAATCCCGGAGTCTACAGATAACTAAGACCTCTCTGATGTAATTCCCAAAATGGAGAGGGGAAGAAAGGGGCTGAAATGGTGACGTCCTAGGGAACGTGTTTCAGTAGCAGAGCTTCCCGTCCCGGTCTATTGTAGAGAAACGCCCTGTGCAGGGAGGGAACCCCAGCAAGGCAAGCGACAGGAGGCCCCGGACTGAAGTTGGAAACCCCGACGGTGGACACTGCCTCTTGTTCCACAGACCAGTGCTCTCGGCAGCAGCCTGTCCCGGCACGAGAAGCGGTCACAGCAGCCCTTCATCTCCTTCAAGAACGCTTCAAAAACATCGTCTTTAGTTTGGACTGGGACAGGAACAGAAAGACCAGATCTGAGGGCTGCTTTGACAACAGGCACAGCGGAGTCACCCTCTGACCTCCTTTGGGGGACAGCAGTAGCCCCCTTATCCTCCCGGTGCACTCTCGGTGCAGTGGGCACAAAACCGTTGACCTCTGCCCTGGGATTGGTGATCTGGGGCTTGGCACTGATGGTCGCTGTGGCTTTCTTCTCGATGGTGACTACATCGTCCGCCTTCAGTCGGGTCGCTGAATGAGGCTGGGTGGGGCACTCAACACCCCCAGGTTGGGCAAGGGAGCTGGCGGGAAAAGCCCGGGAGTGGGGGAAAGGTTCGAGAGGAAGCACCCAGGGTGGGCGCATCATGCCGGGACGAGGAGGAGGAGGGATGCCTGGAGGTGCAGGAGAAGGTAGCCTTGGTGGAGGTCCTCGAGGAGGGGAGCAGGGGGAAGACCTGGAGATGAACCTGGAGGAGGGCCAGGAGGTCGGTCTGGTGGTGGCCCTGGAGCTAAAAGTCGTGGTAAAGGCCTTTGGATTCCAGATATTCCAGGTGGTCTAGGGAATGGAGGAGCCCTTGGAGGTGGCTCAAGAGGCCGTAAAGGTGGGGCAGGCCTTTGTCCAAGAGGCAGTGGTCCTGGCATGGGAGGGGCTTGTATCTGGGGAGGAGCCTGTTGTGAAGGGGCAGCAGAAGTGCCATCCCAGTGGGAATCCTTTTCATGAGGCTTCTGCGGTTGCTTTACCGCCTCAGATTTCTCAGAGTCGTCATCATCCTCAAAAAACTCCTCCACTTCTGGTCCTTCCTCGGGGGTTTCCTGACTTGCTATCTGAAGCATCGCATCATGACTTGAAGAGGAGCCAGTTCCTTCATGGTCTTCCCTGATTTTCCAGGCACACCGAAACACTCAGACCTGACTTCTGCTCCTCGGAGTGGTCTCGCTCGCTGTCATCACGGTGCCCAAACGCATCCCCCTCACTCTCGGCCTCAGATCTGTGGTATCATCAGTACTGTCGTCTTGCTTATCCTGATCCATGTCCTCAGGATCGCCATTGTCTTCTCTGGTACGGGTCGCGTCATCGTCATGACCTCACTGAGCAAGTTCTGGACTATACAACACGTCTTCATCGCATCTGCGAGGGCGAAGATCTAGAGCAAAACCCACTTTACGGCCATACATCTGCAGAACTTGAGGAGGAGGTGGGCCAGGTGCTTTTCTGCCAGAGGGCAAACATGGGGACACCATGTTTGAGAAGCGGAAGGATACAAACTGTCCGAGATGGAGGCCCATATGCCAAGGTTTTCTTAAGGATAGAGGGTGGCTGGGCACCAGGAAGTGGAATGTGCTGATCAAGATGTTGAAAGGAGCATGCAGCAAGTCTGCCAAAGGGATGCTCTCTTAACAGCATCAAAACAGCGGCTCAGTCGAGCCTCTTCTGTGCATATTCTACTTCTAGCTTTCCCAATTCTTTGTAAATATCTGGATTTTCTTTTATATAAATAAGTCGTAGAATTCATTCAAAGGTTTCCCGCAGCTTTTAACGCTTGTCTTTCAGTACTTTCTCATTTAACTGTGGCTGTTGCCTTGGGTTAAACTCCATTCCAAGGGGCTGGAGAGATGACTCCGTGGTTAAGAGCACTGACTGCTCTTCCAAAGGACCTGGGTTCAATTCCCAGCATCCACATGGCAGCTCCCAACTGTCTGAAGATCCAGTTACAGGGGATCTGACACCTTCACACCAATGCACATTAAATAAACCATAAAAATAAATAAATAAATAAATAAATAAATAAATAAATAAATAAACTTCATTCCATCCAGTTTCTCCATGTCCAGACCTGTTCAGGATCTTTCGTCTCCAAAACTTCAGCTCTGACCATCATGCTTGGTTTTTGTTCTTTTTCAATTCTCTTTTCTGGGTTTCCCTTCGAGCTTGGTCTATGGGGCTTCCCACTCTTGGTGGAGGATGTTGATCTTCGCCCCATGTTGATAATTGATATGATTTAAAAACAAAAACAACAACAACAACAACAAACACACCCCCTGACTATGGGGCTCCCGGATCAGCGAGGCCGGGTAGCAGGCGGTCCCAGCGTACTTTCTTGTATGGGGCCTTCACCTCTGCTTCTCCTAAAGTCAATTTATAATGTAACAATGTTAACATCGACATTATACAAATCACAGTAATTAATGGTTTAAGAGCCCTGAGCTGGCTGGTGGTGATGACACACGCCTTTAATCCCAGTACTTGGGAGGCAGAGACAGGCGGATCTCTGTGAGCTTGAGGCCAGCCTTGGCTACAGAGCAAGATCCAATACAGCCAGGGCTATACAGAGAAAACCTGTCTCAAAAATAAAACAACAAAACAAAACTAAAAAAGAGTCCAGAACTTGGGAGGCAGAGGCAGGCAGATCTCTGTGAGTTTGAGGCCAGTTCTACAAGAGCTAGTTCTAGGACAGGCTCCAAAGCTACGGAGAAACCCCATCTCAAAAACAAACAAACGAACAAACAAACAGAATCCTGGGTGGCTCAGATTACTTGTTCTTCATATAGAGGACCTGGATTTGATTCCCAGCAACCATGTGGAGGTTCACAGCTATCTGTACCTCCAGCTCCAGTGGACCTGATGCCCTGTTCTTCCTTCTGAGGACATTAGGTACACACATGTGCAAGGAGAGAGGCGCAGGAAAAGCACTCATATACACAAACTAATCAATAATAAGTAAAATTTTAAAATAGAGTCCTGAGCTGTGAACACAGGCAGGTGTGTGTGGGTTTGTTTCAACCAGTTAGTTGCTAATTAAATGTTTTCAGCCTCAGTTTCCCCCTTGTATAAAATATAGGTTCCTCTGTGTCAAAGGTGAAAATTTCGTGAATTGTGTAAGTCATTACTTTCATGGTAACCTACTATCTCCAAGCCACTCCCACCCTCCAAAAGAAGTAGTAGACATGATGGCTACAAAAGAGAGGACATGGAGAGAAGGAGGGGGAGGGGGAGGTGGCTTGTAGATGCGTCTGAGACAAGAGCATCAGTTGCAGACCGTGGGACCACACCCCAGGGTCACATGAACTTCTCAGCAGCTAAACGGAAAGATAAGGACCACCAGGATCCACGCGCCAGGCAGGAGCTGGCCTTGAGTGAGTCAGCTCCTCTAACAGGAATGCACAGGCAAAGAAGGACACCTATGGTTTGAAAAAGAGCCAGGCACCTCCCTTCTGCTGCCCCAATCCCGCTTTCTAACAGAAGCCCCCAGCCTTTCCGTGTACTACACAGACAGTGAAGAGGGCTCTTCTGGGAAGCTGCGGGGATGGCCGAGAGCCAAGAGGAAAGGCTTGCCTCTGAGCCTCTGCCATCGAGTGCAGATGGCCAGATCAGAACAGGGCTGTCAGTTAGACCCCGTGAATGGCACAGCAAGGGGTAGGGGGCGCTTCTTCAAGACTTGGAGTGGGACTGGCAAGGCAGGTAAAGTTCTCGCCAGGCAAGCTCGGTGACCTGAGTTCAATCCCCGAACCTATGTAAAGGTGGAAGGAGAGAACCAGCCTCACAAGTTGTCTTGTAACCGTCACACACCTGACATGGCAACATGCAACTTATACATATGTAGCTCAATGTAATTAATTATTAATTGTTGAAGAATTTCCTACATGAGCCCTGTATTGGTATCATCTCCACTCCTGCCGTTTCTCCACAACTCACCCCACATCCCTCTTTTCCTTTCAAACCTCTTAGAATCTGAATGTTGCGCTGAGGTGTGGATGGCGCCCACAACCTCCCTGAGAGGGCAAGTGGGGAGATCCTAAAGAAGGGTCAGTAGACCGGACCACAAGCCTGGCTCAGTGATCTTAACTGGATCTTACTGGCAGCTCCTGAGCAGAGCAAACACCTTACTTGTCAATCAGGACGAGAGTTCTGTGGAGCGGAGCAGGGGACTCTAAAGCCTGGAAAGGTTGAAGAAAGCAGAAAAAGGACAGAAAGCAGGTGAGCCATTTAAGTTCTTTATCTGTCTCGCCCTCTAAGAAATCAGCGAAGGGGGAGAGCAGGAAGGAAGAAGCGACGGGACACGGCGAAGGGTCGGTGGGAGATGAGCTAGAGTTCCTTGTCTCCTTCCCAGAGGAAGGGTTGCAGCCCCTGCCTGGAGTCTTAGGGTGTTCTTTAGAGGGTCTGTGATGGGGAACGCGTCAGATGGGGGGAAACGTGAATCAAATAATCCCACACCAGCTCCAAATAGGGTATAATAAGGTGTTCTTTATTAAAGGGAAACTCACAGTTCACAATGAGGAACAGGAATGGAATCCAACATCCAGGTGTAGCTAGCAGGGAGAGATAGTGAGGATGGACCTGCCAGCTTTTTGGTACCCCCAGGCCACGTCCAATCTGGTCCAGTCTCTCAAAGGCCATTGGCTGAAGGAGGTTCCCTATCATCTCCCCCTTTTGTCTAAATAGCAGAGTTCCAAAACCAATACAAAACTATATACAATAAGAACAGATATCAAGTATAAAAATCAGAATTACAACCAGCATAAAAGTATATATATATATATATATATATATATATTGGTTTTTTGAGACAGGGTTTCTCTGTAGCTTTGGAGCCTGTCCTGGAACTAGCTCTTGTAGACCAGGCTGGTCTTGAACTCCCAGAGATCTGCCTGCCTCTGCTTCCTGAGTGCTGGGATTAAAGGCGTGCGCCACCACCGCCCGGCTAAATGTTTTAATAATTATTTTATCCTAAGAAGTCTAAGTCTTGTATTAGAAATGGCTTGGCTAAGTCATAAGAGGAAAGTAACTACAACTATCTAGTCTTCAACCCTATCGAAGGCCTGAGAAGATATTACTTGAGTACACAGAAAGTGCAGTCAAACAGCTTCCAAAATGTGCAGTGTATGACAGAGACAACTGGCTACCTGGGCCAGTCTCATTTGCTACCAAAGTCTCATTTGCAACGTTGGAGCAATCAACTTTGGCTAAGGCCTAGAGTAACTGACAGACCATTTTCAGAGGCAGGAAAAATTTCAAAATCATCTTACCCTGTCTTGCCAAGGTTTGGTAGTCTTTTTTCTTGTATCTTGCTTGTCCAGTCTGGACACCATGCATTTTGTCAGTGGTCGAGGCATGGGCAGTTTTGCCAAGAAGAAAACAATTTCCAAATGTCTTCAGTGTTCAAATTCTCTCCGGAATAGATCAGTGCTACCAGGAGCAATTGTGTCTCACATCAACAGAACCCTAATTATTTAAATGTTCTATAGTTCTTTGAAGTGGTTGAAGATTACCTATCTATGTAGAATATAATCTCTATGTATCTAAAGAACCTGATTAGTTTAACTATAAATATGACAAACAAGGATGACTATTGACCTATAAATCTTAATACCTATATAACTTAAAGACTAAGACTTTACATTAGAATATTAAACAATCTTTAAACAACTGTGTAGCAAATGAGGACAATAACCTCAAAATTTAAACAATGTATAAGTCTTTTGATCAGAGGTATAAATGTATAATATAATATGATAAATATATCCTAAAATTGTACAAAATATACAAAATGTCTTTATTAGAGGTAAAAACATGCATGCATACAATCTGACAAAAAAGCTTTGCATAGGTATACAAATATTGTAAATAGAAATAGGAGACGTTCAATATAAAAAATATAATATGAATTTGTATCACTATATAAGAATCTATACCAATTAACTTGTCTAAAACAGTAGCTCACAAGTATTCACTCTGTTACTCACTATTATTATTATTAGTGTGAGTAAGCTCACAGTAATCTACCTATTATCCCATCCAATTTCCTTTTTTTAATTTTTTTTAAGACTAGTCAAGTATAGTAGTGAGAACAGGGTAATCAATTGCAAAATTTGTGAACAATTGCTAACAATTGTCATAAATGGCTGACTGTGAACAATCATCTGAAAGAACTCACTACCTTTGGACCAGCCCAATTTCCTTTTTTTGTGAGATCCCTGAGCCTACAAAATTTTCACCCCAACCCCCAACCCTATACCAGTTATAATCAACCCCTAATTGATGTCCCTAACCCTGAGGACAGACTTTGTTGGGAGAAGAGCCGTCATCTTCCAAAATTATTTCCAGCTATCATGGGGCGATGTTCTATGTGATCCTGTAAAACTAAAATGATGGGTAAGTTTAAAGATTACTGTCTGGTATAATTGCAAATGATCTCTGGGTAGCTGATAGGGTTTTTCTGTAGCTTTTACTTGGAGTTCTGGCCAGAACATTGTAAAAAGGTGCACCACTTGAGCTAACCAAGTTGGAACCATCTTGAGCAGCTGATACCCAAAATTGATCTTAAAGTAGCACTATCAACATCATAATGTCGTATCAACCAGGTAGAGTCATTGTTGTGGGACCCCATCTTCTTCTTGGAAACTTTAAAGATTACTGGCACATGTTGGGCTCCAAATAATGGGGAACACGTCAGATTGTGGGGACGTGAATCAAATAATCCCACACCAGCTCCGAATATGGTATAATAAGGTGTTCTTTATTAAAGGGGAACTCACAGATCACAATGAGGAGCAGGAATGGAATCCAACATCCAAGTGTGGCCAGTAGGGAGAGAGAGAGCGAGCGAGCGTTTTTTGGTAACCAAGGCCATGCCCAATCTGTTCCAGCCTCTCACTTGGGAGGCAGTGGCAGGGGGATCTCTGTGAGTTCAAGGCCAGCCTGGTCTACAGAGTGAGTTCCAGGACAGTCAGGGCTACACAGAGAAACCCTTACATCCAAATAGGCCCTATACATTGATTAAAAATAAATAAATAAAAAGCCACCTACCTAGTAGCAAAATGGAGGAAGGACACACATAAGCAATGCCCATAACAATGACTTTGCAGTCTCAATAAACACACAGAAAACAAAATAAAACAAAAACAATGTATAGTCTCACCCAAGGGAACAGAAAAGCAATACAATTTCACTCATTAGATTGAAAATTTTTCAAAAGATTGCTAGCATGGAATTCTGGTATTTCAATTGGGTGCGGTAGTGCAAACCAGGACTGTAATCCCAGCACTTTGAGGGGGGGCAGGGGATCAGGAGTTTAAGTTTGACCTTGGTTATCTGATGCCCTCTGTCAACAAAACCAAACAAACAAGCAGAGAGGTGCTGGGGAGACGGCTTAGCCAGTAAAACACTTGCTTGGCAAGCATGAGGACCAGTTATGCCTGTAACTCCTGGACTGGGGAGATGGATATATGAGGCTTGTTGAATAGCCAAATTGGTGAACACCAGGTCCAATGAGAGACCCTGACTCATGAAAACAAGAGGGGCTTTTCTTCTTTTTAATAAATGTAATTTTTATTTATTCATTTAATTTTTATGTGTGTTGGTATTTGACCTGCACATATGTCTGTGTGAGGGAGTCAGATCCACTGGAACTTGAATTACAAACAGTTGTGAGCTGCCATGTAGGTGCTGGGAATTGAACCCAGGTCTCTCTGGAAGAGCAGCCAGTGCTCTTACCCACTGAGCCATCTCTCCAGCCTTAGAGAGTCTTTTCTTAAGCTGCTGGGACAATATAGGCCATTTAGACCAAGTGTGATCTCCAAAAGCAGCCCAGTTTTCTTTCTTTCCTTCCTCCCTCCTTCCTTCCCTCCCTCCCTCCCTCCCTCCCTCCTCCCCTCCCTACCCCTACTCTCTTTCTTTTTCTGTTCTCTGTGTTTCCCTGGCTGTCCTGAAATGCTCTCTGTAAACCAGACTGGTCTTGAACGCAGAGATCCACCAGCCTCTGCCTCCCTGGTGCTGGGATTAAAAGCGTGTGCATTTACAACCATCTCTAACTCCAGCTCCTGGAGGCTTCTTTGCTCTCTTCTGGCCTCCTCAGGTACCAGGCTGATAGGCTCTTCCCAGGCTGTCCTGGAACTCAAAATCCTCCTGCCTCAGCCTCATAAGTACTGGGATTGCAGGCATTTGCCTGGTTACCAGTAACTACATTTCCACACCAAACACAACAGGCGCAGGACATGTTCAGTCTCACAAAAGTTCTGTCGAACCACTTAGGGAAATGGATCTGGAGACTTGAGCCCCGATGGGAAGCAAGTAGGTTCAGGGTCAGTTAGTAAATCAGCACAGGTAGTTAGGGGAGGGAGGGGAGAAGGAAGGCTGTTGGTGACTAAATCCAGCCAGAAACACTAAGTACAGTGGTGAGCAGGTCTGCAAGGGGACTGAAAGACGAAGGGGTGAGGGACAGAGCGACAGCGGCCTTGAGGGAGAAACAGTGAGAGGACCCCCCTCCCAAGTTGTCGCATGTCCCAGGGTGTGAGCGTGGCAGTCAGAGGACAACTTGAGGGACACAGGTCTCTCCCTCCGCCACGTAGGTCCCAGGGACGGAAGTCCGGTCATTAGGCTTGGTGGGAAGTGTCTCTACTGGCTCAGCCATCTTGCCAACCCTTATTATTATTTTTTCTACTGATTATCTTCTATTGATCTTTTGAAATTTCCTTTTTCCATTTATTTGTGCGTGGCATGTGTACGTTTCTGGGCACACGAGTACTGTACAAACATGCAGAAGTCAGAAGACAATTTTGGTGAGTGGGATTCCTCTTTCTACCACGTAGGTCCGGGGGATGGAACTCAGTAGTCAGGCTTGGTAGAAGAAAGCACCTTTACCTGCTGAGCTGTCTGTCCAGACCCTCCATTGATTTTCTTAATTATTTCTTACTATCATTTCTTGCTTGGAACTAATGGTTCCTAACTCACATACTTAATCGTTATTTTATTTTTTTGTTGCTGCAGATTGAATTAAGGGTCTTGCAAGTGAGTTACCACCCAGTCACACCCCAAACAGTGCACAGTGGTTAAAGCAAATTGTTTGGGTTTTGTTTTCAAAACAAAAGGGTAAAGAGTAAAAGCTAAGCAGACACACACGCACGCGTGTACACACACACACACACACACACACACACACATATAAGAATATATGAGATGGACCGCTGGCCTGCTGCATAATAAGCCCCTGTGCCAGCAAACAAATTGCCTGGGATGTAAACCAGCCCAAAGAGGGACTGGCTTCAAACTGCATAGGTGGGCGGTCCCAGTACACCTGGGTCTCCCTCCGCTTCTCTGGGTCATCTTTGAGAAGTCTCTTGGTCTCCTTGTCGCGAAGATGAAGCTAGACAACTGTTCCTGACTACAACCCTCTGGGAGATGTAGGCAGAAAACACTGGAAGGGAGGAAGACTATTAAGGGAGGGCACCGCTAGAGGCTGGAGCTTCCCACAAGTGGCCAGCAGGTGGCGCCAGCGAAGCGCCGACGCGTGGGTAGCACGGGATCCTGAGCAAGAACCCTGAACTGTAACTGTCTCTGTTTCTACCCCTTAATGGTCATGAGTCTGGGCAACCTGCTTGAGCCCTCTGAGCCTCAGTTTCCCCATCTGAAAAGTGAGGCTGGCCTTCTTCCTGAGATGGAGATATTTGCTCCAGAATGCACAGGCAACCTCCTGGAGCAAGAGTCAAGTCAATGCAGAGAATCCAAACAGTCCAACTGTGAGGCCAGCCCCTCCCGTCAAGGGCCTGGTTTCTCTCTCACCTCCATCTGGAATATTCTCCCTTCTGAGATTCAGAGCTGCTGGGAAAATTGAGACTTCATGTTTTCTTAGCCCCAGTTGTGTTTTTTTTTTTTTTTAAAGATTTTAAATTTAAATTATGTGTAATGTGTGGGGGAAGAGAGCGTGCACACGAGAGCAAGCGCCCCTCAGAAGTCAGGGAAGGGTGTGGGATCCCTGGAGCTAGAATTCAGGTGGATGTGAGACTCTGGGATCAGTGCTGGATCCAACTGGGGTCCTCTCCATGAGCACAACGCTCTCTTCAGCCACCAAGCCATCTCTTCTGCCTCCCCAGGTGTATTTTAAAAACAATAACAAGGTAGAATTTATAGAACACAACATTTGTTCATTTTAAACATGCAATTACACGATCTTCAGGAAGTTTACCAAGCTGGGCCCGAGCTTTGGTTACAAAATCCTGTTTCTCAGGCTGCGTGGAATGGCACACACCTGCCATCCCAGCTCTGGGGAGGTGGAGGCAGGAGGATGAGGAGTCCAAGGTCAGCCTGGGCTACACAAGGAGTTTGAGGCTAGTCACAGAAGATTTGCCCAAGTGTTCCTAGGATGCTGCTGCTGCTTGGCCACTCTTACTGGCTCCTCACCCCCATCACTAACCAAGCCTTTATGTCTTTATGGTCCTTTCTCCTCCTCCTCCCCCCTCCTCTCCCCAATGTGCTCCCACCTTTTCCTCTGGGTTCTCATCACTTTGGTCAGAACCTGACCAAAGCTTTGCTGAATCAGTGAATGCAAACTAACATCACCCTATTACTCAAGTGGGATACATCATTTGTTCAATGCACCCCACCCACCAGTCGCCTGTTAAATCTAGCTGGGGACTGCCCAGAGCCCTGATGCTCTTGCCTCATCCCCCTGCCTTTAGCCTTGGCTGTGACTTTGTCTGCTCCCCACCCCCCAAACACAGGCACATCATGGTCTCTCCCCGCTCTGGTTTCTTTCTTCCCCTTGGTGTTCTCTTGCCCACGCCCTCCTAAGCGCATGCTCCCCACTCTGCTGTAATGGTGTCCGGGTCCTCCCCACAGCTGAGACCATTGGCCCGTGGCTCCTAGGATTCGGTCCCAGCCAGTCCCCTCCTTAACTTGGCCAGCCTCTAGTCTAGTACCCAACTGAAGGAGGAGCTGACACTGTGGTCGGAAGTCAGGCGAGGGTCCAGGCTGCCTGATCCCCATCCCAACAGCTCCTCTCTGAGCCCCAGTTTCCTGGCCTGTCAAGCGAGCGTGCCCACAGCACTGAGCGCAGGGGTAAAGGTTAGAGCATTAATGGATCCAGTGAAGGCACAAACCTCGGCAAAGCAGGATTCAAGCTTTGCACCCAGTGCTCTGAAGCGCTACCACAGGGTACCGGGTGGGCTGTCATTTCATTTCCGTCCACCAGGGGAGCTGTGACCAACTTCGTAAGGTCCAGGGAAGTGGCCACAGGGAAGGGGCTGCTAAATCAATTTTCATCTGACCTTCCTACCAGCATTGGATATGTGACGCATCTCACCACTCTGTGCCTTCTCTTCTTAACCCTTTCCTGGGGACATGGAGGGAGGTCGGGGCATGGAGAGGGGTTGGGGCATGGAGGGGGTTGGGGCATGGAGAGGGGTCAGGGCATGGAAAGGGGTCTGGGCATGAAGAGGGGTTGGGTCATAATGGCAGGCAAAAACTGGCGGTTCTGTCTTAGGCAGTTGAAGAGGTGGAGGTTAGATGATGCCATCTTTGGGAAGGAGAGCTTGTGGTACCTGGGATGGATCAGATGTGAAGTTTGGACAGGAGTCCTGGACACCTGGTTGCATCGCATCCCCAGGCAGCGTCCGGATGAATGCTTAAACCCAGCGCTTGGTCTTGTTTTTATACAGGACAGGGGATGGCGCTGCCCACAGCTGCCAGGTCTTCCCACCTGTGTATAACAGACGCTCTTTATACAGGAAGATAACCCGAAGTAGCTTCAGGAAGTCCCTGAAACTGACCAAATGCATTAGGCCCCTGCCTACCAGAGTAAACCATCAAAGCTGAGAGTCCTGATCAGATGAAGGGGGATAAGCCATAAAGATGCTCAGAGGGGAAAAACTGCCTGGAAGAATCAGAAACCAGCAAACTGCCTGGAAGGGGTTTAGACCAACTGAGCCCCCCTGGAAAGGACATTCTCCCACCTGTGGAGCAGCCTGCAGGCTGTGCAGTGTGCTCCAGGTTCCCAGCTTTGTGAGCTGTCACCATGGTGGGGTGGCTCTTGGTGATGCAGCTGTCCTTGAGCCATTTCTGTTTCTGTAAGTAGCCCCTCGTCCATATTCCTGTAGGTGACCTCAATAAAACTCACTGGTTTACCAAGCTGGACTTTGTGTCTGTCCTGGGTTTCCTATCTGGGGTGTGTTTCATTTCCCCAGGAAAAGTCTTGTCACACACCAGGGCGTTGATTACCCTAATCAGGACAGCCCCTTCTGGGGTGCCCGAAGCCCATCTCCTAGGTGGTGCTATATCCCATCAGTTGACAACTGAGGCCAAGCAGAGAAGGAAAGATGGAGGTGACTTTGCTGAGAAGCCAGAAGGAGGTGGTGGGGGGTGGGGGGGTGGGGAGAGCCCACTAGAGGATGTAGCAAGCGTCTGTTTCTGTTCGACAGGGCAGTGGAGATGTCTGAGGCAAAATCTGAGCTGAGACACAGACCCCTGGTCATTTAAAGGTAGGACCTTAGAGCCTCCGGAGTGGAGAAAATCTTGGAACTTGAGCATGGCATGGTCTCAGCCCACACTGCCGAGAGTGAAGAGAGATTGACTGGGGAAATCTGGCCAGTCGCCCCTACCCCCCATCTGCCCACCCGTATCCCTGCTGGAGCCTGTGGCTCCTGTGTAAACGGCATGAAGTGTCTTCACGTTCTTTCAAATACACGACACTTAGGTGGCCGGCTGTGGTGGGAGCTCACTGCAGAGGGTGTGGCCACCAACCCTCCACTCCAGGCCCAATGTTTGTTTTTTATGTAGCAGGACCCTCTGCCTCTCACCAGTTGTCAGAAAGGAGTGATTAGAGGGAGAGGGTAACCCAGGCGCAAAGGAGGGAAGACTGAGATTTCTAGAGTCAGACTCACGGGGCATCCTTTACTAAATGGGTCTCAGAGATGTGAGCCAGGGTCTCTCCCCTCCCTGGCCTGCATCAGCATCATCTTCGTCACCTTACCCTGTACCTGGTACCCTTCTGGGTCAGTCACCCCCAGATGCCAAGCTGTGCCCCCTTTATTCTCTCGTGAGCTGTAAGGGGGCTGCTTTCATCGTTTTATTGTATTTATTATTTTGGTATTTTGACACAGGGTCTCCAAGCTGGCCTTGGACTCATGGCAATCCTCCTGACTTAGCGTCTGAAGTGTTAAAATCATAGTCAGGAGCCATCATGCGCTTTCTTTTCTTCTGTTGAAGAGATACCTGTTATGTAGCTCAGTCTGGCCTCAAACTTGTGATCCCCCCTGCCTCCGCCTTCAGAATGCTGGAGGACAGCTGTGTGCTACCACAACTTCAGCTGCCTTCTTTACAGGTAGGAAGACATCCTGGGAGCAGGTGAGATGGACCTGGGGACCCTCTCCTCCCTCCTGTCACTTCCCCTCCACTGTGACATTCTTGACTGGAAGGCTCTCATTGCCTCACTAACCCTCAGCTACGAGGCAGAAGGGGGCTCCCCTTAAAACCCAAAAGCAGTAAATTTATGACCAATAAAGGGAAGTTTGGCTTTGCAGAGACTGGGCACCGGCTAAAAATACTGGTGGCTTCTTGAAGCGCCGTGATGAATTCGTAGAGAGTTGACCTCCACAGGCAGCTGGACAGAAACCCGATCATGACACCCCGCTGTCTAAAACTGCCCACTGCACCCCGATGAGAACCTTGATCCTGAGTCTTCCCAGGTCTCCTCTCTTCCCTTCATGGCCCAGTTGACCCTGGCCATGCTGACCTGCCTGAAATTCCTTGGAATGCCAAGAGATTCCTGCCTCTGGGCCTTTGCATCTGGATGTTCTCTTCGCCGCTCTCTGCCCTGGAGGCTACCTCATCCTCCACGCCTCAGCTAAAGTGTCCCCTCTTCCAGGAGCCTTTCCCTGTGTGACATCTGGTCAGCACCTAGTCATTCTGTCCGCGTGGTCCTTCTGCTTTTTGATTTTGCCCTCATTCCAAGTCACAGGGTTTTTTGTATCTGTTTGGTGTTCGTGTTCTTCCATGGGATGGAGAGCTCTGTGAGTATTAGGGCCTGTCTGCCCTCTGCTGCTGGTATAAGGCTCAGTGCTGGTTGGTTACCCAGCTCCTGGTGTGTGGTGAAAGCCGGGCAAGGCCTGCTTATGCCTCTCAACGTCCCCCATCCTCAAAGGGCAGGCAGCAGGCTGTGAGGGGCTCCTGCCACCCTAGTGGGGTTTTTTTTAGATATGGTTTCTCTGTGTAACAGTCCTAGCTATGTCCTGGAACTAGCTCTAATAGACCAGAATGGCCTTGAACTCACAGATCCGCCTGCCTCTGCCTCTGAGTTCTGGGCACTGCACGGCTCCTCCACCGTAGTTTTTTTTTTTTTTTTAATTTTATTTATTTATTTATTTATTATGTATACAGTATTCTTCCTGCAGGCCTCATTCCAGATGGTTGTGAGCCACCATGTGGTTGCTGGGAATTGAACTCAGGACCTTTGGAAGAGCAGGCAATGCTCTTAACCACTGAGCCATCTCTCCAGCCCCTCCACCGTAGTTTTATAGACAAGGAAGTGGAGGCATAGTTGAGACAGGGATTGACCCAAAGACCTGGCCAGTGAGGGCAGAGAAACTAAGATCTAGGGACAAGGGCTATGTGTCTTCTCCCAGAGTAACTCTGCCCTTCTGTAAGACTGACTGAAGCCAGGCAGTGGTGGCAAAAGTCTTTAATCCCAGCACTCAAGAGGCAGAGGCAGTGAATCTCAGAGTTCAAGGTTAGTGTGGTGTATAGAGCGAGTTTCAGGACAGTCAGGGCTACACAGAGAAAACTTGTCTTGAAACCCCCCCCCCACAAAAAAGAAAGAAAAGAAAAAAAGAAAGATTGACTGAGAAGATGCTCCCCAGACACTGAGGGATGGATTTGGATGGATGCCGTCATGGGCACAAAGCATGCTGGGCTTGGAACTAGCTCTGTTCTGTGAGCCGGGGGACCTCAGAACCTAACTCCACCAAAATGCACACCTGAAATCCCAGCACCCAGGAATTTGAGGCAGGAATATTAGGCCTTCCAGCACATCCTGGGCTACATGGTGAAATCTGTCTCAAAACCGAAAGGCAAGAGGCTGGAGAGGTGGCTCAACAGCTAACGCACAGGCTGCTGTTACAGCAGGACCGAAGTTCGGTTGCTGCACCCGTGTTGGGTGGCCCACAGATGTAGGTATCTGAGGTCCTCTTTTGCGTTAGACACCTGTGCACACATGCACCTACCCACTCCCACAGGCAAGCACACACAGTTAAAAATAAACCAAATCTGTTTGTAAAAGCAAAAGTGAAACAAACTAACAACAAAATCAAGACAAGAAGAAGAAAAACACAAAACTTTCACTGAGAAAGTCTCACATCCCATAGAAGAAAGGAAAATCTCTCAATCTCTCTCTCCCTCTCTCTCCCCCCCTCTCTCTTTCTCTCTCTCTCTTTCTGTGAGAGAGAGAGAGGAAAGAATGCAAATGTAGTATATTGTTTATATAAAGACTGAAAAGCCAACAATACATAGAAGAGGGGACAGGTTAATGAGATTTGAGTTCCTCAGGTAGGAATTTCTGATTTGCTAAATTTATCTTTACAAATAAAATACTACACTATATGTTTTGTATTTTCAAATCCATCAAATATTACACAGTAGAATTTTTTTAAAAAATCTGTTGTAGCTCCCTGGACACTAAATGGGAGTTCAGACAGAAATGTCCGTCCATCCATTCAACTCACTCATCAAACGCCTATCGCAGGCCAGGCATCCTCCCAAATAGCAGAAGACACAAACCCAAGGGGAACCTGACACAGGTAGAGGAGGAGGCGACCCAACAGCAGCATGGTTGAGAGCACCAGTTCTGGAGCCAGAGAGACCTGGGTTCGAGCTCCAACTCAGCTACCAGCTATGTGACTTCGGGCAGTTCACCCAACCTCCCATTTCCTCTGTATCCTTTGTGCCGAGACTCGGCGCGGGGATGCTCTGAGAGAGCTGGCACACCTTGGCATCCGGCTTTGCTGTGAGGAGGTTGAAGGAATCCTCCTGGCAGCATTGAGCGGCCAGAGTTTGGGTCCCATGCTGACCACTCTGAGGTTTGCATCCAGGCCAGGGAAGAGAGTGTCTCAGATCCCTGGGACAAGCATGAGGGGTGACAGGAGCCACCAGGGCCACCCGAGAAGCCTGTTTAAAGTAACCCGGGTAGGGGTTGAAGATTTGTTTTTTTGTTTTTTTTTTAATGGGTTTTAAATTTTTCATTTTTAGTGTGTGTGTGTTTGTGTGTGGAAGTCAGAGTTGGTTCTCTCCTTCCCCCACATGGGACCTGGGGATTGAATGCAGGCTGTCAAGCTTGGTGGTAAGAGTCTTTTCCTACTGAGCCATCTCAGTAGTGTAAGCCCTAGGTTTGATCCTGGCAAACCACCGTATAAAATGAGTTTGGGGGTGTCCACCTGTGATCCCAGCATTAGGGAGGAGGGGAGACAGGAGAATCAGGGGTGAAAGGTCATCCTCATCTATGTAGTGAAGTTGGGGGCAGCCTGAGCTACATGAACCAAAAACACAACTAAAGTAATAAAGGTCCAAGCAGAGCTGCATGTGAGCTTACATCTGTAAGCTCAGCACACAACTGGCAGAGGCGGAAGGGTCACAGCAAGTTCGAAACCAGCCCGGTCTACGTATCAAGTTCTAGGCCAGCAAGCACTACATAGCGAGAGCCTATCTCAAAACAAACAAATGAAATCCAAGAGAAATAATAATTAACTGTGGTGAGAGATTAAGCATCTGCCCTGGGGTGGCAGATGGGTGGGAAAGGAGGCGGAGTCAAATCTAATAGGAAGAGAACAATGGGTGGGAATGGGAGACCATGGGGTTGGGGGGAGCTCAGGGACTGCACTCCCGGGCCCTGTTCCAGGTGAACCCAGGACAGAGCTCTGCTTGGGGGAAACCACTGTCTAAGAGGTGTGAGCACGGCAGGAGACCAAGGCACCCAGGACCCCAGTGGGGAGAAGAAGGAAAAGCTGGGTGATCAGAGGAAGTTAGGATGGGAACAGCCCTGGAGGCGGAGAGTTTGGAGAAAGGTGTGACCAGGTGTCCTAGATGGATGAGAAGAGGCTGCCAGATGGGCCACCAGGGCCAGCGCCCAGACAGGGCCCTTATCCTGGTGCAGTGGATGGTGAAGGCATTCACAGAGTGAGCTGAGGTTGCTTCCATCACTCTGGTCCCTGTACCCCCTGACCATAGAGGAGCACTGTGTCTGGTCCCAGCTGGTCCACGTATAAACAACAGTTCTCATTGCTGTTAAAAATTCCCTGACATGCAGGCAGATCTCTGTGAGTTCCAGGACAGCCTGGACTACAGCATGAGTTGCAGGCCAGCCTGGGCTACATAGTGAAACTCTGTCCTGAAAAACAAACAAACAAATAAATAAATAAAATTCAGACTAGAACCCCAGCCCATGGAATGGCGCTGCCCATGTCCAGGGTAGATTTCCCACCTCGGTTAATGCCCTAGATCTAGGACCTCCAGCACAGGCAAATCTGGAGGCTGGCCTCTCGGTGATTGCAGATGCTGTCAAGGCGGCCATCAGTGAAAAGCCACCACAGCTCTGGAAGGGAACACCACCAAGCATTCTGGGTGCTGCCCTTTCTGCATCCACTATAGTATAAATCAGTAAACTGATGCTCTGAGGGTCAGGGACATGCCCGAGACTGGGGATGGGGGTCGACTCCACTCCTAACTCCTAGGTGGCAGTCTGGAGGAACACACCTGAATTTGGTGGCTCTCCATCATCCCTCATACAAGTGAACCCCGTTTTATATGGATTTAGACGCTGGGAGCTTAAACTGCAGGAATTCTAACCCCAGCAGGTGTAGAGAGTGTCTGAGGATCTGTTTTGTTAACCAGCATCCAGGTGATTGCCAGGCAGGTGAGGAGGGCCACCCTCCGCGCTTTCCCTAATCCCACCCTGTGCTGGGCAGGCAGTGGGGTCAGGCTTCCAGCGGTCTGGACCTGGGAGCTACCAGTTTTGAGCGATCAGTTAGAGCTGGGGCCAGCTGGGAGCGGACCGGGCTGGGGGAGGCACAGGGCGGTAATAAGAAACAACAGGATGTTCTTCTTTTATTAGCCCTGGGGCTGCGCAGCTGCAGGTGAGTAATCAGATTTCTGCGGCGTCCTGTTTTCTCCGCTGCCTGGCGGTTCCTCGACACCCACTCACCTGCCACCAGCCACTGGAGGGAGGGCAGGCAGGAGGGAGGATGGGCGTGGGGACCGCCTGGGTCCCTCGCCCACGCCCACGCTAGCACACCCGCGGAGAACGGTGCACCTGCTGAGTTCGCTGCTGCGGGACGCTCAGCTTTCACTGCGGCTGAAGGGAGGGGCCGCCCACTCGGCAGACAGGCCCCCTGGTTCCAAGCAGGAGCTGAAAGTCACAAGGTGCCACCCGCAACCTATGCGGTTGGATTCGGAGCCTCCACTGTGGCCTCTAAAACAGGACATCTCCTGCCCGTGTCAGGCTGGTGATGAGGTCCCAACAACCCAGGCCTCAGGAGGAAGAGGCAAGTCTCCAAACTTTCCTGTGCCTCAATGAGAGTAAGCAGAAGAGGCACTGGCGCTAGCTGCACGATTGGAGTCGCATCATCACTCAGGATGCTGAAGCAGGAGGATGGCGACTTTGAGGCCAGACTAGGCTACATGTTGAGCCCCTGCCCCTATTTCAATAACAAACAGAAGTAAAACAAAACGTAGGGGCTGCATGTGTAGCTCATTTGGTAGGGTACTTAGTATGCAGAAGGCCCTGGGTTCATCCTGGCACCCCGTTGACCAGGCATGGCAGTCAGTGTACACCTACAATCCCAGCACCTGAAAGGTAGAAACTAAACCTTCTTTACACCTTCAAGGCCAACTACTAGAAGTACACGGGGAAAACTTACTTCTTTTTTTTTTTTTTTTTTTCTTTTTCGAGACAGGGTTTCTCTGTGGCTTTGGAGCCTGTCCTGGAACTAGCTCTTGTAGACCAGGCTGGTCTCGAACTCACAGAGATCTGCCTGCCTCTGCCTCCCAAGTGCTGGGATTAAAGGCGTGCGCCACCACCGCCCGGCGAGAACTTATTTCAAAAGGGGGTGGCGAGGGGCCCAAAGACATGCCTCCGCTGTTACCAGCACTGGCTGCTCTTGCAGAGGGCCTGGGTTTGATTCCCAGCACCCACAGGGCAGGTTGCAGTCACCCATAACTCCAGTTCCAAAGGATTTAATGCTACCCTTTTTGGGCACCAGGCACACGCGTGGTGTACAAACATACCTGCAGGCAAAACATTCAACATTCATACCCATGAAGTAAAATAGATAAATGTTAGAAAAAGAGGAAGAGGACAACGAGTCTGGGTGTGGTGGCACACACCTGTAACCACAGCACTTGGGAGACGAGGCAGGAAGATCAGTTCAAGGTCATTCCTGGCCACAAAGTAAGTTCCAGGCCAGTCTAGACTAACGGGCCATAGTCTCATAAGATATAGGAGATAGACTAAGTGGAAGCTGGGCATGCTGAGAGCCACACAGCTGTCACTTGGTTATGACGGTAGTGCCTTCATCCTGGGCCTTTGCCCCTGGCTGGAATTCCTTCTTCCTCTTCTGTCCTCATCTGGGAACTGGCAAGCATAGGTCAGAACCAAGTTCTGAGGCAAAGATTTTTATCTGTAAAATTGGTTACTGACTCCAGCCCTGACAGAGCAAAGAGGTCTAAAGGCCAACAAGAAAACACCCAGCACTTTATAAACTGTAATTATTCTTTTTGGATGGAATCCAGAATCCTACGGGGTCAAGGATTTACTGCTCATTGAGCCAGGATGGGTGGGGGGGCTGAGGAACGCTCGCCTAGCAAGCACAGAATCCTAGGTTGTGGGATTGTTGCCGCAACAGCCATGGATAAAGAGGAAAGCAGGAGACAGAATTCTGCACTGAATTGAAGCGGAGCCAAGGGGGTGAGATGGGGGAGTGAAAAGAGACAGACCGAGGCACAAGAATCTTCTGGAACAGAGCAGCTGAACAGGAGGATCCTATGAGCGACCGGAGGTCCAGGCATGGGAGAGAGGTGGGGACAACAGGGAGGGGACAAGGAGGGGTGGCCTTTGAGCCGGCTAGACGGGCATCACTGACCCTACAATAACTGCCTGTGCTGGACAGCACCATCACACGGGGACAGTGCACAGGGGAGAAAGAAAAATGGTTGATCAAGAATATTGGTTTGGGAGAAACCTGCTTCAAACTATTTAAGGAAAAACAAATAAGGAGAATGAAGTTAAAAATTAAGCGGCCCCTTTATTGTGGAGTTTTGAGTATGGGTGGAGGCATGGCTGGGTCCAGGGTTTCTCATGATGTCGTTGGGTCGTCTCCTTTTGTGCAGTTCTGTCCTTCCAGCAAAGCAGTTGTTGCCGTTTCCTTCTTACCTTTCTCTTTTCTGTTTAAACAGTCTTACTCTGTAGATCAGCCTGGCCTTAAACTCAAATATCTGCCGGCCTCTGCCTCCATCACGCTGGTAGTAAGGGTGTTTGTCATTCTGCCAGGACAGTCATTGCCATCTTAATCAGAGCGGCTGTATCTTGTGATCCTTCCCCTCCCCTGTAAGATTGAGCCTGTTGGTCATTAGACCCTCCCTCTGTACCCACCTTCCAGCTGCAGTTAATTCAACCCAGCCTGCACGTGGTCTCTGGAGGGGCTAGAGCACACAGATCGTAAATAGTTAACTGAAAGGGGGCAGGGAACGCCATCTATGCAGCTATGAGAGGTGTCTCCCCATGCTTGGGTGGGAAGTTTTAGTGGTATGGCTGTTTCGGGGTCACCCACATTCCTGTAGGTAATTCTTCCCCCACGCGCCTGTAAGTAAACCCAATAAATACATCGTGCACGCTATTGCAGATGTGGGGATCAGAAGGCAGGCTTGCAGGAGTGGCTTCTCTCCTTCCACCATGTAAATTCTGGGGATAGAACTCAGGTAAACAAGTTTGGTGGCAGTGGTTTGAGGCAGAGTCACCTCTCTGGCCCTGGCCCTAGCTTTTCCCCCAAGCCTTGCCTTCCTCTAGTCCCAGGAAGGGACTCACTAGTCCACAGTTCACTGGCTCACACTGAAGGAGACACAAACCTCCCCCACTAACTCCTGCCAAAATTCCAGAGAGGACTCCGATTAGCTTAACTTGTATCACATGCCCAGACCCAAGTTGATTTTTATGTGAAAGAAAATGGGATTCTGTGATTGCCCTGTATGTTCTAATCAGTGGGTGTGACTCAGGAGTCGACACCAACCCAGCCTACCCCAAAGACAAGGATTGAGAAGCACTGGGGAAGCCCCCCAGATGTGGTGGTGGTACATGCTTGTAAGCCCAGAGAGTGCGCACCTGTGAGGCCAGCCTGCGGCCATACAGCAAGACCCTATCTAGAAACAAAGGAAAAAGAAAAGCAAAGTGTAGGGGCCGGGGAGATGCTTAGGGTCAGGTGTTCACAGGTAGGGTCACCAGGGTGAGATGTCACCCACTGAGGAAAAGCAGGGACAGCAGGACAGGGCAGGGAAAGAATCATGACTTTCAGTAAGTCCGTGCCTCCTGGAACGTTAGTCTCCTGGTCTGGAGTGTGGGGGATAAGGATGTATCTTATCTTCAGACACATTTTACAGACAAGGGCTTGGTAGATCAGGTTGGACTAGAGCTGCGAGGAACAGCTGAGATCTGAGCACTTGCTTCATCCCAGGAGCTGGATCTCTGAAGATCACCCCAGGGAAAGGGTGTGTGTGTCTGGGCATGCATTCTGAAGCCCCCGTGGGTCTCCTGGGGCCCCTGTCTAGAAATTCTATCTCTAATAACCCAAAAAAGAGTTTCCCCGTGAGCATGCAGATACATCCAGTTTGTAATGGGGAAGCTGAGCCCACAAAGGGACAAGCAACTGGGTCACAAATGGTCAGGGGTGGACACCATCTAGAATATGGGGCATTAGATGACTCTGTCCTTTTCTCCATCCTAAAATCCACTCCTCACAAAAGTCCTGTCCCCTCGCCCGTGGGGTGGCAGCGTCTGTGGACCCTGAGTATCCCGTGTGGCACCTCTGATGTTTTCAGACACATTGTGCTGTAGGATCAAGGGCAGCCACAGGGTCTGGAAACAGACAACGTGGCTATTGGTAGCACAATTAAAACAAACATGTAGAGTAATTAGGGCCAGCCAGATGGCTCAGTGGGTAAAGGTGCTTGCCTCCAACCACGAGGACCCGAGTTCGATTCCCTGGAACCCATCCAGTGAAAGGAGAGAACTGACTCCCACAAATTTTTATCTGACCTTAAAAAGAAACACCAAGAACAGCTGAGGTACAGACTTCATGGTCACCCTATAAATGATTCAGTCCCGGTTTTATACCCAAGAAACGTGCTCAAAGGTCTGGAAAGATCACAGGTATGTGTGGAGGTGAGGGTGCCCAAAGGAAGTGCTGAGTTCTCGCCGTAAGGGATGGACAGTTGTGGTAGGGATTAAAACCATGGCCCCTGTGGTTTGGCGGCCAGGGTTCCAGTTCTGGTCTGCCATTTCTTAACTCTGTGCCCTCAGCTAAATGACTTCCTGCTCCTCTATGGACCTCAACTTCCTCATCTGTAAGATGGGGATAATATCCACTCAGGTGCCTGCTGGGTGGGTGAGAGGGATAAAGGTAGGGGAGGCACATAGAAGGCTGGTGAATGTGAGACCTGAGATCGATCCCCATAATACATGTTTTTTGGTGTGTGTGTGTGTGTGTGTTGAGACAGGGGAGTCTCTGTTTGGCCTAGAGCTCACTATGTTGATCAGTCTGGCCTTAAACTCAAAGAGCTCTTCCTGCCTCTGCCTTCTCCAGTGTATTACAATGCCTGCTTTTTTTTTTTTTTTTTTCTAAGCCAAACGTGGTGGCACAGGCTTGTAATGCCAGTGCCGCAAGAGACAGACAGTTCTCTGGCCAGCCAAGCTAGCATACTTGGTGAGGGTTCCAGATTAGTGAAAAACTCAAAAACCAAGGTAAGGCCAGTGGAATGGCTCAGGGGTCAGAAGCACTTGCTACTCAAGCTTGATGGCCTTGGCCCAACCCTTGGGGCCCTCCAGATGGAAGGAGAAAACCGAGTCCTGTGTGCTGACCTCTGGCCTCTGCAGGAATGCTATGGCATACACCCGTACAGACACACACTCACTCTGTCTCATACACACAACAGCGATAGAAAATGAAATAAAATTAAAGCCAAGGTGGATAGCACCTGAAGATTGTTTTCTGGGCTCCACATGCACATACCTACACACGTGTGTCTTTGCACATATAGGAACATGGAAATATATACACATACAGGACAAAGTGTGGTACATGGTACTGAAGATAACTTGTAAATTCGGCACTATGGAAACATCAACTCATCCCCTCATTTGTTCCTTATTCCACCCCTTCATCCATCTGTCCATCCATCCATCCATCCATCTGTTCATTACTTCATCCATCCATGCAGTGCATCAGTGCACTGGCTTCTTCTTTTTTTTTTTTTTTTTTTTGGTTTTTCGAGACAGGGTTTCTCTGTAGCTTTGGAGCCTGTCCTGGAACTCCCTTTGTAGACCAGGCTGGCCTCGAACTCACAGAGATCCGCCTGCCTCTGCCTCCCGAGTGCTGGGATTAAAGGCGTGCGCCACCACCGCCCGGCAGTGCACTGGCTTCTATCGTTTTTTTAAAATTAATTAATTAATTTAACTTATGTGGATTGGTGTTTTGCCATGGGTGTCAGGTCCCTTGGAACTGCAATTGCAGACAGTTGTGAGCTACCATGTGGGTACTGGTACTCCAGCAAGAATCCTCTGGAAGAGCAGTCAGTGCTCCTAACCTCTGAGCCATCTCTCCAGCCCTAGCCTCTATCTTATGTGGCGCTTTGACATCTTCGGTGCCCATCAGCGATGCTGTGAACACTTCCAGATCTTAGAGCTGACTCCTAGCTTCTGCCCCTGGGTAGCAAGGTAGTCTGAGCTTCGAGGGAGAGTTGGGTGAGCTCTGTGAAGTGGAAGCCTTGATCCTCCTGCACAATGTCCAGGCCCCTCACTGTGTCTTCACAGTTAGGAGCTCTTCCTGTCCTGCAATGCTGGGCCTGCTGCTGTGGGCTTCTGGCTCTGCCTCTCCTGTCTCATCTAACACTGCGAATGCCCAAAGGCTGGTGGCTTCTCCTTCTTCTTTTTTTGGTTTTGCTGTTGTTATTTGAGACATGGTTTCTCTGAGTAGCCCTGACTGCCCTGGAACTCACTCTATAGACCAGGCTGGCCTCCAACTCAGAGATCTACCTGCCTCTGCCTCCCATAGTGCTGGGATTAAAGGCGTGCGCCACCAGCAACCACTGCAGGGCTGGTGGCATCTTAAACGACCCCAGCTAGTAATGATGCTTCCAGGCTAGGAGGCAGCTCTGAGTTCACCTTCCTCCCAGCAATTCATCATCTTTCCTTTTCTCAGTTCTTCCATCTTCACAGGTGAGAAAGCAGAGAGGCTCGATCAGAGAGATGGCAAGACTTAACCAAGGTGACACATCTCAGGAGCCAAACACACCATACCCCGAACCACTACTGACTTCCTCCCGGTGTGTAAAGTCCCCTGGCCCACCCACTCCCTGGCAGCTGAAGCTGGGGGACTCAGTTCATGCCACGGGCAGGGGGCAGGTACATCCAAATGATTTCTGTCACCTGGAGGTGGCCTATGACATCCCTACAGGGATGAAGCCTCAGATCCAGCTGGGCTGAGGCTCTGTCCTCTCGCGCTTCCTCTTGAGCCCTTGTCACCGGAGGCCCTGGCCCAGGTGGGGTGGGGGCCAACGGGTGACAATGACCGATTTAGAAAGTAAAGCTGCTCCTCAAACAAATAAGAACGAAGAGGAAAGAAAGCACGGCCTGCCCGCTTCCTGCCCCACTCTCTCCCCTGCACCTGGGCCCCAGCTGCGGGTCCTCCAGGCTTGTTTGCGCATCCTGCCTGGGAGCCTCTTCTTCTAGTCCCAGGCCCCTCCCCTGGGCTGGAATGATTGTGGAAATAAACCCCTCTGTGATTGTTGTATTGTCATGGTCGGTAGCATTGTGTGGGACAATACCAGCAATCACCACACCGGGGGCTTCCTGCATCGCCAGAACAGAGAGCCTTACCAGCCAGCCCACACCGGGGAGCAGCCGGCCAGCCTTTAGAGAGCTGAGGTCTGGAGGCCTGAGTGGGGGGCTGCTTCCCTTGACCCCAGGTTTCCTTGTTTGCCAGACAGGGTTGGACATAGAAAGTGCAGTTCAGGGCCCTTATGGTGGTCGCTTAGCCAAGGAAGCCAGAGTCACACGGGGTACAGTTTTCGGGTCCCCTAGGATAGGACTGGGAAATGGACAGTAACCCCACAGCCTAGTTTTTACCCACTGGCTGCTTTGTTTTTGATACAAAGTCTCCTGTAGCCCAAGTAGGCCTTGAACTCCCTATGTCAAGGATGACCTTAAACATCTGATCCTCCTGCCTCCACCTGCACAGTGCTGGGGTCACAGGTGTGTGCACTGCCACCGCCATTTCTGCAAGGCCAGGGGTTGAACTCAGAACTCTGTGCCCACTGGACAAACACACTGCTAACTGAGCTACACCCCAGCCTTACTCTCTACTGTATTAAGAACATCGGGTATGTCACTCAGTTCTTCTGTACCGGACCCAAACAAAGTAGATGCTGTCATCCCTGTTTTATAGCCGAGCACACTAAGACACAGGAAGTGACCTGTTTGATCCAATTTAGCTGTCAGGCAAGCTGGGGGTGGGGGTTCAGAGCTGCCTGGGTCAGGACTAGCACCGACGGGTCTGACTTGTTTTGTGGCCACAGACAAGTCATTTGCTTTCTGAGCCTCAGCTCTTTACATACAAAAGAAAGCATCCCATAATACCTACCCGCAGACACTGTACAATTCTAAGGGGCCATGGTAGCCAGCTCAGTGGCCCTGTGAAGGAAGGCTGTGACTGTCCCCAGGGACTTGATTGTCAGCACTAAGGTATTATCATTCTGATTGGTGTTAAAGTCACACAGGGAGGCAGAGAGGATGCTCAGGGCTGTGCCCAGTTCTCAAGACCTAGATCCTGTGGTTGTGGCTGGCCAGCGATTCCCGGAGGCACCTGGTAAGAGGTGGCTCCACCCACTGGGGCTAAAAAAAAATCCCTGAGGCTGCCACCGTGCAAGCTGCATGTCACCTGTTCCAGTTAAGGGCAAGCTGCAGTCCCACTTCCTGTCCCACGCCACCCCAGCAGCTGTGTGGCTCTGGAGGAGCCATTTGACCCTCGGAGATG
The DNA here is from genome assembly GCF_950005125.1 of Chionomys nivalis. Lineage (NCBI taxonomy): Eukaryota > Metazoa > Chordata > Mammalia > Rodentia > Cricetidae > Chionomys > Chionomys nivalis. The sequence continues at coordinate 16,574,229 of NC_080096.1, read as the reverse complement.
GAAAGGACATTAACTTTGCAGCACACGGTTGCAGAAGGCCGTGAGACCTGGACCTGGGTTTGGGGTCTGGCCATATCCTGCTGTGCGTGACTGCGGACAAGCCCCTTGGACTCTCTGATCCTCAGTTTCCACTGCTGGAGAATGGGATAACACAGCTTCTAAGACGGTGCTCAGGGGCGATGGTTATGGTTGTCCTAACCTCTTGCTGCCCCTGAGAAGGACACTCAGAGGTGTCAAAGGTCATGGGAATGTAATATGGCACCTGCTGTGAAGCCTCTGAACCTAGGTTTGATTCCCAGAGCCCACACCGTAAGAGGGAAAGGGAAAGCCTGGATCCTACAAATGTCCTCTAACCCCCAAACACACACTATGGTGTGTGTGCCCGACTGCCCATAGACAACATAACGTTTAGAAAAAAAAGGTCTTGGGTTCTGTGTTCTCTCGTGCCAGGTTTCCCCATTTGCCTACCCACCAAATGCTCTCCTTAACCTCTGGGGGTGATGCCAATGCCCGTTATGCTCTGGGTTCTGGTGAGACAGGAAGGCAGCGAGCAGCCCACACTTACCCCTTCACTGCGTCCCATAGGGCTGCCACAGTCTGACTGTGTCCTCCATTGTAGCTGCGCCGCTGGCCCTGGGCATGTCTCTTCTGCCTCCTACCTCTCCAGGCCCTAAGCCCTAGCTCCCAGGATGCCAGCCTTGATTACTCATGCATTAATCAAACTAAAAGAGGTGTCAGCTGTCTCCTGCCTGGGCCTGTATTCATCTTGAACTTTGGGGCTAGGAGAAAACCCACCCACACCCATGTACTTCTTATCCACTTATTTACTTTGTATTAATTTATTCTTATTTATTTATTTGTCTGCCACCATAGCACTCTACCTCTTAGCCACAGCCTTCTTTTTATTTTTGTTTGATTTTTAATTTTTTTACATTTTTTACATTTATTTATTTTATTTTACATTTTGCGGGCATTTATGTATGTGGGACACAAACCTGCATGCAGTACCCACAGAAGCCAGAAGAGGGTGTTAGATCCCCTAGAACTGGAGTTGTAGATGGTTGTGAGCCACCATGTGGGTGCTGGGAATTGAAACTGAGTCCTCTGAAAGAGCAGAAAGTGTTCTAAACCCCTGAGCTATCTCCCCAGTCTGTTTGATTTTTTTTTTTTTTCTGAGATAGAGACTCACTGTGCAGCCCTGAGTAGCCTATATAGACCAGGCTGGCCTCAAACTCATGCCTCCTCCCAGGGCTGGGATTAAAGGCACACACCACCAGATTCATTCATCTTTTTATTTTCATTCCTTTTTAAGATTTATTTTTAGGTCTGTATGAATATGCCACATGTGTGTGCAGTGCCTGTGGTGGCCAGAAGAGGGCATCAGATCCCCTGGACATGGAGTGATAGGTAACTGTAAACTGGCGTAAGTGTTGGGTACAGCTTAACGGCTGAGCCATCTCTCCAGCCCCCATTTATTAATCGCCACAGTTTCTGTGTGAGGTTAGAGGTCAACTTTTTTTTTTTTCTGAGACAGGGTTTCTCTGTAGCTTTAGTGCCTGTCCTGGAACTAGCTCTTGTAGACCAGGCTGGCCTCGAACTCCCAGAGATCTGCCTGCCTCTGCCTCCCAAGTGCGGGGATTAAAGGCGTGTGCCACCACCGCCCTGCTTAGGGTCAACTTTAAGGAGTTGGTTGTTTTATCTTTTTATTTATTTATTTAATTTATGTATACCAGTGTTCTATCTACATTCATGCCTTTATACCAGAACAGGACATCAAATCTCACTACAGATGGTTGTGAGCCACCATGTGGCTGCTGGGAATTGAACTCAGGACCTCTGGAAGCATAGCCAATGCTCATAACCTCTGAGCCATCTCTCCAACCCTCTTTTTAAATTTGTTTTTCGAGGGCTGGGGAGATGGCTCAGAGGTAAAGAGCACTGGCTGCTCTTCCAGAGGTCCTGAGTTCAATTCCCAGCAACCACATGGTGGCTCACAACCATCTGTACTGAGATCTGGCGCCCTGCTCTGGCGTGCGGGCATACATCAAGGCAGAATGTTGTATACATAATAAATAAATCTTAAAAAAAAAAAAATTTGTTTTTCGAGACAGGGTTTCTCTGTGTATTCTTGACTGTCCTGGAAAATGCTCCGTAGACCAGGCTGGCCTTGAACTCACAGAGATCCATCTGCCTCTGCCTCCCAGGTGCTGGGATTAAAGGCAAGTATCATCACCACCTGGCTTGTATTCTTTATTCGTATTTTATTTGTATTTTATGTTTATGATTGCTTTGCCTGTGTATATGTCTGTGCAGTATATACATACTGGCACTCTTGAAGGGAGTTACTGATGGTTGTGAACCACCATAAGGTGCTGGGAGTTGAACCTGGATCCTTTGGAAGAGCATGCAGGGCTCTTGCTCACTGAGCCATCATTCAGCCCCAGCAATGATTTTCTTGCTGAGGTCTCTCTTGTTTCTGCCGCTGTGCTTCATATTCCAAGATGGCTGCCCAACTGGTTCCCGGGTGATTGTCTGTGCTTCCCATCTCCAAGTAGGAAGTTCTGGGGTTAGAGGTGCATGCAGTCTCTGCATCTAGCTTCTCTAGGTGGGTTCTGGGACCCTACTGTGGGTCATCCCATTGACTCTCCCTTCCCTAGCTCCTATGCCTGTCTATCCAACTGACTTCTGTTGTGTCTGCCTGGGCTAGATGACCAAAGGACAGTGCCTTTCTCAAGGAGCCCCTTGGTGAAGGGAGACAGACACCTCAACAGTTGAACACTGAAGAGGTCAGTCTCTTTCTGTCTCCCTTCCTTTCTCCCTCTCCTCTTTCTCTTTCTCTCCTCCTTTCTTTCTTATTTATTGTTAAGGATGACCTCAAACTAGATATTCTCCTGCCTCAGTCTCCCCAGTGCTGGAATCACTGGCATATGTATGCTTCATGCCGCCTTTTTTTCCCTACTTCAATATCAAGTGTGGAGTTGGGGATGTGGCTCTGTTGGTAGAATACCTGCCAGGCACAGAGTCCCGTGTTTCATCCCTAGTACCACTTAAACAAGACAGGGTGTGGTGGCACAGCCACAATCCTGGAGGTAGATGCAAAGGGATCAGAAGTTCAGGGCTATCCTCAGCTGTTGTGGAATAGTGCTTCAACTATGGAAAGATGTGTTATATTTGTTTATGCTGCAATTTGTTTCATTATGTAAAGAGGTTTTCTTGTTTAACCTTGCCTGCCTACGGCACCTGATTGGTCTAATAAAAAGCTGAATAGCCAATAGCGAGGCAGAAGAAGGATAGGTGGAGCTGGTGGGCAGAGGAATCTAGGCTCAGAGAAGAGAAGGGAGAAGAGACCAAGGGAGAAAGAGAGGGAGATGCCTGGGGTCAGCCAAGCAGTTGCCAGCCAGAGACAGAGTAGGACATACAGAATGAAAGGAAGGTAAAAAGCCCGAAAGCAAAACATAGATGAAGAAAAACAGGTTAAATTAAATTAAGTTATAAGAGCTAGTGGGACAAGCATAAGCTAAGGCTGAGCATTCATAACAAATATTAGGTCTCCGTGTCATGATTTAAGAGCTGGTGACCTGAAAGAAAGAATCTTACATTTGGCCTTCCATCACGGGGCCCATATTTCCACACAGGGACTGAGAAAGAAAAAAGCAAAAAACAAAAGACGCTGTCATACAGTGAACACTTGTATGCGCAGAAAAACAACAAGCTAAGTAAAAATGCCTGCTACAGTGCAGGCACCAGCTTCCTGGAGCCGAGGAGGTTAAATGAGGCTCCTGGTTAAGCACTTAAAGGGGCTTAAGGCTTGGCTCCCAGAGACCTGAGCACATGGCAGAGTCAGCTGCCAGAGCTACAGTGGAGGGCCTAACTGTCACTTAGCCGTTCAAGGTTTGGGACACGTGGTCAGAAAAGAGACACACAGTGAAGACAGGTCCAGATGGGAAAAAAAAAACTCTAAAAAAAGGTTATAGTGTGTAAAAAAAAAAATGTGTGTAGGCTGAAGAATTGAAAGAAAATGGATATAGGCAGTCATAGAAAAAAGTAGTTTCTACATAATAGTAAAGTCTTTAAAGAGAGAGTAAATAATATAAAAAGAATAAGCCACATAAGGGTAGAAAATGCACGGAAGTCTGGATCCTGTGTGGTGTCCTGTATTTTGAGCGTTCATGAGCAAATGACAGCTGCTGAGAGACATGGGATTGTAAAAGGGACTGCTGAATTAGACCAGCCTAGATACTTTAGGGATGTCTTAACTTTAAAATGGAAGTCAGAAAATGTATTGCACTGGGGAAGAGGTTATGTGTTTATGTCCACAGGAAACAAAAGGCTGTGGATTCCTTCAAGGCTAATAGAGACCAGGTTTGATCGGTGGACACCTCCTGAAAATCTTGACCACAGACATAAAGAAACCAGGAAAACCTACAGGACAGGTGACATATACACTGATTCCTCTGCATGGGAACAGTTATAAGACTGGACAACAAATGATACAACTAGATTTCCCAAGACTTGACCATTGTCTCAATTTTCTCTGGATGCCCACAGACAACAAGAAGCAGTCTAGAGAACACAATGGCCACATTCACTAGAGGTGTGGTTGGTGGGTTTTGGTCATTTGGTGGGTTTTGTCATCATTTAGTGGGGATATAGGAATATAGGATAAAAAGATAACTATTCATCTCAAGTATTTTACATTGGTACAGATTTTGGTATGCTGATACAAATTTTTTTTTTTTTTTTTTTTTTTTTTTTTTTTTTGGTTTTTCGAGACAGGGTTTCTCTGTGGTTTTGGAGCCTGTCCTGGAACTAGCTCTTGTAGACCAGGCTGGTCTCGAACTCACAGAGATCCACCTGCCTCTGCCTCCCAAGTGCTGGGATTAAAGGTGTGCGCCACCACCGCCCGGCTTGCTGATACAAATTTAAAGTTATTTTTGCTATACTGTATGTATGTTTCTACCCTTGTTTGGTATATTATGCTTATGTAGCTCTTTTAAAAGTGTAATGTATAATTTAGAAAAATGGGTTAGTAGTTAGTCATCTATATTAATCAAACTTATAGTTATGTTAGGTATGTTTTCAAGGTTAAACAGATATATTTTAGATAGATGCTATTCAAATGCTTCAGAGACCTACAGAATATGGCATTTAAGATGTTTAATAACTTTTTGTGACAGCAAGACACGTCTGCTCCTGGCAGCACCAATCTATTCATAAAAGGATGATGGCATCGAAGAATCTCCATATGGAGTTTACTTTCATTGTGGCAAAGATAGCCATTTGGGCAAGAAACTGCTCTTGCTTTGACTGTGGACAGTATGCTGTACAGACTGGACAAACAGAACACAAAGGAAAAGATTGCTGAACTTTGCCAAAACAAGGAGGGATGGTCCTTCAAAATTCTTGCTTCACAGAAAAGTCTGTCAGATATTCTAGGCCTGTAGGCCAAAGACGGATGCCCCAACATTGCAGAGGAACCTTGGATGACTGTCCAGGCAGCCAAATGTCTCTGTCATTTCTATAGTTTTGTTAGTGACTTACGTTGCACTTTCTGTTTACTCAGGCAATATATCCTTCTGTGGTCTTAAAGACTGGATAGTTATAGTTACTGTTTTCCTTAGTTATAATAAAAAGTAAACTAGGTATAAAATGAGAGGAGAGAACAAGGGAGAAAGAGAGGGAGACAGATCCGGGGCCAGTTAGGCAGCTGCCAGCCATCCAGACACAGACGAAGCAGGAAAGTAGGACACACAGAATGACAGAAAGGTAAAAATCCCTGAGGCAAAACATAGATGAAGAGAAACAGGTTAAATTAAGTTATAAGAGCTAGTGGGACAAGCATAAGCTAAGGCTGAACATTCATAATTAATAGTAAGTTTCTGTGTCATGATTTGGGGGCTGTGTAGCAAGTTCAAGGTCAACTTGAGATAAAGAGACCATGTTTCAGAAAAAAAAATAAAAATAAAAAGCTGTGGTACAAAAAGTGGTAGCAAATGCCTTTGATTCCAACACTTAGGAGACAGAAATAGGCAGATCTCTGTGAGTTCAAGGTCAGCCTGGTAAATTCCAGGACAGTCAGGACTGTGTAGAGACTCTGTCTCAAAACAAAAACAAACAAACAACCCTATATTTATCTAATATGTGCAAACCTAAGATCGTCAGAAATGTAAAATAAATGTTAAAAGAATACATTTAATTCAGTGTTCAATTATCAATATATAGTATTCCGGAAGGGTATCTAGGAGGCAGGGGAGGCATTGGCTCGCTGCATGGGGAGGCAGTGATGGCAGTGAGCTTGGGCCATGAGAGCAGCTGCCATCTTGACTCTCATCACCACCATCAGTTCCTTCTGAACCCAAACACCCAGAAACTTTTGCTCTGGGAGCCAGAGGGAATACACGGAGGGTCCACATGGGAGCCTGAGAAACAGAAAAAGAATGGTGTAATAAGATTCTCTGGTGGGCAGTTTACCTCAGGGCCTCATGGGCAGAATCAGGGAGGACCCTCGGACTCACTCCATCCTCTGGAGCTGGGGAATGGAATGATCCAAGCCAGGGGGGTTTCCCTGGCAACCCCAGTGGGTGCGGGACTCCAGGGAAGTTGGACTGCCGTTGAAAGTAACGGTCAGCTGACGGTATTACTCAATTCTCTGCTGTCCCATGGAGTCCCCATCCCTGTCCCTCCACCCATCCACCCACCCACTCATTCTTCCTTCTACTTATCCAGAAGGAGGAAGAGGGGGGAGGAGGTGGGGGCAGGAGGAGGAGAAGCATCCTGGCTGATGAGCTGGGCAGTGAATTGGACTGACAGGGCGTCAAAGAGCCTAGTACAGAAGTTGGTGGGAGGAAATCAAAGGGACTTGGCCTTGGCCTAGAGGCAAGATTCCATCCCTGCCTTCAGGATTGACTTAGAAACGGACTCCACTTGGAAGTCTGCCCCAGACAGACTTGCTTTCTCTCAGCAAAGTGGCCAGGAATTCCAGACCGGAGGAGCATTGCGAGTGGGACCTTTATTGTGGATCGAGGGCAGTGAGTTGCAAGAGGAGGGACAATGCTTATATCACACAGAGAGGCAGCCAGACCCAGATGTCTGATTCCCAGGCTTGTGTTTTTCCCACCAGAGTGTGCCTCTCATTCCCTACCCCACCGATACACAAACAGACTCACTAAGACCCCTCAGCACCTGGCACAGCACTGGACCCAGAGAAGGGAACTTTCCCACTTCTTCAAGCTCCTACTCTGTCCCCAAATGTTACCAGCTGTGACATGACTCGTTTCTGGGGAAGTTAGCACAGGAGCCCACTTGCCCCAGATGAGGCACCCATCATAGCAGCAGGACTCCTCCCTGTCCCTTGATTGTCCACTGCCTTCCCTCTCTGGCCTCTGGTGGCCTTGTGCCACTGGAGTCAGTGGCTGTGGATAGACGGGGTTTGCAGAGACAGGAGGCCTGGAGGGGTGCCGAGAGCTGCCCAAAGGAAGACACCTTGAGGACTGCTTTCACCTGCCACCTGCTCGGCCCCACCTCGCCACGGAAAGTGTGAGTCACAGGAAGTCTGGGGACAGGGTGGTGTGCGTGGGTGACAGCATGCGGGGGGCACCACGGGAGGGTACAAGCTGGATCTGGGGTGAGGTCGGGGTGCTGGCTTGAGGCTTAGGCTTCTGCTCAGTCGTCTGTCTGAGAAACTTTCATTTCTAGAAGGACAGGCAAGCTGGCCTGTGAAAGATGTCTCTAAGCCTCCACAGCCATTGCCAGGTGCTCTTTGCCCAACAGTTCAATCAACAAGCATTCTTTGTGAAACTGCGTGCATGGATACAGCTACAAGATAGCCCCTTTCTTACCAGGAGAGGTCCGGGCACAGGCAGGCACCATACCCCGTGGGTAATCCGATCCAGTGGGGACATCTGGAAGCCCAGGTACTATGTACAACAAGGAAACGGGATCCACTTCCTAGGGCTTTCGGGGGCTCAGCCCACCCTCCAGTGACCCCAAGAGGGAGGAACTACTGATCTTCCCACTTCACCAGGGAAGGAAATGAAGCCGGTAACATGCACCTGTGCAGCTGTTCCCTGCCACATGCCAGGGAATGGCAGTCGGGGGTCTGAAACCAGCTCTCTGGACTGGGGGATACAGATAGCTTGGTAGAATGGTTGCCTACCATGCGGGCTATCTGCTCTTACTGCTCCGCTGAGGAAGGAAAGGGAAATCTGTGGGGGCAGGAAGTGGTGTGAGGGAGCAGCCGGAGGGAGCATAAAGAGGAGCCACTGAGTGGAGCTGCACCAGGAAGGGACAGGGAAAAGGCTGAGAAAAGAGCACCCAGGCTCAGGCAAGGGTCCCTCAGAGCATCGCCTGAACCCTGGGAACTCTGCAGAACTTCTGTGTGTTCTGGAAGACCCCTGGACACAAAGATGAGTTGGGAGCCAGAGGGGGCACAAGTGACATGTGATTTAATGTTGATGTCGTGTTGGTTTCCAGGGCTGTTATGACCACAGTCAGGTGATGAAAAGCTAGACTTTGTTTTCAAAAAACAAACAACATAGCTGGGCATGACGGTGCACGCCTTCAGTCCCAGCACTTAGGAGACAGAAGTAGGCAGACCTGTAAGTTTGAGGCCAGCCTGGTCTACAGAACAAGTTCCAGGACAGTCAGAACTACGCAGAGAAGCCAAACATCAAAACAAAACAAAATAAATTATGGTTTTTTACTTTTTAAAATTGTGGCAACAGTGTGTGTGTAGAGGTTAGAAAACAACTTGTAGGAATCTATTTTCTCCTTCCTCCATGTGGGACCTAGGGATCGAACTCAGGTATTCAGGCTTGGCAGCAGGTTCCTTTACCTGATGGGCCATCTGGTTCACCCAGAACTGCCCTTTCTGTACTCCCAGCTCTGAGGACTCAGAAAGTAAACTGAAGATCTCTTCAGGGTACTCTGAGTGGATCATTCTTTGGTGCTGCCTGCTTTTATGGGCAGCCTGGGTACCCTCCAGTCTTCAGCTCTCCCACATTTGCCTTCAGCTCTCGGAGGTTTGCCTCTGTCAATACAAGTCCTTCATCCTGAGTCTTTCCCCTTTATAGGATAAGGAAAGCCATATTGGGTTAAGGCGCCTCACCCCAGTGTATCATTTTGTTTTCTTGCTTAGGTCTTACATAGCCAAGGGTGACCTTGAACTCTTGATTCTCCAGTCACTTCTCAAGTGCTGGGATTACAGGCGTGTTCCACAACGTCTTTTCTGCAGTGCTGGGGGTTAAACCCAAGATTTCACACAAGGTGTGTTACTCTGCCAGCTGGGCCACATCCCAGCCTGACTTCACCTTAGCTAGCTATATCTGCAGCAACCTTTCTTCCAAATAAGGCCAGCGCCTGAGGTACTGGTGGGGGGCGGTGGGCAGGACCCTGCGTATCTTCTGGAGGACCAACTCAACCCTTGTTGAAGGGCTTTTATACAAATAAACCTTGAGTCTGAAAAGGCTTGTGTGAGTCATGTGCCCCAGTTTGAGTCAGAAAATATGGCCTTGGAGCGTTGGCGCAGGCAGCCCAATCTCCATCCCAGCACCACACAGAAAACACAGCCTTGATAGCATTTTATCCCCTGCATTAGTCCTTTGCCCTAGTGGGTGCTAAGGAAATGTTTGAGAAATCTATGACTTGTGGTTCCCTAAGGCCCTCGGATCTTTCCGTAACAAGTCAGAAGAACAGATAAAAGGCCCTGGAGATCTCGGTCCAGCCGCCTCTGCCCTGGATTCCAGGCTGGCTACTGCTCTGATGATCATGGTGTTTCTGCCCACTTGGGCACCAGCCTGAGGACAGAGGAACAGAATGGATGAGCCTTGGTTCCTTTCCCCACTGGATGAAGGAGACCCCGAGGAGCTCAGTCCGGGCTTCGACTCGCCAACCACACAGGTCCAGACTGCTTCACTGAGAGGTGTACCCAGCGTGCCCACTTCACTGTGGGACTCCCGGCTTGGTTGCCCAGCTGGCTTCCTTGATTCTGGCAGTGTTATCCTGAACATCACTCCAGTCCTTTCTTTCTATGGCTCCCTGTTGCCTTCAGAATAAAATTCACATTCTTTTTTTTTAATTTAATTTTTAAAAAATTATTGAGTTTATTCAATTTATTTTTACATGTGAGATATTAGCCGGCATATATGAGTGTGCACCACACGAATGCTTGGTGCCTGTGGAGGTCAGAAGATGGTATCAGATCCCCTGGAAGTGGGGCTGGGACTTGAACCTAGGTCCTCTGGAAGAGCAGCCAGTGATCTTAACCACTGAACCACCTCCCCAGTCCCGAGCTCACATGCTTAAAATGGCCATTTCTTTGTCTGGGTTTGCCTTCAGCTGTCTACCCAGGGTTGTTTCTCACTGTGTCCTCCAGGCAGGGGAAAGATACGTGGGGTAACCCAGCTGAAAAGAGACAAAGGGTGCATCCTGAGGCAGGGCCCGCAGTGGTCCTCAGACGCTTTTCTAAGTTAGCCTGCAATGGACCGGGCTTTTCTTCCTGTCTCCCTATCTTCACACAGGCCATTCACGCTGTGTGGAATGCCCCTTGTTCTCCTCCGACTCCCCGGAAAGACACCTGGTCCTTGTCCCAGGAGACCGGACTCCAGCACGCTCTGCTGACTAGGCACTGTGAATAATGGCTTCTCTTCTCCCCTTGCAAGGTGCCAGCCCCAGGCCTGAACAGCCGGGAGAACAGACAAGAAAAGGGGCAAACTAGGAACCTGCCTGTGAAAGGGTTTGTTAGTGTCACACTGTGCGACCTTGCGAAGGTCACTTTCCCTCTCCTGGAGTGGGGTAGAGAGCCACAGCTAAACAGGTATGAAGACGTGAACTAAGGTTATCCCCTGTGACCCAACCTTTTAGCGTCCCTTTTAATTTGCATAGATTTGCATAGGTGCTATAAGAGATGCCAGCTACATTTCATTCATAGAAAGAAATAGATTCCCAGGGATGGAAAAGACTCACCAGCTCATAGTTCCATGCAAATCTTAGCTGTCTGAGGTGTGTTAGTCATTAACAGTCCAGCCTTTACATAGGGGTGATAGAAGCTCAGAGAGGGAAAGTGACAAAACCAGGGTTGCACAGCAAATGAGTAACAGAGAGTGTCATCCAGCTTCCCACTTCTGCCAGCAGCTTGTATTGTGTCCCCTGTTTCTCATGGGGGGTAGAAGATGGGGCGGGGGGCTTCGTTTCTTTCCTGGAGGCCTTTCTCTACACCTCAGAACAACAGAGCTGGCCAGCATGGCAGCCTCCACAACTACAGGAAACCAGACTGTGGTAGAAAACAGACAGGAGTGGAAAATCTTCTGAGAGAGGCTGGGTGCTTTCACCCGCCTAAAAATAACCCGCCTCATTAGAGATCGGCAGACGACGCGGTCACCGCTGGTTATTCCACTAAGGCCCCCGAGGGCCGGAGCAGGCTTCTGTGAGGTGGTGGCTGGGCATGACAGGCCCCCGTGGAAGGGTGGGCGGGAGCTCAGCTCAGGGTCCCACTGGGTTCGAAAGTCAGGAGGACACAGTAGGTGAGCCAGTTCCCGGACAGGAGCGCTGGGGGGGACTGGGATGTGCAAGAGCCAATGGAAACAATGAGAACTTCAGAGAACGTTCCTAGAAATCAACCCACAGGAGCTGCAGGTGTATGGAATTGAGACCACCCCCCCTCCACTCCTTGGCCCCGATTTCGGGCCTGAGCAGCTGTGGCAGGATGGCCACGCCAGAGGTGAAACTCTTCTTTGGGTCATTACTGCCCTGTATTTGCTGACCACTCACTCAGTACCCTCTCGGTCCTGGTCGGTACCCACGCTCAGGCCCACGTACTCAACACAGTACACTCAGTATCTATGAGAATTAATCTCAGTTGTCAGTGTGATGAGACCCACAATCCCCTGGGAGACAGCCTTTGGGCATCCCCATGAAGGATTATTGTCTTGATTAGTTAATTTGGTTCGGTTCACTGGGCGGGGATCTTGGAGGAGGTAAAAAGGAGAACGTGATCGGAGCAATATCATACATTCATTGCTGTCTTTTTCTTTTTTTCCCTGAGACAAGGTCTCACCATGTAGCTCTGGCTGACCTGAAACTCACTCTGTAGGCCAGGCTGGCCCCAAATTCACAGAGCTTAGTCTGCCTCTGCCTCCCAGGTGCTGGGATTAAAGGTGTGCATCGCTATGGATACAGGGTCTCGACGTCCTTTCTTCAAGTCATATGTCATAATATTTCATCATAGGACAGAAAAAGCCATCATGAGTTACCATCCCAGTAACCATCCAGTACCCAGTCTGTGCCCTCCCAACACCTGTCCAGTGCCCACCTAATATCCTCTTAGTGCCCTATTCAGTGCTGACCGGCCCTGCTGCAGTCCCGAAAGCTCCAGTAAGATAGGGCTGGTTGAGCAAAGCAAAGAGTTAGCTCTCCCTGCCCCCATCACCCAGGCCCAAGGGTGAACTCAGGGACCTGGGAACCAGCATAAGTTGTTTTGGTTTTTGTTTTTCATTGCTCCTTGCCTGTGGTATTATAACCTGTAACCAAAGATTCTGAAGCAAAAGCCAGGTTTGGCCCCCTGTCCCCAGTATACCCATTATAGACACAAGTAATGGGAAAAAGTGGAGAGATTTATTCAATGCAGCCACAAATTGGGAAGGGAAACAGAGAGGTTCCTGTCAGGATTAATGTGATGTTTACATTTAAGTAGGGGCTGGCCAGCATTAGTGGCAGTTGGTCCTAGGACTGGAGGAGGCAGAGGCAGGTGGATCTCTGTGAGTTCGAGGCCAGCCTGGTCTACATAGCGAGCTCCAAGCCAGTTGGGAGGACAATCGCTCTTTGTGGGGGAGTTGAAGGGAGCATTATCTGTTGTTCCTGGATCACAGCGTGACTTCAGCTTTGGGACAGTGATTTATCTCTCTGCCTTCAGCCCTGAAGGGGGTTGATAGGTTCAGACAGGGGTTCTCAACCTTCTTAATGCTGTGACCTTTTAATACGGGTCCTTATGTTGTGGTGACCCCCCCCCCAACCGTAAAATTGTTTTGTTGCTACTTCGTAACCGTAATTTTGCTACTGTTATGAATCACGGACGTAAACATCTGACATGCAGGAGATCTGATGTGTGGCCCCTGTTGGAGACTGAGACCCACAGGTTGAGAACTGCTGGGTTAGCCAGGCCCTTCTTGACTATCAGCTTGGCTGTGTGGAGCAGAGACCAGGTGTGCTCATCTTCCGTGGGCAGAGGGCAGAGGGTGAGTCAGCTCCTCCCACAGTCACCCCTTCCAGAGACTGTGTCAGCAGGTGCCGCATTAGTGGCTGCTAGAGGGGTGATTCGGGTCCTAGGCTGCCTTTTCAAAACCAGCACCCCCTCTTTCAGCTGCTGTGTGTTTCGAGAACTCTTGGCTGTCTCTGATCATATCCAATCAGACTCCTACAGAAGGGTTCCTAGTCCATCCTTGTCTCTGATCCAGTTCCCATCTCAGCACGTGACTCTGGTCCTTAGCTGGGCTGCTCACCTTCTGACTGCTGTCCCTGGGAAGCCTTCAGGCGCAAAGGCAGGAGCTCTTTTCTATAAGAACCAACCTGCCTCCATCTTAGGCTTAAAAACCATCTTAAAGCCAAACTAGGTTCATTCCTGTTTATGATTAAACCTCTGTTTCTCAAGGATTGGGCTAGGCCCCACTTGTAACCTTCAAGAGGTTCTGGACTGCCTGTTCCAGGAACGGCAATCACATCTTTGTTTCCAAAAGCTGTTATAACCATCTTGAAACCCTACCTTTGTACCTTGCTATGACTACCTACTGTTATGACCACCTTGCAATCATGTCTGTTTCAGGAGGTCGTTATGACTAATTTGTTATCCTTATGCTCTTGTAACCCCGCCTATTTTGCCTGCCAAATCCCCCATTTGGAAACCCCCCATTCCTGAGAGATAAAACCTTTACCTTCTTCACCTCCGATGCTGATCTCTTAACCCCACCTTAGAGGGAAGCAACCTGTGAATACGAATAGAAAGGTTTACTTTGTTTGCTTTAATTAATTTGGTCATGATGATTTGGGTCAGTGGTCTTTCTCCTCTCATCTTTGGGATTAACAACACCACAGCCACCCCAAGAGAGCATCACTACCCAGGCCTTCCTGTCCTTCCACCCACCACATCCATGGGGAACCTTGAGAAAACTCAGTCTGCCCACCTCTGTAATCTTCTCACAGGCCACTGGATTGCACACCCAACTGCTACCTACCACTGAGGCCTGATAGGCAAAGGTCCCCTTGCCGCAGTTCCTGCAGCATGGGAGCCTCTCTGGTCTCCACGACTTTACACAAGCTCTGTCTTCTACCAGGACCCCTGAGTCCCTTCAACAGGAAGCTGCTGGCTCGTTTACACTATTGAAGATTCCGGTCCTCAGGAAGTGGCCTCCATTGCAATTCCAGCCAGGCCACCCACCCACTCACCACCGTGACGTCATCAGCATCTGTAGCAATAACTGCATGTGAATATCATTGTGATGATAAGAGCCTCATAATGATATTCTCAACCAAGTTCACCATGGAACTTGGAGCAACCGATCACATGGTATCCATGGTCAAGAAGCCGAGAATAGTGCTCAGCGCTCTCTCTCGCTCAGATTTTTTTTAAAATTTTATTTGTTTGCTTGGTTGGTTTTTTGTTTTGTTTTGTTTTTTCAAGACAGGGATTCTTTGTGTAGCCCCGTTTGTCCTGGAACTCCTGAACTAAACCAGGCTGGCTTCAAATTTACAGAGATTCACCTGCCTTTGCCTCTAGAGTGCTGGAACTAAAGGCCTGTGCCACCACCTCCCGGCTTTGTGGCTTGTTTGCTTGTTATTGAGATAGGATCTCGTTATATGGTCCTGGCTGGCCTGGAACTCATAGGTTGTCTCTGCCTATCACTTTATTTTACATTATGTGCAGGTGTGTCTCTGCGCGACTGTATGCACATGAATGCGGTGCCCTCAGAGGCAGGAGAAGGCATCGGGTGCCCAGGAGCTGGGGTCACAGGCAGTTATGAGCTGCTACATGGGTGCTGTGCAAGCCACCTCTACAGCCCTCTCCCCCCCCCCTTTTTTTTTTTTTTTTTGGTTTTTCGAGGCAGGGTTTCTCTGTAGCTTTGGAGCCTGTCCTGGAACTAGCTCTTGTAGACCAGGCTGGCCTCGAACTCACAGAGATCCGTCTGCCTCTACCTCCCGAGTGCTGGGATTAAAGGCGTGCGCCACCACTGCCCGGCCAGTCCTCTCCCTTTTTTGTTTCGCCCAGGACCCCATGGGATGGCGTTGCGCATTCAGGGCACGTCTTCCCATCTCGCGAACCTAATCTAGAAACTCCCTTCTCGACATGCCCAAAGGTTTGTTCGGGGTGGTTTTAGATCCTGTAAATCTGTCAGTATTAAATACTCCACTAAAGAACTTACCTTCGGCACAGTAAGTGACAGACTTGGGATATAAATCTAGTCAGGCTGGCCTCAGAACTGCAGCCGCGGCTTGCGTGTTTGACTGCCACAGTTGACTGTGGCGCATGCCTACTTGCTTGTCAGCCTTTTAAACAAGAACTTGAGCTCATGGCTCCTTCTTTCCATGCCTGGCGGAGAGTGGGGCACACAGTAGGTGCTTAATCCAGCAACCTTGAATGGGTTTCTTATTCATGATCTTCATGCTTTGGGGAACAGATCAGTCTGAAAGAGCAAAGTCGCTTGTTTTGGTTTTAGAGACAGGGTCTCACTAGGCAGACCAGGCTAATCTTTTTTGTTTGTTTGTTGTTGTTTGGTTAGGGTTTTGTTTGTGTGTGTGTGTTATTTTGTTTTTCAAGACAGAGTTTCTCTGTGTAGCCCTGGCCAAGCTGGGATTCACCCTGTGGACCAGGCTGTCCTCTGACTTTCAGAGATTCGCCTGCCTCTGCCTCCTGAGTGCTGGGATTAAAAGCATGTGTCACACCACAGTTTAGGGACCAGGCTAGTCTTAAACGCACAGAGATCAGCCTGCCTTTGCATCCTAAGTGCTGGAACTAAAGGTGTGTGACACCATGCCTGGCCTGCGTTTGTTTTACATATGTGTGGGCACAGGCATGCCACAGCACACATGCACAGAGCTGTGGGCACAGAGGACAACTTTTGGGACTTGCTACTCTCCTTCCACCATATGGGTCCCAGAGACCAAACTCAGGTCATCATGTTGGTGGCAAGTGCCCTCACCTGCTTAGGGTACTCTGTAGCCCTCAATCCCACAGGAATCCCATTCATTTGGGTCAGGCGGTGTTGGTGCATGCCTTTAATCCCAGCACTCAGGAGGCAGAGGCTGGCGGATCTCAGTGACAGACTGAGTTCCAGGACAGTCAAGGCTACCCAGAGAAAACATCTTGAAAAACAAAAACAAACAAAAGCAGAAGGAGATCACAACTGTTTTCACAACTCTGCTGGGTAGAGAGGTGTTGGATACCATCAGATGAGCCCAGGAGAGTCTAAGAAATGAGTCTGTCGCATCTGGCCAAGAGTTGATGGCCTGCAAGCTCCCTCCACATGCCATCAACCAGGACAGGAGGGATGTTGAGCCCAGATGAGAACAAGGGGGCAGGAGGCCCTGCGTGTTAAGGGTCATTCATCACTGTCTCCCTCAACACGGGGTGCCTTTGGGACAGACCCGAGTCCCTTCCTCCGGGATCTAATACCTCTTTGGGACAGGAAACTCTTCCTTGTCACAGAGTTTCAGACCCCTCCCCCAGGCCACTCCCCTCCCTGCTCCCTGGAGTGTACTGGTGAAAGCAAGGCCTGTCAAGAGTGAGCCTGCAGGGTCCCCGGCCAGCAGCTGGAGATGGAGAGCAGGAAGCAGGGACAATGGATGAAAGATCCTCAGTGCCCAGGTGGGTGGGGGAGGGCCAGGCAGGAAGCCTGGTCTATGGAAGCTGGTCCAGCACAGGCTGAAGGAAGGCTGCACGGGGTGCCGGAACCTGTGGGGTTTGTTTGGATTCCCCAGGGATCCAAGCTGGGGAATCATTTGCAAGCCTCAGTTGAGCCCTCCTCCATAGGGCGCCAGGCCTCGGGGGGCCTGAGGGACAAGAATGTCACTTTCATTCATCACTGTTTGTCCGCAGGGCCTGGGAGCCAGGCTGCCCGCACAGTAGGGGCCTGATCTGTTGAATGCAGAATTGAATAGGGCACCACTAATAACTGAAGGATTACATATGGATCTGCTTGTTGGAGAAAACAAGGCTTGCGGGTGGGTACCCCCCAGGTGTTGCCCTGGCTCTTCCCACCGCACCTGCAAGGTCACCTCCTCACCCTCCAGTCCCAGCTCAAGAGATGCTCTTCCCTAGAAAGCTCAGAACTGGAGGGCTGCCCTGACCCCCAGCTAAGGAATATCCCCACTTCCTTTCTGCCTCTAGCCCAGCACATATTTTGGGGTTGGGGATAGAACTTGAGGTGCTAAGAAGGTACTTTGCCATTGAACTATATCCCAGTCACCCTTCTCTTTCCCCTTCCCTCCCTCCTCCAATTTTCTTTAGGATCTGTAACCAAGCCAGGCTCAAGATCACCTGTCTCTGCCTTCCGAGTGCTAGGACTAGTGGCGTGCGCCACCATGCCTGGCTTGTTCATTCATTTAATATATATGCTAAGCATGTATTCTGTGTCTACAAGGTTTGACAAACTGAGATACAGTAATAGCCAGAAGCTCAGGGGCTCAAAGGAATGAAGTAAAAGGCTGGAGAGTGAGCCCCTTTAGTGACCTCTAAAGCGAGCCTGAGCTTTGCCAAGGTTGAAGAGGGAGGAGGAGAAGAAGGGAAGAGGAGGAGGGGGAGGAGGGAGAGGGAGGAAGAAAAGGAGAGAGAGAGAGAGAGAGAGAGAGAGAGAGAGAGAGAGAGTTAGAGCTGGCAAGAGAGAATTCAGAGCGGAGGATAAGGCTGATGGCGATGCCCGAGAAGACCAGTGAGGCTGACCTGATGGTCTTGTTTCTGGGCCTGCTGCTCTCAGCCTGGTGGGAGTCCTATCCACGAAGTAAGTGTGTCCAAGTGAGGCAGTGTGTCTCAGCAGCATGCGGTGTAGTCATTAGAGAACACCAAAGCCACTCACTCTGAGGAAGTTTGTATAAATGCCTTACTTTGTGCTTGGCTTTGTGCTGGGTGCAAGGGTTACCACAGTGAGGGAGACTGTCTGTCTCCATTTGTGCTGCTATAACAAGATACCAGTGATCGGCTGATTTCTAAACTGAAGAAGTTAGTTTTGTCCCAGCTGTGGAGGCTGGGCCCTGGCAGACACATCTGGTGAGGGTCTGGCCTCAGCTTCCATCCTCTCGGTGCTTGCCATGTTCTTCTACATAGCACGGCTTAGATGGCAGCCTCTTGCAGCCGGCTTCCCTGATGGTCATCTAGACTGCTCCCTGGCTGCCTCCGGGAGGAATGAGCTGCGTGTCCATCAAGCTTTGGGCCACTTGGCACTGACAGGCCTCCGTCAGCACTTGACACCTGCACCACACGTGTTCTGCTCGCTTGTGTGTCTGTGCGCCAGATCAGGGTGTTGAATCCTCTGGAACTGGAGTCACAGACAGATATGAGCCGTTGTGTGGGTGCTGGGAATTGAACCTGGGTCCTCTGCAAGAGCAGCCAGTGCTCTTAACTGCTCAGCCATCTCTCCGGCCCTGACACCAGCGTTGTAATTAAGCATTTCTGCCTTCACCCCCCACTCCATCACCTTTTAATGTCTTTCTCCAAAGAAATTCATAGTCTATTTTCTTTTATTAAAAAGTTTTATTTTTCAGATAATTATTTTTAATCATGCGTGTGTGTGTGTGTGTGTGTGTGTGTGTGTATGCACCTGCCCATGGAGGCCAAAGGTGTCAGATCCCCTGGGGCTGGACCCTTCTGACTTGGGTGCTGGGAGTCAAACTCGGATCTTCTGCAAGAGCAACACTTAACACTTTGCTTGTTTTTTGTTTTGTTTTGTTTTGTTTTTTGGTTTTTCGAGACAGGGTTTCTCTGTGGTTTTGGAGCCTGTCCTGGAACTAGCTCTTGTAGACCAGGCTGGTTGTTTTTTGTTTTTTTGAGACAGGGTTTCGCCGTAGCTTTGAAGACTGTCCACTTAACTCTTAACCACTGAAGCCATGGTTTGATTTGCTTATTTCTTTCCCAGTGAGGACAAGAATGCTGTTTTATTTATCTGGATCCCTGGTGTCCTGGAACAAATAGAGGCTACTCAACAAATATTGTAAGAGAAAAGAACTGGGCGGGGCAGTGGTGGTGCACCGGGAGGCAGAGGCAGGTGGATCTCTGTGTCTGAGGCCAACCTGGTCTACAGAGTGAGTTCCAGGACAGCTGGGTGCTACACAGAGAAACCCTGTCTCAAACGACAACAACAAAAAGAACTGAGCGTAGAGGTTCACACCTACAATTCTAGGACTCAGGAAGCTGAGGCAGGAGGATCACCCTGAGTTCAAAGCCAGTATGAGCTATATAATGTATTCCAGGTCCACCTGGACTACAGAGTGAAATCCTGGAGAGAGAGAGAGAGAGAGAGAGAGAGAGAGAGAGAGAGAGAGAGAGAGAGAGAGAGAGAGAGAGGAAGAAGAAGAAGAAGAAGAAGAAGAAGAAGAAGAAGAAGAAGAAGAAGAAGAAGAAGAAGAAGAAGAAGAAGAAGGGAAGTCATAGGTGGTCAGAACTCTCCAGGAAACTCAGAGTTAGAGTACAGGATAGCCCAGAACCAGGGTGCAGGATAGCCCAGAAGATTTGGGTACCAGCAGAAGCCCAGAGCAGATCAAGTGGTACCATTTAGGCAGATGGTCTCAGGTGCAGCAGGAACCACCTGAGCCCTGGACAACAAAGGCCAAGTCTTGCCTCTATTTTGCAGCTGACTTCTGGTGTTGATGTTCAAAAAGACAGGAGCAGCTGGGCAGAAAAGCCTATTTCTTTGAGGGTCATGGGAGATGAAATGGGGGAGGGGACATGTCTCTTCCCTCTGAAGCCATCCTGAGAAACCGAGGCACATGAAGAAAGTTTTGTAGGACTGGAGAGACAGCTCAGTGCTTCAGAGCACTGGCTGCTCTTACAGAAGACCCAGGTTCAATTCTCAGCACCCACTTGGCGGCTCACAACCATCTATGAGATCTGATATCCTCTTCTGCCAGCACTCATAGATATAAAATACATAAATAAATCTTTTAAAAAGAGAGAGAGAAGCTGGGCGGTGGTGGCGCACGCCTTTAATCCCAGCACTCGGGAGGCAGAGGCAGGTGAATCTCTGTGAGTTCGAGACCAGCCTGGTCTACAAGAGCTAGTTCCAGGACAGGCTCCAAAGCCACAGAGAAACCCTGTCTCGAAAAACCAAAATAAATAAATAAATAAATAAAAAATAAAAAGAGAGAGAGAGAGAGTTCAGGGGACAGCAGGCAGGAAGGCCAGTGCTAGGGCTTCATCCTTTCCCTGTCTTTTCTGGTCAGGACACTGGGAACTTTGATGGACCTCAACCTCCTGGACCTGCTTAGACATACTACTTCAGGGTTAGTCAAATTGTCCAGGAGTTTAGTTGTTTGGTGCCCACAAACAGTGAAAAAGGCTAAGGAGGGTGTTACATCCTGACATCATCTGAAGGTCACAAGATGTTCTGGGTTCTGAAATATGAAGAGATTATTTAGCTGTCGGTCCCTTAGATATATATGCTTCTTGTTAGCATTGAGAATGGCTAATATTTAATAATAGATTTATTTAATAATATAATTAGCTATTCATTATTTAATAATATACAATAATTAATAACAACAGATGATATATTACTAAATATTAAATATTTATTATTTAATAATAGATTTCTATTTAATAATACAATTTAATAATAGGTTAAAGATGTGATGCCACACGCCTTTAATCCCAGCACTCAGAAGGCAGAAGCAAGTGGATCTCTGTGAGTTTGAGGCCAGCCTGGTCTACAGAGTGAGTTCTAGGGCAGCCAGGACTACATGGAGAGACCCTGTTACGAAAAAAAAGAAGGAAGGAACAAGCATGGTTACATGCTACATGGGGAGATGCCATCAGCATCGTGGGCTGTGTGCACGGGAACAGGCGGTAGGATGAACTTCATCGTATCCCACAGTGCCCTGAAGGCACACCGGGATGACAGGTGCATGTGGCCATGTGAGACAGCCTATGGGAGAGCAAAGACAGAAACTTCCTGCTGGCTCCTCAGCTGTGTGCCTTTGGCAGACCCTCTCTGCCTGCAGAGGCCCCAGGTTCAGCCCGAGGCTTGGCTTTTGGAGGTGAGGGCAAGCTCACTTTTAACTACTTCCACTGAGTGGGGTTCATCTGAGTCTCTCAGGATCATCTGCCTTCGGGTGCTCACAGTTCAGGGGAGGATGAGCCGGGAGGGCCAATGAGTTGGCCACTGAGTCCAAGTCCTTGAGTTCACAGATGGGCCGCTGAGCCCAGAGTTGTTGAAGGACTTGTCCAAGGACACACAGCCAGGTGGCTGCAAAGTCAGTTCCGGAGCGCAGGTCTCTTCATTCCCTCCCGACGCTCTTTCTGCTCGACTGGAGCTGTGTCGGAGGCTCAGCTCCAAACCTGGCTTTTTGGTGATGCTGCATGCAGCTGCCTGTGTCCAGATTCCATCTGGGCGCTTTGCACACAATGCTTTCCGTCCTCACTGCGCTTTCACTAGCCTGAAGTTTAGAGAGGGTGAGTGAGTCACCCAAGGTCACACAGCAGGTAAGGGCAGGCATAGAATTCACAGGTATTCATTTTTTTCCCCCTGGACAGGGTCTCACGTATTCCAGACTGGCCTCGAACTCACCGTGTAATCAGGAACGACCTTGAACTTGTGACACCTCCTCCACCTCCACGTGCTGGGGGTCACAGGTGTAGGCCACTGTGTCCGGCTTGTATAGCTTTGGGGGTTGAACCCAGGGCTTTGTGAGCACTAGACAAGCACTCTACCAATTGAGGTAAAGATCAAGTACTTGACTACAGTCTCAGAAGCCTCCACTCAGCTGTGGCCTTGACGTGCAGTGTTGGGTGAGGGTTGGGGGCATGGTGACACAGTCTGTAGTCAGACTAACGCCGATCAAGATGCTGCTTCATTTGGTTCCCTGCAGTGGTGCCCGATGGATCAGACCTCGGATCTCAGAACTGTTAAGGTGCCCCCTGCCTCCTTCAGTGACAGCAAACTAAAGTGGCCAAGTCCCCTGACCAGGGTCACAGAAACTCTGCCTGACTATCCTCGAGCCTACACTCTGTACGTGAGCAATGGGTTCGTACAAATACTGGTTCATTGGTCCCATGCACACTTATGCCTGCCCTACTGTGTGCCAAACCCTGTTGGAGACCTACTGGGCATAGATAGGGATAGTTCATGGCTCTTGCCCCAGCCATAGCCAGCAGCAGAGGTGGGTTTGGGGACTGCAAAGGACTTGGTTCCCATGCCCTCTTGGTGACACTGATGGGGCACCGGAACCAACCGTTGGCGCTGGCCCAGTCATCCCCCAAAGAATGTGCCCTGGGAAAAGACTATGGAGGGAGGTTGTGATGACATCAGGCCCCCAGGCCTCACCCTCTCGGCCTGGTTCTGACTCATCGCCCACACCTGCACTGGCCTCCGGCAGCCAGGCTGGAAATAGCTGGGGAGGGACCAGAGGCAGCACCTGCACTCTGGGCTGCTGGCCCCACCCTCCGTGCCAGGAAGCAGGGTTGCCTCCCAGAGTGCAGCCCACCTGAGTCTGCTGGTCTTCTGGTGGCTCAGGGAGAGGAGGCCCTCCAGGCCACTAGAAGCTGTCCTAGCAACCATAAGGGACCGCAGTAAAAAGCCCTTCCTATGATGCTGGATTGAGTGCTTGCTGGCTGCCTGGCCCCGGCCTAAGTGTCACTGCTTCCTGTACTGAGTTCTTGTGACTCCTCAGAAATTGGACTGCGAGTAAACCCATTTCACAGATGAGGAACTGGAGACTCAGAGAGCCGAAGAAGATGACCTAAGGTCACACCACCCCAGTGTTAGGCAACATGGGCCTCCCCAAGCTCTCTTGGCTCCTTACGGGTCAGCTCATCCTGAGTTTCTGATGCCAGCATTGTCCCCTAGCTTCCCCACCCTTTTTATCCAGGTAAGATCTCCCTTCTGAACACGCAGGAAGACAGAACAATACCCTTCTCTTGCCCTCCCCGCCCAGGTCTGATCACGTTATCTCTCATCTAAAACCTGCAGTGACTCCCTATTGTCTTTGGGGTAAAGCATCTCCAGGGCTCTCCACGCACTGGGCCCTGCCCACTCATCCAGGACTCTTCCCAGGCCTCACTTCGTGAGTAGGGACCATAGGCCCTCATGCTGATGTGGATGAAGGATGCTCATGGACAGGATCTACCGAGCAGGTCACGTGTTTTCAGAGGCACGGTGTGGGGTTCAGTCTCTGCAGGCAGCCAGGTGATGGGCCAGGCCAGGTGCTGTCAGCCTGACTGAAATCCACCTAGAAATGTGAAAAGTCAGGCTAGCGTCATAGAGGTAAACTTGTCCCAGCACCGTGGACGCTGAAACAAGCTATGTATCAGGAGAAAACCCTATCAGGAAGAGAAGAAAAGGAGGAAAGAAAGCGATGCGGGGGAGGGAGAGAGAGATGATAAAGAGAAATGGGGCTGAAGAGATGCTCAGTGCTTAAGAATGATCGCTGCTCTTCCAAAGGGCCCGAGTTCAAATCCCAGCACCCACAGTGGATGGCTCATAATAATCTGACTGCCTTATAATAGTAAGGTAGTCAGATCTGGACTGTGGATCCAGTTCAGTATAGGAGTATTTGGAGGGCATGCAGCCCCTCCCCCCCGTGTGTGTGTGTGTGTGTGTGTGTGTGTGTGTTGAGACAGGGTTTCTCTGTGTAGCTTTGGAGCCTATCCTGGAACTTGCTCTGTGTAGACCAGACTGGCCTTGAACTCACAGAGATCCACCTGACTCTGCCTCCCGAGGGCTGGGATTAAAGGTGCTCACCACCATGCCCGGATCTGTTTTCTTTGACATCTGGGCAGCAATGGTGAATGACTTGCTTCTGAGCATTCCCTACATCTTAACCCGACAACCACAGCCTTTATCCCCAGCCAGGTTCTGCGTTCCACCTTCCCCCACCAGCTCAGCAGCTCCCTTGCTAAGTTGTCCCAGGCCAGAGACTAAGCACCCAGAGGCCCGCCTACAGCCCACAGGATTCAGATGATAGTTATCTGGCCCTAGCCTTGTTCACACTCGCTGCCTGCCTTCACCTTCGCTCCCGCTCCCGTGCTCCTTCCCACAGAAACCACATTCAAGGCCCTGGGCCACACTCTCTTCTTCCCCCTCTGACCTGCCCTGCTTCCCCATGAAGTACAGCCACCCCCTGGGCTGTGAATAAAAAACTTCTCCTTGGCACAGAAGGCACTGTAATCGCCTCTGTAAATTAAGTCCCACGCACAAATAAATTACTAAATAGTAGGACTGGAGGAAGAGTTCAGCACTGGCCTGTCACATGCAGGACCCTGGAGCTGCTCTCCAGTACCCCAGAAACATTATCACACAGAGAATGATGTTCATTTCAGCATTCCCAGGTTTGACTGTTACTGCAAGCAGAGCCAACCATCTTTGTATATGTGTGAATACTACTCTATTGGGGGGGGGCTTTATTATTAGTTAATTAGTTAGTAGTTAGTTTTGAGATAGTCTCGGGTATCCCGGTCTAGCCTCGGATGACCTTGAATTTCTGGCTTGCCTGTCCTCCATCTCACAGGTGCTGGGATTACAAGCACACATCTTTGTGCCTGGGTTTTATGTAGTGCTAGAGATCAAACCCCAGGCTTTGTGCTTGTTAAGGGAGCACTCCACCATCTGAGCCACATTCTAAACCACAAGTCTTACCTAGAATAACAAGTGTCAAGTAGCTGGAGAGATGGTTCATGGCTAAGATCACTGGCTGCTCTTCCAAGGGCCTGAATTCAATTCCTAGTGCCCATATGGTGACTCACAGCCATCTGTAACTCCGGTTCCAGAGGATCCCAGACTCTCTTCTGGCCTCTGTGGGCACCAGGCATGCAAGTGATAAACAGACATACCAGCAGGCAGAACACCCATACACATAAAATAAATAAAAATTAAAAGGAATAGCTGGGTAATAATTACTTATCCATCTCCAAAAGACAATACCCTTTTCCAAGATGAGCCTTTGCTGTTGTTGCCAGAGATGTTAGCTGATGCCAAGAGCCCAGTTCTCTTTCTAGGCTCATCCAGCCTCAAAGCTGCCAGGAGGAGGTCCCTGGACTCAGGATGAACCCGTCTTGGGGAGCATTTCAAGAGCTGTGCAGAGAGATCACAACTGAGATGAAGGTCTGGAAGAGAAATCAAGGAGCTGCCTTCCCCAGCTGAGCCTCACAGGGAGCATCCCTGCCGTCCCAGTCCACCAGAACTTTGTAGGATTGGGGTCTCGCCTGCCTAGCCTGATCTCAACAGCCTGGGTGTCTAGTCTGGGACCCTCATTCACGGTACTAAATCCATCCAAAACAAACTTGCCCACCAAATGCTGAAAGAGAACACATTACGGTTTTCTTTTTAGGGATCGATATTAATAATAATAGCCAGACCCCGAGTACCTACTGTGTGTTGGCCACTCTACTAGAATTTTCGTTCATTCTTCAAAACTTATTAAGGGTCTACATGATATTTAGTATTGAGTCTCAGTTTGATAATATCTAGAATCATGTAGGAGATAAAGTTCTGGGTGTGTCTGGGAGTGAGTTTCTAGATTTGATTAATGAAGATGGGAGGAGCCACACTGACTGCAGGTGGTACCATTTCATGGACTGGGATCTCAGGCAGAATGGGGAGAACGTGACTGAGCCCCAGCATTCTGCTCCCCGCCTGTGACCACAGTGTGACTTGCTTCATCATCCTTCCCGTGAGCCAAAATGAATCCATCTTCCCTTAAGCTGCTCTTGCTAGGTTTTTACAGTCAGGGGAAAGTAACTGACACAGTCTCCCTACCACCCTGAATAAAGGACACTGACTCTCAGAGCGATGTCCAAGCCACAGTCCCCGGGAGGCAGGCATCAGCCCACACCCGCTTCTTCCATTTCCTCTGAAGCAGGGTCTCCCTACTTAGCTCAGGTTGGTCTGGAACGTGGCAGTCCCCCAGCTGCAGACCCTAAGTGCACCACCATGCTGGACTCTGATGAGACAAGGATGCTGAGGACCAGTAATATGCCAAAGGCACCACCAGCTGAGTCTGAGACATGACTTAAATCCAGACCCACTAGGCTTCTTGACTAGAGCGTCAACTCGGGGGACCATGGGAGGTAGAGAGAGCCACGTGGTCCTCAAGAGACCACCTGAGGGGAGGGTCCCTGGAGCCCAGAGGAGGGGTGCCAGGTTCCATGTGCATCCCAGATGCTGGCAGTGACTGAGGAGTGGAATCAGGGGCTGAGGTGGCCACAGCTGTGGAAGGGTACTCTCTTCCTTGTCCTTGTTTGGAATTCCCATCTTGACGTAAAAGTTGTGAGTCACGGTCTCAGCACTTGTCTCGATTGCACAACCCACCGAGATGATTGCAGACACTGTCATGCCTCACACCAGAACAGCTTCAACAGGCATGATTCCCTTTCTCTGCCCTGGATGTGAGGGATTTCGTTTGGAAGGCCGGAGAGAACCATACAGGAAAAGGTGAGCCTAAGACCTCATGTGTCACTCAAGGGGTCATCGAGCTAAGACTCTAGAATGGTTTTAACAGCCCAGTCAGCGCTCCTCCAAAACACCAGCCAACATCATTCCATGAGCACCCTTGATGAGCTGATAGCCATCTAAAAAGTCAGCAGTGCTTAAACCTGTGGCTTCTGGATTAGCAGAACTTAAGGTCAGGCTCTGCTGTGTTATCCCAGGAACAACAATATACCTCTCTGAGCCTCAATTATTTTATCTGTAAAATGATGAATAGTGGTTAAAAAGAAAAATAAAAAAAAATAAAAAGAAATCAAATCGTCCAAAAGGTGTCCTTTGACCTTTCCTTGTTGATTTATCTGATTCTTATTTATCGGTGCCCCCAATGCCCATTTCCTTGAGAGTGGGAGCCCTCCCTGATAGTGCAGTTCCCAAAGCCTGCTGCACTCAGATGTGTTTGTTTTTGTTGTTTTTTTTTTTCTTTGTTTTTCAAGATAGGGTTTCTCTGTGTAACAGCTCCTGCCGTCTTGGAACTCTCTCTCTGTAGCTCAGACTGGTCTCAAACTCACAGAGATCCACCTGCCTCTGTCTCCTGAGTGCCCCACCACTGCCAGGCCCCATTGTTTTGCTCTTAAGGAGTGCCCACCAGGTGCCCACCAGGATCCTTCTTCCTGTCCTCCTTGAACTCATAGATTGTGTCTAGAGGGCACAATCCTTGCCTGGCAAATCTTGACACATGTAGGCAGGGGTCACCCCAGTGCAGGCACCATGCCAGCTGTGGGGTCTCCTTGGCCTCCTGCAGGAGCGTGTTCTTGTCCTTGCTCATAGAGAAGGCACCTCCTGCCAGCTCTTCCTTACTTCCTCAGGCACCAAGGACTTTCATATGTTTGAGTCACAGAATAACTTCGTGACATCATCAGAGATAGCCACCCTGGATGCCATTTTTTCAGGAGACCACAAGGTAAGCCACAAGACACGGGAATCACCACAGCTGCTACCAGAAAGATGGTTTTTATTAATATTCATATATCTTTACTATCATTGCGCACATGCGTGCATGGTGTGTGTGTAGGCATGTGCATCACACGTGTGGCAGCAGAGGACAGCTTTACAGCACTTGTTCTCTCCTTCCTCCTGTGAACGTGTTGGGGGCGAGAGCTCAGACCGCTATGCTCCACCCCTAGGACTTCCACCCGCTGAGCCGTTGTGCCTGGCTCATTTTAGCTTTTTTAGGTTTATTATTCTATTTTATATGTGTGAGTCTTTCACCTGCATTATGTGTGCAGCCCATGGGTTCCTGCAGCCTGTGGAAGTCAGAAGAGAGCATCAGATCCCCTGGGACTGGAGGTATGGATGGTCGTGAACCACCATGTGGGTGCTGGGGAGAGCGGCAAGTGCTCTTAACTTCTGGTCCACCTCTCTTAGCCCTTATTTTATTTTAACAAGATTTAATTTGTACAGCATGGAAGATCAGAGGTTCTGGAACTTTGTTCTCGTCACAGAATGGGTTACTTTCACATTAGCTTCCACATGAAGATCTGATTCCTAGACAAGATGAGAGCGGAGTGCCCTGGATGCTGCAGGCGGTGGTCCAGACGTGCCTGCTCAAGGGACCTGTTGCTACCCAGCTTCCACAGAACCCCTGGACTTGGAGGAACTGAGCTTTAAGAAAAATGACTGGACAAGAGTTACGCTCTAGAGCTCCTCCCAAAGCGCAGGAGCCATGGGGAGCGGAGAAGAGCCCTTGTTCTCCCAAATTACAGATGCGAGTTGTTCATTGAGTCAGAGTCCAGCTGCCTCCTGAGGTCATGAGAAAGAAGGCGAGGGCAAGCAAGGGGCACAGGAAGTGGAGCCCGCCAGCTGGGAGGCAGCAGCAGGCGTGGGTACTGCGGCCTCCTGGATGGGCCAGTGACATCACAACCCCAGGAAACAGCTGCCCAAGAGGCCCTCACTGTCCCTTGCTCCTCCTCTGGGAAGATCGGCCGCCAGCTGTCACAGTACTCTGCCTCCTCCGAGATTGTCCCCGGACGAGCCATCATCTCTAGCAGTGGCACCCACGTGCTCTCTGATGTGCCAGGACCCCGTCCCCCTGTGCAGCACAGTTCCCGATTGGATGCGTTCTCCTATGTCATTGCACCAATGGAATGCTATCCCCGTGTCCCAAACGATGGCGGTTTTAGAGCAGTGGTTCTCAATCTGTGGGTCACGACCTCCTTGGGGTTGCTTATCAGATATTTACATTATGATTCACAGCAGTAGCAAGACTATAGTTATGAAGTAGCAATGAGAATAATCTGATGGCAGGGGGTCACCACCACATGAGGAGCTGTAATAAAGGGTCGCAGGGTTAGGGAGGTTGAGAACCACTGGCTGAGATTATCATGTCACACAGATTCGTCCAGCCTGGTTTTGTGCAACTCCAGGGTTTCATCTCTTTCCGGGGGCTATCACGTTTGATTCAATGCAAAGTGTATTCTTCGTACATGGCAAAATGGGGCTGTGCACTGCAAGCCCAGTATCTTCATTGATGGTAACTCCAGGCCTGCCACCCAGTCTGTCTTAGGGCTCAGTAAAGGGCTAAGCATGCTGCCTGTCACTCTTCAGTGGCATCTATTGCTTTGACTGTTCTTATGGACCAAGGAGAGAACACCAAGGCTCAGGAGAGCAATGTCAAGTACTAAAGACTTGGAGTAGGCGGGTCAAAACTCATCCGCAGAGCTTCCAAGTTGAAGCCGCTTCCTTTCAGCCCTAAATTTCTCAGTCAGGATTCTCTTTTCTCTGTGTCCACTGATTCATCTTCTGGGGCTATGGCTACAAACTACCACAGACTTGAAGTTCACAGCAACATTTCCTATAGTTCCCTGGAGGCTGGCAGTCCAAGATCCAGGTGCTTCAGCAAGAAAGTCCCCCTCTGGAACCATTGTTGAGAGGACGTTTAGTGTCCCCTCCTCCTCTTCCTCACTCCCACTCTGTAGTGGTTGCCACAACCTTTAGCAGTCTGTGTTGTGGGATTTTGTAACTTCACTCTCAGGCTCCGTCTTTGCTGGTCCATCTCCTCTGTCTCCATTGTGTGTGTATGTGTGTGTTTGTGTGCATGTATGTGTTTGTGTGCTCACACATGTTAGACAAGTGCTCTATTGCTGGGCTACATCCCCAGCTCTCTCTTTTTACGTTCTATTTTGAGATAGGGTCTCACGAAGTTGCCCAGGATTGCCTTGAGCTCATTCTGTCATCCATGTTAGCCTTGGACTTTTGATTTTCCTACCTCAGCCCCCTGAGTAGCTAGGATTGGAGGTCTGTACCCCAGCCTGGCTTCAGTCTTCAATCCTACTGTTTTAAGGATGCCAGTCCTTGTATTTAGGACTTTAAATACAGGGCAATCTTATTTCAAGAGCTTTAATTGCATGTGTAAGTCATCTGCTTCCACATAAGATCATATTCTCAGACTTAGACCATATACTGCTGCTACCACCGAGTTCAGCAAGGCAAGCCTTCACTGAGCATGAACAGCGTGTGTGCCAGGGTAGCAAATGTCTATAGCACAACGCTGCCCACTGTCTCCCAGGGAGGTAATCATGGTGTGGCTTTTATGGTTTTACTTATTTATTTATTTTGTGTATGTGTGGCATCATGTGGAGGTCAGAGGACAACCTGCAGGGTTTGAGTCTCTCCTTCCACGCGTGGATTCTAGGAACTAAAGTCAGGTCATCAAGCCCCTTTCCTCACTGAAATCATCTCATTGGCCCCACGTGTTTCTTATTTTCTGACAGGGTTTTGCTACACAGCTTCAGCTGGCCTTGAGCTTTTGATCCTCCTGCCTCAACTTCCTGACTTCCAGCATGTATGCTCCTGGGCTTGGAAGAGGGGTTAGTTTTTTTTTTTGTTTTTTTTTTTTTTTTTTAAATATTTATTCATTTATTATGTATACAATATTCTGTCCGTGTGTATGTCTGCAGGCCAGAAGAGGGCACCAGACCTCATTACAAATGGTTTTGAGCCACCATGTGGTTGCTGGGAATTGAACTCAGGACCTTTGGAAGAGCAGGCAATGCTCTTAACCACTGAGCCATCTCTCCAGCCCGAGGGGTTAGTTTTTAAACCAGCTGCAGAAATAACGAACACAAACTCACGAAGGAGAACAAGTCATGAGGCCTGGGATGGGGCGAGCGGGAGTGTGTGTGTGTGTCATCAATCAATCAATCAATCAACCAATCTATAGCTATTTATTAGGCTCTCACTATCTACAAGAAAATGTCTGTTTATAAAAACGCAAAAAGGAGCTGGGAGATCTCCGTTGGTAAAGTGCTTGCTGCATAGGCAGAAGGAATCAAGTTCAGATGAGCAGCACCCATGTAAAATTCAGGTACAGGGAATGTATCTGTGATCCGTATTCGGTGTGGGAGGAGGAGGGTGCAGAGAAGGGCGGAGCCTAAGCACTTGGTCAGCCAATTGCTAGCTTCTAGCCAATGGCTGCGCTTCAGTTCAGTGAGACCATGTATCAAAATCTACAGTAGAGAGCAACTAAAACATGCACCCAGTGTCAAACTCTGGTCTCCAACACACATGTCACACACATGAACATGCACCTAAACGTATGTGCCCACAAGAACACACGCGCATACATAACATCCACACATGCAGAAAATCCTGACCCTTCGCTTTCAAGCCAGGAAGAGCTCACGTGCAGTTCACCTGTCAGTGCCTCGGTTTCCCCACCTGTAACTCACCTCACGGAGCTGTGTGGTATTGCTACCTAAGTTCTCGCCCACCAAAGCACTTGACCTCCTCCCCATAAACAGGATCCGTGGTCTACACCAGGGAGCTGGCAGGACACCACGCTCTGAGAAAGCACCAAATGAAATACCAGGCCCCGTCCTCTGTCCCCTGATTCATAATTTGGGTAACAGCCAGACATATGTACAAGCGAGGTCCCAGGGTAGGGTGGGCTAAAGGCCAGGAGGTGTCCCTCCAGAGAACAGAGCGGGTAGGGCCGTGCCAGTGTGCTTCCTACAGGAAGTAATGTAAATCAGACCCCAGAGGACCAGTAAAAAGAGAGTCTTACACAGTGGGTGCGCACCTGCAAAAATCCCAGCACTTGGAAGTCAGAGGCAGGAGGATTGCTGTGAGTTTGTGAGTTTGAGGCCAGCTAAGCTAGAGAACAAGACTGTCCTACAAACAAAACAAACAGGGAAAGAAAGAAAGAAAGAAGGCTGTTACATAGAGAAACCTTGTCTCAAAAAAAAAAAAAAAAGAAAGAAAGAAAAGAAAATAGGTTTGGGCCAGATGGTGACCTTTTCCGAATGATTCTGGCTTCTGCAGGGCAATGAGCCTCTGTAAAAGTGAGAGACTTTCTAAGTCTAAAAAGAAAAAAGAAAAAAGCCCCAAGGGTAAGTACAGAGGAGAATGCACTTAGCCGTGCCACGGGCATTTGCATCTCTTTCAACTTTGCCAATTCTGGTATCAGGCTTTATGCAGGGAATTTCCTATTGTGGATAGTTTCATATATTCATTTATATAATGTCATTAATTTTTGAGACAGGGTCTCACAATGTAGCCCTGTCTAACTTAGAACTCACTACATAGATCAGGCTGGCCTCAAACTTATAGCCATCCCCCTGCCTCCGACTTCTGAGTGCTGGGATTACAGGCGTGCACCACCACACCTTGGCCTCATGTATTTCTAGCATATGTAGAAGTAGATGTACAGTAGACATTCAGTGGGCATTTTGTCGAATAAATATTTAACAATTATCATCAGGCAGTGGCAGGAAGGGGACGCAGGGCCGTTCATATGCTAAGCCAGCACTCCACCCCTAAACTACACCCTCAGTTCATAAATTACTTTAGTCTTTTGTTTTTCAAGACAGGGTTTCTCCGTGTACCCTTGGCTGTCCTAGAACTGGCTTTGTAGACCAGGTTGACTTTGAACTCACAGACATCCGCTTGCCTAAGCCTCCCAAGTGCTGGTATTAAAGGTGTATGCCACCACACCCAGTCATAAATTACTTTTATATTTCTGCTTTACGTAAAGCATTATGTCTTAAGCAGTATGCTAAGATTCATGTTTCCTTTCTGAAATACAAGGAATATAGGTATCCACAGCCAAATGCAGGCACTGGGCACAACTGGAAACCGTGATTGGAACGTCCAACCTCAGTTCTGTCAGGACAAAGACACACAACGCCTCAGTAACCTGAACCCTTGAAACCAAAGGGCACGAACCCGTGGAATGTGCAGCTCTGAACTCGGGTCAGTCAAGGGAAGTGGGGTGCAAAGACTTTCTTGAAGTAAGCCTGCAATTTGAACCCGACACTAAAGAGAACAGGAATTCATGGGGCCCAACCTTGTCTCCTCTGCCTGGAGTCCTTGAGGTTTCCACACAGTCTTCTCACCTTGAGATAAGAAGCTGGGCAGTCTCTTGAAGGTTTATTTTGTTTCTGGAGCCTCCAGATCTAGTGGGTGGATTGTGTCTTGAAATAGAAGCATCTCGAATGGCCTGTGAGTCATTCCTCCGTGCCTGCCCGCCTGAGTGGTTTCATATCCTGTTCTCAGCTATACCTTGGTCGAGGTGTGTGAGTACATGTGTGTATGTGTGTGTGTAAGTCTGTGTGTGGTTTGTTTCAGGACTGTTTGCTTAGGATTTGGTTTTGAAACTTTTACTTTATTTTAATAGCTTTCTTTCAAACTGGAAGAATTTTTCAATTAGTTTTTGCGAGAAAGTTCAAACCCTAGAATGACTAAGGCCCAGGAGGAACTTGGAGTTTGGGAGAATTCGTGTCCTGCTGTGAATCACCCAATCACTGAGTTCTGCAGAGAGAAGAGCTTTTGAAAGGCTTCTAGGTTAGCTCCTCATTACGCAAATGGGGAAACTGAGGCTCGGGAAGGGAAAGGAGTTCTATGGAGGTCCTTTGGCCTGTCAGTGGCAGGGGCAGTGCAGGTGTTAGGGCTGAGTCCCAGGCAAGTATTGGAGCAGAGCTCATGGGCACTCTGTCTATTCAGTGGGCACATTTTCAAAATTTGTACTGGGATGGTCAGAGCAGGTCCTCGGAGCACAGACATCAAGGGGCTGTGTGGAGCAGTCACATGCAAACATGTCATTGCCTACAATCGATCCTCCCCATTGGACCAAGTCTGGGGGTGTTCTGATTCATCACAACTTTGATGGGGGTGGCTTCTGGCATCTGGTAGAGGTGGAAGCCAAGGATGCCATTAGCACCCGACAGTGCACAGGACAGACAGAAAGCATTATTTGGCTCCAAATGTCCATAGCATCAGGACAGAGGAGACCTGTGTGGACGTACGTGCTTCCACAGCCCTGTCAGCAAATGAGGCACATCTATGTAGATTCCCAGGGCCCCCCAAGCTTTTCCTTTTCAGACGACCTGCCTTAAATTTCACTTCATGTTTTAGGTTAAAGTGACATGAATTTCCTAAGCAGGTCAAACTCAGGCCACCCCTCCCTGTCATTCATAATGACTCCTGGTGTCCTTGTTGTTCAACCCCCTCCAGACACATAGGCCAAGGTAGGCTACAGTGAGGATGAAAGTGGGGGCCCGCTAGCAAGTTTAGCTGGTATTCAGAAACAGACAAAAGGCAATGCAGACAGGCATGTGGCTCCCAGGCTGTGTGTCCTCGCTAGGGTTTCTATTGCTGTGATGAAACACCAAGACCAAAAGCAACTTGGGGAGGAAAGGGTTTATTTGGCTTACACTTTGACGTCACTGTTTGTCATCAGAGGAAGTCAGGGCAGAAACTCAAGCCAGGAAGGAACCTGGAGGCAGGAGCTGACGTAGAGGCTGTGGAAGACTGCGGCCTACTGGCTTGCTCCCTCTGGGTCGCTCAGCTGCACTCCCACAGATCCCAGGACCACTAGTACAGGGATGGCACCCTCTACAACGGCCTGGGCCCTCCCCCGCCAATTACTAAGTAAGAAAATGATTTGCCTACAGCCTTATCTTAAGGATAAAGTCATCTCTGATGACTTTAGCTTGTGTCAAGTTGACAAAAGACCAGCAGGCGTGCCATCAGTCAGGCCCTCAGAGATAGCCTGGCCTGAAAGAGGCCTCCAGTCTGGGACAACTGCCCTGAGGCCTTGCACCTCCCTCAGGGCCCACATCTGATCCTCCCATCTTGAGCTTTGACGGCCTTTTACCCAGTCTGGGCATGCGCCATGCAGTCCACTTTAACCTTCTAATCCTGTGCTCAGCTAGGGGTGAAATTCCTGCATTGGCTGCTGACAAGGGCTAGCTTAAAGGGACACCCCTGTGTGCAGCTCCAGGCCTCATGCTCTCAGCAGCCCTCTGCTCTGACCAGGACCCCTTTCCCAACCTTTTATAACTGATATATTAGTTAGGTTAAGTATTTGCATTTGCTATGCAAGCTTGAAGACCAGAGTTCAGATCCCTAGAACTCTATAAAGCCCAGGGTGAGCATGTGGGCCAGCTTGTATTTTGGTGCCCAGGGTTGGAGACAGGAGATCCTGGGAGTAAACTGGCTAGCCAGACTAGCTAGGTCTATGAGCTCTGAGTTCCTCTGAGAGAGCCTGCCTCAGTTAATAAGGCAGACAACTCCCAAGAGTCAACTGTGAACCTCTAAATGCCTGTTCACATGCATGCACCCACACTTGTGCAAACACACACATGTACACACACTTACATGCAAAACAAAACAAAAATTTAGGCTTTGCTTCCAGATCATTAGAAGCCAGGTGTGTGACACACGCAGCTCTCTCGCTCTGAATACATAAAATACTCTGTATCCACTATACCCAGTTTTCTTTGCTGCTCTAACAAGTGAATAACTCCAAGCCAGATGGCTTGCGACAACCAGAATGTGATCTGACCCCACTGGGTTAGAATCAAAATGCCAGTGTGACCACACCCCTTTCTGGAGGCTCTAGTTAAAACCTACTTCATGGCTTTTCTGGTTTCTAAGTTAGCCCCTACGCTTTGGCCGGTGGCTCCTTGTCTATCCTCAAACTCAAAAACATGGCATCCCGCCGGGCGGTGATGGCGCATGCCTTTAATCCCAGCACTCGGGAAGCAGAGGCAGGCGGATCTCTGTGAGTTCGAGACCAGCCTGGTCTACAAGAGCTAGTTCCAGGACAGGCTCCAAAACCACAGAGAAACCCTGTCTCGAAAACAAACAAACAAACAAAAAAAACATGGCATCCCTTCACTCTTCCTGCTGCCTCGCCTCTCTGCCCGCTCTCCTCTGCTTCTTGTTCACATTAGAGACCCTTGCGAATTGTGCAGAGCACCCCATTCCTGATAAACTCTGTAACTGAGACCTATGGCCTTAATTCTCTTTTCTTTTTGGTTTTTTGAGACAGAGTTTCACTGTGTGGCCCTGGCTGTCCTGGAGCTTGCTCTGTAGACCAGGCTGGCCTCAAACTCACAGACATACCCCTGCTTCTGCCTCCCAAGGGCTGGGGTTAAAGGCGTGTGCCACCACTGCCCGGCTACTTTTTTCATTTTTATTTTTTGAATGGCCTTATTTCTATCTGCAAACTAATTCCCACTTGCTCTGTAAAGTAAATGCATGAGTTCTGTGGCGGGGCCCCTGCAGGCATCTGGGGAGGGTTACTCTCCAGTCCACCATGCTAACCCACAAGGAGGGGTGAAGATCATGCTGACCCAGAGAGTTTACACTCCTCCTAAAGGGAGCCAGGCAGTTCACTTAGTGTGATGTCACTTGGCCCCAAGGCACACTGTGACCAGGTGTGCTGGTATTTCAGGTAAATATAGAAAATCGGATTCTTAGGTGAAACATTCTAATTTTGAAATCACAGTGCAGATAAGAAAAAAAAAAAAGAAAAAAACCCACATCAAACCAGCTCAGGTGCTATATCTGATCTGCAGCCACTCAGGTGTATTCTAGGGGCCTCTTCTGTCCCATCAGAGGATAAGAATCAGGCGGGACGTGCCCTGGGGACGAGGCACCATGGAGGTCTGGAGGTGGGAGGGGAAATTGAGCTGAAGCACCGCGGGTACCTGCGGGGATGCCTCAGGGGAAGGGTCTGAGGGAGAAGGGACCAACCATCTCCCTGAGGGACCAGCCATCACCTGCAGGAAGCAGCGGTGCAGCGAAGAGAAGAGGAAACCAGGCTGAGGCTAGTCTGCAGAGATCCTGCAGAGCAAGGTGGCTGTGTGCCTTGCGGCTTCAGAACAAGCCAAGCAGACCCTCTCCTGCTGCGAGACGCTTAGCCGCTTTTCTTCTGAAACCTTGGTGACCCTCCAGCTGGGGGATGGCAGGCCTGGGCATGAAAAGAACGTCTTCTCGCCCTATTTATTCATTTCTTCAGTTGTGTGTGTGTGTGTGTGTGTGTGTGTGTGTGTTTGTGAGCATCCACGTTAGCATCCGCACATACCGGCAGGAGGTCAGTGTTGAGGTGTCCTTCTTAACTAACTTTCCGCCTTATTTTCCTAGACAAGATATCTCACTCCCCCTGATCCTGCTAGATGAACTGGTCAGCAAAGCCCAGGGACCCTGTTGTCCCATCTCTGCCGCCCTGGAATAGCAAGCATCCGGCCCAGGGCTCTAGACAGAATAGACAAGTGCTTTACCACTGAGGACACCCCAGCCCAATCTTTTAATTTTTAAAAATTACTTCATCAGGCCGGGCGGTGGTGGCGCACGCCTTTAATCCCAGCACTCGGGAGGCAGAGGCAGGCGGATCTATGTGAGTTCGAGACCAGCCTGGTCTACAAGAGCTAGTTCCAGGACAGGCTCCAAAACCACAGAGAAACCCTGTCTCGAAAAAAACCAAAAAAAAAAAAAAAAAAAAAAAAAAAATTACTTCATCATTATTTTTATTTTTTAACTTATTTATTTATGAGAGAGGGTTCATTATGTAGCCCTGGCTGTCCCAAAACTCACTCTGTAGACCAGGCTGGCCTCGAACTCACAAATGCTGGAATTAAAGGCATGTGCCACCACCACCCTGCTCTTTTAATATTTTCAAAAATTTGAACCCAACAACATTATTGCCTAATTAAACGTTCATTGAAATCTTTTTGTTTATTAAAGTATTATTTATTTATTTTGAGATGGGGCCTTATTATGTAGAACTGATTAACCTAAAACACACTATGTAGAGCAGGCTGGCTTTGAATTCACAGACATCCACTTATCTCTTTCTCCCCAGTGCTGGGATTAAAAGCATAAGACACCGGTACACCTGACCCCCAAGTGGTTTAAATGCCTTGGTTTGCATTAGAAATAAAAACAAGTGGGGAGGTGGTGGTGCAGGCCTTTAATCCCAGCACTGGGGAGGTGGTGGCAGGCGGATCTCTGTGAGTTTGAGGCCAGCCTGGTCTACAGAGTGAGTTCTAGGACAGTCAGAGCTACACAGAGAAACCCCGTCTCGGAAAAGAGAGGAAGGAAGGAAGGAAGAAGGAAGGAAGGAAGGAAGGAAGGAAGGAAGGAAGGAAGGAAGGAAGGAAGGAAGGACGACAGACAAGATTGTTGTCCTGATAATGGTTACTACTCTTCCATGAATCGGTATGTGTGACACTTCAGGACAGCCTAGGAAAAGCTGTCCACAAATTGAGTCATTTACTCTGCAGCAATCGCCCACCATCTAAACCCACGGCTGTTTTCTCTTCATGATACCTAGACCTAACGGCCCAGGTTCACGCTTTCAGAGTTCTATTCTCATGCATTCTGAATGAAATAGAGCTAAGACTCTAGAGTCAGCTGGCTCGCCCCTACCACACTGTAAGCCACATACTTAGCCTCTCTGAGCCTCAGTTTCCTTATCTGTAAAATGGGAGGGATAATGGCACCCAAGATTAAAGAGTCAATGCGTGTAAAGCGCTTGAAATGGCACTGGCAGCAGGGCCCGTAAACACTGACTTCACCTGTGAGTCACTCTCCTGAAGTCAGGGAGAAAGTCATCTCAGGGAGAAAGATCGATTTGGGCTCAAAGTTCTACAGGGATGCAGTTCATTGTGGCTGAGAGGACACGACAGCAGAAGCTCAAAGCAGCGGCTATCTCAAACCCACAGTCGAGAAACAGAAAGAGGTGGATGGAGCCGGCAGTTGTACCAGAAGCACCCACCCAGGAATAGTCCCTGCAGCTAAGATGGGTGTTTCCACATCAGTGAAGATTATCTCTGCCAAGATAACCCCAGGTGTGCCTAGAGGCCCATCCCCCAGGTGACTCTAGATTCTGTCAAGTGGTCCATGGACACCAACCACCTCTCTCTTCCTATTGATTGTGTTTGTTATTTTCCTCACCCTTTTTTGTTTGGTTTTGAGACAGGGTCTCTCTCACTGGGTAGATCTAGCTGGCCTGGAACTTACTGTACAGACCAGACTGGCTTCCAGTTTTGTGCTGATCCTCCTGCCTCTGCCTCCCAAATATTGAGAGTACAGGAACATGTACTCACCACACCGGCTTCTCAAACATCTTTATCTTTTCTGTATTTATTTTAATTTTGCAAGTATTTTTTTTAGTTTATTTATTTATTTATTTAATGTGTATGGGTGTTTTGCCTGTATGTATGTCTGTGCGGCACGTGCATGTAGTGCCTACAGAATCCAGAAGAAGGCATCAGGTTCCCCGGAACAGGAGTTACAGACAGTTGTGAGCTGCCACATGGATGCTGGGAATCGAACCAGGGTCCTACAGAAGAGCAACCAGAGCTCTGAGGTGCTGAACCTTCTCTCCAGCCCTGCAGTATTGATTTGTGTGTGTGTACACATGTATTCACACATGTGCCTCAGCATGCACATGGAGGTTAGGGGACAGCTTGAAGGTGTCAGTCCTTGTCTTCCACCACATGGAACCCAGGGATTCAACTCAGATTGTCAGCTCAGCAGCCCAGACTCTTACTTGCTGAGCCATGCGGCCGGCTTTTTCTCCGAACTTTCCTGATGAATGGGGGAATTGTTTAAACTCTGACAGTTTAAGCACGTCATGGTGACACATGCCTGTAAGCCCAGTATGCAGGAGACAGAGGCAGGAGGATCATGAGTTCAAAATCAGCCTGGGCTACATAACTAGACCATGCCTGACAACAAACCCCCAAACCTAACACTTACCATATAATGAAGGTGACCTATGGAGCTTGGTAAAATGAAGTGAATTTCACTGCTTGCATCAAAATCTTTACAAGCAATCTGGGGGGAGTAGTAGTATTTATTTTTTGTTTTGTTTTTTAGTTGTCTCATATGTATGGGTATGTGGTCTTTCATGTATGTGTCTGTGCACTGTGTGTGCAGTGCCTACAGAGGCCAGAAGAGGGCATTAGATCTCCTGGGACTAGAGTTAGAGACAGTTGTGAGCTGCGTGTGGGCGCTGGGAATAGTCTGTATCCTCTAAAGAGCAGCGGGTGCTCTGATCTGCTGAACCATCGCTCCAGCCCCTAATGTTGATGGTTTATAAACAGGGAAACAAGACTTGGAATAGATCAGCAAGTTGCTGCTTGACACTGAGTTTGGAGTTGGAGACCACTAGGCTTCCAAGGTACAGTCAGGAGGATGACGGAGGGAGGGGGATTATAGTGAGTTCCAGGCAGTCTGGGCTACAGAGTGAATTGGAGCCTAGCCTGGGCTTCATGAGACCCGAGGGGAGTGATGTCAGGAGCAGGAAAGAGGGAAACATGGGGCTTGAATTGGGTTTCCAGGACTTTCAGCTCGAGGTTGTCCTACAGAATAAGTCAAGTCACAAGGCAGAGGAGGGTTTGTCAGTTCTGGTTTGTTGGTTTTGTTGGAGGTCAGACCTCCGCCTTCGTGCTCCCAGATCTAGGAGGCTCCAAGGGTAGGGGTCAGGTCAGGGCTCTGGCTTAGATTCTGGTCTCAGTTTTGGAGCCAAGTCTCTCCCTCCCTTGGGAGAGGAGAGTGCGGGGGAGGGGGAGTAAGGAACATTGCTACACATGACTGGACCAGCTGCCACCAAAGTGTTCTCAGGAGGAGGCTTTCCCAGCAACTCAAACTTACCCCAGGACTTCTGCCTGCTCTAAGGAACACTTGGCCAACTTGAAAACCTGGCTAGAACCAGGTGTGTGGGTTCTATCCTGAGCACCAAATAAACAGCCTGTGATAGCAGACACTTGTAGACCCAGTACGTATGGGAAGTAGAGGTAGGAGGATCTGTCCTTAGCTACCTAAGGAACGTGAGCCCAGCCAGGGTTACATGAGACCTTGTCCCTCATCCATCCCGCCCCCAAAAAAGTTGTAATTAAAAAAGTTTAAATGAGCCGCCAGGCGGTGGTGGCGCATGCCTTTAATCCCAGCACTTGAGAGGCAGAGGCAGGCGGATCTCTGTGAGTTCGAGACCAGCCTGGTCTACAAGGTCTACAAGAGCTAGTTCCAGGACAGGCTCCAAAACCACAGAGAAACCCTGTCTCGGAAAACCAAAAAAAAAAAAAAAAAAAAAATGAGCCAAGCATGGTGGCACTCATCTTTAATCCCAGCACTCAGGAGACAGAGGCAGGTGGATCTCTGTGAGGCCAGCCTAGTCTACAGAGTGAGTTTCAGGACAACCAAGGCTGTTACACAGTGAAACCCTGTCTCAAAAAAAAGCAGTAAAATAAAGAAATAAATACAGAAATAAACAAGCAAATAAGTTGTTTAAATGTGTAAGTTCAAGGGCCCAGAGGCATAGAGGACCCAGTCCTAGCAGTGTCCAGGATGTGAGATGTTAGGAGCACCGCAGTTTGTGACAAGCGATGTCCCCTTTCTGAGCAAACTATGACTAAGGATAATATAATAATGCCAGATATGCCAAAAGGTGTTGGGAAAACCTTTTTTTCCCCCCTTCTTTTTTCTCAGAGTCGAGATCTTGATCCAGCTGGGTATAAACTTGTGAATACAGGTGATCCTCCTGCCTCAGCCTCCTTTTGGACGAGAGGTCCGTGTTATGATGAGCAGCTTTTTCTTTTATTTCCTAAGAGCTTTATTGAGTTGTAATTTACATACCATAAAATCATCTGCTTT
This sequence comes from Chionomys nivalis, assembly GCF_950005125.1. NCBI lineage: Eukaryota > Metazoa > Chordata > Mammalia > Rodentia > Cricetidae > Chionomys > Chionomys nivalis. The sequence continues at coordinate 16,532,674 of NC_080096.1, read as the reverse complement.
AAGGGCGCTGTGATTTTTTTTTGCATACTTACAGAGCTATGCGACCATCTGGGTCAATTTGATAATATTTTCACCATCCCCCATGAACTCCATTCCCATCTGCAATCACTCTCCTTCCTTCCCCAGCCTCAGACAACCACTAATCTACTTGTCTCTCTAGATTTGCCTTTTATAGGAATTTCCCACAAATGGAACCATATATTATGTGGCCCTGTGAGTATTGTTTCTTTTACTTAGCACAATTTTGGAGGTCCATCCGTGGTGCTACATGTTTCAGTAGTTTTTTATGGCTGAATAATATTCCATGTGTGACTGTCTCATTCCTTGGTGAGGTAGTCACCCATTATGAGCATTTGAGTCACTGTTGCTTATTGGTGATTACGGAAAAACGTGGCTGTGAGCGTCCCTTCCAAGTCCTTTCGTTTCTCCTGGGTATCAGATATCTGGGAGGAAACTGCTGTGTCAAATAACAAACTTGGGTTTAACTTAAAAACAGAAAAACAACAAAACAACTGTCCATCTTTTCAAAAAAGTGTGTGTGTGTGTACCCACGCGTGAGTTCAAACACACACATATACAAGTTAGTATGTACCACGTGTGTGCAGGAACTGGAGTTACAGGCAGTTGTAAGTTGCCTTTTAGGGATGCTGGGAATAGAACCCAAGTCCTCGTGGAGTAGTGAACAGCATCCTAAGCCACTGAGCCGTCTATCGCTCCAGCCCCTTGCCAAGGTTTTATATTCTGGTCAGCAATGTATGAGGGTTTATTGAGAAAGTTAGTACAAAAGCTTAGAGTGGCATCTGGTTATAGGAAATCTTAAAAAATGGGCAGCAGGGGTGGACGGGGTGGGGTAGGGAGAAGGTGGGGGAGTGGGAGGAGGGGACGGAGGGGCAACTGGGATGGGTATGTAGAATAAAAAAGATTGTTTTCATTAAAAAACAAAAAAGGCAGCTAGGGCTGGAGAGAAGGCTGAGCAGTTAAGGGCACTGCTGTTCTTCCAGAGGTCCTGAGTTCAATTCCCAGCAACCACAGGGTGGCTCACACCATCTGTAACTGTAGTCCCATGGGATCTGATGCCCTCAAACAAAACACCCATATACGTAAAGTACATAAATAAAAGTAGTTAAAAATAGTTTTTTTTTGTTTTTGTTTTGTTTTAAAAAGGCAGCCAACACTAATAGGGGTTTCCTTTCTTTTCTCCTGTTTTTTCTCCCGGCTCTGGGGCCTAAACCCAGGAATTCCAGCAGGGCCTAGGTGAACTTTGGATCCAGCCCAAGGAGAGGGTCTAACAGAGTTAGACAGAGTACCCAGAACGTTATTGTTTCCTTCCCTGAAAAAGCAACTCTCTCTCCCCTCCCCTCCCTTCCCTCCTTTCTCCTCTTCTCCTTTCTCTCCTCTCTTTCCTCTCTCTCTCCCCTCCCTTCCTTCCTCTCTCCTCTCTTTCCTCTCTCTCTCCCCTCCCTTCCTTCCTCTCTCCCCTCTTTTCTCTCTCTCTCCCCTCCCTTCCTTCCTCTCTCCTCTCTTCCCCCTCTGCCCCCTCCATTCCCCTCTTCTTTCATTTCTTCTTCTCTCTTCTACCTCACTCCCAGTTTCTTTTCTCCAGTGTTGAGGATTTAATGTAAAGTCTTGTGCATGCTAGACAAGAGCTCTACCACTGAACTACACCCCAGCCTGATAAAGAGGAGCCCATCCAGAGAGTCCCTCTGACCTGTTGGGGCCCCCTCTTTATCTGTTTGCGTGCCCCTCAGCCTGGCTTCCCAAATTCTCCAGGTACCCCACCTGCATCTACTTACTCAGTCGTGGCTAGTAGGTTCCTCTGCTTGACCTCTGCCCATTCTCTCCGATGAACTTTACCCCACATCATTTTCTGCCCATCTTCCTCAGTGTCTTTTAAAGCCCACTTGGACTTTCTTATATCAGCATTGTCCAAGCAGTAGCCATGGTCCTAGGTGGCCATTGAGCCCCTGAAATGTGGTTGATCAAACCCAGACAGACTGAACTGTAAACCACTTACCACATCTTAATGACTTACTGTGGAAAATAGTGTACAAAGAATAGATTTTTATATAATTTTATTTTGGGATAATAAGGTCAGATGAGATTATATTACTGAAGCCAATTCCACTGTCTTTCTAAAATATTTATTCATTTATCCATTTATTTGTTGTTTTCTTTTTTTTTTTTTTGGTTTTTCGAGACAGGGTTTCTCTGTGGTTTTGGAGCCTGTCCTGGAACTAGCTCTTGTAGACCAGGCTGGTCTCGAACTCACAGAGATCTGCCTGCCTCTGCCTCCTGAGTGCTGGGATTAAAGGCGTGCACCACCACCGCCCGGCTATTTGTTGTTTTCTTGAAACAGTCATAGCCAAGAATGATCCTGAATTTCTGTTCCTCCCGCCTCTACCTCCCACATGCTGGGATTAGAGGGATGCACCATGGTGTCCTCTTTCCTCTTTAATTTATTTTCATTTCATTTGCATTGGTGTTTTCCCTTCATGTATGCCTGTGTCAGAGTATTGGATCCTGGACTTACAAACACTTAGGAGTCACCATGTGGGTGCTGGGGATTGAACTCAGGACCTCTGTAAGAATAGCCAGTGCTCTGAACCACAGAACTCTCTCTCCTCCTTTTTATTTATTTATTTTTTATTTTATTTTTGTTTTTTTTTGAGACAGGGTTTCTCTGTAGCTTTGGAGCCTGTCCTGGAACTATCTCTTGTAGACCAGGCTGGCCTCAAACTCACAGAGATCCGCCTGCCTCTGCCTCTCAAGTGCTGGGATTAAAGCCACCACCGCCCGGCTCCCCTTCCTTTTTATTTTTTATTTTTATTTTTATTTTTTTTTTGGTTTTTCGAGACAGGGTTTCTCTGTGGTTTTGGAGCCTGTCCTGGAACTAGCTCTTGTAGACCAGGCTGGTCTCGAACTCACTGAGATTCGCCTGCCTCTGCCTCCCGAGTGCTGGGATTAAAGGCGTGCGCCACCACAGCCCGGCATCCCTTCCTTTTTAAAAGACAGCCAAAATTTCTTTTTAATCTTCAATTTGCTAAGAACGGAACACAGGACCTTCTGCAGGTACTCTCCACTGAGGGATACTTCCTCAGCCCTCCTGATTGTTTGTAATGTAGCCAGAAAGCCATGTGAAGTTACTTACATATGTGGCTCACATTTCTGGTTCATATGTGGACAGGAAATGTTTACTGTGCACTTGTGGAGGTCGGAGGACAACTTTTGGGAGTCAGTTCTCTTTTTCCACCACGTGGGTCCTGAAAATGGAATTCACCCATTGGGCCATCTCTCCAGCCCTGTCTCTTACATCTTAGTGTCGTCTTGCATGCTGGTCTCTGACACAAGGCTCACTACACTCCCGTGGGGTGAATGTTGTGACTATCTCTTCTTTACAAAGAAGTAAATCCCAGGGAGAGCACGACCTGCCCAAGGTCATGCCTGGGCACTCACAGATTCCAGTTTCCAACCAAAGTTCTGTGACTCCAAAGTCTATCTTCAGTGGGACCTTGCTGCCCAGGTTACTATCCAGGGTAGAGCCGGAGTGTACTTGATTAGACCAGCTATGAGCGATAGCGAATCAATCTAACCCAGGCTGAACGCTGGTCTTTCATAAAGACAAAATGAGAACAGATTAACATAAGCAATACATTGCTTTCTATTGATTCTTGGGATGTGCGGATGAAATAAAAGACGGGGGACCACTGATCTGAGCAAGAATCTCATCTCACAAGTGTGGAAGCTGATGCTCAGGCAGGAGGATGAATTTACCAAGGGCTCCTCTATGCTGGCAGTCCTTGAGTTGTGCTTTTGGGAATCCTAGAGTAGGATCCTTGGGGATTTTAGTCTTTCCTAGGAAGGTTTCTGTCCCCAGCCACCTGGAAGCTGCTTTCTTGAGTCCTCCCCTAAGATTGTCCCAAAGATTAGAGCGAGGAGGGGGACAACCCACTTCCCATCAGGATCCCAAGGCCACCATCCTTCCAGAGACTTAAATCGAGACGAAAATAATTGTGAACCTTTGGAGGTCTCTAAGAGCCGACTGCTCCATTTCTCTCCCGACTTAGGTGACTCAGTCTTCCTAAGCGTCTTTCCCGAGGTGGGCCTGGCCCTCACAGCTCTGCCCCCATCTGCTCTCACACGTGGTGGGGAGGTGTTGAAACAACCACCTACTTCCCCGGTGCCCTCTTCCCAGCCCTGTCCAATGAGGCGGGAGAAACGGCAACAGAGACATGCTGAATCCATCAAAACCCCGAACCCCGGAAGCCACAGGCAGAGGCTGAGAAGGCGCCACTGAGATAGAAAGGCGTGGAAACAAAGGCCCAGAAAGAATGCCCTGGACAAAGAGGGAGACTCAGAAAAAGGCCTCGGGAGAGCGACGAAGGGGCCAGAAACGAGGGAAAGAGACGGGAGAACCAGAAAAGAGAGAGAGAAGAGGGGGAAGATGGAGAAGTCAGAGTTTGAGAAAAGGGGTGGAGGATGGAGACCGCGCTGGCAGGAGACTGAGGCGCGCGGGGCCGGGCGCGGGTCCCAGGTCCCCGGGGGCGGACCCTGCTGGCGGCGCCTGGCCCCGCTGCGGCCGTCGGAGCAGCCACATTCCTCCGGGTTTCCCACACATTCGCCATCAAAGCGTCCCCAAAGCCCCAGCTTTTCCCGCGCCCCTCCCCCGCCACTGGCTGGAGAAGCTATTTTTCACCCCCTCCTGGTCTTTAATCTGTTGTGGGAAAAGAAAGCGGCTTTTGTTGAACGAGGGGCTGCTCGGGGGGCGGGGAGGAGGCACGGGCGATTGTGTGTCCCGCAGCTGCGCGCCAACGCTGGGGTGGGGGCTGCCGGGGTGCAGGCCGAGCTGGGGCCGTCCGGGAAGGTGGGCCAGGGCGGTAGAGACAGCCTGGTCCCGGGGTGCACGTCAAGGTGGGCCTGCCCATGAAGGTGGGTTGGAACTTAGGGTGTAGGGACAGCCGGGGTGCGGTCAGGAAGGATGGCAAAGAAGAGGGAATGGAGTACTCTTGCCATTGTTCCCTTGGCCAGGAGATTGCAGGAAGATGGACTCATACGGGCTGGGTGTATAGAATTCTGCCCAGGCTGGGGCTGCAACCCTGCAAAGGACAGACCGCGATTAATGTTTGGTTTTTATGGGCTGGGCGTAGAGCCCGGCGTCTCTTGAATGCTAGACAAGCACTGTACCAATGAGCTACATCCTCAGCCAGACAGCTTGCACTTAAATCCATCTGGCTGCATGCAGTCCTCACCTGAGACCCAGACATGCAACTCACACCCAGGCAGCCTCACTCCAGAAAGTGGGTACAACCCACGCTCGTATTCAAAGACACACACGCTGCCTGACGCCAAAGTACTGTGGGGCTTCGAATGTGTTTCCCTCGATTTCCATCCCCAAAGCGTTAGTTTGTAGTCCTCCCTTTCCTACCTCCCGACGGCTAGCTGTGTGACCTTGGTCAGCTGACCTCACCTCTTTGCGCCCCAGTCAGTGTGAGAGTTGAGGGTGATGACGGGTAAAATGCCTGCTCAGTTAGGTTTGATGAGACACAGCCTCTGATGGGGGCACGTGGAGGGATGGCGAATTTAAGGACAGCCTGGGCTACATAGCAAGATACCGTCTCCTGAAACATAAACAAACGAAATGTCAAACTAGTGTTTGACATTCAGCAAACGCTAGGGCTGCTACGCAAGTCACTGCTACACAAGCCGGCTTGGTGACTCTCGGTTTATCCTCAGGAGCAGTGTGGCCTGCAAGAGGCTCCCTGCGAGCTCCAGCCCAGCCTCTGCCTTCTGGCATCCCAGACTTCCCAGCACTCTGCAGAGTTGTGGTCCAATTGGGGGTGGGAGATCCCTTCCTCTCTGGCAGGGTCAACCCTGTCGCCAGGCCCTCCCCTCCCCTCCCATCTCCTTCCCCTGGCAGCTTTTGAACTGCAGCTGGGCCCCAGGCCAAAGCAGGACAATGTCTGGGTAGGGTGGACACTGTTCTTCAAGGTCTTTTTTGTCTTCATCTTTCCTTGCCGTGGACTCTGGACCTCACCATCCTTCCGGGGCCTTTCCTGAAGCCCAAACTCAACTATCTGCTATAGCGAGAGAGGTTGGGAGCCACAGGACCGAAGGGCAACCGGAGTTTGAACTTTTACGTTTCTATTTTGTTTTCAGTGCTAGACATCAAACCCTAGGGCCACCGTCACCTCTATGCTACACCTCATCCCCACCCCCCAGGCCCAGTGATTCTATATTAAATCCTGCAGACCAGGGCCTGGATGTCTATAGTTTGTAATCTCAGCATGCAGGAGGCCGAGGCAGGAGGATCATCACAAGTTATAGGTTAAGCTGGTCTACCCATGAGTTCTAGGTCAGCCAGGGGTACAAAGACCTGACTCAAAAGAACAACAGCAAAAATAAAAACCCAAATCCTGTCTCTAAGTGGTGGTGTCCCAAAAGTACTTAGGATGACTGGGGTAGAACCGAGCTTAGATGTCATTATTTTATTTTTTTATGTGTGTGTGTGCTTACTTCAGCAGCACATATACTGAAGTTGGAACAATGCAGGGAAGATTAGCATGGCCTCTGAGCAAGACCTGAAAATTAGTGAAGCATGCTGTATTAAAAATTCTTGCAGCAGCCAGGTGGTGGTGGTGGCATAGGCCTTTAATCCCAGCACTTGGGAGGCAAAGGCAGGTGGATCTCTGTGACTTTGAGGCCAGCCTGGTCTACAGAGTGAGTTCCAGGACAGCCAGGGCTACCCAGAAATCCTTTCTCAAAAAATAAAGCAAAACAATTAATGTATGTGGGTATATGTGATGTATGTAAGGTTACGCACATCACAGCACCAGCGTGGAGGTCAGAGGGCAACTTTGTAGGACTGATTCTTTCATTCTGTCTCCGCATGGATTCTAGAGTGTTCATCAGGTTTGCTCAGCAAGTGTCTTCATCCATTGAGGCATTTCACTACACTGACTTGTGGCGATTCCCCTGCCTCTGCCTCCTGAGTGATGAAATTGTTAAGTCTGTATAGCACCAGGTTCGGGCCTCCAGGATTTAATGTTATCTATACCAGGAGTTCTAAGGGGCACAGATGAGTTCAAAGTCTTCTTAGGCTACACAGTTAGACTCTGTCTCAAAAACACCCACAGCTTCTCCTCAATAGAGAATCTCACACACAGTGTAGGTGCTCAGAAAATACCCCCTCTGGCTTACCCCATGCCAGGGGCAAAGCCAGGTGTGGGGCACCCATGGTCACTGATCATTGGTGAAACAAGAGGTTAGGTAGCTTTCGGTTGGTGTGGCTGGAAGATGGAGAAGGCATCCAAGTTGACTCTAATTTAGTAGGAGTCACCACGTAGCGAGGGTCAGAGGAAGTGTCACACGGGGAGGGCAGCTGGAACGGTAGTAGAGTGTGCTTTGCTTGTGCAAGACTCGTGTGTTCTGTCCCTAGCGCTTAAACGAGCCTTGTACTTCTCACCCTACCTAATGGGCCCATTTAACTTTTCTCTGCCTTCTCAGGGGCTGGTGAAATGGCTCCAGCAAGTGAAGTCACTTTTCACAGTGCCCGAGGACCTGAGTTTGATCCTCTGGAGCCACACAGTGGAGGGAGAGAAGCAACTTTTGTAAACTGACCTCTGACCACCACGCATGCACCCTGACGTGTGTGTATGTGTGTGTGTGTGCACACACAAATACATAAATAAATGCAATGACAGTCATTTCTGAGAGGTCCTTGGGAAGGGTAGAGGAAAATGAATATATGCAGATGGTTAGAAGCTTTGGAGACAGGATGAAAATCTTGGCTTTCCCACTGAATGGCTGTATGACCTGTAGAAATCGCCTCTCTGAGCCCCTTATGTGGCCACAAAATGGGTCAGTGAAGCTAGGCATGGAGGAACACATTTGTAACCCCAGTACCCGGGAGGCTGAAGTGAGAGGATTTCAAGTTTGAGGACAGCTCAGGCTACAAGGTGGAGACTCTGTCTCAGAAGAGTCAATGAGAAAATGCAGGGCCAGGGCCCAGGCTGAGAGTGGAGGGCATAGCACTCACAGGTCCCAGGTTCCATCCCCAGCACTGTAAAAACCAAACAACCAAATCAAACAAAACCAAACCAGCAAAGATTAGGTAAACAGTGCTTGTCAATCAGGACTCAACAGTGATGAAGGCGGCCGGCAGCAACAGCTCCAAGTATTTCTGAAGTGTAGAGGAGCCCATCTCAAAGCCCCCTAAAATGTCCACCTTTAGAAAGACTTAGGTTCCCATGTCTCTTATATCGCTTTTCTCAGTATTGCCCACATTTCTGGGAACTGCCGCTGGAGGAAGCACTAACTTCAAGGGACACAGCATATCACATAAAAGCAAGTACTTCCCATCTTCCGTCCCCTATGGTCCTCCCAGCTGCCAGGTGGGTAAATAGTATTTCCTCCCCATTTTTATAGAGGTGGTAAGGAGTGAGGGTGGATAGCCTAGGCGATGCTAGAATATGCCTTCCTCGTGTCCTCTGGATGTGGGGTTATACCTTGGGGTTCATATTTGCTGAGAGAAGCAGGGATAGGCTCTCAGTGTACGGCTGGGAAATGCTCAGCCCATCTTTATGGCCGCTTTCTGAACAAACAGGTAGATATCAGAAAACGCATGGGCTGGCAAGATGATTCCGTGAATAAAGATGCTTACCGTGCAAGCCCGAATGCCTGAGTTTGGTCCCGGTACCCACAGTAAAAGGAAAAAACCATATCCCCCCACCCCCAGCTGTGTTCTGATTTCCTCGAATCGAATATGTTGTGGCATGGACACATCGTGGCACATGCCCATACCTTCATATACATACATCACTTACACACATTTAAAAAAAAAATGCAACTTCTGGGACTTTTAAACCAACATAGAATACTTAATGCTTATGAGAACTAGAGGCAGAGAGGTCAGGGAGTCAGGAGAGCAGAAGGGTTGGATCTTGGCCACGGGTCAGTCACAGACGTTCGACATAACCTTGGACAAGGTTCTAAGGTCCCTGGATCCTCGTGTCTACACATGGAGAAAGGATACCGAGCTAGCTTGACAGAAGCCCAGTTTAAGCAAGACATCTGCAATCCTCATCATCATGACATTGACTTTGAAATTCACAGCCGAGAGACCCCACTGCCACCACGTCTTAAATTTCTAAAGACAAAATAGTAATAGCTTACAGTTCTGCCAGCTCCTCAAAAAAAAAAAAAAATCAGAGAGCACAACATTGATTTTTTTTTTTCTTTTTATAATTTTGGCAGAGGAAGATTGCAGTTCCTGGAAATGCTTACAAAATGATTCCTGACACTAGGAGGAGAGAGTTAAAAGAGGGGAAAAGTAAAAAGAAAATTTATCTGCATACAGATAGAAAGGAGGAAGGTGGAAAGAAAAGGCATAAACAAAAGAACTAAAAGAGAAAGGGGGGTCTTTAAAAGGCCTCAATTCAGGGGACGTTATCAAGGTCTCAGAATCTGCGATTCACAAGCTGCTCGCCGGCTGGGGTGGCGCAGGCCCCGCCCCTATCTCGGGTGTCGGGTGTTCATTGGTGGAAGAGGCAGTCGCCGGCCGGTGACTGCCCGAGGAAAGGTTGCCTGGGACACGCATCCCTGTGTGAACGCATGACGTCCCACCCTGGCGCCAGGCTGTCTGGGGCTGAGTCTTAGATCAACACAGCTGTGGGACCCGGACCCACAGCTGGGCAAAGGAGCGGATTCCTCAACAAAAAATAGGATTGTGGGAAAAGTTCTGAAACAAAAACAGCGCAGACAAAAGCCTTAATGACATCCTTTCATAAAAATAAAAAATGCAAGAGGGGGGAAAAAGCTGGTAAAAGGAGCAGAACTGGGAACAGAAAGTTCAGAGGCGTTTGGAGTAAGAGGCTGAGGCCCCGCCACCGCTAAACAAGTTGCAGAAGGCCGGGGCGAGCCGGCCAGTCTGCTAGGCGGGGAAGAGAGGAGTCTTTGGGGTTTAAACTCTATTCAATGTTCCCAACCTAATCGAAAACCTTTCCTTTGACACTTAGACCCTTAGGGTCAGAAAAGATCCTTAAAGGTCTTTTACCCCCCTCCCTATCCTCCCCTCCCCCAAGTAAGGTCCAGGAAGAAAGGATTTGTTTCCAAAGGTAAATTCTTGGCTTGAAAAGGACAGAATGCGGCTAGATAACCCCACTGCACCCTTCTGCCCTATCCCACATAGCCTATGGCCATTTCAGCCCGGACGCATCAAGAGGAAATAATAAACGCTTTGAAGGTACTTTGCAAACCTTAAACCCAGTAAACCCGCTATCCAAGCCAGAGGCAACAGAGGTACTGGAGGACCTGAGACCCTGGGTGGGCTAAGCGCTAGGCACTTACCACACTTGGCCCCATGCAGAACTAATGCTGATGGAGGATGCTTGTGCGGTTCTTCTCTTTTTTGAGACAGGGTCTCATTATGTAGTCCCTGGCTGTCTTGAAACGCACTATGTAGACCAGGCTGGCTTTGAACTAACAGAGATATGCCTGCTTCTGCCTCCTGAGTGCTGAGATTAAAGGCCTTTTTTTTTTTTTAAAGAAATGTGTCAGAGCTGGGTGTAAGGCACACCCCGTTAATCCCAGCACTAGCATTTGAGGCCAGCCTGATCTACAGAGTGAGTTCCAGGGCAGCTAGGGGCTACACAGAGAAACCCTGACTCAAAAAAAGGAAAAATAAACAAATAAATACAAACAAACACACGAGATCATTTTCATGAACTCCACTTAACAAGCAAGAAAAGTGAGGCACAAAGAATAATTTGTTCCAAGTTCACACTGTGAAAGCATTTGAACATAGGTCTGCCAGGCAATGAAGGCCATGATTTTTCCAGAAGCTCCTGGAATGAGTATTTTGCACAAACATACAGAAGTCTTCACGACAGCCAAAGAAAGGGTCTTCTGTTTAGTTATTCGGTAGTCTCAGCCTCGGAGATTTCCCTTCTCCTGACCAATAGCTGGCATGTAACTTCTTCAGCATATAGAGACTGATTTGTGTTTTTACAGGTTAGATTCCCTTTTTCTGGAACTGAAAGAGCTGTCCTTGAGAACTTTCATATTCCCAGGAGAAACTTCCCAAGGATTTTATTGGGACACAGGGCCCTGTGGAGTGATGGAAAAGGCTTCCAGAGGGGCTTTACCTGTGACACTGGACATGATTCACATGCCCCCCAGCCCCTTGCCACCCCACATGCTCTGTCCAGCTGTCAGACAAGCGTAGATTTCTTGAGTCAGAAAGTATAACAATCCCTTAGTGCCATCTCCCTCTCTTCTCTCTCTCTCAGAAGTCAATCAAAGCCAGGGTCGCTGGTTTTGCTCAAGATTATATGTAGATGACCAACAGTTAGCAGAGATGGCTGATTGAACCCAGCATTCTGGCTTCCTAGTCCTTCCCGCTGTTGGAACTGTCCCAGCTCAGAGGTCCCTTTGTCCTGTTGATCAGTGCCACACACTACTGAACACTTAATTGTTTCCTGTGTTAATCTCATCCCGGACATTGTGAGGTTCTTGAGAGCAGGGCCCTCTGTTTCATGTGAAGCAACTCCATAAATATTCACTAGGCTTACTAAGACAGCAATCTTGGCTGGGAGAACCTCACCTGGCCTTTTCCAAGATGGAAACCAGAGTCTTGGAACTACAGGGTTTTCAGAGTCTGGGAAGTAGAGAGAAGACAGGCAAAGAATACAGAGTGCACTGTCCTTTTGCAATAGGGGGGTGCAATGTGTCCCCTTGCCTGCCTGCTGGCTCTTCCTGATCTCTCAGGCGGTGATGGAGCTACTTCAGCAGGACTAGGGATAATCATGTCCAGGTGGCTGCCCTTCCACAGCAGAAGGAGACAGACAAGGGAGCAAGCGCTGAAATTGCTATTGTTTCTGCACCGAATGTGGAAAGTGTGGGGAGGAAGGGAGGCTGTGCAAAATGAGGAAGCAAGAGTTAAAAGGGATTTGCTGACCCATTGCTGTATGTGCATGGAGGGGACCTTCTAAAAGGGTGTGTGCAGAAGTGATTCCTTCTAGTCCTCCCTATCTGAAACCTTGTCCAGACTTCTAATCAAACTCCCTGCCAAAGCACAAGTGGGCACATATCTAGTTCCTTAAGGAGCTCATATGACAATGGTCCATGTTTTTTCTTTCTCCATGGAAAAGGCTTGGATCTAGGCTGTTTTCTTCTCTTTTACCCCCCTTCCCCCTGTTGCTCAAATAAATAGTATTCTTTGCTCAAGCCTCCTCTCCCCTCCTCCTTCTGCAATCTCAGCGCCTAGCCCAAATCTGTTTTCTTCATTGTAACCTCAGCTTCACCGCAATTAATTTTTTTCCCCTCTGGTCACAAGATAATTCCCGACGCCAGTGAGTCTGGAGGTCAGATGAGCAGCAAATTGGGGAACAAGGCGGCACTAATTCCTTACAAGTTTCCCTTGAAAATGAGAGAGAGAGAGAGAGAGAGAGAGAGAGAGAGAGAGAGAGAGAGAGAGAGAGAGAGATTGTCCTTCAGGGATTTATGATGACCTCGGAGCTGTGGGTTCGAACCAGTGTTGGGCAGAGGGCAGGGGAGCTCAAAGATCTTGTGCGCCGCCAGAAAAGGCAAATCTTAAAGTTAATGATTTTAAGTGATTTTTTTTTTTTTTCCAAATCTCTGCTGGCTCAAGAGGCCCGCCTCTCCTCAGTATCAGCGCTTCCTCATTCTTCGCGTCCGCGGCTCAGCGGTCCTCGGCGTCAGACCAGCCCGAGGAAGCCTGTTAGCAATTTAAACTCGCTGTGAACGCCCAGGGTCGGAGAGGCGGTGCTCAGGGCGGGCGGGGGTGGAGCCTGGACAGGCTATTTTGAATAAAGGGGCGTGACTTAGCCTCAACTCTATAAGAGCCGATTGCGGCAGGCGTGCGCCGACTGTTTGCTGCTTTAGTGATCTTTCCCTCACTTCCATCTTCACTCTCCAACATGAAGGCGCTGAGCCCGGTGCGCGGCTGCTACGAAGCCGTGTGCTGCCTGTCGGAACGCAGCTTGGCCATCGCTCGGGGCCGCGGCAAGAGCCCGGCGGCCGAGGAGCCGCTTAGCCTCCTGGACGACATGAACCACTGCTACTCGCGCCTGCGGGAACTGGTGCCGGGAGTCCCGAGAGGCACTCAGCTTAGCCAGGTGGAAATCCTGCAGCGTGTCATAGACTACATCCTCGACCTGCAGGTGGTCCTGGCAGAGCCGGCGCCTGGACCCCCGGACGGTCCGCATCTCCCGATCCAGGTGCGCGGGGAACCAGGCGGGGCTGAGCTGATCATGCGGGATAGATAGGACGCTGCGAGTCTCTCACCGAATCCCCGAATGACTTGGCTAACTCGCTTCTTATCCTCCTTTCACAGACAGCTGAGCTTACTCCGGAACTTGTGATCTCCAACGACAAGAGGAGCTTTTGCCACTGACCTGGCGGTCCTGGCACCTCCCGGTAAGTTTTCTTCTGGCGCGGACGAGAGGGAGGCTTGCTTGGAAAGTCCTGAGGTTGACAGAACATTGCAAGGTTTAGGGTTTCCTCCGTTTAGGGAAATCCAAGCCAGAGAGAGACAAGAGGCTTATCCGTGGTCACTTAGAGTAAATGACAGTACCAATGTCAATATCACGTGCATTCCTAAAGCACGCTGCCTCTGCTCATCCAGGGTGGCCAAAGCCTTGGGCAAGTGGGCGCGCGGATCGCACCAAATAGTCTTTTAGTAAAGGAAGCCCCCTTTCCATTAGTGTCATTTCCAAGCGGGAGGGGGAGTGGTGGCTCCGCCTGTGGTCCTTTGGCGCCAACTGGGTGGAGGCTGTGTGGGGTGCAGAGTTATCAGCTGGAGGTAGAGACCGAGTTTCCTCCCTGGCGCCGGCCAGTCTGCGGCGGCCTCCGCCTGGGCGCGCTCGGCGGAAACTGACGGCTCCCTCACTCTTCTCTTCTCCCCCGCCCAGAACGCAGGTGCTGGCGCCCGTTCCTCCTGGGACCCTGGGACTCTGGGACCCTCTCTCCGGCCGGAAGCCCGAGGGCATGGATGAGCCTCGATCTTGCCCAGCCCTCTTCACTTCCTCCAAACCCCTGCCTCGAGGTTGGATCGGGAGCCCGAGAGCGAAGGACTGAACTTGGGTGGCCTGAAGAGCTAGCTCTGGTCAGCAGCTGGACAACGTCACCCTGTCCCCACCCTGACTCCCAAGTCTTAAAAGACTGGCTTTTCCGAGAATGGGGGTGTCGAGAAAGGGGGGCGAGTGGCTGCCCTGCACACTGCCAAGGCAGCGTAAGAGCTGGTTTTCTGATCTCCTTGGAGAACGGCTCTGCTGTCCTGATTATGAACTCTATAATAGAGTATATAGCTTTTGTACCTTTTTTACAGGAAGGTGACTTTCTGTAATCATGTGATGTATATTAAACTTTTTATAAAAGTTAACATTTTGCATAATAAACCATTTTTGAACACTTTGTGTATGACATCATGCGCCGTCTGCCCATTTCTTAAATCTTACCTGGCTGTCTAGGATCTTGGGAGGAACAAGTTTGCATACCCTCTTAGGGTTGATTGGATTTAACAGCTGAAGATGAGGGATATTGTGGCGTGGATATTTAAAAGTCTAAGAATGGGAATCCCCAAATTCATTGGGGGCTGAGAGCAAGGATCTGCAATCCTACCCTGCTACAAGCTACCCAGCAAGTTTGAGGCTGAGTTTTTATTTCAGTCCCTTAACTTGGAAGTGGCCCTGTGATGGTACAAATTATTGGTGATACTTTCCTGGCTCCTAGCAAGGGATCTGGCAAGGGTGGTCCCATTTCAGAGACAAACAACTGACTGGTGGGCCTGGTCTCATTTCTCCTGCTTGCTGGTATGGCTTCCTCCTAGACTTCCAAGCTTCAGGGTTGCTGGGCATAGTGGCACACAGCACACCCTTTAATTCTAGCACTTGAGAGGCACTGGCAGGCATTTCTCTGCATCTGAGGTCAGCCTACCTAGGTACTGAGTTCCAGGACAGCCAGAGCTACATAGTGAAGACCAAGCCGAAACCGGGGCCTCATCAAATCTGCAGCCACTCCTAAGCTCAAGAATGCATGCTAGCTGTGAAGCTAAGCTGCAAGTTCTGTTAACGCTCAGTAAACTTTGACCTGGGAAGTTGGGAAGACTGACTAGGATTTGGGTGGGCATGACTAGGACCTTAGACTGGCCATTTTACGGGGTCAGGCCTGGGAGTGGGAAAAGAGATGAGACATCAACCCATGCTCCATCTATCTACGCCATTATTGCCCTTCCCCAGGTGAGATCCACCAGGCTCCTGGCCCCACTGAATTCCTGTTTATATGATCCCATCTGTGTGTTGGGCCTTGGCATGAGTTACTTCTATTTCATAACAAGCAGGGCATGTCATTACCCTTTGTGCCTTAACCCTAGTAAGCTTTTTGGGGTGAACCAGGGTCAAGAGAGGGGGTGCAACCTCAGCCTTTGCCAACCATCCTGCAGTCTGATAAACAGTTTTAACCTGTTCAGGATTCTGGTTTCCTCTGATGAGCTGATGGAAGATAAGAGCATCCTTCAGAAAGAATAAATGATTTTTCTGCAGAGTAATAGCAAACCTCCCACCTTCTGGAGGTTCTCAGCTCTCATGTGAGAAACCCTTGCCCCAAATAAACTTAGGACTCTCTCTGGTCATATCCACCTTGAGTGTGCGTTAGGCTGTGATATGGTCTCTGGATACAGATGAGCATCCCTGATTGCCGAGCACGGCAGGCTGCGGACTGTGCCTCCAGAGAGCCTCAGTTTCCACTCATGTATCAGGCATTTCTGAGGGGCCTTTTACTTCCTAGCACAGTAGTCTTCATACGAGGAAGAGCTGCAGGCTTGTGTCCCATGTGACCTGGAGCAAGCCACTTCTTTCTGAGCCCAGCTGCCTTGCTAGGACCAAAGATAATGATGGGAAAGTTCTTTGAAATGCATCACACACCTACGAGGCATTATTAAGCTAATTCCAAGGAAATTGCTTGTCAAGACTCCCAGGGCTGAGCAGTTCAGGTGGCCAGGACAAAAGCCTAGACCATCCCGCCAATCCATCAGTCATTAGAGAGTGAAAGCAATTTAGCCCTAGGTCAGAAACCTCTGGGATAGTCTGCTGTTGCAGCCATTAAGGGGAGTGCCTACCAGGTGCGCTGAGTCCAGCTCGTCTTAATCTTTTTTTCTAATCAGCAAGGTGGGTCTCTTGAATAGGTTTATCAAGGTCACAGCATGGAAGTGGGAGAAGGTATTTAAGAAGTTCAGCTTCCTCTAGCTTCAAAGCCCGCCTTCTCACCTCTACTTCAGACTTCTCTTTTTCCTGCCACACCACTAGTGGGGCACAAATTTGGAGCCCAGTAAGAGCTTGTTGGAAAAGCAACAAATAAAAAAAACATGAGGGTTTACCCCAGTTCTGTAGGAAATAGGATGATGGTACGTACCTCCCTTGCAGTTTTATGGTTCGGACAAAAGACCACACATAAAACAACTCCCTGGCTCCTTGAGCTATATATACAATTGAGGGTCTTGAGCTGATTGATCTCTTAGCTCTGAAGCACAAACATTTGGGCTGAATATATATATATATATATATGTATATATATATATATATATATATATATATATATATATATATATATATATACACTCTATTAGCTCGTGGCCACACAGTTTCTAAGTGACAAAGCAGGGATTCAAACTCATATCCTTGACACTTGGTGGCCTTCCAAGAAGGCAGTTCACCTGACTCTACACAGTGTGCGACACTCTTCAATTTTGTCTTCCGAATCGTTACAGCTGTCCCCCGGCTACACCTTTAAAACTTCTGTCGATCGCATTCCCATAAGACTGCCCTCCCCTACCCCATAGCCGGCCTCCAGGAAAGAAGAAGCGGCTCCGCGGCGCCTGGGCTGGGCAGAGAGTCTCGGCCCACGTGGCCCTGGGCCTGGGAGGGCGGAGCTCTAGGCCCCGCCCCCAACTCGGCCCCACCCCCGGCCGGGCGCCCGCGCTCTCCCACCCCCCGCGGGCCCTGGGGGCCGCTCGCAGGTGTTCGCTGGCGCCCGGATGTCTGAGCTCTGGCTCCACTCTGGCTCCGGCTCCCTCCGCAGCCTGCGGGCGGGGCTCCTAGCCCATCCGGAGCCTCGCGGCGCCCCCGCCGCTTCTGCCAGCAGCGCGGCCTGCAGCTCCCAACCTCCCGGCCTGGGTGAGCCCCCCCTTACCCGGCCGAGTCGCTGACCCCACTGCTCTCGCGCTGCCCCCATCGGCGCTCGGGCCGCTGCAGCCTGGCGGCGCCCCCACCCCGCTTCCTGACTCGGCCCGGCGGCCGCCTGCCTCGCACCCCGCTCCTTCCTTCCTTCATTCTTTCAGGCAACGCGCATTCCTCGGGTGCCTGCGACGTGCCCTGCACAAGGCCTCGCCGACCTTCCGAGAGTGGCCTCGAGCCACCAGGCTTCCCTGCCCTCCCTTCCCACCCCGCCTGAAGCTGGCGGTGACGCCCTACTTTACTCTAGAGTTCTCTGATTATTCTCCCTCCATTTAGACTTCAGTCCGAGGCAAGGCTAGGAGGTCGCTGTGTAATTATGATGGAGTCGGTCTGCTGCATGGCCCGAACTGGGGTTCCAAGCAGCTTTGGTAATAGTTTGTCGCCTGGCCTCATGGATTAGATGTGGGGTCAGGATAAGGAGACTTAGAGACCAAGGTTTGGGGGTTGCCTTTGACAAGCTATGTAAGGAGGGGCAGCTTTCAGTAAGCCCCTCCCCCAGCTCACACATCCCTCCCCGGTGGGGGCCTCGCCATCATCTTAGCCTTCCTGTTGGAGACACCCACTTTCCACCAGCACTCTGCTCTTTTGAGCCAAATGTCATAGGCAGAAGCCTCCTTGGGCCTGAAGCCCTGTTGTGAATAGAAACCCATGTTGGCCAGGGTAGGAAGGGGCAGCACCCAAGAACCAAATGTGTTTAGCAGAGAGCTGTTGTTCCTCCCAGTACCCTTTTCCCATTTGGTCACAAATCCCCTGTCAGGGATGGGAGGACCCCAAGGCCTCACACATGTGGCCTGTTCAGAGACATCCAGCAAGCTAGTGGTCAAGACAAGACTCGTAAGTAGGGTATGATGGCATGTGCTTGTTTGTACTCAGGACTCTCAGGCAGGAGGATCCTGAGTTTGAGGCCAGCCTAGGATACATAGCAAGAACTAGTCTTAAAACTGGATAAGGGGCTGCAGAGATGGCTCAGAGGTTAAGAGCACCCGTGGCTCTTCCATAGGACCAGAGTTTGGTTCCCAGCACCCACATCAGTTCCAGGGCCTCCAATGCCCACTTATTGTCTCCATGCGTGTGGCATACTCACACTAATACAATGAAAATAATCTCTAAAAGAAATGGGTGGATCTGGTGGTAGCGGCAAATATTTATAATCCCAGCACGCAGGAGGCAGAGGCAGGGGAATCTCTGAGGCCAGTGTGGTCTGCAGAGCAAGTTCTGGGACTGCATAGAGAAACCCTGTCTTCAAAAATAAACCACGCATGGTTGCAAATACCTGTCTGTATGTAATCCCTATACTTGAAAGGTAGAGGCAGAAAGACCAAGAATTCAAAGGTGATCTTCCACTACATTGAAAATTGGAGGCCAGAGTCAGCAGGTTAATGGAGCTAGCTGCCAAGCCTGATGACCCAAGTTCAACCCCCAGAGCCTACATAGTGGAGAGAAGGGACTTCCACAAGTTGTCCTTACATGCATACTGCAGTATGCATGTGCACCCCCACACACACACACATAAGAAATTTTATGAAGTCGGAGGCCAATCTGAGCAGCATTAGACTCCATCTCAAAATGCTGGGGAAGAACAGCAGATAAACAAACAGAAAAACTGAAATATCTAAACGTAAAAGACAAAGTTTGAGCCGAAACCTCCTGGATTCCCATCGCATTCTCTCTTCACCCATTGAGCTCTCCCGAAGCCAGCAGGGGTATTATTCCCGCTTTGGGGTGGGGTAGGCTGGAGTCTTGCCAATCCTCAGACCTCACCCACTGCTCTTACACAGAGACTGCTGGAAAGCACAGCCCTACCCAGAGGCTCTGGAAAAAGGCAGTTGGGATGGCACCTCCCGGAAGCCTTGTCTCTTGTCCCTGCCCAGCCCCTTCCCTGCCACCGTTGCCAGGAACAAATGGAGGAAGGGTGACCAAGAGGGGCCGAAAGCCGGGAGGGAGAGAAGGCTCTAAGAACTGCTGGGGCAGCTTAACTGGGTTCCTAGAGACACACACGGAACACATTACCCTACATCAAGGTGGTCGCTGGCCAGCTGGCAGTGGATGGGTTTGGGGCGCAAAGCGTGTGTTCTGTGGCAGGAGGTGCTTAAGGCCCAGCTGACTCCCCAGGATGCGTCTCCCACTCCGAGACCCTGGCTCCCGCTAAGCCTTGTGTAGTTTTCAATCTCTGCTCTTTCTAGCATCCAAACAGTTTCGAGAAAAAGGCCCCTGTACCCTGTACCGATCCCCTGTAAGTTATTCAGGAGCCTCGGGGGCCACCAATAAAGACAACCGCTTTCTCCCCAACTGTCCCCCATTCTCACTGGGGCCAGAGGTCCTGTAGATCGGCCAGTGGGTCCAGATGTGTGACAAACTGCACCATTCATGATCCCTCGGTTTTCTCCCAGGACTTATCCTGGTGGGGGGTCCTACAACCTGTCAATCACCTCTTGCACTGCAGATCCATCTGCATAGACAAGAGCAGCAAGATCTTGTTCTGAGGAGGCCTTTCAAAATGCACAGCCCCTACAGGGCAGGCAACACGGTCTGGAGGGAGGGGTGTCTTCTCTCTCAGTCCTGTGACCCTAAGCTGTTAGGGGTCTTAACAAAAGCTAAGGTAGAGTGACCAGTGTGTTTGTCATCTGCCATGTTAGGAACTTTTGCACAGCTTGGGGCCATAGCTGAGCACAGCGTGTTAGGTCCTGAACACCATTCCTGGCATCTTCAAGCAAAGGGAAAGGAATGCTTTACTTAAGACGTTGAGATGAGGAAGGCAGCACAATTAGGAAGGAGCATGAATTGCAGGCATGAGGACCTGAGAAGGCTGTGCGCAGGAGCACATGTCTGTAATCCCGGAGCTGGGGAGGGAGACAGGAGGACCCTGGGAGTTTCCGTCAAGTCATTCTTCCTGAGTCAGTGACAAACCCTGTCTCAACATACACAGAGAAGAACAATCGAAGATGCCGGACATTGGCCTCTGGCTTCCCCGCCTACAGGCCCTGTGCACATCTGGGCACACACATACAGACAGAAACCCCTAAGAATGTATACCAGCCCCACACAGCCTACAACGGCCCCAGCCGCAGCAGCTCTCCTGGAGCTGGTTTTGCTTGTGTGGGTCTGGGAAGCAGACACAGCTGACGGGAACCCAGGCTTTGACATTTATCAGCTCTGCCAGCACAGGTAAGCCATTTATCCTCCCCGAACCTCGCTGGATTGACATGATGATTACATTTGATGACACGTGTAAAGCTCCTGGCACTTGCTCGGCCCTGGGTGACCCCCACTGGGGAGTCTGCTAGGCCTGGTGTCACATTCCCAGGTTCTTAGGCACTGCTGTTGGCAGCACACGGCAGGCAGCACCTCGAGACCACCTACCCGGTGTTTGTATTCTTCACAGTCCACAGCCCATCCAGGAGGGCACGCTGGCACTTAAGGAATGAGCCATGCAGGGAAGCCACAGGCTGGATTCTGCTCCTCGGCAGTGCCAGCATGGACAAACCTCTTAACCTCTCTGTGTCTGCGGTTCCTCTCTGCCATTCTGCGCGAAGAAACTGAGTCCCACGGTGGAGAAGTGGCTTACACTAGGAAGTGGCTTTTATGGAAAAGAAGTACTCACAGACCTGGAAATAAAAAGCCAAACTCCTGACTCTTGCTGAGCACTTGGGAGGCAGAGGCAGGTGGATCTCAGTGAGCTCGAGAACAGCCCGGTCGACAAAGCGAGTTCCAGGACAGGAACCAAAAGCTACGGAGAAACCCTGTCTCGAAAAAAACAAAAAAAAAAAACAAAAAAACACGCCTTTAATCCCTGCACTTGGAGGCAGAGGCAGGCGGATCTCTGTGAATTCGAGGTCAGCCTGGTCTAAAAGAGCTAGTTCCAGGACAGGCTCCAAAGCTGCAGAGAAACCCTGTCTCAGAAAACAAAAACAAAAGCAAACAAACAAAAAAAGAAACCTTTTCTTAAAAAAACAAAACAAAAAAGCCCAACTTAGGGGCTAGAGAGATGGCTCAGAGGTTAAGAGCACTGGGTGCTCTTCTAGAGGTCCTGAGTTCAATTCCCAGCAACCACACAGTGGCTCACAACCATCTGTAATGAGATCTGGTGCCCTCTTCTGGCCGGCAGGCATATAAGCAGTCAGAACACTATGCACATAATAAATAAGTAAATCTTGCTGGGCAGTGGTGGCACACGCCTTTGATCCCAGCACTCGGGAGGCAGAGACAGGCGGATCTTTGTGAGTTTGAGGCCAGCCTGGTCTACAAGAGCTAGTTCCAGGCCAGGCTCCATAGCTACAGAGAAACCCTGTCTCGAAAAACCAAAATAAATAAATAAATAAATAAATAAATAAATAAATAAATCTTACCCCCCCAAAAAATTCACACACACACACAAAAATAAATAAAATAAAATCTTCCTTTAAAAAAAAAAGCCCAACTCTAGGGGTCATGGTCGCATGGTCTAGGTGACTGTTCTCTGTGGACAGCCATTATCTATGTAGCCAAAGGGAGGCCAAGAGAAGCCACTTGTCCCTCCTCTCTGTCTTGCTCTCCCCTCACTCCCCCCCTTCCCTTTTTTCCTTCTAGGCTGCTCTTCCACTCTCTATATAGCCTTTGACCTTGAACTTTTTCTTTTTCTTTTTGAGGCAAGGTTTCTCTGTGTAGCCCTGGCTGTCCTGGAACTCGCTCTGTAGACCAGGCTTGCCCTTGAACTCACAGAGATCCACCTGCCTCTGCCTACCTAGTGTCAGGATTAAACTTGAGCTTTTTTAAAAAGGCCTACTTATTTTTACTTTGTTTTGCCACATGTAAGTCTGCACAACACATGCATGCAGTGTCTGAGGCGGCCAGAAGAGGGCGACGGACCCCCTGAAATGGGAGTTACAGCTTGCTTTCAGCTGCCCCATGGGTACTGGAAATCCAACCTGAGTCCTCTGGAAGAGCTGAACCATCTTTGCAGCCTGACCTTAAACTTTTGACCCTCCTGCTTCCACTTCCTAAATGCTGGAATCACAGACAAGTACCACCACACCCAGCTTTAATGTCATAATTTATTATTATTATCAAAATCTTGTGTGTGTTTTGGGCACTTACAGGCCACAGCCTGTGGAGGGACATCAGAGGACAACTTGCAGAAGTCAGTTCTCTTCCACCAAGTGAGTCCTAAGGATTGAGCTCAAGGCGTTGGTCTTGGTGGCAGGCACTGAGCCATCTTACTGCCCAGTGCCTGGTGTGCAATGTTGGGTGTTGCTAGGCAAGTGTTCTACCAACTGTTTCTTCTGTCTCTGCTTTAAATGATCACCCTATACACGATTCTAGTAAAATTTCTGCTTGAACAAGTGATGGCAAATACAGGTATTCTAATAGTCACCTATTACACGCCTGTGAGTTACAGGCTTTCCCACTCGTGGGCTATGTGGATTTGGACGTATGACTTAACTGTTTCTGGCCCCAGCATCTACAGCTATGTAGTGGGAGCGACAGTCGTTTCTCCCGCGGACAGATTTGAGAATCAGTTAGCATGTGGTACCCTCCCTCCACCTAGCTGTCCCTCATCATCTCTGTGTGTCCTGAGAAGTCACTGTTGTCGTACATTCTGTAGCCATCTGTGCCTTCATGTAAAAATGTGGCATCTCTTTTCTATTTTGTTCTTTAAGTTGAATTGACATCTCAGGAAGATGTACCAGATTTTTATCACATGGTTTTGTGAGGCCAGGCACCACGCCAGCTTCACCCAGCCACACATGTGCCTACATGAGCACACAAGCCGTGGCTCCTTTCCAAAAGGGCTGGAAAGGGGCTACAAGGAGCTCGAGGTTGCTCTCCACTCTCCCCAGCAGGCTCTGAGGGAGACAAGGCCACCACCAGCCCTGGCTTGGTCCCCCTCTTTCCCTGCGACTCTGCAGAGATCATCACCTCCCTCGGGCTCAGCTTTCTCGTCTCTCCTGTGAAAGGGGGTCCAGCATCTCTACATTTTGGGGTTCTTTTGTATAGTGCTGGGAACTGAACCCACAGCCTCGTGCATGCTAATCAAGTGTTCTTCCACTGAGCCACATCTCCAGTCTTTTCCAGGTTCTTACAAAGTCTACAGAAAGTGTAGAAAGTTCCTGAAAGAGAGTTACTGTCAAATGTCCAGCAATGAGAGTTCTTAGACACCGGCTTGTTTTTGGTTGAGTAAAAATCATTTTAAGGAAATGAACTAAAGCCTTTGTGCCTTACATAAATCGATTTACTTATTACCTTTTCACACCCCAGCTAAGCCAATGAAAGTCTTTCCCCATAAACTTATTTTATTTCATCTTTCAAATATGAATAAGAGATTAAATATGTCTGGACAAGAGAATGAAGGGTGAAGACCACTGAGATTGGGTTTTCACTCTAACATGGGACAGAAAAGAGAAGGACCATTCTGAGGGGTGTGTGTATGTGTTTCTTTAAATAGCTAATAACTTTATGTATTTTTTTTTTTAATTTTGTTGTCTATGGTACTGGGAATCAAACCCAGGGACTCTGGTGTGCTTGCAAACCCTCTCCCTCAAGGCTATCACCCTAGTGCCCCACCCAGTAATTCTGAACCCAGCACAGCTGTGCACTTTGCAATTCTATCACCCAGGGGTCGCAGGCAGGAAGATCAGTAAGAAGTTTAGCCTGAGCTACGTATAAGAATCTGTCTCAACCAACCAGGGCAAAGCAAAACCAAGATTATTTTGAGAACTCACTGAGGTGGTATATGTAAAGATGTGGGACAAGCCAGAACTCTCTCTCTCTCTCTCTCTCTCTCTCTCTCTCACACACACACACACACACACACACACACACACACGTCGACATTCTCAGAGATAGGACATGGTTGCTTACCCTTGGGCCTCAGCGTTGGTGGTGTAGTGATAAACTCAATAACACTAATAGTGGCAACATTCATTGTTGAACACTTAGTTGTACAAGATCTGTGCTACACACATGTTGGGCTTGGCAACATGGTTCTGCCATAAGTATGCCGGCTGTGCCAGCCTGACGACCTGAGTTGGAGTCCTAGAGCCCACAATGAAAGAACAGGAAGGAAAAAAGCCGGGCGGTGGTGGCGCACGCCTTTGATCCCAGCACTCGGGAGGCAGAGACAGGCGGATCTTTGTGAGTTTGAGGCCAGCCTGGTCCAAAAGAGCTAGTTCCAGAACAGGCTCCAAAGCTACAGAGAAACCCTGTCTAGAAAAAAAACAAGAACAGAAAGGCCCCTTAAAATCTGTCTTCTGCCCTTCATGTGCGCATTGTCACAACAGCGCACAAATTGATATTCAGAAGCTAAGGATGCTCAGTGAATTTTGAGAGCATCTTCTTGAAAGTCTTTTATCTTTGAATGGAAAGCATTTAAATGTTCTTGGTTGATTCCATATCTAAAATATTTTTCTGTGGTTTTGTTGTTTTGGTTTGGTTTTTGAGACAGGGTTTCTCTGTGTAACAATCCTGGCTATGGAACTCGCTTTGTAGACCAGGCTGGCCTCCTGCCTGCTTCCACCTCCCAAGTGCTGGGGTTACAGGTGTGCACAGCCACCACCACAGGCTGCTTTTGTTTCTCTTAGACAGGTTCTCACTCTAGTCTAAGCTAGCCTGGAACTTATGTAGCCAGTCTAGCCTCATCCTCAGCAATCTTTCTGTTTTGACTCTCAATTGCTGGGATTAGAGGTCTGAGCCATCACCATGTTCCACTTCCTGCAGTGTTGTTTTTGGTTGTTTTTTGTTTTGTTTTGTTTTCAGAGGCTCACGTAGCCTAGGCTATCCTTGAATTTAATGTGTAGTCAAGGATGACCGTGAACTTCTAATCCTCCTGCCTGTACCTCTGGAGTGCTGGGATTCCAGGGTTATATCACCACGGGGTTACGAAGTGTGACGGTCAAACCTGGGGCTACATTCATGCTCCCTAACACTGAAGCTTCATTTGTATGGTGTTGGGTTTTTATGTATAGTTATTTATTTTTATTTTATGTGCATTGGTGTTTTTCCTGCATGTGTGTCTGTATGAGGGTGTCAGATCATGGAGTTACAGACAGTTGTGATCTCTCATATGGGTGCTGGGTCCTCTGGAAGAGCAACCAGTGCTTTTAGTCACTGAGCCATCTCTCCAGCCTCTGTATTGTTTTTTTTTAAATACAAAAAATATCTGTTCTACTTTTTAAAAATTTATTTATTATGTATATATTGTTCTGGGCACCAGATCTCAATATAGATGGGTGTGAGCCACCATGTGGTTGCTGGGAATTGAACTCAGGACCTCCGGAACAGCAGTCAGTTCTCTTAACCTCTGAGCCATCTCTCCAGTCCCCTCTACTTTTTCTTTATGTGTTTCTCACATGCAGATGAGGTCATTTTAATTCTGATCCTTATGCATCTAGGGCCAAATCAGCTGGAGAGCAGCATGGCAATGTGGGTTGGCCGTGTGGTAGGAGCGGCGCTTGCCCAGCTCGTATTCAGCACCCCACGGACACATCTGTACATCCTTATTATACGTGGATTAAAGATCAGCTGGCCTCATATAATGGAGTCCCAGGAATGGGTCATAGTAGTAATAGCTTCCCCCACTCTTCCTTCCCTCCTCTCTCATGCACTGGCTGTTGCAGAGGGCAGCAGTGACCCTCTGAGATCTGGCCAGCTAGAGACAAAGCCCTTTGAGCTGCTCTTCTCCCTCACACAGCCTTGCAGCTCCTTCTGCAACGCTTCCCCCATTCTGAGACCCTCAACCTGCTGCTCAAGCCCCACCCTCTTCAGAAAAAGGCCCCTGAGCTTCCGCATCACCGAAGCCTTGACCACTATGAGCGTCCTGTGGTGCTCTGCCCATGTGTAGCACCTTCCAATGCCGTGTAAAGCTTGTTAGTAGCAAGCAGGAGAGAGACAGAGACGGAAACCTGGAGAGATCACTCAGTGGTCAAGAGTGCCATTACCGCTCATGCAGACCTGAGTTCAGTTCCCAGTTCTCACAGGAAATTGACAGCTGCCTGTACCTCAACAGCCAACCTCTGGCCTCTGTGGGTACACACAGACACATTCACATGATTTAAAACAATTACACACACACACTTAAGAGATCAGGGTGTGGCGGCACTCACCTTTAATCCCAGCACTCAGGAAGAACAGGAGGATGGATGTCTATGAGTGTGAAGCCAGACTGGTCTACATAGTGAGTTTCAGGCCAGCCAGGCTGCACAGTGATACCCTGTTGAGGACGGAGGAGAAGAAGAAATAAAAACAAACCAGCAAACAGACCAGACTTGGACTGGCAGGATGGCTCATTTGGACAGGCACCTGCTGTTCAATCCCCAAGCACCCAGGTAAGGCCAAGGCAGCACCCTTGTCTTCTCACTGGGCTCACTGGGGGTCCCTGGAGCTTGGTGGCCACCTGTAGTTCGACAGAGTCAGTGAGCTCCAGGTTCAATGAGAGACTCACTTTCAAAAACAATGTGTGTGGGTGGAGAGACGCTCAGTGGTTTAGAGTCCTTGCTGTGCTTGCAGAGGACCTGAGTTCTGTTTGTAGGGCCTAGGTGTCAGCTCTTAACTCTTCCAGGGACCCCAGGCTCTCTTCTGACCTCTGCAGGAGTCAGTTTCATGCTATGCACATACATTCATAAAGGCAGAACACTCATACATCAGATACAACTTAAAAATCGAAAACTTAAGAAAAAATGTTGGTGACTGAGAAAAACACTCATTGTTAATCACTGACCACTACACACACACAGATGAGAGAGAGAGAGAGAGAGAGAGAGAGAGAGAGAGAGAGAGAGAGAGAGAGAGAGAAATTAGCTGGGGTGTGTGTGTGTGTGTGCATGTCTGTGTTTAATCCTAGCACTTAGGAGGCAGAGACAAGTAGATCTCTGAGTTCGAGGCCAACCTGGTCTACAGAGTGATTTCCAGGACAGCTAGGGCTACACAGAAATCCTGCCTCAAAGAACATTATTGCTATTATTTTGTTGCTGGGTATCAAAGTAAGACCTGGTGCTTGGGGCTGGAGAGATGGTTCAGAGGTTAAGAGCACTGGCTGTTCTTCCAAAGATACTGAGTTCAATTCCCAGAAGCCACTTGATGGCTCACAACCATCTGTAGTGAGATCTGGTGCCTTCTTCTGGCCTGCAGGGATACATGCAGACAGAGCACTGTATATATAACAAATCTTTTTTTTTTTTGTTTTTGTTTTTGTTTTGTTTTTTTGAGACAGGGTTTCTCTGTGGTGTTTGGAGCCTGTCCTGGAACTAGCTCTTGTAGACCAGGCTGGTCTCGAACTCACAGAGATCTGCCTGCCTCTGCCTCCCAAGTGCTGGGATTAAAGGCGTGCACCACCACCGCCCGGCTATATAACAAATCTTAAAACAAAACAAAAAAGCCTTGTACTTGCTAGGCAATCTGAAACTCAATTACACCTTCAACCTTCTAAATTTTTTTGTTTTGTTTTGTTTTTTTGAGGTAGGGCTTCTTTGTATAACGTCCTGGCTGTCCTGGCACTCACTTTGTAGACCAGGCTAGCCTCAAACTCACAGAGATCCTCCTGCCTCTGCCTCCCAAGTGCTGGATTAAAGGCATGTGCCACCACCGCCCAGCCAGAATTTTTTGTAAATTCATCATTACATTTCATCCTTTAAGTCTTTCTAAGTCTGCAAGCCATAGATGGGCACCTGAGGCCCACATCCCAAGGCATGCCTCAACTTCTCTGAACTCATTCACCCTGAGGACCTTGTATGTGGGCTTTTGGCCTGACATCTTCCTCAGCAATTTAATAAAACAGGTGTCTTCATGTGTTGCGGGCGTTGTAACTCTGGTAGATGAAATAACCTGCACAAGTCACACAGCCGGGAAGGGACAGCGGCAGGAGTGTGTCAAAACTAGTCCCCTCCAGCCTTTTATTTAGTGCCTGGAGGCCTTTGGGCTTTGTTGTTAGGGAGCCTCCATCTGGCACCCCAAAGCAAGGGTGACTACCAAGACTGCCCCCCTCACCCACCTCCCTCAGCCTCAGCATCTAGGGTCAGGGGGCTCATGCAGAGGGCACACAAGGCCATGCTGCAGCCATGATCTATACATACAAGCCAAGCAACCCCCAAGGCCCATTGTCTACCGCAGAGACAATATAGATAAAGGACCCAGCCTAGTGGGCTGCTTGCATCAATCTGTAGCCATGGAAACCCCTACGGAGACAATTCCAAAGCCCTCCCGTCAACCCCCCCCCACACACACACACCCTGCAGCTGTGTCCCAGCCCCCAGCGGGAGAGGAACTGTTGGTAATTGCCGCCTCCCCAACCACTGCCACCTCCAAATGGGACACAGCTGGATCACCCTTAAACCCCCTCCTCCAGCAGAACTGATACTGCTAAAAGGTCCCTGGGCCTCAAGCTCTAAACCTGGCAGGTCAGTTTAAGGTTCTAAGGCGTTGCGAAATGCCCTTGATCCCAGGGTCAAACAAGGGAGAAAAGGTTCAATAGAATCCGCCACCGTAGAAACAGTGACAGCGCAGATTTTCGGCGTGTGACTGCCCTCTTGTGGCCAGTTGCTGCAACTGTCAGCTGCCGCACTGGAGGAGAGAACTATCTTCTGGGCTATGTAACTACTGTGTTTCAGATGCTCGCACATGTTCTAACTAATCATCACCCTGTTTGTTGGGAGTTCCTATCCTACTTAGGAATGCTTAAGCCGAGGCTTCCAGAGAACATCGCAAGGTAAAAAAGCCGGCTGTTAGGAGGGCTAATCTAGGCAGCATTAACTCAAAATACCTGCCATCATCTGCCTCAAGGCTTTGGGGAAATGATCAAACTGTTCAGTTCTCTGTTCACTGCTGTTGCTATGACCAAAATAACAACTTATGGAAGAAAGAGTTTATTCAGCTTACAACCCCAGGTTAGACCGTTACTTTGGGGAAGTCAAGGCAGGAACTTGAAGCATCATACCCACAGTCAAGAGCAGAGAGAGAATAAATGCATGGTTCTTTGCTTACTTGCAGTCAGTGAGATTTCTCCTCTTCTCTTAGACTACTGTGGACCCCCTGCCTGGGGAATGGTGCTGCCCACAGTAGGCTGGGTCTTCCTGCAATCATGACAGTCCCTGACAGACCTGCCCACAGCAACCTGATCTAGATAATCCTTCTTTAAAAAAAAAAAAAGATATTATTTATTTATTATGTATATAGTGTTCTGCCTGCATGTATGCCTGCTATCCAGAAGAGGGCACAGATCCCATTACACATGGTTGTGAGCTACCATGTGGTTGCTGGGAATTGAACTCAGGACCTTCAGGCAGTGCTCTTAACCACGGAGCCACCCATCCAGCCCTAGATAATCCCTCATTAGTATCCTCTTCCCAAGTGACTGTGGGTTGAGTCAAGTTGGCACATAAGCTAGCCAGCATACCCTCTCAATCTGTTTCTCCAATTGTTTTTTTAAATAATTTATTTAATTTTATGCACATTGGTGTGACAGTGTTAGATTCCCATCCAAACTGAGTTACAGACAGTTGTGAGCTGCCTTGTGGGTGCAGGGAGTTTTTGAACCCGGGTCCTCTGGAAAGGCAGCCAGTGCTCTTAACCGCTGAGCCAACTCTCCAGCCCCCCCACCCCCCGTTTCACCATTTATTATGTTATTATAAGAATCAGGAAGATCACCGGTGGATGTTTCTAAGCCTTCAGGAAGCTGACCCACATGTATAGAGAGGACAGATAGTATTCTGGGGCATTTCATTGAGTGTTCCCTGGCCTCGAGTCACATGGCTGCTTTGATAGTGGAGAGCTTCTGGGTGGGTCACAGATAGAGCATCCCTTATCCAAAACGCTTGGCCCCAGATGTGTTTTGGACAGCACACATACGTAAGCATATTTGCATATGCATGATGAGATATAGTATGCCCCTGGGACCCAGGTCCAAACATAAAGTTCATTAGTATAACAGGACTCACCTGTTAGGCAAGTGATGTGTCACTGAGCCGCCTCCCTTCCCCCAGCTCAAACCTTGGACCTTCACTTTGACTGCAGAGGTTCTCAATCTGTGGGTCACGACCCCTTTGGGGTTGAATGGCCCTTTCATGGGGGTTTCACATCAGGTATCCTGCATAGATACTTAAGATTCATAACAGTAAAAAAAAAAAATCACAGTTGTGAAAGTAATTTTACAGCTGAGTGGGGGGTCGCACCATGAGGAACTGTATTAAAGGGTTGCAGCGTTAGGAAGGTGAAGAACCACTGTGATCATGGTGATAGTGTCGGTGTCCAAAGCTTTGCCCAGAATGCACGAGATTCCCACTCCGTCTCTCACACTGATTAGAAATAAGTTTCTGATTGGCTGGGTGAGAGAAAATAGCCACGGTGGGTAGAGGAGTACAAGGGGGAAATGGGCTGGAGGGAAAAGCTATGCTTCTTTCTGGGGGAGGGGGGCCAGGAGAAAGGGAACACTGTTAGCCTCTGAGGTGACCTAGCCCTCTCTGACCTCACAGCCCCCTGATAGAATTTCCCCGGACACAAAGATCCAGAGACTGTGTCAGTGGCCTGAGACTGTTCCCAGGGAGGGGCCAAGTGACCTGCCAAGGACTTCACACACCTCCGATGGAGATTAAGCCTTTCAGGGGCTCTGGGCTGGACAAGGAGCACTTTTAATCCAACGGGGCAGGCGGGGAGTAAAAACAGTCGTGATTACCATGGAGTTGACGCTGGACTGAAATACTCATGGCATGGCAGGAACTGGGGTCATGTCAGCAGCTGAGGTTGGACACCAGCCGTCACCACCCGACACCAGCAAGATTCCAGAGACCGACTGTCCTGGAACTCGCTCTGTAGACCAGGCTGACCTCAAATTCACGGAGATCCGCCTGCCTCTGCCTCCACCTCCAAGGGCTGGGATGAAGAATGTGCAACACTATGCCTGGTTAAGACCAAAGGGCTCTGGTCTTGTTTTCCCATCTTAACCCTTGATCTAAGCCCTGCTGAGCCCTTTGCCTAAGACCAAGCGCTACTGGGGTCCCAGGTCCATTTTGGTTTTGTGGTGGAGAGTGAACACAAAGGTCTGCCGAGGCAAATGCTATATTCGATACTGTCCCGGGGTGCTGTGCAGCCGGCTGCTGTAAATTAGATGCTGTGCTCAGAGACAGCGGCGTGCAGCTGCTTGCTTCATTACCAGCCTCCACCCGGTCACGTGATCTCCTTTAAAAGACCCCCCTCTCCCACTCTCTCCATCTCCTAGTCTCTCTGTCTGCCTGTCTCTCTCAGGTCCCCACTCCGAGATGGCCTTTTGCTCTCCTCCCTCCCCCAGTAAACCTCTTGCCTTAGATCTGTTGTGTGGAGTGACCTCTTAGCAGGCCTGTCCAAGGTACCTTCCTGCCGTTACTTCTCAGCTTAGTCTGGATTCCTGACTTTGCTCCAAAATTTCACTTCTATTGGTCTGAAGCATTAAGGCACACTTTTTTTTTTTTTTTTTTTTTTTTTGGTTTTTCGAGACAGGGTTTCTCTGTGGTTTTGGAGCCTTTCCTGGAACTAGCTCTTGTAGACCAGGCTGGTCTCGAACTCACAGAGATCCGCCTGCCTCTGCCTCCCAAGTGCTGGGATTAAAGGCATGCGCCACCACCGCCCGGCTACTTTTTTTTTTTTTAAATTGGGAGTTCTTTGAATCAGGAATGAATATAGAATGCATGACATTCTCAGTGACTTAACTGGTTAACAGAAAGGAGGAGGCCTGGTGAAGCTCACCTGTAATCCCAGTATCCTAGTGCTCAGGGCAGGGGCTGAGCTTGAGGCCAGCCTGGACTTTACAGTGAGGCCTTATCCAAAAAGCAAGAAACAGAGCTTGGTGATAGACAGCTGTAATTCCAGCACTCAGGAGATGGAGGCAGAGGGATCAAGAGTTCACAGCTGTCCTTGGCTACAGAGAAAATTGGAAGCCAGCATGAAGAAAGACATTTAAGCAGAACACCTTCGGTACTCGGGGAACAGAGGGGTCAGGCAGTTGGGAGAAGCGTGTTGATCAGAACTCTAGGCCCACGTGTGAAGAGACTGGAGATTAGAGGTGCTGGAGGGCGGGGGTGTGGCTTGCTGGATCTTTAGCTAGAGAGTGAAAGGCAGGGTGCCCTAGGGAATAGGTGGGGAAAGCTGATATGGGTGGCGCTCCCCCAAACTGCCCTAAATACCTCCAGTGTTTTTCTCTCTGTGTCTTCCTCTAGGCTGGTCTTGAGCTATTGGCAATCCTCCTGCCTTATCCTCCCAAGTGCTGGGATTATGGATATGAGCCACTAAATCCAGTGGGAAAAAAATTGTACTAGACCAGAAGTAAATGTTTTATTGTTTGTTTGTTTCTCTGTGTACCAGTTCTGGCTGTCCTGAAACTCACTTTGTAGACCAGGTTGGCCTCAAACTCACAGAGATCTGTCTGCCTCTGCCTGCGGAGTGCAGGGATTGTAAAGTGTGTGGCATCATCTTTTTTTTTTTTAAGGTAATTTTTTAAATTGAATTTCCTTTTTAAAAGATTTATTTTATTTATTATGTAAACAGTGTTCTGTCTGCATGTTTGCCTGAACGAACGCCAGAAGAGGGCGCCAGATCTCATTATGAATGGTTGTGAGCCACCATGGGAATTGAACTCAGAACCTCTGGAAGAGCAGGCAGTACTCTTAACCTCGGAGCCATCTCTCCAGGCCCTAGCTAATGTTTAAGTTAAATTTATTCGTTGATAATTTCATGTATGTATGTTATGCTTTCTGATTACTCTTACGCCCACTCTTTTATCTACTTCCCACTCCTGTCCCCGTCCTCCCCCCCCCCCCCCCGCCCCAGAACACCATTTTCCCTCAATTCTGGAGATTGTAGCAAACACCTCACCAAGTCCTCTATAACTGAGCTATACCCGCAGATAGATGGTCCCCTTTCACGTGGGGTCATCTTCACAGGTCCCAGCATCTGTGAAAAACATCTTCGGCATCTAGAAACATCTGGTAAGAATCTGACCAAATTGGTCGCCTAGGCTTTCCCACCAGGGCTGCATCTTCCCTCCCTGTCTTAGCACGCACGCTCCAAGGGGATCGGTGAGACGCTCCGCGGCAGATGCGCCAGCTGACCTCTAGATGGCACCCTTTCCCTTTCGCCCCGGCAGCCTCCATTCAAAGGCCGAGAGAACGGAACCTGGCGCCAAAGGGCTTGTATCACCCACTGCGTGTGAGCAAGTTCACCGTGCCCACAGCCGCGTCCTCAGCAGAGAGCCCTTGCACCCGAGAAAACAAAAGATTTAAAATCACGCAGAATGGTGGGCATAGGGCCATTTGCCTTTTATGTGCTCCCCTTCCCTATCTATAATGGAGACTGAGGTATCCCCAGCAAATGCTAGGCTGGTTTTCTGTTCTATAGACCTGTCCACCCTGGGATTCTTCGAGTATTTCACATAAACTGGATCTTATAATATGTGGCCTTTAGTATCCAGTTTCTTCCACTTGGCGAAATATTTTCAAGGCTCATCCATGTTGGGGTGTAATTGGTTCTTCTTTGTTTTTTATGGTAAAAAGTATAGACCGCACATGGGGACCCACGCCTATAATCCCAGCCCTTAGAGGCAAGGCAGGCGAATCTCTGTGAGTTCAAAGCCAGTCTGGTCTACAGAATGAAGTCCAGGACAGCCAGAGAGGTACAGAGAGAAACACACACCAGTTGTAAGGCTACAAGTTTTCTTTATGTATCTGTTTATCAGTTGATGACACCTGTGTTATTTTTACTCTGGAGTCATTAAACATACCTTCTCTATGAACACTAATGTGCACACATGTGCTACATAAGGGTCTCACTTACGTAGCCACGGCTGGCTTGGAACTTCAGAGACCTGGCTGTCTCTGTCCCACTGAGTGCTAGAATTAAAGGCTAGAACCAAGGACATGTGCCACAACGTCTAGTCTGTGAATACACTTTTATGTAGAGAAGCATTTCCTTTCTTCCTTCCCTCCCTTCCTTTCTTCTTTCCTTTTTTCCTTTCTTCTTTCCTTCATCCCTTCCTTTTTCTTTTTCCTGAGATAGGGTTTCTCTGTGTAGTCCTGAAACCTGCTCTATAGACCAGGCTGGCCTTGCACTTGGAGATCCGCCTGTCTCTACCTCCCAAGAGCTGTGATTAAAGGTGCTCGCCACCAGTGCCTAGCGCACATCACGATCTTAACAGGGTTTTCAAGTTTAGAGCCAGGATTACTATTACTAGATCATACTGTAGTTGTTTGCCTATATATTTATTTATTGTTTGCTTTTTTGTTTTGAGATTTTTGAATCTCACTTAGTAGACAAGATTCTTGAACACATAGAGATCTGCCCACCTCCCAAGTGCTGTGATTAAAGGTGCATGCCACACGTCCAGACTTTGCTTTATTTATCTATCTATGTATGGATTTGGTGGAATAAGACCTGGGCATACCGTGGAGCTTGAGTCCTGAGGTTACGGGCCTTCCTTCTCTATCTGTGTGTGGCTTTTTGAGAAACTGCCAAATTGTTTATGAAGCAGCTGCGCTAACTCTTTTCTTCCAGCCATGCAAGAGCTCGGATTTCCCTACTTCCTGGCCAACACTTGCTTGTGTCCATCTCTCTCAAGATGGCCATGCCAGTGGGAAGCAGAAGAATCTCACAGCAATTTGCTATCTCCCAAGGGACTAACAATTTCTTTCTTTCTTTCTTTCTTTCTTTCTTTCTTTCTTTCTTTCTTTCTTTCTTTCTTTCTTTCTTTCTTTCCAGGGTTTCTTCTGTGTGGCCATGGCTGTTCTGGAACTTGCTCTGTAGACCAGGCTAGCCTCAAATTCACAGAGATCCACCTGCCTCTGCCTCCTGAGTTTATTTTCATTTATATGTGTGTGCCTCCTGAGTTTATTTTCATTTATATGTGTGTGCCTGTGTGATTTTTTTTTGTACCATATGCACGCAGGAACTGGAGTTTCAAGCAGTTGTGAGCCAACATGTAGATGACGGGAACCAAGTCTGAGTTCTGTCCTCTGCAAGAGGACTCAGTACTCTTTTTTAAAATTTTTTTATGGTTTATTTAGCTTTATTTTATGTGCATTGGTGTGAAGGTGTCAGATCCCCTGGAACTGGATTTTCAGACAGTTGTGAGCTGCCATATGGGCACTGGGATTTGAACCCGGGTCCTCTGGAAGAACAGTCAGTGCTCTTAACCGCTGAGCCATCTCTCCAATCCCACTGTTTATCTTGCTCGTGCTTTCTGTGTGTGTGTGTGAGAGAGAGAGAGAGAGAGGGAGAGAGTGAGAGAGAGAGAGAGACAGACAGACAGACAGACAGACAGACAGAATCTTGTTCTGTAGCCCTGGCTAGCTTGATATTTGCTCTGAAGCCCAGGGTGACCTTGACACAAGGCAATCCCCCTGTTTTAGCCTGCTGGGTACCAGGACTGCAGGTGTGAACCACCACATCTGGCTCTCTGGGAAACCTGCACCAATTATTTTAGGCTTTGATAAACAGGATTTTGAGCAGAGGCATCTGTCAGAGATATTTCTTCAGAAGACACACCAGGGATGACAGATGTAGGGAATGGAAGTTTGCATTGGCTTGGGGAATTTTCCAAGGCTCTTTGTGCCTGGCTGGGAAAAAGACTTTGTTATCAGCTCTGTGCCTCAGGCAGGTCCTTCATGCAGGAGTTATTTGGCAGGGTCTCACGTAGTCCAGGTTGGCCTAAAGCTGCGCAGTTGAGGCTGTCCCCAATGGCTGCTCTTGCCTCCACCTTCCGTCCTCTGTGACTGCAGACATGAAACACCACTTCCGGCCTGCGCACGCGCTTTCCACTGCCAGCAACATCTGCAGCCCAGGGATCCCTGGCTCATGCACAAGGCAAGGATTTCCAAGACTGGAGCTTCATTCAATGACCTTCGTGTATGGCTGTGGGGAGATGGCTCAGCGGTTAAAAGCACTTGCTCTTGCGAAGGACCCAGGTTCAATTCCCAGCACCCATATGGAAGCTCACAAGCATCAGTAACTCCAGTTCCAGGACACCGGATGCCCTCTTCTGACCTCCTTGGGCACCAAGCATTCACGTGGCACACAGACATATATGCCAGCAAAGCAATCATACACATACAATAAGTACATCTTTAAAAAGAAAGACCTTAGTGCCTTGGGAGACAGATTGAAGTTTGCACCGATTTCGTCTCTAAGCAGCTTTTTGTCAAGTCTTTTTCACTAAGCAGTTCCCAACCTGTGAGTTGCAACTACTTTGGGGGTGGAACAAACGACCCTTTCACGGGGGTCGCCGAAGACCACTGAAGACCACAGATATTTACATTATTATTCGTAATAATGGCAAAATTAGTTTTCAAGTAGCAACAAAAATAATTTTATGGTTGGGCGGTCACCACCACACGAGGAACTCTACTGAAGGGTATCAGCACTAGGAAGGCTGGAACCCCTGACTGACACTCACTAGATAGATCAAGCTGGCTTTGAACTCACTGAGACCCATCTGCCTCTGCCTGCCACCTGCTGAGGTTAAAGACCTTGACCACTCTGCCTGGTTGAGGACACACGCTTTTAATCCCAGCTTCAAAGGTGTAAGAGGTAAAGCTGGGAGGGCCAGCATCCTGACTGAGATGGTAGCCTGAAGCATGGCTAGGGCAAGGATTCAAGCCGAGGAAGACCTGCTTGAGCTCAGCACCCACACCTCCCGCAGGAATCCATCCGTTCCCAGGCAGTGAAACTCCAAAGCCAGCCCTGACTACCCGAAACTCCACCACAGAGAACTGGCTCTCGGCCCCCCTCGCTGGCTGCTGGCTCCCTCCTTTTCTCCCAGCCCCACCCTGCCACCTCCACTTCCCTCCCTGGCCCTGGGGCTCTGCTTCTGTTTCAAACCTGCTCAGCCACAATTCCTTCCAGGTTCCCTCATCTGTAGAATGGGGATAATAACAGTGCAGTGTCCTGCGGGGATCAGAGGAGACGCTGAGGTGAAGTGTACCGAGTGGTTTCTAGCGACAGACCAGGGACCGTCGCTACCACTGTCTGATGAATGGTGCCTTTGAAGACCTTAGCCACAAGCCCAGTGGGAGTGGCAGCTTTATCTGTAAGCAGTGGCTGAAGGAATGGAGTTCTGAGGGGTCGGGCAACGCTGTCCGCGGTTATTCAGCAGGAAGTAGGGGGCAGGACTTTCTGAGTTCAAATCTTGCTACTGCCTCTTTTTGTCGGACACATGAACAAGTCATAATCAATATTTATTATTTACCTTCTGCTTGTCATACCAAGTCCCATTCAAAGAGAGATTTGACAGTGATCATTGCAAGTGCTTACAATACAAGGCAAGAAGGCCAAGCCTTGCTTGAGGCAGAACATAATAAACATTGAAAGAAAGTAAAAGGCCTTCTGGATGAAAGAGGGGAAATAGGCAAGGGAGACTTCCTGGAGGAGGAGAGGTTTAAACTGGGCCTGGAAGGACCAGTGAGATATTTAGAATGTTTCTTAAAATTTTATTATTATTATTTGTTATTTTCAAGACATGGTTTCTCTGTGTAGCTCTGGTTGCCCTGGAACTCAATCTGTTCTGTAGACCAGGCTGGCCTTGAACCCAGAGATCTGCCTGCCTCTGCCTCTGCTAGGATTAAAGACGTGGGCCACCAGTGCCCTGCGAGATACCGTGGACTAAAGATGTCTGTGTTCCAGAGACAATGTCTGACGTAGCCACAGCTGCCGATTCCTGAGGCTCTGTGGGGCAGGCCCTGTGCAGAAGGGTCTGCACATTTTCTCCTGAGATTTCTCTGTGATCCTATGAAGTATCATTAGGGATGAAAAAACAAGACCCAGAGAATTGAGAAAGCTTGTCAAACAGCTTGGGTAGAGGGTTAAAGGGGTGAAATTCAGAAAGCTGGGGACAAGACCTGGGCTGCCTAATTCCTGATGCCTGAATGATGTCTTAATCTGGAGACTCACTCTGAAGGGCTTTGAATGCCAAACTTAAAAACAACCCCCCCCCCACAGCTGACCTTGAATAGGCCAGCACCTGCTGACGCCCCTGTCACTAGCTGTTCAATACTCTCTCAGCCTCTTCAGCTGGAGAGATGTGAGCTGTGCATGTCCAGCAAGGCACGGTTATGAATAAGGAAGACTGTTGAGGTGAAATAATTGTTCAGGAGAAACCTGGAGGTGTTTAACCCAGTAAGAGTGCTGGGTTCTGGGAAAATGACTGTTCCCCCCTCCACCCCCAACCCGCAGACTCTGGACCCTCGCCCCCGCTGTGTCTGCCACGGCTACACCAGAGCTTGGGAGAGTCTGGGCCGAGTTTTCTCTAGAACAAATAAGGACACCCAAGCTGGACTGTCCTAGATTTGACTGCCAACACTCAGATCAGCAAATCTGTGAATGACCCTGGGCAAATTGCAAATTACCCCGCCCCTCTGACTCTCTAGCCTTACCTATCCCCCTGCTCAGGATTGGTGGGATAAATTAAACAACATAACACAGGTTATAGTCTAATCTTGGTGTACTGTACCGGATACAGTAGGCGCTCCATAGATGTTAGTTAGCTCTTCCTGAAGAAATATAAAAGGGAGACTCCACCCTTTCTTTCTTGCCCCTCCCCCTCTGCCAATTAAAGAAATAGGTGTCTGGCTTTCATTTGAAGAGTAAGGGAGATATATTGGCTATATTAATTAATATATTAATAAATGAATATAATCTAGCTAAGCAACAATACAAACAAAAGCTCCTGTGGCCAGGAAAAGGCACTGAGGGTCAAGGCTCAGGTTCAGTCTCTGACTTCCCTCAAGTGTTTGGCCCCCGCCTTCAAGGCACCGGGGCCAATTCCTCTGCGCTATTCGCTGTTCTGTTGGTCGCAATACTGGGAGTCCCAGGTGCACCTCCTGCCTCAGTTTCGCTGGCCGTTAGAGCCAAGAGGGCGCTGCAGTCAACAGATGTCGCGGCCCCTTTAAGCCAGTAAGCTCCTGTTGTAATCGTTGTTTCTTAAACTGAGAAACAGCTCCTTTCCGGGGGCGGGTGGGTGGGTGGAGCCTTAATGTGTTGTAGCAGCCAATCGAAGCGCGGCATTTTCCGCGGGAGATCCGAATTTGGCGGCACGTAGTTTGGCGCTAAAAAAAAAAAAAAAAAAAGAAAAGAAAAAACAAAAAAGAAAGGAAGAAAAAGAAAGAAAGAAAAAAAAGGAGACCGACCAAGGGCCGGGAACTAGAGGGCAAGCGGAGAGCTCAGCAGGGCGTGCAGGACACCCCTCGCGGGTCAGAGCACACGCGTGTCCGCGGAGCCCGTGGGATTCCCGGGACGCTTTCCCGCGCCGGTGCGATCCCGGGTGCCCAGACATTCGGGGCGCAGGCCGGGCCAGCCCCTGGCAGTGTCACCCGCGCCACGCGATCTCCGAGCGGTGATCTCCGAGCTCGGCAGCACTGGGCGGCGGGCCAGGAGGGGAGGGTCCGGCCTTGCCCCGCGGGCGTCCATTGGCGGCTGCTCCCGGCGTCCGCGGCGCAGCCGGCTGCAAAGCCCGCAGGTGCCCCGCGCGCGCGCCAGACCCGGGTGGGTAGGGGGCGCCGCACTCGCCATGCTGCGCGCGCCGCGGACCCTGGCTCCGGCCACAGCCGCGCAACCCACAAAGAGCTTGCCCGCGTTGAACCCCACCGAGCTGTGGCCTCCAGGTCTCAGCAGCCCCCAGCTCTGTCCGGCCACCACCACCACCTACTACACTTCGCTTTGCACGCAGACGGTGCCTTCCACTGCGGCTCTGGGCACCTGCCTCGACGCCACTCCCCACGGACCCGAGGGCCAGATTGTGCGATGTGTGCCCGCAGGCCGGCTGCCGGTAAAGCTGGGGACCCCCCGGTGCTTCCCATATGTGTGTCTGGGTGGGGAAAAGGAAGGAGGGCGCCTGGGGCTCACTTTGAGTACAGCTGGTTGAGGTGGGGAAGTGGTACTGGCAGTGTTTTCCTACTGCGTGAAATAATCTCACCTGCTGTTGTGGAGTGTGGTGAGCACTGGACTGTAGCCTGGAGACCCAGTCCAGTGTCCACGGAGCCAATGTGACCTTGAGAGTCCACAAGGCATAGACATTGCTAAAACTCATTCATTTCTTCGTTGTTTATACCAGAAACCAGCACCTGCTATGTCAGGCCAGGGGCTTGGCCTGTGGGATTTCCTGGTTTGACAGGAGAGTAAGTCTCATAGGTCTCTGGACTGGCCTGGTATGGACAAAGTGGTCTAGCCAGCTCCTTCTCAAGTGCTGTCCTCAGGTCCTCCCCACGGCCTGGTCATCCTCCGAAATAGCCAGTAGCAGATGCAAATGTAGTCAGTCTGTCGGAGTTCCTGTTCGCTTGGACTGTGTCCTCCTCAGACCTGCGGATCTGTTGTCAAGGAGGCCTGGTGTGGTGGCTTTGGGCGGTAGCACAGGGTGCCTGTGATAGGAGAAGGGGCAACTAGAGTGGAGGTGGAGTGGGAGAAGGCCTGGGGGGGTTGGAGCGAGGGTTGGAGAGCTTCGTTTCAGCTGCTGTATATTTGGATAAGTCAGGGCCTCTGTCTCCTCTTTCCAAAGTTTTAAGCTTACATCCCTGTGGGGGAGGGTGCTCTTTGTACCACATTGTGTGTGGAGGTCAGAGGACAGCTTTCAGAGTCAAATTTTTTACTTCTGAGTGGGTCCTGGGGTTCAAGCTCAAACTGTGGAGCGTGGTGGCAAGTTCCTCTACCCACTGAGCCACCTTGCCAGCCCATGTTTCCTCTTCTAGAAAATGTACCTTCCCTGGCTTGTCTCCTCTGTCACTTCTAGCTCAGGTTTTGGAAGCAGGTGCCAGGGAGGGGAGATGATATTTGTAGTGTGTGGTAAGTCTAGGGACGGGGATAAGAACACCCCATGTCCCCTGGGCCTTTTGGATGACCTGTGCATCTGTCTGTCCTGCCTTCCCAGGACGAACTCAGGGCTCAGTAATCTTGGGAGCTCTCTGGCTACAGGCAGAGCCTCACTAGAGAGCTGTGTTTTCCCTTCCCAGATCCCTTTCCTGTGAGGGCAGGAAGTGTCTGGGCTGTGCTGTCATCCCTGTTTTACAGGTCAAGATGATGAGGATAACTCTTGCCTTGTCTGATGTTCAGCACTTTCCGGCCCAATGCATTTATCTGTGTAGCTTGTAAAGCAGATTGAAGAAGAAGCTTTCTGTCGTTGAGGTGGAAAACTGAGGGTCAGAGGTCATACAGGGAGATGGGTCTGGTGATCTGACCCACGAGTGAGCTCTCTCTATGCAGTCTTGGAGCTAGGTGGCCCCAGGAAAGGGGACTCTGTGGCAGGCTAGTCTCTCCTTTGACCACCTGCTTTTGGATGTAGAGTGTCAGTAACAGCTGGGGTTTTGAGCTGCTTTGGGCCTTCCCCACCAACTTTGCATCTGTCTTGTTCTACCCTCCCAGGGCGGGCTCAGGGATCTTAGCCAGAGCCGCTCTTGCATGCCAGGTACTGCTTGGCACTCATGCTCACCAGTTATCCTGGTTAAGATGCTCGGGATGAGGCACTCTGCAGGGGAGGAAACCGAGCAGAGGTGAAGTCACTTGCCCACGTTACAAGCCAAGGAGTGGGGTGTCCTTGCATCAGACTTGGTAAAGGCTTGCCAGGCCCAGAGCCCATCTCTGGTCCATCCCCAGATGCTGGGGCCCCGTGCCCCGTGGGCAGGCCTAACCCCCTGCTTACTCATTTTACAAGGGTGTGACCTGGAGCTGCTCCAAACCCAACCTTGGGTGTGGCCTTCTGCTTTGTGGCTGCAAAGTGTGGGCTGAGCAAGATTTGTTGGGGAGCTGGCCTTTAAAGGGATGGTAACCAAGCTGGGTTGCAGAAGCAAGGCCAGGACCCAGGTCTCCTTGCTTCTAGGCCACTGTTCTTGCTGTCCTCTAGAAAAGGCCGAGGGCCACCCTTGTGGGGTCTCACCGCTGGCCAGCCCTACCAACTGGCTTCTGTGAGGACAGTGGGGGCTCTCTGGTGTTCTTCTTTGCCTCTTAATTTGTCTGTTCTGTCCACATTACTATCCTGGAACTCATTCTGTAGACTAGGCTGGCCTCGAACTCAGAGATCTGCCAGCTTCTGCCTCCTAAATGCTGGGATTAAAGGCGTGCGCCACCATGCCTGACTCTTGTTGTTGATGTTGTTGTTATTGTTGGTATAGGGTCTCACTATTGCCGGGCTGGTCCTGAATTCCTAGGCTCAAATGATCCAGCAAGGCTGAGCAAACATACGCTCCGATAGTCCTAAGCACTGGGGAAACTGAGGCAGAAAGATTGTTGAAAGTTCCAGATCCAGCTGATCGTGGTGGCTTATTTAGGTCTTTGATTCCAGGACTCCACAGGCAGAAGCAGGTGGATCTCTGTGAGTTTGAGATCAGCCTGGTCTAGGACAGCCAGGGCTGCATAGTGATACCCTGCTTCAAGATAAACAAGCTCCTGCTTCAGCCTCTCCAATGGCTTGGAGTGTGTGTGCGTGTGCGTGTGTGCGCGCGCACGTGTGTGCGTGTGTGCGTGCGCGTGCGTGTGTGTGCGCGCACGTGTGTGTGCGTGTGCGTGTGTGTGTGCGTGCGTGTGTGTGTACACTCTACTGACACCAAGCAGAATATGACAAATAGGCTCAGGGACAGGGTGGGAAGTCCCAGGCTGTCCTGCTGTCATGGAACTTTGGAGCCAACAGCTAAGTGAACCCTAAATTTGTTCTCACACCAGTGCCTGACTAGGTTGGAAAGGAGACCCAGGTCCCTGCTGTGTGACCTTAAACAAGTCACTTCCCTCTCTGGTCCAATTACTCTTGGTTGCCCTCCTTGCTCCTCTGTTTCTCTAGGGCTGCCTGTGTTCTATCCTCAAGGGCTTGGCAGGTGGACTTAAAAGGGGCTGCTTCAGAGGGTCCAGATTAGACCCACACTGGCCTCTGGGTGTGGTCACAGACCTTTGCTCTCCTTAGCCCCTGCTGTCTCCTCTTCGTTCACCCTTGAACTTCACCCATACCCATGCCTGTGTGGCGGGAGGCCCCGCACGGGCCTGGACAGGGTACAGTTACTGACTCTCAGCTTGAGCAGACTGGCCTAATTCTATAGGTGGGTCAAGGCCACCTGACTTCTCAGCTCACCTAGCTAAGGAGGGAGAAGCCTAGCTTTGACCCCGTCTGACCCCAAGGCCTTTCCTCAGCCCCTCCTGGAGCTTGTCCTCTGCCACCTGGCTCTGCAGGCTCAACCCAGTCACATGATAGTACCCAAAGGTGTTTAGGCTGGTGTCCTTAGTGGGGACACTTTGTTACTTAGGTCCCCTGCAAGAGCAGTGAGTGTAGGACATAGTGAGAGAAGAAGAGACAGTGTGATGCCATGGAAGCAGATGACAGCCAGGCCTTAGCCCACATTCTAGCAATTCCTGAGGAATGTGTATGCAGGGCTCTTGTAGCCTGGCTGGCTGTGACTTTGGGGTTGATCTGGAACAGATCCGGGTTCAAGCCCTGGCTCTGCTTCTGTCTCTGCAACTTAACCTCTCTGGATCCACTTGTCCGCCAAGACAGACCGCCAGTGCTGATCCACTTCAGGACTGAGACTGTGATCAGCTGGTCAGGGTTCTCTCCTGCCCCCTGCCTTGCAGGAGGCAAGTGACCTTCTGATGGGGGGTTGGGAGGATGGGTTGAGCTGGAACTTGGCCTCACCAATCCCCTTGTCTCCCTGCCCTTGTATGGTGGGAGGGGGTCAGAGCGAACCGTTTTGATCAAGACAAAGTCTGTGGAACCCACCTGGCCTTGATTACAACGGCCATGCAATGGGCGTTAGCGGTGCTGGGGGTCAGTTAGAGCCAGGCGCTGGAGCTCAGTCTGGATTGTGCAGAGGTCTCAGCGGGTGACTGACTGGCCCGTTCTCTGATGACTAGATGGGGCTACTCAGGAGACACCGGCAGGGGAACAAGCAGGGAAATGTTTGGATTCTGTCTGAGCGTTGGTATGGGGCGGAGAAGAGAAGCAGCATTCGGGCTCCTGGGAGCAGTGAGCAGGACTCTTTCACCAGTCCAGGGAGACTTCCTGGAGGGGGCAGGAGTGGGGGGGCGCCGACACCTGTCAGGCCAGCTGTGCTCAGCAGCAGTTAGAAGGCTCAGCCCTACAGAGCGTGACCTCACCGCTAAGTGTTAAAACAGACCTCTCAAGTGGGTGGGGGTGTCTGGGGGACAGGCAAGGAAGGAAACAGGCTCAATGGCCCCAGAGGGTGTGTCCAGGAAGATGTCAAGATCGTGTTTGGGGAATAGACTGCATTTCCTGAGCCCCTACTGGGTAGCTCATCCTGGGAACTCCACAGAAGCTACTTCCAAGTCCTTGCCATAGTTCTCCAGGTCACTGTGTTCTGCCCATTTTATGGAGCAGGAAACTGAGGCTCTTAGCTATGGTGGCACATGACCTTAGGTCACACCGTGAGCCTTCAAAGGTGCTGGAGATTCCAGCTGGCTCTTTGCCCAGTGCCCCAGTGCCCTAGTGCCTCTGCCCCACCCCTGCCCAGCCCTAACCATCAGGGAGGCCCTTTCCGGGCAATGCAGCTAGAATGTGACCCTGTGGTGCTGGTGGTGGGTGGTGTCTGGGTAGAAAGGAGCAGATGGGTTGTGGTTTGGTTTCCCCAGCAGGTGTTTCCCAAGCTTGGCGGGAACGGGGAGGGGCAGCAGGGCCTCA
Organism: Chionomys nivalis; assembly: GCF_950005125.1. NCBI lineage: Eukaryota > Metazoa > Chordata > Mammalia > Rodentia > Cricetidae > Chionomys > Chionomys nivalis. Next base: position 16,487,848 of record NC_080096.1, on the reverse strand, counting down.
GCTGCTTGTCCTTAAGACACCGGGGAAGGACTCATTGTGTCTTGGCGGCAAAGAGAGTGACAAGCCCTCCATTCAGGAGGCCCTGAACCCTCAAACTGGAGCCCAAATGGCGAGGGGGAGTGTTTGCACTGTTTCCCAATGTGGACAGCTCCCTGGGGTGTGGCACTGAGCCAGGAAGTCCCCTGGGCCTGGGCGGATGCTGGTCCCACCCTGATAAGGGCCAGCTGTGGGGCTGTGATGAGCACCAGGTCTGTCTGGGCCAGCTGCTTCTGAAAGGGGCAGGTCTTCAGCCTGATGTGGTTTTAGGTCCTGCCCACTTCTTCCTTCAAGTGTGCGTTGTGTGTGTGTGTTTCATTGGGTAGATGCCTCCAGGGGCTGATCCACAGAGATGGGAACTTAATTGCCCCTCAGAAAATATGGCACTCGGGGCTGGAGAGATGGCTCAGTGGTTAAGAGCATTGCCTGCTCTTCCAAAGGTCCTGAGTTCAATTCCCAGCAACCACATGGTGGCTCACAACCATCTGTAAAGAGGTCTGGCGCCCTCTTCTGGCCTTCAGGCATACACACAGACAGAATATTGTATACATAATAAATAAATAAATAAATATTTAAAAAAAAAAAAGAAAATATGGCACTCGCTTCACTGGGCACTGACATTTCCTCCCCAGGTTCAGTCAGCCGCGTTGAACCAAGGGCTGATGACAAACACACAGAGGCTGCCGGTGGGTTCCTTGGCCTGGCTGCAGTTCAGGGAACAAGCTAAGGAAGACCCCCAATTCTCTAACTCTTCCTCTTCCCCTCTCTCCTGTCTGTCAAAGGCCAAGAGGAAGCTGGACCTGGAGGGCATTGGGAGGCCTGCAGTCCCTGAATTCCGGACTCCCAAGGGGAAGTGCATCCGAGTGGATGGTTTGCCGAGCCCCAAAAGTAAGAGTTTCTGGTGGGCACCTACAGCAGGGTAGCACAGGATAGGAGGCAACAGTTCTACCCAAGTCGCCAGCCCGGGGGTCTGTTTCAAAATGTTTCCTTTCCCAAGGTTTCTGGTGTATTCTCACACTTGATTCTGTCCAGTGGGTAGGATTGTGCCCCTATGACTCTTGAGGTAGCTCGGAAGAGCTCAGGACTTGGCCAAGGTCACACAGCTGGTCCGTGGAAACCGAACTAACGCCTCACGCACCGGCTCCCCAGAGCTAACCGTGATCACGAGTGTTGATTTGGGAGCTTAATATTTTTTTAAGTTTTCATAGATGGGTCAATCTGACTTTTTCTGAAAGAGAGCTCGGAGGGGGGCGGTCAGCAGCTCACCAGGGTCTGTCTCCCACATGCAGACAGCCCTGATTGATTGAGGGAAGCTGAAGCCTGGAAATCTCGCCTGTACCACCCGACGATCTTGGGGCTGTCTGGCTAGAGCCTTCCTAAAGCTAAGCCAGAAAGAAGTCCTGCAGCTGGGATTTCCAGTCAGTATTCTGGTTAAACTGGGAATTAAAACCAGTGTGTCCAGGAGGTGTATGAAATTCCCCAGAGATCCAGTGAGGGCATGAAGGTCAGGAACTGGGGGTCCAGGTAAGGGCCCCCATGTGCCTTGACTGGTTCACCCTTTTCTGTGAACCCTTGTTAGCTCGTGTAGATGAGACACAGCTAGATCAGGATGAGAAGAAAGTTTATCTTCAGCTGGCTGTTTAGAGAGGTTACCTAGACCCAAGACTGATGGATTCCAAAGCTCACTCAGTAGAACTACAGAGCATAAGACACGGATCGACTATTAATGTCTGCCATGGACGCAAGACTGGACTAATCAACATGTGTGCCAAATGCTTGGCCTCTGCGTGTTAAGGGATTCTCAAGTCCCCTTCTAGAGGGATTTGTGACTAAAACTTAGTTCCCATGATGAGCTTGGCCACCAACTTCTATGTGACTTAAAGTCATTTGATTGCAAAAGTTCCTTTGTGGTTTAATTCGCTGCAGCTGAGATGTGGTATTGCAACATCACCGCCTCATTGAGAAAGGGACCTTTTCCACGAACCTGGTCCATTTGATGTTTGATGTTAAATGATTCCCCTCGGATAATTATTGGGCTACACATGGAAAGGCAAGGCGAATGTGGATCTATAAAAATGTTCTCAAATCCAGGCTTGCCCTTCCGTCCCGACCATAATTCCGAATTCCTGGTATAATTGGCAGGACAGGATGGTTTAGGAGAAAGGCTGGAGCCAAACTGCCGGCATTTGAATACTAGTTTGCCACTTGCTGAGTGAAACAAACAAATTACGTAGTAAAAATCTGTACTTCTGTACAACCTTGCAGGGCAATCGCTTAAGGTAAATGCCCAGAACAGTGACCCTCCCAACAGTACAAAGTTGTTGGAGTGTTGCTGTCTGTTCTGAGCTCTGGTGGAAAGGTGAACCCGGAGTCGCGACACTTGGCTTCCGGTCTCTGCAGCGCCTCCTGGCGGTGAGACTTGGAGCAAGTCTCTTTCCTCAGAGGTTACAGGGTCCTGGTCTGGGTCACAGTGCAGAACCCCCTGCCTGCGTGCTCTGCACGCTGGACAGTTCTCCGTGAAGGCTGGTAGAAGGTGTTGCTTAATGGAGCTGAATTCCTGGAGAGAACCCAGGCTGGCTCCCCCGGAGCAGTGTGTGAGTAAGGCATCTTCTTCCTCAGCCCCCAAGTCTCCTGGGGAGAAGACACGCTATGACACCTCGCTGGGGCTGCTCACCAAGAAATTCATTTACCTCCTGAGCGAGTCCGAGGATGGGGTCCTGGACCTAAACTGGGCAGCCGAAGTGCTGGAAGTGCAGAAGCGGCGCATCTATGACATCACCAACGTGTTGGAGGGCATCCAACTCATCCGCAAGAAGTCCAAAAACAACATCCAGTGGGTGTGAGTGCCTGGGCCAGGCCGTGGCACCATCCAATGGGTGCACGTGTTGGGGGCGGGGCCTGGAGCAGTAGCCAATAGGTGTGAGTTTTGGAGTGCCCTCCCCAGCAACAGGCAATCCGCCTAAGTACAGGGTGGTGGTGGTGGTGGCCAAAGCCAACCAATGGGAGGGGTGTGGCCAGTGTGTTTGAGTGGGCTAGGACAGGTGTTAAATGCTGGAATAATACAGTAGAAAGAGCAAAAGGACCGGGCAGAGTGGAGTTCTAGGGGTTGTAAAGGCCTGAGAACACCCCAGCTCCTGTGTCCCGGGTCCCTAGGATCTCCCCTCTTTGGAAAGCCCCTTGGGAGCTGCACAGGTGTGGGTCAGACTCCTCTCCACAACTACAAGGTCTGAAAGAACCCTGGCGTGAACCCTAAAGGAAACCCAGGAGCGGAGCCAGGGCTAAAGTCAATAGTTCCCTTCCATCTGGTGGAGGCTGGGGCCTACAGGTAGACCGTGGGGCTCGGGCTTCTTCTCGCTAACCTACCGCCAAACTTCAAGAGCTCGTCCACGGCAGTTCCCAGAGAGCTAGGCATCATCACCGATTTTCACGGCATGGCACGGGGCACCACTGGAGACTCGCTCTGGCTTGGGGTTTCCCTAGCTCCCTCATGCAGTTGTGCAGGGCAGCCCTGACGGTAGGGACCGCGAATATGGACTCACACCGACAATGCGGGCGGCTCTGTTCCCAGAGGCAGGGGAATATTTGAAGACCCCACCCGACCTGCGAAGCAGCAGCAGCTGGGGCAGGAGCTGAAGGAGCTGATGAACGCAGAACAGGCCTTGGACCAGCTCATTCAGAGTTGCACGCAGAGCTTCAAGCACCTGACCGAAGATAATGCCAACAAGAAATATCCTTCCTGCGGGGACATGGGGGAGGGGGCAGGGCAGCTGGCTATTCACTTTCTACACTCAGTTGCTTTCTTACCTCCTTATAGGGGCTAGCTCCCTCTGGGGGACTCTCATGTCTGTGTCTCCCTCAAGTAGGGAAATTTGGGGTTTGTTTTTGTTTTCTTTTAAAAAAGATTTACTTATTTTATATATATGAGTGCTCCATCTGCATGAACAACTTTATTATGCAGAAGTGGGCATCAGATCCGACTACAGATGGTTGTGAGCTACCATGTGGTTGCTGGGAATTGAACTCGGGATCTCTGGAAGAACCGCCAATGCTCTTAACCATCTCTCTAGCCCATTTTGCCTTTTCTTTTGTGAGATGTTACCACAGAGATTTAGGTGCCATTCCTGGTACCCACTGTACCGTGTTGATAAGGGCAAGCTAGAATGGGTGTTTGGATCCAGTCTAGATTTTCCTTATAATTGTCTGTTTGGTTTTTACACTTTTTCTTTTTTAAATTGTGTTGTAACAAGAGCGGCGGGGCTGCGTCCCCGGCACCCGGCCGCCCGCATGGCTAGCTTATGCCCCGAAATAATTACACGGAAACTGTATTCTTTTAATCACTGCCTGGCCCATTAGTTCCAGCCTCTTATTGGCTAGCTCTTACATATTGATCTAACCCATTTCTAATATTCTGTGTAGTACCACGAGCTGGCTTACCAGGAAAGATCTTAACCTGCGTCTGTCTGGAGTGGGAGAATCATGGCGACTCCTGACTCGGCTTCTTTCTCCCAGCATTCTGTTCTGTTTACTCCGCCTACCTAATTTTCTGTCTTATTAAAGGGGCCAAGGCAGTTTCTTTATTACTTAACCAATGAAACAACAGATAGAAAGATGACCCACCTCCATCATTTCCCCTTTTTCTGTTTAAACAAAAAAGAAAGGCTTTCACTTTAACATAGTAAGATTACATATAGCAAAACAGTTATCAAGCAAGAATTACAGTTATAATATTTATATCTATTTTATCATAACTAAGGAAAACTATAACTATCTATCCATTTTTTAACTCCATCAAAGACTCCAGAAGGATATAATATTACCTAAGCAAACAAGAGATCCAAAACTATAGAAATGACAGAGACATCTCACTGCCTGGACAGTTACCCAAAGTTCTTTTGTATTGTTGGGGCATCCATCTTTAACCTTCAGGCCCATAGTATCCAGCAGACATTTTCATCAAGCAGGAAATTCCAAAGACAGTTCAGTCACTTTTTGCTGTGTCCTGCAGAATGTCTCGCAGACTCTTTTAGGAGTCAGGAACCCCGAAAAGCCATCTCACCTTTAGGCAAGTTTAGCAGTCCTCTTTCTGCGGGTTCTCTGTGTCCAGTTTATGCAACAGTCCAGGCAAGAGCAGTTTCTTGCCCAAATGGCTATCAAACTCCTTAAGGAGCCTCTTCGGTGCCCATCTTCCTCTTGAAGTAGATTGGTGCTGCCAGGAGCAGACGTGTCTCATTATCATGAAAAGCCCTAAGTTATTAAAACATTAAATGCCATATTCTGCAGTCTTTGAAAGATATGAAGAATGCCTATCTAGCTGAAATATATCTATGCACATCTAGAAAATCAAACTAACATGACTAAAAGCTTGACAATTATCAATGATTATCCATTAACAACCTATATACATTACATTTTTTAATGAACTATACAATCACAATACCTTAATCAAGATTAGAAATATGCATATACATATAACAAAATTGACCTTCAAATCCACACCAATGCAAATTATTCATATCTATATCATATCCCCCTTTAAATGTAAAAGAATATTCATAAACAATATTTGGGAATATGGGCGCAGTTTTTTTCTCTCCAAACTGCTTCCTGCTGAATGGGGGCGCTGTATTCAGATCTTTCATGGTGTAACCTGTGTGTCAGGGTCATCTCAGTCGGCAGTTGAGTGAAGTAATTTTCTGAAGGTGTTCACAGCAACCTTTCAGGAGGGCGTGGTCTATCATACCATATTGGTATAGACGCAATCCACAGAGTCTCATCCTCTGTGAAAACAAAAGAAGACCCTCTCCAAAGCATCATATCCTTAGACCCATATTCTGAAATCATAATACCCTTGTATCCATTCTGGTTTAGCTTGGCAGCCCATATAATGAAATGTCTCTCTGCACTTAGCTCCTTTACAGTCAAAAATTTTAAAGAAAACACAATAATACAAAGAATCCAGACTCTCTTTGAATTTTCCATTTTTACGTGGCTTATTTTTCTTTATTTCTTTTAATCTACAACTATCTCTACTCTGTCTCTTTAAAGACTTTACCCTTTTTTTTTAAGACATTAACTTTATTTTTTATATATTTTTTTTTTCTCTCTCAAGCCTACGTATATTTATCCAACAGTGTCTGAATCTGTTCCATTGTGAATCTGTAATTTTTTTACTATCCAGGAGCACTTTGTTTTGCGCTTTTAAATTAGTAAGCCCTTAAGAATATAAGCTGTGACATTTCTAGGTCAAAAACAGGTACTGCCTGCTTGCCCCGCCCAGTCCAACATGGCGGAGCCGCTCCTGCCTCTGATCCTTGCAATTTGCATCAGTAGCATGGTGGAGCTGCTTGTGCCTCTGAGCCGCAGCACAAAATGACTTCCTTTTAGGCACACAGCGAGTCTAGTTGCCATCAAACAAATTGTAGTACTTTACTCCAAATGATCCATTTAAAAGCTCTGTCTCCTGCAGGAGCCAGACAGAGATCGCAATGGCGGCACAGCCCAGAAAGCCGGCATTTTAAAACAGCCAGTTTTTTCCTGTTGCTGAGTTAGGACAATTTCTTTGCCGCACGCAACCCAGAAACAGCAAAAAGCTGTCTTAAATTTTCTTTATGTGTCCTTTTTAAGCCCTCTCAGGTTTTACGTGGAGTTCATTAGCACGTTGGGTGCCACTCTGTTGTAACAAGAGCGGCGGGGCTGCGTCCCCGGCACCCGGCCGCCCGCATGGCTAGCTTATGCCCCGAAATAATTACACGGAAACTGTATTCTTTTAATCACTGCCTGGCCCATTAGTTCCAGCCTCTTATTGGCTAGCTCTTACATATTGATCTAACCCATTTCTAATATTCTGTGTAGTACCACGAGCTGGCTTACCAGGAAAGATCTTAACCTGCGTCTGTCTGGAGTGGGAGAATCATGGCGACTCCTGACTCGGCTTCTTTCTCCCAGCATTCTGTTCTGTTTACTCCGCCTACCTAATTTTCTGTCTTATTAAAGGGGCCAAGGCAGTTTCTTTATTACTTAACCAATGAAACAACAGATAGAAAGATGACCCACCTCCATCAAAATTGCATGTATTTGTGTGGGGGGGAACAAATGTGTGGAGATCAGGACAGTTAGCTAGTGGGAGCTGATTCTTTCTTCCTACCAGGGAGGTCCCAAAGATCAAATTGCCGTGCTTGAGCGCGAGCGTCTTTACTCTGAGGCATCTCACCAGCCCATAGGTTTTGTTTTGTATTGGGTTAAAGGTGTTAACCACTGTGCCCAATTTATGTGGTCCTGGGGTTCAAACCCAGGGCTCCATGTATGCTAAGCAAGCAGTTAACCAACTGAACTGCACCCCAGTTTTTATTTTCTTGTTTTTATTCTTTTTTCTTTTTGTCGAGATAGGGTTTCTCTGTAACTTTGGATCCTAGAACTCGCTCTGTAGACCAGGCTAGCCTCAAATTCACAGAGAACCACTTGCCTCCGCCTCTGCCTCCCAATTGCTGAGATCAAAGGCGTGCACCACCACTGCCTGGCCAGTGTTGTCTTTCCAAGTTTGGGTTACTGGGCTTCATGTACTGTTTCCTGCATGTTTCCTCTTTTCCTTTTCCTTTATTCTGTTGCGTCTGTACCGTATTGTCAGGATCTGTTTGTCTGTTGACGGGCATCTAGGCTGATCCAGTTTCCTGTGGTTGCAGTCTTCCACACTAGACGCCTGTTTTCTCTCCTTCAGGATGGAAGTTCGCTTGTGCTTGTCAAAGAACAGGTTATGGTCACTTGCAGTCTTTCTGAATGGTATGTCGTGTGAGGAGGTGATTAATATTCAGAGGCTTAGAAGAGAAGATAAAAGCTCCCTGGTAGGCTGGGCGGATTGTGCGTTTTGACAAGGTGTTCACTTTTCTTAACTTTCCTGCCCCTACACTGGCCTATGTGACCTACCAGGACATTCGTGCTGTGGGCAACTTCAAGGAGCAGACGGTGATCGCAGTGAAGGCCCCTCCACAGACAAGGCTGGAAGTACCGGACAGGGCGGAGGTGAGAAGAGAAACATTGGGTGGAGGACAGGGTAGGAAGGCCCTGGATAGCTCTGTAGAGTCTTCCTGGCACTGCCAGCCTCAGCTGCACTGGTCCGTTCTGGATCTGGGGACTTCTCTGGTTTGTCAGAGATTTTTTTCTTTGCATTCCCTCTTCAGGGGTTACTGTGCGCGTGCACTATGTCCCCACAGAAGCCAGACTAGGGCTCCCAAGAACGCTTACCTTACCTGCTGACCATGCTCTCACAGGTTCAAGATGAAAGATGAAATGGTTTTTCTTCAGTGCTGAGGGTGGAACTTGGTGCCTTGCATGTGCTAGAACATTCTCCACGACTGAGCTCTACCTGTACCCTTGGCTTTTTGAGACAGGGCTTCTCTGTGTGGGTCAGGTTGGCGTTAAACTCACTGTTTTCCGGCCTAGCCCCAAATTCATGTTCTTCTTGCCTCTGTCTCCTAAATGCTGGTGTTAGAGGCAGACATCACCATTCCTGACATAAGATCAAATTAAAAAAAGAATTCCAGGACAGGCTCCAAAACCACAGAGAAACCCTGTCTCGAAAAACACCAAAAAAAAAAAAAAAAAAAAAAAAAAAAAAAAAATTAAAAAAAGAAAAAAGCTTTGTTTTCTGGTTAAAGATTTATTTATTTATATATATATGAGTGTTCTGCTTGCATGCATGCCTGTACGGCAGATGGAAGAGGGAATTGGATCCTATGGTAGATGGTTGTGAGCCACCGTGTGGGTGCTGGGAATTGAACTCTAGAAGAGCAGCCAGTGCTCTTAACCACTGGGCTGTGTCTCCAACTCCAAACCAAAACCGTAATACTCCCTGTGAAGCCTTTGGTGCTCTGAGCCCAAAGGACTCCGCCTGATCCCTCTTCTGAGCCCCCTTCATCTCCCTGCCCTTTGCCACGTCAGCCCGTCTGCAGTCTCTGCAGTGAGTTCGGTCCTCAGTGCAGGACCTTTGCACACGCTGTTCCCTCTAGGCCAAATGCACTTCCTCATCCCTGGTGGATCTGCTAGCCATCCTCAGGTTTCAGCTAAGGCTGAGTCACTTCCTTCCTCATCAACCCAGACTAGATCCTCTCTCTCTCTCTCTTTTTTTTTTTTTTTAAAGCACACTAAATCTCAGCTCTCTGGCCCATCTTTGAGAGGATTCCTTGCAAACTCACTATGCAACCAAAGATGACCTTGAAATTTGAACCCTCTTGCCTCTCCTTCCAGAATACCGGGATATAGGCCTGCTGAGAACGCTAGTTTAGGTGGCACCGGGATGGAGCCAGGGCCTTACCTGCTGGGCAAGCGTTCCACCAGCTGAGTTAGACGGGCCCCGGTTAGGCTTTTATGCTTTACAGAGGAATGTGTTGCTCAACTTCTGTCAGGGTGTGGCACATATTAAGGGACCCAGAAATGGTGAAGTGTTTGAAGTAATCCATACTGCAGAGGGAATGAAAGCCCCACCCCTCAGCCCAGGACCTTTTTTTGGTTTTTCGAGACAGGGTTTCTCTGTGGTTTTGGAGCCTGTCCTGGAACTAGCTCTTGTAGACCAGGCTGGTCTCGAACTCACAGAGATCCGCCTGCCTCTGCCTCCCAAGTGCTGGGATTAAAGGCGTGCGCCGCCACCGCCCGGCGGTTTATTACTTCTTAACTGAAAATCTGTGTAAAGGACAGGGGAAGCATCCTGGCGGGGACAGGTAAACTGAGTCTCAGAGACTACAAGAGTTCCTGCCAGGCAAAGTGCTACGTGGAGACCTGGGACTTTGTGTGTGTGTGTGTGTGTGTGTGTGTGTGTGCGCGCGCGCGCGCACGGTCACTGTGACCTGTGTAGGGATCCAGTGGGAAGGGATAGGGGTGGAGAAACCAAGCCCAACTTGTTTACGCCTATGGTGGGGAGACCGAGTGACAAGCCCAGGATCTTGGAGATTGGAGACAAAGTTTAATTCGGGGGCTCAAATCACGGTTCCCATTTTCCCATCTGTCCAGCGCTCTCTATCCCTGCCCACCTCTCTCTGCTCTTCTCAAGTGGGCTCCCCGCCTGTGGTAGCACGCGTGTCCACAGCTCAGCCATGTGACACCCTGAGGGAGCCACGTAACCCTGGACTCTCTTGGCTGCCTCGAAAGTGATGCCGCAGGGATTGAAAGGCAGGCCTACTTACCCAAGGGACAATCAAGGTGTCCTCCCTCCAAGGGGACTTGCAAGCGGTTCCATGGATCGGTGATACTTTCCCAGCTGGGCAGGGAGGACAGTGCTAGGCTCGGGCTGAGCTTGCTCGCGTGGGTAGCACTACCTGTATATTCAGCATCGTGAGATGGTTTCTCTTCCTCCTCCAGGAGAACCTGCAGATATATCTAAAGAGTACTCAAGGGCCCATTGAAGTCTACCTGTGCCCGGAGGAGGTGCAGGAGCCAGACAGTCCTGCCAAGGAGGCCCTCCCCTCCGCCTCTACCCTCAGCCCCATCCCTGACTTCGCGGAGCCCAGCTGCAGCACTGACCCTGGGATCACAGAGACCACAGCGTCTTCAGGTAGGCCCTCTGTTCCTTGGGAGAGGAGGTGAGCGGAGCAGTGAATCTAATTCTTCCCCGTCCGCACTTGTTGGATACCCAGCATCCCCCGCAGATAAGCCCAGTGTCCCCACATGTGATAACTGTGCTTCTTGCTTTTTTTTTTTTTTTTCTGGTTTTTCGAGACAGGGTTTCTCTGTGGTTTTGGAGCCTGTCCTGGAACTAGCTCTTGTAGACCAGGCTGGTCTCGAACTCACAGAGATTCGCCTGCCTCTGCCTCCCAAGTGCTGAGATTAAAGGCGTGCGCCACCACCGCCCGGCTGCTTCTTGCTTTGTGAAACGTATGTGCATCCCTGTCTCACCAGGAGAGCCCGGGCTGCTCTGGGGTGGCACAGCCATTCATCCCTCTGCTGTGTGCCCTTCGACAGTTTCTGCTTCAGTTTCCTTATCTGTAGGTTCGACAAGAGTAGTTAATGTTTAACTCTCAGGTTATTAAAAGGATTAGTGAACTCAGGTGAGCCGAGTGTTTGACCTGGCAATAGCTGTTACTGTCATTTCTACTGCTACAATTGCTATGTGGTTGGCTCACAGCCAAGCACGTGGCGCTCAATAAGCCACAGTAAGTCATGTCACGTATGTGTTATGAGAGCTGAACCCGGGACATCACGCTTATGCTTCCCAGCACTTCACCCCAAGCCACATCCTCAGCCTCTGGGTGGTTGTTTTTTTTTTTTTTAATTAAAACTTTATCATAAAGAGTTTGTTAATAAAAAACATTATACACTGAAATTAACCAGATCCAAAGTTTATATATCTCAATATACTTTTATACTCTTTTATACTGTTAGAATAGCCAAGGCCACTGAGTGGTGGTGGCACATACCATGCCTTTAATCCCAGCACTCAGGAGGCAAAGGCAACTGGATCTCCGAGTTTGAGGCCAACCAGGGCTACTCAGAGAAACCCTGTCTCATTAAAAAACAAAAAACCCCACAGCAACCAAAACCGGGGGGCTGGGGACTGAGTTGCCAAGACCAAGGGCCAGATTCAGTTCCCAGCACCCGCATGGTAGCTTACAGCCATCCGTAATTGCAGTTCCAGAGGAGCCAATACCTTTCTTGGGCACACCCCAGCACCGTGTGAGCACACATGCGCACGCGTGCACGCACACCCACCCACACCCTCTCCCCATGTGAGGCGTGTACATCCATGCAGGCAAAATATTCATATACATTAACACGAATATAATCTATTTATTTATTTATTTGGTTTTTCGAGACAGGGTTTCTCTGTAGCTGTTGGAGTCTGTCCTGGAACTAGCTCTCATAGACCAGGATGGCCTCGAACTCACAGAGATGCGCCTGCCTCTGCCTCTCGAGTGCTGGGATTAAAGGCGTGCACCACCACCACCCGGCTGAATATAATTTTTTTAAACAGCCATTCTGAAGCTGTGAGCTTCACATCCGATTCCTCACTGAGCCACTGAATGTGTACACTTAGCTACCACCAAAACCAGAGAATTAGAAACAGGATGACCTTTCTAGCTCTGTTCAGTACCTGTAGACTAGGCTGGCCTCAAGCTCACGAGGTCTACCCAGCTCTGTCTCTTGAGTGTTGAGGTTAACAGCAAATGCCACCGTGCCTGGGGGTTTTTGTTTTGTTTCGAGATGGGGTCTTATATAGCCCAGGCTAACCTCGAACTCTCTGTAGCTAAGGATGACCTTAAATTCTCATCCTCTTGCCTTCCCAGTGCTAGACTTACAGGCTTGCACCACTGCACTTCGTGTCTGTGCTGCTGGGCATCAAACCCTGGGGTTTTGTGCCCAGTCCGCAAGCACCTTACCCACTGAACCACATCCCCAACCTGAGTCTTTGTTGGTGTTTTACAAATGTTTTATTTACATACTTACTTTAGATATATTTATTTTTGCATTTACATTATATATTTATTTACATCATTTATTGTCGTATGTGGATGTGTGTATACGTGTGCACATGCATGCCATGACACGTGTGTGGAGGACAGTAGACAACCTGGAGGAGTTGTTTCTCTCCTTCTACCATGTGTGTTCCAGGCACTGGACTCAGATGGTCAGACTTAGTGGCAAGAACCTTTGCCGGGCGGTGGTGGCGCACGCCTTTAATCCCAGCACTTGGGAGGCAGAGGCAGGTGAATCTCTGTGAGTTCGAGACCAGCCTGGTCTGGTCTACAAGAGCTATTTCCAGGACAGGCTCCAAAGCCACAGAGAAACCCTGTCTCGAAAAACCAAAAAAAAAAAAAAAAAAAAAAAAGAACCTTTACCTGCAAAGCCATGTTGCTGGCTCCAGGTCATTTTAATTGTTTGACACAAGGGCTCTAGCCCAAGCTGATCCGGAAGTTGAAGTCCTCTGTCTTCACCTCCCCAAGGATAGGATTACCACACCTGGTTAACTCTGGATTCCCAGAAGGTTCAGCACTTCCTCTGGTAACAGTAGCTAGGGTTTTGTTCTGTTTTGTTTTGCACCAGGACTCCATATTGGGCCCTGGCATCCTATAGCACGTCTTGGAAGGAGTCTCACTCACCTCTATGAGTTTAGTGATGGAAACCCAAGAGGGAGACTAGACTTGATGCAGTTTAGCCAAGGAGGCAGCTGGGAGCAGCACAGTGACTTTACCCTTGGCCCACAGGGGCCCAGGGCTGTGTCCTCAGGCACAGGATCAAGCAGGAAGGGCCCCTGACTGGAGGGCCCACACCTGGCCTGGGGTGGGGGAGCCGGTGGTGGGTGCAGCTAATGAGTCTTGGGGCCAGAAGCCACCTCTGCAGAATGGCCTTGCCTTCTGCTAGGATTCTGCCCCAGGTCACGTGAACAGGTTCTTCAGGGTCTGTAGACTGCATTCCATCTTTGGTTTTTTGGATCCAGATTTCCTTAAGCAGAACCCTGGTAGTTTTTTGTTTGATTTTTTTTTTTTTTAACATTTATTTATTGGTGGTGGTACATGTGCCACCCACAACTTGGAGGAATCGTTTTTCTCCTCCCACCATGTAGGTCCTGGGTTGAACGTGGGTCACTAGGCTCTCCTGCAAGCGCCTTGTCTCAGTGAGCCATCTTGCTAGCCCAAGAACCTTCGTGTCTAAAGAAAGGCAGAACTGGGCTTAGCCCGGTGACAAGGTCTGGTGTGGCTGTTCTACAGGACATAGGTTGCTTCTGTTTCTCTGACATAAAGGTTGACACACTCCAGCCTCGCAGGGCAAATTTGGCTTGTTTTTGTATGGGCAACAAGCTAATAATGGCTTTGAACTCGCGTTTTTCTTTGTCTTTAGTGGTTGTGCTGGGAACTGAGCCCAGGACTTGGCACACCCATCACCGGCTGGTATCTTGGTTTTTACATTTTTCAAGCGTTGGGGAGGGGTCTAGAGAGGAGGCTCAGCTGTGAGGAGCATTTGCTGTTCTTGCAGAGGACATGAGTTCTGTTCCCAGTGCCCTGTGGTGACTTCTTAACTACAGCTTTTGGTGATCTGATGCCCTCTTCTGAACTCTACTGGCACTGCATGCTCGTGGCATACTTGCAGACAAAATACTCAGACACATAAAGCAAATAAATCTAAAAAAAATGCTTTTTAAGACAAGTTGGATAGAGAGCCACAGTGTTACAGAGACCACGTGTGCCCAATAAAACCTAAAACACTGCCCGGCCCTTTACGGAAGTTTATTCATCTTGGGCTCATTCTACAGAATTGAGCTAATGCCCAGAGAGAGAGTGGCTGCTCATGGTCTCACAAGTTGATGGTAGAGCTGGGACCAGAGCCCAGACTCCTCGTTCTTCTCTGGGGACCCCTCCTGTATGTGTCACCCAGGGACCAGAGCTTCTCTGTGTGCCAGCCATCTGTCCCTTTGGGCACCTCCGCAGGCCCTATCTTTGATCCCAGACCTGTGCCCCACCCTGTCGTCCCTCCTGTTACTCTGCCCTCTTCGCTCAGCTGTCAACATGTACGCGACTCTCCAAAGTTAGTACTGCCTGCATGTCAGCGTGTACACGGCTCTCCAAAGTTAGTACTGCCTGCATGTTCGTTGTCCTCTAGGGGAAACAGTAGTAAAGACTTCCCGTCATCTCTCTAGTGTGAGACCTGAAGCCCATAGGCTGGGGTGGAGCTCAGGGGTAGCATTCTGGCTTAAAAAAGAAGGAGGAGGAGGAGGAGGAGGAGGAGGAGGAGGAGGAGGAGGAGGAGGAGGAGGAGGAGGAGGAGGAGGAGAAGGAGAAGAAGAAGATTCTCTCATGAATGTTGCAGGCCCGATTCCCAGGGGATGACACTATCAGACTATGGTTTTTATAAACAATTGATATAGACTGAGCACCTCACCCTTGCAGGGTCTAGTGTAGTTTGGAGCTATTCAGAGTGGACGGAGCAAAAGGTGTTACAAAGGATGGCTCCGGCCTGGCCATGCCCAGCAGCAGGAAGGAGAGCAAGGTTCACCTACCCCGTGGTTTCCACTTCCCCAAATTCTGAGTCATTTCTACTTTAGCCTCCTGGGAAAGCTGGGGCACTGAGTCCACAGCTGATAAAAAGCAGGGCTGGGGTTTGCGGCCACACTCTTCTTCCCACGGTCAGGCCCCTGGCTGTCATCTCAGCAGCGTGCTAAAATTGTGGGCTGCCGGGGGTTGAACCTGGGGCCTATGTGCAGTAGGCAAATACTCTGTTGCCCCAAGCTTTAGTGTTGCCCCAGGTAGTTGTAATTGATGTGTTGTGTGTATGTGTGTTTTGCATGCATATGCATGTGTGGCTATGCATACATGTGCAGAGGCCAGAGCAGGACATCACCCTCTCAGTTGTAGCCATAAGACTGAGTCGCTGGGTCTGATGCTTGCTATTATTTGGCCAGACTGGCTGGCCCGTGAGCTATCAGGATCCACGTGTCTGTCTTCTACTTCTAGGGTTATAGGCACTTGCAACCATGCCTGCCTCTAGGTAGATGCTGGAGATTCGAACTCGGGTCCCCCGGCTTGCAGTGCAAGCCGTCTCAGCCACTAATCTGTCTCCCCAGCCCTTGTTTGTTATTTTGTTTCAGGATTTTGCTCTGTACCCCACACTAGTGATGTGGGCTACAAAACAAACTTAGGATGCCTCCCAAGGGCCAGAATTAGGGGTATAAGCCACTATCCTTGGCACAAAACTTTTGTTCTAGGGTTTTCTGTAAGAATTTAATAGATTGATTGGCTGGAGAAATGGCTTAGTAGCTAACAGCACTGACTACTCTTCTAGAGGACCCAGGTTCAATTCCCAGCACGCATACGGCAGCTCACAACTGCCTGTAACTCCAGTTTCAGGGGACCCAAAGCTTCCCATAGTAAAACACTAATGGACATTTTTTTTAAAGATTTATTTTATTTTTCATTGCTTATTCGCTTATGGGCATGTGCATGCATATGAATACAGGTGCCCACAGAGGCCAGAGGAGGGCATCAGATCTCCTGGATCTAGAGCTACCCACTGTGAGCCGCCAGGTGTAGACACTGGGAAACAAACTCAGGTCTCTGCAAGAACAGCTCACTGAGCCACCTCTTCAGCCTGGGAAGATGCTTTTTTTTTTCCCCCAAAATTTATTTATTATGTATGCAGTGCCTGCATGTATGCCTACATGCCAGAAGAGGGCACCAGATCTCATAGATGGTTGTGAGCCACCATGTGGTAGCTGTGAATTGAACTCAGGACCTCAGAAAGAGCAGCCAGTGCTCTGAACCTCTGAGCCATCTCTTCAGCCCAGAAGGATGCTTTTTTTTTTTTTTTTTTTTGGTTTTTCGAGACAGGGTTTCTCTGTGGCTTTGGAGCCTATCCTGGAACTAGCTCTGTAGACCAGGCTGGTCTCGAACTCACAGAGATCCACCTACCTCTGCCTCCCGAGTGCTGGGATTAAAGGCGTGCGCCACCATCGCCCGGCAGAAGGATGCTTTTTAAAGATAGGAATTGTTGGGGTGTTGTGTGTTGTGTCAGGAAAACTGGAAATGCCGGGATGAGCAAATGGCTTCAGGAACAGGCCACTGCACCCGGCAGAGGAGAGGAGAGAGGAACATGGGATTTCTGTGACTGGTGTCTGAAGAGATAGGGTATCCCCACGCCATCGCATGGACAAGATGGAGGAGGGACTGGCCAGCCAGAGAGCTCAGGGCCACCCATGACTCTTGTCTTTTGTCTCCAAAACCAGTGCTGACGCCCCAGCCGGTCCCACCACCACCAGCGCCATCCCTTGTCCCCTTGGAAACCACTGACAACATGCTGGAACTGTCGCACCCACTGCTGCAACAGACCGAGGACCAGTTCCTGTCCCCGATCCTGACTGCCAACTCCCCTCTGATCAGCTTCTCCCCGCCCTTGGACCAGGACGAATACCTGTGGGGCATGGATGAGGGCGAGGGTATTAGCGACCTCTTTGACTCCTATGACCTTGGGGACCTGTTGATCAATTGAAGAGTCCTGCCCCTGTCTCTACCTCCTCACAGACAGATCAACAGGCTCTCCGCCAGATGGGGGATGCTGGATACTAGGTGTCAGCCCCTGCGTGCGAGTGGCTCCCTTCCAGCCTTCCTTCCGGTGTAGGCCAGCTGGGGAGATGTGGAGGACAGGAGTGAGGAAGTGTGTCGGGGGCTGGGCCCTGATCTTCCTCTTCTGACCTCTGACCCCTTCATGAAGGACAACAGGTGCAGGTGACCATGTTCAGGGAAAGGGTCTGCCGCCTTCTTCTGAGGGGCAGTTGAACCCTGGCTTTTTCAAGAAGCACTTAATGCCTTTGTATTTATTTCAGGTTTGTTTGTTCGTCCGCCCTGAGTTTTGGCAGGGAGATTTGTTCTAGTTTCTCCTCCGACAGGCCCTCCCATGTCTACTGTCTAAGGGAACCCCTGGGCTTCCAGGGGCCCGGGCCAATCCTTGGTCCTTCTTCCACAGTGGTACCTGGGTCTTGAGGAGACTATCCAGTTTGCTTGAATATTAATTGCACTTAGGCCTTGTAATTCTAATAAAGTGCAGGGCCCAGCCAAGGCATCAGCTTAGGGTTCTCCATCTCTTCCCTCCCAGAGAAGGTTCCAATAGCTGTCTTGGGGGAGGTAGCATTGAGGTCCCTCTGGGAGCAGGTAGCCAAGAAGGTTAGCTTCCAGTTGGTTCCCTTGTCTCTCCTGAGCCTCAGAAAGTAAATACAGGCCTTCAGGAACTAGGCCAGAAGAGCCCCTGGGAAAAGCAGGAGGCACAAGTCTTGGCTGCTGGAGGTTACCCTCCTTAGAGCCTCTGCCTCATCCTAGTCAGAGACCTGGGAGGTGGAAGCAGAGACAAGTGTGAGGAGAAACACCCCAGGAGCTGCCCATACTCCCCTGGGGGGATTATTTTGTTTCTTGTTCGCGGTTGTTGGAGGGAGAGATTCCTTAAGGACCAGCCTTCCCAAACCCTCGCTCCATGTCCAATGTCCGAAATGACAGGAACTTGGGGGCAGGTTTGCACCTTCCCGCAATGGAATGCCGAGGGGGTGACCGGTGGGGTGGGGTGGTCTTTACTGCAGACTAGATCTCAGCAGCTCGTGAGGAGATGGCGTGGGGGTCTGGGAGAGCCTTGGGCCTATTTCCCTGTGGGCTGACCATCTAGGGTCCCTGTGGTCCTAATGGGGACAGGAGTCTGCTGTCTCCGTTGCCCTTCCTGGGATGGAGAGTGCTCTGGGCTGAACCAAGGCCATGTGTTCTGGAGAGGTATGCCCAGGAGAAGGAGGATTTTACCCTCTTTCAGGGAGCTCGGGTTTCTCAGGGGCTCAGCAGGGCAGCACTTTTTTTTTTTTTTTTTTTTTTTTTTTTTTTTTTTGTAAGTTTGTAGCATTAAATTGATTTAAAAGATGAAGTTGACTCTGCCAGGTAGCTTCTAGCTGGCTGACTGGCATTTGAAGTTTAGATGCTGGGCTAATATGAACTGATGCCCATTTGGGGATAATTTGTCTTATCCTTCTTAGCTCAACTTTTTGGGCCCCCAAGTGGTCGGCATCTCACAGCTGCCCCACTTGGAATTTGTATACTTTTACATCACGTGTCTAACCTTTCGACCTTGCGATGTGACCTTGTCGTCTATAAAGTTCACAGTCAAGAACCGCACAGTTAAGTTACCAAAAAAGAAATCTCGTGATGTTTTGAGGATGTTTACAGTCTTGTGTTGGGTTGTGTCCGTAGCTATCTGTGGCCCATGCTGCAGGTTGGACATACCTGCTACCAAACACAGGGGCTTAATCGGACACCAGGGAATTCACTGTGCTCTAGACCTGCAGGTGGCCCTCGAGTGGTGAGGGTGCTACCTGGGCTCTAGTTTGATGCTCCTGAGGCTGAACGCAGCTTTGTAGTTCTCAGGTCTCTGCTATTTAGCCATGTGCCAACTCCAAGAACAGAGATGCCTGACCTCTGTGCCTTGGCCTCTGGATGGAGAGCTAAGGTTCTGGGGACAGAAGAGGGCTGTAGTTCCTTTCTGGAGTGAGGCTAATAATACAGCTCTAAGGCCCAGCCCAGAGATGGACAGAGGCCTTGCCACCAGCTGCCTCTTGCTCTCCTGGCTCTCTCTTCAGTCCTGCTTGGTCAAGGGGCTGGATCTCCCAGGACAAGCCCCAGGCTAGTATGGGAAACAGCTCAAGCCTCTTTCTTGCCAATGATACTTGAGACCCCCCAAGTTCCTTAAAGTGCTTTAAAAGAATGGGGTGTACCCCATTTGGAACACCGTTTTGAGCGGTATTTCTTTTAGGCCCCACGGGAACATTCATGCTAGGGTGGGAGAGATGCCAGTCTCTTTTGAGGTGGATGCTTTTCTTCAGGGAGGTTTCCCAGCCTCAGCAGCAAGCCCCCGAGAGCACTTAGCAGAATTAAACTTGTAAATAGCGTTGGAAATGCGCCTATGAAGGTGTCGGGATGAGTCGGTCCCTCCTCCATGGTGACATGGCCAGCCTGGCCAGCCCGTGTGTTGATAAGCCGTGGGAGTTTGTGAGCTTTGAGGAGGTGTGACTTGGTTTCCCCTCCGTGTGTGTTCTCAGCCTCCCTTCTGCACAGGTTAGCGTTGCGGGGAGTTTGCTTCTGCTGACCAGCATCCGCTGTTGTGTGGCTCTGGTGTGTGTGAAGCCCTCGGGGTGTATGAGAATCAGTTTCTTGGTTTCTGTCATTGTGCCCAGAGGCCCCATCTCACCTAGGTACCCTATTCTCCCACAAGGTCCTTTAGGGACCATAGTGGCCACAAGTCTGGCCAGCCTCTGACTGCTGGGAGAGATGAAGTCTTACGATGTTTGTGTTGGGGGTGCCTGGGGGTGGGGGTCTGGGGTCTCTGAGCTGGGACTCCATGTGGGTCACCTACCTCCTTGTTTCACCCAAAGTCTTGCCTTGAACTCCAGCACGTGTTCTTCAGTTGTGATGATTGGGCATTAAACAATGGCAGCTCTAAAGCCTCGTCTCCGTGTCCTTTCTTTTTGTCGTCCTGGGGATCCCACCCAGGCCCTCATACATGTTAAACACGTGTTCACCATTGAACTATACCTCAACCCCATTACGCTTCCTGAGTGACACTTTTTACTGACTGGGGGGTGAGGACCATGTTTGCCCAGCTGATGTACCCAGTCCCCACGTGTCCTTTCCCTGCATTGCTGATCCCATGCTTGGAGCAGTGCCAACCTCTGCAGTGTGACCTGTCTGCCTCCCCTACTTCACATGGGGTGTGTTGCCGCCTCCCAGCTCATACCAGCTCTCTGAGTACCTCGAACACCCCCAAACAGCATGCTTTAAGCAGATGTCTCAAAGGTGTACAGCCCATCAGGGAAGACACAAAAATCGTGTAGGTCACTTCTTTGAAGCATTGAGACAAATCCTAAATAGAAACTGACCAACTAAATATAGCTTTGCAAAATAAGGAAAAGAAGTCACAGCCAGGTAAGATTGAGATAGGGATGCCAAGAATTCGTCAGCATGTTTACTGGAAAACTCCACACATTTCTTGTGTAATGAACAAATGAATTGGGCTGGGGTATATAGTTCAGTGGCAGAGCCCGCACAAGAATAGTACCCTGGGGGGGCTGGAGAGATGGCTCAGCGGTTAAGAGCATCGCCTGCTCTTCCAGAGGTCCTGAGTTCAATTCCCAGCAACCACATGGTGGCTCACAGCCATCTGTAATGAGGTCTGGTGTCCTCTTCTGGCCTGCAGGCATACACACAGACAGAATATTGTATACATAATAAATAAATAAATAAATTAAAAAAAAAAAAGAATAGTACCCTGGGTTCTACTGCCTGCACCTCCCCCTGTGACAAAAGAAGAAAAAACCAGCCAGCATGCCCACGTGGCCTGTGAGATTATCCCCTTTGCTCTCTTGAGCAAGGGTCGTTCATTTATCGGACATTTATGGATGGAGCATCTATGCCGTGCCGGGTGGGGTCAGAAGTCTCCTTCCTGGTCCACGCTGTGCACCTGCTTTCGCCTTTTGCTTCCTCTTTGCAGGGAGGCCACAGCCTGGTCGGTGTGTCAGCCTCAGCTGGGAAGTCCTTAGGTACCTGAAGCTCTGTGTTAAATCAAGGCTGGAAGGCCACAGAGGAGAGGCTGTGTCAGGGCTCAGCAGGGGGACTCTTGTGAAGTCTCTCTATTCAGATGTTTAGTAAATGAAATTGTAAGATACTCAGAACCAGAAAATACAAAACACCAGGCTGGGTGAGGTGGTGCTTATAATCCCAGCCCTTGGAGGGGGGAGGCAGAAGGGTCGTGAGTTCAAGGCCGGAAGCCAGTTTCAAACAAGAACTGGGTGAGATTGTTGCTCCTTTAGCCTAGAGGCTTTTTTCCTCTCTTGCCCCCACCCCGAAACAGCGTTTTTCTGTGTAGCCTTGGCTGTCCTGGAACTCACTTTGTAGACCAGACTGGTCTCAAAATCACAGAGATCTGCCTGCCTTTGTTTCCCAAGTGCTGGGATTAGAGATGTGTGCCACCCCTGTCAGGCAATTTTTTTTTCCAGAATATGGACTCAAACTCAGGGTCTCACATGCTAATCAAACATTTGAGCACTAACTTACAGTCCCAGGCACCCCATCTTTTTTTCCCCCACTGTTTCCAGTCTTGCTAAAAATTGCCCATACTGGCTTTGAATTTGTAATCCTCCTGTCTCAGGTTGCAGAATAGCTGGGATCACAAATCACACCAGACTCACAGACGTTTTCTGCATACCTACTATGTGCCTGCACCTATTAGGTGCCTCCCTTCGTGGTGTTTACAGCCAATTCTAATCCAAACCACACAGTTTGTAGGTTGGCACAGACTTTACGTGGGACGCCATCACTGATTGGAGGCAGCCTCGGTTCTGAACGCAGCCCTCCTACTTTGTACAGCGGCATCTTTTCAGGCCGTTCATGTTAACGACTTCTGTCTGAGACATCTCGCTCGGACGGGAGACTGTGAAAAGGTATTATCTTCAATAAGGCGTGCATTCCTGTGCGTCGATTTTCCCTCCTTACAGAAACGTGACGGCTTAATTACAGAAAACGGACCAAGATGGACGCTCACAGCAGAGTTCAGAGGGCCCCAGCTGAGTGGAAGCAGGAGGGTACCTGCTGGGTCTGTTGGCTGCTGGCTGTGTTGCGCTAGGCAAGGCCACCCATCCTTTCAGAAGTACGTGGTCCCTTCATGAACAGGACCACTAGGAACTAGGTGTGGTTGCAGAGGCTGAGGCAGGAGGATGGAGAGTTATAGGCCACCCTCTGAGGATGTTATCTGGAGATCTTAGTCTGGTTGCTGAGTCAGCAGTTGTTCACCCAGGGTGAGCACTATTGCCACCTAGTGGTCACTGCGAGGGGCAGCCCCTTCTTGGAAGCCAGTT
The DNA here is from genome assembly GCF_950005125.1 of Chionomys nivalis. NCBI lineage: Eukaryota > Metazoa > Chordata > Mammalia > Rodentia > Cricetidae > Chionomys > Chionomys nivalis. Next base: position 16,465,464 of record NC_080096.1, on the reverse strand, counting down.
TTAGTTCTTTTTTTTTTTTCGAGACAGGATTTCCCTGTGTAACAGTCCTAGCTGTCCTGGAACTAGCTCTTGTAGACCAGGCTGGCCTCGAACTCACAGGGATTCACCTGCCTCTGCCTCCCGAGTGCTGGGATTAAAGGCGTGCGCCACCCCTGCCCGGCTTTAGTTCATTCTTTCAAAACCCACATAGAAGTGTGATTCTGTCCAGTGAGGCTCAGAAAGGTGAATTTACTTTCCTGAAGTTACACAGCTAGGACAGGATCAGGGGAGTAAGCAAGCTTGATGATCCATCTCCTTCTTTGCCAGGGGAGTTGAAGCTCAGACACTGGCTCTAGTCACAGCCAGGTTGACGGTTTCTTCACTTCCCAGCTAAATAATTTAGGCCGGGCCTTCACCTACCCCAGCATTCTGAGCTGTATTAACCAACCTTTGGATAAATTATCTTTTTGAGGACTCCTAAGCGATGTGTGAAGAGGACCTACACAAAGTAAGGGTCTGTTGTCTGTTTGTGAGCAGAGAGCATCTCTTTCTTTAGCTCTGACTGTCCTAGCCTTTAACTCCACCTGCCTCTGCCTCCCTAGTGCTGGGATTAAAAGCATGTATTACCCCACCTGGCACAAAGTAAGGTTTTGATAAATATCATTTTCATTATTATTTCATGCCCTAGTATACCCACGCCACCCCGATCCCTCTCACCTTCTTTTAAAAACTTATTGTCATCATTATTCCTAATATATATAGGAATTCCATATATATATGAGGTCAGCGGGGTATCAGACCACTTGGAACTGGAGTTACAGGCTGTGATGAACTCCCTAGAATGGGTGTTAGGAAGCAAACTTGGGTACCCTGCAAGAACAGTATTCACTTTTAACCACTGAGCCGGCCCCAGTTTTACCTTTTTAAAGACAGGGTCTCATGTAGCCCAGGCTTGCTTCAAGCTCTCTATAGCAGAGGGTGACCTTGTATTTATGATCCTCCTCCAAACTCCAATGCTGGGTTTACAAACATTATTCTCATTTAAAAAAAAAAAAAAGCACCGCATACTATTCATACTATTTGTTTATTTAGTTTGTTTATGTATTTTTGGTTTTCACTGTGTAGCCTTGGCTGTCCTGGAACTCGCTCTGTAGACCAGGCTGGCCTCAAACTCATAGAGATCTGTCAGCTTCTGCCTCCCCAGTGCTGGGATTAAAAGCAGGCACCACCTCCCAACTCACACATCTCTTTTTTGTGAAATTTCTTCAGTGCTGGGATGGAATTCAGGGCTCTGAGGCAAGCAATCGAGCCTCACCCCCAGTCACTCAATCCCTTTTAAAAGATTAGCTGCTGAGGGCTGGAGAGAGGACTCAGCGGTTAAGAACATTTACTCTTCTTGCAGAGGACCTGGGTTAGGTTCCCAGCATCCACATGGTGACTCCAGTTTCAAGAGATTTATGCCCTCTTACGATTTCCATAGGCCCCAGGCACACATGTGGTGCATGCATACATGCAGGCGAAACACTCCTACGCATAAAATAAATCTTTTTTTTAAATATTTTTTATGGTTTATTTAACTTTATTTTATGTGCATTGGTGTGAAGGTGTCAGATCCCCTGCAACTGGATCTTCAGACAGTTGTGAGCTGCCACGTGGGTGCTGGGATTGAACCCGGGTCCTGTGGAAGGACAGTCATGCTCTTAACCACTGAGCCATTTCTCCAGCCCAAAATAAATCTTTTTTAACAATACAAAAATCATAAACATCTTTCTTTTACAGTTTAGTTATTTGTGTGTGTGTGCGCGCACGTGTACATGTGTGCCACAGTGTGCATGATGTGTGTGGAAGTAAGGAGACAGGCTGTGGAGTCCCATTCTCTCCTTCCAGCTGTACAGGGGTTCTAGGGATCAAACTCCGATCTTCAGGCTTTCATAGCTGTCATTGTTTGTTGGTTTTTCTTGTTTTGTTTGTTTGAGAGCTGGGCTCTCACTATGTAGCCCTGGCTGGCATCGAACTCTATGTAAACAAAGCTGGCCTCCAACTCTCAAGAGACCTGCCTGCTTCTATTTCTCAAGTTTGGCAGAAAGCAAGTGCTTTTCTCCCGCACTGACTCTAAATCCTACATCTTGTTTTTTTTGTTTGTTTGTTTTTGTTTTTTCCAAGACAGGGTTTCTCTGTGTAGCCCTGGCTATCCTGGAACTCACTCTGTAGACCAAGCTGGCCTCGAACTCAGAGATCCACCTGCCTCCTCCCGAGTGCTGGGATTAAAGGCGCATGCCGCTACTGCCTGACTTCTAAGTCCTATTCTTTTTTTTTTTTTGAAGATTTATTTATTATATGCACAGTGTTCTGCCTGTGTGTATTTACACACGCCAGAAGAGGGCACCAGATCTCATTACAGATGGTTGTGATCTGGTGTGTGGTTGCTGGGAATTGAACTCAGGACCTCTGGAAGAGCAGCCAGTGCTCTTCTGCTGAATCACCCTCCTGGCACCCTAAATCTTATTCTTTTTTTTTTTTTTTTTTTTTTGGATTTTCGAGACAGGGTTTCTCTGTAGTTTTTGGTGCCTGTCCTGGAACTAGCTCTTGTAGACCAGGCTGGCCTCGAACTCACAGAGATCCTCCTGCCTCTGCCTCCCGAGTGCTGGGATTAAAGGCGTGTGCCACCACCGCCTGGCCCTAAATCTTATTCTTAAGAACTGTGGTGGTGCCTTACATTTATATATCAGACGTGTTTATGTATTTACCAAACAAGTTTAGAAGGTTCCAAGTGTTCATGGGTTTCCTGACCCTTTGGGAATCTTGATTTTTTAAATTATTTATTGTTATTTTATGTGTTTTGCCTGCACATGTGTCTGTGTGAGGGTGCTGGATCATCTAGAATGGGAATCAGAGGCAATTGTGAGCTGCCATGTGGGTGCTGGGAATTAAACTCAGTTCTTCCAGAAGAGCAGCCAGTGCTCTTAACCTCTAAGCCATTTCTCCAGCCCCGGGAATCTGATTTTTGAAGTAAGAAATCCATTCATACTGTCCTCTGGAAATTTCCCGTGAGTGCACGAAGATTATCGCATCTGCTCTGTGGGGTGTGGGTGACCTTTCTTCTAGGTCTTCTCTACAGAACTCTGGCCCACTCTAGTGGGCACTCAAGGCTACTGTGCTCCGCTTTCCAGCGTGCACTATCCAACGCTAGGTGGCGCCACAGCACCAACTATAGTGCCCAAGTTTCGGCTCGTGCTCTGTCTCTTTCAGGTTGGGAATAGCTAGTTCTCTCTTAAGGGAATTTAAGAACTGAGATTTGAAGATTGGGGTCAGATAATGGCTTGAGCTGAGGACATACAAAGATCACGGGGCCCTGGAAAGTGAATTTTCAGTTTCTTGGACAGAAATCCCACACAACACTTGAGGCCAGGGAATTAGGGAGCAAAGAGAGGCGGGCATCTATCTATGCTTCAGCAGGCAGGGTGTAAAGGAAAAACAAGAAAGCAAAGTGAGAGAATTGTATGGCATGGGCTTGGGAACGTATCAACACAAAGTGCATCTTGGGTAAATGATTTCACTTTCATTATTAGTATTTCATGCCCTGGGAACATGAAAATCCCCTTCTTGGGAACTATGGCCGTGTAAATGGCTTGACATGCATACCCTCTCATTAAGAGATGTTTTTAAAATTATGTGTCTGTGTGTAGTTATGTGCACACGTGTGCAGGTGCCCATGGAGGACAGGAGAGGGTGTTGGATCTCCTGGCATTAGAGTTACAGGCTGTGGCTGTGAGCTGCCTGAAGTGGTTGGTGGGAACCCAACCCTGGTCTCCTGGCAAAGCCTTCTTAACTACTGAGCCAGCTCTCCAGCCCTGACAGACTTTTTTTTTTTTTTTTAAATATTTATTTATTTATTTATTATGTATACAATATTCAGTCTGTGTGTATGCCTGCAGGCCAGAAGAGGGCACCAGACCCCTCTACAGATGGTTGTGAGCCACCATGTGGTTGCTGGGAATTGAACTCAAGACCTTTGGAAGAGCAGGCAATGCTCTTAACCTCTGAGCCATCTCTCCAGCCCCTGACAGACATTTTAAAATTTGGTGCTCTGCGTTTTCTCTGTAGACATTTTCTTTCATGGGTTTGTAGAAGCACAAGGACCTATGGGAAGGGCATCAAAACATCCCAGGACACGAGGGAAGGCTTCTTGGGGGCAGTAAAATGTATGGCATTTGAGCCATGAAGCTGAAAAGAAACTGGAAATAATGCAGGCAGAAGGGACAGGCTGCACAGGAACAGGAGGTGAGAAGGGCAATCAGGGGCAGTCTCCTGCCCTCGGGAGCTACATGGAGGTTTGTTCTTTCCTCCTGAGAGACTGGAGAGGCAGATCACATCGGATCAAGACGATGCTGGGAGTGGTGTGTGTCGTGATATTTCATTTGTATTGTAATAAATAAAGCTGGCCTGAAGTTCAGAGAGTTACAGACCTGGCGGTGGTGACACACATCTCTAATCCCAGGAGCTATACTGGTTTACCAGAGTAACAGGTGATAGTGTGCAGGTTCTTAATCCCAGCACTAGAGAGGAATGTAAGACGGGAGGAGACAGCTCTCACACACGGTTGAGACTCCTGGAGCCAGGATCGCCATTTTGGACTGAGGTTGAGGAAAGAGCCAGTGGCTGGCTGTTTTGCTTTTCTGACCTTCAGGTTGAACCCCAATATCTGTCTCTGGGTTTTTATTAATCGTGCTACAGGTGTGCAAAGGCATAGCTCAGATCATCCGGCTGAGGTGCCTCTTTGCTGCCATTCCTTCCTGAACTCAGTTCTCATTTGCACGAGAGATATGAACTACCTACGGCCTGGAGATGAACCTAGAACATGTTTCCAGAAGGTAAATCACATGACAGCAGAGAGTGACATCAAATAAGCCTGGACTTGAGTTCTGCCGTTTCTGCTCATGGGCCACCTGACCTTGACATGTAAACTAGCACACCGTGTCATGTTCATTGCATACATACCTACTGTGTATCGGCTGCGGGGACAATGGATACACAAGTGAGGGTGTGCTGTGGCTAAACTCTGCATTCTTTGTATCTCCTCATTTTGACCACCCTAGGAGGGAGGGCATCCTCATTCCACCTGGGAGAGGAGAGGCAACTGGGACCCACAGAAACGGAGCTATTTATGTAAGGCAGAGAGAGGCAGATAGCAAAGACAGGATTCAACCCCAGGCCGTCTGTGCCTCTGGACGCTAGCCTGGTTTCCCACAAAGCCCTAACCAAAACAAATCCCTTTTCCTTCCTGACAGAATTTACGTGGTAGTAGAGGGGCAAACAGTAACAGGGAGGCTCATAAGTCAGCAGCATGAGCTAGGCATGGTGGCACATGACTCAATCCCAGAAGAGGCAGGCTGATCTCTTAGGAGGTGGAGGTCAGTCTGGTGTATCTAGTGTGTTCCAGGCCATCCAGGGCTACATAGTAAAACTCTATCTCGAAAGAGAAGAAGAAGGAGGAGGAGGAAGAGGAGGAGGAGGAAGGAGGAGGAGGAGGAGGAGGAGGAGGAGGAGGAGGAGGAGGAGGAGGAGGAGGAGGAGGAGGAGAGGAACGCAAGTAAGCAAGCAGTGTTGTCCTGGACAGGCAGGCCTCGGAGGTGTCATGCAGTTACAGTGCTCGGCAGGAAGCATCAGATAAACCCGGTGTGCAGCACGAGTCTGCAATCCTAGCATTCAGAAGATGGAGGCATGTGAGTCAGGAGTCCAAGGTGACCCACGGCTACACAGTAAGTCTGAGTCTAGAGAAAACCCTGTCTGAAGATAAATAGACACCCACGTGGGAAGGAGAGAGCCAACTCCTGAAAGTTGTCCTCTGACCTCAGGAATTCAGTGTCATGCATGTGTACACATGTGTGTGAGAACACACACACACACACAAATTGTAAATTTTTAAAAATAAAATTAAAGGAACTGGAGAGACAGCTTGGTGGTTAAGGAGCATTTGTTCTTGCAGAGGACCTGAGTTCAATTCCCAGGAGCTATATGGTGGCTCACAACCATCTGTAACTCTAATTCCAGGGGATCTGATACCCTCCTGTGGCTTCCAAGAGCACCCAGCATCATTCACATGGTACCCAGACATACAGACACGCAAAAACATCCATACATATTAATTTAAAAAAAGCAAAAAGCAAACCCATACCCAAAACCTAGCATACTAAAAGTAATGGATCGGGGGGGGGGGGGGGGCGGAAGCAGCAGGATTAAGATGACGGAGAGGTGGAATGTGGAGAGCGGGGTGAGGGAGGCTGCAGGTGGTGAGTTTTAATCAAGATGGCCCGGATAAGCATTATGGTTACATTTGAAACATTCAAGGGGGCTGGAGAGATGGCTCAGAGTTTAAGAGCACTGACTGCTCTTCCAGAGGTCCTGAGTTCAATTCCCAGCAACCATATTGTGGCTCACAACCATTTGTAATGAGACCTGGTGCCTTCTTCTGGCCTGCAGGCAGAATATAGGCAGAATACTGCATACATAATAAATAATAAATCTTTAGAAAAAGAAAACTTTAAAAAAAAAAAAAGAAACGTTCAAGCCTTGAAAAAATCTCAAAATCAAATAAACAAAGAGGAAGGCAACCAGCGGGAAGCGAATTCCATGCTGGGGAAGAGGCTAGTTCTAAGGTCCTGGGGCAGGAGTGTGTGCCTAGTGAGTTCAAGAGACATCGGGGACAGGTGATGAAGGAGGGAGGGGAAGGAGAGGAGGGGGAGCAGCAGTCCCAGGAAGGTCTGCCTCAAAACAAAGGAAAAGCAAGCAAATAAAACTCACCCAGCCGGGCGATGGTGGCGCACGCCTTTAATCCCAGCACTCGGGAGGCAGAGGCAGGCGGATCTCTGTGAGTTCGAGACCAGCCTGGTCTACAGAGCTAGTTCCAGGACAGGCTCCAAAGCCACAGAGAAACCCTGTCTCGAAAAACCAAAAAAAAAAAAAAAACCTCACCAAGAGCTGGGTGTCAGTGTGCACACCTTTAATCCCAGCACTCAGGAGGCTAGAGGCAGGTGGATCTCTGTGAGTTCGAGGCCAGCCTGGTCCAGAAAGAGGCAGCCTAGATAGATAATCAGGAAGGAAATGGAGATGGGAAAGAGTCTCAGAGGCTGAAGGAAAGAGGCACTCAGCATGGGGCAGAGCCTGAAGCAGATGCTGAGGCCACAGGTGTCAGGCGTCAGGCTGGGCGGTGAAGATGGCAAGAAGAAGCCCCTGAAAAAGCCAAGGAGATGGATGAGGAAGGTAGATAGGTGGACGCCAGGCAGTGGGAAGGGCCCCTGGCCACAGGTGGAATTAAGAAACTTTGCCAAAGGAGTGGAGAGATGATGGCTCAGCGGTTAAGAGGACCCCGATTCGGGCCGGGCGGTGGTGGCGCACGCCTTTAATCCCAGCACTCGGGAGGCAGAGGCAGGCGGATCTCTGTGAGTTCGAGACCAGCCTGGTCTACAAGAGCTAGTTCCAGGACAGGCTCCAAAACCACAGAGAAACCCTGTCTCGAAAAACCAAAAAAAAAAAGAGGACCCCGGTTCAATTCCTGCACCCACATAGCAGCTCACACCTGTCTGTAACTCCAAGATCAGACACCCTCACACAGACATACACGCACGCAAAACACAGATGCACATAAAATAAAAATAATATATCCCTCTCCCATTTCTACTTAAATATACTCTAGAGTATGACACGAGCCCAAACGCACAAATTACTTTTAGAAACCAGAGAGGCAGTTGACTCAGTGGCACATGGATGGGTGACGGCGAAGATCTTCTGTGGCCTGGTGGTGCAGACCTTATCTTTATTGACAGCGTTCAGGCAGAAAGAGAAGCAAACCCGTTCAGCCGCCACGAAGACCGCGGCGGGCGGGGCACAGAGTTAGGGGGCGGGGCTGGAGGATGCAGGGTCGCGAGGGCGGGGTCAGCCAGTCAAGCTGCGGGCATGCGTGCAGCTCTCAGAGGCTGGTAGTCCTTGGGGGCGTGGCTAAGAAGTAAGGGCAGCCGGTTGGGGGCGGGGCCTGGGAGTTGAGAGTTGGGTCCCGGGGAAAGCGCTCCCCCACTGTAGGTCATAGAGACAGGGCGGAGTGGGGCCGATGCGGGGGACTAGGGCGTGGCCAGGGAGTTAGGGGCGCGGCTGGGGTGTGGCCGGAGAGTTAGAGAAGGGCATGGGGGCGTGGTCATGGAGTTAGGGTGAGGAACTGAGTCAGGACCAAGGAGTTAGCCTAGGCATTCGGGGGCGCGGCTAGGGAGTTAGACGAGCGAGTCAGGGGCGTGGCCGAAGAGGAAGGCTAGGAGAACGGGGCGTGGCGGGGAAGTTAGGGGCGGGGCGGGGCGGGCCAGGGGGCAGGGCGTGAGGAGGCCAGGACCGGGACGCTGCGGGTAGTGGGGGCCGGCCCTGCGCGGTGCAGCCAGCCCAGCGCGGTTAAGTGCAGCGTCTCCCGCGCCCGGCTCAGGCAGCTTCGGCGTCTCCGCCCCGCGCCCGCCATGCCCGAGCAGCTCAGTGTCGCGGAGTTCCTGGCCGTCACTGCGGAGGACCTCAGCTCCCCAACCGGGGCAGCCGCTTTCGCGGCCAAGATGCCCCGGTGCCGGGGGGCGGCGCTGGCACGGGAGGAGGTGAGGGGCCCAGGCGGGAGGGAGCTCAAGTCAATTCGGGGCCTGGGTTTGACCTTTGCCGGAGTACTCGGAGCTACGATGGCTCTTTGCTGCACTCCAGAAACTCGCCCCTCCTGGATCTGTGGGAACCTAGCTCATCTCAAACATCTGCCTCCTCACGGAGGAACCTGGAAGAGAGGACCAGAGGGTCACCTCGACAGAGACTCCTACATGTCGAGGCACATCTCTCAAATACTTTGGGCGACCTGCCCATCATATCATATGTGTATTTGCTCGTTTGCTTATAGCTCTGTGTTTTCGTTTTTGGAGTCCCACAAATATGCAATCCCCCAGGTCAGTCCCTTTCCGAGAAGCAGGCTCAGTCCTGAAACTACCTCTCCCTGACTTTAGGAGAGAGGTGGCCCCCTCCTCTTGGCTGCTTGTTCAGAGACTTGGCTCGCCTTGTGGAATGAATGCGAATGGGAAGGCGCCAGGAGCCGGGGTTCACCTTGGCTGTCGCGGGCAAGTTTATAGACTCCTCTCCCCTCCCTTCTCCTCTTTGTGTTTCCAGGCAGAGTGTCCCAGGCCCTTTCTTTCGCCCTTGTGGGCTGCCCCACCCCATTCCCATGCTCACTGGAGTTCGTTCCTCTTCTCTGAACTCCTTTCAGCTTTGCATCCGTAAGGAATATGCTGGAGCAGACAGTCTGTGGTCTGCAGCCAGAAGAGGATAATGTGCCACAGCTGTGTTCGAGAGGATGCTCCAAACTGGGGTGGCATCTTGGACTTCAGCGGTACTCTGGACCCCCAACCCTTCACCATAAGTATGCCGCCCCTTCTGTGTGGCAGACACAAAGCTACACGGAAGTACTCAGAGCTGAGGTCTTAGGAAATCTCCCTTCTTCCTTTCCCGGGTCTGGCTGGACCACTGTCTCAACTCTTTCCTCCTTGGTAAGGAAGGCAGAGAATTGTACAGACTGTCAATTTCAAGCGATGCTAACCTGTGTTCAGACCCTGGCCCTGCAGTTTGCAAGATGTGTGGGACCGGTCATGTGACCTGGCCTGTAACGTGGGGCTAATTGTTACTGTCGAGGTCATTGACATCTCTTTAGGAAGTGACCAGATCTCTTGGAGCTTCATTTCTTGTGCACACAGTAGGAATACTTGGTTTTTGTTGCTGTTTAAGACCGTCTCACTAGATAGTCCAAGCTGGCCTCAAGCCTGTGATCCTCCTGCCATGGCCTTTCCAGAGCTGGTGTTACAGGGGTGCACACCATACCTGGGTCAGGAGTATATGTCTTTATGAAAATGACAGCCAGTGAGGCTAAGATCACTTGAGCAGAAGCATTACCACAAATAGGGGTGTCTTACTGGCTATTCCCGGGGAAATGCTACCCTGTAGCCTTAGCCTTGTCTTCAGGAGTGCCTCCTCCACGTTTCGGGACATCTTCAGGGATTTTACCTGTCATCCTCTTCTCCAGGTTGTCCACTAGAGTGTTGAGTCAGAGGCGCAGGACTGCTCCGACTGTGTGCCTGTGCAGCTGACCCTACTGACTGTCTCAGCACTGGGTCTGGAAACCCAGTGGGCTCTGGTGGGGGCTCAGATTTGCCCCAGCGAAGGGCAGACAAAAGCCAACCTTTTTTGCCTCCAGATCCTTGCACTTGCAAGCTTTTGTTTTGTTTTGTTTATTGTTTGTGCAGCAGAAAAGCTTGAGGCTCCCAAGCACAACTTTTCTCCTCAGCTTTCCAGTGTCCCAGAAGTTAGGAGTCTGACTTTCAAATTATATTTTGCTGGAGTCTTCTGGTTGGTTTTGTGGTCGTGCCTCTCTGTTATTATGATATGCTTACATGCAGTTTGATATTTTTTTTTCTCCCTCCAGTACCGGGCATGACTAACCTCCCTCCAGGCTTGCTTCTCCTATTGCTTCTTAAATCAAGACTTCTAGGTCTAGGCGGTTTCCTGGAAGTAACTCGGGACTCTGTTCTAGAATTGCAAGCCTTTTTTTGTCAATCCTACTGGGAAGGACCCTGGGAGAGGTCATAGGAGCCAAGAGTGTGCGGGCTGGAGGACCCTGTGAGAGAGAAGTCAGCTACAATTCCTCTCATTTGAGATGGAGAAACAGATACCACCGAGAGGGCCAGACACTGCCTGAGCTCCCAGAGCAAGGGAGTGGGGGCAGCTGGTGTTTCTCCCTCATTGTCTTAACCTCTGGTTCTACTCTCTCTTTGCAACATTCACCTGCCTGGCCTCCCTCTAGACCTAGAAGTCTTGATTTAAGACTCAATTATTTCATCTTGAAACCGAGTCTCCTAATTCCTCTCTGCCTAACCTCACTGGATTGCTAAAGGTGATTTGTTTTCCCCTGTGAATCTCTGTGCGACATGAAGGAGTATTGAAATAATCCCTGCATCAGATGGCCCCTTCCATCCTTGACCCTCCTGCAGCCATCATCCTGTTGATTATCACAGGGAAAACAAGGCAGTTGCCATGTGTGTCACGGCAGGTCCGGCTGGCTGCTGTTTTTTTTGTTGTTGTTGTTTTGTTTTGTTTTTTTGGTTTTTCAAGACAGGGTTTCTCTGTGGTTTTGGAGCCTATCCTGGAACTAGCTCTTGTAGACCAGGCTGTTCTCGAACTCACAGAGATCCGCCTGCCTCTGCCTCCCAAGTGCTGGGATTAAAGGCGTGCGCCACCGCCACCCGGCTGGCTGCTGTTTTTGTATGGTTCTCTCTGCGATTTCTCTGCTGGGCACTGAGGACATAGTGATCCTTCTTTGGTTTGCTGACTGGATGGGGACACACAGCACGTATTAGGGTAATAAGCAGGAATGCCAGGAGCTGTCCTGAGTGTCCAGCAAAAGACACAGTGTTGTCAGAGGCTAAAGGAGCGACTAGGGAGTGAGCCAGTGAGGATCAGAGCAACACGGGAACTTCCTGGAGGAAGTTCTACTTCCAGGTAGATAGAGATGAACCCAGGTTAGCAGAGAACACGAGTAAATTCAGGGACTGGCTGAAAGGAAGCAGATGGAGAAGCCAGGAGACCATTTTGACCTGCGCTCTGCAAGAGGCAGTCTCTGTGGACATGTGCATGCTCCCCGTGTTTGTCTTCAGAGCTGATAGATGGGGGAAGGGTCATGGCTAGGAGAATGTTTACCTAAAATCTCTATCATGTCTTACAGTGCATAGTTGAAATTCTGATGGGGTCAAAATTACCTTTTCCTTGGTGTGTGTGTGCATGTACATGTGTTTATTTTGAGACAGAGTCTAGCCAAGGGTGGCCTGAAATTCATGACTTCCCATTCGCCCCCCTCTTCCAGCCTGTTTCTGTGGAAAGGAAGCTTGTTTTAAAGTATTAGAGGTGCCTCTTGGAACTGAACAGCGAGGCCAGGTATATGCAGCATGGTCTGGGAGTTGAGGCTTGGGAGGAGTCAGGGGCTCAGGCAGCTGTTCCATCTACATTCGAGTAGCAGTGATTAGCGCTTCTGCTCCCTTCTTATTACATAGGCCCCACACGGTCACATGACCTCACTGGTCCAGTGTCTAAAGGTAACCCAGCCAGTCTCTCATGTCCCACTTCCAAGTTCCCAGCAGCCCAGCCCAGCTTTTGGACTGATTACAGAAGCTGGGTCTCCACCCCTCGTTTCATCAACAGAGGTCACCGAGGGATAGACTCAGGCAGGGTAAACATGGCCACAGTTTTGTCCTGGGGGAGGAGGACACTTCTTAAAGAAGGAGGACAGGGTCCAGAGACTCCTCCCAGGAATGTTCACGAAGCTTCTCTCTATTTGGTGTAGTCTGGCCTCTGCGGAGAGGCCCATGCTGCCAGGAGCCTCCTGTTTAGAACAGTTACACATTATCCCATTGGAATGTTTGGGATGCTTAGCATCTTGGACTTTGTGCTGGGCATAGGGGATCAAAAACCCTTGACCAAGTAAGTACTAGAGGAGGCAGCCTTACCAAGGCTGGGTAGTAGGTGCTGGGAAAGCTCTTCTCTCCACAAGAGAGATGTAGTCTCTGCCTTAGGCGCAGTCTCTTCTGGAAAACTCATTCAGGGAACAGTTGAGCAAATTCAGCAGCAATTGCATATGATAGCAGGTGGCAGGAAGTTCATCCCCTTATCCAGGCCTTCCTTAAGGCTGGGCCCTGGGTCACCATCTCTCTTCCTGCTGTCTCTCCGGACTGTCTAGCTCATGACTTCAGTCACCTCCGGCCCCTCAGTGACTCACCCAGCCCAGACTCTCATGTCCAGCGGTTTTGCAGTGGTTTTCCTTAGACCACACTCACAACTCCTCAGGCTGGCCGCCAGGTTCTGTTGCACAAGCTGGGAGGCTCATTTCACCAAGGGCCATGAATTTTACCTGCTGTGTATCTGCAGTCTGCCTGCTTTTCCTTATTGCTTCCTGGTCCACAGCTGTCCCCTAGAACACTGTGGTGACCTCCAGCTGGCTTGACTGCTCAGCTTTCTTATATTTCCCAGGTCCCACACATAAAACATATTTATTTTGTTTGTTTTTTTTTGGTTTTTATTTTGTTTTGTTTTATGTTTTTTTAACACAGAGTTTCTCTGTGTAGCCCTAGTTGTCCTAGGACTCGCTCTGTAGACCAGGCTGGCCTCAAACTTACAGAGATCTACCTGCTTCTGCCTTTCAAGTGCTGGGGATAAAAAGCATGTACCACTACTGCTTGGCTAAAATTTATACTTATTTATATAACTATTTCATTAATATTTGGGTGGGTTTTTTTGTTTGTTTGTTTGGTTGGTTGGTTTTTCAAGGTAGGGTTTGAACTCGCTTGTAGACCAAGTTGGTCTTGAACTCACAGAGGTCCACCAGCCCCTGGCCTGGCCCCTATGCACTGGGATTAAAGATGCCACCACCATCCGACAACATCTGGTTTCTTTATAGAATATATTTTCTCCTCCTGGAGACTAGACTCTTTTTTTTTTTTTTTTTTTTTTTTGGTTTTTCGAGACAGGGTTTCTCTGTGGTTTTGTAGCCTGTCCTGGAACTAGCTCTTGTAGACCAGGCTGGTCTCGAACTCACAGAGATCCGCCTACCTCTGCCTCCCAAGTGCTAGGATTAAAGGCATGCGCCACCACCGCCCTGCACGAGACTAGACTCTTAAGTTTGGTATTATAGTCCCGGTTTTGCTGTTTTCAGTGTGGCCAGCGTTTGAATTTAGGGTGTCGTGTGTACCAAACAGTCCTCTACTGTGACCTCTACATCCAGACCCCTTCGTAGCACTACAGCGGATACCTAGAAAGGATTGGCTGAGTAACAAATAAATAAAACATGAAGCCTAAGAAGAGAATAATGGTCTGGGGATGTTGCAGTTGGAGGGAGCAGCTTCAACAGAGGCCCTTGCCAGTAAAGGACCTGAAGTGTGTGTGGCATTGAAAAGAGGCCGAAGGAAGAGAAGCCTAGTGTGGGGTCATTGCCTTCCAGATGAGTTAGGAGGGTAGGCAGAGGCAGTCCCAGGGAAGCTTGTAGGCAATACTAGTGACTTATATTTTGCTGTAGTGTGTGTGTGTCTGTGTGTGTGTGTGTGTGGCTTTTATTATTATTGTTGCCATCGTTATTTATTATTATTTTAAGACAGGATCTCATTTATGTAGCCCTGGTTCTTGAACTCACAGAGATCCACTTGCCTCTGCCTCCTGAGTGCTGGGATTAGAGCATACCACCATTACCTAGCTTGAGTTGTTGTTGTTGTTGTTTCTGAGACAGGGTTTCTCTGTGTAGCCCTGGTTGTCCTAGAACTTGCTCTGTAGACCAAGCTGGCCTCGAACTCAGAGATCTGCCTGCCTTTGCCTCCCAAGTGCTGGAACTAAAGACGTGCGCTACCACACCCAGTTTATTTTGCTTTTTGGAGACAAGTCTTGCTTACTTAGCACTCGTGGGGCAGAGACAGTAAGACCATAACTTTTGAGGCCAGCCTGTTTTACATAACTAGTTAAGAGGCCAGCCTCGACTACAGAATCAGACCCTGTGTCAACAGAACGAGGCACACAGAGACCTCTATCAACAAGTTAGGGGACTGGGGAGATGGCTCCGTGGGTAAAGTGCTTGCTGCACAAGCAGCAATGGTATCCTGAATTTGGATACCATGCCTGCCAGTGCATGCCTGTAATCCCAGGGCTGGGGAGGGAGAGACAGGAGGGTTCCTGGGGTTTGCTGGACAGCCAGGCTATTAAATCAGTGAACTCCAGGTTCAGTGAGATCCTGTCTCAAACGCTAAGGAGGGGAAGCTGGGCAGTGGTGGCTCATGTCTCAAGTCCTAGCATCCTCCAGAGGCAGAGGCAAGTTGATCTCTTATGTCTCAGGCTCTTTTAAACAGAATAGGAACTCACTTGATGGGAAACTCAGTAATTTCCAGAAGTTCCCCCAAGCTAGAGAACCGGGGATGAGCAGCAGGCAAGAGGTCAGCCAAAATGACATCACAGAGCCAAGTTGGCAGGACATTGCCCCATGCACTAAATGCCACAGCTTGAGGTGCCACTGTTCCTAGGATACTGTTACTACTGTTGCTTATCAGCGCCACAGTGGACTTTCCGTGTTGTGTTCTCCTGGTTCAGACCCACAATGAGAGTCTCTTATTAACTGCGCCTAGGTGCAGGGGAGCCTAGAAAAGCAAGAATTCGGCCTCTTTGGCTTTTATGAGACGTGGCCTGCTAAGACTTGTGTCATGTCAGATGTCCCTGGCACAGGTTTACCAGTGTGTAGGGTGTCCGGGAGTCTATAACCCGGTACTCCAAAAGTCCCTGAATCTGTGCATCTCATTTACATCCATCCTGGCGGTGAGATCACCGCTGGGAGAGGAATGCGGGATTCCAGGCCCTTGCTCTGGGGAGCTGAAGTCCGGAGAGCTAGCAGGACCGAGAAGAATGGAGGAGACCAAAAGGAGCTTCCAAGGAAGTAGGGAGAGATCTGGAGACTGCAGGACCTCAGAACGGCCAGATTGTTTGGAGGAGGGAGGGGTGGCCAGCTCCAGGGTGCCTTTATAGCAAAATAAGCAGACAGCAAAACCACCAATGGCTTCGGCACTGCGGGGGTCAGCGGCGAGTGTGTTGGGGTCCTGTTCTGTCTGCTGGAGAGGTGTGGACAGGCTATGGGAGATTTATCCACTACTTTGAAGAGAAGACCTGAGAGCCCAGCCCTGCCCCTCCCAGTCGTCCCTGTCTGGAGTGAGGGTCAGCCTCAGCCTGGTCTCAAAGTCTGTCCTCCTGCACACAGTTCAGCCTTAAGTGTATGCCTTTCTTGGCTGATGCCAGCTGTTTCTGGTCATTGGAGTGACAAGGCAGATCTGGAATAGAAACTGAAACTTTGGAAGGAAGAAGCACTTTCAAAGTCAATTTGATCACCTAGTTTTGCTTTTGTTAATGTTTTAAATTTTAGCGCGCGCACACATGTGTGTGCATGCATGCACGTGTGTGATATGTATGAGGGTGGTGAGCGGGGTGGTGGGTAGGTGGCATATGTTGGTGTGGGTGTGTGAATGTGTTTGCTGGTGATCTTGTATATATGTGTGTGGGAGACTAGAGGCTAACCTCAGACAGCTATGCTTAATTGCTCTTGCCCTTTGTGTTTTGAGATAGGGTCTTTCGTTGCTTCCTGGCCAGTGACCTCCAGGGATTTGCCTTTCTCTTCCTCACAGTGCTGGACTTACAGAAGTACCGTGTGCCTGGCTATTTCTGTGAGCACCGGGGATCAGGATTCAGGTCCTCATGCCTGTGCGTGGCAAGCGCCTTACTGACTGAGCCGTCTCCCCACTTTGCTATTTTTTTTTCCTGAGACAGAATCTCCTGTAGCTCAGGCTGACCTTGAGCTTGCTATGGAGCTGAGGATGATTTTGAACTCGTGGTCTTCCTGCCTTTCAACCTCCAGGTGCTGGGACTGCAAACATGTTCCGTCCAATTTGTACAGTGTTAGGGAATAAACCCGGGGCTTCACGCGTGCGAGGCAATCCCTCTACCACCTGAACTACATCGTTCCTTTAGAGGCGTTTTCAGGAGAGCATACAGGGTTTCTCTGGCTTCAGGGCAGGCCCCAGGAATGTCATGTCAGCCTCTCCAGCCACCAGAGGCTCTGTGGAGGACTGAGCTGGCTGGTCTAGTAGCAGCTGTTGAAGGTTCCTCTATGCTAGTTCTACACCTGACAGGAGCTTGAAGAACCTCTCACACCTCGGGCTCCATCTTGACCCTATGGAATCAGAGTCCCCTAAGGACGAGACCTGAGGCGCTTGGAAATTCTCGAGATGGCTGAGCAGTCAATGTGCAAGTAGATCAGAAAGCTTTGAATGCCTACTAGAGGTTAGTGACCCGTTCAACCGTATTTGCAGAACACCCGTGGGTACAAAGGCAGTTTCTGAGGTCATAGAGGTCTCCATCTGGTAGGGGAAGGACTCCCTCCTTGAAAGCATGGTCAACCTGTGATGGCCACAGTATTCATTTGCCAGGCTGAGTCAGTAGCAAGCAGTCGGTGAGGTCAGACTGGTTTTGAATTGGTATTGGCTGTTCAGTAGCAAGCAGTCGGTGAGGTCAGACTAGCTTTGAATTGTTATTGGCTGTGTGACCCAGACAAATAGCTTTACCTTTCAGAATCTGGCTCCCCATGTGTAAGTCAGAGAGGATTCCATTGTATTCCATCGCAGACCTGGCGCATACAGACACGTAAAGATGTCTGTGCCAGGCATGATGCAGCCGCCGCGAGTGACCAGTTCATGCTGTCCTGGTACCAGGTCAGAAAGAGCTTCGTGATTTAGAAGACAGTGAACAAAGTTCCAAACCTGTTGGTTTGTTACCATCTTTCTATTAGGCTTTTTGAGACAGGGTCTTCATTTGTAGCCCAGGCTGGCCTTGGACTTGTAATGATCTCTCTGCTTTGGCCTCTCAGGTGCTGGGATTATAGGTATGCACTGCCCGGCCTGGCTTGGAGCCTTGTTTTTGTTTTTGTTTTTTTGAGACAGGGTTTCTCTGTGTAGCTCTGACTGTCCTGGAACTCGCTCTGTAGACCAGGCTGGCCTCAAACTCATAGAGATCCACCCGTCTCTGCCTCCTGAGTGCTGGGAGTAAAGGCGTGCACCACAGCGCCCAGTTCTCTGGAGCCTGGTTTTAAAGAGGCGGGGTCTTCCTCTGCTCTGCCCTCTGCTCTCCCGTTCACCTGTTTCAGGCCCGGCTGCCTATTACAGTCTCGGTGGTGCCGCTAGGTAGTTTTATCTAAAGAGGTGATAAAAATTTACATTACGTAAAATTCACCATTTTTAACTTTCCCTTTTTCCCTCCCTCCCTCTGCTTTCTTCTCTTTCTATCTTTTCTGCTGAGAACTGGACTCAGGGTCTTGCACATTTTTTGCACTAATAGTTTACTACTGAGCTACATACATCTCCACTTCAAAAATTATGTCTTAAGGGGATGGAGAGTTAAAAGAGTGTACTGCAGCCAGACAATGTGGCACATAGCTCTGACCCCAGCTCTCAAGAGGCAGAGGCAGACGGCTCTGAGTTCAAGGCCAGCCTGGTCTACAAAGAGAGCTCCAGGGCAGTCAGGGCGATCCAGGGAAACCCTGTCTGGAAAAATTGAAGAGAGAGAGAGAGAGAGAGAGAGAGAGAGAGAGAGAGAGAGAGAGAGAGAGAGAGAGAATGAATATGTACTGTTCTTCCAAAGGAACCTGCATTTGGTTCCCAGCACCCACGTCAAGGGTCTCACAACTGCTGACAGCTACACTCATGTGCACATACTCACACTCACACACACACATAATTTTAAATGTACTTTTTAATTCATTCTTTATTCTGTATAGAACTGGAAGATTGAATGAAGACCTTACACGTTAGGCAGACACTCTACCATTAGGCTATATCCCCATTTCAAAGCCTATAATTTGGTGATCTTCAGTAAATTCAGTGTTGTACAGACATCACCACTATCTAATTCTCGAGAACATCACTGCAGTAAGGAGCCCTGTACTGAGTAGCGATCATCCCCACCCCTACCCCGGTCACTTTGTGCTTCTGGATTCGCCTGTTTTTGACCTTTTTCAAAGATAGACCCCTATAGTATATGTCCTTCTGTCTGGCTTCTTACAGTTAGCATTGATTGCACTTTTAAAGCCTGTCCCATTGCCTGGCTTAGCAGACAGATCAGGCGGTGTGGAAAGTGTTGTCCACGGACTCACTTGTGTGATTCCCCAAGGAAGGAACCTTCTAGAGCTGGGGGTGGGGGTGGGGGTAGAGTACCCTAGCAAGCGTGTTGCCAGGTAACATGCAGGATGTCCTTGCAGTACCTGAGCCGCACTTCACCCCACCAAGTTGCTCATCAGTTGTCTGACATGGGGATCCAGCGGAGTGTGGTGGATTTATTTATCTTTGCTAA
Source organism: Chionomys nivalis (assembly GCF_950005125.1). NCBI lineage: Eukaryota > Metazoa > Chordata > Mammalia > Rodentia > Cricetidae > Chionomys > Chionomys nivalis. The sequence continues at coordinate 16,446,519 of NC_080096.1, read as the reverse complement.
ATCTGGCTACTCTACCAGCAGGAAGTGGCAGAGCCAGGATCTGCACCTGGGAAGCTGGCCCAGAGCTGAGCTCCTGCTCGCTCTGCTGGGGAGGCCTGGCTCCTCGTGCTGTCCCCAGGGTCTTTGGGGCCTCAAGGGAGACTCCAGTGTTTGCTTGTTTTGCTGTTTTTGTTTTGTTTCGTTTAGTGCTCTAGGTGGTTTTCCAGGGAAGCCTGGAGATATTGAAAAAGCAGCTACTGGACAATAATAGCCGTTAGGAAACCCTCCCTATGGACAGCACCCCAGGGCATTCGCTTAAATGCTGAAGGGGTTCAGTGCCCTGAGAGAAGGACCATTATTATCTCCCTTGACAACAGGGGAAATGGAGGCTCAGGGAGGTTACATCACACGGCTAAGAAGACTGGACCCTGAACTTGGACATCATACTGTCACAGTTGGAGTTCTCAGTCCCTGCTGCCTTTGTGTGTTCCTATGGGGCCTTGATAATGTTAACTAACTAATTAATTCAGTCACTCATTTATTCCATAAGTATTAATGGACATCCCTGTGGTGGGTGATGCATATACGAAAGCAATGGAGGGGGCTAGAAAGATGGCTCAGTGGGTAAGAGCGGTTGCTGCACAAGCGTGAGGACCCGAGTTCAAATCCCAGAGGCCAGATAAAAAGCTGAGCGTGATCACTCCAGTGCCTGTCACGCAGCACTGCGGGAATCAGAGACAGGGACCTTGCCCAGACTTACTGGCTGCCAGCCTCCCTCCAGGTTCAGTGAGAGGCCCTGTCTCAAAGAAATACGGCAGAGAGTGAGAGAATGGGGCATCTGGTGCCCTTCCCTGGCTTCCACCTGTGCACACACTCCCTTCCACACGTGTCCAGTCTCACCCCCAAGGTCACATATATGAACACAGGACGGTAAGGACTCTGTTAGAAGCCTGTAGCTGGCACTGAATGGCCAAAGCCGGGGCAGGTCAGTTTTGCCGTGGTGGGCATTGGGGTGACCCTCCTCCTGACTCAGGAAGGATGATTGTTTCCAGAAGGAGGAAGAGTCCTCCAGGCAGAGGGAGCAGCTGAGGTGACTGGATACAGCTCAGTATGGTCAGGAAACTGCCAGGGACTTCATAGCTGGTGCCAGAGGGGCTCATGGTGAAGAGCGGGCGGTGGGTGTTGTCCTGGCTACCAGTCGAGGCCAGAGGGCTCCAGGCTCCAGACCTCTTGCTTTTCTGTCCAGCAGACCAGGCTTTCTCTCTCGGCTGGGTGGAATCCAGGGCTGGCAGCCAGGGGTCGGCTGGGAATCTTCGGGAATCTTCAGCCATCAGTCCAGCAAAGTTCTTGCTCTCTTAGCTCATCGCTGCCGAGAAGTCTCCTGAGGAAAATCCCAGCCAGGAAACTTGGGGTTTGTTGAGGCCTCCATGTGGGGGAGGGTGTGGCTCCCTTCCTGTAGCCCCTCTTCCTCTCCGCCTCCAGCTACCCCTCAAGGGGCAGTGGAGGGACTGAGCTGGCCAGGCTGGCCTGCTGCCCAGGCTGGGAACCATCCACAGAGGCCCCACCTGGGGTGCACAGGGGCACACAGCAGCCAGCTGGGGCTCCAGGCTCCGTTCTTGCAGGAAGGAAGGCAACCAGAATCCTGAAATAATAAATGGCAGAGCCAGCAGGAGTCTTCCCTGTCACCGCCCAGCTTCTTCATTCCAGATGAGGGGCTCCGAAGTGGGAGGCCCAGGCATGGGGGAGACTGGGCAAAACCACTCTACCGGCCAGGGCTGTGCGAGGCAGGGGGTTGGACCCTGCTCTCCTTGAGCACCTTCTGACTGCTCAGCAGGACACTCAGGCCCAGGACACAGGAACACTGGGTGAAGTCCCTGGTGGGCGTGTGTGTCTGAGGCTGGCCAGCCTGGAGCAGCCTTGCAGGACATCACAAACTCAGCTCTGAGTTACAGACATCCCTTGGAGTGGGCTTAAGAACTCCCACCTGTCAGATCTAAACTGTAGATGAGGAAACTGAAGTTCAGGAGGAGAAGGAGCTTTCTCGGGGTACACAGAGGGGGCAGGCTAGAACCTCAGTGCCTCACCCCACCCCTCCAGCCTCCAATCCGAGTCACTGGGTCAGGTGGTGTTGAACATGTATGTGTTCTGGGAGGCTGGTCGCTCTGCGCTCCTGTGTTGCCCCTGAAGACATCTCTGATAGAAGAGTTGATGCTCTTTAGAAAAGATGATCGGGAAATCAACTGTGGGAGTTTGGTGGCACATGCTTATAATCGCAGAATGTGAAGGGCTGAGGCAGGAGGATTGCTATGAGTGTGCAGCTAGTCTGGGTTCTAGAATAAGAAAGACTCTGACTCAAAAGAGACAGCAAGAAGGGGAGGACCTGGAGGGGAGGATAGAGGATAGGGCTAGAGAGAAGGCCCAGTAGGGTCCTTTCCTCCCATGCATGAAACCTTGGTTCACTCTGGAGGTAAAGTTCAAGGTCACCCCTAAGCTACAAAAGGCCTTCCTCCCACCCCCCAAAAGGAGATGGAAGGAAGAAGAGAAAAAGAAAGATGGCAGGGATTCTTACCCCTTGGGTTTGCCTCATGCTTTGCTGGCGCAGGGAAGCAAGAGATCTTGAGCTCACTGTCTCCCTCCGTGCTCTGTGAAACGGGGAGGCTAATGACGACCTACAGACCTACAGCGAGATGGAGCCTGCGAGGCCCTGCCCCGAAGCCAGCAACCCTCGAGTGGGGCAGCAGGCGGTTTTACAGTGGTGCAGGCTCTGGAGCTAGTTTGGAATTTGCGTCCTTCCTGTTGGGTAATCTGCTCCAGGCCAGCGCTGGCTGTACTCCTGTCACCCTGTACTGCCCCAGGGACCCGGCTGACCTCCCCGTCTCCTACCTGGACGTCGGCTGCAGCTGCCCTCTAGGCCTCCATGATTTGTAGGGTAAAACCCAGGGTTTTGGTAAAGCTTGGCCCCCGAATCTGCCTGTCTGCCTGGAATCTAGCCCTTCTTTGGGCACATGCCGTAACTTCCAGCTTGACCATAGTTTCCTCATCTATAAAACCTGCATTTGGCGAAAGGTCTCGATAGGAGATACAGAGTGGCCTTGGTGCTGGGAATAAAGGCTGGCTTGTCACTCATTGCCATACAGCGCATCCTCCCAGCGGTCTTCACTGTGCAGCTCAGCTCTGGGGCCTGACTGCTCACGCTCCCTCCCTGGCCCTGTGAGTGCTGGGAACCTCAGGCTGTTGCTCAGGTGTACCTGGCAGGGGTGCCCCACCCTCCATAGAATCATCTTCTCTTGTTTTGCTCAGCCTGTGGCTTCTCATTTCAGGGTCTCAAGATGCATCCCTTTCTTGGGAGGGTCCAGGGCTGCTCTGTGCTCTGACCCTGAGTTTGCCAAGCATCCTAAGCCCTCAGCAGGCACCTCCTCACTGGTGTTTGGTCTTTACCTAAGCTGCAAGCACCAGAGACAGGGAGAGACTCATCCTCCCTCCCCAGATGTTCTGTCTTTACACCCGAGTATCCAAAGAAGGGATAGTCTCATCCTCCATCACTAGCAGCAGGCACTCATCACGACTGAGGTGCCCCCGGTCAGTTTTCCAGGGGCCCTCAGTCAGCCCTTGGTGGTGGAGCTAAGCTGGGGTTACCCCAGAAGTAGGAGGCTGGCCAAGTTTCTAGGCCCACCCTTTCCATCTCTGCTGTGCCAGCCACCCAGGCAGGGTCTCATTAGGTTCTCAGTTTCTCTTGAGATCTGCTGGATCAGGAGCGAAATTAGTACCCAATATGGCCGGCCTAGATCACTCATACACAAACCACAGGTGCAGCTTTCCACGGTTAGTTCCATCTTCAGTGAGAAGGGAGTGGTTGAGATCATTGTGTGGGGGAGCTGGCAGCCCAGAGGGACTAGGGACTTGCTGAGAGTCGCCAGGCCTGAGAAGAGTTAGGCCAGGAATAAAGCAATCTCTTGGCTCTGCCTTGCACTCTGTGACTTACTGTCTCCTCTATCAAGGGCTACCTCTTTGCCTCCCTGTCTCCCCTGGGACCCTCCCACCAGGCCTGGGCCCCAGAGTCTCCCAGACTCCATTCTGTCTTATTGAAAGCTGAAATGGGCAGGCTCATTGCACAGCGCTGAAGTGGCCTAGCCAGTTTCCGGTTACTCCCGCAGCAGCGCTCAGCTTTGCTGCTGCTGCGAGAACCCTTTTGTCTTCTTTAACTTATTTGCTTTGTAGAACTCCCCCAGCCTACTCTTAGCTTACTCACCGATTTCAGCGAGTGTCTCATTCTTTCACCTTTCAGCCCCCAATTTTCCCTTCTCTTAAAATTTATTTTTAGTGCATTGGTGTTTTGCCTGCATGTATGTCTGTATGAAGGAGGGTGTCGGGTCCCCTAGAATTGGAGTTATAGACAGCTATGAACTGCCATTTAGGTGCTGGGAATTGAACCTGCGTCCTTTGGGAGAGCAGCCAGTCCTCTTAACTGCTGAACCATCTCTCCAGCCCCCAAACTTTTCCTTTTCAGGGGAAACTTAAAACATTCACAGAAGCATCAAGTTGCCAAACTCCATCCACCCCTTGCTGCTCCTCTCGGGCCCACATCTCCTGCCTCCCCTTTCTCTCTCTAAGACAGGGTCTCATATGTATTCCTGGGTGACCTGGAACTTGCTGTGTAGACCATGCTGCTGCTGCTTCACAAGGGCTGCAATCAGCGATGTGTGGCTCCAGCTCTCATTTATTTTGGTTTGTCTTCTGTTTTCTTTGGTTCGTTTTTCTTGAGACAGGGTCTCATGTAGCCCAGCCTGGCCTCAATGTCACTACATACTCCACAATGACTTTGGATTTCTGATCCGAGTGCTGCTATTTTTCAGTTCTGGGAGTCCAGATGCCGCCATGCCAGGATCTCTCTTATTCTGAAACAAACCCCATCTTATCATTTTAATCCTTCAGTAGTTGCGTATGCCTCCCTAAGCAGTAAGGATGCTATTTCTGTAACTACATTACTGTCTTTGCTCCCCAAATATTAGCAGTATTATCCCTAAATTATCAACTACTCGGTGTTCTAGTAAATGTCCTAAGATCAGATGCCCCCTTATATACTGCTTGCGAATGGTGATCAGGCAAAACGTCCATATACACAGGAAATACATCTTTTTTTTTTTTTTTTTTTTTTTTTTGGTTTTTTCGAGACAGGGTTTCTCTGTGGTTTTTTGGAGCCTGTCCTGGAACTAGCTCTTGTAGACCAGGCTGGTCTTGAAGGAAATACATCTTTAGAATTATCAGAGCTCAAATAAAGTTCATGTAATGTCATTTGTTGATACGTATTTTAAAGACTCTTGAGATGTCCTCTCTAGGAGTGAGGGTGTAGCTCAGGGTAAAACACTTCCTTAGCATGCTCAAGACCTTGGTTGGATCCCCAGCACCGAAAAAAAAAAAAAAAAAAAAGTTTAAAATTTCCCCTCATCTCAAGTCCAGGCAGTGGTGGCGCACACTTTTAATCCCAGCATTTAGGAGGCAGAGGCAGGTGGATCACTGAGTTTAGGGCTAGCCTGGTCCACAGAGTGAGTTCTAGGACAGCCAGGGCTACCCAGAGAAGAAACTCTGTCTCAAAACAAACACAAACAAACAAAAATCCTTTTTTCTATTCCTTCCTCTTTCTCTCTCTCTTTAGAGACTCACTTCGGCTGGGACTGTTTGCCTGGAGTTTCTACATTATTTACTCAATGTGTTTAGTGTAATTTGGTTTGGGCATTCAAATAACCTACTCTAATGACCATGTTTCATACCTGGAACATGTAATTTAATCTTCCCTGTGAACATCAGTCTAAGATCAAAGGAGTCAGAATTCACCCTTCCCAGAGCTCATTTTGAGAGGCAAGGCTTCCATGACCTTCCCCACAACAGTTAGAGATCTGGGAAAGGCTGGGAGGGGCCCAGAACCCAGGAATGCTTGGAAAGAGATCGGGGCTTGTTGCATGAAAGAGCCATACGCAGTTGTAGAGGGAGAGCAAATGAGATTATGGGACCCTTTTGTTTCCTTCTTTCTAGAGCTTGCTGGCAGCATATGAGAGCTTTTCAAGTTGGTAAGTGTAACTGCAGAGGTGCTGGTCGCAGTCTGTGGACCTGCAGGGTCTAGGTCACCGGGATGAGATGTAGCCGTTGGTGCGACATGAGCTTAGGCAACTTTCCTGACTCATCTGCCAGAAGGAGAGCAGCAAACAAGCACCCTTCTCGATGGCCTCATTAGAATTAGAGTGGTGTCGGGGTAGGGCGCTTACATTCTGTGCCCTGTGCTTTCTTATGAATAGTGAACCAGGCATATCTTTAATCCTATCACTGGGTGGCAGAGGCAGGCGGACCTCTGAGTAAGAGGCCAACCTGGTCTATGGAGTGAGTTTCAGGACAGCCAGGGTTAAACAGAGAAACCCTGTCTTGAAAGAAAAAAAAATCTTTATCTGGTTTTTGTTTTGTTTTGAGACAAAGTGTTATGTGTAGCTCTGGCTGGCCTGGATTAGGATGTCGTCAAATTCACAGGAGGGGGGAAGGGATGGGGGAGTGGGAGTGTAACCTCTGCCACCAGCTGAGGTTAAAGGTGTGCACAACTCATGGCTGATTGCTTTCTTCTTATTTTTAAATTTATATTTATGTATGTTATGTATGCATACATATGCATGTGTGCACACTCACGCATGGCATAGGGCACGTGTGGAGGTCAGAGGTCAACTTGACTGAATCGGTTCTCTCTTCACACAGGTCCTAGGCTCAGTTTCATCCGTCTCTATAGCAAATCCCTTTACCCACCGAGTCATCTCCCTAGCTCCTGTGTGGGTTCTGATTCGGATCTCTCCCTTGGTCTGTTTGTATTTTCAGTTAGAACTAGAGAAGAAAAGTCTCTGGGCTTTATATTTTTTCAGTCTATAATGTTACAGCTAATGGTTGGCTCTAACATTCTGTGACTTGGTCTCTCCGGAGGCATCCCCATGGTCCAGAGCAAAGCAAGTGGTCCACCTCCTGCTTCAGCTGTACGCTACAGCAGGGGTTTCCAGGTGGAGGGTACCTGCAGGGTCATCTTAACAGAATGACAAATTTAGAGGCAGTGAGAAATTGCTGATGTTGACTGGCGGTAGCCGTAAAAGGTCACCGGAGGTACGAAAATGGTGTCTTGTGATGGTCCAAAGGAGGGAGTGTCTAATAGTGAAATATGATCTGCAGTTCCCATGGCCTTACTGCTAGTAGTTCTGCCCCTTTGCTGGGTTGCCATGGTGACCACAGCTGGCACTGCAGAGCCACCAGGATGAAGAATGGGTACTATTGATGCATCCTGACCCAAGAAGAGGTGCAGGCAGAAAGCCTTCCTAGACAGGGCGTCTGGGCATGGCCTGGTACTGCCATCTATGGTCTTTTGCATAGGCAGAAAGCATAGGCAAATAGCCAGAGTGGTATATTTGTGTGTGTGGGTTGGGTGGGTGAGGGGCACAAAGGACATAGCCAATGGTTGGAATTCAGGCCTTTTCTTGGGCTGGACAGGCCAGGCTGCCTGAAGGACTCCCCTGGGCTTCCCAAGTTCAGAAACATCTCTTTTGCGCTGGGTTTCTTCCATCTTTGCCCAGTTTGTATTTAGGTTTTTGCATAGAAGCACTGACTCTTAGTGTCAAAAGAAATCCAGATGTCCACCAGTTTTTTTTTTTTTTTTAAATATTTATTTATTATGTGTACAACATTCCTTCCATGTATGCTTGCAGGCCGGAAGAGGGCACCAGATCTCATTACAGATGGCTGTGAGCCACCATGTGGTTGCTGGGAATTGAACTCAGGACCTCAGGAAGAGCAGTCAGTGTTCTCAACCTCTGAGCCATCTCTCCAGCCCCGTCCACCAGTTCTTAAATTTCATTTATATGTTTATTCCAGTGTGTCTGCAAGTGTGTGCATGCATGCGTGTGCACAGTCATGAAAATGCACGTATTTCAGCACACATGTAGAGGTCAGAGGACCACTCTGTCACCTTGTGGAAGGGACTCTGGGATCTAACTCCGGTCATCTGGCCTGTGCACAGGGACCTTTACCATTTTGCCAGCGCCTGCCCATAAGGTTCTGATTTGTGATCCAGGGCCTTAGCCTCCTTGGCACTGAAGTCCTCGAATGTGTCCAGTGGTAGAGCATTCTTTCCCTTTGGAAGAAAGGCTTCCTGGGTTGGTAATGTCCTGCTTGCACTGAAGTCTGTGTCTCCCTTACTTCCACCTCCCTGTCCTGGAATCTGCTCCACGGTCCTCCAGACCCTTCTATTCCCTTTTCTGTAGAACAGACTTGGGGGTGTTAGGAATTGGGGATCCAAGAAAGCCACCAACTTTGCTTTCTTTTTTTCAAAATTAATTAATTTTTATTTTATATACATCGTTGTTTCACCTGCATGAATGTCTCTGTAGGGCGTTGGATCCCCAAGAACTGCAGTTACAGAGATTGTGAGCTGCCATGTGGGCTGGAATTGAACCCTGGTCCTCTGGAAGAGCAACCAGTGCTCTTAACCACTGAGCCATCTGTCTCTTCAACCCCAAATTGGCTTTCTTTAGCCAGGTCCTCTCTTTCCTTTCTGGTTCCTCCCCTGCATTCAAGGAGACAGAGAAAAGAGTGGTGGGGATGGTGGAATTTGGTTCAGAGGTGGTTTTGGTCCATGAGTCAAAGCTGTGCCCTTGACTCTGGTGGGTGAGCTTGATGTAGGCTTTTGGATTATGTGGATTTGGCCCATCCTGGACCACGTTCTGACTCTGCCCGTTTGTGACTGCATAATCTGACATCCTTCTGTTTCAACTGTACAATGGTCATGGTGATGTCCACCGACCTCTGTGTGTGTGGCCTGAAGCATGAAATCAGGGGAGCACTGAGCACGCATGGTAACCTGTGTAGCAGATGCTGGATGCTAGAACCTCAGGTCCTGATTCACTACTGTCATTACAGGGTCCTGGAAGGCCCTCTGCCTTTCTCCAGAACCTTCCCTTCTCAGGCTGCTCTCAGAAATCCCCCGTAATATTTTCTTTTTCTATTTTTTTAAAAAGATTTATTTATTTATTGTGTATATAATATTCTACCTGCATGCATGCATGCATGCCTGCAGGCCAGAAGAAAACACCAGATCTCATTACAGATGGTTATAAGCCACCATGTGGTTGCTGGGAGTTGAACTCAGAACCTTTAGAAAAGTAGGCAGTTCTCTTAACCACTGAGCCATCTCTCCAGCCCCTTGTTTTGTTTTTCAAAACAGGCTTTCTCTGTCTAATTCTGGCTGTCCTGGAACTATCTCTGTAAATCAGGCTGGCCTCAAATTCTCAGAGATCCGCCTGCCTCTGCCTCCCAAGTGCTGGGATTGTAGGTATAGGCCACCATGCCCAGCCCAAGATGCTATTTTGTTTTCATTTATGTATATGTGGATGTGTGCATCTACCACATGTGAGAGGGTACCTGTGGAGGCCAGAAGAGGGTACTGGATACCCTGGAGCTGGAGTTAGATAGTTGGCTGGGAGCCTCCCAGTATGAATGCTGAGAGTTGAGCTTGGGTGCTCCGTGAGAGCGCTGTGTGCTCGTAACTACTGAGCCATCTCTCCAGGTCCCAGACAGGACTAATTTGATCCATGCTGAGGAATAATTGGAGAATATTTCGTCTCTGTTTCTTATAATCAAACAGCTGTGTTTCTGTAAGAACAGAAAGCTTTGTATATACAACAAAAATCCTGCAGTTCCTAACATACAGGAGTCTCAAGCGTACACCAAGGTGTTCGGGGCTGCACTTGCTAATACTGTGTGGTGGTATGGCAAACAGTGTAAGGGCTGCAGTGAAGTTGCTTTGTACAGCGTGAGTGAGCCCTGCCAGAGGCAACTCAGGCTCATTGTGTTTGATTTTGAATTAATGTTTGGTGATCACATCTTTAGAATAATTTTACTGTTGCCAAATCACTTGTGGTCCTCACACTCAGTTATATGATCCATAGCTTAAGAAGCCTTGGTGGGGATGACTCAGAGATTAAAAGCACTGACGGTTCTTCCAGAGGTCCTGAATTCAATTCCAGCAATCACATGGTGGCTCACAACCATCTATAATGAGATCTGGTGCCTCTTCAGGCCTGCAGGCACACATGCAGGTAGAAAGAACACTGTATACATAATAAATAAATCCTAAAAGGGGGGGGTGGCTGGAGAGATGGCTCAGAGGTTAAGAGCACTGGCTGCTCTTCCAGAGTTCCTGAGCTCAATTCCTAGCAACCACATGGTGGTTCATAATCATCTATAATGGAATCTGATGCCCCCTTCTGGCATGAAGGCATACATGCAGGCGGAATACTGTATACTTAGTAAATAAATAAAATCTTTAAAAAAATTTTTTAAAAAAGGAGCCTTGGTTAGGTTGAGTCAAAGTTCCAACCCTAATCTGGTGGCTCCCCTGTGTCATGCATCCTTGAATCTCTAGGTTTATGTGGCTCTAAGTTGGGTGAGAAAGTCTGTAGTCTTCTTGAGTGGCTTCTGTGTGGTCAGGCAGAAGAAGGTGGCCACCTTATGCTTAGAATGGGGGAGCCCAGGGAGGAGTTCAGAGGACAGCAAAACTTGTCTGTGTGTGTCTGGAGGGTGGAATTCTGAAGCCAAGGCCCTCTTACTTGGCCCCACTGAACCTTGTACACCTTGCCTTTAGGTCCTGGAAGGAGACCAGGCTATCTTGCAGAGGATCAAGAAGGCTGTGCGGGCCATCCACAGCTCTGGCCTTGGTGAGTGAGCCTGCCTGGGGTCTGGGGCCTAGGGCCCAGCCAGGCCTACAACCAGCTCTGAGAGCCTTTCCTTGTCTGCAGGCCATGTGGAGAATGAGGAACATTACCGAGAGGCTGTGGAGGCCTTGGGGAATAGTCACCTGTCCCAGAACAGCCACGAGCTGTCCACGGGCTTCCTGAACTTGGCTGTGTTCACCCGTGAGGTGGCTGCGCTCTTCAAGAACCTGGTGAGGCTCCTGCTTCTTTTTGGCGGACTCAGGGCAAATCCAGCAACTTGTTTCTGGGAACTGAACCCAGGGTCTTCTGCAAGAGCAGCCAGTGCCCTTAGCCGCAGAGCCATCTCCCCAGCCTGAATCCAGCCTCTGTCTTCAGAGCTGACCAGTTGTGCCTCTTGGTCTCTGACCACCCCTGCGCTGAAGCTTCTCTACAGATCTGGCGCATCGTTCCCGCTTTGTTTTGAGGCTGGTCCCACTCCCGCCTTGGCCTTCTGAACGCTGGGCTCACAGTCTTCCCCCCGCCCTGCCCCAGTTTTGTCGGATTTCTAGTCTCGCTTTCCTTCAGCACCCCCAGTCCTCCTCTGGCTCTTCATCTCATGCTCTCCCTGTCTCTTCCACTCCCGCGGCTCTCCTTTGCCTCCTGATAGGTACCTCCCTGGACCCTGATCCCCTTGGGGCGGGGTCTCAACTTTTTGCAGGTGCAGAACCTGAACAACATCGTCTCCTTCCCGCTGGACAGTCTGATGAAGGGGCAGCTAAGGGACGGGCGGCACGTGAGTGTCTGTTTGGGGGAGAAGGAGCTGCTGAGGGTAGAGCGGATGTAGGGCTGGGCGGAAGGGGAGGGGCTGACACCGTGGGAGTCCTGCCTCATACTGCCCCTGGGTCGCCTGGAGGCCTGGCGTCTATGCCAGGCGCAGAGTTTGGCCTACAGTTTTGACTCTTCACCTCTACTCTCGGACTAAAGGATAGGTGAGCCCCACTTGCTTCCCAGTACTGGGACATGGAAGTTGAGGGTGCAGGCCCAGGGTCCCCAATGCCCCTTTGCTGTTCCTCCTGTACCTAGCAGCTCTGGATTCATCAGAGAGGTCCTGCGAATGGAGGGTGGCAGTGTCACCTCCCTGGGCAGTCTGCCCCACAACACATGGGGCCGGAACTGCCCTCATCTCAAAGTGACACCAGCGTGGGCACCTCCCAAACCAGACTGGTGACTTTTTTCCTCAGAAGATGTTGAGGCTGTCTAGAAGGGTGTGGCTAGCTGGGCTGGCTCAGGCTCAGGCATCTGGCCCAGGCTAGGCAGGCCAGGAGTCAGCTGTGTCTTACTGGTTTGCTGTGTGACCTTAGGGAGACTTCTCAACCAGTTTGTGTGTGTGTGTGTTCTCCCTGGTAAGAGGGTGGCCTCGTATCCAGCGGGGTAAATTGGTAGGATAAAATAGGGGTGGTGTTTGACCTTAACCTCCCTGCCTCATCTTCCTTGGCCCAAGACAAAACTCAGAGCAGAGCCCAGAGGTCGACTGCGCCCCAGGCTAGAACCCACCACATCTGGCTGGTTCTTGGCAACTCTGGGGAGAAGTTGGGGCGGGCTGAGCTCAGGAAGGGTTGGTTGAGTGTGTGCTAGTGGGTGTCAATTGGAGAACAGCTCTGGACAGCATTACTTAAGAGAGGGGGTCCCTCTAAAGGTACAAAGCGTACTGTTTATTACAGGGCTGACGGTTCCCTTTGGGCAACTTGTTCTTTTTTCAACCCCAGGACTCGAAAAAGCACCTGGAGAAGGCGTGGAAAGACTATGAAGCCAAAGTGTAAGTGACCTTGGAAGGGTGGATGTAAGGAAAGGGTGCTTGTGTTGAGGAAGTGACCTTGGAAGGATGGACAGAAGGAGAGGGTGCTTGTGTTGAGAATGTGCCACTCAGGATCTCTGGCTCCTGGGCCAGGCCTGGCTGGCTGCTGGGAGCTCTGCTGCAGGACAGTCCCATGGGAAAGGACCATGGGATGCCCCCCCCCCCCACCAGTGACCTTCTAGCCTTGCGGTACCCATGTGGACAGGGGCATTGCATCATCAAGATCACTCAGCCCTGAGAAGGAGGTGTTAGTGTCCAGAGGCTCAAAGTGACTGAGTTGTTAGCTCAGGACCACACAGCTGGGCAGCAGATGGTAGCTGAGGACACTGGGTTGGCCATAGAAGGAGAGAGGAGAGGCAGTGGCACGCCGCCCAGGCTTCCTGTGTGCCATACTACAGTTCTGCCACCAGCTGTGGGCCATCCCCGGGACAGAGGCCAGCCTTCCTAAGCAGCCTGCTTGGGCTCTCCCAGGTTCCTGTTTCAGAACCTGTATTCTTCCTTGTAAAAATGATCTTGCTTATATTTTGCTAATATATAATTTAGAAAAAATGGTGAAGCTAAAAAAAAAAAAAAAGAGAGAGGGAAAGAGAGAGAAAATTTGCTCAGTATGAATTTACATACATACAGTCCCAGAAACTCTGGAGGCACGGAAGGAGGATGACTTGATCCCAGGAGTTTCAGGCCAGCCTGAACAGTATAGTGAGATCCTGTCCCATTACCCACACACACAGAAAAATAAGAAAAAAGTTTAATCATCTTTAGGAGAGTATTAGGGTCACTTTGTAGGGAGTGTCTGAAAGTTCTCCGTTAGAAATTTAATTTATTTATTTATTTATTTATTTATTTATTTATTTATTTATGTTTTTTTTTGAGACAGTGTTTCTCTGTGTAGCTTTGGAGCCTCTCCTGGCACTTGCTCTGTAGACCAGGCTGGCCTCAGACTCGCAGAGATCCGCCTGCCTCTGCCTCCCAAGTGCTGGGATTAAAGATGTGCACCAGTGCCACCACCTGGCCAATTTATTTATTTATTTATTTTTACAAAACTCTAATTTCATAACTTAAAAAACAAGGCTGGGGGCTGGGGAGATGGCTCAGTTGTGTTCACCTTGCAAGCCTGAGGGCCTGAGTTCCATCCCCAGAAGCCATGTTAAACCGAACAACAAGCAAGGTGGCGGCTCCCTCCCGTAATTCCTGCAGCATATAAGTGGAGGCAGCATGTAAGTGGAGCTTCAAAGCCAGCTTCTGCTGCATAGCTAGCTTGAGGCCAGCTTGGGATACATGAGACTCTATCTCAGAAAAATAAAAAATAAAAAAACAAGATGAAGTGGGGAGAACCTACTAAAGCGTAGGAGAAAAACCCTTTCCTCCCCAGAAATGAGACAGTAATATTGTTTCACCTTTTTATTGTATATTCAGTGAACTATGTTGATAAGACTGAGATCAAAAATAACCATATTGTTGTGTAATCTGCTATTTTTCTTTAGAAAATATCCTGTCGGACTGGGTGTGGTTATGTATACCTATCATACTTGATTTGGGAGGGTGAGGCAGGAGGATTGCAAGTTTGAAGCCAGCCTGGTACATAGAGAGATGCTGCCTCAAAAACAGTAGCTGGGCCGGGCAGTGGTGGCGCACGCCTTTAATCCCAGCACTTGGGAGGCAGAGACAGGTGGATCTCTGGGAGTTCGAGGCCAGCCTGGCCTACAAGAGCTAGTTCCGGGACAGGCACCAAAGCTACAGAGAAACCCTGTCTCGAAAAACCAAAAAAAAAAAAAAAAAAAAAAAACAGTAGCTGGGCTTGGTGGCACACGCCTTTAATCCCAGCATTTAGGAGGCAGAGGCAGGCAGATCTTTGTGAGTTCGAGGCCAGTGTCACCTATAAAGCTAGGTCCAGGACAGCCAGTGCTATTCAGAAAAAACCCTGTTTCTGAGAAAACAAAAACAAAGCAAACAAACAAAAACAAAAGAGAGAATTAAAAAAAGAAGAAGAAAATACTTGCCTATTGCACCCTGGATCCAATACCCAGTGTAAATGGGTGTGGCCGTGGTATAGACCCGTAATTCCAGGAAGAGAAGGCAGAAGGGTGAGAAGTTCAACGTTACCTACCCCTAGTATAGAGTTTGAGGCTAGTCTGGGATGCATGAGACCCTGTCAAAAAAAAAAAGAAGAAGAAGAAGAAGCCAAAATTATGACCCATTTTCTGCATTAGTACGTGTTTCCAGACAGCACTAGTTAACTGGGGCAGGGCGTGCCAACACGGACATTCTGCACTGTGTGTTTAATCTTCCCTGTCATGAAGGACGCATCCTGAGAGCTAATATTTGCTCCTGTGCACAATGACCACTGCGGGACAGGTTCCAAAAAGCAGGTGTTGGAGCATTTATTGCCCCTCCGCCCCCTAGAGCCATGCACACCTGTCCAGGTCCAGACTGAAAGGTCATCCCTCCTCCTCTTATAGCTGTGAGCACAGGACCTCATCCTGCCTGGGATGGGGTGTGGCCATCTGCTCACGTTAGAGGTCCAAAAATGGGCAGTGGAGACCCAGGCTAGCCTTATCTGTCTGAGTTGCTGAGGGAACCACGTGACTCTTCTTCCCTTAGCCTTGAGAGCCACGTCTGCCAAAGTGGACAGAATCGCCTTTCCCTACAGACCTTTCCCAACCAACTCTGTCTTTACTAACTTTTTAGTAAAATTTTTTGTAAGATTTCAAAGGTGTGGTGGCATGCAGCTTTGATCCCAGCACTTGGGAGGCAGAGAGAGGCTGATCTCTATGAGCTTGAAGCCAACCTGGTCTACATAACGAGTTCCAGGACAGCCAGGGCTGCACAGGAGACCCTGGTTCAAACAAAACAAAAACATTTGTGTAAAGAAAATACTATTCCGTTGACAAGACATGGGCTGCCTAGGGTTAGTGATGCTCTGTTGATGTGGCCCTGACTAGGACCGTATTTGAGTGGAACATCATAGTGACTATGCACTCCTTTCTATGGGGGTTCCAGGTGTTGCCAGATGTTAGCAAACTGTAAGATACTGCATGGTTCAACCTACATGCAAGCCAGTCCAGGCATTAGGATGGCCTAGGTTCCCAACACCATCTGAATCCCTCTGGAGCCCATGGAAAGAAGGCACTGTCTCTACCTTGGATCTGATGCCCTCTTCTCAGATACCAGGCACACACATGGTACGCATGCATATACACAGGCAAAGCACTTATACACTTACAATTAAATAAATCTAAAATCAAAAGTATCCCATCTCTCTGTGCCAGATCTGGGATCAGAATAATGGGGAAAGGGCCCGAGAAACAGAACCCCAGACCCCTGTCCTTCTTAGCATTGCTCCAACAAGATTTTTTTCTTTCTTAATATTTATTTTTATTTTATATGTATGTGTCTGGGTGAGTGTCTCTGCGCCGTGTCCATGCAGTGCCTATGGAGACCATCAGATGCCCCTGGAACTGGAATCACAGATGGTTGTGAGCCTCCATGTGGTTGCTGGGACTTGAACCCAGGACCTCTGGAAGAGCACCCAGTGCTCTTAATCACTGAGCCATCTCTCCAGCCCCAACCTGTGATTGTGAACAACTTACTTTTCCTGGGTTTCAGCTTTATCACCCTGACTGTAGATTCTAACAGAGACAGTGTGGCTGTTTGTGGATGGTGGGAACCAAGATGGTGGAGTGGAGCTGAGCCACTGTGTTGCCCAAGACAGTGCCGCCCTCTGGGTGCTACATTAGATAGATATGGGTTCAAATCCCACCTCTGCCAGTTGACTTGGACAAGCCTTAAGTTTCTCATCTTACAGTGGAACAGCGTCCTGCCTCATATGCTTATCACTTTAGTGTGTGAAGCCCTGATACAGAATCAGTGTGTAAAGATAACAGTTAGGATGGGGATGTAGCTCAGTTGGTAGAGTGATTGCCAAGCACACACAGAGACCTGGGCTCATTCCCTGGTGTAATGCACACTTATGCTCTCAGCATTTGGGAGGTGGATGCTGGAAGGTCAGAAGGTCAAGATGATCTTCTGAGACATAGTGAGGCCAGGCTGGGTTATGTAAGACCCCGTTTCTGAGAAGAATAAATTAGCAAGAATCACCCTTAACGCTTCGGAAGAGCTTCCTTGGTGCCAGGAGCTGGGAAAACTCCTTACGCCATCACCAGGTTTGCTCTCCCGGCAGGAGAAGGCACAGCTGTGTCCTGTCCCCCCCCATAGATAGTAAATAAATGGATAAGCCACCCCAGGTCCAGGGCCCTGCCTTCTTTATATGACAAGAAGAGAAGTGACTCAATAAATACGGAAACAGAGTGGCCATGGTGTGGTAGCATCCACACAGAGGGCAGGGCGTGCAGGCAGTTTGATTTGACGAAGAGGGGGGCATTGGGGAGGTGTGCAGGAGACTTGGCATCGTCACCTAGCTCAGGGCCTTCAGGTTGGCATGTACATGATGTGCCTTGAGTCTTATTTCCCTCTCCTTCCTCACTGTACTTGGATATCTGCCTTTACCTCTCAGAGTAACATTGTGTCCCTCCCTCCTCATCTCTCCTGCTTGCTCAGTCTCCTATTTGTCTATCATCTGGGTATAAAGAGCCCCCCATTTTCCATATTTGAAGACTGAGGCTCAGAGGTGAAGCTGTATAACTCATTGGCTGCAGAGCTGGGATTAGTCCCACCCCATGTGCCAGCTCTGCTCAGGGTTCACATTTTCTGGGACGCAGAACTGTTAAGCAAGTGTCCCCTGTACTGGGGATTCATGGATGCCAGCCCCCAGCCTGCAATGCGCAATTACACTTTTGGCCGCTGTGGGCGGACTTCCTGGAAACAGTCCACAAATGCACCCACCATCCCCAAAGAAGAGAAAGTTACCCCTGGAGATCTGTTTGGGTACAGGGGGGGGAGGCCCTGGTTGTTTCATTCTTTAGTAGGGGAGGTGTGGAGGTTGAACCAGAGATTCATGATTGTTAGGCTAGCTCTCTGCCCCAGAGCTGCAGCCCTAGCCTGGGTGCCATAGGCTTTCAGAGCTTCCACTAAGAAGGTCTGTGAGCTCATGAGAACCAAGGCTCTGCTGGCCCTTTATCCTACACATCCTCTAAGTTCCTTAGCTAATCAGAACTCGTCACCCTTGGTCCCACCGGTCTTCATCACCTCTGACATAAAGTCTCAAACCCCTTTCTCTTGTTATAACTTAAAGACCCGGAAGCCTAACTGGTGGGAACCGGTCCCACTGTGGTCCTGCCTCCCCATTGCCATCGCCTCAGGCAATGCCACATCCCTGTCTATCTCTGCACAGCTCCCTGAGCCCTGTACCTCAAGGTATCCCATGCTCTCGCCCTCCTGCCCAGGCCTAGCTTCCTCCAAGCTGGGGTGTCAGGCTTCCAGTCCCAGCATAGACATATCTTTCCAAGTTTTCGTGACAAGGTCTCTCTTTTACTCTCCTGCCTCAGCTTTGATTTGTGTCTTTCTCCTCCATGACCCCCTGGACTCCCCAGATCTACCCCACCCTCTGTTGTTGCCCGTCCTGGCACACAGATGGCACAGGGAAGGGCTCTGTTTGCATGCTCGTGGGCCCATAGCAGGGATGGTGGATGGGATAAGGGTTGGTGACGCTTGTTTCTTTCTTTATGACCTAGGGCCAAGCTGGAGAAGGAGAGGGATCGAGCCAGGGTCACAGGGGGAAGCCATGGGGAGCTGTCCCAGGACACACAGCGAGAGCGGCGAGTCTTCCAGCTGCACATGTGTGAGGTGAGGTGTGACCCTAGTGAGGATGGGTTAAGTGTGTTTCCTGTTTGCCTCTTCCAGACCCTCAAGGCTTCAGTCACAGGCCCTAGGGCTGGCCAGCTGGGCTGTAGGATGTGACCAAGGTTCAGTGGAGGCTAAGAGGATTAGCCCTGGGGTGGGGAACCAAACCCCTGTCACCAGGATCTGGCTTACGTCAAGCTTCTTATCCTGTCTTCTGCCAGTACCTTGTCAAAGCTAGAGAGAGTCAGGTGAAGCAAGGTCCAGACTTCCTTCAGAGCCTCATCAAGTTCTTTCACGCCCAGCACAAGTAAGTATCTCCCCTCCTCAACCTTTAATGCAACCCTCTGAGATTTCAGACCCTCCAGGTCTCTGTATGCCTGGGCCTCATGAGCAACACTTCCATCACACAGATGCTGCTGTATAAAGCATTCACCATGGTTCAGACACTAAGGATTGAGCATAGTGATCCCCCCGGTCCCCCAACACCATTTAAGCATTTATTCATATATATGAATAAATAAATAAATACATGGAATATATATATATATATATATATATATATATATATATATATATATTTTTTTTTTTTTCCAAGACAGGGTTTCTCTGTGTAGTCTTGACTGTCTGGAACTAGTTCTGTAGGTCAGGCTGGCCTCGAACTCAGAGATCTGCCTGCTTCTGACTCCCAAGTGCTGGGATTAAAGATGTGCCCCACCACCGCCCGGCTATTTAGACATATTTTATAGATGAGGAAACTGAGGCCCACTTACTCAGTTGTCAAGGCTAGTCAGAGATCTGAACCCAGAGAGTCTCTCCTCTACAAGCCTGCGCTCACCCTCAGGCTGCATGCCCAGGGGTGCCCTATGGGGACCTTCTCCACCTTCTGGCCTCATCTACATTTCCATCCCTCCCTGGTCTCCTTGTTTGTCCTCTGGCCTTTCTTAGCTTCTTCCAAGATGGCTGGAAAGCAGCTCAGAGCCTGTCCCCCTTCATCGACAAGCTGGCAGCCTCGGTCCATGTGGTAAGTCTAGCCTGTCCCTCAGTTGTGTGCTCAACCCCGTGTCCTTTTGGGAAGCTGTAAGTGTGGAGAGCTGGCTCCCAACATAGAGTGAAACACTGCCCCAGTGTGCTGCATCAGGTCAGGCTCTACCCTGCAACATCCCCTCACTGCCCATGGGTCCTGTCCTCTGCCCATAGCTTCGGCAAGCTCAGGAGGAGGAACTGCACAAGCTGACCCAGCTCCGCGACTCCCTCCGAGGGATGCTGCATCTGGAGAGCAGAGAGGTCAGGCTCTGAATCATTCTAAAAGAGATGCCTGACCCATCCTCCCCACCCTGGCATACAGAGGGAGGGACGGAGGGAGAGAAGCCCCCAAGTGTTCCCCCCCCCCCCCCCCCCGAGGAGCAGTGCAGCACGGGGCTCTTCCCTCCCAGACACCCTGAAGTCTCCTTTGCATGTCTGAGGTGCAGGAGCACCCAAACCGGAAGAATTCAGGGGGCGGCTACAGCATCCACCAGCACCAAGGCAACAAGCAATTCGGGACCGAGAAGGTGGGCTTCCTGTACAAGAAAAGCGATGGGTGAGTGCCTCAGAGAGCTCAGGCAGCTTCCCCAAAGACACACAGGTCGGACATGACGGTTAGAGAAGATGCTCCAGTAACTGTTCTTCCTGTGGACCATTTGCCCAGTCTGATGGTATACGATTATCAAAGGACAACTGGGCATGTGGCTTTTCGCTAAAGGTCACTAAAGGTTGTTTTTCAAAAGTTGCAGCAACAGGGCCATCCCGTGGCACATGCCTTTAATCCCAGCATTTGGGAAGCTGAGGCAGGGATATCTATGAGTTTGATATCTAGCAGTAGTTAAGATTTACTTACCAAACCCTTAAGCCAGGCAGTGGTGGCAGCACACACCTTTAATCCCAGCACTCGAGAGTCAGAGGCAGGTGGATCTCAGTGAGTTTGAGGCCAGCCTGATCTATAAGATCTAGTTCCAGGACAGGTTTCAAAGCTACACAGAGAAACCCTGTCAAAAAAAAGAAAAAGAAAAAAAGAAAAAGACTTACCAAACACTTAATATGCCTTCATTCTTGCCCTCTCTATATACAATATACTGTATATACCTAGAAATATGCCTAGAAATGAAAACATCAGGGCTGCAGAGGTGGCTCAGAGGTTAAGAGCACTGACTGCTCTTCTGGAGGTCCTGAGTTCAATTCCCAGCAACCATATGATGGCTCATAACCATCTGTAATGAGATCTGGTGCCCTCTTCTGGGGTACAGGCAGAACACTGTATACATAATAAATAAATAAATCTTAAGGAAGAAAGAAAGAAAGAAAAAGGAAGGAAGGAAGGAAGGAAGGAAGGAAGGAAGGAAGGAAGGAAGGAAGGAAGGAAGGAAGAACATTGACTATGCCTTGGTTTCTGTGTTAACTTTTTATTTTAGAAAGTAAAAATTTAGGGCTGGAGAAATGGCTCAGAGGTTAAGAGCATTGACTGTTCTTCCAAAGGTCCTGAGTTCAATTCCCAGCAACCACATGGTGGCTCACAACCATCTGTAATGGGGTCTGGTGCCCTCTTCTGGCCTGCAGGCATACACACAGACAGAATATTGTGTACATAATAAATAAATATATATATATATATATATATATATATATATATATATATATATATAAAAAAAGAAAGTAAAAATTTAGAAAGACCAGTAAGATGGGTTAGAGCAGTGGTTCTCAACCTGTGGGTCATGACCCCTTTGGGCAGTGGGTCTCAGCCTTTCTAATTGTGCTTTTCTTTAACACAGTTCCTCAGATTGTGACAATCCAACCATAAAATTATTTCCCTTGCTACTTCATAACTGTAACTTTGCTACTGTTACGCATTGTCATATGTAATATAAATAATCTGGTGTGCAGGTAGTCTTAGATCACCCCTGTAAAAGGGTCATTCAACCCCCAAAGAGTCACAACCCACAGGTTGAGAACTGCTGCTTTTTGGGGTCGAATGACCTTTTCATAGGGGTCACCTAAGACCAACAAAAAAACATATTTATATTGTGATTCATAATAGTAGCAAAAAATTATAATTATGAAGTAACAATCAAAATACTTTTATGGTTGGGGTCACCACAACATGAAGAAGTATTAACGGGTCACAGCACTGGGAAGGTTGGGAGTCACTGGCTTAGAGGGTAAGGGTGTTTACTGTCATGCTTGACCACCTAAGCGCGAGCCCTGGGACCCACACGGTAGAAAGAGAACTGACCATCTTAGTTACTTTTCTGTTGCTGCGAAGAGATGCCGTGACCACGGCAACTTATGGAAGGAAGAGTTCATGGGGGTTTGTGGTTCTAGAGGGAGAGTCCATCGTCATCGCGGCAGGGAGCATGGCAATAGCATCAGACCTCACCACCAAGCACAAGGCACAAGGAGAGCATACAGGGGATGACATGGGTTTACCCCTCATGACACCTCCCAATCCTTCCCAAACACTTCTACCAACTGGGGGCCAGGTATTCAGACATGAACCTATGTGTACTGTTCTCGTTCAGACCACCACCCTGACTCCCTCGGGCTATTCCATGCCTCCTCCATCAGGCTAGAAGTTCTCAGGGTACCAGGGTCAGACCCTCTAGAATAGGAATTCCGAAGCTTGAGGCTTTCCCCTCATACTGGAAGCATCCTGAGGGCCAGAAGCAGTGAAGCACTGTGATGGGAATGGACGAGGTCATAGATTCTGCTCTCTGATGCAGGGGGATGAGGTGTGAGCCACTGGTCACCGTTTCTCTGTCCTTCTGTACTGTAGGATTCGAAGAGTCTGGCAGAAGAGGAAGTGTGGGGTCAAGTATGGCTGCCTGACCATCTCACACAGCATGGTGAGGCCTCTGGGGGTTCTGAGATCCAGTGTTGGAGATCCCTGCTAGGAGCAAGGACGGTATCCAAAGAGCCTACTTAGAATCCTTATCCCCTCCCCTGGAGGAACGGGACTTTCTTGATTATTTAATAGACAAAGAAACAAAGGACTCAGAGGCCCAGGGGGTAACATATGTGTCCTCCATGCTCAAATCCCCACAGATCAACCGGCCCCCAGTAAAGCTGACCTTGCTGACGTGCCAAGTGAGGCCAAATCCTGAGGAGAAAACGTGCTTCGACCTGGTGACCCGTGAGTAGTCTGTGCCAACCCCACACTGCCCAGTGCTTCCCCCTGAGAGGCTGTAGCCAAAGGCTACCACCGCAGACTCAGGACTCCAAGGGCCGGAGACTTTCAGGGTTTCACCTCCCATCCCTCTGAACATGAAAAGACATGTTGGGAAGGAGCTGACCTTTCAGGCCAGGAATGTGGTTGACACTGCCTGGCATGTGTGGAGCTCTGACTCCCGTGCTGAGAACCACATAAAACTAGGCTCAGTGGTGCCCACCTGCAGTTCCAGCATGGAGGATCAGAAGTCTAAGGGAATCCTCAGTTACATGGGGAGTTTAGGCTAACCTGGACTACGTGAGACCCTGCCTCATTTTTTTTTTAAGCCTCTTGTTTTCAGGGAACCCTCTTGGAAGGAATGGGACCCAAGGCTCTAAGACGAGGGACTGGTTGTCCAGAGGAGAGAGGCACAGATAGAGACCCTCAGAAGCCCCGACCTGCTGTAGGGAATCTAGGGCCGTGGGAGGAGAGTGTTTGCATTTAGCCTTGAGAGACCCAGATTGTAGCATTTATGAGACGGGTTAACAGGGTGGGAAGCGTGGAAACAGAACACAGACTCCCCCCATCAGTCTTACAAGGGAACTTCACATAGAAGTGAGAGAGAAGGCCTGGAGCTGCCTCTTCTAGGTCTGGACCTTGTTCCCCATAGTCGGGACCGTGGGGGTCTGAAAGCAGGGTGCTGTATAGTTGAAGCCGTAGACAAACCAGCTTGGGATCCGGTAGGGCTAGGTGAAGGGGGAGAGGCAGGAAGCAAAGAAACTAGAATGGGGTGGTAGCTGGAGGTAAGGGCCGTGTTGTGCTTGAGCGGGGCGTAAGGGGCAGGCTGAGCACTGACCCTGGATCCACGGCCTCATGCAGAAAGCCTTGCTGGGGTCCTACTTCGGAGATGACTTCTGGAGGTGGTGACGCTTAGGGTCTGGTCTCGGGCACACAGGTGTTTGTCCTGGGGAAGGCCTGCAGGATCGGTGGCTGATGGCCTTTTCTGTCCCCCACAGACAACCGCACATACCACTTCCACGCAGAGGACGAGCTGGAGTGTGAGGCGTAAGTGCCGGCTCTGGGCCAGCAGTGGTGGGGGCAGCGCATGGGGTAGGGAGCTCCGTCCACACCCGGTCTCCTGTCCTCAATACACCTATTCTGTCTGCACAGGTGGGTGTCGGTGCTGCAGAACAGCAAGGATGAAGCACTGAGTAGCGCCTTTAATGGGGAGCCCAGTGGCGGCCAGTGGTCTTGGGGTAGTGCCAGATTGGATTCCGAGCCCCAGGACCTCACCAAGATGCTGGTCGCTGAGGTGAAAAGCAGGCCGGGGAACGACCATTGTTGCGACTGTGGGGCTTCAGGTCAGTGGCGGGGAAGGTTTGGTGGGAGGTATGGAGAAGGGGCTCTGGGTTGGAGACTTTAGCTGCGCTCCTCGTTCCCCCGCAGACCCCACGTGGCTCAGCACCAACCTGGGTGTGCTCACCTGCATCCAGTGCTCCGGTGTCCACCGCGAGCTGGGCGTGCGCTTTTCTCGCATACAGTCCCTCACCTTGGACCTCCTGGGCCCCTCAGAGCTGCTGGTGAGAGCAGGGTCAGGGGTCAGAGAGAATGAATCTAAAGTAACCAGAGTGGGGTTGGTGGGGCAGCACCTGGGGAACTATGGGGAAGGGCTGGACCTCCGAGACTGGACCTTGTCAGGGGCTCTGTCCTAACACCTGATTTTACCTGCTGACTTCGATACCCTGTGCTGTGCCTCCAGCTGGCCTTGAACATTGGAAACTCCCACTTCAATGAAATCATGGAGGCCCGTCTGCCCTCCCACGGCAGCCCTAAACCCTCTGCTGAGAGTGACATGTAAGGACAGTCTCAGAAGGTTGGGGGGTTGCTAGCTCCCCAGTTCCCAGGGTCAGAAGGTTGGAGAGAAGGGTGCCCCCTGACCTGGAAGTCGCCAGGACACTAGATTCTCCTGGAGGGTGGTTCCAGAAGTTACTATGTGGACAAGCTTCTGAGGACCCGCGGTTGTCTGTTGTCTGGGTAGGAGCAGCCGCAGGAACTACATTGTGGCCAAGTATGTGGAACACAGGTTTGCACGCCAGTCCACACCTGATCCCCAGAGACTAAGGACAGCCATCTGCAGCAGGGACCTCCTGTCTGTACTGGAGGCCTTTGCCAATGGGCAGGACTTCGGACAGCTGCTACCAGGGCCTGATGGGCAGGTGAGAGCCCCCTCCCAGGGCCATTTCTGACCCACCTGCACTCACATGCCCCTCAGCCCTCTAAGACCAGATGTCACGGTTTCCTACCATCTGCTCAGATCTCACACATGAAGTGGGAAAGACAATAATAACTCCAGCCAAGCAGACCTAGGTCGGAATCCCTGCTGTATCTTTTCTTAGCTCTGCGACCCAGGGCAGTTACTTCCCTGAGTCCTATTTCCTCATCCATAACGTGCATTAACAATCGCCTTGGAAGTGGAAACGGGCAGGTCTGCTTACAGTGAAAGCCCCTGCATTTTGGAGATCCGTTCATGAGGGAGGAAGGATTTCAGAATGATCCCGTCAGCTGGAGTGACTGATTGGTCAGTTAAAAACTGACACTGGAGAGATGGCTCAGTGGTTAAGAGCACTGGCTGCTCTTCCAGAGGACCCGGGTTCAAATCCCAGTATTCACATGGCGGCTCACAACTGTCTGTAACTCCAGTGCCCCCTTCTGGTCTTCATGGGTACTGTATGCATGTGGTACACAGATATGCAGGCAAAACATTCATGCCCGTGAAACTGGGGTGAGGGGGGGATGTAGGTAATCTTTTAAAAACTAAACAACTGGATGTCTCCGGCTGAGGGTGTAGCTCTGTGATGGAGCGCAGTGAACCTAACCTGTGAGGCCCTGAGTTAGCCCCCTGCACGGGAGGAGGTACAGCAGGATGTTTCTGAACTGTGTGTCCGAAATCGTCACAGGCCACCTAGTGGATAGTAAGGGCATAGCACTTGAGTGAGGTGGGAAGTAGGACCTGGGTAAGGTGGGCAGCATGTGCACCCTAGAGTAGCAGGAGACCTCCCAAAGAGACCTCGGAGAGGAAGTAGGAGAAAAGCAGAACCCCAGCCCGATGAGGATTTGGGAACACCTTCTCCTTGGGCCAAGGAGGAACCACTGACTGCCTGGGCTTTCTCAGGCTTCCCTAATGTGAGGATCTGTCCGTATGGTCTCGTCTCTTGGGATTTCTGACCCCTTCATAATCAGAGATGCTGGGGCAACAAGAGTTCAGGGGGGCAGCACCAGGTTGAGGGCAGGTGACAGGGGAAACTCGGGCTTGTGTGTGTGTATGTTCAGGCACCCGGAGAGCTCGCCCTGCACTTGGCCATCAGAGTCGCCAGCCAGGCTTCCCTGCCCCTAGTGGACTTCCTCATTCAGAATGGGTGAGAGCCCGTCTGCCATCAGCAGCCTCCCTGTTCCCCGACTCCCTCCTTGTCCCTCCTGCTTTCCCTGGGACTCTGACCCCCTTACCTGCTTGTTTCCCTCCCCAAACCTCCCTGCTACGCCCTCCTTCTAGTGGCCACTTGGATGCCAAGGCCACGGATGGAAACACTGCCCTGCACTGCGCGGTGCTCCACGGCCAGCTGGACTGTCTGAAGCTGCTGCTGAAAGGGAGAGCTCCAGTGGGGGCAGGTGCGGCCCGAGGCCCCCTCCAGACTCCTCCACAGACCCAAGTACTGGCAGCAGGCACATTCCTACTCCTGGCTTGCTTCTGCGCTCCTCTGTGGCCTCAGGGGTGGGGCTGTCGTTTGTTTCTAAAGCCTCAGCTTCCTCTCCTGTCCAAATGGGAGTGTCACAGAACTAGTGAGCCCCCTGAAATCTGAATCTGGGTACAGTGATGGAATGGTTCCCTGCTTACCATACAACACCTGGCTGGTCCCATGATGTGGGAGCCATACTGCTAACCGGTGAATCCTCACAGCCTGATCAGATAGTTTCAAGTATCATATTCATTTTATAGATGAGACAGTTAAGACCCAGAGAGGTTAAGTAGGTCACCTGAGTCCGCACAGCTAGGAATTCAGAGAGCCAGTTTTCACATACCCAGACAGTCCGATTCCAAGGCCCCATACAGACCTCAAAGCTGCCTTGATTCTGACTATGGTCCCTGGATTTCCCCTTCACAGTAAATGATGCTGGAGAAACAGCTCTGGACATAGCCAGGAAGAAACAGCACAAGGGATGCGAAGAACTGGTGAGTCTGAGGGCAGCGGCCACCCTCTAACCCCTTCTTCACCCCTGCTGGCCCTCTGACATGGTGAGCCTTTGCTTTTGGCAGCTGGAGCAGGCACAAGCAGGGACCCTCGCCTTCCATCTCCACGTGGACTACCCATGGGGACATTCCATGGGACATGGCTTTGACAGCGAGGAGGAGGAGGAAGAAAAGGTAGGCCCAGCCCTTCCACTCTGGGTGGCATCAGGCAAGAGCCTTACCGGGCCTGCTTTGGGAAGGGGCAAGCTGAGCTGTGGAAACCAAGATGGCCTTGTCCCCACAGCACTGTCCTGTGAAGCCCCCAGCTCAGGCCTGCTGGGGCAGTGGGAGGCTGGACATCAGCAACAAGACGTATGAGGCCTTGGCTAGCCCAGGACCAGCCACCTCTCAGAGCCAGAGCGAGGACAGTCCCCCACCCCTGCCCATGAAAAACTCTTCTAGGGCCATACACCCAGGGCGAGCCGGACATTCCAATGGAGGTATGGTTGTCTGCCCGGAAGTATTGTGAGCCTGCCATTTATTGAGAGACTGCTGCCTGGGGTACTGTGCTGGGCATGCATGCTGCATGCCAGAGCTAAGAGTGGTTGTGCCTGCCTGTAATCCCAGCTCTGAGGAGATGGGAGCAGGAAGATCAGGAGTTCAAGGCCAGCTAGGCTCCGTGAGAACCTGTCTGAAAACAACAGAGCGAAAGGCAGCAAGCCCATTCCACCACCCAGGTTCCCTTAGGTCATCCTCTCCTTCAGGCAAAGGGAGCGATGTTAAGTGACATGCTTAAGCTGCCACCATTTGTGAAGCTTCTGTTGTGCGATTCCAGCCCAGGTTGGGCTTGCTCGGATTCTTCAGTGCTTCACTTAACCGAAAAGACACGTGTTTGTGGAACATGCCCTGTGGGAGCCCAGTGAAGGGATAGAGCCTCGGGAGCAGTCAGTCATAACGTGAGGCTCCACACACTGTAAAGTGCTAATACCGGGAGACCCAGGCTTGGTCCTCTGCAGAGTGCTCTCAGAGCACTGAGCAGAGCCTGGCTGTGCTCTTGGACTTGTGTGTTGGATGAATGAAGCTTGCTGCAGGAGGCCAGGAGAGAGATAATGGAGAGGGTGGATCCTGCTGGAGCAGGCAGTGGGTTGGGAGGGCTCCCTGAAGGAGCTATGCCTAATCTGAGCTTGGGGGGCTGGGCAGGAATGCCCGGGCTGAGGAGAGCGGGTGGACAGGAACAGCACGCTCATCACGACCCTACTAAATGAGAGTGCCGGGTGGCGCAGGGGCTGGGGAGCCGCGAGACAGCCATGATGGAGCCAAGAAGCCAAAGTCAGCTTTGGCGCTGAACAAAGAGGAAAGCATTTCTTTTTTAAAAGATTTATTTATGTATATGATTGACATATTCCAGTGCTCTTAACCACTGAGCCATCTCTCCAGCCCCACATTTCTATGTTCTTATCACAGGGGAGCAATTAAAAAACAAATGTCACTTTGTGGTTCTAGATCACTCTGACACCCCCATTCTGAGGTCAGAGTCTCCTGAGGCCTCAGAGAACCCAAGCAGCCCAGCCTCTTCCTTATCCAGCCTCACCAGCGGCTCTGTGGAACCTGGGGGGTTGAGCCAAGCCCCGCCTAGCCCTGAAGAAGGCCTCCAGGAGACACCAGGCACCTCCCGGCCTGGGCCAGCATCTGGGACCACCCCTCCTGAGCTGTACCTTCCCGTCAAGTTCAGGTTGGTATGGGCCTAGCTGTGCCGCTCAGTATGCCTCCTGACCTCTCTGAGCATGCTTTGGCTTCTCTGCCTTTGAACAGTACCTGTCTGCAGTCTGGGTCAGTCTCACTCTAGGACCCAAGGTGTAAGCTGCACCTTGGTGGAGCCTTACCTCCTCCTCTTCCTACCACCTGCTTTTTAGTTTTGGTTTGTTTTGGTTTTCTTTTTTTCTGAGACAGGGTTTCTCTACGTAACAGCCTTGGTTGTTCTGAAACTCGCTCTTTAGACCAGGCTGGCCTTGAACTCAGAGCTCCACCCGTCTCTGCCCCCTGAGTGCTGGGATCTACCACCTGCTTTTAAGTTGAGCCAGGAGAGCCAAGGAGCAGCCCGGGTTGGTGGGAGGACCCTTCTTAAGCCCTCATGAAATCTTCACCTGTCAATCCAACTGCCTCGCTTCTCTGCAAACCCTTTTTGTCTAGACTTGAGTCTGGGAAGTAGACTTGGGCGCATCCTCAGAGCCCTTTGCGGAGAGATCGGTTCCAGACCTCCAGGGCCTGTGATGACCCAGCCTTGGGACCTGGTGGACTCCAGGTCCCCTTTCCCACCACCTCAGCCTTTTTTGTCTACCCAGGTCCCTCTGAGGGGCTCTGGGCAGCTGGGTGACATTGGCCGTCCCTGCCTTCCAGCTCAGAGAGCACTCGATCCTACAGAAGGGGAGGTCGGATTCTGGAAGACGGTCCCTCTGCCCGGCATCCTCTGTCTAGAAGGAACATTCCGGTAGGAGCGCTGGGTGTGTGGTTTGAAGCGTAGGTTCCCGTGTTGTAGAACTGGTCAAGAGCAGGCACAGAGGGGAGGGAGCCCTCCCTCGCTGGTGGCAACACTATGGACCGAGATGGCCACTGTTAAGCTGGTGCCACCTCCCTGCTTTAGCCCAGGACTGCGTGAACCTGAGTGAAGCCCACCTAGAGCTATTTCCCAGAGGAGATGCAAAAGGCTCTTTAACAGTGTCCGCTTCATCCTTCTTTTCCCAGGTCGTCCTCATGGAAGGAGATGGCTCAAAGACCGGGGCTCTCGCGGCAAATTCTCTGCAGCTTTTGCACGACTAGCTCCTTGCTGACCCCTCTGCATGGCCCACACTGGACCCCAACATTCAAAGCGGGGACTTGAGCCCACAGAACTGGACCATGCCCCTGCCAAGGACACTGGCCCTTCTGTGTTGGCGCTGATATCCTGGGCCAGGCAGTCCTGAAGTTAGATCTGAGGATGAGGATGACTGGGCTGGGTTCAGTTATACAGTCACTCAGTCCTTACCGGACCAGAACTGTTTCCCCTACAAGGATGGGACCCACTTGCTATCTTTCACATCCGGGCACTGTCTTGTGGTCTAGTATTTTCGTAATGACTCCAGCTCTATGTCCAGACCTTTGCTAGGTACTATGGATGCCACATGAATAAGACAAGCATCCCACAGGTATGGTCCCTTGCTGGAGAGCTGGTCTCAAGAACTGACTTGGAATGAGCAGATCCTAAAGAAGGAAGATTGCTTCTGAGCCCCCAGGGTCAGCTTTTGCTCATCTCAGAGCTATTCTTTTATTCATCTCTAATAAAGGATTCTCGGGGGAGGGGCAGATCCTGCTGGTTCATTTATGGGTTCTAAAGAGTATCAGGGAAATGAAGGACTCTTGGGACTTGGGGTTCTTTCCCTGGCCCTGGTGAGGGACATGGCTGGTAAAGAGGAGTGGTCACAGTATAAGCAGGGAGTTTTTGCCCCAGGAGACGTTTGGTATGGCAAACATTTCCAACTGGAGCGTGCATCCCCGAGGTCAGGGATAACATCCCCCAGCACACTCTCTTTTGTCTGTTTGTGCTGCTGTTTAATAGAATGCTGGAGGCTGGGCACTTTCTACAGCAAAAGGTTTTATTTGGCAATTAGAAAGTCCAAACGGCGTGTCATGAACAGCCGGTAAAAGGCCCCCCGACTGTCACAACATCGCAGAGAGGTGGGAAGCAAACACTATGCGTAGTGGTCTCAATTCGCTTTATAGCAACTCACTTTTGTCAAAACTGCTGAGAGACAGGCCTCAACCCCTCCCCCACTGGTTACCTCCCATTAGGCTCCACCCCTTAAAGGCTCAGTCTTCATTCAGCATTGCCGCATCAGGCAGGAATCAAGCCTCTGGCCTGTAAGAAAACACACTCAAACCATAGCCTCATGGTAAGGGTCATCCCTCTGGCAATGAATTAGCCAATCCAAAATGTCAGCACTAAGCCTGAGAACCCCTGGTGTGCGGGAAAGCACCCTGGGCTGGAGTGTGAGGATCTCATGTTTGGACGCTTCCGGTGGTTCCTTGATTGCCTCCAGATGATGAATTGGCCAAGTTAGTGTGTGAGGTGACCCCCAGGAGCGTTACGAGGGTAGAGAAGCGAAACGGGAGGTCACCAAAAGGAGGACCAGGAGAAAGCTGTGGAGAATCTGCTTGCCACCCAAGCACGAGGACGTGAGTTCAGATCCCCAGAACTCATGCAAAAAATCAGGCGTGTAGTGCACCCCCATACTCCTAGCTCTGTGGAAGCAGATTCTAGGGGATCCCTGCGGCTTACTGACCAGCCCCAAGTTCAGTGAGAGACGCTGCCTCAAAAGATAAAGTGGCTAGCATTTGAGAAAAGCACCCATCAATGTCTGATCACCACATGCACCCATACACACGCACACAAAAGCATAAAGGATGCTGGCACAGTGGCACACATCTGTAATCCCAGCATCTGGAGGCTGAGGCAAGAGCATAGTGAGTTAGGAAATACCTTCAGTCTGTCCCTCTGAGAGTAAAGAATGGGGTACTTACCACCAATGCTGGGCCCCTCTTGGGGTATTAATACCCTGCCTGCCCCCAAACCTTAAAGGGAGATATGCCAAGTAGCAGCTGTGTGTCATGATTGCGTGCAGGTTTGCTCCCAGGTGGTCAGAGGGGGTATAATGGGTACCAGCAGTGCTGGCTACACCCCGGGAGAATAACCTCCTGAGATTCTATTTGCATAGTAAGGTTGGACGTGTTTTCTTAGGGTCTTTCATACTTGTGTTGGCCAAGAAGCCTCCCAGGAGCTCCAATCAAGAAAAACCTGGCTTTGGCAACTAGATGCTACCCACCCCCTCCTATCCCCCACCTTCCTTCTCCACATCCCCATGCTGCAGCCACTGACTTCTCAGTTCCTCCACCGCTGACATGCCAGGGACCCTCCCATCCCTAAGCTTTGCACATTGAGTTCTCCAGAGGGCTGGCTGTATTGCTCCCGTCTGGATTCCAGAACCACCTGGAACACACTAGGTGCTCAGTAAATAGAATAAACATGCATCGCCTCCTCAGTGGCACAGATCCCCTCTTCCACCAAATTCCCACCCTGCCCCTTACTGCAATAGATTTCACTTCTTGAGAGGGGATGGCACCCAGCTGGGAATTTAAAGTGCCCTCTTCCGCTCCTGCCCCACCGCAGCTGTGGCGAATGCAGTCCTCCTTTTCAATCCTTATTTTGCCCAGCCTGCTGCAGTGAGGTCTTTCTTGCTAGTTGATTGGACAAGTTTGTTGGGGGAAAAAAAAAAAAAAAAAAAAAACCACCCTTGATCGTCATCACACAAGAGCAGTTGGGAGACAGGTGTCCACAACAGGCTACCTCTGGTCCAGACCTGGTTCTCTGAGGTTATCTCAGAAAGCTGGGGGATTTCACAGTTTCCCCGACCCTCACACACTGTGGGCCCTCCTCTGCTCTGCATCCAGATCAGAGACCCTGGCAAAAAAGTCATTTTCTAGGTCTGCAGAGGACTCTCGTAAGACCTTTTCACCGGAGAGCAGATGTTTGCACAGCTGAGTGGGAGGCACACTTACTCCGTTCACCCAAAATTTCTCTTCCAAGCCCACCTCTTGCACACTGCCGTAAGAATCAACCAAAGCTTAGCTTCTCTGAGCATGACTGCGCTCCAGTACTTCAGAGTTTGTTAGAAACACATTAAAGTATATTGCGGCCGGCCGGCCGGCAAACAGCTCTAAGCATACCTCCCGAAAAAAAGCTGGAGACGGAAGCACCCACAGGCCTTGGGTACACGAAGGAGCCTAAGTTAGGGCAGGGCTGACTTCAGGATCTGCACCAAGATGCGATGAATGTACCAACTTCTCTCGGTTTGGGCATAGCCACGGAACTAAGTTCTTCTGGGAGATGCTAAGAGCCGGGAGCTCAGAACTTCCCTCAGCTGCACTCACACCCCAGTCGAAGCCTCATGCCCAAATGTCCCTGCAGCCCGGGGGCACCCCTACGAGGGTCGGAAGGGAAGAGCCCCTTCTCCCAGCCTGGTTCTTCCCCCAAAGGTGAGACCCGCCTGGCACATGCAATCTTTGCCCGGGCAGTCCTTGAAGTCTATATTTAGTGCCCGCCACCCCTCCCCCAGCGCTGGGAGGGGCATGCCCCGCCCCCGCCGGGCTTGAGTGGAGTGTTGCGGCCCGGGCCGCTTGCGCTCCGCGCTTTGGCGCTCGCTGCTGCTCTGCGCCCCTAACCCCGCGCGGCGTCGTGGACCAACATGGGCCTGGAAGAGGAGCTACTGAGGATCGCCAAAAAGCTGGAGAAGATGGTGGCCCGGAAGAAGACGGTGAGGCTGCGAAGTTTGCAACGCAACCGGCGGGCCACGGAGGAGCGACCCCGCCAGCCACTGGCTTGGTGGGCGTGCCGGCCGTGTGCCCGAAGGGAGCGTTCGGGACTCCGGACTGGAGCGGGTGGCAGGCTGCCAGGCAGGGGAGTGCTGCGCTACTTGCTGGGCACTTAGGGTGTGTGTATGCGTGCGTGGCCAGGTCTGGAGAGGATCGTGCAACCCCCTCCTTCCTCCGTGGAGCAACTGGTGCAAATCAGTGTGGACAAATCGGGTGCATTCGTGGGCTACCTGCGCTGTGCAGTGAGAGCGTGAGGAGAGACACGAACCGGGGCGAGGATTTTGAGAGTGCAAGGCCGGGGAGCTGCAGGCACGGCGGGATTTGGAGAGACAAATTCTGGGTGACTTGAAAAAGATCAGAGAAATTCGGGCTGAGAAGGGGCCGCCGAGCTGCATTTGCATCCCGCCGCCCGGGAGTGGGCCTGCAAGACCAGAGCGAAGGGCCTTAGCTGGGGTGCCAGGAGTCTGTTTGCAACTTTTTCCTTGGCCATGGGATGGGGCCCTGGCGGGCGGAGGTGAACAGGTGCGGGGCGGGGGGCGGGGGAGGAGAGGAGGAGGCCTGGGCTGCCCCAGCGGGGGAGGAGCGCGAAAGGGAACTGTGCCGGGAGGAGGGTCCGCAGCCCTGCGCGAGGGTCCCTGATCTCTCAGTCCCAACCCCGCTCAGCGAGAGCCAAATGGAAAGTTAATGTTTGATCTATCTATCTAGCGATCTTTGCCTCAGGCTGGTGGCTGGCGCCTGTGCCAATTCTGGAGGGCGTGAACGAGGAGGGAGGGAGGACAATGCCTGAGGGAGCAGACAGGGGACCCGGTGGATAAGGCCCTCCACGCTGACTCGCCGCGGGGTCCTTTTCTTCTCGTAGTGTCTAGCAATGTGTTACACCAGGACCTACATTGCGCCAGTACATTCCAGGAAAGCTGAAAAACGCTGGGGTCCCCCAGGAGAGGTTTCAGAGCTAGGAAGAGCGACTGAGGCCTGAGGAGCCAAGAGGTTATCAGGCATCCTGGAATAGTTGCAGGGCAACAATGAGATGGTGGCGTTGGCCCAATGTTGAGAGCTGCCGTTTCCTCGTCTGTACGATGATTGAATTCCTGGGGAAGAGCATCTCGGGGCAGTAGGGAGGGGTGAGGAGTGAGACGTGTACAAAGCCAATAGCAGGTCTGAGGCAGGTGACTGAGGTGGGCGAGGCTTGCTTTTGCATGGCTGGAGGGGGGGGGATGCAGAAAGATGCCTCTCACCTGCACAGCCCAGGCTGCAGTTCCTCCCTCAGCTCCCATTCTCCGCTGAGGTGCGCTGGGCCACCCCCAAAGTCGCCAGCAAAACCTAACCTCAAATCACGGGACACTTCCCCAGCTGGAGATGGCAGAGCCCAACTAAGAAACTGAGTGGCACTTCAGGTAGACAGGCTGTCTAAGCCTAACCCCTTGCTCACCCCAGACACTCGGATGAGCAAAGGAAGTCTGGACTTCCAGGTGAGAAGGATTAGGGGGAGGAGGAAACCCAGGAGGCTCCAGGGAAGACAGCCCGGTTGGAAAGCTTAAGGGGCCTCCTATGACTTCCCTCTCAATCCTTTTACAATCCTAAGCCAGCTCTTCTTTGAACCTCAGTTTCCTCTTCTGTGAAATGGGAAGAGGTAGTGGTGCCTCTTGGGAATGAGGGCCCGTGGAAGTGACAGGGCTGTCGCCAGGAAAGCAGTATGTCTGGCCACAGGGTCCTTACAGGACAGAACCAGTGTAGAGCCGCATCTGTGCCTGGAGTCTGTGCCTGGACTCTAGCAGGGTTTGGGTAGGCACAGAGCTCTGGGCTTCCGCCTGGGAGAGAGTGAACGTGGGCCCGCCTAGTGGTGGTTAGTCCAAGAGGGAACTGCTTCCTGCAATAAGCGTCCACGTTGCAGCTCAGGGCTGGAATTTATTTATTCAGCGACTTGGGGCTTTGTCAGATACTGTGAGCACACACCAGCGAAAACAGCATGGAAGAGACAAGCACCTGTGTACAGCTATACCTACACACAATGCCACATCAACAGAGCCACACACATGCCACCTCGCAAGCCACTTCTACTTGCCTGTGTGTGAGATGCGGCTCCTGATGCTGTCTATCAGGACAGGTCTAGTACACTCTGATAGTTTGAGTTAAATCAGAATGCCCCGAAAGTCGACAGCAGGACTTCACCGGGAAATGCAAAGCCAACATCCTCATTTACACCTTCAGACATCCTCACATAGGGACAAAGAAACACGGGGGAGGGGGGGGTCTCAGGCTGCATCCGCGCGGGACTCCACAACTATACCAGACAGACTGTTCGCCATAGGACAAGCGAGGCACATCCCGGAACCTGCCTACAAGGCAAGCCCGTGGGCGTTACTCATCAGTATGACCCAGTCATACAGAAACAGGTACTCGGTGGTGAGCTGCAAATGATTGAGCCCTGGTTACGGGATTTTCAGGTAGTTCGCAAACTGTTAAACATAGACATTTGAAAAACATTAATATGCTTATAATGAAAAGAACTCCTCACACAAGGCCTCCCCTGCCAGTTCTGCCCCACACCAGGGACCAGGGGTTCGGAAAAAAGAACAACAAACCTTGAACTAGCAAGATGACTCAGTGGGTAAAGGTGCTTGCCACTAAGCCTGGTGAGCTGAGTTCATAACATGTGGTAAGCTGGGCATGGCGGTGCACACCTTTAATCCCAGTACTCAGGAGGCAGAGGCAGGTGGATTGCTGAGTTTTAGGACAGCCAGGAGAAACCCTGTTTCCAAAAAGAAAAAGAAAAAACAAGAATGAAACACCATGTGGTGAGAGACAGCTGATGACATTGGACCGTCTGTGGCATGTGCATGTATGCACACACATGCTATAAACGCAAAAGAAAACCCGGTTCAGAAACAGCATGTTGGTAGCTTGAGAGTCATCGCTAGAGGAATATTTACACCACAGAAACTAGCAAATGCTACGAGTCAGGGTTTTCTCCTGGGAACTGGCTGTCAGAATGCACCATCATGTGATAACCCATGTTGGTATTCTACGACTGCTTGTATTGGCAGATCTGTGCCTCAGTATAGTATGTGAAGCTCCAAGGCCATGTTCATTCCAGCATAGGTTTGTTTTATGTTTGTTTGTTTTCCTGAGACAGGGTTTCTCTGTGTAGCTCTGGCTGTCCTGAAACTCACTTTGTAGACCAGGCTGGCCTTGAACTCGGAGATCCGCCTGCCTCTGGGATTAAAGGTGCACGCCACCACTGCCCGGTCCAGCCCAGTCTTTACAAAGCTTCTTGGTTTCCTCTTCTATAAATGGCTTAATAGTTCTGTAAAAGTAGAATAGTAAATAGGACCCACTTGCCAGGGGCCTTCTGAGAGGTGGTGGGTGGTTTGTATGTTTTTTTTTTGTTTTTTTTTTTTTGTTTTTAAATATTTATTTATTATGTATACAATGGTCTATCTGTATGTATGCCGAAGGCCAGAAGAGGGCGCCAGACCCTATTACAGATGGTTGTGAGCCACCATGTGGTTGCTGGGAATTGAACTCAGGACCTTTGGAAGAGCAGGCAATGCTCTTAACCACTGAGCCATCTCTCCAGCCTGGTTTGTATGTTTTTGAGACAAGATCTTATATAGAAGGCCTGCCTCAAACTTGGTATGTGACTGAGAATGGCCTTGAACTTCCGCTCTTCCTGCATCCACCTCCCAAGAGCTGAGATTCTAGTTGTGAACCACCACCCTGGTGTTACACAGTGCTGGCTCTAGGCTTGTGTATAAGCAAGCACTCTCCCGACTGAACTACCTTCCCACCTCCTCCTTGTGAGAAGTCAGTGGACATATAGGACTTAAGTGTTCCAGCACCATGGAGTTGTGGTCCTCCGAGTTCATAGACATGCCCGTCTGCAGGTCATTCTGGAAACACTGAACCTCAGCGCTAAGGGAGGCTAAGGACTAACAGAGGACAGCTCATAGGATGTGGTCCAGGTCCTGGCAAGGGACATACAGGACATAGTTAGTTCGTGTTCCTCAGGGGACTAATCTGAAGATAGCCAGGGCTGGCCTCTAGACACTGAACTTGCTCTTAGCCAAAAAGCTGAGAGGCGACAGGGCCGGCTTCTGGGATGCAGGTGCCAGGAAGGAGAAGGCTAAAATGGGCTGAAGGTGTGTTTAGGACCTGGCAGACAGGTTTTCAACTCCAAGATTCCTTCTTTCTCTCCTCCTGCTTTCTACTCTGTTTGATCTTTAAAAAATATTTATTTTTATTCTATGTATTTGGAAAAATTTCCGGCATGCATGTTTATCTGGGCACCGTATCCTGCAGTGCCCATGGAGACCAGAAGAGGGTGGTGAGTTGTGAGCCACCCTGTGAGTGCTGGGAACTGAGTCCTCTTAAAGAGCAGCAAGGGCTTCAGCCACTGAGCCGACTCTCCAGCCCCTGTCTCGTTCCGTCTTGTGTTTCTATACTCAGAGAGCGGCTGAAATGACTCAACGGTTTCATCCACTGGATCCTTACTATATACCAGGAACTCTAATTATTTTATACCATTAGATAAACAGATATGCATGACAGAAAAATTACTCTGAATTACAGAAAAGTAACAAAAAGGAGCTGCGTGTCCTGTTGATCTAAGGCAGTGTGGATGAATCTCAGAAACAGTAAGCTAGGAAAGCAAAAAAGAAGCTTATGCTACACTTTGGAGGGGGGTGAGACAGGGTTTCTCTGTGTCAGTCCTGGCTCTCCTGGAACTCACTTTGTGGACCAGGCTGGCCTCGAACTCACTGAGACCTGCCACCTCTGTCCACCGAGTGCTGGGATTAAAGGTGTGCGCCACCACTGCCCAGCTTGCTTATGCCACACTTTTTATATAAAATACCAGGCATGGTGGCACAAGCCTTTAGTCTCAGCATTTGTGAACGTGATGCAGGAGAAGCCAACTTGAGCTACATTTTGAGCTGTTATAAAACATCCTTAAGGGCTGGAGAGATGGCTCAGAGGTTAAGAGCATTGTCTGCTCTTCCAAAGGTCCTGAGTTCAATTCCCAGCAACCACATGGTGGCTCACAACCATCTGTAATGGGGTCTGGTGCCCTCTTCTGGCCTGCAGGCATACACACAGACAGAATATTGTATACATAATAAATAAATAAATATTTTAAAAAAAAAATTAAAAAAATAAAACATCCTTAAGAATACAAAGTCTAGGGGCTGGAGAGATGGCTCAGCAGTTAAGAGCATTGACTGCTCTTTCAGAGGTCCTGAGTTCAATCCCCAGCAACCACATGGTGTCTCACAACCATCTGTAATGAGATCTGGTGCCCTTGTATGCAGGCAGAACACTGTAGAAATAATACAAAAAAAAAAAAAAAAAAAAACAAACAAAGTCTGGAGTTTGGCATGGTGACACACACCTTTAATCTCAGCATTTAGGAGGCAAAGACTGGTGGATCTCTGTGAGTTTAAGATCAGTGTAGTCGCCGGGCGATGGTGGCACACACCTTTAATCCCAGCACTCGGGAGGCAGAGGCAGGTGGATCTCTGAGTTCGAGGCCAGCCTGGTCTACAAGAGCTAGTTCCAGGACAGGCTCCAAAGCTACAGAGAAACTCTGTCTCGAAAAAAGAAGAAAAAAAAGAGTACAGGCTGCTCTTCCAGAGGTCCTGAGTTCAACTCCCAGCAACCACATGGTGGCTCACAACCATCTACAATGAGATCTAGTGCCCTCTTCTGGTTTCTAGTATGTAGGCGTACATGCAGGTAGAACATTTATGCATAATAAATAAATTTAAAAAAAAAAAAAAAACAGTGTAGTCTACATTGCAAATTCCAGTACAGTAAGGTTGCATAGAGAGATCCTGTCTCAAAAAACAAACAAAACAACAAAGTCAAGGTTGGGGAGATAAGTCAGTTGGTAAAGTGTTTAGTGTACAACCAGCACACATCTTTAGATGCCTAGAACTCATGGACCAGCCAAACCTAACTGTTGAACCTGTGGTCCTGTTGAGAGAGACTGTCTCAAAAAAACAAGGCAAATATACCTGAGGGAAAAAATACCCAAGATTAACCTCTGGTCTCCACCATGAGCACACACTTAGCACACGCCTATCACATGCATGTCACATGCACATAAACAGACACACAAGTCACCTGCAGCAATGCAAGGAGAATGTTGGTTGTGTGATATCGGCGGTAATAGGAGGCACACATTACAAAGAACCCGAGGGAATTTCTGAAGTGGTGCCCGTGTTTTGATGGTGATGGTTTCATGGGATTATATGTGTGTAAGGACTCAGAGGCAGGCTAGAGAGATGGGTTAGTGCCGAAAGGCACTTGTTGCCCAGTCTGGTGACCTGAGTATGATCTCCAACAAGTGCCCTCTGTCCTCCACACATGCACCTTGGCAGGCCCATGGCCTGCCTTCCCCCAACAAGATAAATACATGAAAAAAATATACTTTTTCCCCCTAAATTTTTATTTTATGTGCATTGGTGTTTTGCCTACACGTATACCTATGTGAAGGTGTCAGATCTTGGAGCTATAGACAAGTCGTCTGGAAGAACAGTCAGTGCTCACAACCACTGAGCCATCTCTCCACCCCACCCCACCCCCATATTCTTAAAGTACCAATTCAGGACTCCAGCAGTCGGGAGGCAGAGGCAAAGGGAAGCAGATCTCTGAGTTCCAGGCCAGCCTGGTCTCCAGAGTGAGTTCTAAGACAGCCAGGACTACACAGAGAAACCGTGTCTCGAAAAAAACCAAAAAAAAAAAAATATCATTCAGGGGAGCTGCAGAGATGGCCCAGCGGTTAGAGCTGGAGAGATGGCTCAGTGGTTAGAGCTGGAGAGATGACTCAGTGGTTAGAACTGGAGAGATGACTCGGTGTTAAGAATGTAGACTGCTCTTCAGAGGACCAGAGTTCAGGTTCTGGCACCCACACTGGGCAGCTCACAACCACCTGTAATTCCGACTCTAGGAAATATGACATCCCACGTTCATGGGCACATACCAGCCCAGAGACACATGAGCAAAACATATACATAATGTAAAACATATACCTGGAGCTGGAGAGTGGCTCAGCAGTTAAGGGCACCGGCTGCTCTTACAGAGGACCCCGGTACAGTTCTCAGAACCTACGTGATGGCTCACAACCATCTGTAACTCCAGTTCTGGGGGAGTCCAATGCCTTCTGACCTCCAGAGGTACCGGGCACACATGTGGCACACATACATGCATGTAGACAAAATATACATTTAAAATAAATTAAAATCTTTTTTTTAAAGATTTTATTTATTATGTATACAACCTTCTGCCTTCATGTATGCCCGCATGCCAGAAGAAGGCACCAGATCTCATTACAGATGGTTGTGAGCCACCATGTGGTTGC
Source organism: Chionomys nivalis (assembly GCF_950005125.1). Classification (NCBI taxonomy): domain Eukaryota; kingdom Metazoa; phylum Chordata; class Mammalia; order Rodentia; family Cricetidae; genus Chionomys; species Chionomys nivalis. Next base: position 16,406,079 of record NC_080096.1, on the reverse strand, counting down.
TGGGAATTGAACTCAGGACCTCTGGAAGAGCAGCCAGTGCTCTTAACCACTGAGCCATCTCTCCAGCCCTAAAATAAATTAAAATCTTTAAATTACACATATGAATACACATAATTAAACATTTTAAATTAAAAAAAACTGAAAAAAAATAACCAACTTAGGGAGATGGTTTAGCTGGTGAAGCACTTGCTGCATCAGTTTGAAGACTGGACTTCAATTCCCAGCACTCATCAGCTGTCGGCCTGTACTCTCAGCATGTGCTGGAGGCAGACAAGGGATCACCAGAGCAAGCTGATTAGCTGGAACTAGCCAGAAGGACAAGCTCTGGGATCCATTGAGAGATCTTGTTCAATATATAAGGTGGAGCGTACCAGAGAAAGACAGATGTCAACCTCTGTTCTCCACACAGGCATCCACACAACACATGTGAACACACATAAACACACCACACTGAGATAGATAAGCGAAAAAGAAGAAAAATGTATACAGTTGTATACAACAATACACGTGGCTTATCACATGCCAGTTAGACCTCCATAAACCTGATCTAAAAGCCCCAAAGTGCCAGGTGCAGCAGCTGGAGCCTGTACAATCCCAGTCACTTTGGGAGGTTGAGGTGGAAAGATCCCATTCGTTCCAAGCTAGCCTAGGCATCATAGTGAGACAACAACCCCCACCCCTGCACCCCTGCCATGGAGCAACAGTGACTCCATTCCGAGGCAGACACAAGACACGGACATAGGGATATGCTGGGCAGAAAGTGAAGCGGAGGGAAAGGCTAGAACTCGGTGGAAAGAGGTGGTGGGAGGCACAGCTAGCCAAGTGCTCTGAGGCCAACCTTTCCCTCCTCTCCTCTTCTGTGCGCCCACACCTATCCTTGGACCACACATCCATCTGTTCTCCCCAGAGCCCACAGCACTCCGAGTGGCCTGCGGCATCACCTGTGCCTCAGTGCTCTTCTTGTGACTTCCCACAGGAAGGGGCCCTCGACCTTCTGAAGAAGCTGAACAATTGCCAGATGTCCATCCAGCTGCTACAGGTGTGGGGGGCCCCTTGGGGTAGTACCTCTGTGGGAGGGAAAGACTCTGTGGAGGTTTCTGAGACATGGAGTTGGGACATGGGAAGCATCTCTTGAGGGCCAGTTCTTTCCCAGGCTTGTAGGGGTCAGAGGCCTTGGGTTTAGGGAGAAGGAGGTTTCCTTGAATCTCTATCCAAAGTTAAGGCCTGTGGGATCTAAGTGGCCCATGACCCAGGGAGAGGGGGTCGGTCCCCTTGCTTTCAAATCCTCCTTAGATTGCCCACGTACCCCCAAACTTTACCAGAGACTTCTGGCCCCGAAAGACAAACACAGATCTAAGATATGATAGCCAGAGGTGGGTCTAAGTCAAGACTTTCAACATATCTAGTGGACTGCAAATGGCACCGGGTCCTAATTACAGCCAACGCCCTCTCAACCCCCCTCTCCACCGAAGTTCCCAAAAGTATAGGCTTGGGTCTCAGTCAGGGTAGCGGGGCAGACCCTAGTTCTACAATAGATAACTCAGAGTTAGGGCATGGATCCTAGGTTGGAGGGAAGTGATGGCTGAGCTGACGCTCCCTCCAGAAAGAGTGACTGGTCCTGTGGGTCAGCTCCCCTAATCCTTTCCTCACAGACCACCAGGATTGGAGTCGCTGTCAATGGAGTTCGCAAACACTGCTCAGACAAGGAGGTGGTGTCCTTGGCCAAAGTCCTCATTAAAAACTGGAAGCGGCTACTGGGTGAGAAGGGGCAAACTGCTAGGAGGTGGTACTTCTTCTCAGCATATGGGAGAGGACACTCAACTTGTGTCACTGAGCTATTTAATTAATGGCAGGCGACCCCTGAATTATGGTGTTCATGGTGTCGTGGGTACAAGTGTAGGATCTATATGTAGCATCTAACCTTTCTTGTATGTGTCTATATGTTTCTGTTTGTGTACATATATATACATGTATGTGCACATTGCCTAACTCTGCATTGATGGGTGTACGTCTATGTTCATGCCCCCATTGAGGTATACATGTTATATATGTGTGTGTATATGTGTATGCATGTGTGTGTACATGCATGCATATATGTGTATGTGAATATGTGCTCATGCATGTGTGTGTGTGTGTGTAGTGGGCATGCATGCGACTGGCCCTTTATTCTCCAGTGCCCACAGTCATGCAGGGCTGTCCTGAGAAGGCGCTGAGTGGAGAGACAATGCCACTCTTTCATTTTCAGACTCCCCCAGAACTGCCAAAGGAGAGAGAGAAGAAAGAGACAAAGCAAAGAAGAAAGAAAAGGGGCTCGGCTGTTCAGACTGGAAACCAGAAGCAGGTCTTTCTCCGCCGAGGAAGAAAGGAGGGGGAGAGCCCCAAACCAGGTACTTCTTTCCTGGACTGGAGCAGAGGGGGCTCACGCTTGTCTCGTTCTCTATCAGCAGCTGTTTAGAGAGGTGGATGTTAGTGTCTCCGCCAGTGCTCACCCTGGTGTCTTTGGCTCAGTCTGACTGAGTCTCGTGGCACTGGCTTCCCCTAGAAATTGAACGGATGGGAAGCATGCCAGCCGTGCAGCCCTGGCCTTGCTATCCTTGAGATATTCACAGGGGCCAGGTGCAGTGCACATGACTGTAAACACATCACTCAACAGGTAGGAGCAGGAGATCATGCGTTTGTGGCTAGCCTGGGCTACATAGCAAAATCACTGCCTCCAAAACGAAACAAAACAAAAACAAATGGGGGTTCTCCCAGGAGGCTGCACAGCTGTTCTCTAGCCCTTCGGGTACAAAGAAAGAAGACCACGATGGAAGTACAAACCCCTGTTCAGAGGGGTCTCCATGTCCCCAGCATCATGCCGTCCTCTAAGCAAAGCCTCGACAAGAGCAGTCGCCACTGACAGGATCCTCAGCTTGAAAGCTGTGGCTCTCCACTAATTATCCAGAGTCTGTTTGCAGTGTTTCCTGTCTAGACACACTTTACGAACCGAGTCATTTGCGCTTGCAGTGGTGTTGCCTAGTAACCCAGCACACATCCCACCTTTGTCTGCGGGGCCGGTGGGGCCATGGCCTTGTGTCCTTTGAAAAGGAGAAGTAATTCACTATTTACTCAGCATCTGTGTTAAATCACCTGGAAGTAGAGGATCCTGGGAGTAAGGACTTCCCAGATCCCACAGCCATAGAGAGGCCTCAGCTCCGTGCCCATTCCTCTCGCCTACCCTAGCCGGTGTTCCCCAAAGCTGTGTGCTTTGGATAAGACACAAATGCCACATTTATCATGGTAGATTATAGATTTTGTAGATATGTAGATGAGGCATTGGGTAACCTGAGGCAGGAGGATAGCCCCCATTTCAAAAGAAAGGCTTTCAAAAAGTGACTACATCTTCCTCAGTCCCTATAACCCAAAAGTCTCCTAACTTCTTGGGGTTTATGTTTGACCACCTGTTAGTTAGTAGTTTGGTGGTAGATAATGTCACACTGCACATACACACCTTCAGAATCTTTCAAATGCCTCAATGCACAAACTTAAAGAATTAGTGTATACACACACATATATACACACGTGGGGGTCAGGGGACAGCTTCTAGGAATCACTTCTGTCCTACCTTGTGGATTTGGGATATCAAACTCTGGTCGTCAGGTTTAGCATCTGCCCCCTCCTCTTCTCTTTTTCTCCCCTCCCCTTTTCCATCTCCCCTCTCTCTCCTCTCTCCTCTCTGCCTCCCCTCTCCTTTCTTCCCTGTCCCTTGTTACCTCTCTTCACAGTGCTAGGGATAGAACTGAGGGCCTTACCCATGCTAAACTAGCGCTCTACCACTGAGGTCCAGCCCAGCGCAGCCCTCACACACAGCTCTTCTGTAACTTTCATGGAGGGCTGTTGTATAATACATACAACAAGGAAATAAGTTGTTTAATATACTAGAAAATGGGAGCTGTGGAATTAGGTAAGATGAGGGTACCATTTACAAACATGAGTTTTATAAGAACGGTGAGAGGAAACCGTGCATTTGAGAGCGGAAGTTGCTCAGTGTATGTGGAAAGTGAAGGTGTTTTTACCTCTGACCTTGTCATGCTAACATCACAGTTACAGGATTTAGGTAGATTTTCTTTCCATCTTTTTTTTCCCTCCGGGACATTGTTTTCTTATAAGACTTTGTGCATTGCACATACCCAATCCTGTCCCCTGTTGAATTCACACTCATAGTCAGCTACTCGTCTACCTCACCCACGCCTGTGTTCTTCTCCCCACTTCCGCTATAGCCTGCAGGGGAGGCCGAAGCCCACCTCAGCCTCTCCAGCTCCAGATGCATAGCAACCCCGGGAGCCCAGCTGCCTGGCAGCAGGAGAGGGGCCTGCTGAGAATTCTCAGGAGAGTGATTGATCTTACAGGGTACATGGATGTAGCATTGCTGCAGACATCTGTTCCCTCCCTTGGATTGCTGTCCGGTGGGGCTGGGCACTTCTGAACCTCCCTTTCCCTGGCCCAGGGAGGGTACCTCATCTTCTGCCCAACATGCCTTGCCCCAGGGGTTCCTCTCCCGGAGAGCAGAGCCGCTGCCAGCCTACAAGATAGCATCAACTCCAGTTTTGTGTCTTTCAGGAGAGACTCTGTAGACTCCAGGTCGTCCGCCACCTCCTCTCCAAAAAGGCCCTCAGTGGAAAGGTAAAGGAAGCTGCTGATTCCCCCCACCCCGCCTTGTTCACCAGGATGGGGTGGGGGGTGGGGCTCTGCTCAACAGGGGAAGCCTGAAGCAGGAGAAAGGGGGAAACCCCAGACACTATGTTTCCTCCAAATCCTAGACCTTTGGGCATGAATGCTGGCAGGTCCCTGTCACTCCATCCATCCTCAAGGTCAAGCTGAGCTCAGGAAGGACAGCCAGGTCTCTGTAGAGAAACCCAGTCTTGAAAGTCAAACAACCAACCAAACAAAAAACCTGTGTTTTGGAGATGGAGGGATTGCTGTAAACTCAAAGCCAGCCTAGGCTGTATAATAAGAGGTAAGGAAGCTGGTTATGCAGGTAGTGGGGTCATACTTAGCCAAGGGCCCTAGGTGTGTGAAGGCAGCCTGACAGCAGTGGCAAGGAACACTGGCAAGAATTTGCAGGGGCAGACTAGGGGAAGCAATGCATGGATGGGTCCTTTAGAAACTGGGGTCACTGGCTTGGGAGTAGCATCACCAGAGTTATCAGGCTTGTTCTGGTGGCTGCATCAGAGTGGGTTGCGGGGATCAGAGCAGAAGGAGAGAACAGCCAGGAGGTTGCTGGGATGATCTGTGGCTCAAATCACTTTGATGGTGATGGAAAAAGGAATAGATCCAAGATCTATCCTGCAGTGACATTTGATGAGTGATTGGATGTGGGATGTGAGATGTGCGATGTGGTGATATTTTGTTTGTGTTTTAACAAAGCTTGCCTGAAGATCAGAGTGCAGAGCTAAACCATTGGAGGCCAGGCAGTGGTGGCCACACCTCTAATCCCAGGACTCGGGAGACAGATGCAGATGTATGTGAGAGCATGTGTTCATGTATGTGTGGGTGCATGTGATGGGGTCAGAGGACAACTTTGTGAAGCCAGGTCTCTCTATCCTTATATGGATTCTAAGGATCAAATCTAGGGCCCAGGCTTATCTCTCTGGCCCCAGTCTTCTGGTTACTTTGGTTAGTTGTGTATGTGTGTATGGACATACATGTGGAGGTCAAAGGGCAGTTTGTAGGGGTTGCCTCTCTGCTCCCACTGTTTGGGTTCTGGGATGGAGCTCAGATTGTCAGGTTGTCAGGTTTGGTGACAGTCATCTCATCAACTCACAATCTTCCAGTTTTATGTGTTTTTGTTGTTGTTTAATTTATGTGTATATGTGTCTCCTTGCTTGAGTTTATATGCACCATACATGTGTAGGAGCTCAGAAGCCAGGAAAGGGCATTGGTTCTCCTGGGCCTGGCATTACAGGTGGTTGTGAGCCATAATGGGAAGGTAATGGATCCTCTGCAAGAAGAATCAGTGCTCTCGACTGCCGACTCATCTCTCCCAGGCTTCCAGCTTTTAAGGAAAGCTAAACATTCACAGTCTTCATATGACATTTCCTATTGTAAATATTGGCCACGGGTACAGATTTTTCTGGGACACAACAGGACACAGTACAGAGGTCACACATCAAAAATGCTAGCTTGGATTCCTTGGTCCCATAGCTTGGATTCAATGGAGTGTGCATCCCGTGCAGTGGGCACACAGGAAGAATGTCAGGGCGTGCCTCACAGAGGAAGGAGAGTTCAAGCTGGGAGCTGGCCTGCTAACTCAGAGGGCGATGTCAGGAGGACCCTGGGGAAGCAGTGCAAATGGGAGGCAGCAGGAATGAGCAGGTGTTCTGGGGACGGTGGCTGTAACCCGCATGCACAGACAGACAGACAGACACACACGCGCGCGCGCGAAAGGCTCTGTGGTAACAGAGTTTACGGAAGTTGCATTCAGCTCAGGTGTCTTTAATTTTGACTTTGGCCAGGCAGCTTCTGCACACTTGCAGTAACTGAGTTGTCCTCAAGGTGGCAGGCAAGATTTTCTAAGAGCGGGCACTTGTGCCGGGACTTAGAGGAAGCTGGCTGATCTGGTGATCTGGGAACAGAAGGAAGGTGCACAAGCCTTTAATCACAGTATTCAGGAGGCAGAGACGGGGAACTGTGTGAGTTTGAGGCCAGCCTAGTCTACAGAGCAAGTTCCAGGACAGGCTTCAAAGCTACAGAGAAACCCTGTCTCTAAAAACCAAAAAAAAAAAAAAAAAAAGAGCTGAGATTAAAAGGCACACACTTCTACAATGGGCCTCAAGCTCATTCTTGTAACACATTTATTTCTTTCTTTGTTTTGTTTTTTGTTTGTTTGTTTTTAGGACAGGATTTGCTCTGACTGTCCTGGAACTCACTCTGTAGACCAGGCTGGCCTCAAACTCAGAGGTCCGCCTGCCTCTGCCTCCGAGTGTTGGGAATAAAGGTGTGCGCCACCACCGCCCAGCTAACTCATCTGTTTCTTTTTTTTTTTTTTTTTTAATTTTTAGAGACAGGGTTACTCTGTAACTTTGAAGCCTGTCCTGGAACTCACTCTGTAGACCAGACTGGCCTCAAACTCACAGAAATCCGCCACAGAAATACACCTATCTCTACCTCCGAGTGCTGGGATTAAAGGCGTGCGCCACCACTGCCCGGCTCACTCATCTATTTCTAAGGTGACACCTCTAGTGTGGGATAATAATAGTGTGGACTTCATGGGGTCGCTATGAGGAATAAATGCGGTGATCTTTGTCAATAATCTAAAACAGCACCTGCCTCCGAAGGCTATTTTGGGAACTAGAGGAGATCACCCATGGAAACCTCAGGGGATGCTGCCCTCCATAAGTGGCTTGTTTGTCTAACGTCCACTGTTGACTGTCACCCTCAGATCTAACAGCAGCAGATCTCAAGCGGAAACCCCCAAGACCCCCAGCAGCCCCTCAACTCCCACATTTACCCCCTCTGTGTGTCTCCTGGCCCCCTGCTATCTCACTGGAGACTCCGTCCGGGACAAGTGTGTGCAGATGCTCTCAGCAGCCCTGAAGGCAGAAGGTGAGGGCGTGGGCCGGGGGGTGAGGGAGGACAAGCAGAGATGAGATGCCATTTATTTATTTGTTTGCTTATTTGCTTACTTACTTACTTACATTTTGAGACAGGGTCTCCAGTAGGGATCCAGGTGTCATCCCTGGCAAAGTCACACAGGGTTGATGTCTGTTTCCTGATCTCTTTTTAGATGATTTCAAGGACTATGGAGTCAACTGTGACAAGCTGGCCTCAGAAATAGAAGACCATATCCTCATGTCGTATGGGGCTAGGGCTGCCCAGACTATCTAATTGGTGGGAAATGGGAGCAGCTCTGGGAACAGCTCCCTGCTCTGCCCTTGAACGAGAGCTCCTAAGTGCAGCTGACATTGCTGTTAGGTCTTGCCCTGCCTCTCGGGGGGTTCCCTGGGTTTATCCAGAAGCCCGGGAAGGCTCTGTTCAAATGCCAGAGCTCCTGCAGCTAACAGAACTGGGCTTTGAACCCTGAAAGTGTGACTGCAGAACAGTCAGACCATGTTATGCACACCTCAGCTGGTCAAGCCATTGCCTGCCGGGTCTGAATGAACAGAGGGCAGCCTGCTTCATGCACACTGTTCCCCTCCCTCCTCTGATGGGCACAGCTCCCAAAGTGCGCCCTATGATGCCATCAGGCGGGCACTGTGTCAGGAAACTCCCAACCATCCCCGTGGTGCATGCTGGTGTTCTCATTGCATACACAAGGAAACTAGGCTGGGGACTCCAAGGATCACAGCAGGACTGAAGGCCTTGGTCTCTGGTTCTATGTATAAGAAAGTACATTTTATAATAGAATCTCACTGGGTACCCCTGGCTTGGCAGATCTCTCTCTCCCTATGTATACCAGGCTAGCTTCAAACTAACCAAGATCTGCCTGCCTGCCTCTGCCTCCAGAGTGCTGGTATTGAAGGCACACAGTAACATGCCTGGTGGGTCCTGTGTGCTTATACACACTATGTACTTCCCCCAGTAATTTCACCTCCTCACTTTCTGCCTTTTTTGAAAAAATAATTTATTTCACTTTATTTTAGATGCACTAGTGTCCAATCCCCTGAAACTGGAGTTACAGACAGTTGTGAGCTGTCCTGTGGGTGCTGGGAACTGAACCCCACATTCCCTGAAAGAGTAGCCAGTGCTCTTTTAACTGCTGATACATCTCTCCAGCCCCCCACTTTTTTCTTTGTTTTGTTTTGTTTTTGTTTTTCGAGACAAGGTTTCTCTGTGTAGCCCTGGCTGTCCTGGAACTCCTCTGTAGACCAGGCTAGCCTCAGACTCAGAGATCTCCTGCCTCCCAAGTGCTGGGATTAAAGGCATGTGCCACCACCGATCACCTGATTTTCTTTGCCCTGCGGAGACAATGGAGGTGACTTAGTCTAATTCAGCTCTACCACGATAGAAAATTTGCTTCTTAGGGAAAGGGTTGCTTGCCGTGGAAAGGATGGTGTGCTTTCTCCCTGCAGACAGAGGTTTGCATGTTTAGATGAAGTGTGGGATGAAGGGGACAGAAACTCTGGGGGAATGAGATGTGTGACTGGATCTTCCTGGGAGGCCGGGGACCAGACTGTGAGAAGCTACCTAGCTGTTTCCATCTCCTGCCTAAAGCCAACCCTAGTATACCCCAGTATAGCCTCTGGTGGTTTCTGTTAGCCATTGTTCATCGGTTATCCAGCTATACCTCCACAGATTTTGCATTTCCCAGTCTCTCATCAAATACATTCTCACATTTTCTGTTAATGTGATCCCAGAGCTTTGGGGGTCTCAGGACTTCATCTTCACTGTCTCCAGGACAGGCAGTGGCTTCCAAGCCCAACTTGAAGCAGAGTGAGTGGCCTGGTACCTGGTTCCACTTCTTTCTTCCTCGTTTGCTTCCACCATCTTCTGTCCCTCTTGTTAGGAGAGGAGCTGAAGCCACAGAAAGCTACTTATTAGCTTTTTCTCACAGCTGAGGGAAGTCTGAATACAGGGCTCATATGCTCTGTATCCCTCAAAAGATCTGTCCTCTGTGGAGTAACCCTGAACTAATATTACATGGGTGAGGCCTTCTGAAGGATCCCCAGAGTTTCCAGGACTGCTTTCCTCCTGATTGTCCCCAGTGATACTGGTGTGTGCAGGAGAAATCAGAAAGAGACTGGTGTTCCCAAGCGTCCCCTCATATCCACAGACCCACACTACAGACGTTCTGAATGGCAGTGTTAAACTCAGAGTTTAAAACTCTGGCTCCCAAAGGCTTAGTGGCATATTCTCTTATTTTCATGCTCTTATTGTACTAATATGTAGATGACATTCTAACAAAAATGGGGCAAAAGCCACAACTCCACCTCCTTTCCACCAGTTCCTGGAAGTCAGCTGCTCTGCTCTGTGTGTTGCCCTGGTCTCTGTCTTGACTGAGCTTTTTCCCAGCAACAGCTTTGTCTTGCTTCCTTCACTTGGCTCAGGAGACCAAGAAAATGAGTCTGGCCTCCCCAGCCCTGCCCTGTGTCTCCAGAGCAGGAGGGGGGAGGATCTGGGCTGCTGGGCTTGGACAGAACTGTGATCCGTGGCCAGGGGTGACTTCCTGCTCATGAGTGAACAGAGCATTGCTGTTAAGAAGAAGCCTGGCTTGCGGCCCTAACCCCACTAGGACTTTGCCCTCTGACTTTGAGCGAGGACCTGAACCCTTTCCAAGTCTCAGCTTCCTCGTCTACTTGTGGGAGAAGTAACTGGCCAGTCATTCCCTAAGTGGATCCCTGGGATGAAGGGCTGTGTCTGAGAGGGAGGGAGAGCTCTGAGCAGGCACTGTGGGAGAGGCAGTGGGGTGCAGTTTGGTTGGCAGAGTGCTTGCCTGTAATTCTAGTGGCCAAGACATGGAAGTAAGAGAATTAGAGAGTTCTAGGCTATCCTAGGCTATACTTGTCTCGAAAGAAATTGGAGGTGGCAGAGGAGAACAGGACTGCCCACTGGATTTTGTTGTTGTTTTGTTTGTTTTGGTTTTTGAGGTAGGGTGTCTGTAGCCCTGGCTGTTCTGAAACTTGCTATGTAGAGCAGGCTGGCCTCAAACTCACAAAGATCTGCCTGCCTCTGCCTCCCAAGTGTTGGGTTAAAGGTATACATGACCATGCTCAGCTTCCAGTGGTTTTTGCTCTTTTCAGAACCAGAAACATGTGGCTCTTGGCCTTTTCCTTTGTCAGTTGCTCCCCGGCTCTGTGGTCATTTCAAACTAGAGGTTACCCTCAGTATTTTCATGATAGCAGTTCCCGGATGTGAGCTTGTTCCAGACCCTCAGTATGATGGCTCACTGATAACTCCTTGATACTGTCCAACAGTCCTGTTTGTTTGTTTGCTTGCTTGCTTGCTTTTAAATGAAAAGGGAATTGAGGCACTGAAGTTCTGGGACTCACCTGAGGTGCAGGAGAGATTCAGACAAAGCAGCCTGCCTCTTCCTGGAGTCCCTGACACCACAGAGCTTGCTGTAATCCGGCCTCTTCTTGGAGGCTGTTCCTATCTGATACCTGGATGATCCCAGGGCTCTAAACAGAAACCCATTAAGCAGAGGCCACAGAGGTGACCCCTGACCCCTGGAGCAGGCTCCCATTCCCACCATGCTCCTCCATGAATGGCAAAATGGCCCTTGACCCAGACACATATCTACCAGGAACTCAAGAGCACGGACATGAAGTACCGGAACCGTGTGCGCAGCCGCATTAGCAATCTGAAGGACCCCAGGAACCCCAGCCTGAGGCAGAATGTGCTCAGTGGGGCCATTTCCCCAGGGCTCATCGCCAAGATGACAGCAGAGGTGAGGAGGATCACAGGGCCTTGGTGCAGGGTGCTGACCAGGGCCCTCCTGCTGCCCAGCTCTTAGAGCAGTGGCTGTAGCTCTGGGGACACGATCTAGGTGCCCTTCAGCCCAGCCCCCACCAGCTCAGACTCTCGTTGGACAGATGGGTACCCACACATCTCAGACCCCACATCTTGGAAAGATCGTTGGCACATCCTTGGGTGTGATTAGCTTCCAGAGGTGCCAGGGGACTTCCTATCAGTCTTCAAATCGAGAAATGAAGAGACCCAGAGAGGGCAAGAGGAAATGTGCTAAGCTCCTAAAAGACTGGGTGGGATTCAGGGTGTTGTGGTCCAGAGAAGAACATGGCACATGCTCTGTGTATAAAGTGTGGAGTGAGTATCTGGGATGTGTGTGTGACGTATTGTGTGTTGTATGTGTGATGTGGTGTGTGGTATATATGATATACAGAGTGAGTGATGGCTGATGTGATTGATGTCTGACACGAATGCCCATTCACATGATGAATGAGTGAGGGGGTCTTGCGTCTGCTTTCTTCATGAGGGTGCCATCCTATTCCCTAGTCGCCTACAAGAGAGGCTGTCTCTGAACACTGTCACCTTAGGGGTGGGACTTCCACTTGTGAAGGCCACAGAGACCGTCATTCTGTGGTCACCTTTTGCCCCAGGCAGTCAGTTCCTGTAAGACGTATAAAACACATTTTGCTTCAGTGAGAATAGTGGTTTCAAAGCCAGATGGGGTAGCACATACTTGCAGTCACTTGGGAAGCTGATATAGGAAATTACCATGAATTTGAGGCCAGCCTGGGCTATAGAGGTAGCAAGACCCTGTCTCAACACACATACACACACTCACACACACCCAAAGCCATGGCTGAGGGTGTAGTCAATTGGTAGAGAGCTTGCCAAGTATGTTTAAGTATGTGTTTGATCCCCAAGCTAGGCGTGACTCACCCTGTAAACCCAGCACTTGGGAGATGGGAGCTGGACTATCAGGAGTTCAAGGCCAGCCTGCGCTATATAGCAAGTTCAAGGACAGTCTGGGATACAGGAGACTCTGTCTCAAATAAATAATAACAATAGAATAATAATTAGCCAAAAACAGGCCCCCCTCCCTATGAGCCTTGGCTGCCCTCTGATCCACACACCACTTATAACTAGTGCTGCCTCCACCTAAGTGGGTCTGCCCAGCCTTTCTTTGGCAGAGGCTTGAAGGCTTGTACTCAGAGATCGGCCTGAAGGGGTTCAGTGAACAGCGGTCAGACAGGAAAGGGAAGAGACTGGATGAGGCTAATGCTGCATCTCCAGAAGGATCATGGACTCAGTGTGTCTGGGACAGCTGTCTCAGGTGTATGTCCACAATGTCCACACTGATTACACAGACCTGTGACCCTGGTTCCTGTGAGGACCTGCTGGATAGTGTAGCCCGTAGGTCATGGTTCCCACCAGCAGACAGGCTAAAGAGCATGTGGTCCTAGCTGGAGCAGGCCCTGGGTTAAAGCCCAGAGTGGAAGGCTATGGGACATGGGTGAGCAGCAGTCAGTTCAGATGCCAGGACGGTTTGGCTCGGGTCGAGACCTGGCAGACAGGGTGAGCACTGTCCTAAAGGAATGGCCCCACAGTACTAACTCCAGCTATCAGCACCTGCTGCTGTCCCACACATTCCCAGCTGACCTTGACCCAGCTAGAACTCCCAGGTTGGACTTTCCAGCCAGGATGGAGAGGAGACTCCTCCAAGACAGGCCTTTCCCAGGTCAGGAGGGACCAGGAGGGTCCAACGTCTCTCCTAGCTCTATGTTCCTAGTATAGTACTTCCCTCTCAGCTCAGACTCTAGAAACTTAGCAAAGGGTAGGCTCCCCCACCCACCCTGAAACAGACCCATTTCTCTCCAGGAAATGGCCAGCGATGAGCTGAGGGAGTTGAGGAACGCCATGACCCAGGAGGCCATCCGTGAGCACCAGATGGCCAAGACAGGCGGCACCACCACCGACCTCTTGCGGTGTAGCAAGTGCAAGAAGAAGAATTGCACCTACAACCAGGTGGGCAGAGGTGAGGTGGAATGGGGCGGGGCCGTAGCAGGGGGAGCAGAGAGATGCCCACGGAGGTGCTGAGGGGAACAGAAACCCAACTCTTCAGGCCACCGGGTGAATGACAAGCTTGAAGATGCCACCTCGGTGCCTTGTGGTTTTCTGGAGAATGTTCAGATTGTGGAATGAGCTGCCGCATGTCCATGGAGCAGGGCTGGTGTGTCCTGTCTGTCCTGGTGAGAGTGAGCTCCAGACCCCAACTTAGACCACACTGTCCTCCATGAACACTGCTGGGCACAGACTTCAGGAGCGTCACTTGTGCTGGAAGGAAATGTGGCAGTGTGAAACCCAGCTCCTCAGCCCGTAGTGCCCAGGCCGGCTCATGGCAGGGAGGCTTTGAACTCAGATTTGGATATTTCTTTTTATCGTACTTGGTTATTTTGAGATAGGCCTTGAATTTACTTTGTAGCTAAGGCTACCTTAGAATTTCTTTTTTTTTCCTTTCTTTCTTTCCTTTTCTTTTTTTTTTTTTTGGTTTTTGTTCTTGTTTTCGAGACAGGGTCTCTGTGTAACTTTGAAACCTGTCCTGGAACTCGCCCTGTAGACCAGGCTGGCCCCAAACTCACAGAGATCCACCAGCCTTCTGAGTGCTAGGATTAAAGGCGTGCGCCACCACCGTTCAGCTACCCTGAAATTTCTGATCCTCTTGCCTCCTAAGTGCGGAATTTCATGTGTGCACCACCACGATGGGCTTTTCGATCCAAACCTTTCTGAGGGAATCCAGTCAGCTTGTCTGGTGATTACTAAGGGGGTTCCTGAGGATGAACATACCTGTCCTCTTAGCCATAGGAGACTAGGGTGGGGATGGGGAACAGACCTTCCCCTAAGTCCCAAGAATGGCCTATTGCTAGGTTCTGTCCTTAGAGTAGCAATATTGGTTTCTAACTCATATTTAGTGATTCTAGAACTCTCTTTGTTTATCTGCTCAGCAACAAAATTCATCAAGAGTAGCCACGCATGGTGGCATGTCTGTATTTCTATCACTAGGGGAATATGAGACAAGAGGCCAGTATTGGGAGGTGGTAAAGCCAACCTCGGATACATAGGGAAACCCATCTGAAAGGGGGAAGAATGGGTTAGAGAGATCATTGCTCTATCAGAGGGCCAAGTTCAGATCTCAGCACCCATATTAGATGGTTCACAAATACTTGTAACTCCAGATTCAGGGGATCTGATGTCCCCTTCTGGCCTCAGCATGCACCTGCATGGATACACACACAGCATCTCTTTAAAAGACATAGGGTTGGGAATGTAGCTCTGTTGGTAGATCAGTGGGGTGTGGGGAGGGGGCCTGTGTGAAGCAGTGGGTTTGATCCCCAGCACCACAGAGACCAGAAGTGGTGGCGCACGCTAATCCCAGCACCAGAGAGGTAGAGGGGGTGGGCTAGCAAGATGGCTCACTAGGTAAAGGTGCTTGATGCCAAACCTGATGACCCAGATGGTAAAAGGGAGAGAACCAACTCTGCACATTGTCCTCTGACCTCCACACATGCCATGGCATGTGCAGCCACATACATGCACACAAAATAAAATGTAATAAAGAACTTTGTGAAGAGAGGGAGGAGGATCAGAAGTCCAAGGTTATTTTGGGATACATAAATATGAGACTTTGCCTCAAAAGTGGGGAGGGACTATCAGGAGCCCTTTGCCCTCAGTATCCTGTGGCTACAGTGGAAATATAGTCACCCATTTTATTTTCTGGAAAATTCTCTTGAAGGGTTCCAGTTCTGGAATTGGGGGACATCTATGTAAGCTCCTGTGTTCCTTCCTGTCTGTTCTAGACAGGGTTCTGGGCGCTTGCACAGCACTGCCCCTCAGAAGTGAGCTGCTCAGCTAGCAATGTTTAGTCTATCCTGCAAAAGCCCACTCCTGCTCTTCCTCCTTACCACTGTGGGTGTGGCAACAAGGCTGACAGACAGCTGGAGCGACATACCAGCAGAGGGCTCCGCCCCCACTGCTGTCCCAGCAGACACCACCAGGTTGCCTTTAGAGAGAATCAGAAGGGCAGCTGGAACTCCAGGGTCTTGGGGTGGAAACCCATGTCTCTGAACCTGAAGGATATAGAGGACTGGATATGAGGAAACATAGCATAACCCAAGCCATCCCAGTGATCTGCAAGGCCCCTTTCCTCTCTGGGTCTCAGCCACTTGCAGGGTGACAATAGACAAGGTGATTTCCCAGGCACCTCTGACTCAGACAGGCATGTCAGATACTGTGTGTTCAGGGGGTGAGTCTGGGAAGGCTTCTTGTAAGAGGTGAGGCTTGGAGCAAAAGAAGAGAAACGGGTTCAGAAGGCTGATCAAGAGTGCAAGTACAAGGCCAGGCTGAGGCAGTGGGATTCTGAGAGAGCTGACAGATGACCAGAGGAAAAGAGATTATACATCACGTCAAGGAGATTACCAAAGTCCGGTGAATATCAGCGACAGCCTGTGGGATTTGAATTTACTTCTGAAGACGGCGGGTGCCACAGCGGGCTCTAGAGCGGTGGTGGTGGTGGGGGGTGACCTTATGAATGGTTCTTCTTTCTGTTAGGTGCAGACACGCAGTGCTGACGAGCCCATGACCACCTTCGTCTTATGCAATGAATGTGGGAATCGCTGGAAGGTCTGTATGCTGGTGTCTTTCCCCCTCCCCGTCATCCCCAGATGATGCCCTCCATGAGGAATAGTATACCTACAGACAGGAAGAGGGCCCCGTGCTAGCAGGCGGAAGGCTCACCAGCATACAGTACAGTAATGGTGGCAGGTGGTTACTGGGGAGGGAGTGTTAGTTCAGAAGGGCAGTAGCTGGGATGGGTGGCGGCTCAGAGTTTATTACAGGGTAGGCAAGGCTGTTTGTTGAACATGGATGAACTTGGCTTCCTAGGGACCAGAGGGAAGGGAAACAGGAGCACTGTGCACACAGACCAGATCTCTGTGAAACACTTTCACAGAGACTATTGCCCTTGAACCTGGCCACACATGGCTAAGATGGGGAAGCTGAGCCCTGTCACAGTAGAGTAGCCCTGAGGTGACCTGAGTGTCCTGTCCTTCTTAGGAAGCTCTGAAAAAGGCTTTTCACCACCCAGTGCTGTGACCTAGTGGCCTGACTCCTGCAGGGGCAATGGTCTGGTTTTCAGTGGTGAGGGCCAAACAGAATCCTCCCCTCTTTGCTGGGGTGGTGTGGCTCATGGCTAGAGCATGTTCTGATATGAATGAGGTCTTAGGTTTGATCTCCAGTGAAACATACACACACACACACACAATTATAAAAATGTAATTTAAGAAGAACATAGAAGGGGCTGGAGAGATGGCTCAGCGGTTAAGAGCATTGCCTGCTCTTCCAAAGGTCCTGAGTTCAATTCCCAGCAACCACATGGTGGCTCACAACCATCTGTAGTGAGGTCTGGTGGCCTCTTCTGGTCTTCAGGCATACACATAGGAAGAATACTGTATACATAATAAATAAATATATATATATAAAAAAAGAAGAACATAGAAAAGATACTGGGTGAAATGGATTTAAACATATTACCATGGCCTAGCAAAGATCAGTGTGGAGTAATGATGGTTGCTATGGGAAAAGGGTATTCTGACTGCTCCTCTGTGCCTGTTGGAAAGGCAGGACCCAAGGGGGGATTACATCTTGTCTTCTGACAGTATTTTTAGTTCATGTCCACTGCCATGTGGGAGAACTAAAGTCCAACCAAATGGTCTGTGACCACCATGTTATTATTATTATTATTATTTTTTTTTTTGGTTTTTCGAGACAGGGTTTCTCTGTGGCTTTGGAGCCTGTCCTGGAACTAGCTCTGTAGACCAGGCTGGTCTCGAACTCACAGAGATCCACCTGCCTCTGCCTCCCGAGTGCTGGGATTAAAGGCGTGCGCCACCATCGCCCGGCCACCATGTTATTTTTGTTGTCGTTTTGAGTCAGGGACTTTCTATGTAGTCCTGGCTGTCCTGGAACTCCTTACACAGACCAGGCTGGCTTCAAACTCACAGGGATTCACCTTCCTGTGCCTCCTGAGAGCTGAGATTAAAGGCAGGTAGCACCATGTCTGACTGTATCCATCAGTTTGTCCATGAGACTCGATGAGACCTCTTACACTGTTGCCTCTTGGTTTTATAGTTCTGCTGACTGAATCACCCACCAGGATAACAGTGGACAAGGTGAGGAAGATCAAGCAGCAAGCACAGACCATGTGACCCCGAACAACAATAAAAATTCAAATGAAAGAAAATGCTGAGTTCTGGATGAGGCTAGGGTTTAGAGGAGGTGTGTGTGTGGGGAGGGGGATGCCAATTACTAATCTGTCATGAAAAATGATTGGCTCATGGGGTGTGATGCTTACCCCAGCACCTACACAGAATGTCAGCATCAAATCAGGAGTCTTATCATTGACATGGCCTGGCAGATCTTTCATTCCCTCTCCCCTACTGGAAAAGAGCAGATTGGAGCTGGGAGTATAATTCAGCGTTACATCTCCTTTATAAAATAAAAATTCCAGTCTTAGAATTAAGCAATGAATATTTATAAAGCTGTTAATAACAGGAGTTATAGTGGTAACATTTTACCCTTGAAAATGTCACAGATGGGGTTGGAGAGATGGCTTAGTGGTTAAGTGCACTGACTGCTCTTCCAGAGGACCTGGGTTCAATTCTCAGCACCCACATGACAGCTTACAACTGTCTGTAACTCCAGTTCCAGGGGATCCAACACCCTTACACAGTGCAGGCAAGATGCCAGTGCACATGAAATAAAAAAATTTAAAGCTGGGTGGTGGTAGTGCACACCTTTAATCCCAGCACTTGGGAGGCAGAGGCAGGTGGATCTCTGAGTTCAAAGTCAGTCTGGTCTACAGAACAAGTTCTAAGACAGGCTCCAAAGCTACAGAGAAACCCTATCTCAAAAAAATTTTTTTACATTCTTCATTCATATTGTATGTATGTGCAAGTGCACAAACATACCACAATGTGTGCATAGAAGACAACTTGTAAGAACTGGCTTTTTCCATTTTCTCCTTCCATCACATGGGTCTTGGGGACCTAATTTAGGTCCTCAGCCTCGGTGGCAAGCACCAAGCACCGTACCTACTGAGCTTTCTTCTTCGTCAGTAACCTTACTGTTTACAAAGGAGATGAGTCAGATTAAACAGCAAAGGAACAAGCCGCTGCAAGTCCACATGTGCTCCTTCACAAAAGGACACAAAAGACTGAACGGCCCATAGGTTTTATAATACCCTCCCAGTGTGCTTTCCTGTCCCCACCCAGGACCCATCCAGTTCATGTGATTTCAATGGCAAGGACTGGAAACAAGCTTTGTGAGACGCAGGGGCAACTGCCTTCAAGTCCCCTGCTCTGCCACCCCATTTAAAATCGTCCCTTGTCGGCTGGAGAGGTGGCTCAGAGGTTAAGAGCATTGCCTGCTCTTCCAAAAGTCCTGAGTTCAATTCCCAGCAACCACATGGTGGCTCACAACCATCTGTAATGGGGTCTGGTGCCCTTTTCTGGCCTACAAGCATACACACAGACAGAATCAGAATATTGTATACATAATAAATAAATAAATATTTATTTATTTATTTTGGTTTTTCGAGATGGTTTCTCTGGGGTTTTGGAGCCTGTCCTGGAACTAGCTCTTGTAGACCAGGCTGGTCTCAAAATAAATAAGTATTTAAAAAAAAAAGGGGGGCTGGAGAGATGGCTCAGCGGTTAAGAGCACTGACTGCTCTTCCAGAGGTCCTGAGTTCAATTCCCAGCAACCACATGGTGGCTCACAACCATCTATAATGAGACCTAGTCATTCTTCTGGCCTACCGGCAGGATACTACATAAATAAATAAATAAATCTTTAAAAAAAAAAAAATCATCCCTTGTCCCCCATGCTCTTGGAAGGGCTTACAGGTTCTTCAGGGCAGGCTCTTGCCTCACCTTCGTACTTGGTTCCTCAGCCACACTGGCCTCTCTGATATTTGTGGACTGTTGGGATGCCACTTAACTCCATGGCTGTGTACATCAAGCCTTAGGCAAATTGGGTATTAACATCTACCACTCAGGCAAGATTCCTTCCCCAAAGGAGGAAAAGGACAAGGTTGGATGAGGTGAAGCAGAGAGAAGACATGTTTTAGGAGTTTGGAGAAAAGATCTCACCAAGTTATTTCAGCAAAAAAAGATATTGAAAGTAAAAGTCAATTAAATAACCTACAGCTAATTTAGAAGGTATTTGTATCTTCAAAAGCTCAAACACACATGGACTGGGATATAACTCAGTTGGTAAAACATTGCCTTATATGTATGCATGGGACCCCTTGGTTATCTGATCCCCAACACTGGCAGGGACCGGGAGTGTTACGGACATCTAAAATATGATATCAAAATCTTTATTTATTGTGTGTGTGTGAGAGAGAGACACTGGGAAAAGGGACCCTGGTGGGCTTCTAACTCAAACATAATTAACGAGGCCCTTGAGCTCCTGCGCTTCCCTCTTAGCTGGCATTACAGGTGTGCAATAGTGTGCCCAGTTTAGGTGGTGCTGGAGATTCTAGCCATGGCCTTGTGAATGCTTGGCAAACACTCTCCATCCTGTAACATCCTCAGCCCTGGTTATATATCTGACATGCATGCCTGGTGCCCGCACAAGTCAGGAGAGGAAACTCTGGAACTGGAATTCCAGAAGCTTGTGACCCACAATGTGAGTGCTGGGAATTGAACCCTGGACCTCTTTGAAAGCAGCACGTGCTCTTAAGCACTGAGCCATCTCTTTAATGTCGTTCCCCACCACCCCCCACCCTGGTCTGAATCATCTCGCTGAGTCCTCCCTTCTCTTCTACTCAAGAGCTTCCTTGAGTTGTCACCCAGGGCCTCCTCTCAGATACACCAAAGTCCCTCCATTGTGAAGCCCTTCTCTCCACTACTGCCACCATCAACATGGCTTCTCAAGATTCTCTTTCAGGGACTGATGGAAAGCCCTTCAACTGGGCTCCCAGTGCAGTGGCCTCCCTGTGCAGTGGCCTCCCTATTCCACCTTTGTCAACTCACCCTGAGTGCCTGCCCAGTTATCCTCAGCACATTTCCATCAGCCCACAAATAAAGTTCAAATGTTTTATCCAGCCTGCAAAGCGTCCCTCCATCTGATGTCTGCCTGGATTTTTTGTTTTGTTTTGTTTTTTTGTTTTTTGAATGGTTTGGGAAATACTTCCTCTCCCCCCCTTTTACTTGTTTTGCCTACATGTATGCCTGTATGAGTGCCAGATCCCCTGGAACTGGAGTCACAGGCTGGTAGTTGAACCCCGGTCCTCTGGAAGAGCAGCTAGTGCTCTTAACCACTGAGCCATCCTGCCATCCTGCCACCTCCCTTTCCCCATCTTAAATGGCTCATCTTCCACTCTGCTATGCTCTCTTGTTGCTCCAGCCTAAGTGGGCTTTTTGCCCTATTCATTAACACCCGGCCCTTCCCACCTATGGCTAGCTGCTGGACTTCCCCCACCCCAGGTCGCTGCAAATTACACCCATTCCTCAAGCTCGCCTCCAACAGACACATTCCAACACAGTTCCCACCCCCAGACCGCAGGAGACGGGCCTCAGAGCTCCCGTACCTCTCAGTACCATGATTCTAGCTCAGTCTCTTGTTGCAGCCCATGATTTTAAAATGCTTCTTTGTCTCACAGTGCCACTAGCATCTGCCAGTCACTGGGCATTTCCCAAGTGGGTGTCTGGGGCACACTACGTAGCTCTCCATGCTTCCGGTTTTCCACTTGCAAAACGGTGGCAATACTGACTCTCAGCACGAAGTGAACAGCATGTGCAGAACGTTTAGAATCCTGCTTCACACATGCTTCTTGGTAGCACAGCTACTCCTTTCACTAAGAGAACCTGACACTGGCTTTCTCAAAGAACCCTCTGGCCAAGAACTGGGTATTGTTTTGTTGTGGAGCTAATGGCGATGGAGCCTAGGACTTTAAGCATGCCAAGCAAGCGCTTTGCCACTGAACTCCAGCCCAATCCTCCCCCCTTTCTTTTCTTCTTCTTCTTCTTCTTCTTCTTCTTCTTCTTCTTCTTCTTCTTCTTCTTCTTCTTCTTCTTCTTCTTCTTCTTCTTCTTCTTCTTCTTTTTGTTTTTTGTTTTTCGAGACAGGGTTTCTCTATAGCTTTAGAGCCTGTCCTAGAACTAGCTAGCTCTTGTAGACCAGGCTGACCTGGAACCCACAGAGATCCACCAGTTTCTGCCTCCCAAGTGCTGGGATTAAAGGCGTGCACCACCACCGCCTGGCTTAGTTTTTTTTTTTTTTTTTTTTTTTTTTTTTGGTTTTTTGAGACAGGGTTTCTCTGTGGTTTTGGAGTCTGTCCTGGAACTAGCTCTTGTAGAGCAGGCTGGTCTCGAACTCACAGAGATCCGCCTGTCTCTGCCTCCCGAGTGCTGGGATTAAAGGCGTGTGCCACCACCGCCCGGCTAAAAATGTGTAGCCCAGGCTGGCCTCGAACTCGTGATCCTCCTGCCTCTGCCTCCTTCAGCAAATCCTACCGGCGTGCGCCACCACTACCGGCCGCCTGGCTTAGTTTTTCATCTCTTTTTTTTCTTTCTTTTTGGTTTTTCGAGACAGGGTTTCTCTGTGGTTTTGGAGCCTGTCCTGGAACTAACTCTTGTAGACCAGGCTGGTCTCGAACTCACAGAGATCCGCCTGCCTCTGCCTCCCAAAGTTTTTCATCTCTTAAAGGCTGACTGGCTCAGGGAGTCTAACATATGTGAGGCCTTTCCCTCCTGCAAGCCCACACCTTCCCCCATCCTGGCAACCACTAGAGCTCTGTTTGTATTATTAGACTCTTTATAAGCTGAGGAGCCCAAAGCTCAGGGAGTAATTTGTTCTTGGGAGACAGACCTTGGATTTGGACTCAGATGCCCAGTTACCTTCTGAGTCACTTCATATAGCTTCGCCACACAGAGCATCTGTGACACATTCAACCCCTCCTGTCTTGGACAATGGCCACCATGTGCTAAGGTCCTCTGTGTCACTCCCACACTTAATCCTCCCAGCAGCCCTGCAGCCATGTAGGGGGCGGTGTCCAATTCCCAGCTTAGTATCTAGCACAGAAAGGGGATAATAACGCGGCTCCAGTTGATTTCTTTAAACAGTCTAGGCAGTACCAAATCAGTTTGTTATGCATTTTCAAAGCTATGCTCTACATCTTTGGGAGAATCCTCTCTTTGGGGAAAACCAGCAGAAGCATTAGGAGACCCAGTGCCCCAGTCCTCTGCGCCCTGCCCTCCTCCTGCAGGGCCCATCTGCTCTCCTCACCTAGTCCAGCCCCCAGGGCCTTAGTGCTGGACTGACTGTACCAGCTTCACTGATCTGCACTCAAAGGCGGAGACAGGCATGGAAGGGAACGTGAGACACTGTCCTCGCCCTGCCGCTCCTCCCTCCGGTCCTAAGGAACCCAAGTCAGGCTGGAGCAGAGCTGTCCTTTGCCGCCTCTGTGCCTTTGCACAAACTGTTCAAGACTAAAGCTCTGCCGGGCGGTGGTGGCGCACGCCTTTAATCCCAGCACTCGGGAGGCAGAGGCAGGCGGATCTCTGTGAGTTCGAGGCCAGCCTGGTCTACAAGAGCTAGTTCCGGGACTGGTACCAAAGCTACAGAGAAACCCTGTCTCGAAAAACCAAAAAAAAAAAAAAAAGAAAAAAAAAAAAGACTAAAGCTCTCCCTCCTACAGTCTTCCTCTCTGACATGCCCACAGTCTGCAGACTGCTTGAATGTCACCTCCACTGTAAAGCCTCCTTCCTCCCCAGGGAAAAGGGGGTGGCAGATAGGGACATGACGGGATGCATGTCTGGGTGCAGCTGTAAGGCCAAGGGAGACCCAAGTCATTTCCTTGAGAGAATTACAAACACAGAGCCATAAACTGTTTAACAGATTAATGCCTCTGATAGCAAAGAAAAACTACAGTTCGACTGCTCATAGATAACCATAAGACTGATTAAAATACGGGGCTGGAGAGCTGGTTCAGAGATTAAAAGTGCTTGTTCTTTTAGGGAACTGGAGTTTGGTTTCAGGTACCCACATTGGATGACTCACAATGGCCTGTAATTCTAGCTCCAGGGGAACTGACTCCTGGCTTTTCAAGAGTTCTCAGGGAGCCGGGCGGTGGTGGCGCACGCCTTTAATCCCAGCACTTGGGAGGCAGAGGCAGGCGGATCTCTGTGAGTTCGAGACCAGCCTGGTCTACAAGAGCTAGTTCCAGGACAGGCTCCAAAACCACAGAGAAACCCTGTCTCGAAAAACCAAAAAAAAAAAAAAAAAGAGTTCTCAGGGCATCGTCACAGGCATGCACAGGCATGCACAGGCATGCACGCGTGTGCACGCAAGCACACACACACACACACACATGGCGTGGGGAGTTAATAAAATGAATCTTTAGAAAAAATGTTTATTAAAAATAACCATTCCCAGAGCCCCCCAGGAACACAGATCCAGTAGCAAATGCTTATATTTTAAACACGTGTGAGGAGGGGCCTCATTTCCCACGGCCAAGCCGTGCTGAAGCCTCCACATGGAAGGTGCTCATCATTTGCTGAATGATGGGGACAGACAGGACTTTCCAATTCAGTCGAGAAAACCCAAAACAGTATTTCTGAATAACACTGAACAATAGGGCAGGAAGCTGCCTCCTCCTCCCCGGACAGCCCCCTAACCCCCTCCATGCCCCAACCCTCGGAGTTAAGCAGCAAGCTGCCACAGGAAGACCTTCAGCCACTGTCCTTCCTGCCCTGCTCCCCCAGGTGCTTCCCACCCTGTTCCTGCCTCCTCTCTACTCCCAGGTGGATAAAGAAAAAGCACTTACTCAGGAGCCTGACAAACTGGGCGCACAGAACCATCCTGCCCCAGGCGCAGACCTTGGGAATAAAAAGAATAGCAAGAGGGACAAAAGAGGATTTAAAGCTTGACAGCAGCTGGGCGGTGGTGGCGCTCGCCTTTAATCCCAGCACTTGGGAGGCAGAGGCAGCGGATCTCTGTGAGTTCAAGGCCAGCCTGGTCTACAAGAGCTAGTTCCAGCACAGGCTCCAAAGCCACAGAGAAACCCTGTCTCGAAAAAGCAAAAAAAAAAAAAAAAAAAAGCTTGACAGCAAGGGGACCAAAGGCCTCAGCGTTTACAAAGGCTCTGCTAGAAGAGCGCGTGGGACCCGGGCCCTCTTCTCACCTTAGAGACCTGATGATGAGCAGTACAGGCCTTCTCTGTGTTTCTAGGAGTTTGATTATTGACCCCGACTCAGTTTTCTCTGAGTGAGAGTTCAACTTTCTGGGCTGCTGGCAACCCCAAATACTAGGCTTGAATACATATATATACCATGAACTTGAACCGACCCACTGGCCCAGCTTCCAGTTCCTTCTGCATTTCCAGCAGAAACAATAATTTTTTTTGTTTTTGTTTTTTTGAGACAGGGTTTCTCTGTGGCTTTGGAGCCTGTCCTGGAACTAGCTCTTGTAGACCGGGCTGGTCTCGAACTCACAGAGATTCACCTGCCTCTGCCTCCCAAGTGCTGAGATTAGAGGCGTGCGCCACCACCGCCCAGCCAGAAACAATAATGTAAGGATAAGGTCACCCCAGAGTTGCCATGATTTCCCAGACCTTCAGGCAATCAAATATACCCACGGACCTCTCTGTAAAAGTTTTTCCTGCTACCAAAGGTAGGATCCATCCAAACACCTGTGATCTGATTGTTCATTCTGTGCAGGTGTGTTTTAAATCCCTTCTCAGCTTCCTTAGCGACAATTCCAACTGTACAGAAAAGGGAGATGACAGGGCTGGAGAGGTAGCTCAGTGGCTATAAGTGTGTACTGCTCAGAGGGGCGGTGGTGGTGCATGCCTTTAATCCCAGCACTCAGAAGGCAGAGGCAGGTGGATCTCTGTGAGTTTGAGGCCAGCCTGGTCCACAAAATGAGTTCCAGGACAGCCGTGACTACTCAGAGAAACCCTGTCTGAAAACAAGAGCAGCAACAAGTGTATACTGCTCTTGGAGAGGCCCCAAATTTGTTGTCCAGTGCTCTCCCCCATAGGGTGGCTCACAATCACTTGTAAATCCAGCAGGGGATTGGACACCCTCTTCTGGCTTTCTCAGGCACCTGTACTCGTATGTGCATCAACGCACCTCCCCAACCAATACAAATCATTAAAAATAAAATAAATTTTAAAAAAGGAAATGGGCCGGGCGGTGGTGGCGCACGCCTTTAATCCCAGCACTCGGGAGGCAGAGGCAGGCGGATCTCTGTGAGTTCGAGGCCAGCCTGGTCTACAAGAGCTAGTTCCAGGACAGGCTCCAAAACCACAGAGAAACCCTGTCTCGAAAACCAAAAAACAAACAAACAAACAAATAAATAAATAAAAAAGGAAATGGGTCTGGAGAGATTTTCCTGAAGAAACACAGCCTAGGCCCTGAATTTGCTCTGTATGACCTTTATGGCCACACTCTTCTGGCTCTTGTAAATTCTTCAGGATTCTAATTTTACATGGTGGCTGGATCAATTTTACAGTAGGTAGAAGGAATAATTTTGTGTGGCATCGACACATTTTTGCGTCCCAGCTTTGGGAGTGAAAAGCAGCACAGGTAGAAAAGCTGCGTTGTGACTGATAGGGGTCCTGCTAGCTCATCTGTAGATCCTTGAGTCATCTTTTTTTTTTTTTTTTCTTTTTTGGTTTTTCGAGACAGGGTTTCTCTGTGGCTTTTGAGCCTGTCCTGGAACTAGCTCTATAGACCAGGCTGGTCTCGAACTCACAGAGATCCGCCTGCCTCTGCCTCCCAAGTGCTGGGATTAAAGGCGTGCGCCACCATCGCCCGGCTTACCTTGAGTCATATAGCCATAAATAACTGGGCACTGGGAACAGGACACTAATAAAAGCATGGCTGGGAACCATATTTGAAAAAAAAAATTTTTTTAAGTTCTTCAGTGTGTGGATGTATCTGCAAAACAAAAGAAAGGCCCTCTTTCCCCAGTCCAGGCAGAGAAGTCTCCTGTTCAGTCAGAGACAACAGGCTTCTGGGCATCAAGCCAACGTTCTTGGGATATTTATAACTTGAAGAGGGTGGGAGTCCCTAATAAGCTGCTATATTCTTTTTCCATCACTTCCCTCTCCAAGGCTACAGCAAGCTGGAAGCTCTTCCCCATGCAGAATGCCTGCTTTGCCTAGCCCTCGTCTTCCATTGTCTAATTCCTTCATTCCGGCTGAAGGCTCCAAGTCCTACTGTTTGGAGGACTCTTACTGAATGTAGCTTAGCTGCTGTTGGTGTTTATTGGTCAGCTGTCGTGGCCTCAGGGATCTGTTTATGAGCTTGTGGTTTTCTCGGAGCAATAGAACAGTCTGAGGTCTCTGCAAATCTTGAAACTTTGGGCTCAATCCTACCAGCCAACTCTGGCCTTTGCCTGTTCATCTATGGATTCGGATTTCTACCCATGGCTCTCCGGAATCTGCTGGTGATCTCTAGAATCTTTTGGAACGTCGGGGCTCTTTAGAACTCTGAGGCGTGGGGATCTCAGGCCTCTGGAGGATCTTGGAACCAGCGATCCACTGGGTGTTTCACAGACCAGGAGGTAAGCCTGTTCATTCTGCCCTATCCCGGGTTTGTGGCTTCTTTGAAACAGAGACTGCTAACATCCTTAGGACCCTTTCAGGTTCAAACATCACAGACCCTGGGTTTCTATGGTGTTGGGAGGTCTTCAAGAATCTTTCAGCAGAGAGACCGTCAATCGTGCAAGTTCCTTGAGGCTCCATTCTGAGACCAGCTATCTCCCTACACATCCTAGCTCCTTATCCGCTTCTGATTTCAGTGTTCTGGCGTTTTAGATAATAAGTGCACTTGGGTCGGGTCTCTATAAAACAGCGCGAGAAGCTCCCTACAGGGTTAACAGGATACCGGATCCTGGCTGCAGGCTGCACTCCCACATAGGACATGCAGCACGAAGCCTACTGGAATATGTAGTCTGCAGCCAGGTTGCGAATACCACAAGTTCTTTTGGGAGTTGTAGTTCTCGGACGCGGAGAGCAAGCGCTGCAGGCGGAACTGGGAGGTGTTGCGAGTACGTGGGCGGGCCCCAAAGTTCTACCGCGGCCTGGGAGTCTCCCGAGGGAGGGAACTGGAGCTTTTTCCCGCTCTGGACTGGGCTGTCAAATACGGGTTGATCCCAGCTGAGTTCAGCCCAGGCCGCCACACTCGCGGATAATATCTGACTCAAAGACGGTCGTAGGGCCATGAGAAAAAATCAGGGAAGCCTCCTTTACTTGAGTAGTGCTGTGGTCTCCGAGAAGAAAGTGAAGGACGTTGCCCTGTCTCCTCCCTTTTGTTCTTTTTCCACCCCAGCTCTTGGCCTCTAAGTGGCCTTTGTACGCCAGAGTGGAACTCCAAGTCCCGGCAGGCCGCGCGGCGCGCGCACGCGTGGTGGAGATGCTCGGCCACGCGGCAGGAGGAGGGCTGATGATTTGGCATCTGATTGGCCTTGTGTTTGATGAGTTTTTTTGCTGATTGGTTGAGGTTGCTGCCGGAAAGGCCCTTGCCCGGAGATGGAAGAGCAGAGGCGTTCTGTAGGGCTGAGTTGAAAGCCTCCGTCTAATAGCATCGGCTTGACCCCCAGTCAGGGGGGGCACCTAGCCAGGGGCTGTCCTCCCTTACTCTAGCCTTGCATGTAGTTGGTATTAACCGAGACGCGGAGAGCGGGTCACGCTCGGGGGTCAGAGAAGGAGGAGAGTGACCGGTCTGGGCCGTTCCTGCATACCCGGCGACCAGAACTGCAGCCCTAGGGAGTGGGCAGGGCCTCTAGGCGCGCCTCGCTCCCTGCTTTTCATCTCCTTCAGCGTTGTCTACTAGCTACTTTTCCTGCTCTCTCTCTCCCAGGAGACGAACGTTTGAGCCTGAGATGGCAGCCACCCTGCTCATGGCTGGGTCCCAGGTAAGCCGGGGGTGGCTTCCCGGACCTCGCCTCTGCTTACCCATCTCGCCCGGTGTTTCCCCGTTCTGCAAACCCTATAGGAAATTCCCTGGGGTTAACTCATTTCACTATTTTGCTGCAGGGGCTTAGTGCTGGCTAATTTAGTCATATACAGGCATATATCGAACATCTACTGTATGCCTTTAACTACTGAGGAGAATAAAACTGAACAAGATGGGTGATACCCTCCTTGCCAACTATCTGTAGAGAGAGAGGTGCACCCGATTAACCTTGATTCAATAAGATAAACCCTCTGCCTTAGCAAGAAAGTGTTGTGGTGTGGGAACAGCAAAATCGTGGCGTGATTAACTCTGTGCGGTATCCGAGGAAGGAGTGAAGAGCAAATGGGGGGAGGGGGGCAGGAAGAACAACAGTTGGCGCTCGAACTGTACCATAAGGAAGAGAATGTCGCCGGGCGGTGGTGGCGCACGCCTTTAATCCCAACACTTGGGAGGCAGAGGCAGGCGGATCTCTGTGAGTTCGAGACCAGCCTGGTCTACAAGAGCTAGTTCCAGGACAGGCTCCAAAACCACAAAGAAACACTGTCTCGAAAAACCAAAAAAAAAAAAAAAAAAAAAAGAAGAGAATGTCACTGGTCTTAGAAAAGGAGAACATTGCATGTAGAGGTCTGGAGCCCTGTAAGTTCTAGGTCTGAAGAGGATGTGTCCCAAAGTGGGCAGGGGTATCTAGGAGATTGCCTGAGGAGGCAGCTCGTAGATCGCCCTGCCTTTTGACCACATGTCTTTTTTTCTTTCTTTCTTATTTCTTCTTTGCACTCTACAGATCAGACTTAATGCCAATGCCTTCTCGACATTTCTAACCATGTCTCTAATTTCAAGAAGAAAGACTGGGACTAAACTCCTAGATGCTAAGTAGTGAGGAAGCATTGTGTGATTTCAGGCCCCTGTGACATTTGAAGATATGGCCATGTACCTCACTCGGGAAGAATGGAGACCTCTGGATCCTACACAAAGAGACCTTTACAGGGACGTGATGCAGGAGAATTACGGAAATGTTGTCTCACTGGGTGAGTGGGCATTTTTACCTTTTCTCGTCTCCTGTTTTGAACCTGTCAAAATGACTTAGGTCTTTCAGTGCAGACTTGTTTGTTTGCTTTTAAGGGAAACCAGACAATTAGTGATGCAAAGCTTTAAATGTGGGATGGTCTATGTTATATGGTCGGGAGAAAAAAAAAATGGTTTCTGCAGTTTTAGAGACTTTGAGGATCCTCATTCCATGAGTCATTCGCCATCCGGCAGCCTGTTTGTACAGATCGCTGACCAAACAGGTCTGGCGCTGTGGTGCCTGCCAGGACGTAAAGGTCCTGTAAATGCCCTGTAAACGGTGCTTTTTCTCTAGGGCGCTAGAAGATGAGGGCTCCTAAGCAGGTTCACAGAAGGGCAGAAGCCGCCCCTTTTGTGTTTGTTTTGGCTCCATGGCTGCAGTTTTGCCTCAGGTACTTTATCTGGGTAGGTTCTTGTCTTGAGCAGCTTCAAAGGTGCTCATCCTTCAGGTGTGCCGTGTTGTTTCAGAGGCATCCTTGCACGGTCAGATCACAAATCCCATTGAGAGGAGAACTCATGAGGCTGGGGGCTGCTGCTCAGTGGGTAGGATGTTAGCATACTTGAAACCCTGGGTTTGATTCTCAGCAGTGCATAAAGCCAGGCACAGGACTAAGATATTTTAAAATGTTTTTATCCTCAGAACAAAAGGTAACCTGAGGGGTTTTCTTAGCTTGGACTTTCCCTGATGTCCCAATTTCTTTTGCTTCTTCTATTGTGTGAATTTTTTAGTCTTTTGGCTTTTTGAGGGGCCCACCACCCAGCTCCCAAATAAATCACACAGAGGCTTATTATTACTTATGAATACCCTGTCTTAGCTTGTCTTGTTTCTTGCCAGATTTTCTTAACTTACATATTTCTTTCTTTATTATCTATCTATCTATCTATCTATCTATCTATCTATCTATCTATCTAATCTATCTACAGCATTCTCCCTGCATGTATGCTTGTCTGCCAGGAGAGGGCACCAAATCTCAGTATAGAGGGTTGTGAGCCATCATGTGGTTGCTGGGAATTGAACTGAGGACTTCTGGAAGAGCATTTAGTGTTCTTGACCTCTAAGCTATCTCTCCAGATTCTTCTTTTTCTTTTTTTTTTTTTTTTTTTTGGTTTTTCGAGACAGGGTTTCTCTGTGGTTTTGGAGCCTGTCCTGGAACTAGCTCTTGTAGACCTGGCTGGTCTCGAACTCACAGAGATCCGCCTGCCTCTGCCTCCCAAGTGCTGGGATTAAAGGCGTGCGCCACCACCGCCCAGCTCCAGCCTCTTCTTAACTATATTATCCTGACTACTTTTTACCTCTGGACTTTTATCTTTCTCTATTTCTGTATACCCTTCTTTCCTTCTTACTCCATGACTGGCTGAGTGGCTGGCCCCAGTGGCCTCCTCTTAGATTTCTCCTTCTATTTATACTCTCTGCCCTGCCTGTCCTTGCTCCTGCCCTGGCCATTCATTTCTTTATTAGGATCGTCAGGTGTTTCAGACAGGCACAGTAACATTTTCACAGATAAACAGATGCAGCATAAACAAAAGTCACATACCTGAAAATAATATTCCCTAACATTCTTTGTAACAGGAAGGCTGCTTGTTTGTCCCGGCTGCCCGGAACTGAAATAATCACACAGAAACTGTATTTATTAAATCACTATTTGGTCCATTAGCTCTAGCATCTTATTGGCTAACTCTTCTTTTTTTTTTAATATTTATTTATTTATTATGTATACAATATTCTGTCTTGTGTGTCTGCCTGAAGGCCAGAAGAAGGCATCAGATCTCATTTCAGATGGTTGTGAGCCACCATGTGGTTGCTGGGAATTGAACTCAGGACCTTTGGAAGAGCAGGCAATGCTCTTAACCGCTGAGCCATCTCTCCAGCCCCTAACTCTTACTTCTTAATTTAACCCATTTCTAGTAATCTGTATATCGCCACGTGGCAGTGGCTTACCGGCAAAGATTCTAACCGGTGTCTGTCTCATGCTGGGGATCCATGGCTTCTCCCTCCCAGAATTCAGTTTCTTCTTCCCCGCCTACCTAAGTTCTGCCCTATCAACAGTCCAAGGCAGTTTCTTTATTAGACAAAAGGACCTCCTACACCAATTCTTCTTTTTATTTTTTTTTTAAATTCATTGTTAGTTGATACTAAACAATGGGTTTCATTGTGATGTTTTATATGTGTGTTGGTATACTTTATTCTGATTTGTCCCCTACCCCACTTCTCCCTTGAGTCTATGTCCCTTGAATTTTTCCTTAAAAGCAGCCACAACTCCACTACTAAAAACAGGTTGAAGAGATGGCTCAGCTGTTAAGAGCACGTATTGCTATTGCAGAGGACCTGAGTTCAGCTCCCAGCATCCACATTAGGCATCTTACAACCACCTGTAATTCCAGTTCCGGGGGCTCAGATGCCCTCTTCTGGCCCCTGAAGGGCATCTGCAGTCATAGGTACCCATACTCCAACCTGGACACAGACACATAATTAAAAGTGAAGTGAAAATTAAACAGCCATAGCTATGTTGTTTACCCAGATCTGTTGCAGACACAGCCTAAATACATCACAACAGCACAACCAGGAAAGAGAGGAAGGAAGGAAGGAAGGAAGGAAGGAAGGAAGGAAGGAAGGAAGGAAGGAAGGAAGGAAGGAAGGAAGGAAGGGGCGTCTTTAAAAAGACTTGTTCTTAGGCCGGGCGGTAGTGGCGCACGCCTTTAATCCCAGCACTCGGGAGGCAGAGGCAGGCGGATCTCTGTGAGTTCGAGACCAGCCTGGTCTACAAGAGCTAGTTCCAGGACAGGCTCCAAAACCACAGAGAAACCCTGTCTCGAAAAACCAAAAAAAAAAAAAAAAAAAAAACAAAACAAAAAAAAAAAGACTTGCTCTGGCATCTCTATAGACTATCTCAGGAGCAATTCTTAGCTAGAATCACCAGGAGCTTTGTTGCTTACACAGATAAATTTAGGGGAGGGTTAATAAATATTTCCAAGGCATTTTGTTGTTTTGTTTTTCCTTCTAAGGTGTATAGGTGTTCTGTCTGAATGTTTGTCTGTGCACCACGTGCATCCTTGGTGCCTAAGGAGGCCAGAAGGGGGCATCAGATCTCCGGTAGCAGGAGTTATAGACAGTTGTGTGTTGTCTGATGTGGGTTCTGGGAACTGAACTCAGGTCCTCTGCAAGAGCAACAAGTGCTCTGGACCACTGAGCCAGCTCTCAGGCCCTTATATATATATTTTTTTTTCCGAGACAGGGTTTCTCTGTGTAACATCCGTGGCTATTCTGGAACTTGATTTGTAGACCAGGCTGGCCTTGAGCTCACAGAGATCCCCTTGTGCCTCTGCTTCCTGAGTGCCCGGCTTGGATTTCTTTTCTGTTTGTTTGCTTGCTTCGTGTGTGTGCACGCGCGTGCATGCGTGTGTGTGTGTGTGTGTGTGTGCGTGCACGTGCGTGCGTGGGGGGATATACATACATGTGTGTGCACATGTATGTGCTGATGACATTTTCCTGTGTATATAAGCCAGAGGCCAACTTCTAGTACTTTCCTCTGTCTGTTTCCACCTTATTTTTTGAGACAAAGTCTCTCCTCTCATTGAACCCTGAGCTAGCTCTTTGGTGCCTTTGACTAGCAAGGTCCCAGGATGCACTAGACTCCATCCTCTCGAGTGTTAGGGTTAATGTTATGCCCAGCCTTTATGTGTATATGTGATGTCCCAACCCAGATTCTAATGTTTGTAAAATAAATACCCACTGAGTCATCTTTCCAGCCTCCCTTTGGGTTTTGGATTTTTGTTTGTTTGTTTGTTTTTGTAACTAGTTACCAAATTTATTTATTCATAGGTCCTTTTGTTTAAATTTTTTTTATTACTTATTATGTATACAGTATTCTGCCTACATGTATACCTGCAGGCCAGAAGAGGGCATCAGATCTCACTACGGATGGTTGTGAGCCACCATTTGGTTGCTGGGAATTGAACTCAGGTCCTCTGGAAGAGCAGTCAATGATCTTAACCTCTGAGCCATCTCTCCAGCCCTCATAGGTCCTTTTTAATGAACATAACTACTTACAGTTTTCTGGTGTGTACTAAGAAACCCAGTTTGGAAAATGTAGTGTCTGATAGAAGTTCCTTATGAGCTGGTTGTATATTTTTATTTTCACACTTGAAATATATGAAATATTGAAGTATATGCAATATATGTGGTTCTAAAGCTGGTCTGTGATTTAGTGCTATAGCACATGCTTAGCATACATAGAATGTCAGATTTGTTCCCCAACAGTCCTCTGCAAAAGAGGGGCTGCTCTGTGCAGCCTTTTATATACTCTGACTTTAAGTGACATCTGTAAATCACTTTTTCTGTCAAATAAGAGATGAAGACATGGAGCTAGAGAAATAGCTCAGAGGTTAAGAGTGCTGCTGCCCTTCCAAATCAACCACATGGTAGCTCACAACCATCTATAATGAGATCTGGTGCCCTCTTCTGACCCGCAGGCATGCATGCAGGCAGAACACTGTATACATAATGTGTCTTAAAAATACAGGAGCTGCTTCTGTGGTGTGCACCTGTGTTCACTGCACTGGGTAGGTAGAGTCAACTGGAAGAAATAAATATTCGGTGTCACCTGACATACTGAGTTAGACCCTGTCGCAAACGAATGTTCCTGATAGAGATAGTTAAAAAATAACTTCATATGGGGCTAGAGAGATGACTCAGAGGTTAAGAGCACTGGCGGCTCTTCCAGAGGTCCTGAGTTCAATTCCCAGCAACCCCATGGTGGCTCACAACCATCTGTAATGAAATCTGGTGCCCTCTTCTGGTATGCAGGCATACATGCAGACAAAACACTGTATAAATAATAAATAATTAAAAAAAAATCTGGTAGGTTCTGAGTAAATATAATAATTAAGAAGGCTTGACAAGTTAAACAAAATAACACATGCTCCAAAATTTTTCTAGAGTCTCTTAGACACCCTAATTTAAGGTCTCTTGTTGTTTTGATTCTGATTGTTTCCTTTTTTCAAAATACTAGGAATAGGGGCTGGAGAGATGGCTCAGTGGTTAAGAGCACTGGCTGTTCTTCCACAGGTCATGAGTTCAGTTCCCAGCAACCGCATGGTGGGTCACAGCAACCATCTGTAATGAGATGTGGCGCCCTCTTCTGGTGTGTCAGCATACATGGAGGCAGAATGTCGTATACATAATAAATAAATCTAAAAAAAAATACTGGGAATAGTTTCTTTTGTTTGTTTTTGTTTTTCAAGACAGGGTTTCTCTGTAGTTTTGGAACCTATCATGGAACTAGCTCTTTTTTTTTTTTTTTTTTGGTTTTTGGTTTTTCGAGACAGGGTTTCTCTGTGGTTTTGGAGCCTGTCCTGGAACTAGCTCTTGTAGACCAGGCTGTTCTCGAACTCACAGAGATCCGCCTGCCTCTGCCTCCCGAGTGCTGGGATTAAAGGTGTGTGCCACCACCGCCCGGCCTGCAACTAGCTCTTGTAGACAAGACTGACCTCGAACTCAAAGAGATTTAACCTGCCTTTGCCTCCGAGTGTAGATATTTCTTAAATAACAATTAACTGAAGAGCCTGAACTTAGCAGAAGACTTGAGTTGGACATTTAGATTTTGTTTTTTTTTAAGTACATGTATATGAGAGTGTGGGTTTGTGTATATGAGTATAGTGCCCACAGGAGCCAGAGTGCATTGCATCCCTAGAACTGGAATTTGTGGTTGGGAGCTGCCCAGTGGGAGCTGCCCAGTGTGGGTACTAGCAACCAAACCCAGGTCCTCAGTAAGAGCAGTATCGCCTCTCCAGCCCCTACTGTGTCTCTCATTACCTGGGGAAAGCCACTTCTCCGTCTGAGCCGTGGGTCTCTCCTTCATGGAGATGGACTTTCACGATAAATGTGAGCATTCACGGTTATGCATGTTAAGAACTTGGTGTGTTGCCGTTGCCGTTCGGCTCAGTCCACCCTCCCCTGTGGATGGTGTACGGGCTTCTCACTTTTTCATTCTCACCTGATGCTGAAATAGACTGGAGCCGGGCGGTGGTGGCGCAGGCCTTTAATCCCAGCACTCGGGAGGCAGAGGCAGGCGGATCTCTGGGAGTTCAAGGCCATTCTGGTCTGTAAGAACTAGTTCCAGGACTGGTTCCAAAGCTACAGAGAAATCCTGTGATGAAAAAAGAAAAAACAAAAGTAAAAGAAAGAGGACCTGGTACTGGAGCTGGGCATGGTGTAGCTGAGTGGTAGAGCACCTAATGGCTAAACCCAAAATCCTGGGTTTACTGTGCAGCACCGTGGAGAGAGGAATAAACAGAACCCTTGGTTTAGTGCCAGGAACACAGTGGGAATGTTTATGCACTGACCGTCTCCGCATTATTTACTCCTTACAGACTTTGAGATCAGGAGCGAGAACGAAACAAACCCGAAAGAAGAGCTTAGTGAAGATGTGGAGTTTGTGACCATGTCCGAAGAGCCTATTGGGGATGCTGAGAAGAACCCGGAAAGCGAAGAAGTCTTTGAAAGTGGGGACAGGTCCGAAAGACAGTGGGGAGAGCTGACCGCGGAGGAGTGGGCCAGCTACCCTCTCCAGCAGGTCACTGACCTGCTGGCCCACAAAGAAGTCCACACAGGCATCCGCTATCACATATGTTCTCAGTGTGGGAAGGCCTTCAGTCAGATTTCAGACCTCAATCGACACCAAAAAACGCACACGGGAGACAGACCCTACAAGTGTTACGAATGCGGCAAGGGCTTCAGCCGCAGCTCCCACCTTATCCAGCATCAGAGAACACACACGGGCGAGCGGCCCTACGACTGCAACGAGTGCGGGAAGAGCTTTGGAAGGAGCTCTCACCTCATCCAACACCAGACGATCCACACCGGGGAGAAGCCCCACAAGTGCAACGAGTGTGGGAAGAGCTTCTGCCGGCTCTCCCACCTCATCCAGCACCAGCGGACCCATAGCGGGGAGAAGCCCTACGAGTGCGAGGAATGCGGGAAAAGCTTCAGCCGGAGCTCGCACCTGGCTCAGCACCAGAGGACGCACACGGGCGAGAAGCCTTACGAGTGTAACGAGTGCGGACGGGGCTTCAGCGAGCGCTCCGACCTCATCAAGCACTACCGCGTGCACACGGGCGAGAGGCCCTACAAGTGTGAGGAGTGCGGGAAGAACTTCAGTCAGAACTCTGACCTGGTGCGGCACCGCAGGGCCCACACCGGGGAAAAGCCGTACCACTGTAACGAGTGCGGGGAGAACTTCAGCCGCATCTCGCACTTGGTCCAGCACCAGCGGACGCACACGGGAGAGAAGCCCTACGAGTGCACGGCCTGTGGGAAAAGCTTCAGCCGCAGCTCCCATCTGATCACACACCAGAAAATTCACACCGGGGAGAAGCCCTATGAGTGTAATGAGTGCTGGCGAAGCTTCGGGGAGAGGTCAGATCTGATTAAGCACCAGAGGACTCACACGGGAGAAAAGCCCTACGAGTGTGTGCAGTGTGGAAAGGGGTTTACGCAAAGCTCCAACCTCATCACCCATCAAAGAGTTCACACGGGAGAGAAGCCTTATGAATGTACCGAGTGTGACAAGAGTTTCAGCCGGAGCTCAGCTCTTATTAAACACAAGAGAATCCATACCGACTAAGTCCTGTATTCCTGAGTAAGAAATGACTCGTGGAGGTACAGTTATATTTGATTTGATATCAGTGAGCTTCCTTAAGACTGACTTTCCTTATTGTGGGCCACAGTTTAAAACATGGAAGAATACAACCCCTTTGAAATTCCGACCCACAGCGTTGGGGACGTTTTCCCCTTCTCCAAAATAGTTATTTTCCTTCACCGATTTTATTACGTGAATCGCATCATCAAAAGCAGCCCCCGTCCCTAGTAACTTGAAAGCTGAAGACCAGAGGACAAGATGCTGGTGGATGCTTAGGCCTGGAGATGGAGTAGATTTTTAAAAAGTTGTTTTTTTCCTCTTGTATCTTTGGCCCCAAAAGACTGCAGTGGGAATGTGGAACTGGACTAGGGTGGCCGCAGCTGCTCTGGCAGAAGGCAGGCAGACTTGTCCTGAGTAGCCACTGTTCACACACCGCAGTCGCCAGGCTCATGCACTTCCCTTCCAAAGGGCTTTTTCCTTGAGTAGCTCATATTGGTACCTTGCCATCTTGCGCTCAGGATTCTGCACGCTGAAGGCAGTGACTGAATCATTTCTCCTTGTTTCTCACGTGTGTATAGCTTGCATGCTTTTGAAAGCTACCGGAGGATACAGTGTGAAAGGAGAAGGGTACAAGTTTGAGGACCAAGGTCCCTTGGGTGGTGGTGACCTTAGCAAGAGATACCCATTGATGCTGTCATTAATCAGGTTTATCAATTGTCTTCAGAAATCACTTTAGAGGTGGTAGTGTAGAAACTGCCTTTAGGAAAGGACAGGACCGCAGGTGATGACGGAAGGAGTAGGAAGTGAGTCGACTCCTTCAGGGAAGGGAGCACCGAGCCCTTCCCAGGGAGCGACAGTCATTTCTGTGTCCTTTGCCATCTAACTTTGAACAGTTAGGCCAGTTGCCCTTGTACTGCTAACTCTAGGGTTTGATAGGGCCACGCCCCAGTCTCTATCGTAGCTTGCATAAAGGCATGTGTATGTACAGTGAAGTGTGTATTCTAATAGCAGAGACCGAATTCCTAAGAATCAGCATGTTCTTACGTGATGTAGACCATAAGATAGAACTGTAGGCATACTCCATGTGAGAGATGTCCTTTATTTTTCTTGTGTTATGGGAAAGAATCTGAACACTAGTGCACGAGCGTGCACTCTCCTGTAAGGCTCGGCTTTGTACAGAACTAAACTCTTGCTTGTATGTGAGAGAATGACCGGACAGTTAGGTCCTTTGCCCTTTCTCAGACTGAGTTATCTTCTCCTGTGATGAAACCTCTTTGGCCTCATCAGAAGAAATGAATAAACCTAAAGAGGATTGTGTTTCCCGCCTCCAGGTACAAAGAGTTACAGTGAGAGTCGCCCAGTGTCTCCCAGTACCTCAGTTCTCTTTATCTCAGCCCAGGCAGGAATTATGAGTAGCCCGGATATTGGTGCTTACTCCGTCCCGTGGGGATGGAAGGGGATGGGGCCCAGTGCATTTTTATGGTGCTTAGTGCAAACTTGCAAATGTTAACATGTTTTTTTTTTTCAAGAAACCTTTTGAGCCGGGCGGTGGTGGCGCACACCTTTAATCCCAGCACTTGGGAGGCAGAGGCAGGCGGATCTCTGTGAGTTCGAGACCAGCCTGGTCTACAAGAGCTAGTTCCAGGACAGGCTCCAAAACCACAGAGAAACCCTGTCTCGAAAAACCAAAAAAAAAGAAACCTTTTTTTTTTTTTTTTTTTTTTTTGCAGGGGTGGGGATTGGTGGTGGCACACGCCTTTAATCCCAGCACTTGGGAGGCAGAGGCTGGCAGATCTCTGTGAGTTCAAGGCCAACCTGGTTTACAAGATCGAGTTCCAGGACAGCCAGGGCTATACGTTCTTTGGGATTTGGCATTTAGTGCTTTTACTACAGAGAGTCACTGTGAGCGCAGCTGGGTGACACTGTGTCACTCACTAGTGACAGCCTCAAAAGCGACCGAATGGAAACCACTCCGAGTGGCCCCTCCCATTTGAGCACGAACTTGGGGCAGGGCACACGGTTTCTATTCTGTACGACATCTAGCCTGCCGTGGGTATTCCCATTTTAACCGTTAGGTGACTTATGTATTCTTGTTAACTAAACTCAGATATGGCATCTGTATGTAGCCAATGACTTGGTTGGATTTCAGCGTTCTCCCGTTGCGCCTTTGAGTGTAGCTCGCAGAAGACAGCACCTCCGATCCGGCTCCATTTTACCCCTTTCCCTACTCCGTCCCCATCCCCCCAGCCCTGCCACGCCACCTCCAGCCTTCGTTTAAAGGTTTTGCTAGTGTGCCATTTGCTGCTTTGCCTTGTAGATGAAATGCTCAGGGAGGGTCTCTGGTCGCCTTCCCATCTCCCACACCTGTCTGCGCCAGCTGAGTGCCCTCCCTCCTGCAGCTGAGTGCCCTCCCTCCTGCAGCTGAGTGCCCTCCCTCCTGCAGTCATCCGCTGCCCACTCCCAGTGCTGAGCTCGGTGGAAGTCGGGCGTCTGCCACACTTCACCAATGCTGTTTGTTTGCAGGCCCCTGGCTGTTCCTGCACATACCCAGACACTCTGCCTGTGTTCTGTGGTTGTGGAGAGCGGATCCCCTTGGTATTGGTCAATTATCCTGGTGTCTTGTCTATGGCTGTATTATCCTAACAATATTCTATAATTAAAGGTATAATTTTTAAAGTCAAAACAACTGAGTTATTTTGGTAATCTCAAACAGGTTGCTATCAGAGCCTCTCATCAGGTTTATTAAAATTGGGCATGATCGCTGGGCGGTGGTGGCGCACGCCTTTAATCCCAGCACTCGGGAGGCAGAGGCAGGCGGATCTCTGGGAGTTCGAGGCCAGCCTGGTCTATAAGAGTTAGTTCCAGGACTGGCTCCAAAACCACAGAGAAACCCTGTCTCGAAAAACCAAAAACCAAAAAAAAAAAAAAAAAAAAAAAAAATTGGGCATGATCATCTTTACATTTTGCTTTGTGCATAGATGTACAGATATTTTGCATAGACTTCCTGTAGGGATTGAGGATACAGTCAATGTCTTGAGCTCTTTGGGTATAAAAGCCTAGATAGTTTCCTAAGATGTCCATGCCAGTAGCAAAAGCAAGGTGGCATTGGGTATGAGTATCTCAGTAGCTTTGCAGGAAAAAGGAAAACACGTCCAAAAGGAAAAGTTAGAGTCTTTGTTTTAAAAAGCGTTTCTAGAGGCTGGAGAGATGGCTCAGCGGTTAAGAGCACTGGCCGCTCTTCCAGAGGTCCTGAGTTTGGTTCCCAGCAACCACATGGTGGCTCACAACCATCTGTAGTGGGATCAGTTGCCCTCTTCTCGCATAAAGACATACGTGCAGATAGAGCACTCAGATACTCAAATGGATGAATAAACAAACAAATCTTTGAGAGAGAGAGAGTTTCTGGAAACATTACCAAGGGCCAGCACCAGGCACAGTGGCGCATGCCTGTTACCGCAGTGCTCAGAAGGCAGAGCCAGGTGGATTTCTGAATTGAGGCCAGCCTGGTCTACATATAGCAAGACCCTGTCTCCACACAAACAAAACAAAAGCAACTAAAACAGCTAGTAAGATGGCTCAGTGGGTAAAGGTGCTTTCAGTAGAAGCCTAATGACCTGAGTTTGGTAGGAAGTGAGAACTAACTCCCGGTAGTTGTCCTCCGATGGACCACCGTGTGATTGGCTTGTGCTTCCCCTACCCCAAACAGGTTATTAAACAAAAAGTAGCAAAACAATCAGGTTGTCTCTTAGGAACAGTCAGATCTTGTGATTCAAGATGAGCAGGGGCAGCCGGGCGATGGTGGCGCACGCCTTTAATCCCAGCACTTGGGAGGCAGAGGCAGGCGGATCTCTGTGAGTTCGAGACCAGCCTGGTCTACAGAGCTAGTTCCAGGACAGGCTCCAAAGCCACAGAGAAACCCTGTCTCGAAAAAACCAAAAAAAAAAAAAAAAAAAGATGAGCAGGGGCTGGAGAGGTGGCTCAGCATTTGAGAACACGTCCTGCTTTTGCAAAGGAGCAGGTTCGATTCCCAGCCCCCACATAGTGGCTTACAACTGTCCCTAACTCCAGAGGATCCAAGACCCTCTTCTTGCCTTTGTGGGCACCAAGCCCAGGAGTGGTCCCCACATATACATGCGAACAAAGCTCTCATATATGCCAAAAATTATTTTTGTTTTAGATTTGTGTTTTTGAGACAGGGTTGATGTATGTAGACTTGGGTGTCTTGGAACTCACTCTGTAGACCAGGCTGTCCTCGAACTCAGGGATCTGCCAGCCTCCACCTCCCAAGTGCTGGGATTAAAGGGGTCTGCGCCACCACCCAGTGAAAAGATGTTTAATTTGTGGTAGCAAGATGGCTGAAAGGCACTTGACCATAAAACCTGGCAACCTGAATTTGATCCCTGGATCCATGTGATGGAAGGTGAGAACAGATTGCCACATGTTGCCCTATAATAATAATTGTAATAAACTTAAAAATTAAGCTGTTTCTTGCTGAGGATAGTATCATAGGCCTGTGTCCCAGCTATTTGGGAGAGGAACTTAGGGAATCACTGGTGAGCAGGGATTTAGACCTAGGCTGAACAGCATTGAAAGACTCTCAAGGATAGCTCAGTGGTTAAGAACACCTACGTTCTTCTTGAACACCTTCCTGGGTTCAATTCCTAGCACCCCATGCTCTTCAAAACTGTCTTTAAGTCCTGTCCTAGGGGGTTGGATGCCCTCTTCTGGCTTCTCTAGGTACTGGTTTTGTGGTGGACACAAACGTGAAACAAAACACTCACTATACACATAAACATAACTTAAATGTGAAAAGGTGTGGGGGCTGCTGGAAATGTTATCAGTAGTGGAGTAGGGGAGGCCCTGAGTTCAGTCCTCAGTTCTAGAGCAAGCGGAATCTTCTAGCAGCTCAGCATCCTCGGAGGCTGGAAAGGAAGTTAGAAGAAATTAGTTCACCGGAAGAGTAACTAGGCGCCTACCATATAGCATATTTGGGATGTTACTATTTCTCTAGCATTTCCAGCAAAGCAGACTGGCTCCAGTGTGAACTGTCTTCTAGCAGCTTAGGGTTGCAAAGGGAACACAGAGCAGTCTCCAGGCTGTTAGGACGCCAGGGAGGACACGGAAATGCTGGTTTGCTAACCGGTTCTCTGGTGTCTCAGAAGATGTTGCTAGCCAGCACTCCCACACCCTGGGGAAAATGGGCCCTTAGAAAGCTTTTGTTCAAACTCTCTGGGGGCCTCCTAGAGTAAATACCTACACTTGCGGACATAGATATACACATGAACACAATTTTAAATGATAATTAAATCCTAAACT
Organism: Chionomys nivalis; assembly: GCF_950005125.1. Lineage (NCBI taxonomy): Eukaryota > Metazoa > Chordata > Mammalia > Rodentia > Cricetidae > Chionomys > Chionomys nivalis. Next base: position 16,363,658 of record NC_080096.1, on the reverse strand, counting down.
CTAAATGTACACACCTTTAATGCCAGCACTTGAGAGGCAGGAATAGGCAGGTGGCAGATGGATCTCTGTGAGGCTTTGAGATGAGGTAGACCGTTTAGCAGGCTTGGTGACACACACCTGCAGTCCCAGCTGACTCCTGAGAAGAAGACAGGATTGCAACACAGCCTGCCAGACTCGGCGGAGGGAGGGGGAGGAGATAGGGTCTTTGGAAAATACTGATAGGTAAAATCAGTGGAAGAAAATACGGGCAGTCTCATTGTAAATCATTTGTTTTCGAGATTGGGGTCACTGTCAACATCTCCAAAGTTTGTTCCGTTTTCCATTCCGTTGAAGTTGGGGTTGATGGTGGCACAACTCTTGCTTTGAGCGTCACCACAGCCCTGCAGCAGCCTCTCTGCAGCTCCTGATGGGGGTTCTGATACCTTGAAATCAAACTCACGCCCCACTAGACACTTCTCCCACCCATCCCACAGCTTCTCCTGCTCTTCCCAAAACTTCCCAGTTGGAAACTTACATATTATCCTTGCCACCTGCTCCTTGAAGTCCCCCCTCCCCAATCAATGACAAATGTCAGTTGCATAATTAGCTGTTGAGTTCACATCCTCTCCTGAATGTCCTGGAACCTCCTTTGTAGACCAGACTGGTCTCGAACTCACAGAGATATGCCTGCCTCTGTCGCCCGAGTGCTGGGATTAAAGTCATACACCACCATACCTGGCTATCGACCCTTTGTCTACTGCCACTGATAACCGTATGACTTGGGAAATTTTAACTTCTCTTTTCTTTGGGTTTCCCAACCATAAATGGAAAGTTATGTCTAGTCTATTTACCTCATCAAGTTGCAGGGGTTAAATGACGTCCTGGGATCCAGGCTATTAGCAGTTATTCAGACTGTCACCAGGACATTTTACTTAATAAAACAACCACATAATGAGTTCCCTTAATCTCTGTCCCTTCTCCTTTGCTATACAGCTCTAATGATCTTCTGAAAGGCAAATCTCTTCATGGCACACTTTGGGGTAAATCTTCCCAAGGTCTCAAATTTGATCTCCAGCACTGAAGGCACAAAAGGGACAGTGGGGCTGGAGAGATGGCTCAGTAGTTAAGAGTGCTTACTGAGCCAGGTGGTGGTTGCAGTAGAAGCTGCTGCAGAGGAGCACGCCTTTCATCCCAGCAGTGGGGAGGCAGAGGCAGGTGGATCTTCTGTGATCTATGGAGCGAGCTACAGGACAGCCAGGACTACACAAAACACTGTCTCAAAAAAACAAAACCAGAGCTGGGTGATGGTGGCTCATGCCTTTAATCCCAACACTTGGGGAGGCAGAGACAATGGATCTATGAGTTTGAGGCCAGTCTGGTCTACAGAGCGAGTTACAGGACAGTGAGTGGCTACACAGAGAAACCCTGTCTTGATAAAAACAAAACAAGAAACAAAAGTTCAAACCCTTTAAAATATCCAGTCTCTTTAGAAATCCAATCTCTCTCTCTCTTTTTTTTTTTTTTTTTTTTTTTTTTTGATTTTCGAGACGGGGTTTCTCCGTAGCTTTTGGTTCCTGTCCTGGAACTAGCTCTTGTAGACCAGGCTGGCCTCGAACTCACAGAGATCCGCCTGCCTCTGCCTCCCAAGTGCTGGGATTAAAGGCGTGCGCCACCACCGCCCGGCTCCAATATCTCTTTTAAAAGTTCAAATTTTCTCAAGTATAGGCTTTTATAAAAATCAAAATTAAGTTAAATATTTTCTTCAAGAGGGAAGAACTAGAGAAGAGTCACAATCAGAACAAAGCAAAACCAAAATCCTGAAGTATAAATAACTATGGGATTCACTCGTGGTCTTGTGGGCTCCTCCAAAGGACTTGGGTGGCTTCTCAGGCTCCGTCCTCTGCAGCGCACACAGCTCTGGCTGCCCCACTCCATACCTGCTGCTGTTCCTTATGACTACCCCATGGTACTGGCATCTCCAAAATGCTGGGGGCTCTGCTGCAACTGGGCCACACTTTCACCAATAGCCTCTTCATGGTGCCAAGCCTCAGCTTCTCTTCATGACCCCTTCAGTCCGGGGCTTCAGCTGCCACTGACGCTGCACCTTCTGCAGTGGCCTTTCTTGGCTTCTCACGGTGCCGAGCCTCAGCTGCTTTCCATGGCCCCTTCGTGCCTTCAAAACCAATACCACCTGGGTGACTTGCACGTTATCAGGTTTGCAGACAGCATTACAGCCATTACAACCGTGGCCGTGTCTGGAACACAGCAGAAACACTTCCCAGAAGATTTCACCTCAATGATGTTAGTGTCTTGTGTCTTTTTTACCCCCTTGAGACAGGGTTTCTCTGTGTAGCTTTGGAGTCTGTCCTGGAACTCAGCTCTGTAGACCAAACTGATCTTGAACTCACAGAGATCCTCCTGCCTCTGCCTCCCGAGTGCTGGGATTAAAGGCGTGCGCCACCACCACTAGGCTTTTCTAGTGTCATTTTTTTTTCCTCTTTTTTTTTTTTTCTGGCAGAGGAGAAAGTTTATTGTAGATAAAAGGGAGACATACTCAGAGGCAGGGACATCTGGGAGAGTCCAGAGAGAATGTGACCCTGAACCATGTGAGGAGGGGGGTGAGGGGAGACCAAGAGGCCAGGAGGGTAAAGAGAGTAGGGGAAGGCTGCTAGTGTTTTCTTGGTCACCGCTAATGTCTTAGCTCCCGCCAACAGTATCAAGTGTCCCAGCAGAGCAAACTTTTCACTTTAGTATCTTCTTAATCACAGCTGATTCTTCAGCCCCAGCTAACTAGAACCTCAGAATCTTAATTCAAAATAATAGATGACCCCTAGAGCCCTTAAACTTCCCTCTGAAGCGCCACGAGCCAGGCCGCCCCGCCGTCTTCTGCACTGCTCTCAACAATCTCATCTCCCCAGCTCCCGCAGAACAGCCACTGAGCTCGCAACACACGGTGACTGCTGCCCCGAGTTCTGCAGTCCTTCCCCAGACAGCAGGGTCAGGTCTGTCACAGCAATGCCCCACTTGTGATACCAACTTGTCTTAGTTGGTATTATTTTTGCTGTGATAAAACATCATGACCAGCCGGGCGGTGGTGGCGCACGCCTTTAATCCCAGCACTTGGGAGGCAGAGGCAGGCGGATCTCTGTGAGTTCGAGACCAGCCTGGTCTACAAGAGCTAGTTCCAGGACAGGCTCCAAAACCACAGAGAAACCCTGTCTCGAAAAACCAAAAAAAAAAAAAAAACATCATGACCAAAGTGATTTGGCAAGAAAGGGGGTTATTTTGCTTACACTTTCACATTATAGTTTATCCGTCAAGGAAGTCAGGACAGGAACTCAAACCGGGAAGGAGGTAGAAGGTTGACATAAAATTATCCAGCACAGTCTTTGGAGAGTTGACAAGAATTTGGTCAGTCTTTAAATTCTTCAAGCCCAGTGCATAAACCAATGCACTATTTAGTTGCTACTATTTAGTTGAGGATCCAGATTCCATTACTGTTGGGGAACAGCCTGGACAAAAGTACCTCCTGCCAGGGTAGAGGCGTGGGGATTGAGAAAATCTTAGTAAAGAATGCGAAGACAGGAGTGGGGGGAGGGTGGGAGAGATGGCTCAGAGGTTAAGAGCACTGGCTGCTCTTCCTGAGGTCTGAGTTCAATTCCCAGCAACCACATGGTGGTTCACAACCATCTATAGTGAGATCTGGTGCCCTCTTCTGGTATGCAGGTAGAATACTGTACACATAATAAATAAATAAATAGATAAAAAGAAACATGGGAACTGGACATGGTGGCAGATGCTGGTTATCTCAGTGCTTGGAAGACTGAGGCAAGAGGATTGCCAGTCTCGGGCTGCATAGTGAGATCTTGTCACAAACACACACACACCATACCTCACAAATAGTGAGACTAGCACGGATGTGGGATAGGTTGGGGCTGGAGTTGTGACTTAGAGTAGCGCTTGGCAAGTGGGCTCAAAGTCCTGGTTTTGATCCCCAGCACCATGTAAACCTGAAGGGACAATGCACAACCTTAGCACTGGTGAGGGCCAGACAGGAGAACAGGAAATTCAAGGCCATCCTCCGTGCTACTAGTGACCGTGGGGACTGCTCGGGTTACGTGAGCTTCTGTCCAAAAAGGAAAAAAAAAATAGTGGTGGCCAAAGCCTGGAAAGGAATGAGGAATCTTGGATGGAGTGAGAGTATCGTGAAGGATGGAATCCTGGGAACACCAACAGATAACGGTCTGGAGGAGAGGACCCTGAAGGAAGGACCAGGACAGGAGAGTCACGGGGCAAAGGACCTGTCTAGTGCAATGCTGGCAAGATGTCTAGTGAAGCTTGGAATTTGGAAGGCCGTAAATGGAAAAACCTTACATTGTGGTTATTATTCACGATAATTACAGAGCACATGCCCCGTCCTGCAGTGGATATTTTAGCTTAAGGGTAATGAGGGCTTAGTTATATACACAGTCTATTTAGTGTTTTGTTGAATTTCCAAACATGTGCTAAAGTTAGACTGAACGCTGTAATTACTGCACGGCACCACACTGCTGCTGGCAACAGGATTCACAATCCCTGTAGTATTAGATTTGTGAAGCTGTGTACTTTAACTCCTATATTTGAATATGGGTTAATACTTATCTGAGAATCCAACAGGCTTTGAGTTAAAAACTTGCACTACCACCTCCATGGCATGTGGCTCTTCTGCCTGCCTGTGGGGAAGTGGAAATAATTGGGGTCAAAGGAGTTATGTGAAGCAACCTGCTGGGATGTGGCTTCTGGAACAGAGAGGTCCTATCTACTGCTGTTGCCTGCTCTGGTCTCTGTAAAATGGGTATGGACTTTGGTGCCACTCTGTGTGAGCTCTGAGATCATGGTGGTGAGCTGCCAGGGAATTCCACTATGGCAGAATGGAAGAATGTTGCATCCGAGGATTTAACACTCTAAAGCTGGCTGGGCGGTGGTGGCGCACGCCTTTAATCCCAGCACTTGGGAGGCAGAGGCAGGCGAATCTCTGTGAGTTCGAGACCAGCCTGGTCTACAGAGCTAGTTCCAGGACAGGCTCCAAAACCACAGAGAAACCCTGTCTCGAAAAAAACCAAAAAAACCCAAAACAAACAAACTAATAAAAAAAAAAAACCACTCTAAAGCTGGATTTCGTAATCCTTAACTGGAATCAGAATTGATGGTTGCTTTTTTAAAGTTAGGCTGGGAAAGCAGAGCTCTCTTAGGTATATTTTCTGTTTTTCCTCCCAGTAAGAAGAGAATTCATTCAAAATGGAGGGAAGTTGAAGGTGCAGGGGTTAAGAATGCATACTGCTCTTCCAGACGCTTAGTTTAGTTCCCATCACCCGTGTTGGGTGAATCATAACTGCCAGGGGAGTAGATGCCTTCTTATGAACCCAGTGAACACTTGCACTCATATACAAATTAGATTTATTAGCAGGGCATGGTGGCACATGCTTATAATCCCAGCACTCAGGAGGCAGAGGCAGAGGGATCTCTGTGAGTTTAGGGCTAGCCTGGTCTACAGGGTGAGTTTCAGGACAGTGAGGGAGACATGAAAAGATCCTGTCTAAAAAAATAGATGTGCCAGGCGATGGTGGCGCACGCCTTTAATCCCAGCACTCGGGAGGCAGGGGCAGGCGGATCTCTGTGAGTTCGAGACCAGCCTGGTCTACAGAGCTAGTTCCAGGACAGGCTCCAAAGAAACAGAGAAACCCTGCCTCGAAAAACCAAAATAAATAAATAAATAAATAAATAAATAAATAAATAAATAAATAAATAGATGTATTAATTTTATTTACGTGTGAGTGTTTTGCCTGCATGCATGTATGTGTGCCATACATGCTGGATGCCCATGAAGGTCAAGAGAAGGTCAGATCCCCCGGGAACTGGAGTTATGATGGTTGTGAGACACACCATGTGGGTGCTGAGAATGGAGCCTAGTTCCTCTGCAAGAGCAACGGGTGTTCTTAACTATTGAGACATCTTTTTCGCTCCTAATTTTTTTAAAAAAAGATAAATGCAGGAGGGCCAGAGAGATGAAATTAGTAGTTAAGAGAGTTAAGAGCACTTGCTGTTATTCCAGAAGATGGGAGTTTGGTTCCCAATACCCATGTTGGGAAGCTCACAACTTCTTGGATTGCTTGCTCCAGGTGATCCCGTTTTTTTTTTCTAGCCTCCACTGGTATGTGTACGCATGCATGCACGTGTACATGCACACACACACAATAACTTTGTTGTTTTTTTTTAAATATTTATTTATTATGTATACAATATTCTTTCTGTGTGTATGCCTGCAGGCCAGAAGAGGGCACCAGACTCCATTACAGATGGTTGTGAGCCACCATGTGGTTGCTGGGAATTGAACTCAAGACCTTTGGAAGAGCAGGCAATGCTCTTAACCTCTGAGCCATCTCTCCAGCCCTTTTTTTTTTTTTTTGTTCTTTTTTTTGTTTTGTTTTTCGAGACAGGGTTTCTCTGTATAACACTTCTGGCTGTCCTGAAACTCACTCTGTAGACCTGGCTGGCCTCAAGCTCGCTGAGATCTGCCTGCTTCTGCCTCTTGAGTGCTGAGATTAAAATACGCACCACAGGGATGGTGATATGGCTCAACAATTAAGAGCATTGACTGCTCTTCTTGAGGACCTGGGTTTAATTCCCAGGACCACATGGCTTCTGACACCCTTAGTCTTACACAGACATATATATATTCAGGAAAAAAGCAATACACATAAAATAAAAATAAATACATTATACTGGGTGTGGTGGCATTTGTCTTTAATCCCAGTACTCAGGAGGCAGAGGCAGGCCTGGTCTGCAAAGTGAGTTCAAGGACAGCCAGAGCGGTTACACAGAGAAACCCTGACTCAAATAGCAAACAAAGAAACAAATTATTAATGCAAAAAGAAATTTGGAATCACAACCCTGACAAGGTGTGGTGTGTGGTGGTTGCTTGCACTCAGGGTTGAAGGGAAATATAGTCCCCAGCAGAACAGGAGGGTTTGTAGAGGGAGGTCTCTTACTGGCTGAGGTGTCTCTTCTGGAGTGAAGACTAAGGACTGAGCAGTTTAGAGTGACACCAGAGTTTGAATCTAGGTCACCTCACCTCACTTGAGCCGTCTCACATGCCAGTTCCAATTTAACTTTGTAAGTCTCACTTCTTCCACAAACTGAGTTAATATCACTGAGACACCATATGAAAGCCAGCGACGGCATACGTGACACAGTCAATACAATACATTATAGTGTGTAGAACTCTAAAATAACTCTAAAGCCACTTCTGACAATTCTGGAGCCATGTCTGAGGCCTCTCCCTGAATAGGGGCAAGTTAACCCTTAGGTGTAGACTCAGTTACTGATGTTTTGACTCAGGCCCTGGGAAGGGGGCAAAGTGACCCTCAGATGTTCCCCCTTACCTCATCTGCTCTGGCAACCACTCTCCAGCCAATTATTGGTAATAGCCCTTTTGAATAAGTCAATCATAGTAGTTAAAGAGCAACCCCCAGACACCCTCCTTGCTTCTGTGGCTTTTTCCTTTAAAAGTAGCCTTTACCAGCCATTTGGGGTCTTTCTGGCTCCTTGAATGCTGAAAGACCCTGTCATGACAGAATTAATAAAATCTTCATGCTTTTTCAACAACTGTGGTGTGAGAGATGGTCTCTTGGGGAGACTCCTCCTCGGTGATTGGACTCTAGGGTCCAACAAGTGAAAATTATCTATGAAGATGCTCCCCCAAAATGGAAACACACTTTCCATTCAAAAATACATTTGATTAAGGGCTTGAAAGTCGACTTAGAAGTCAAGGGCACTTATTGCTCTTCCAGAGGATCTGAGTTTAATTCTGAGCACCTACATGGTGGCTCACAACCATCTGTAATTCCAGTTCCAAGGGGTCTGACACCCTCTTCTGATCTCTGCAGGAACCAGGCACACATATGGTGAATAGAATACTTGTAGGCAAAACACTCTCATTCAAGAGAAGGAGAAGAATACATGCAAAAAAGCCAAAAGATAGAAGCAAAATTGAAAACATTTAACCAAAAAAAAAATTTGGGTCAGACACAACAGTACACACCTTTGATCCCAGCATTCAGTGAGGCCAGTTTGGTCTACATAGTGAGTTCCAGGACAACCAGGGCTACATAGCCTGGCTCAGCAAACTAGCAAGCACGTCTTCCTTCATGTTGTGAACAGTGCATGTGAAAGCTTTGATCTGAATGTCCTGAGGCCCTGGAATTTTTCCAAGACACAAAAGCTTATTTAAATTTTTTTTAAAAATTTATTTATTTTATATGATTTAGTGCTTTGCATACCTTATATCTGCATACCTTATGTTTGTCTAGTGTCCAAGAAGGTCAGAAGTGGGAGATGGATCCTTTGAGACTGTAGTAACTGTGAGGGCCAGCCCTGATAATCTTTACTTCCTCCAACCCATCAATAAGTTTAAATGGAGTCTGGAGTCTCAATAGTTTACCCTGAGACAGTGCCTGGAGGACGGAGATTACCTGACCCCAACCCAAGAGCAGACCATTCAAAGGAAATTCCTGGCATTCCAAGCACTATAGATAGAAACACCTGCCAGCACTTCACCAGGACACCCCTAGACAAATGTCAGTCAATCAGGAGTCCTGAAGCTCAGAGACCCCTCACCCCCACCTTTACTACTGTTGGGTCCCTTGAGGACAGGCCTTCGCACCCCTACTTGATCTGTTTTGCACTCCTGTGGTTGGTTTTTTCCGAAAACAAGAACAAAAACAAGAACAATCTGTTGTTTTCAGCAGTGTTTCTAAAGATGTTTACCCCTAAGGTGATGAGCTTCCTGCTTTTGCTGGCTCGGCCTCCCCTGCGAGGGCTATATATATATTGTGTGAGAAAGTGGAATAAAGGCTTGTCAGCAGAACCTGAAGTTGAGCTGTGTGTTAATCCTGACGTCCCTCACTTAGACAGTTGCCGTACTGGCGCGGCAACTACTTTTGGGGCTCTCTGGTTATTCCAATACGTTGGACATATGGAGAGACCGACTTTGCAAACTTGATTAAAATAAAGGCTCTTTGCCGGGCAATGGTGGCGCACGCCTTTAATCCCAGCACTCGGGAGGCAGAGGCAGGCAGATCTCTGTGAGTTCGAGACCAGCCTGGTCTACAGAGCAAGTTCCAGGACAGGCTCCAAAGCCACAGAGAAACCCTGTCTCGAAAAAAAACAAAAACAAAATAAAGGCTCTTTGCTTTTACGTATGGGACTTGGTCTCCTTTGTTGGCTTTTGTGGGGACCCACGGATTTGGGTATAACAGTAACAAGACTTTTGTGAGCCACCATGTAGGTGCTGCAATTGAACCTGGGTTTTTCCAGCTTCCAGAACTTTTATTATTATTATTTTCCCTCCAAGTTGGGGGTCTTAGGGCCCTTTGTATGGAAGTATATGCTCTAACACTGAACCACAGCCTCAGCTCCCAGCAGGTCTGTGTTTTACAGAATGGGTGCCATAGCCTCTTTAGCATGGCTATGACAGAATACCTGTGATGAGGTAATACAGGTGTGCGTGTGCACGCATGTGGGTGTGTGTGTGTCTGAAAGGAGGTGCAGACCAAGGGCAGAGGAGGTGAAAGACCCTCGGTTTCAGGGGTGTTTGGAGATATCCTCAGACTCAATAAACCAGGCCAGCGGATGCAATCAGCAAGAGGCTTCTTTAATGCTCACAAGCGTTTGTGGGTGACCCAGCAGCTCCCGCCAGCTGAGCACCCCGAACAAGCTCTCCAACCAGCATTTATAGGATTTTACAGGCTACAAAATGAGGGAGCATAGCAAGAGAAATTTCACTGGTTCTTTAAATGAAGGCTTAGGTCATCCTGGGGACAGCTCCGTGTGTCTGTTCCCAAGTTCTGCAAAGCTAAATAAAACATACTTCAGCAATTCGACAGTTTTGATAAGGTACCCTAGGGGGGCTGCTTCAGCAATTTGAAAGTTTTAATAACGTATCCTAGGGGGCTGAATGTTTTCTCATGACCAGATGCAAACCATAAATATCCTGTTCTGGCACCAGTTGTCCATAACAGAGACAGTGTCTGACCCAAAGGTCACATATCTCTGTCTCCTAAAGGTTAACTCAGTTCACATCTGTCATTTATCAGGGATGGCCAGGACACCACTCTCAATTTGTAGGGGGGAAGCTCTGGTCTTGTAAATAAAACAGCCAGTTGTAAAATGACCTAAGCTTCCCAAACATCTGAGAAAACAGCTCACTGTGAACGAATGATCCTTGATCTGCTGAGAAAGCTGCTGAGAGTCTGTTCTCGTTCTCCTCTACATTCTTATTTTTGGAATCTATACTTTTATTTTCTTACTCTTGGACTCTTCAGAGGATGCTGGGTATCCTGCTCTTCCACTCTCCATGTCAATCCCTTGAGACAATCCTTGTGATTCTCAGCCCTCATCAGCACTGGGGATCACAGTTCAGGCTTTTTGCAAATGTGCACAGATTCAAAGTCGGTTGTAGGTCCATATTTCTGTATGGCATAGAAGCCAGGCCATCAAGCCATAGGCCACACCTGAGATGGGTCACATATCCTGCCAGGCAGGCTGTGGCTAACCTAACAAAGTTGTTGCTCCTTTCTTTGTAATTTAGAGTCGTGTCTTTTTTCCCGTGCCTACACGATGGTTATGTTGGAATTTGGTCAAGAGAAAAAATTGAGGGTCTGGTCTAGCATCAGACACCCCCCCCCTTTTTTTTTTTTTTTTTTGGTTTTTCGAGACAGGGTTTCTCTGTAGCTTTGGAGCCTTTCCTGGAACTCCCTTTGTAGACCAGGCTGGCCTCGAACTTACAGAGATCCGCCTGCCTCTGCCTCCTGAGTGTTGGGATTAAAGGCGTGCGCCACCACCGCCCGGCCCCCCCCTTTTTTTTAAAGATTTATTTATTTATTATGTATACAACATTCTGCCTTGATGTATGCCCGCACACCAGAGGAGGGAGCCAGATCTCAGTACAGATGGTTGTGAGCCACCATGTGGTTGCTGGGAATTGAACTCAGGACCTCTGGAAGAGGAACCAGTGCTCTTAACCTCTGAGCCATCTCTTCAGCCCTCAGACCCCTTTTTTGCAACAGGGTTTCTCTGTGTAACGGTCCTGGCTGTGCTGTTCTGAAACTCACTTTGGCCTTGAACTCACAGTACACCTGACTCAAAGTCAGGTTTCCTTTTTTTTTTTTTTTTCCTCTCGTGCCTTTAAGAGCCAGCCCTATTCTTAGGACAGTCCTCCTAAACTGAGAGGGATCCTTTTATTTTATTTATTTATTTTAGATTTATTTATTCACTATGTATACAGTATTCTGTCTGCATGTATGCCTGCCCGCCAGAAGAGGGCACCAGATCTTGCTACAGATGGTTGTGAGTCACCATGTGCTTGCTGGGAATTGAACTCAGGACCTCTGGAACAGCAGGCAGTGCTATTAACCTCTGAGCCATCTCTCCAGGTTTCTAAGCTTGCATTTGAGCCATCTCTCTAGCCCCCAGAACAGGATTTCAATTTTTACAGTTCTATAGACAGGGAAGTCCAACGTTGTTGGGCACACAGGGTAAGAGCCTTCTTGCAATGTCACCCTATGGTGGGAGGGCAAAAGATGTAGAGAAAATCAGTCAGATATCAAGCTCACAACCTGAAGGCCTTCCACAGTCAGCATTAACCCATCGAGGGCGGAGTCCTAGTGCCTGAAACACCTCCCATTAAAGGCCCCACCTCTCAACACTGTCACAGAGGCCATCAAGTTCGCCACACGTGCATTCTTTCAGATGTACATTAAAAAACGCAGGGCTCGGGCTGGAGAGATGGCTCAGTGGTTAAGAGCACCGCCTGCTCTTCCAAAGGTCCTGAGTTCAATTCCCGGCAACCACATGGTGGCTCACAACCATCTGTAATGAGGTCTGGTGCCCTCTTCTGGCCTGCAGGCATACACACAGACAGAATATTGTATACATAATAAATAAATATTTAAAAAAAAAAAACGCAGGGCTCGATGAACAATTTGGTTTATCGGATTTGAGAAACTTCATTTCCAGAAACATTTGGAAGCAGATCCCTTGACCCTCACTGAGTTGGCAGTTGGGCTTGGGATAGGAGTGACAGGTGAAGAGGTTTATGAGTAACAGGAATTAGTCTCTTTGGGGAAACGAACGCTTTGCCTCCTGGTAGATCCAGTGTCCCGCCTACTCTATGCTCCAAACTCTGGAGTCCTTGACTTCTATTAACCTGGCTCTTGAGTCCCATCCACTTTATTCTGTGTAGAAAGGAGCCAGGGAGGGAAACAAGCACTTTTCCCGATCGTTCCAAGGGATGCTTTTCTACAGAAAAATCTCCAGCCAAACGATTCAAGTCATCCTTCAGTTGTGTTTCGACTATAGCCAAAGTGATCTAGCGACGGAGCCGAGCGTGGAAAAGGGTGTGTTTGGGACCTCCGCTATCCGCTCTGCCAGCAAGGCGTGAGGGAGGATTGGGGGGAGGGGGGGGATAAGCAACTCCCGCGCCGGGTAGCAGCGCCATTGCAGAGCGTGGCCGCAAGGACCCGAGGGGGCGGGGCTCCGGAGGCGGCCACGCGGCGCGAGGCCTAGATTTTCGGCCTCGTAACCGCGCTAGACGCTAGACGAAGTGGGAGGAGCTTCGGCCACGCAAGGCCTGCAGCCCCGCAGCCTCGCCACTACCAGGGGCTCCCACCAACAGACCCCTTTGTGTGCATGCCCCCGCCCCGGAGGCGCCCCAGCCAGTGGCGCTGAGAACCCTCATTGGCTCAGCCCGACGGCCACGCCGATTGGCTCGCGGAGCCACCGGCATGGGGGCCGCTCTCCCTCTCTCTTATTGGCCCGCTGAACTGCCCGTCACGCAACCTCCCGAGCTGATTGCTCGGCCGCACGGAGTCCCTGGAAGCAGTTCCGGGAAACCCCGCGTGCTGCCGGGATCGCGTCTCGGTCCATGAGGGGGGGGAGGGGGTGGCGCGCGCGCCATTTCTAGTCGTTTTCAAAGCGCCTCGCGCTGACTCTCACGGGCCCGGCCGCCGGCCCCCCGCTCTGCCCTGGTGAGTCTCGCGCCGGCCCGTGGGGGGAGGGGCCTGGAGTCCCGGTCTGACCGGACTCGGCCGGTCCCGGGCTCGGCGACCTGGTCTGCAGTTTGGGTCTTTGCTCCGAGGCCCGAGGGTGGGGGTGGGGATGGGCCGGGGGCGGCTTCTGCTCGGGCGGACCGCGCAGCCGTGGGCCTGAGTCCTGCCGCGGCGCTTCCTCTCTCGCTCATCATCCTCAGCCCCTCCGGTGCCGGTCCCTGGGTCCGCTATCCTCCGCGCGGCCTGCCGGTCTCGCGGTGCTTTTCCCGCCTCCGCCCGCCGCTCTCGGCGGCCCAGCCGGGCGAAGGATTTTAGGCGTTTTCTTGACCCTAGCGCTTTCCCCCTAGGCCCGCAATCGGGCCTGGCCCGCATCTCGCCGGGCATCGAGTGGAATGTGTTGAGAACCGGGTCGCGCCCGAGGGGGTGGGGTGAGCCGAGGGCGGGGTGCAAATCCCAGGGTTACCTGAGCGGGGAGCAAAACTTTTGTGGGAGTCGGAGGTGGAGGGGCCGAGGTATGGGGGGGGTGCCTCCTACCCGATCCCCGTCCTGCATGCTTGGAGCCTAGATTTGAAGGAAAAAATGACTACTAGAGGCCGTGACACTTGGTTTCGAGCGGCGCCTGAGCTAGGTAATTCTGAGAATGTCCTAGGCGCTCCAGATTGGAAAAGCGCTTCTTTTTCTTACACGGTAGTGACCATGTGGCCAGAATTTCAAGACGAGAGCCCAGGGGTTCTTGAAAGGGTCAGTCCTTTCTTGTTAACCGGCTTGAGAATACTTTTTCCTCCAGCCCTTGGAATCAGTCGTAGTGATTAAGGGCTTGACACTACCGAGCTTTGAGATAACGGTTAGCCTTCGTTGGTTCTTTTAAAGCCCTTCTCTTTACATTTTGCTTAGAGATGCTCGCCAGAAGTCAGGGAGGAGCTAGTATTGACTTCCCAAGTCTCCCAGTGGCCCTTATAAATCCTACTTTAAATGGCTTTATTTATTTTTTTTCCAAAAAAAAAGTTTAGGTCAAAGATTCCAGTTACGTTAGTATATTTGCTGCATCCAGAAATATGGTTTGGCTGTGTGGCATTGTGTTGAATTGACATGAGTTTTAAATGGTCTCATAATATAAAAGTCTTTTAAATGAGCACTTTGTATTCGGCTTGAGGTTTTCTTTTTGTCTTGTTTTGAAGGTTTTATTTTCTGAAGTCTATTTTACTTTTTTTTTGGGTTAAAGTTGACAAAATGGAAATTTTAAAACAATTTCAATATCAGTGGTAGTCATAAATATGTCTTGTGCTTAATACATAACTTGTCATTTTGCTTCACGCATACTTTAAAAAAAAAACACTTCACCTTAACAGATACTCATTGAACTTCTCCGTTAATTTGCTTCTCCTGTAACCTAGTATTCACAGGTGCAGTGCTGTGATGGTCTTGTGGTAGAAGTTTTGAGTTGTGGTGGTCTTACTGTAGTGTTTGGGAGGGGATGGGAAAACACAGCTATATGTTCACAAAAAGATTGGGGATTTTAGAATACTTCTTAGAGGACTAGGTTGTATTAATCAGTAAATATGCTCATCTTATGTGCTAATAGTTTCTTGTGCCGCCAGTTTTGGATGTTTCCGTTTTTTGCTAGTTTATCAGAATCTGAGGCTTTCCTTGAGATACGTTTATCTATTCAGACTTTGACTACAGTCGCGTCTCTGTAGACATGAGAGGGCTAGAGAGAGTTTCGTGATGCTGGGAAGTCATGCAGTTCAGGTCATTCTCAGAGTAACACCGTTCACATTTTCCTTCCTGCTGTTGCTTCCCTGCCCTCTTCGGCTTTCTCCTCTCATTAACTTCAACTAAATACCAGTGGACGTTCAAGCGAAGAGTTGTTTTACATCAAGAAACAGCACCTGGAGTATTTGTATAGTGTTTGATGAGTAATCTGGAAGTGATTGGTTATTTTAGGAGTTAGTGCTTTTAGGTGACTTGTATTTTCTTCTTGGCTGTCTATCTTGAGTTTAAGAAAAGTAGGCATTTTCTTGAGACCCACCGTCATCATGCCTTTATTTCAGTATGTTCCGCAATATCTTTATTGTGCCACCAGTTATCTTCATCACATTACAATTTCACCACAAACAAACACTTAAATTCCCTGACTCTGAGGTAGTATAGACTGGCCTTGTATGCTTTTGTGATTATTTACTCTCTCTTCAGGGAATTAGTCCATTTCAGCATTATATACAGGCTGAACATACAAAATGATTTTGGTAGGTTAATCTGAGAAATCTGGCTGAAGTTTATCCAAGCAGATAGTGTTTGTGAAGTTTTTTGGAAGTTGTCCTTCAGCATTTTTTGCAGCTTTCTTTCACTGACAAGAAAAATTCAGTTTGTACTTCTGATTTTTTTTTTAAGCAAAAAGCAACCTCAACTTATTTTTATGTAGACTTTAAACAATGGCTTAGCTTTTAAAGTTGGTCATTTTTTCTTTTAAATCTGTGAATGGGAATAGCAAATTAATCTTAGAACAAAATTAATGTGAAAGTTGTGTTTTTGTTTTTGTTTTTTAAGTTAGGTGGAGAGAATCCAAGCCACCAGCTCGTTGAACTAGATACAACATGGATTTATTTCATAGCTATGTTGTTTCTGAAGCAGAGCTAGGAAAAATGGAAAATTCTTAAACCTTGACTAAGTGATGTGTGGGTATTCATTCTGCTTTAAACCAAACTTTAGAAATCTATAAGCTGAGGGGCTTTTAGGATTTTGTGGTGGTTTGTTGATCTGCTCCCTAGAACACAATGGCTGCTTTTGTTACTCAGCAATTGTACCTTCAGTAAATTCAAGCCCTTTTAACCCAGAGTACATGAAGTTGCTTAACAATCTAATACTTCCATGTACGTTTTCTATAGTTTCACAAGATTATTATTGAAAATTTAGATCAGATGCTCACAAAAGGCATAAAATATTCTGGATAGTTGTTATTAGCAGCATGTGTACAAATTAGTTCAGATAAGTCATGCATTGTCCTACAAACTAGTTATTTCTGGCTTAATGTAATATAGCTCCTGAATTTTTTCCAGCAGCATAATAAAATGGCTAATCAGGTGAATGGTAATGCGGTACAGTTAAAAGAAGAGGAAGAACCAATGGATACTTCCAGTGTAACTCACACAGAACACTACAAGACACTGATAGAGGCAGGCCTCCCACAGAAGGTGGCAGAAAGACTTGATGAAATATTTCAGACAGGTATAATATGCATTTCTTGTTTCTGACTGGTTATGAAAGTGAGGGCAAACCACGTTGAATTTTACAGATTTTTAAGGTTAAATAATGCTTACTGTTTCTGATCTGTGTAGAGCTGAATATACTTTCCCTTCATTGAGGGCATATTGGGTTTGACTTTGATATTCCTATTTTATTATTTTGAAGCCTTCTTAGTGTTGAATATGCAGTCTTAGTTGTTTCAGAACAGAACATCAATTTGTCTTAGATTTACTACCAATTAAAATGTATGTTTCAGCACACCAAATTTTGCATTTCCCTCTTAACCTAAATCAGTCATCATTTTGCTTTTACTTTTCTACTTTTAGCTTTTTAAAAGTGACTGTTAAATCAGCTTAGGTCTGATTAGGTGGCATAATAAGAAGAAGAATTAGACTGTACTGTCTGAAACGATAATATATGTCAGACTCCTTGAGAGTTTGTGGCCTGTCTAGTTTCTAATAGACAGAAATTCACATCTCTCAGTAATTTGGAAGTGTTTGGTTTGTAACAGCTGTTTTTTGTTTTTTTTCTTAATGTGTAAGTCCCATGCTTAAGTGCTTAAGCAAATTTGAACATCTTAATTTGGTTGGTTGTAAGTGGTTTGAAGTTTTAAAGAGGGAGAGAAATATTTACCCTTAGGGAATGGTGTTCGTAAATAAATGTGTCCTCCTTTGGGGCCATAGAAGGAAACTTTCTTCCTCTGTGTTTGTGTGCTATTCAGATCAGGAGAGAGAATTGAATTGTTTCTCTTAGACATAAGTTTCAAATACAGTAGACAAATAGCTGTGCTTTTTTTCTTAAAATATTTTAAATCTCACAGTTGAGATCTAATTTTAGATACTAAAATGGCTTATAAAAATGACTGCTGAGTGATGGTCCCACTTGAAAACCAGTTCTCAGGAACTTCTGTGACATTCTGCCCTAGAGAACTGGCAGTGATCTGCTTAGAGATGCTCCCTGTATAGTGTTTTGTTACTGCTAAGAGGCTGATGGTTTGGGTGTAGGATCGTATTGACAGGATGGATTGATGATTGTCCTGAGTTGTGGCTTTGGGAGGTGGTATGAAATATTCAAGTAAGTCACTTAGCCATGCTCATTTTGAGCTTTTAAAACGTGACATGGCAACGTTTTTAAGCAATAACTTTGCAAGTGGCATCACGTTTATTTTCAATTTATTTACTGTATGAAATCAAGTTCTTTTTGGCTTTTCCAGAATAGGATCACTTTTGGTGTTGGTTCCTATGGACTTGGGGAAGGGGCTGTTAATCTGTCAAATATTTCTATTTTACATTGGATCAATTCTGAAAAGGTGCCTTATGTATTAAGTTATTTTAAACATAGATATTCTGTTTGAGTTAAGGAGACTACATATATGGAATGCAGCACATATATATTCTGCATACTTTATTTAAAAACCTAACATTTTTACTGACATTTGAAAGAAATGATCATTATTGACAGTGTTGTGAATGCCACAGCATCTTTTAAGTCTTGGCTTGTTATTTCAGAAGAGAAAAAGACTTCCATAAATACGACATTCAGAGCTGATTTAGCAAGCTGCACTTGCATTTGTAGAATCATTGAAAATTATGCCTTTCCACATTCTGACTGCAGCAAAGTAGATGCTTGGATAAATACATTTTAATTTATCATTGGTTTTAAGGAGGGAAAACCTTTGACACTTTTTGGAGTGGAAAGAATTAAGTAAAATTGGTTCTCCTATTTTCTCCTACCTCTTCCATGGTAAACAATTAAAACAACCTGTGATTTGAATATTTATTCTTAAGAAATACAGTGTATTCTTGCCACTCTAATATAAACCAGAATTTGTTAAATGAATGGTTCATCTTCAGTGCAGTATGTGCATCAGACTGCTGTTTGGAAAGTTGGAAACATTTTAGGATCTTGAGATTTTGTTGTTTTTTTTTTTTTTTAGTTAAAATTCATGCTTATAGTTGACATTTTATGTTTGATCTTTGTACTTTCTACATCTTATTTGTATAACTATATATATGCATATAGTTAAATGAGAATGTAGTTTGTAAGAGATGAATGTAACAACTCTCGCTAGGACAGTTTAGCTTGCCTCTTTTATTGCAATAATGTTAACCCTTTTCAATTTGATTTTTAGGGTTGGTAGCTTATGTCGATCTTGATGAAAGAGCAATTGATGCTCTCAGGGAGTTTAATGAAGAAGGAGCTCTGTCTGTACTACAGCAGTTCAAGGAAAGTGACTTATCTCATGTTCAGGTAAGGTCAGTACTAGCAAATGCCTCTGAGCAGTTAATAGTCTGCAGCTTTTGAACTGTGACAATCCTGTTTTTGCTTGTGGGGAAATGGTCTTTTTGTGTGTATGACTATCTCTCCTTTGAAAAGCTTAAGGGAAAAAAAGATCTGTGTCAGAGTTTCAGAAGCATAAGCACAAAGCAAAAGTCTTCTCCACCTTTTTATACAGTAAGTTCCTTCAAAAGCTTAACCCATGGTTTGATTATTGTTATTATTAGGATTTATAAGTTTGAATTACTTACATTAAAAAAATATTCTTTGGGTTATTTGATCTATTTTTTTTTTTTTGGTTTTTCGAGTATTTGATCTATTTTTGTGTGAGAAATACTTTTAGACATCTTGGAAAGATAGTTCAGCTTCAATTAAATATTAATAAATGGAAGACGTTTTTCCCCCCACCAGTTTTGAAGGTAAGCTCCCTGAGGCTGTCTGTTCCTGTCTCTGGTACGTAGTGACTACCATAAAAATATCTGTTGAATGAATGGAATGAAAATGAAATTTCATTGTGTATTTGACCCTTCAGAGATTCCTGGTAATTCTTCCTTTTGGATTGCTTGCATGTTTTAGAACAAAAGTGCATTTTTATGTGGAGTTATGAAGACCTACAGGCAGAGAGAGAAACAGGGCAGCAAGGTGCAGGAGTCCACAAAAGGGCCCGATGAGGCAAAGATCAAGGTAAACACGACTGGGGCGGGGGTTACAGTATTGGTGCAAAGCTCTAATTCAGACCCTTCCTTCGTCTGACATAGATGCATGCTTTTACTTTCTTTATAAGCACTGTTTATATTTTGTTTGTTTGCTACAGGGTCCCATTATGCAGCTCAAGCTGGCATGGTACTCACTGTGTATTCCAGGCTGGTCCCAAATTCATGGAGATCCTGCCTCAGCCTCCTGAGTGTTGAAGTGAAAGGCCTGAACTGAACAAGTCTGGGACTTTTTCCCTTGGGAACAGCTGTTGTATACTAACTTTCTTTTTAAATTTTCCCTGACCTCAGTTTATTTATAAATGGTAATGGTTGTGCTTACCTCCTGGAGTAGTGAAGATTAAGTGAATTCATATGTAAAGTGTCCACCCTCTCCTGTCATCATTATTTAGATAAACTGCTTTGAAAGACAAATAGGCTTTTCTTAAAAGACCTAATAAATGAGTATTTTGTAGAGATTACCCCCAAACCCAGCCTTGGGGATCTGACCCAGTGCTTCACACGTGCTAAGCAAGTGCTTGATCCTGGGCTGGACTACCAGATTTAATTCGAATGGTATTGAATGTTGGAGTTGTTTGTTATGGTGGCTTATGTTTAGGTGTAACTTACTTTGTAATGTGCCTTTACACTTTTCTCCTCACCATTTGTAAAGTGACCTAGTCCCATTCCTTTAAAAATTTCAAACTAATGCCAGCCAGCCTGGTCTACAAGAGCTAGCTCCAGGACAGGCTCCAAAGCTACAGAGAAACCCTGTCTTGAAAAACCAAAAAAAAAACAAAAACAAAATTCAAACTACTGTATAAAAACTCTGGTTGACCCTTTAACGACTCAAAGATCCCAGCCCTTTTTTTTTTTTTTTTTTTTTTTTTTTGGTTTTTTGAGACAGGGTTTCTCTGTGGTTTTGGAGTCTGTCCTGGAACTAGCTCTTGTAGACCAGGCTGGTCTCGAACTCACAGAGATCCGCCTGTCTCTGCCTCCCGAGTGCTGGGCTTAAAGGCGTGCGCCACCACCGCCCGGCGATCCCAGCCCTTAAAGACTTTTACTTCTGGAGTACCCCCTCTGTTTTGCTAAGGCTCCCCCCGTGTGTATGTATGTATCTCTCTTTTTTTCTTCATCCCTAATTAAAGCCTTTCTTTAACTGCCTTCAATTCTGGTTTGAGGTAGTAGTTTAACAATTTGCATTTACTAACTAGCTGATTGGCTGGCTATTTGCCTTTAGTGATGGGTATACTATAGAAATATGTGTAGTTCAAAAGACAGTGCAATAGAAGTTCACTATCTGGCATCGTTGGTTTCCTGGCTTTGTGCAAGATAAACCTGGTATTTCTAATGATACAGTTAAAAAAAAAAAAGAGAAATAATTTGTGTATATTTTGTCTTAGTTAAGAGTATCTATTGTTGTGATAATACTATGACCAAAAGCAATTTGGGAAGGAAAACGTTTATTCCATCACAGTCCGTCACTGAGGAAAGTCAGAGCAGAAACTCAAGGCAGGAACCTGGAGGCAGGAACTGATGCAGAGTCTGTTGAAGAATCTTACTTACTGCATTCCTTCCCATAGTTTGCCCATTTTGTTTTTTTATACACCCTGGAACCACTTGTCTAGGGATGGCATTGCCTTCATGTGTTGAGCCCTCCTATATCAATCGTTAATTAAAAATATACCCCATAGACTTGCCAGGCAGTTTTATGGAGTAGTTTTTATTAATTAGGAGTTCTTCCTAGAGCTGGGCGGTAGTGGAGCATGCCTTTAATCCCAGCACTCGGGAGGCAGAGGCAGGCGGATCTCTGTGAGTTCGAGGCAAGCCTGGTCTACAAGAGCTAGTTTCAGGACAGGAACCAAAAGCTACGGAGAAACCCTGTCTCGAAAATCCAAAAAAAAAAAAAAAAGAGTCCTTCCTATGTCTAGGTTGTATCAAGTTGACAGTCCAACCAGTACAATTGCTAATTTGTATGTTATTTGTATAATATGTATACTTGGTTGTATTTGATATTACATGTATATTTGTGTTTAAAAGCTTTGAATCAAAGGTAGAAAAATGAGAGATCCAAGACGTCCGTCCCTGTGGAATCTCAGGGTTAACTAAACCTAATACATGTAAATCTGGTGTTGCTTTGTATAATTAGAAACCTAACATGCAAAACTCTTCTCTTTCTTGGTAGATTGCATATTTCGTTTGCCAGCAAAAGATGTTCTATATGCCTTTCATATGAATGCTACCTATAGTGCATGCTTTTTGAGGACAAGGGCATATTTTCTATGACATAACTGTTATTAATAAGATAGGACAATAATCAAGAAATAATAAGGTTTCTTTTTTTGAAATCTGACTATATTTGGTAGTTGCCAGATTTGGAGTATACTTTGAGAATTTCCAGTTTTTCTGGACTTTGTTATAGTAAGAATATGCAACAAATAAATGGAACTGGAGTTAAGGACAGTTATGATCCTCCATTTGTGTGCTGGGAATCAAACTTAGGTCTTCTGCAAGAGCCGTAGATGCTTTTTATTTCAAAACCTTATCTCCGGCCACCCCCTTTAGATATTTTAGTGTTGTTTTTAATTATATGTATACGTGTGTGTTTGAGTATAGGTTTGTGTACATGACTGCAGTGCCCGTGGAGGCCAGAAGAGGGTATTGGGCCCCTGGACCTGGAGTTACAGTTAGTTTATTATGAGATAGTTCACAAAATTGCTGGGAACTAATCTATGATCCTCTGCAAGACCAGTAAACTCTTTTAATTGCTAATCTATGCTTGCTTTTTGCTTTTATTTGAGACATAGCATCTCTGTGTAGCTTTGACAGTCCTAGAACTCTCTCTGTAGAGATCCATCTGCCTCTCTGCATCCTGAGTGCTTGGATTAAAGGCATGCATTACTACAGCCAGGCAACACCACAGCCAGGCCCCATCCCAGGTTTTTATGTGATACTGGGGGATAGAACCCAGGGCTTCAAGCTAGCTAGATAAATACCTTTATCAACTGAGTTATATTTTCAGGTGCCTCCTTTTAATCTCACCATAAAATACATTTTAAAAAATTTATTTAACTTTATTTTATGTGCATTGGTATGACGATATCAGATCCCCTAGAGTTGTGAGCTACCATGTGAGTTCTGGGAATTGAACCCAGGTCCTCTGGAAGAACTGCCAGTGCTCTTAACCCACTGAGTCATCTCTCCAACCCCCATAAAATACATTTAATAAGATGCTATAGTAACTTAAAAAAGATTATTATACTGATTTGTGTGTGTTTATATTTTCAAGCATAACAGATGTGTAATTAATTATGTTTAGGCCTTGCTTGAGAGGACTGGTTATACTCTGGATGTAACCACAGGACAAAGAAAGTATGGTGGTCCTCCACCAGACAGTGTGTACTCAGGTGTGCAACCTGGAATTGGAACAGAGGTACGTCTTATGCTTTTGCCAAAATTCTTTCCAGTGCATTAACTGTATTATCTAGTGTATGATGGGGGTAAAGTACTTTATTCTTTTGAAAGTGTTATATTTGGTGCTATCTATATACTCTTTGTGCCATTGTTACAAAGGTTAGTTTTATTTTTTTTATTTATTTTTTTCTTTTTAGTGTTTTGAGACAGGGTTTCTCTGTGTAGCCCTGGATGTCCTGGAACTCACTCTGTAGACCAGGCTGGGTTCGAACTCAGAGATCCGCCTGCCTCTGCCACCAGAGTGCTGGGAGTAAAGGCATGCACCACCACTGCCTGTTGCAAGGATAAACTTGGTGTAGATATCTCAATACTTTTTTTGTTTTTGTTTTTTTTGAGATAGGGTTTCTCTGTGTAATAGTTCTGACTGTCCTGAAACTTGCTTTGTAGACTATGCTGGCCTTGAGCTCACAAAGATCATTCCACCTCCTTAGTGCTGGGATTAAAGTGTGCACAAAAAAATACAGAATTGGAGCTACTGCTAAAGGGAGAAACCGTTATCTAGCTGTCTTATTGATTTACCTACCTATCATCTATATGTCTACCTACCTATTTCCCTCCCTCCCTTCCCCTGCGGTTTTTCGTGTTTGCTTGGTTTTTGCCTTATTTTTTGGGGGGGGGGGTGCTAAGAATTGAGTTTGGGGCCTCATGCATTCTGAACAAGTGTTCTACCATTGTGTTACGCCCTTGACTCAGACCTTTTATTTGAAATGGTTTCTTTTTTTTCTCTTATATTTTCATTTCTGAGACAGGGTTTCTCTTTGGCTGGCCTCGAACTCACAGAGATCCACCTGGCCTCGAACTCACAGAGATCCGCCTGCCTTTGCCTCCCAAGTACTGGGATTAAAGCGTGTACCACCACTGCCCAGCTAAGAAGTAACTCTTGACTTTTGTGAAAGTTTCTTGCTCATACTGCTGGAGTGCTAGGGTGACAAGTTTACTGCACACCAGGTTTATGTAATGCTGAGCATCTAACCCAGAGTTCTTGTGTGCTCAGTAGACAAGTACCCTACTCATTAGGTTCCTCCTACATCCTGTAGCCCTAGTTCCCCATGTGCTTTTTATTGTAGCATTTTCCGATCTTTTAAATGGAGAAACTAGGCGATAAAATAACCTGTTATAGCAGGGACTTTTTTGGATTTGATGTCTCCATTGTCTATTTTTAGTACTTAGCATAGAGCCAGGAACATAGTGCACACAGTATTTGATGTATTTGATGAAAGTTTTTTTTTTTTTCTTTTGTGTGTGTGTGTGAGATAGAATCTCATTGGGGTGTGGGTGTGATGTAGGGTATGAGTGTGAGAGTACAGTTGTGTGAAGGATGGAAGTCAGAGAATTGCTTTTGGGAGCCCGTTCCTTCTGTCAATTCTGGGGACTGAACTCATCATCAGGCTTGTTTAACAAGTGACTTAACCCTCTGAGGTATTTGCTGGACCTCATACAGTCCAGGCTGGACTTGCTGTCTAGCCTCTCAGGGGCTGGGATTACAGCCATGTGCTACATTCCCTTGTTTGTAGAAGTCTCTTAAGTAGCATGATAGAGGTGAGGAGGATAAGGGTAACTTCTTAGATAGTCACGGTGTCTGCTCATTATTTGGGGAATATCATTGTTAGACATTAGAGTTAAGTTTTAGGTTGTCTGTTAGAGATATAAGAAATTAAAAATTTACTCAGCCTCCCATATGGACAGTTTTTAAGGAGAGAGTGACATCTTTAGACTATTATAAATTGAATGGTCATAAAAGCTAAAACATATATATATATTAAATTTATTATGTATACAATAGTTTCTCTGCGTGTATGCCTGCAGGCCAGAAGAGGGCACCTCATTACAGATGGTTGTGAGCCACCATGTGGTTGCTGGGAATTCAACTCAGGACCTTTGGAAGAGCAGGCAATGCTCTTAACCACCGAGCCATCTCTCCAGCCCCAAAAGCTAAAACTTTGATGACCTGAAGAAAAGATAATTTTTCTGTTTGTAAATGGATAAGCAAAGATGACTGTAGTTAGCATTCTTTAAAGAAAAAAAAAAGGTGTGTGTGTGTGTTTGATGTGCAGATTACGTGTGGAGATTAGAGGACAGTTTGTAGAGTTGGTTCTTTCTACCCTGATGCGGGTTTAAGGATTGGATTTAGGTCACTAGGCTTATGTAGAAAGTACTTTACTGGCTGAGCCATTTCACTGCCACAGTATCATTTATTTGTTTGGTTGGTTTTTTTCAGGTTTTCGAGACAGGGTTTCTTTGTGTAGCTTTGGAGTCTGTCCTGAAACTCACTCTGTACATCAGGCTGGTCTTGAACTCACAGATCCGCATGCCTCTGCCTCCTGAGTGCTGGGATTAAAGGTGTGCACCACCACCTCCTGGCTCACAGTATCAATTTTAAGGTCTGTGTTCTCTTAGTATAGTATGGTCATTGCCTTTTGTTCTTTGACATTCATTATCATGTTATAATAGTTAATATTTTTTTTTTATGGTTTTTCGAGACAGGGTTTCTCTGTGGTTTTGGAGCCTGGAGCCTGTCCTGGAACTAGCTCTTGTAGACCAGGCTGGTCTCGAACTCACAGAGATCCTGCCTCTGCCTCCCAAGTGCTGGGATTAAAGGCGTGCGCCACCACCACCCGGTTAATAGTTAATATTCTGTTTCTTAATGTTTACTATTAAAAGGGATTCTAAGCATTTTTCGGTTTAGAAACACTAGAACCATCTATTATTAGTTTGTGGCTGTTTTAAAATTATAGAATGTGGCTTGTAAGAAGACTCAGTGGGTTAAGGTGTTAATTGCCACACCTAATGACCTGAGTTAGATCCCCAGGACACATGATGAAAGGAGAGAACCAACTCCTGCAAGTTGTCTTCTGACATTAACATGTGTGTCTTGGTGTGTACTCTTATCCCCAATATAAATATAATAAAAGAATAAATTATGTGATTATCAGTAGGGTTGGAATTGGAACTCTGAGCCATGTAGGTTCTTTATAGAAACATGAAGCTGGGTGGTGGTGGCGCACGCCTTTAATTCCAGCACTCGGGAGGCAGAGGCAGGTGGATCTCTGGGAGTTCGAGGCCAGCCTGGTCTACAAGAGCTAGTTCCAGGACAGGAACCAAAAAGCTACAGAGAAACCCTGTCTCGAAAAATCCAAAAAGAAAAAAAAAGAAAAAAACCATGAATCACCAATGAAACATAGGATACAAATAAGTAATATTTTGGTCTTTTTTTCCTCTCTTGACCTGTCATTAATAGCTTCTTTCCATCCTTTACCATTTTTTGGGGGAGAGGGGTGGTTTCAGGACATTTTTCTATGTAGTCCTGGCTGTTCTGGAATTTGCTTTGTAGACCAGGCTAGCATCTTACTCAGATCCATCTGCCTGCCTCTGCCTCCCTAGTTTTGGGTTTAAAGGCATGAGTAGCCGCTGCCTGGCCCCATCCTTCACTTTTTCATAAATAATTTTGATTACATTTATGTATTCACATGTCACAGTTGACATGTGGAGATATTAGAACAACTTGTGGGAGTTGTTTCTTCTTCTACCATGTGGGTTCTAGGAATGGAATTCAGGTTGTCAGTTTTTGCAGCAAGTGCCTCTACCCACTGAGCCTCTCACCACCCCCTACCCTTCATCTCTCTCTGTTTTGAGACAAGGCCTCTCTACATAGCCCTAGCTATCCTGAAACTCACTATGTAAACCAGGCTAGCCTCAAACTCAGAGATCCATCCACTTGCCTCTATCTCCCAAGTGCTGGTGTCAGAGGTGTGCACTATTGTGCCCATCCCCACTCTTCATCTTTTGCTAGTTTTTTTTTGTTCTTTCTTTTCTCTCTCTCTCTCGCTCTCGGTTTTTTGAGACAGGGTTTCTCTGTATCTCTGGAGCAGGCTGACCTCGAACTCACAGAGACCCGCCTGCCTCTGCATCCTAAATGCTGGGATTGAATGCAGGCGCCACCATCACCAGCCTACAAATGCTAAGATTAAAGGTGTACAACACCATCACCTGGTTTGTTTATGTACTTTTTAAAAAAAAAAAAATTATTTATTATGTATACAATATTCTGTCTGTATGCCTGCAGGCCAGAAGAGGGCACCAGATCCCATTACAGATGGTTGTGAGCCGCCATGTGGTTGCTGGGAATTGAACTCAGGACCTTTGGAAGAGCAGGCAATGCCCTTAACCTCTGAGCCATCTCTCTAGCCCTTGTTTATGTACTTTTAAAGCAATGTAGAAATGTGGTTTAGTTGGGCCTGGTGGTTTAAGCCTGTAATCCAAGCTACTTGGGAATTAGAGACAGGAGAGTCTCAAGTTCCAGGCCTGTTTGGGCAGTTAGCGAAATCATACCTCAAAATAGAAGGAAAAAAGGGGTTAGGGCTGGTGTGGTTAGTGATGCAATTTACATTTGTAATCCCAGCTCTTAAAGATTTATTATGTACACAGTGTTCAGCCTTCATGTATGCCCGAAGGCCAGAAGAGGGCACCAGATCTCATTACAGATGGCTGTGAGCCACCATGTGGTTGCTGGGAATTGAACTCAGGACCTCCGGAAGAGCAGTCAGTGTTCTTAACCTCTGAACCATCTCTCCAACCCCGTAATCCCAGCTCTTGAGGAAAGTGGCTCACTTTGGGTTTTGAGGCCAGCCAGGGCTACGTAGATCTGCTGCGAAAAACAAAAAACTAAATGGAGGGAGGGAGGAGATAATAGTCAGTGATAGAGTCCTTTATATGTTCAAGGCTTTAGGTTCTGTCCTAACATCACAAAGAGAGAGGTTGTGACCCACTTATTTTGAACTCGTAGTATTTTTTTCCCTGTTAGTTTTAATATTCCTTTGCTTGTTTGTTTGAAGCAAGGGTCTCATGTACCTCAGGCTGTGTTCACATTTGTTGTGTGGCTGAGACTGCATCAGCGTTTGTAGCTTAGAGTTTGTTCTTAGCATTTGAATTTTCTTTTCTTGCCGGAATAAACTAAAGCCAGGTAGTGCTGGTGCATGCCTTAGATTTCAGTAGTCAGGAGGCAGAGGCAGGCAGATCTCTGAGTCCGAGGCCAGCCTTTCTCATTCTCAGGATAATGCTTAACAGTTTGTTAATGAGTACATACCTCTGGAAGTAGCTTATAGAAAGTGTTTTCTAATGAGTTCGATTTTAATATTGGACTATTCTGAGGCACTGACCTCAGTTAAAACCAAAGAAATTTTAATGATGGCTGTAAGAAAACAGAAACAAATATTAGTGTAGGTTATGATGGCACATGACTAATCCCAAGGTGAATATTTGGGAGGTCAGGTCAGAGGATCAAGACTTTAGTCATAATGTCAATAATCTGATCTGCAGGCTATCCAATATGCAACCCCTGTGAAAGGGTCCCTCCCAGCCCATAGCCATTGTATTAGTTGGTTGTTTTTTAGAAAGATTCAAAAGAAATGGTGGGTCATTCTTGATTTTTCTTAATGAAGTTTTTACAGAGCTTGTAGGTTTAAGAGACTTTCAAATATATGACTTTGAAAGCCTTGCATTATGAATGGGGAGAAAATGTTTTGCAGTAGTAAACTTCAAACTGCGGAGTTGGCTCACGCCCAGCACAAGTTGAACTTTTACTAATAGAGTGTATGTAAATTGCTTGCTTTTCTTACCCTTTTCTGTAGTCTGATTTATTAACCAACTACTAAATTATGTCTTTTGAAATAATGCATTTTCATTTTAGTTTAGCTTAGTGAAACAAACTTACCTGGTTCTAAAAATAATGGCACAAATGTTAACAAAGTAATGTAAATAAATACCTGATGTAGCTGTGCTGTATATATTTTCAGAGTATTATTAAACATCATTTCATTATAATAATTGAAAGATAGAGCAAAACTTGCTTTCACTTTCTAGAACCTACCCCCTCCAATGCAGGTATATGTATGTTAATATTATTATAATATTATTCTGTGTATGTTAATTAGACCACATTCCCTACTTTTTGCTATACTTCCAACCTCCTATATCAGTTTGACTTTTGAAATTCACAAATATAAATAAGCTCATTAAAATGCTCTAAGGGCTAGAGAAATGGCTCGGTGGTTAATAGCAGTGACTGTTCTTCCAGAGGACCCAGGTTCAAATTTCAGCACCCACACAACAGCTCACAACTGTCTGTAACTCTAGTTCTAGGGGATCTGACACTCCGGCATCAATGCAAATAACTAAAGTTAAATTATATAAAAAAATGCTCTAAGCATGGGTTATAAGTTCTTATAGGGTACTTGGCTAGTATGTGTGAGGCTCTACATTTAATTCCTAGTATCCTCTCTTCCTTCAAATGGATTATAGGCTGAGAATGTAACTCAGTGCAGTGGTTGGCTGTGTGCATGAGACCTTGTGTTTAATGCACAGTAGTGCATAAAGCAAATGTGGTGCATGCTTGTAATTGCAACACCAGGATAAAAAAAGAAGGATCAAAAGTTCAAAGCCTTCTTTTTCTGCATATTGAGTTGAGGACTAGTCCCTGATATACATGAGATCCTGCCTTAAAAAAGAGGAAGAAAGCTGCATGGTGGTGGTGATGGTGCACACATTTAATCCCAGCACTCGGGAGGCGAGGCAGGTGTTTTGTTTTTTGTGTGTGTGTGTGGTTTTTTTTTTTTTTTTTTTTTTTTTTTTTTTTGCGAGTTTGAGGCCAGCCTGATCTACAGAGGGAGTGCCAGACTGAGGAGAGAGGAACTAGAGAGAT
The DNA here is from genome assembly GCF_950005125.1 of Chionomys nivalis. Lineage (NCBI taxonomy): Eukaryota > Metazoa > Chordata > Mammalia > Rodentia > Cricetidae > Chionomys > Chionomys nivalis. Next base: position 16,334,211 of record NC_080096.1, on the reverse strand, counting down.
GACTCTGAATAAGAATTGCTCTTGTAGAGAGAAAACCCAGACTTGACTCCCACCAATGACATGGAAGCTCATTATAACTCCAGTTCTAGTGAATCAAATACCTTTTCCTGGGCTTCTTGGGTAGCAGATATACATGTGGACAAAACACTCATACATATGTAACAGAAAAGGAATTGTAGTTGGCAGATAACGATGGTACAGGCATATGGTCCCAGCACTTTGGAGATGGAGGTAGAAGAATCAAGAATTCTAGATCATCCTTAGCTACGTAGTGAGCATATAAGAACTTATTTAGGAAAAGAATTAATATGGATTTTCTGTATCATAGAAGTTGAACCTTTCATGTGTGGTTGCAAGATGAGGAAATTGGCTCACTAATTAGACTACTTGTTCCAAGTAACTAAAAGTATAGATTCGAATCAGTCACCTATTACTAGATTAAGCATCAGTTGTAGCTTGCCAGGATTGTCCTGTTAACCCTGAGTGAGCTTGTACATACATTTAATTTTCTACCCAGTTATCAGTATGCTTCCCTTAGAATGTAAGTCACATTCTTTTTCTGCCCAACACATCTAGAAAAAGGTTTAAACTTCTAGGCATGGTTTAACTTAATTTGACATTATTGTCTGACTTTCCACCACCCTTCACTAAAATTGACAGCTATAGCCTTTAGGCTGCTCTTTTTTCCTTCCTTCCCTCCTTCCTTCTTTCCCTCCCTCCCTCCCTCCTTCCTTCCCTCCCTCCCTCCTTCCTTTCTTCCTTCTTTTTTTTTTTTTTTTAAATTAGAGACAGGGTCTCTCTGGGCAGTGATAAAGGGCTAGGCAAGAATAAATGATGTGCCACCAGGCATGACCATTAATAATTTTTTTGCTTTCTTACTTGCAGTGCTAGGGATTGAACCAAGGACCTTTCTTATTCGTAGGGGACACTCTATCATTGAGCTATCTACCCAGCCCCAGTGATATTTTCCACATCTTTCTGAGTACTCTTGTTTCTTTGTTAGTTATCTATGCTTTGGTCATTGTTCAGAATTTAAAGTATTGCTGTAGATGAGTTTGTAGATAGCAAATGTCTCTCATGTAAATATTAGCTTACTGTTTCATATTTGTGGCTTATAAATGTTACATCAAAAAATAGTTTTTGACCTGGGCATGTCATGCACTTCTCTAATACCCAGTACTCAGGAGGCAGAGGCAGGTGGATCTCTGAGTTGGAAACCAGCCTAGCCTACAAAGAGAGTTCCAGGACAATCAAGGCTACACAGAGAAACCTATCTTGAAAAAAAAAGGACAACAAAAAAATTGTTTTAATGTTGATGTTGGAGAAACTTCAAATTTTTGGTGTAAATGCTGACTTTTACTTTAATGTTTTTGTTATTTTATAACTAAGTTTTGTAATTTTATTTTTTCTTTGTTTATAATTAAAGAAATAACATGACTTCTTTAAATGGTAAAAAAGGAATTTTTTTCCTTACCTTACAATTAAATGTGCTTGCCAAACAGGGTAAGTACTTAGGAAGGTGGCTGAAGGAAGAGGGTTATTTAAGCACAGGAGTTGGAGGCTGGCCTGGGCAACATAATGATGCCTCATTTTCAAATAATTTCCCTTATAAAGGAATAGACCAAAGACAAGAATTTTTTTGGAAACTATTAAGGTTGCTTTTTAAATAATGACAATTTTTGTATTGAGAAAACTCATTGAAAGCCTGGTCAATTTCATATTAAAATATCATTTATGAAAATGATGAGTGTTAGTGGGGATGGCGGTTGCCTTTAATCCCAGCGCAAGGGAATTAGAGGTAGTTGGATCTCTGTGAGTTCAAGGCCTCCTGGTCTGCAGAGGGAGTTTCAAAAAACAAAGTATTTAGTGTTGTATTTCTAGAAGGTACAGACTAGCTTTTTCTTTATTTTTCTAAATAGTATCTCATTGTGTAGACCAAGCTGGCCTGTAACTCACAGAGATTTTTGAAGTTGTTATTACAGATTTTTGCAATTATCGGTTTTCATTTTATTTATAGACTTAACTTCTGTTGATAACCTTAAGGCTTTTTTGTGTTTGTTTTATTTAATTTTTGTTTTGGTTTTTTTGTATAACAGTGCTGGGGTTCTGGAACTTGCTTTGTATACCAGGCTGACCTCTAATTCACAAAGATCCGCCCGCCTCTGCCTCTAAATGAAATACTTATGTTGGGTTCTAACAAGGAAGTTTTATTTCAGGTCTTCGTAGGTAAAATCCCAAGAGACTTATATGAGGATGAGTTGGTACCCCTTTTTGAGAAGGCTGGTCCTATCTGGGATCTACGCCTCATGATGGATCCACTCTCTGGTCAGAACAGAGGATATGCGTTTATCACCTTCTGTGGGAAGGAAGCTGCCCAGGAAGCAGTTAAGCTGGTATGTGATCAATACCCACTGTCCAAGTCCTTACTGTCTGAGAAAATAAACTTCAGTTCAAAAACATATGCAGTTAACATGGTTTTATTTTCTTTAGTTTCTGCTTTTAATATCTTTATATTGACTGAGTACCATGTGATCTTTGCTTTATTTTTCCTGATTAATATTCTAAATTAACTAACAGATTGGTTAGTTAACTTAGCAATAAAAAAAAACTCAGCAGTTTTTTATTTAGTATAAAGCTAATTCAGATTTTTCTTTTAGATAAAAATGTCAGTTCTTGCTGTCAGACTTTAGGCTTGGTGCTAAGTATAATGGAGGCTAAGAAGGTTCTGCAGAACATAACTAGATGACAATGACTTTTTTAGGACTTGGTTTAGGAAATAGTGTGAATCTGTTTTGTGTCACAATCCCGCTATACCATTAAAAAAATTGTATTCTGCCGGGCGATGGTGGCGCACGCCTTTAATCCCAGCACTCGGGAGGCAGAGGCAGGCGGATCTCTGTGAGTTCGAGACCAGCCTGGTCTACAGAGCAAGTTCCAGGACAGCCACAGAGAAACCCTGTCTCGAAAAACAAAAACAAAAAATTGTATTCTAAGTCTGTCCTCTTTTGCTGTGTAATAGCCTTTTACTGTTTTCTTTTTATCCAGGGCTTGTTCCCATATTGTGCTTATTAAAGCAGCAGTTAGTTTTGCAGGTGACTTGTATTCTATCAGTGTGTTAAAGTAACAGTGTCAGTGTTCCAGATATCTGAGGGCGTATGCTAAAGGCCAGAGCAGTTCTTGTCCTTTTAGCACAGCTGTATCCTATCCATCAAATGCTTTGGTTTCATTAGTGAGGTCTGAATTAGTTCTTTCCTGCATTGGCCCCAGTTTTAATTTTTCTGGTAGATTTTTCTCTTTAAATTTGTTTATTTAATATTAAGAAAATTTCAAGTCATTATTTTCTCGTTTTTGGTAGTTTATGGGTGACTTTTAAATCATCGTTTTTAGTAAACTAATGGTATGTAATGTTAAAACATAAGAAACTAAAATTTATTTAAGAATCCATCACTACAGCCTGGTCTACAGAGCTAGTTCCAGGACAGGCTCCAAAACCACAGAGAAACCCTGTCTCGAAAAAACAAAAACAAAAACAAAAAAACCAAAAGAATCCATCACTATAGTGGATTTAAATAAAGTTATGAGTTTAAATAAAACATTTTTTATTCATAAAGTTTTGAAAGTATTTTGGTAGTTTGCAACTTTATTTAGAATTGAGGTTTGTATACAGTGTGAAACTCAAGGGTTTTTTTAAGCATTGAATAAACCTAATTGTTCCTTTTTACATATTATTGCTTTGACTGTTGCTTATCTGATTCTAATTTTATCCTCAAGGACTCTGAATAGTTTTAGGTATTCCTTCTGAGATTCTCTGGAAAAGAATTTTCAGGTAGATAAAATTGAAATATGTAGCCAGTCTAGTGGTGGTACTTGCCTTTAATCACAGCACTTGGGAGGTAGAGAGAGGCAGTTAGGTCTACAGAGTGATTTCCAGAGCTACATTAGAGAAACCCTGTCTCACCCCCCCAAAGAAAAATATTCAATGTTAAAATGAATATCTTGAGCCCCTTTTATATGGATGAATAGTAAAGGTTACAAAACCACGCTATAACTGGAGTTTGTAGCAAGTTTAAAATACACACTCATATCTCTGCAAGCTTTAGGAAGCTTGGTGAGTATTTGACCTTAATTGGGGCTCTTTAGATTAATATCAGTTGTCCTCAGTTGGGGGTGGTTTGGGGGTCTCTGGTTCTTTTCTTCTTTGCAGTGTGACAGCTATGAGATTCGCCCTGGTAAACACTTGGGAGTGTGCATTTCTGTGGCAAACAACAGACTTTTTGTTGGATCCATTCCAAAGAATAAGACTAAAGAAAACATTCTGGAAGAGTTCAGTAAAGTCACAGGTAAAACAAAAATGAATATAGAATTTGGTTTGTGTTAATCTCTTGTATTATTTATAAATAAAATGTTGCCCTCAAAGGAGATGATATCGTAAACTAAGAAAGACTCTTATATCTGAATTGCTTCCTTTCTGCTTTAATAATGGTTGGACTAAATGTGTCTAAGTATTGATGATTTCATCTAATTTCCTTTTCACTTTGTCTCTGTCGAAGCTTGGTTTTTGGCATAGCCTTTAATCTCTAGTCCTCAAGTTAAAGCTTTTTTCTCCAGTAGTTGTAGTATTAGGGAGAAGAGACTTCTCATTTCTTCCTGTTGACCTATTTTTAATTTTTAATTTTTAAAAGATTCCAATTCATGCAGTTGGTTGAGAAGTACATTTTATATCACAGATCCACATAATTAAATAAAAATAACCAGTCATGCATAGGGGTTTATGCTTGTATTCCTCGAACTTGGACGTTAGGAGTTTGTCAACAGAACTAACCCAAGAATAGTCTGGGATATATGAAGCCCTACCTTAGAAACAAAACAGAAGGCTTTATAATCTGAAAGAATTGAGTAAAATTGTATTTTGATTCATTACAAAAGATTCATCTTATTTTCTATTCCATTCCATTTCACTTGTTATGTGGGTGTTGGGGTTTTTAACTCAGGTCCTCTTGCTTTCACAGCAAGCACTCAAACCTACTGAGCCATTTCCTTAGGCAGCATTTCACTTTTTAAAAATATCTATCCTATCTATCTATTTTTGTGCTAGTCTCTAGCCTTAGCAGGCATGGAGTTTGCTATGTAGACATGGGTGGCCTTGAATTTACAGAGATTTAGCTGCCTCTCTCTCTGCCTCTGCCTCTGGAATGGTGGAATTAAAGAAGTGTGCCACCATGCCTGATTTGCATTCCACCTTTTAAATGTTGAGATGGGACCAGTGAGATGGCTCATCTGGTAAAGGTGTGCTACAGGCCTTATGGTTTGAATTCAGTCTCCAGATTACACAAATTGACAGGAGAGAACCCACTCAGGACAGTTCTTTTTTTTATTTTTTTTATTTTTTTTTATTTTCGATACAGGGTTTCTCCGTAGCTTTTGGTTTCTGTCCTGGAACTAGCTCTTGTAGGCCAGGCTGGCCTTGAACTCACAGAGATCCGCCTGCCTCTGCCTCTCGAGTGCTGGGATTAGAGGCGTGCGCCACCACCGCCCGCCCGGCTGACAGTTGTTCTTGGCTTCCACAGATGCATCCTGGCATAGGAGCATCTGTTGGTATGCCCGCAGGCATGCTCTGTTTCTCTCTCTGTCTCTTCTCTCTCCCCATCATCTCTCTTACACATATGAGAGAAAGAAAGGAAGAAATAATATTAGATTATGATTTGAAAACACTATTTTAAGTTCATGGTCTCCTCTTATAAAAACTATATTCCTTTATATTTTTGTCACCCTGTCATACTGTCTTTTCCCTTTACTTGAAGCTGTCAGTACTCTGGTTTCACCCTTTCTTTAACCTGAAGGTTGCCAATTCTCCCTCTTCTGTCCTAAATTGATTTTCTCATAGTACTTTTAAAATCTATTTAGATGACCAATCTAAGGCCAAACTTCATTTATCCAGAATAGAGCTGGCTCTTTTCTTCAGACCTTCTGCTCACTCTGAAACCTCAATTTCCAGTGCTCATTTTGTATTGGTCAATTGCTTTATTGACTGTTTATATAGCAGTTCCTCCTCTGTTCATGTCCTTTTACTTATTTCTCCAGCATGTACTTATTAAACTACCTGCTAAACATTGGGATACAGTGGTGGATAAGAAATCTATTCTTTGCTATTCTTTGCCTTTATAGGGCCTACATCTGGGAAAAGACTTAAGACCAAAAAATTAAAGAGAAATATTTCCAGATTGTTGGAAAATACTATAAAAGGGAAAATACAAAGTATTTAACTACAAAATATCTAATATGTTTCCGTGGTTAGCATTTCTGATAAGATGTTATTTCAGTCAAACCTGAAAACTCAAGTATACTGCTTACAAAGAACAGAGTACATTCCAAAAGAGTAACATGTATCAAGTGTCTCAGTCAAGAAATAACTTTTTTTAGCTGGGCGGTGGTGGCGCACGCCTTTAATCCCAGCACTTGGGAGGCAGAGGCAGGCGGATCTCTGGGAGTTCGAGACCAGCCTGGTCTACAAGAGCTAGTTCCAGGACAGGCTCCAAAACCACAGAGAAACCCTGTCTCGAAGAAAAAAAAAAAAAATTTTTTTTTAAAAACTGTATATATGTTGTTAGTCCCAAGGGTCACTTCTGTCCCTTTCAAGGGGAATGTTAACCTTCTCTCCTTCCATAAAACACAAGAAATAACTTGTTCTATTAAAGTAACTGATAGGAAGCTAATGTTTGTTTAAAGATAATTTAAAGCACAATTATATGAGATATAGTAGACAGGATTCTATTAGACCATGTAAGAAGTTTGTATTTTATTGTATACATAATAAAAAGGTATTTGAAAGTCTTATGCATGGAATTTTATTGCATACGGAATGAAAAGGTGTTTGGAGGTTTTATGCATGGAATAACAGATGTTTCATCTTTGCAGAGTGCTTTTTCTATTGTACTGTGGATAAGGGCTTAGAGCTTAGCAGGATTAGTAGTATGTTAGAGAGAAGCGTGGACCAGGGCAGTAGTGAGGTGGGAGAAAATAAATGTGATGGATTTGGATCGTAGAGATGAAATAAAGGGGATGAGTATTATTTTTTTACTGACTTGAGGACTTAGCTGATAATGGATGATCGTTTATTAGGTAGGGAAAATAGATTTTCGGTGTAGGTGTGCTGTTTGGACACGTGAAATTTGTCCAAGACATTTTAAGCAGCTCATCCACCTTGGTCTCAGAGAAATCTAATCTAGAAAAAAATTGAAACATTTGTTTATAAGGGTGTATAAAGTACTTGGCTAGGTCATATGACCTAGACAGCAAAGGAAAGGACTAAGCTTAGAGGGAGTAGACACAGATAATTGCTGATCATCTTTTTTCATGATAAAAATAGTAGCTATTTGGTTGGGTACAAGAAAGTTTCTTATGTTTTGTTTGCTTTTTGTCTGATTAGTTGTTGAAAGTTAGTTCTCTTGCATTTATGTGAGTAATTGGAGTCTTGAGGTCCTGATAGTGCCTTTATAAATTATGAAGTCATGTTTTATCATTAATTGCATAACTTCATAGTAGTTGAATCTACTTTAATAACTATAAAGTTAATAGAGAATACGTAATACTGTCCCGAACCCTGCATCGAATAATGCTGATCTAATGTTTACTACTGTGAGGCTTCAATTTTTTTTTTTTTTGCTCATTGGCAAGTGGATTTAGGTCTGCCTAATCGCTAGACGTGTGGTGGATGCTTTTGGCTTATATATCTGGCTGTTGGTTTAACAGAGGGTTTGGTGGACGTTATTCTCTATCATCAACCCGATGACAAAAAGAAGAATCGGGGGTTCTGCTTCCTTGAATATGAGGATCACAAGTCAGCAGCACAAGCCAGACGCCGGCTGATGAGTGGAAAAGTAAAAGTGTGGGGAAATGTAGTTACAGTTGAATGGGCTGACCCTGTGGAAGAACCAGATCCAGAAGTCATGGCTAAGGTAAATACAGCTGCTTGGGGCTGGGAGTAGGTTACCATTTTAGTTTCATAGTCAAAGCTCAAACTTTGTGCATGTGAAAGTAAATACAAATTGCTCTTTACTGTAATTGTTTAGAAAAGCAAAAAGTTTGTCTAAGACAAAAGCCTGTCTTACTTAGCTTCTGGTTAGCTTCCTCCAGATCAGATATGTCAAAAGAACTGAAGTCCAGTTTCTTCAAACAAGTATTTCATATACACTGAGCATTTATTTAATGTTAGCACCATGAAAAATAGCAATACATTGGCCAAAAGTAGTTTTTTTTTCCTTTTTTGTACAATTTCCCTATTTAGCTCAGACTGACCTGGAACTTACTGTGTAGCCCAGGTCAGCTTTTTTTTCTTATGTGCATTGGCATTTTGCCTGCGTGTGTGTGTGTGTGTGTGTGTGTGTGTGTGTGTGTGTTATATCCCCTGCATTTGGGGTTACAGTCAGCCATGAGCTGCCAGGTCCTCTGGAAGAGCAGCCAGTGCTCTTAACCACTGAGCTATCACTCCAGCCCCTCTCAGGTCAGCTTCTAACTCAGTCCTCTTGCCCAGACTTCTGAGTGCTGGTAGTATAGACACATAGGCACGAACCAGCTCACGCTATGACTTTTGTTACATTAATGTGAATTGTGCCTTATTTATATTTATAGTTAATTTATTTTAATATATCCAGTCCCCCCCCCCATGAAAAAAGACAAAAGATGCTTGTTGATATCTAATCGTGGCAAGATAGACTCGACAGATCCTACAAAGAGCCAGTCTCAATTTCCTCATTGTCAGATCTTTGCTTGGGGGTCCTGGTTCTTAGACTATAATTTTTGGATGACTCTTGGGACTGAAGGGCATTCATCTGCTGCTTACAGTGAGTTTGTGTATTTCAGTTATGGCTCTTTCCTCAGGGGCAACTTTATCACTGACTATAATGTGTTTGGATATTCATGAATGAATTTTTTTTTTTGTTTTGAGCCCCCCCCCCCCTAATTATTCCAGATTTTAAAGAGGCAGATGTTCCCCTCTGTCTAGTTTGTAGACTCTGGTCTATGTTAGTATGGTGTAGTATCTTTGTATGCAAAAATTGTTGAGGGGTTGAGCAGAGGTGATCCAGAGAGGTTCTCAAGAGTTCTGCTTCATGTTTTTTGTCTTACATTCCTTGAGTAGATGAGTATCCAGGAAATGGAGTAGGAATCTAAAATAGTCCTGATTGTCCGGTCAAATGTCCATCCTCCTGCCTGTCAGGCCTGCCTGCCTTCCTTACTTCCTCTTGCTTAATTTCAGTCTTTGTTGTTTCTTCTAGTATATTGTGGCTTTGTGCTAACTACTGAATCTTGGATGACTTGTGTTTTATTTGGGTTGGATAAATGTCTTAAACTACACTGTAGCTACCTATACACACAAAGCATATCCTCTTCTGTTTTTTTAAAAATAAAAATATCTAAAAAAATGTGTATTATGCATTGGGAATACTAAAATTTCTCAGAGATCTCAAGACAGAACTAGTAATTTTGTTTTACACTGAATCCTGCTAAACTTCCAATTGGAAGTTCAAAATAAACCCTCCGACCCCACCACCCACCAGAAAATGGTGAGATTTTAACCTTATAACTGTTGTCTTCTGGTTCAAAATAGGGTTTAGAAGCCCTGGGCTCCACCCCCGATACCAAATAAAAGTGGGTATGGTAGTAGTATACTTGGTTGGTAAAGCTATTAAGGTAAGAAGCTTAGGCTGTTGTTGGCCACATAGGTAGTTTTGAGACCCTGTCTTAAACAAAAGAAACCTCCCAAAATTTGTGAAAAATGAAAAGGCTTCAGAGTGGTAAGGAAGCCTCTGTTAACTTGGAATTGAGTCAAATCGAGATCTTGCTTCCTTTCTAACTTAAAGCTTATGTGCTTTGGTAAAGCTCTTTTACTCACTAGTCTCACAACTTAACCTTTTTGGCAAGGTGGGTCAGCTTTATAGTCAACTGAAACCTAAATGTAACTCTTACAGGTACCCTTTTTCTTACTGAATATGTTTAATTTAGTATTTAAGCTATATTTTCACAGTGCTTAGCAAGTGCTATCTATACAAATGAAATATACTTTAGAACTCTGTCGAACAGTTTTTAAGTGCAATTCCAAGCTTGTTTATGTGCTGCAGACCAGACCTACAGCCTCATACATGTAGCTTCATTAAGAGTGAGGCAAGCACTCTGCCACTAAGTTAGTTTACACTTCAGTCCAAGTCCAAGGAGTAGCTTTTTTTTTTTTTTTTCTTTTCAAAAGCCAGTGGAAGCCTGTCTAGTCTAGAGGCTAGAGCTCAGTCTGAAAGTATGACAAATGTAAAGGCAAAGGTAGAGAGGTAAAAAGTATGAAAATTTTTTCCTCTTTGAATTAATCTAATCTTTCCAAATCTGTTGTTGTTTTTTGACTGTTTTTTATTTGTTTGTTTGTTTGTTTGTTTAGATAGGGTCTCTTTACATAGCCTTGGCTGTCCTAGAACTCAAGTAGACCGGGCTGGCCTCAAACACAGATTAACTCACACCTCTCTGCACTGTCCCCACCCTGCAAGTGATGTGATTAAGACACATGCTCCTATGCCTGGGCTCAAATCTTTCTGAATCACAGAACCCTTTATCTGAGGCAACAGTTTTAGTGGGTATGCTCAGTTTTTTATTTTGTTTGAATTAGTTTCCTAATTCAAGATTAAAAAAATCACACAGAAAAGTATAAACAAGTTCGCACCTACCATCATGTCTGCTATGATTTCTATAAGGTACCTACCTAGTTTTAATAATCGATAGATTACTCTTAGCATTTACTTAGACAACTATAGGCAAATAAAAGTATATGTTTTATTTAATTCTCAAATGAGTGACTGTAGGCAGCCTTTTGTGTTTATTAATCCGTATTTGCTTTATTCACCATTCTGTGTGATCAGCCCTGGGAAGATACAGCATTATTATGTGTAACACTAAAAAGTTACATGATGCTGCTAGTTAAATTAGCATGGTGGTTATTCATCTGTTGACTGCAAGTTATAGAGTTATAGCTCTGCTTCAGAGATGTGATGAGTAGGGAAAGAATGTCTCTTAGCACCCCATATATCCTGACTCTTATCAGCTCATAATAGCGTGCCCCCCCCCCACATACACAGGATTTCTCTGTAATTTTTTTTTTTTTTTTTTTTTTTTTGGTTTTTCGAGACAGGGTTTCTCTGTAATTTTGGAGCCTTTCCTGGAACTAGCTTTTGTAGACCAGGCTGGCCTGGAACTCAAAGAGATCGCCTGCCTCTGCCTCCCGATGCGCGTCTTAGTTTTTAATATCCATAGTATACTCAGCTGTAGGTAGACATTGGATTGTTTCTGATCTTCTGTTATAAGTATAGTAAGAATGTACCGTGTGTGTTGATATAGGGCAAATATATTGTAGGATAGATACTTAGGGGAAAATTAGAATCTAAAGGGTAAATGTAATTATTAAGATAGTCTCATGCTTTCCTCTGTAGCAGGTGTCCCTCATACCTGACAAAATAGTATATGATCAAACTTATATATATATATATTTTTTTTTTGTTTTGTTTTGTTTTGTTTTGTTTTTCGAGACAGGGTTTCTCTGTGGTTTTGGAGCCTGTCCTGGAACTAGCTCTTATAGACCAGGCTGGTCTCGAACTCACTGAGATCCGCCTGCCTCTGCCTCCCAAGTGCTGGGATTAAAGGCGTGCGCCACCACCGCCCGGCTTCAAACTTATATTTTTTGTTTAGTGCTGTAGGTGGTTTGTTTCTTTTACTAACTTTGTGTTTGAGTGTTTAATATATAAGGAGTTAACATGTATTTCTTTATCAATCATGTCATGAATTTTACTTATTTTTCTGTTCATTTGTTGAGCTTTTTCTTATTTTCTGATGCTTTGATGTCTCTGTGATGTAAGTTGTAGATTTCTTTTTCATTTTAATCATCTGTCTTCTGACTTTGTTTATGATGGCTTTGCCGTATAACCCTGTTCTCAGTAGTTAGTATCATTCCTTCATTTGGGTTCTAGATTTTAAGTCATAAAAGGCTGCTCCACACCATGTGACTTTTAAAACTTAATTTTTGAGATTGTATTATTTCCCCCTTCCCTGACACCAATACTTTATAAAGCAATCCCCTTTTGGTTACCTCTGATATACAACCCCCACATTACTATTTTACACTTCTGATCTGTTTATCTTGGTATATGGTGTGTAATATAGACTTTTTTTTTCTCCATTAATGCTACTCTACTCTAAATGATTTAAGCTTTGTAGTTTGTTTCTAGATTTCGTTCTTTCTCCTAAGCCCAAGTAAGTCTTTTCTTGAATAGATTTTAAATGAATATCAACAGCTTTAGGAGTCAAATGGATAAACTTGTTTTGAGGGGTACTTAGAAATTACGATAAATTTGCGAATTAGTAATAATTATGTGTTGGTGCCTAATAGATTTTGCTCAGTGATGACTATTTTGATGAGAAGTTTGTATAACTTGGTTGCTTTTTAAAAAGCTTTAGTAAAGTGGTAGCTAATGCAAAAATCATTTCTTAATGTTTCTCAGACTTTCTATGACTGTACTTTTAGACTTGGTACTTTAGAGTTGAAAAACCTAAAGCCTATGCCATGAATACAGAAGTAGTATTTTAAGGTTTAAACTAAAATTTAGGAGTGCCAATTTTGTGTATTTATTGTTGTTAGGTGAAAGTTTTATTTGTGAGAAACTTGGCTACTACGGTGACTGAAGAAATATTAGAAAAGTCATTTTCTGAATTTGGGAAACTGGAGAGAGTGAAGAAGTTGAAAGATTATGCGTTTGTTCATTTTGAAGACAGAGGAGCTGCGGTCAAGGTAGGAGCTTTGCTGATCTTGTTTTTTTTTTTTTCTTCCTTTTTTAACTATTTGTTTTCAAAATTGGTAGACACATAAAATACTTACATATTTTTTTTCTTTCAAAGGCACAAGGTTTCTCTATGTGGTTCACAAGGTTTCTGACTGTTCTAGAACTAGCTCTGTAGACCAGGCTGTCCTTGAACTCGCAGAGATCCACCTGCCTCTGCCTCCCCAGTGCTGGGATTAAAGACATGCTCCACCACTGCCTGGCTAAGATTTTAAGTTATTAGTTAATAAATTTATAAGGGTATATCTGTGTTGAGGGCATGTGCAAATGTGAGTATACAGATGCTCAGAGAAGTCCAGAAGAGGGTGCTGAGTTCACTGGAGCTGGAGTTACAGGTGGTTGTGAACTACCCAGTGAGGGAACCAAACTTGGTTCCTCTGGAAGAACATTATACTCTCCTAACCTGAGCCAGCTGCACAGCCCCATAAAGTAACTTTTTCTTTTTTTTTTTTTGTTTTGTTTTGTTTTTTTTTAAATATTTATTTATTATGTATACAATATTCTGTCTGTGTGTATGCCTGAAGGCCAGAAGAGGGCGCCAGACCTCTTTACAGATGGTTGTGAGCCACCATGTGGTTGCTGGGAATTGAACTCAGGACCTTTGGAAGAGCAGGCAATGCTCTTAACCACTGAGCCATCTCTCCAGCCCCATAAAGTAACTTTTTAAAGTGGAAATAAAGTTGGTGTTTGTATGTTGGAGTTTGTATGTTGAGTGGTTGTGTGTTTGTTACTGCAGTCTGAACCCAGAGCCTCATACATGAGGCAAGTGCTTTTCCTCTGAGCCACACCCAGTTACAGTCTTCACAATTTAGCCAAACTCTGAACTTTTAAAAATAACTAATAGTGTAACCAGGTGGTTACACTTTAATCCCAGCACTTGGGAGACAGGCAGTTGGATCTCCGAGTTTGAGTCATCCTGGTCTACAGAAGCAAGTTCCATGAACAGCCAGAGCTACACAGAGAGACCCTGTCTCGAAAAGTATGATATACTGTGTAATATCAGTTAAGTTAACTCTTCATTTCTGTTGTATTTATATTTGTTTTGTTTTTTGAGCTAGGGTTTCTCTGTGTAGCCCTGGAAGACCTGGAACTCACCATGTAGAACAAATCAGCTTTGAACTCACAGAGGGGTACACACCTGCCTCTGCACTCCCAAGTGCTGGGATCAAAGGCATACACCACAGCCCCAGCTCTTAATGGGTGAAACCTTCATTTTCTTATTCTCGTCTTTTTCCTTAGCAGGAAAATCAAAACTACTTCTGTAATCTTTTCTTTGATTGTTTGTTTGTTTTAATATGATCAGGCAAATGGGTCCAAAATACTAAGTAACCCAAACATTGTTTTTTTTCCAAATTCTCTGTTGGTGGTTGTCTTAGTTAGGGTTTCTGTTGCTGTGATATAACAGCATACCAAAAGCAACTGAGGGAAGAAAGGGATTATATCATTTTAAACTTGTAGTTCATCATCCGGGGACATCAGGGCAGGAACTCAAGTGGAAGATTGCTGCTTATTGGCTTGCTCAGCCTGCTCTTTTTTTCTCTCTCCCTCTTTTTCTCTTTATTCTTTTCTTTTTCTTTCTTTCTTTTTGTTGGTTTTTGAGACAGGGTCTCTCTGTACCTCGGGTTGTCCTGGAGCTCACTCTGTCAACCAGCCTGGCCTTTGAGTTCAACTTAAAGGGATCTGCCTACTTCTGCATCGCCCTCCCCCCTCCCCCCAGTACTGAGATTAAAGGTGTGGGCCACCACCACCTGGCAGCCTGCTTTGCTGCTTTCTTATAGTACCTAGGACCACCAGGCCAGGAGTAGCATCTTCCACAGGGAACTGGACTATCTCATAGGAAAATGCTTCACAGATTTACCCACAGGCTAATCTGGTGAGAACATTTTCTCAGTTGAGATTCCCTCTTTCTAGACAGTTGATTAACATATGCTGACATAGCACAGTGGTTTGCTATTAATTTCTGATTTGAACATTTTCCTCCTAGGCTGCTGCTTTGAAGTAGGACTTACAGAATCATTGACTACTACAGGGCTTTGTTTGTGTGCTTTCTTCTTATTTTTATAGTACTGATGATCAAACATCGCACCCCAAGCATTAGACCTTAGCTCTGTCTCTGAGTTCTAGTTCTAGTATAGCATTAATCACTTTGCTTTCTGCTGGAGTCTGTTGAAATGTTGATTATAAAATTCATAGTTAGCCGGGCGGTGGTGGCGCACGCCTTTAATCCCAGCACTTGGGAGGCAGAGGCAGGCGGATCTCTGTGAGTTCGAGGCCAGCCTGGTCTACAAGAGCTAGTTCCAGGACAGGAACCAAAAAGCTACGGAGAAACCCTGTCTCGAAAAATCAAAAAAAAAAAAAAAAAAAAAAATCATAGTTAGTGTTCAGTAGTTTTCTAATGTTTGGCTTCTTAAATTTCTAATGGTAAAGAACATGCTTGATAAATTTATATAATACTTTATGAATGTTGCTTTTGATTTGGTACTAAATAATTGGGTGAGTTAGTAGGAAATATTTGCAAGAACTCAAAATATATATAAGACCTGGTAGGATAATTCGTTAAAGAAGCCTGTGAAATTAAAAAAATTTCTAATCTAGGAACTGGGAAGAATTCTGGATGGTCAGGGCAGATAGAAGATAGGTGTTTCATTCTCTTGTTTATAGACGTTAACAATATTTGTGTTTGTGCTGTGCTGGTGGACATCAGACTCACATTTAGGCATGAGTTTTACCCCTTAGCTACAAGCCCCGAAGCAGGAAGATAAAAATTGCTTTAATTGAAGCAGTCCTGTAGCTTATTGGTAGAGTTCTGCCTAGCATGTGCAAGGCTCTGGGTTTGATATCCAGCAATTTAAAAAATAAATGTGGTTTTCTGAGCATTTGATAGTCAAAAGAAGGTGAATTTGCCGGGCGGTGGTGGAGCACGCCTTTAATCCCAGCACTTGGGAGGCAGAGGCAGGCGGATCTCTGTGAGTTTGAGACCAGCCTGGTCTACAAGAGCTAGTTCTAGGACAGGCTCCAAAACCACAGAGAAACCCTGTCTCGAAAAACCAAAAAAAAAAAAAGAAGGTGAATTTCTCTTGAGTTCGTGGCTAGCCTGGTATACATAGTTCCAGGCTAGATAGAGAAACTCTGTCTTTAAATAATGAAATGGCAGATGGAGATGGTGACTCATGCCTTTAATACTAGCACTGGGTAGGCTAGTATTAAATCCGTGTAAATTCAAGGCCATCCTGGATTACAGAGTGAGTTCCAGAACAGGAGCTGCACAGAGAAACCCTGAGGGGGGGGTTGAGTGGGAGGGAGGGAGGAAAAAGAAGAAGCAATGGTTTTGGAGGAGAGGGAAGGAGAGAGAGAAAGAACAAGCAATGGTTTTTGCTTTCTTGGTGGTTGCTTAAGGCTCTTACATTTGGTTTAGGCACAGTAAGTCCTGTGTTAGATGTGAGGGAAAATTAGACTTAGTGTCTTGCTAAATTTTACAGATAATCTTTTCATTTCCCATCCATGAAACGTCTGTCCAAGACTTGAATGTTAAATACCACATCTTTATTGAGATCTGAAGAGTTAGTTTTTGTTTGATGTGTACTGATACTAGCATTTTCCCTGGGTGTGAATTGCTTCAAGAATGAATTATTTGGGGGCTGGAGAGATGGCTTAGCTATTATTAAGAATATTGTCTGTTCTTTCAGAGGACTCAGGTTCGATTCCCAGCACCCACATGACAGCTCACAGCTGTCTGTAACTCCAGCTAAAGGAATTTTGACACCCTCATACAGGCCAAACACCAATAACAATAAAATAAAAATAAGCAATTAAAAAAAAAGAATTATTTGGAATTAAGGAGTTTGGATAAATGCAGCTTTTTTTTTTTTTTTTAAAGAAAACCTATTGTTTATTTTATGTGTATGGGTGTTTCATCCACTCGTGTGTATATGTTCTACATGTGTACCTGGTGCCCTCAGAGTTCAGAAGAGAGCATCAAATCCTCTGGAACTGGAGTTAGGGATGGTTGGAGCTACCATGTTGGTGCTGGGAATCAAATCTGGGTCCTCTGCAAGAGCAGCAAGTACTCTTTACTGCTGATCCATCTTTCCAGATTCTTTCACCTCCTAAAATATAATATTAGAATATTGCTTTTTGTTCTCAATAATAATTTGTGTAAAGCATAAGTTGAAGGAAAGTTATTTTTGGCTAGACTGCTCTTGCAACTTAAATGTTTACTAAGTAAAATGTTTTGTGGAGGCAGTGAGAAGTTTATGCCTTTTGAAGATTTAAAAACATTTTTAGTGTATAGGTATTTTGCTTGTATGTATGTCTCTGCATGACATACATGTATAGCATCCACGGAAACTAGAAAGGGGTGCCACATTGTTTAGAACTGGTGATAGAGATTCCATATTGGTGCTTAAAATTTAGCCCAGAGTTCTCAAACCTTACCCACTGAGCCATTTCTTAAGTTCCCTATATATATTACATTTTAAAATACTGTTTCTTATACAATAAACTTTTGTAATTTAGGCTATGGATGAAATGAATGGAAAAGAAATAGAAGGGGAAGAAATTGAAATTGTCTTAGCTAAGCCACCAGACAAGAAAAGGAAAGAGCGCCAAGCTGCTAGACAGGCCTCCAGAAGCACTGCGTGAGTTTATATTTTACTATTTGAACAGAGAATATGGTGGTAACAAGCTCAGATAATAAAGGCAGTATGAACGTTGAAGTAAACTAACTTGTTCCTTTTCTCCCTTCCCTCCATTGCTAGGTATGAAGATTATTATTATCACCCTCCTCCCCGAATGCCACCTCCAATGAGAGGTCGAGGTCGTGGTGGAGGGAGAGGTGGATATGGCTACCCTCCAGATTATTATGGCTATGAAGACTACTATGATGATTACTATGGTTATGATTATCACGACTATCGTGGAGGCTATGAAGATCCCTACTACGGCTATGATGATGGCTATGCAGTAAGAGGAAGAGGAGGAGGAAGGGGAGGGAGAGGTGCTCCACCACCACCAAGGGGGCGGGGAGCACCACCTCCAAGAGGTAGAGCTGGCTATTCACAGAGGGGGGCACCTTTGGGACCACCAAGAGGCTCAAGGGGTGGCAGAGGGGGTCCTGCACAACAGCAGAGAGGCCGTGGTTCTCGTGGAGCTCGGGGCAATCGAGGGGGCAATGTAGGAGGCAAGAGAAAGGCAGATGGGTACAACCAGCCTGATTCCAAACGTCGTCAGACCAACAACCAACAGAACTGGGGTTCCCAACCCATCGCTCAGCAGCCACTTCAGCAAGGTGGTGACTATTCCGGTAACTATGGTTACAATAATGACAACCAAGAATTTTATCAGGATACTTATGGGCAACAGTGGAAATAGACAAGTGAGGGCTTGAAAACGATACTGGCAAGATACGATTGGCTCTAGATCTACATTCTTCAAAACAAAATTGGCTTAACTGTTTCATCTTTAAGTAGCAGTTTGCTGCCATTTGTATTCAGCTGAAGAAATCACTATTGTGTATATACTCAAGTCTTTTTATTTTTCTTCTTTTCTAAATGCTCTTGGACATTATTGGGCTTGCAGAGTTCCCTTATTCTGGGGTCACATGCTTTTATCGTTCCAGGCTTCATTTTAGCTTCAGAACAAACTGTTAAATCATGATTTTGCAGAACCTTTGGTTTGGACAGTTCCGTTTTTGGATTTGGAATAGATTACATAGGAGTATGAAGTATGCTGTAAATAAAAGTACAAGCTAGTGCTTTGTCTTAGTAGTTTTAAGAAATTAAAGCAAACAGATTTAAGTTTCCTTGTATTGAAAATAACCTATGACTGTATGTTTTGCATTCCTAGAAGCAGGTTAACTGTGTTTTTAAATTGTTATAACTTCACACCTTTTTGAAATCTGCCCTACAAAATTTGTTTGGCTTAAACGTCAAAGCCGTGACAATTTGTTCTTTGATGTGATTGTATTTCCAATTTCTTGTTCATGTAAGATTTCAATAAAACTCAAAAATCTATTCAAAACATTACCTATTTCAAATTCAATTGTGTCCTAAAACATTATTTTATTCGTAATCCTTGAAGGAATACTGTTTTCAAAGTAGAACTGCCTATGTGAGTGATCAAATTCATGAAAAATTTCTTGTCTATTCCATCATGTATTGTGGATATCAGATTTGAGGATTATTCTAAATTCACATATTCCAAATAGCATTTCATTGATTGGTGTTCTCTCTTAATCTCTTCTAATTTTGAAATTTTATCCTTAAGACAAAACAGACTCAAAGGTTTTTGAACAGGTATTGGATAATTTTCATTAAAGCAAAATGGAACTGGGGAAGCAGACTACAATTTATTTGACCCACATTATATCAAATCAATATTTTGTGTCTGAAGACCTTATTGGCTGGATAAGTAGATACAAATACAGAGAAAACTTAGTATTTTGGTGTCACTTGCACCATGGATTAAACTTCAGTTTTAGTGTTTATGATCAGCACCCCTACTTTAGTTACTTACTGGTTTAGGACCACGATTTCTATCGCTGAGTACACTTGCTTTGGGAAGCAGTCATGCCTTACAAGAGGCTTTTAAATATCATGTAGTTGTGTCTCTGGCTTTCTGCTAAATTCTCTTTATTTTTAAATTTTTATTATGTCTGCTGGCTAAGTTTTTGCTGACCAAATATTAGCATTATCTATTTCCTTGTTTCTTTTAGAAATTAATTTATTCTAATGACTTTTTGCCAAATGAAAAGAAGAATTAAATTTTCTATTTGAAATTTTTTTCCTTTTGGTGCTGGGACTTGAACCCAGGGCTTTGCACATCACTGAGCTGAATCTCTAATCCCCCTAAAATGTTTTAAATTATAAACCACTGGGGAATTAAAATGGACTCCCTCATTTTATGCTTTGTTCCTATTTGGTGTCTTTTGTGGTTACAGTTTTAGGTATCAGAATCACACGCCATTTAATTCCTTGTCGGCACAGTCAACCATATTTTCAGTTTCATGACTTCATTTTGAATTTTAAAAATTAACAATTACTGATGAGAGCCAAGTACCACATTTTTTTTCAAAGTTTATTTATATAGGACAATAATTTAACAGGCTTTAAATAGTCTTATTTTGTAGAAATTGATAAAGGAATTATGTGGCCTGTTATAGTTATAAGTTAACATGGGTGTTACTTGGTAAGGTTTACAGTCCAGTTTTTAATTTTGCTTATGCCCATGTATATACATAAAGACAGCAGATATTCTTTAAATGCTGCTTTTAAACTTTGAAAATATAATTCAAAACCATGAGTGTAAATTAGACTTAAATCACTTTTTTTTTTCTTGGAAAGAAAAAAATGTACAAGTAAAAATTTCATTGCTAGTATTTTTTTAAATACATGTTACAGGCTAGAAAGGTGGCCCAGCAACTGCTGTCAGACCTGACTCTGAGTGTGACACACAGCTTCACACACAATTGATTTTAAAAATAGATATTAATTAGATATTAGTCATAAAATTAGGAAAGTGATTCTGAAAAAACAGTTCATTGTGCTTCTGCCAATAACCCTAAAATACAAAGTTTAGCAAATACAGTGAAGCTCAAGTTCCATTTCAAAACCCTTTAACTATATATTCTATTTTGAATTTTAAGTGGGCACTTTATTTTCTGTCCCTTTCACTAATAAAAATATATCTACAGAGATTTCCTTTAATCTTTGCTTTAAAAGTTTTTATTTCTTAAAAATCAATGACCCCATTTAAAAAAATTTGTTTTAGAGCTTTTCCTATTTGATGTCATAGTGTAGTCATAGTAGCCTTGACATTCACCAAAAACCGGTGCTCACCTTGTCATGGGCATCGGACAGATGTCAATCAAGGAAATTTGTAGATTTGCAGTAGGGAATTTTATTTATTTGTTTATTTATAAGTAAATAGTCACAGAGTATGAATTCTGAGGGATTTGACCTCCTATTTGTCTACTTTTCCATATATTTTTTTCTCCCCAACCTAGTTAATGAAGCCTGTCAGACTAAGTGTTGGGAAGTAATACCTATATTGAGGTAGGCCTCTTTGTAGGTACCCTCCTGACATTAACGAGTATATTCCTTCCCCATAATGGAATGCTAATTTTTATTTGATCACTCATTTATAGCAGTTGTTTAAATGTGTATATTTATATGAAGGCGTTCTAATTAAAAGCAAAAAGTTCTAATAAGTTGCCAGATTGCTAATTAAATTCAGATTTATCTGATCAAAAAAGATAAGGAAAATTAATTATGGTTTTAAAGTTCTTTTTTTAAAAAAAATTAGCAGATTTGTGTTTTATTTTTCTGAGTTGCAGAGATTATTCTGCAAAAGAAAGCCCAATGCTTTCTCCTAGTTAGAGATCATTTTTCTTAGGATATGAACCGTCATACAAAGGTTAGCATGCATCAAAATAAATTATGTATTTTAAATTATAGGAGAGAAGGGACATAAAATTCCACTTCTATTATAAAGCCTTATAAAATTATTCTTGAAACTCATTACATCATTTGCCTCCTGCCCATTGAATATAATCATACCTATGTTTTATTAATTGTGTATTATTTGTAAAACCAAACCCTTCCAGTAAATACTTGCTATAAGGCTATTCCTTGTTTGTTATAAAGACTTAAAAATTTATTAGAAGTTTGCCTTTCGAAGTCTACCTTTCAAAGACAATCTAACTGTACTGAGCTGTTCTCAGGACAGTTGGCTGTACTTGCTGTTTGCGTGCTGCTCTCTGATGAATTTCCTAAGTGAGCAGTGAAGAGAAAGCCTTATAGAAAGACTGCACTGGACCTGTGAATGTGTTTCTGTTTCTCTAAAATGGGAGCTTCTGTTAACTTAGGGTAGAGTTCTGAGTACACCAGTGGTCAGGTGACTGCTGGAGAGTGCAAAAGAACAAATACACGAACCAAACATGTTTACTTTTGCATTAGAAGTTGGTTGCTCAGGTCTTAACTTTTGAAATGCAAACATCAAGTTTTTAAAAAATTAGTATTGGTTAGTAATTTCATATTAATATTTAATTTGAAGTAGCTATTGGTACTCTTTCTGGAGATTTTTTCTTTTTAAAAAATCATGTTTATATGTATATATATATATATTTGTTACTGTTTTGTAATTTTGAGGTTACCAGAAGCTCTGGCTTTGTTTTGGTTTTGCTTTTTTATCATTTTCAGATGTTGTCCAGAAATCTGCAAGTGTTCTTTTCCTGTTTTAACTCCTTCCTTTTATCACCTGACTATCAGGGAAGCGAGGTTGAGGCTGCCCTGCCCTGACATGTCATGATGTCGACTTGCTAGGTGGGGTTCGCTGGGGACCATAACCAGTGGAATTGTTGGTAAGAAATTATTTTTCCTATTTCTTTTCTTTTCCTTTTTTTTTTTAAAGTTCATTAGTGGGGAATTGTGGGAAAATGCTGCCCATATCTTATAAGTAGGCAATTATGTTGGCCTTATAGAAAAATAAAGATTTAAAATAGTATTTGCATTCTCAATAGGAACATATAATAAGAACTTCACTCATTCTTAGATTAGTAGATCGGCTGGAAAGACCTACAGATGTTAATTAATGAAATATTCCCAGTTATAACTTAGAAAATAGATACTTTACAATCTAGAACATCTATTGAAGCAATCACATTTTATTTTACTGTGATTTTAGTCTCTTTGTTGTCTATTATATTTTTATTGTGTAAGTTAGCATATTAGCATGTAGGGAGGTTTATTGCGCACTAATTTTTATTGAAAATGAGAAGCTATTGCCTAGACTGGAGGGTTTAAACAGTATACTATATATTTTTATTAAACTTTTTAAAGTTTTATCAATTTAAAACAAAAGGTATTGGCTTAAAGATACATTGACAATGGTAATTTGGGATCCATAGGAAATTTATATGGCTAAAGTCTTAAGACCTTGAATGTGAACGGAAACATAAAAGTAGAGTGGAGGATGTGGCTCAGTGAGAGCTCATACTTGATATGTTTGAGGCTTTAAGTTCGGTCCTCAGCAGCGAGCTGTTCTAAATAAAACAAAAACGCTATAAGCCTGTCAACTGACAAGATTCGTAAATACTGCTAGAACTAATACTCAAAATACTAGATGATTGCTAAAGTAAAATTCTGTACTGTATGTGGCGGTGCTCACCTTAATCCCAGCACTGGGGGAGTCTGAAGAAGGAAGATTGTGAGCTCCAGTCCATTCTAGATAATGCAATGAGAATCGGGATCAGTGGTGGAGCGCTTGCCTAGAATTCCTAAGAATCTAGGTCAATAGCGAGTAGCACAAAAAATTTTTAGGCAGCAACAAAAACTTATCCCAGCTTATACTCAGGGAATTTCATGATGATTAAATATAAATCGAGGGAAATCGATTTAATAACTAGACAAAAATAATTTCAATAAAATTTTTATCACAAATTAAATATAATTATTGGTATTTAAGTCAGAAGAACTGTCTTGTTATTCTTGTGGAGCTTAACCTTCTGTTGGCAGTATCAGTACAGACAGAATCTGGTAGGTTTACATATGTGATAGTCAGTGTTGTAAGCGTAGTTCTTAGCTCTCAGTTTACTGTAGAGTGGCTAGCTGAGTATCACAAATGAAGTCATACAGAATAACTAGCAGTTTCAAGGTTGGGTTCAAGTTTTGTTTGTTTGTGCACATTTTATGCCTGTTGTGTGAGTGCTAGAAAAAAATCAGGTGTAGAACTTGAATGCTTGCACTAAAAAAGCATGGTTCTTGTGAACATTGTTGGTATTAGGAACACTCATTTTGATGAGTTTGTGTAAGTTAAGAGAAATAAAGAGAGCAAATTTATTAACCTTATGCATTTATAACAAAATACACTTAATGGGACCAGAAAGAGAAGGAGGCACTATGGAAGAACACTTAAATTGCTCAAATAAGGGCTTCCATTTCACGTAGCAGCTGTTTCAGAATCCTAGAACATTGTCTATTTTGATTTCTCACAGGTAAAGGCCAAAAGAAACAACCAAAGAAATTTCTCTGGCCTGCTAAAGAATATAGAATTGTACTTTAAAGAATCGCTACAGTGTTTAGAGTTACAGTCTCTGGCTATTTTTAGAATTGAACTGAAAATGCCTACAGACACTAGATTCCTTGTGTGCATACAGTAACATGAGCTATGTCCAAATTGGGAAATTTGCAAGACATTTTCCATTTAATCATTTTAAGAAAAACCTGCTTTTGGTACAGTGTTCATGTACCATAACTGTATTGGAATATTTGTACAATGTTAATATTTTTAATAAAATTTAACATGTTCAAAATGTTGTGTTGGTGATTTGGGTTGGGGTGTCATGGATTCAGCTGTGCAAAGCAGACTCATTAGCTGTTAAATTCAGGTTTTTATAGGAAACAGGCATTCTTCCCAAATCCAGTATTAACCTGTTTGAATAAAGCTAGTCAATGAGTGGCAATGTAGTTACTTGTACTGAGTTCCTGGGTACAGCTCTTCCTGGAGGGTACTTAGAGTACCTCGGATGAGACCTGGACTGAGTATGTCAGCCAGGAATGTTCATTACAGTCTGCCACCAGAGTTTTTCTGAGGAAATTTTAACAACCACATTAGAATTGATCTTAAGATCAATTCGAAACATCTATATGGTGTTTTCAGTATGATTTTTAGACCTTGAGCCTGTAATAAGTTGTACCACAAAGAGAGGTGGCAAGAGGGGGTATTTGACAGCTGTGTTGTCAGGTTGGGTGTGTAGTTGAGAATGCTGCCAGTGAGCAGGAAGTTCCATGTGAAGAGTTCTCTGTGTCTTCAAGTAAGTTTAGTTTCTGTTTTCATACAGCTCCCGTTCTCTTGCAGGTTACCTTGATATGGCCAGTTCTCTTCTGTTATTTTCCTTGAGGATATACTCATCCTCACCAATGGTAAAGGTGGAAGTTCTGCAGCTCACAATGGAGATTTACTTGAAGTCATACGCTCATTCCTCTTTGTACTGTGCCATTAATATAAAAAAGACTTAGGGAAGTCATGGGGGTTGAATAGTTAAAACAAATTGAGTAGCAAGGAACCCTAATATATCTCTTGAGTGAAGATAGGTGATAAGTGTGGTTATGAGAACTATAGGGCCTTCCCTGCGATCACTGGTTTTCAGTTTACTCTTTTGTTTTTTTTTCTGTTAGTTCCCAAGTCAAAAGATCACTCGGTGAGCCAGGAAGAACTGTTAGAAAAACAGACATAACCGAAGCTCTTGCAGATGTTTTCATAGGGAGGGCAGAGGCCAGGCAGGTGTGGTGCCAGGCCCTATCCTGCCTCGCTCTGAGATCAGATGTGGGCCACATTTACTCTGGTATGTCTGTAGGTCATGTCTGACTTCATTTAGTTCATTTGTAAAAGTATTTTCCTGTGCAGTTGTAATATTGATGTAGAAGAATATCTTGTACCTATATCTATCAAAATATTGCTTTTCTGTTTAGAAATTTCAGAAAAATTAGGACTATGTATAAGTATTTCTCACAAGAAACCCTGTTTTTTTTATATTTTTTATGTATACAATATTCTGTCTACATGTATGCCTGCAGGCCAGAAGAGGGCACCAGACCTCATTACAGATGGTTGTGAGCTACCATGTGGTTGCTGGGAATTGAACTCAGGACCTTTGGGAGAGCAGGCATGTCTCTAGCCCCGAAACCCTATTTTTTCAACTAATTTGCAATTCCCAGATAGAGACCTAATTTTTATTTAAACATAAATTTAAATATTAGCCCTTGAACTCAGATCTATCAGCTGCCAAGTGCAGAGATTAAAAGCACTATGCCTAGCCCCAGAAGGTGACTATTAGGGCCTGATTGTTAATAGGGCTGGGCTCTGTGATAATGATTCAGTATTGAGAGGATTTCTCTGCACAAATCCCTGGGTTTACTTCCCAGCAAGATGGGGGAAATAAGAGTCTAATAAGTCATGAAATCATACATTTAGACTCATGACATGTCTGAGGCTGACCTGGGCAGCCTGGTCAGTGTCTATATCAAAACAATTTAAACTTTACAGCTTCATTCTTTTCAAATCACATGAGTTGATCATCTGAAAACTCAGCTCCACAGCTGCAGCACCATTGGGAAGGACTCAGCCTAGAGTTCCTAGCTATGCAGAGGGGGAAGCAGTGTCCTGAATGGAAAGGGACTGCATCATTTGAGGTCTCATAATAGTCCCCAGAGGGCTTTGTCTCTGCCATGGAGATTAGTTTTATGCTGTGCCAAGAATCCTGTAAGTCTGGAAATTTCAGTTCTTTAGATTTTTAAATAGATTAAACAAAATATACTTCAAGAACTTTTTATTTTCTGTTTAAAATTTTGGGCTTTAGGAGCTGGAGAGATGGCTCAGTGGTCAAGAGCACTGGCTGTTCTTTCAGAGGACCCAGGTTCAATTCCCAGCACCCACATGGCAGCTCACAACTGTCTGTAACTCCAGTTCCAAGAGATCTGATACCTTCATACCAATACATATAAATAAGTTATTTTCTTTTTAAATTAGTCTTTAAAAGGAAATGTGTTTTTCATTGCTCAAAACATTATCCTAACAAGTCCTGTCATTGAACCTGTAATAATGGGGCTTATTTATTTTACTTTTGTTAAAATACCTCAGTTGGTTTGATCAGAAGAACTTAAATCCCCTCCCAGCAAATCATGGTAAAACTCAAAGATTTTGAGCCAGGCAGTATTGGCTCACACCTTTAATCCTAGCACTCAAAGGTGGAGACAGATCTCTGTGAGTTCAAGGTCAGCTTGTTGGTCTAGAGTGAGCTCTAGGACAGATAGGACTACCCTATAGTAGTCCTACAGAGAAACCCTGTAATAAAAAAACAAAACAAAATGCATTGGTGTGCCTCCTGGTTGGCAGCAAAGTCCTGTTGATGCAGTGTTCTGGAAGCTACGCCAGGAGGATCAAAGTCTGAGGCTATACAGGGAGACTGCACCCTTCAGATACAAAGAATAGTAAATTTTGCTGCTGAGTTTCATGTTGATGTTGTGAAGAGTATTGTAGTTGTGTTCATGCATTGAAATTATTTGTTTAGTTTTTCTAAATGGAAAAAGTGCTGAATGAGCCCATTTGTTGTATATATCAAAATGATGACTGTGTCATCCCAGCTACACTAGAAATTGGGCAGGAGGACTAACGTTTTGAAGCCAGCTTGAGCAATATATAAAGACTGCTTCTTAAAGCCCTTAGAAGGAACAGTGGGGGTAATTAACTGTTTGGAGTTGTTTAGGTCCAGTTCATCTCTCCTCAAACTGGTGTGTATGGAAACCTCTTAGGAGTTTTTCAATTTTCTCTTTTTCTCAGGCTCCATTTCTCACTCTAATGATGGACTTCTGGTTGATTTTTCTGTCTTGACCTCCTTATTGATGGGGTTTTGTTGAGGTGATTTATTAGCTCTGAGGTGAGGCAAGAATCTTCTGTTTCATCATCTCCTAGGTGATGCCAGGGTCCTGATTGTCTCACATTTCAGGGAATTAACAAAAGAAGACCTTAGTAGAGGAACTACCAACAACTCATTGATGGGTGTTATTTTTATTTTTGTTTTTTGAGGCAGAGTTTCTCTGTAGCTCTGGCTGTCCTGTAATTTGTAGACCAGGCTGGCCTTGATCTTAGAGACTAGCCTGCCTCTGCTGGGACCATAAGTGTGTGCTACCACTCCCAGCTTACTATTATTGAAAGTCTTATTTTGTAGCCCTGACTGGCCTGAGCTCATTGTGTATATATTATTCTGGCTTCAAAATCACAAATATCAGCCTGATCCTGAGTGTTGAAATTAGTGGTTATTCATTCATCATTCATTCATTCATTCATTCATCATTCATTTGTTGTTTTTTAAAGAGTATGGTCAAGTTTTAGAACTTGGTTGTACAGGCTTTGGTTTGCCATCTAGCAACACAAAACACTGTGGTAAAAGACTTCAGTAGTGCTTGGAGTGCCAAGGAGGGGATAAGGAAATAGATGAGATAATTTTAATATTTTTAGGGGTTGTTAGAAAATAAGACCACCAAGGCAGAGTCACTGAATGTTGTTTAGGTGTGGGGTCAGGAGGCAGGCTCAGGAGTTACTGAAGGTGGTCAAGACTTAGAATAGGGGTGTTGACTGGTTAACAGGAAGATGATTGCAGGTTGGTTGTTCTTGAGATCTGTCTTTGACCCTAAAAGAGGCAGAGCAGAGTAAAGCTGACTAAAGGGGGAACAAATACTCTGTTTCCTTTTCATGGCAAGTATTTTTTAGTGATAGGTTGATAACTACTATGAGTTCTATGTACCACCGTCTGCTAAGTGGATGTTTTACAGGACGGGAAGGTAGGTTTTGTATATAAGCAACTCAGAGATGGAAGGTAAGTAAAAAAGTATTTAATAGCTAGTGGCCACCAGCCTTCTAAATGTTTGAAGTGACAAAACTGAAATGTGCACCTTGACTCCCAAGTACACCTGTGCTTTTATTTTGATATGGGTATAGCCTAGGCTGGATTTGGACTAGCCCTGTAGCATAGACTAGCTTTGAACACTGATCATTCTGCCTCCAGTTCTGAAGCCCTGAGGTCACAGGCATGAGCCACTCTATACCATTGCACAGCTTTAAGTTACTAGATTAGAAGTAAACAAGAAATAAATAATAAATTTTATATTTACTTTATATCGTATGCATATTAAAGCAACCCTAATTCAAATTTAAAGTGAAATAGGCTGGGGGTATGATTAAGTGGTAGAATACGTGCTTGGTATCATATACAATCCTTAGAGCCTATCTTATACCAAAGAAAGATGAAGAAAACGGGTAAAGTAGTTCTATCATTTACTTTAGCCGGACATGGTGGCTCATGTCTTTAATTCAGACACTCAGAAGGCAGAGGCAGGTGGATGTCTGTGAGTTCAAGACTAACCTGATCTACAGAGCAAGTGCCAAGACAGCCATGGATACACAGAGAAACCTTGTCTTGAAAAAATAAATTAGTTCAAAGTATTGTTAGATTTTGGTCTGTAAGAAACCAGTTTGGAGCTGGAAATGTCACTCATCGGTAGAGTTTGTCTATGTACACTAGGCTAGGGTTTGATTGAGAAACTCAAGAAAAACAAGGGAAAAAAGGAAGCTCTTTTTTCCTAGGCAAGTGGCAAGCTTATAATTGATTTGGAAAAGAAAGCTCCTTTCTATCTATCTATCTATCTATCTATCTATCTATCTATCTATCTATCTATCTATCTATCTATCTATCTATCATAGGCCTCTGTGTCTGTGTACCACATGAGTTCCTAGTACCCTCGAGGCCAGCCTGGTCTACAAGAACTAGTTCCAGGACAGGCTCCAAAGCCACAGAGAAAACCTGTCTCGAAAAACAAACAAAAAAATTCATCCCTGAAATAGTGTGTGGAGAACCTAGTTTAAAAATCAGTGTGAAGAACAGTCTTTAAAAAAATTCTGTTTCTCCCAGTCATACTATAATTGACTGTAACCCCAACCCCCAGGAGAGCAGTTAGGAGAACTAAAGGTTAGAAGCCAGCTGGTATTCTGTACACAGTTGAAGGTTGGTCTTGGTTACATAGTAAGACTATCTAAAGAAAAACTATTCTCAGCCAGGCTTGGCGGTGAACACCTTTAATTCTGGCAGAGTCAGGTGAGTCTCTTGTGTTAGAGGCCAACCTGGTCTACAGAACAAGTTCCAGGTTAGCCAGGGCTATGCAGAGAGACCCTGTCTCAGGAAGAAAAAAGAAAGGCCAGCTTGGTCCACAGTGCAAGTTCCAGGACAGACACAGAGAAACTGTCTTGGAAAAATTCTAAAACAACAACAAAAAAAAAATGGTAAGTGAAAAAAGTCATGACTTTCTTTGCTATTCTAACTCATGAAAAACTGAGTAAATTAGAAAATGATTTCGAAGGGGCTGGAGTCTTAGCTCTAGTTACCTAGCTAGGCAAGAGCTGAACCCTTATATTTGCCATGCAGTCACCTTTCAGGTTACTTTTGAGTTTTTCTATGTTTAAAACGTTCATCAGACTCTGTATGTGTGTGTGTGTGTGTGTGTTGGCACTTGAACCCAAGGTTGTACATACTAGGCAAACGCCGTGTGTGTACAATTGAGTTATATTGCCAGCTCTTAGAATAGGCCTTACCATGTATGGGGTCCATTCATCCTCCTGCCTATGCCTCTTTGGTGGAGCTACGGTTACAAATGTAACCTGGGCCCACAAGGCTGCTTTGGGTTAGGGTAGATTTCTGGCTGCTAGAGGAGGACTTCATATACATGATACATCCAGTCTTTGAAAAGTCATCTTCTTCCCCCCACAGGACCTTAGGGCTAAAGGTATTTGGCTGGTAATGTGTTTGCCTACCATGCATGAACTCTTGGTTCAGAATATAGCACCTTATACATTGGGTATGGTAGTGCACATATGTAATATTGAGGAGGCTGAGATAGAAGGATCAGAAGTTTAGGGTTATTCTCAAATACATAGAGAGTTTGAGGCTAGCCTATATGTAATTTATAAGATTCTCAGAAGAGGGGGTAAAGAAAAGACTTGCATAACCTAAGCTTGAATTTATATCTTCTGCTTCATCCTCTATAGTACTGGGATGTTAGATATATAGCTGTTCTTTTAGAAATAGCATTTATATTGCAATGGTATTTTTTAAGTGTGGGGTATATGTTTGTGTGTAGCCAGGCTATCTTGAGTTTCATGGTGATACTTAAATTTAAATTTGGTAGCTGATGCCTTTAATCTTAGTACTTGGGAGGCATAAGCAAGTGGATCTCCCAGAAATTAGGGCCAGCCTGGTCTATATGGTTCTAGGCCATCCAGAGCTCCATAGTAAAACCCTGTCTAAAAACAGCTTCGTTTGGTGTCAATATACCACCCATAAGGCCTCAAGAGTCTGAGGCAGCAGTCTTTAGTTTGAGGCTAGCTTGAACTCCATGGTGACGTTTTGGCTCAAAAAACCATGGGCTGAAGATTTAATTCAGTGATAGAGTACCTGTTTATCAAGTTGAAGGCCCTGTGTGCAATGGTGGTCTTTTTCTTTGAAGTCTTAGCCTTTGGTCAGGACACTGCAGCAGCTCCAGTCACTTGCTTCTCCCATCTCTACCCCTGAGGAAAATGGAATTGCCTTTGAAAATAACCCCACTTGGACAAGTCTGTTCTTGATCACAATTTCTTGGGGCCCAAAAGCAAGGAGAAAGGGAAGAGGTTGGTAACCAGATAACCTTTGGGTGGCTCTTAGGTGGGAATTAATAGCTCTTTTGACTACAGACCTACCTCTAGTTTCAAGCTTCTCCACCCTGGAGTAATTTCCAGGAACTTGACAAAATCTTTAAAAACGAAGTAAGAATGCCTGTTAGAAGAAGTGAAGGTAAGACATTTTTCAGCAAGAAGGGTGGTGGGTAAAGGTGGAGCTCTTGACTAGAATGCTTGAAAGGAGTGAAGTGCAGCCTGCATTAGGAGATGGAGTGTATATTATGCCGGTTATGTTCTTATGTCCTTTTTGTACAGATCACTTACTAACAAAGTAAGTGTTTCATTTCTTAGTTGTGGAAGAATAGGAAGCCTGCCTGGAGGCACATTTGCAGCAAGTGCTTTGTTTCTAGGTAGCAGAAAGGACTTAATGATACTAGGACTTTTCAACAAGGACAATATCTCCAGAGGAGACCTTTGCTGTCTTTAGGCTGCAGATAAGGTTCAAGAATAGTGTTTGATCAGTGGCTTGTTCATTGAGAAGGACCTGGAAGTATTCAGTGGTAAGTATTTGCCTAGGATGTGTGAGGCCCTAGGTTCAATTCCCAGCAACATAAACACAAAAGATCATTGGAAAATAGGAAGTACAGGAAAGTGAAATGCTCAGGATATTTTTCCTGGCCTGGCTTCTTATTCTCATAACATCTCAAATGATCTTCATAAACACTGTTGCTATTTAAAGTTGCATTTCATGTGCTAAGACTTATGAAATTGAAGTTTTTAGGGCACAGTTTATATCTGACCAAGTTAGAAGACATTACGTTTAATGTGAGCATCCATTTTATCTTGGTGTTAGTAAAGACTAGTATTTAAGTTTAGTTTTGTTCTTGACTTGGACCCTGAATTTAGATCTGAATCAAATGAATTAAGGGGAAGTGTGAGGCAGAACCAACAGCTTTATTCAAAATATATCTAGATCTATTTTTTTGTTTTTAAGTCAGATTTTTGGACCTATCTCGGAACATTGAGTATTGTGTTAAAATAATAGTTGCTCAACAACAACAAAAAGGCATGGTACATGACATTGGTCCTGACACTCCTGAGGAATAGACAGGGTCCCTGTGAGCTCAAGAGCAGCCAGAGCACCACAGTGAGATCGTGTCTCAGAAAGTTAAAAAAAAAAAAAAAATAGCATTGCTCATATTTCAAATTGTTTTAAAGAACTACACACACAAATGTTTGAAGTGTGGTTAGATTATTGTAGCCAAATGAGAAACATAACTGCTGCCAATGAGAACATAACCTATGTGGGTCTTAACTACACTCTTGGGGAACACAAATATGAATAACCTAGAGTAATTTCACTTAAGAGAGTTTATTGGCTCCCTTCTCAGGATAGTTGATGTCCTTGGAATTTCTTTTTACCAGGGCCTCTATATTTCTTAGGTTTATAAACTAGGTAGGAAAACAAAAACACTCAAAATGGTTGTCTTGAACAAGGCACAGACAAATTGATTGTGCTTCTCATTGGATCTCCTCTGTATGAGGCTAAGCTTCTTGAGAAAGTGAAACAGTATTAGGGAAGATTAACCCTGATGGTGAAGGTGGAACGACCCTGTAAACTCCCAGAGCCACACTGAAGGGTAATTAACTTTGAAAGTTCAACCTTGAGGATGGGAATGTAGTTCAGTGGGTAGAGTGCTTGCCTAGCATGCATGAACCTCTGGGTTTGAACCTGATCGTTTCATAAACCTGACACAGTGGCACCTGCTTTTAGAAGGTGGAGGCAGGAGATTCAGAAGTTCACAGTGGTCCTTTGCTGCATATTAAGTTCAAAGCCAGCGTGGGCTACCTGTGTTACTGAATCCAAGAAAAATACCTTGGAAATTTCTGTTACCTGTTAAGAAATAAAATTCATGAGCTAGCATGTAGAAGTCTACTACTGCCTAGTTTCTTGACTTAATGTACCTAATCTAGGGTGTGTTTTAACCCTGCAACTAACTTTATTTTTGCCTTCTTTCCAGATACCGATTGTAACACATGTTCCCTGCCACACTGATAAGCTCTGAGCTTTTATTTGAAAGAATACTTATATACATAAGTATTCGATGTGAATATTCCGTCGAACCTGCAGACTAAAACTGAGTTCAGTGATAAATGCAGCTTTTTCTCTCACGCCTATTTAACTTTGAGCTGAGACCATCTGAAATGTGACTCACATTCTTTTTAAAGCTGAGTTCTGCCTTTTTCTTTATAAAAGTAAACGTAGTCAACATGAGCTTTGCTGTCAGAATCTAACTTAACAAAAACGGTTGATGTGTTTGATCTTCAGTTAAGAATTTTCCTGGCATTAGATGATCTATTGAGCCTAATCTTTTCTATTTAAAATTGGCTGGCTTTCCTTCCTATTTAGTGAATACCACTTCATGATATCATACGTTCTTTTGGAATACCAGCCTGGAAATGAACCATATGTTGAATGACAGACATTTTGGAGGTTTTGCGGGGTGGGTTCTAAAACCAAAACTTGGCATGGGATGCATTTTCAGTCTTTATTTTCATTGGTTCTGGTCATTAACCACCATACTTCTCTGGTCCCTCAAGTAGCTTTATATGCTAATTTTGTTTTGCCTTCCTAGCTGCTAAGATAGATAAGTCATTGCAAAGTGCACATTTTAAAATGGTTTCATCTGAGGATTGCTTCCGAGCCACTGATGGAATGTGCCTTGAGAAGGAACGTGCCATTTGGAATCAGGACCGTCCAGCAAGGATGACTGCCTGGTCGCATGGTCAGAATAATCAAACTCTTAACAGTGTTTCCCTAAAAGCAAGTCTTGACAGCCTTTGGGTTTCGTCCATCCTCCTCATTTCCATTCCCTAATAAGTGATGACCCAGTCCTGTCATTTCTGAGTATCTTGGGCAATTGAATTGTCAGTAAGTCAGTTTGCCCAACCTGTTTGAGTTATAGAAAACAAGTAGAACTTGG
This sequence comes from Chionomys nivalis, assembly GCF_950005125.1. Classification (NCBI taxonomy): domain Eukaryota; kingdom Metazoa; phylum Chordata; class Mammalia; order Rodentia; family Cricetidae; genus Chionomys; species Chionomys nivalis. The sequence continues at coordinate 16,300,166 of NC_080096.1, read as the reverse complement.
TTTGCTAACTAGCTGAACTATAAAGAGTTTTGGTTTTCAGTTTATGATTTTGTAGTATAAAGATTTTCAAATGCATTTTTCAATATTTTTCCTACATTTTACTGAGTTTATTTTTATGTTTATTTGTACCTCAGAAAGCAGCTAAATAAGCTGGGTATAATGCACACTTGTAACCTCAGCACCTGGGAGCCTAAGGCACAAGAGGTTCAGTATGAAGCTGGCCTGAGTTGAGCTACACATTGAATTCTATCTCAAATATTTTAAAGAAGAAAAATTAGTTGGAAGGAGATAAACCTTTCAAACTTAAAGCTTACACCAACGAGAAAGTTAACTTCTTTTCCGGTTTAAGTGGTTTGTACGTAAACCCTATTCCAAATCTGACAAACTAATCAACCACTTAGATGAGTCTACTAGTCCTGACCTGTTGCTCTTATCAGATTGTTTTTCCTTTACCCATTTAGCAAAATCATCAAGAGACTTAACTAGTTTATGTTTGGTCTTCATGGGACTCATACCTTGTCTCACTGACTTTTACTAAAAGAATGCAGAAGCCAGCTGTGGTGGAGTTTACCAACATCAATTAACTACTACTCAGACAGGAGGCTCCAGAGCAGCCTGGGCAGTAGAAATTCCATCTTAAAAGGGACAGAAAATTCCAGCCTAAACTGGGGAAAGGAAGGGACCAGCTGGAGGTGGGGAAGGGACTTGGGTGAGGAATTTGGGAAGGGATCGAATGGAATAAATTATAATGGTACCAATGGCTGAAGATGCCATAATAAAGCCATTACTTTGTATCTTAACCTAGGAAATTAAGAAGAAAGAAAATGTCTGCAATAGGTCTTGAGCTTGCCAGAGGGCCTTTTAGCATTAAACAACTTAAAATTCATTTCCACATACATCAAAGTGTGACTCTTCCCGATTGAAGCTGTGAGACCTCAAACTATGCCCCAGTGACTTAATTTATGTCCTTCCCTGTTTACTGTGTCTGACCTTCAAGGTTTCGGGACTGATGCTGAAGTGGAAGCCAGCCAGTGCAGACGTTTGGGGGAAATGGCATCTGAAGAATGCAAAGGGAAGTAGGAATTCATGTCTAGCCTTTCCAAACCTGCCTTCCATACTCGAGTTGATGGAATTTTCCAGCTAAGCCTTATGACTCTGTTTGATGTTCTTAGGAAAGGTATCAAGAAGGTGAGTGAACTGTTGTTGTCTTTGAAGAAAGACTGTCTCTGTATTAGAACCATACCTCTACTTTTGTAAAGTCAGGAAGCTCCTTCCTGGGCTCCACAGCCCTGCCTCTATTTGGTATATGTCATGTGCAAAGTGTAGAGTAGTCGAGCCTGCAAGTATTCTACTTTTGCCAGGCATGGTGGTGCACTGAAGCAAGAGGATTAAGAGTTCAAGGAGAGGGGCTGGAGTGATGACGTAGCAGTGGAGAGCACTTATTACAAAGGATCCGGATTCAATTCCCAGTACCCACATGGCAGCTCACAGCCATTCATAATTCCAGCTTCAGGGGTCCAGTGTCCAACTTTGGTGAGCACCAGGCATGTACATGGTATGTAGACATACATGCAAGCAAAACATCCATACATAGAAAAGTGATATAAAAAAAGTTCAGGAGGACCCTGTTGGAATGGATATTCATTTGTTTTAGTGTTCTTGGTATATACATTTTAAAATTTTTTATATTTTTGGTTGTGAGCCTAGACTTTAACGGTTGAGCCATCTCTAGTTTAATGTTCAAAGATTCCACCAGAATTACATTTGCCTTTGATGTGAACAAATACAAGTAAACTGGGGTTTTTAGTGGTTTCTGTGAACATTCATTTATTGTTTTGTAGCAAAATTACTCAAAAAAATTACTAGAAATAAGTTTGTCTTTGTGGCTCACGCCTTTAATCCCAGCATTCGGGAGGCAGAGGCAGGTGGGTCTCTGAGAGTTCCAGGACAGCCAGGTTTGTTAAACAGAGAGACTGTCTCAAAAATTTTTTAAAAAAAGAAAAGAAAAAAGAATAATAATAAAAAATGGCTAGAAATAAATGATTCCAGATTATGTATCTGTGCAGTTTGGATCCTGCAGACCTTGGAGGTAAACTAGTACAGAGTTTATGACCTTAAGGAACTCACTCTTATTCATAAAATATAGAGAGAAGTTTAAGGAATTAAAATCTGATTTAAAGGAGGGAGGCCTAAATTCCTTATTAGTATTCCATGCTAATAACTAATATGCTGACTTGATTGCATATAACACATTATAAATGGAAGATCTAAGGTGTGTTGTGATCCTAGCACTCAAGAGGCTGAGGCATGAGCATCAAGAGTTTGAAGCCAGCCTGAGACAGTCTCTCTTCTCTTCTCTTCTCTTCTCTTCTCTTCTCTTCTCTTCTCTTCTCTTCTCTTCTCTTCTCTTCTCTTCTCTTCTCTTCTCTTCTCTTCTCTTCTCTCTCTCTCTCTCTCTCTCTCTCTCTCTCTCTCTCTCTCTCTCTCTCTCACACACACACACACACACACACTCCCTATTTATGTGGGTTTATATGTGTAACATTTATTAGATCCTTCATATTTCGGGTACTACTCCAAGAGCTTTACATATAATAGTTCAGAAAAGGCAGAGATGTGCACTAACTGCCTAAGTTTATTACTGACATAGGACCAATATTGAGCTCCAGCAGGTTGGCTGCAGAACCTGCAGTCTTTTATATTTGGATGTGATAATATAAATGTAGTACCTGTGATGAGTAACCTCAAAACAGCCCAGATTCTTAATCAAATTTGTCTTGGTTTAAAAAAAAAAAAATGCCAAGCCGGGCAGTGGTGGCGCACGCCTTTAATCCCAGCACTCGGGAGGCAGAGGCAGGCGGATCTCTGTGAGTTCGAGGCCAGTCTGGTCTACAAGAGCTAGTTCCAGGACAGGAACCAAAAGCTACGGAGAAACCCTGTCTCGAAAAATCCAAAAAAAAAAAAAAAATGCCAGTTGTAATAGCACACTTTTTAAATCTCAGCACTCAGGAGGCAGAGGCAGGTGATTCTCTGTAAGTTGAAGGCCAATTTGGTCTTCATAGCAATGTCCAAGCTAGCCAGGGCTGCGCAGTGAAACCCTGTCTAAACCACACACACACACAGGAAAAAATAGTGATGAAAGTTAACGCTGCAGTAGCTTGGTGTTCAGACATTCAGTCTACATGCTAACCTTCCTTTTGCCCCAGATACAGAATTGAAAGATCTGGAACAGAAGGAGCACTTTCTGCTTAGAATGCAGACGGGGTGGAGGGTTTGGGGGGCAGGTTGTTTTCTTTTAGCTGTTAAATCATGACAGACTGTGACTGCTGAGACTTTCCCCAGTATTCTTCTAGAAACAGAGCAGACTGCAGAAGAAAAGAGAAGCCCAGGTAGGTGAGTGCCCTTGTGTTGTTTGCAGCATCACTGCGCCTCTGTCGCTGTTGTGTTGTTCTTCTGTAAATCTGATTTTAACTTTAATAAACTGCTTTCTGAAAGTCATTGGGTATCTGCCTCATTTCTACATGTTACCTGCTCCTGCCTCAGGATGGGGGGTTTAAAAATAGGGTCACAAAAAACAAACCAACTCACTGCAGGGTCCAATCAGCGCTGAAACTGCACAATTTTAAAGGAAAAGCAGAATTTGTAAAATCAGTCTAAAAATATTGGATCATACGCTTCAACCACTTGTGACAGAACAAAGAATTACCTGTATAATCCTTTCCCTCTGGAGGGGAAACAGGAAAAAAAGGAGTTTAAGGCCACCCTGGGCCACGCAGTAAGACCCTGAGTCAAAACCTTAAGTGGCTTTCCCTGCTGTGGGTAAGTCCTGGGTTCAGGCCCCAGCCCATTAAGAATAACAACTCAGCCCTAGTCAGATAGTAAGTAACTGGAGGAACAGTGTTGACCCTGGCTCACTCAGATTGCTCCTTCCTCATATGTTGCATTATGTAAATTGCCCAAGGATCTTGCTAAAATGCTATTTTTTATTCAATAGATCTGATCAACCCTTTTTTAGGACACAATAGCACATGGGCTGTACAATAAGTTCCAGGCCTGCGTAGACTTCAAAGCAGGGTCCTGTCTCAAATGCAAAACAAGTGTTATGAAATAATAATCCATATGCATACGGTTTGTTCACAATTCAATGTACTGAAATTTTGAGTGTCCATCTGTTCATTTCTTTTAGGACCATAACCAGGAGTGAGATTGTTCGATCAGATGGTAACCTCCATTTCAAGAATTAAAAACTGTGTGTGTTTCATGGTGGTGCTGGGAATTGAACCTACACCTCAGGCATTCTAGGCAGGGCTCTACCACTGAACTGCTTTCCCAGCCCTGCAAAACCTTTTTCTGGAAGAGGTTGTGGTGTTTGAATCTGCATTTTTAGCAACAGAGGGTGCAGATTAACTGACTGCAGATACCGTTCCAGCCCCTGCAGAAAAGAAACGTGGATTTGAACTGAGCTGAGCTAGTTAAATCTGATGAACCTTCTCAGTTGACTCATGTTTTAGCTCTTGTTATTCTGGGGATTGTTGTTCCTGATTTTAAACTCAGTCTGATCCCTAGAGAGAAGGAATTTCATTTTTAGTTGAAGCTGTTTTAGGTATGTGCTTTCCAGGTGTGGTGGTGTAGGCCTTTAATTTCTTGTACTCAGGAGGCAGAGGTAAGCAGATCCCTGTGAGTTCAAGGTTAGCATGGTCTACACAGAGTAAGTTCCAGGACAGCCAGGGTCATAGAAAGACCTTGTTTTCTGACCTCCACATGTGCCTGCACACACTCAGAGTAAGTTATTTTTAAAAGAATGCATCTGAGAACAACATTGAGATTATGACAGGATGTACATGCTCTATGCACCAAACTGCTGCCAACTAAGGCAAGCAGTAGAGTTAGCTTGTTATCCTGGGAAAGCATTTAGCGACCTGGGAACTCATCTTCAATGAGCTATACACATAACCTCTCTTCATGTCAACGTTTACATCACTATATAGCTATAATTACCCTTTGTTCTGGCACATACTAGAATTTATCAGGGACCTAAGTCAGTGGACTGATCCAGCTGGGTGTGGTTTGGCAGCATGAATAAATCCTTGGCGACTTTGCTATTTGTATGTGCTTCTTCACTTCTTTGAACATGACACTGGGATCCTGGAGACACTTGATTCACACAGAAACCACACAGGTGCTGTGTTAAGTCTTGGGTCTATGAAAAGGAGCGTGTTCCCTAATAATGGGCAACCGAGAATGATGGCACACACCTTTAATCCCAGTACTTGGGAAGCAGAGGCCGGAAAATCTTTATGTTTGAGGCCAACTTGTCTCCATAGTAAGTTCCAGAGCAGATGGAGAAATCCTCTCTCAAAGCTACCAAAAAGAAGTGTAATATGATAGTTGTTTTAAAATTTTTGTTAAGTATGAGAAGAGAAGTTTTTGGGTTTTGTGCCTTATTCTATTGCTGTGAAGAGACACAATGCCGAAGGTAACTCTTAATTAAAGCATTTAATTGGGGCTTAAAGTTTCAGAGGTTGAGTCAATGATCATTTTGGGGAGCATGGTTGCAGGCAGGTGCTAGAACAGTTGCTGAGAGCTACATCATGATCACCAGGCAGTGAGACCCGGCTTGCCATGGATTTGTGAAACCTCACATCCCACATCCAGTAACTCACTTCCTTCAACAAGGCTACATCTAGTCCTTTTAATCCTTTAAAATAGTTCCACTCCCTGGTTACTAAGCATTCAAATATATGAGTCTGTGATGTGGACTCTTATATAAAGCACCACAGGGTGTGTGTGTTTGTGAGAGAGAGACAGAAAGCTGGGTTTTGAACTTATGGCCGTTATATGCTGTCTACCGCTAAGCTGCATCATAGTCTTCAAAGATGAATGCTTCTCTTGAATGGCTTGTCTTGGTGCTAGAAATGAAAGGACTAGGAAACATGGATGCAAAGGTAACTCAGCCAGGTGGCATTGTGTACCTGTAACCCCACCACTTAGAAGATGGAGGCAGGACCATCGTTCAAAGCCAGCCTCAGGTACATAGTAAGTTTATAACTGGCATGACCCAAATGAGACCCAGGATCAGAAAATATGTAAATATAGGTTGACCTGTTTTTTACCCTTACCTATGTTGACAGGAAGAGGTCTTAAGGAATCTGATGATGGTTAGTGGAGGGCAACGAGGGCCAGAGTTTTTTCTTTTAGTGATTATGTGGTCATAAAAGTCCAGGGGAGCCATATTGGCCTGCTCTTTATTTTCAGAAAACAAATTACATAGGCTAATCTAAAGCACAACTATAACTTACACTTGGAAGTTGTTAGCTGGAAGATTGTCTTATGGGATGCCCTTCCAAATTACCTAGGTATATTCTCACCTCTTCAGTTCACTGCTGTGAGTTCTACACAACAAATTACCCCATCCCCAAATGTAGGAGCTTAAAGTGAATGCTTATGGTCCTATACAGTTGGTCTGCATCAAGAATCCTAGAGGGGGAAAAAAAAAAAAAGAATCCTAGAGGAAAGTTGTGTAGGGTGGAGCTATGGCTCAGTGGTTCAGGGTACTGGCTGTTGGATCTGGGTTCAATTTCCAACACCCACAAGGCAGTTCATAGCTATCTGTAACTCCACTCCCAGGCGACCCAGTGCCCTCTTCTGGTCTCTTTGGTATCAGGCACACATGTGCTACATGGTGATACATACAAGCAAAACGCATACATATCCAAACTAAAAATTTTTTACGCTAGGTGTGGTGGCACACATCTGTAATCTGAGCACTCAGGAGACAGAGACAGGTGGATCTCTGAGTTTGAGGCCAGCCTGGTCTACAGAGTGAGTTCCAGAACAGCCAAGGCTACATAGTGAGCCCGTACCCCCCCCCCAAAAAAAAACACCAAAACCCTAGTGATGTAGCTCAGTTGGTACTTACCTAGCACTGAGAAGCCCTAGGTTCTTTATAAGTTAGATGTGTTATAAATTGGATGTAGTGGCATATGCCTGTAACCCAGCCCTCAGGAGGACCCAGAGTTCAAGGTTACAGGGCTGGGTAGATGCCCTGCTTCTAGGGACAAGGGGCTAGAATACCAGTCTGAACCCTGGGACTCAAATGGTAGGAAATGAGAACCAGCTCCAGCAAGCTATCCTCTGATTCCCCATGCATGCTATGGCCCACATGCCCCTCCCACAAGCTTACAAATAATAAATGGAATAACAAAATCTGGATTAGAACTGCTACCTTCTAAGAAAAGTTTACTGAGTAAATGTGAAAATATACCCAACAGCAAAGTGTTGACTCACTAAATTACCTGAGACAAACTTGTCGTAGGATACATGTGTAAGAATATTGATAGAAGCCAGACGTGGTGTTGTGCACACCTTTAATGCCAGCACTCTGGAGACAGAGGCAGATGATAAGTTCCAGGCTAGCCTCAGGAATATGGGAAGTTAGAGACCAGTCTTGGATGAGACCTTATCTCAACCCCATCTCCCAAATAAACCAGGACTAAGGAGATGTGGTAGTAAAGTGTTAGCCTGAGGGCCGAGTCCCAGCACCACCACCTCAGAAAGCTGGGCAGACCTAGTGGCTGCAGTGACCATTCCCCTCCTGTAGTCCCAGCAGTTGGTTAGGCAGAGAAAAGGTTAATCCCTGGGGCAAGCCTCTAGTTAGACTAGCCAGAACCAGGGAGCTCGGCTCAGCAAGGATCCCACCTTAATGAAGTGGAGACCTATTGAAGAAGACATCTGATGTATTTGGACTTACACACACACATACACATGTGCCCTCCCTCCACACAAATGTGCATACATACATGTACACCCATCACACAACAGAATGAAAATGGCCTGGCATGGTGATGAAAGCCTTTAATCCCAGCACTAGAGATACAAGGGCAGTTTGAGGCTAGCCTGGCCAATATAGTAAATTCTAGGTCAGCCTGGGGTACATAGTGAGACCCTAGGGTTTTTTATTTTTATTTTAAGATTTTATTAAGTATACAGTGTTCTGCCTGCATATATGCCCTTCAGGGCAGAAGAGGGCACCAGATCTCATTGTAGATGGTTGTGAACCACCATGTGGTTGCTGGGAATTGAACTCAGGACCTCTGGAAGAGCAGCCAGTGCTCTTAACCTCTGAGCCATCTCTCCAGTCCTAAGAGATCTTTTTTAAAACATAAAAAAAAAAAGAAAAAAGTATTTGATAGTAAAATCGTTTGTAAATGTCAAAAAGTAGAACCAGGTCTGGGAAATGGCTCACTGGGTAGGACACTTGCTGCACAGGTCTGATGTCCTGGAGTTGATCACCTGCACCCATGTCTTCTGACCTCTGCACATGCCATAGTACACACACACACACACACACACACACACACACACACACACCACAAATGGAAGCCAAATTTTCAAAAGCAGGATGGTAAACTGTTCCTTTTTTTTTTTTTTTTAAGATTTAGTTATTTATTATGTATACAGTGTTTTGCCCAGAAGAGGGCACCAGATCTCATTATAGATGGTTTTGAGCTACCATGTGGTTGCTGAGAATTGAGCTCAGGTCTCTGGAAGAGCAGGCAGTGCTCTTAACTTCTGAGCCATCTCTCCAGCCCAGTGATAAACTCTTCTTTCCCACAACCTGTGCTGCATACAACATGGATGTTTGCCGGTTAGTGTTACTTTCACACAAATTTGAGTCACCTGGAAAGAGTGGATCTCAATTGAATAATTGCCTCCCTTGGATTGGCCTGTGGGCAAATCTGTGGATTTTTTTTTTTTTTTTTTTGATTAATGAATGATTCATGTGAAAGGGCCCACCCCACCCCACTGTGGGCAGTGCCATCCATCTCTAGGCCTGTATAAGTGAGGAAACTTCAGGGCTGGAGCGATGACTCAGAGGTTAAGAGCACTTGTTCTTGCAAAGGATTCAGGTTTGATTTCCACACATGGCGGCTCACAACTGTCCATAACTCCCATTGTAGGAGATCCAACATCTTCTGACCTCAGCAAGCACCAAGCACGTGAATGGTGCATAGACATACTTACAAACAAGATGCTCATACAAATACAATATATAAGTCTTTTAAAAGGATGAAAGAAAGCCGAGTCAAGTCAGCAAGTTGTATTCTTCCCTGGTATCTGCTTCAGTTCCTGTCTGTGGGCTCCTGTCTTGGCTTCCCTCAGTGATGGATTATCTGAAAGTGTTAGCTGAAATGACCCTCTGCTTCTCAAGCTGATTTTGGTCATGGTGTTTACCTCAACAGGAAAATAGCTAGGACATTGTATGTTGCTGGAGATAAACCCAGGGCTTCACGAATACAAGTGTCGTGCTGTGCCATTTGTCTGCCGTTTGCTTTGAATGAGCTGACTACAGTCATCTTAAATATTTGAGGGTGGGACTCGTCAGAATGCTTGAGGTCCTGGCACTGGATGAATCTCATAAGTAATGGTGATCCAATATGATTCCATACATGTCAAAAACTATAGAGCAAAGGCAGAAAGTGGTTGCCATCCAAGGCATACGATGTGGAAAGAGGACCCCAGAGCCTGACTTTTGTCAACATGGTTTTATAGGTATTTTTATGATTCATTAATCTATAAGTTTCATATAAGTCATTGGCATTGTTTTTATAATATTTAAAACTGGGTTATAAGGCAACCTGGTGATACAGCATGCCTGAGGTCCTGGGTCAGTCTCCAGTATCACAAGGGGGAGGAAATTTAGCTTTATAGTTAAATTTTTGTCATAAATTGTTTTCATAGTCTCAGTAAAATAGCTGGCACCCTGGTAATGTCATGGAGGGTGGCTGAGGTGACCTACCACAGGCACCCTGGTAATGTTGTGGTGGGTGGCTGAGGTGACCCACCACAGTGCTGCCTGGCGCTGGCTATAGGAGCATCTTCCCGTGCACGATCATGCGCTAAGGGTTAACGTGCCAAGAGTCATCAACCCTTGGAAACTGCACTCTTATTTTTTCTGTCTTAGATAAAAACAAGTCTGGTAAAGTTGAGTCAGGATTCAAGCATATTATATAATGGCTAACATGTTAAAATTTTGTTTGATTATTTGACTTACAGTGACCCGTTGAATCCAGCCATGTGAGCAGCTTCACCAGTGACACTTGCCCAGCTCTCAGCTGCCCTTTAGTCAGCTTTAGGCGGGCCCTGTGATTGCCTCCCTCCTCTAACAGCTGCTGCTTTAGGGCTGGAAGTGGCTGAGGAAGTCATCTCTGCCTGGGTTAGGAAAGGAACAGTCAAGGTCTGGACCACAACTGCATAGAGAGGAGGGAGCAGATGATGCTTAAGAAAGCTAAGACTCAAAGGGAGGGATTTCCCTGTCATTTAGTAAAGCTGACTGGAGACGCCAGAACCAGGCCTTCATTTAAGACGGTGCTCCACCCTCAGAGTTTTAGTTGGAAGTCTGAAAACTGGAAAGTCTTTCAGCTTCTTAGGAACATTGTAAATCTTCCTGTAAACCCTTTAAATGACCAAGGTGACTGAGTCCTCTTAAATATGAAAAGCTGGGGTGGGAACTGGGACTGGGACCTGGGTAGGTGCCTAACATGCAGTAGGTCCTAATTTGATTCTCAGCACTACAAAAAAAATAATAAAAAAATAATTAGCACCACAAAGACACTGTACATAATTAGAACACCAGTGATCATGTTGCCTGTTGTCATGAATGCCAATGAACAGAGCCAGCCATTGATTGAATTTTTAGGTTGCCCTTTATTCAGAGAGAGCCAATGATCATATCTTAGCATCTCATCATGGGCCACAGGTTTTATGGTGGAAATGAAGACAGTCATTTCAGACCTTGTTGTCTCCCATCTGCTCATACAGCAAGTCTTGTGATGTCTAAGCCGCTCTCAGTATCATCCCTGTCACCTTCCATCACTTTCTGGACTCTGGGGCTCAGTTATTTCTTGAAATACTGAGTCTAGTTTGTGTCTTCCACGATCGTTTCGGCACTCCAGCTGCTGATGTGGAGGAGAATGAACTCAGAACAAGCACTGTGTGCTAAGTTAACACACACGCACGTGCGTGCACACACACACCCCTAATACAAACTCTATAGTAGGATAGACTTTTCTCACAAATATCTGTTGGACAACTAGAAACACGGGAAGAATACAAAGAGCTAAAAGACCATGTTCTCCAAAAAAGAGAAGCAACACAAACTTGGTAGGGAAGACAAGTTAGACTGTTCTCTCTTATGGCCACCAGGAGGCGCTATTTACAAGGGTTCCGGGTTTCTAGAACAAAGTACGAACCACCTGTTTATGACATTCACAGAAAATAGGTGTTTTCAGGTTTCAAAGACTTCTCTGAAGCCCTGTCTCCACCTTGATGCTCTCCGTTCTGAACTCTGTTTGAAAGGATGAACATTAAGCCCGAAACACTCCAACTATCCATTACTAGCTGTGGGATTTTAACATTTAGTGGCCTTTTGAGCTGTGGTATTAGCTCAGTTGCTAGAGGGACTCCAAAGCATGCATGAGGTCCCAGGTCCAATTACCAGCGCTGTGTAAGCCTTTCATGATGACAGACACCTGTCATTCCAAAATTTGGGAGGTAGGGGCAAGAGAATCAGAAGTTCAAGGTCATTCCTAATTGGGGGAATTGAATGCCAGTCCGGGCTACAGGAGGCCTGACTCTGAAAGAAACAACAACAACAAAACAAAAACAAAAACCAAAAAAACCCACAACACCCTGTCTTTCTTTGGCTTAGTGGTAGAAGCCTTTCCTGGCATACACCTGACTTTAAACTCAGCCCTGCAAGAAACACCATTTATGGGGCTGGAGAGATGGCTCAGAGGTTAAGAGCACTGGCTGCTCTTCCAATAGGTCCTGAGTTCAACTCCCAGCAACCACATGGTGGCTCACAACCATCTGTAATGAGATCTGGTGCCCTCTTCTGGTGTGCAGACATCCATGCAGACAGAATGCTGTATACATAATAAATAAATAAATAAATCTAAAAAAAAAATAATAATCCCAGCACTCGGGAGGCAGAGACAGGCGGATCTCTGTGAGTTCGAGACCAGCCTGGTCTACAAGAGCTAGTTCCAGGACAGACTCAAAAACCACAGAGAAACCCTGTCTCAAAAAACCAAAAAAAAAAAAAAAAAAAGAAACACCATTTATAAACATACAAGCTTATTTCTATTTTGGAATCTTTAGTTTCCCTTCCTTCCTTCCTTTCTTTTTTTTTCTTTCCTCCCTCCCTCCCTCCCTCTCTTCCTTTCTTTTTTTTTTTTTTTTTTTTTTTTTTTGAGATAGGGTTTTTCTGTGTAGTCCTGGCTGTCCTGGAGCTCATTCTATAGACCAGGCTGCCCTCAAACTCACAGAGATCCACCTACCTCTGTCTCCTGAGTTCTGGGATTAAAGGATTGCATCACCACTGCCTAGCTAAAAGTCATTTTTTTAAAAAAAAAATATTTATTTATTATGTATACAGTATTCTGCCTGCATGTAGAAGAGGGCCCAGATCTCATTACAGATGGTTGTGAGCCACCATGTGGTTGCTGGGAATTGAACTCAGGACCTCTGGAAGAGCAGCCAGTGCTCTTAACCTCTGAGCCATCTCTCCAGCCCTAACAGTCATTTTTTAATTATACTCTGTTCTGTGGATGCTTATTTTATTTTACATAAACACACACAACAAAAATAACCAATTTTCAAACACCAAGTGACATTAGTAAGGGGGTTTTAGAAGATTCCTTTGAGTTCCTCTTACTAGCAAGACATGTTTCAATAATTTAAGCCCAATTCAATCTAAAGAAACACTTTCCTTTTTTTTTTTTTTTTCTGGCACTCTTGGTCCAGAGATCCTTTTAAAGACTTGGAATTTCCTCAGTAATAGTGTTTGTTTCATAAGAAATCCCTTTTTCAATCAGGCCTGAGTTTATGCTAATGAGGCAATTTACTAAGGGCGTTTAAGGGCGTTAACAGGCTCAGGATTCGCCGTAACCACTGCCCTCTAAAAGGGGGCTTGTCTAGAGGCTAAATTCTATAAAATTTGGACAATGACATCTGGCATATGTAACACTTCTCTTAGAGTGAAGGAACATGTTGAGGTGCTGAGAGGGTCTCTCTGGAGAGTATCATCTAAGCTCTGGCCCTCTGACCTGGCTGGATGCATTTCCTCCACTTGACTGTTACTTTTCTGAATTCCACGACACCATCTAGCAAATTATTAAAGTCAGTCCAGAAAAAATAGGGAACCGATATTTGGAACTGAAGAGACTGCGGGACCCTCACCCTGTGGGGTCTGTGCGTAGGACAGTGGCCGAACTGAGTCACTGGACACCCGGTGTCCTGTGAGACGGAGAATCAGTCACCCGTTGGTGCAGGGAAACCTTCACATTTGCTGTCAGAGGCTCTCTGAGTAAAGAAATCATTTTCGTCTACAGCAGGTGGCAGACATCAGCAATGACCCTCAAATAATTCAGCCTGTGATCAGCCATAACATTTATCTGCCAACGTAGTTCTTTTGAGTTCCAGACATCTTCTCTTTGAAATCCTTTTCAGAAGACTTGAACTTGAATTGACGTTTCTCAGACTTGATGGAGCGCAGGGCCTGGTCCTGCTGAGCATCCCACAGCTTCATGTTCTCAGCAGACTCTCTGGGTCCGTCCACAATGACTGACTTCTTAGGCACTCAGTGTTGCTCAAGGAAGGTCTACTGTCTTTGGCTAGGCAAAATTTTTAATAACTGGTCACTGTCCCCACCCTCCACCCTCCTGATGTGGTCCTTCCTACTTGCTGTGAGTTTTCTAGAAGACACTCTTGTTCCCTCCCACATGGATTAGGGAACAATGTCAGCTTCCAAAGCTGAATGTGTTGCTATGGGAACTTAAAGTTATTTAGAGTTGCAGAGCAATAGCAAGTAATCATTGAAACAACCTGAAACACTCCATAATTGTCCCCCAAGAAGAATGGGTGGAATATTTGACTCTTAGGTGAGGGAACTTCTGTGCTTTTGTCCCCGGTGGGGAACTGCTGAGTGTGGCGGTTGGGAGAAGGGAGCTTCTGGTTTGAAGATAAACCGCCTTGCTTTCCTACTTTCTGCTGCTGGTGTCCCTTATGGCTCTTATTCTCCCTCAGCTGCTTTTTCTCCCATGGAAAGTGGGGCATCAGTCTACAGCTGAAAGGGACGTGGGAGAAGCCATGTGAGTCTCTGAAGCAGGCGGTGTCTGCACATTAGCCGTCTAGATGAGGAACCAGCAGGCAGGGAGAAAACCTGTGCCTTTAGCGTGACCTTGCTACTGCTTTATGAAAGAAACCTGCACACTCACAAGCTATGCTCCGGCTGCCCTCAACATTTTTAAACTTTTATTTATTTTTATTTTATGTGTATGGGTGTTTTGCTTGCATGCATGTCCATGCCCCACTTGTGTGCCTGGCGCCCAAAGAGGCTAGAAGAAGGCATCAGATCCCCCAGAACCAGAGTTACTGACAGCTGGGAGCCTTTGTGTGGGTGCTGGGAATAGAACCAGGTCTTCTACAAAAGCAGTCTGTGCTCTTTACTGCTGAGCCATCTCTCCAGCCCTCTTCCTTAACATTTTAATCTACACACAGTCTTCAGGAGTCTAATAGTGACTAAGTTATTAACACGTATTCATGTGCTGTGTGTGGCTAGGGGCAGGGGCAGGATTCTTATGTTTGAAATGTCTTTTACGTTACTCATTCATGTGTGTGGTGGCAGGTTATAAACCCAGGGCCTCCTATTCTCTATGTCTGGTACACACTCCTTCACTAGGGCATCAAATCCATGGCCTCATGCCTCAAGCCCAGCATCCTACCATTAAACTGTCTCCCCAGCGCAGCCATTAGTCTCCTTCAACCTATGGTCATCTTCAGCCTTTTGTGTGCTGTTTTCTGGTCCTGGTGAATCTGTGATTGGGTTAAGGTCATGTCTGCATATTTACTAGGAGCCCTACAGAAGTGATTCTGGGTTCCCAGTGCTTCATATCAGAAGGTATCTTAGTAATGTTAGCTTTTTTTAAAAAAAAATTTATTTTCCTTTTATTTGCATTGGTGTTTTGTCTGCATGTCTGTGTGAGGGTGTGAGATCTTGGAGTTACAGACAGTTGTGAGCTGCCACATGGATGCTGGGAATTGAACTGAGTCCTCTGGAAGAGCAGTCAGTGTTCTTAACCGCTGAGCCATCTCTCCAGCCCCAACATTAGCTTTTTTATTTGTTTATTTGTTTGTTTATTTTGTTTGTTTGGTTTGGTTTTTTTTTTAAGACAAGGTTTCTCTGCGTAGCTGAAACTCCCTCTGTAGACTGGGTTGGCCTCAAACTCAGAGATCCTCCTCCCTTTGCCTTCTGAGTGCTGGGAGCAAAGGCTTGTGCCGCCACCACCATCCAGCTGGCAATGATGACTAATTACTTGGTTAAGATGTTGTTTCTGAGTAGGCATGGCAGTGCCTATCTGTAATTCCAGCATTCGAGAAGCCAAAACAGGAGGATAGCTACAAGTTTTTGACTAACCTAGCCTACAGCAGCAGCATTTGCTTCTCATCCGGGCTCTGGGAAGGGATGCTAAGACAAGAGGATCCTTGGGGTTCGCTGGCCAGTCCATCAGCTGAATCAGTGTGCTCCAGGTTCAGAGAGACGAAATGAGGAGATCTGGAGAGATGGCTCACTGCCGTAGAGCATATACTGCTCTTGCAGCATATCTGGATTCAGTTCCCAGATCCCACATATAGCAGGACATAACTACTTGTGACTTCACCTCCAGGGGCTGACATCTCTAGCCTCACGGCACCTGCACCCACATGCACATACACACCAATGCATAGAGTTAAAAATAAAAAATACATCTTAAAAAAAATAAGGCGAGTGGTCAATGGCAGTGAATGCTTTTAATCCCAGCATTCAGGAGGCAAAGGCAGGAGAATTTCTGAGTTCAAGGCCAGCCTAGTCTACAGGGCAAGTTCCAGGACAGTCAAGGATATACAGAGAAACCCTGTCTCAAAAGAAACAAAGGGGGAAAAAAAAACCCAAAACGAAAGGATAGTGCTTGCCAGATTGTGATTACTAAGTGAATTATAAGGGTATCTTGTTAGGTCTCATTCCTCTGCCACCTGAGATTTTTTGTATTCTTTAAGGCAGTGCTTCCCACTTCGTTTGTTCATGTCAGTGTGATGCAGGGACTCGTGCATTATTCTATAGTTTATAACCTAAGGCTGTCGCCATCATTCAGATACCATGTCACCCCAGTAACAAGCCTGTAAAACCATGTAAAGTCCAAGTTCTTCTTTCAAAGCAGTGGTGGGTCCAAACCTGAAGGTTGGATTTGGGTCTTGAAAGGTAGAAATAAAGAGGTAAGAAAAGTTTGGGTCAGTTTTCAGTAATAAAAGTAACTTATCTATTTAAGTGTATTGAAATATTAAGAAAAATAGCACAGCCAACTCAACAGTGGTTTCTAACTCAAAAGCCAGAATCAAGAAGTAATTACATGTGATTCAGGCACAATACTACACACCTGTCGTCCCAGCATTTGTTAGGTTGAGGCAGAAGAATTCAAGCTCATCGTCTGCTATGTAGTGAGTTCAAGACCAGTCTAGGATATCTGAGATCTTGTCTCAAACCCTTCTCCAACCAAAAGAAGCACACAGGACTAAGTGAACGGATGAGGGAAGAAGGCAGTTTGAAATATTACTGATACATTTAAAACTTTTTCCTGGGCACATAAAGGAGTGCTTTTGTTTTGTTTTAGTACACTCTGTAAGATGAAATTGGGCTGGGATTAGGTAAAATAACCTTGGTTTGGCTCCCAGTACTGAAGAAAAAGAAGCTTATTCTCATTGGTCCACTTCTTTTTCTCCTTTCCTCAGCAACTTTTACTAAGTATTTACTCATAGTTAACTTCAATAAGTTTATTACCAATGACCTCCTCTTTGCTATATTCTAATTGGGGAAACTGTGTTTGCAGCCTTGGCCTTGCCTTGTCCTGTTCGAGACGCTGCTGATTTAATCAGCTCTGACTGGTCCTAAGGAAACAAGTTGGACTTTCATGGTCTCTGCCTTCAAGACTCTCTTACAGCCTTCTGGTCTAATATGTGGGTTAGGAAGGCCACTTGGTGTCAGGCTAGGATTACACAGACAGACAGGAATCCACCCGAACTGAGATCCCTTATTCAAATCTGCAGCCATGCATGTCTACACATTTATATTCTCTCCGTTCCTTCCTCCAAACCTAAAGTGCAGTCTTATTTTGTAGACAAAAATAACCCTCCTGCAAGATTTTTTGTTTTGTTTTCCAAGACAAGGTTTCTCTGTGTAGCCCTGGCTGTCCTGGAACTTACTTTGTAGACTAGGTTGGCCTCAAACTCACAGAGATCTACCTGCCTCTGCCTCCCAAGTGCTGGGATTAAAGACGTATGTTTGGTTGTGCAAGATTATTTTTTGATCAGTGGGGGTGTATTATTTTCCATTATCACTGTAATAACCCGGTGACTGAACATAACACAAACTGGGCTGGGATATAGTTTACTAGTAGGATGTATATACTCAGGAGTAGATTATGTGTTTAGCATGACACAAGGCCCTGAGTGTGACTCCCAGGACACACATGCAGAGACACACACACAGACACACACCCACACACAGACACACACTCACACACAGACACACACTCACACAGACACACATCTAAGCTCTAGAAATCAGAAGTCCAAAATGCATCTCCCTGAGTCTAGGTTCTGGTAGAACTGTACTCCTGGAGGCTCCAGGAGAAATCATTTCCTTGCCTCTTCCAGCATCTAGAGACCACAGCATCCCTGGTTTGTGGCCTCTTCTAGCCTCAAGTCATTGATGGATAGATTGATGGTTAATTTTTGATTGGATTAATAAGCACCTAGGACATTAGCAAGTGTGTCTATGGGGGCTTTCTAGAGAGGATTAGCTGAAGGGAGGCCCTGAATGTGAAGGGTCCATCTCAATCCCAGACTGGGGAACGAAGGAGAAAGTCATTCTCCACATTACCTGCTCTCTGCTTTCTGAAGTCCAATATGAGCCAGTCCCTGCCGGCACGGCTGGGGCCTGCTCCTCTTACTGACCCTTCCCGATAATGGACTCTGTTCCAACAAGGTACAAAGTAAGCCTTCCCTCCCCTCTGCTGCTTCTTGTCAGATGCTCGGTCACAGTGACGTGTGTAAGGAGGTCGGTGCTGCCCACTTTACTCTTCCACCTCACTGTTTCAGGGGGCCTCTCACTGAACGTGGAACTTGACAGTTCAGCCAAGCCGCTGACCAGCAAACTCCAGGAACCTACCCGTCTCCTCCTCAGCGCTGGGATTACACATGCACACCGAGGTAATCATGGGTGCTAGAGGGCCGAACTGACAAGTCATCTCTCCAGCCCCCAATTTTGTTTCGTTTGTTCATTTTGTGTTGTTTTTGGAGACAGGGTTGTACTCTGTTGCCAAACTGTCTTTAAACCCACTATTTAGATAAGGCTGACTTCAAACTCATGACCCTCCTGCCTCAGACTCCCAAATGCTGTCCAAACTATTTTTGGTTTTCATTTCTCTTTTTGTAACACAAGGGTCAAAACAGGGCCTTGTGTATGCAGAAACTCCATTAGGTTACATCCAGCCCCAAATCTATCAACTGTAGTGAACCGATAAAGAGAAATAGCTCCTGTCTTCATGTGCAGACTCTGTCTGGCAGAGATGCTGTTGGCTTCCCCTGACTGCAGAAGAACCCGGCTTGGCTTCCATTTATGTCAATATTCATGATGCATAGTGTCTGTTATTTGGATTTTCCTTTGATTTAGTTTTAACATCTTCTGCTTTTCTCAATAATGGATTAAGGAGGATATTTAAGATGTGTCTGTTTTATATTTGAATAGGAACCATGATTTTACCCTTTTGTAAAAACGATCCTTGAACATGGGCTACTGTGTTGGTTTGACTCTCTGCAGAATGGGAAATGCCTGAGAGAAACAGTTTAAACTAGATTTTAAAAATTTATTTATTTTTGTTTTTGTGAGACAGGGTTTCTCTGTAGCTTTGGAGCCTTTCTGGAACTCACTCTGTAGACCAGGCTGGCCTTAAACTCACAGATATTCACCTGTCTCTGCCTCCTGAAAGCGGGGACTGAAGACATGTGCCATCACAGCCCGGCTTAATTATTTATTTCATGTGCATTTGTGGTTTTGCCTGCATGTATGTCTGTATGAGAGTGTTGGATACCCTAGAACTGGAGTTGCAGACAGTTATGAACTGCCATGTGGATGCTGGGAATTGAACCCAGGTCCTTGGGAAGAGCAACCAGTGCTCTTAACCATTGGGCCTTCTCCCTAGCCCCTAAACTAGATATTATGTTTTAAATGAGAGATGTCCTTGCCCCCTTTGATGGTTTGAAAGAAAATGACTCACTCCCAAAGGGAGTGGCACTATTGGGAGATCTGGTCTTGTTGGAGTAGGTGTGGTCTTGTTGGAGGAAGTATGTCATTGTGGAGATGGGCTTTGAGGTCTCACATATGCTCAAGATACCACCCAGTGTCTCAGACCACTTCCTGTTGCCTGCACGATGTAGGACTTTCAGCTACTTCTCCAGTACCATGGCTGCCTGCACACCACCATGTTCCATCATGATAATAATGGGCTGAACTCTGAATTATAAGTGAGTCATCCCAATTAAATGTTTTGCTTTGTAAGAGTTGCTGTGGTCATGGTGTCTCTTCACAGCAATAGAAACCCTGACGAAGACACCTCCCACCACACACTTTGTATTTGAACATTTATTTGGTCATCAGCTGGTGGCACCATTTTTCTTTGTCACTGCTTGTGTGTGTGTGTGTGTGTGTGTCTATGTACACATGCTTGTGCAGAGGCTGGGGGAAGAGATCGTTGTCAGGTGTCCACCTCAGTCCTGCTCCACTTTATCTTTTGATGCAGTCTTTCACTAAACCCGGAGCTCTGTAGGCTTGCTGGCCAGCTAGCCCGAGTGTTCCTGCTGTCCCTGCCTCCCCCATGCTGAGATCACAGGCATGTGCTGCTGTTTCCAGCTTTTTATATGTGTGCTGGGGGTCCAAGCTCAGGTCCTCATTAACTGACCCATATTCTCAGCCCCAAAGACACAGGATGTGGAACATATGGGGTTGGAGGGAAAGCTGGCAGAAGTAGGTTACTGAAGGCAGGCATCTGAGCAGGATAGCCTGGTCGTACTGTTGACTCATTCTGTTTCCTGATCCACCAGATGTGAACAAGCCATGATACAAGCCCCTGCTGCTATGGACTGAGCCCTCCAGCCATCACGCCTTCCTTGCTATGATGCACTGCACCTTTTGAACTGTGAGCCCAAATGAGCAGCTAGCTGCTTCTCCCGTAAGTCACTTCTGCAGGGATTTCATCGCTGTGATGAGAATAATTAATAATACGGGAGAAAGATTACTTTGATTCTGGGTTTCAGAGGCTGGCCCTGCTGTCTTATGCATCAGAGAGGGGTTGGTTGAGAAAAGCCGCTGACTTCGTGACATTTGGGAAGCAGAGAGAGAGAGAGAGAGAGAGAGAGAGAGAGAGAGCTTGCCTGTGCTAGCAGCTTCTTTACTGTATTCCGTCCCATCCCTCAGCCTCTCGGCAGCTGCCACCCACATTCTGTCTCTGGGGATGCCCTCACACCCAGAATATGCTTTCCTCATGTCCCAGGCATCTCTCACTCCAGTCAAGTTAACGCTCGAGCTCAGACTACGCAGCTGTCCCCGGGGTGCTCAGAGAGGCTGAGACCATGCTGTCTGTTTAGAGTTGGCTCTGCTTTGAAGTTTCCAAAGCTTCTAGAGACCCAGCTGAAGCGATTCTGCAGTAGGCCTGTTGGAGTGGACATATAGCCAACCACAGGGCCCAATGGCCTGGAGAGAGGACTCACACAGTAGGGCAGTGGCAGGCTGGAGCCATCTGGAAATGAACAGTACCCTGGGGGAACTGCAGTGCACAAAGAAGGCCAAGCAAACAGGCTCCGAGTTCCCGCCCTCATTCTACCAAAATGCCATCTTGGACAAGTGACATATCTTCTCCATGGACGGACATCAAACAATTACACGCCAAACAATTGCACAAAGGCAACCATGTGGTAGAAGGCATCTCATGTGGTGAGCCTTCAGGAAATGCTGGCAGATCTTATCGCCAGCACAGGCATCAAAGGTTGACACGGCACACTCTAAATGCCACCTGTCATTGCTAATATCCACTGAATCTTTCTTGGCTCGGAGGCACATGTCAACATTCATGGGTCACGTGCTGCTGTTGGGGGGAAGGGTCTGACTTATTCTGACTACCCCCGAAGTCTAAACTAACCCCAGTTGGTGGGGATTGCTGAGAAATACACAGCTAGTGAAAGAGTGACCTTAAAGATCTACTTATTTTTGTTTTATTTACATGTGTGAGAGTTACTTTATGTGCACTGTGTGCAGTGTCCACAGACGCCAGAAGAGGGCAGCAGATCACCTGAAGCTGGAGTTACAGGTGGTGGTAAGCCCCTGCCTCCAATATGGGTGCTAGGGCCTGAGCCTGGGTCTTCTGCACGAGCAGCAAGTATTCTTAAGGGAGAATCATCTCTCTCCAGCTCCCCGCCCAATACCCTGCAGAACTTTAAAAAAGATGTGGTAGTGCAACCCTGGAATCTAAGCACTCGGGAGGCAGAGGAGGGAGACAAGACAGAGCACCATGACACGGTATGTAAACAGAGGCTGTTCAGATTTGGGTGACAGCTAGGATGGGATTTATGTGTTGTACAGAATCACAGCTATGGGCATGTTATGCTGGGAACATAGGTGGGCAACATTTGTGTCTTTCTACTATATGAGATCTTTTGAATTTATTGAATGACCAAAACACACAAGCCACGTCAATTTTGCTGGTCACTGTTTACCAAATAGTCCTGATTTCTTCTCATAGTTGGCTGTACTCGCAGGCTCTTTTATTCCATCTTAGCTAGTTATGATAACGGGAAGCTCACACGTTCCGTTTCATGCACCAGTGTGAATGTAGGTTATAGACTACCAAAAATGGATTAAAGGGGCCAAGAGGCTTCAGCGTTACTGTGACCGAGGCAGAGAGCCACTGCAGTTTGGGCATAGACCTACTGCCAAGAAATCACACCCTGCTTAAACACATGGTAGCTCAGGCCAAAAGGAAAAGCTTCTGGCTTCTGAAGCCTCCCCCCAGCCTGACCCCCCCCCCCTCCAGCTTTGCCTCTCTCTCCAGCTTCCCTGGGCCCTGCTCTCTTCCTGAATTTGGTATTTCAGCCACTCTGGCCTTCTCTCAAGGCCCCAGAGGGCTTGCATATGCAATTCTCTCTGCCCAAATGCTTTTCCTCACTTCCATTAAAGCCTCCTGGTTCTTTGCCTACTTAATTCCTACCTCTCCTTCAAGTCTTGGCTCCCCCTTCACTTCTTAGCCCCAGCAGAACAATTTCCCCATGGTGCCCTCCCTGGGTGGCTGGGTGTGCCTCTCCTACACGGCACTTACTACCATCAGAGCTTAGCATGGACCTCTGTGATGATTCAGGACCTCTGCGGTTCAGGTCCTCTATGACGGTTCAGGACCTCTGTGACATTCAGATCTTCTGTGACATTCAGGACCTCTGTGACATTTAGGACCTCTGTGACGGTTCAGGCTCTTTGTGATGGTTCCTGAGGGCCCTGAGCCTGCTTCTACAATCTGTCTAGTTTTAATGCCCAACTTAGTCCCTTATGTGACTGGTTCTTGTGTCTCTAAGCAAAGACTTGGGCAGAGACACACCACTGCAGAAGAAACAGGGACCATTTATGAAGAGGTCGTGCACTTCCAGTGGGGGGCAAGTGACAGGAGCACAGGAGTCCAGGATCTCCAGCAGCCTCGCTGTGCAAAGGGCTGGTGCTTCTACACCACATGGGCCTGCTGGGTTCATTTGCATAGCACGAGGTTTTCCGAGCGTGTTCTGTCTGTTACATGCAGCCTTTTGTACAACTTCATGGGTCACATGTCTCACAAGCATCTTAAGTCTCAACACATGGGCCTTGGGGAACGTTTGTCGAAACCACAGAACTCACCGGCTAGATCAAAAGTCTCTGTACTCCTGCCATTAGGAGACAAGCCAGCGCCAATGTCAGCGGTGACAATCAGCATCCAAGCAGAGCCCTGAGCATGAAGTGGAGGGAGGAGGGAGAGGAGCTCTCCTCATCCCAGACAGAAACCACACTTCCTGAGGTTATCCCACTGCTTCAGCCTAATACAGCTCTCTCTTTTCTTCTCTAAAGATTGCACTTGTCTGTGGGGGATGGGAGGCGGCTCACAAGGCTTGTGTAGCGGTCAGGGAACTGATTCTCTCCTTCTACCACATGGCCCCTGAGGGTCAGACTTAGGCTTGACAGCAACTGTCTCTACCCACTGAGCCATCTTGTTATCCCTCTTTCCTTTCTCCCCTCAGTGCTGTGAAGAGGCACCTTGACCGCCCCAACTCTTAGAAGGAAAAGCATTTGATGGGGTGGCTTACATTTTCAGAGGTTTAGCCCACTATCGTCATGGTACGACGTGGTGGTGTGTAGGCAGACATGGTACTGGAGAAGGAGCTGAGAGTCCTACACCTCAAACCACAGGTCACAGGAAGTGATCTGAGAGTCACACTGAGTGAAACTTGAGCAAAGGATACCTCAAAGCCCACCTCCAAAGCGGCACACTTCTTCCAACAAGGCACACCTACCTCAACAAGGCCATACCTCCTAATAGTGCTGCTCCCTATGAGTTTATGGGGGCCAATTACATCCAGACTACCACACTTAGAGAGCTTTTCATGTAGCCCAGGCTAGCTTTGAACTCTCTGTGTAACCTAGGATGGCCTGCTCCTTCCACCCCTATTTCACAAGTGCTAGGATACCATTTTATGTCTGTCCCATCCTTTCAGTATTAATCGGCCCCTAACTGGGATCCTTTCTTTGAAATGTCTTAAATTCTATCTGCTCTATCCCACAGCAGAGGTTCAGAGGAGGGGGCAGGTCAAGCCAGCAGTAGGACAGGCCTTTTTAGCCAGTCGGGTTCATGGAACGATGATGGTGCCTACTGCATGGCGGGTGAGCGGGTGGGTGGGATGACATGGATGGAAATGCCGGTATTCTTTGTCTTGTTCTGTTCTCCTTGCAGAAGGGAGAGCTAAGGTCTAGGGAGGCCAATTGCTTTACATGTAAATACAATTTTTTATTACTTTTAATTAATTAATTTTGGTGGTAGGATTTTGTTAATTTTTTGGGTTGTTCGTTTTGTTTTGTTTTTGAGACAGGGATTCTCTGTATACCCCTGCCTGTCCTGGAACTTGCTTTGTAGACCAGACTAGCCTCAAACTCAGAGATCAGTGCACTGGTTTCTGACTCCCAATTGCTGGGGTTAAAAGCATGCACCACTACCACCTGTCTTAAATTAAACTTTTTTAAAAATGTATTTTGTTTTTATGTGTATGGGTGTTTTGTCTGCAGCATGTCACACATGTGCATGTCACACATGTGCAGTCCAGAAGAGGATGCTGCATCCTCTGGAACTATAGTTAGACACTATTGTGAGCAGCCATTTGGGGGGTGGGAATCAAACCCTAGTCTTCCAGAAAAGCAGCCAGTCTCTTAACTGCTGAGTCACCTCTCTGGTCTCCTTAAATTTATTTATTTATTATTATTATTATTGGTATAGAAAGTTTGTAATGGGGTGGGTGGGTATGTGCCAGTGTGTGTGTGTGTGTGTGTGTGTGTGTGATAAGAAGACCACTCTGGGGCAGTTGGTTCATGCCTTCCATGGATTCTAGAGACTGAACTCAGGGTGGTGCCTGTGGATTGAGCTCTGGTTTGCGTAGCAAGTGCTTTTACCTGTTGGACCATCTCACCAACTCCCAACCTGTATTGTCTTATAACTTCTCGACATTTGTCTGTATGCGGGTGTCAGGGGTGCACACCATGGCATGCGTGTGGAGGATTATTTCCAGGACCTGGTTCTTTCCTTCGTGCCATGTGGATCCCAGAACTGAGCCCGGTCTTGGTGGCATCGATCTTGGTGGCAAGCCTTTACCCACTGAGTCATCTTGCTAGCCCCTAAATTGCATTACCTCAAAACTAAATGTAGAACTTGCTTTTGAGACGTGTGACTTTTCAGCCTAAAGGCTGGAAGTCTAGACAGTCTTCAGCAACCCAGCTCTTTTCTCCTCTGGGAGGGCTGGACCAGAAATGTTAGCTAAAGTAGAAAGTTGTAAAACATGGTGGATTTAGTTTCCAGATCATTCCCTATGCTGGCAGCTCCAAAGAGGCAGATCAAAGAGAGGTCATGGCCAGCTCCTCACCACCTCGCCTGGCTGTATTGGTTCTGTCTCATGGTGGCTTTGATGGTGGCTTGGGAATTAGGTTAATTTGCGCATGTTGGTGGGACTGTGTGTCAAGTTAGAAAATCAGCAGGTTGTCCACCTGCTCTTCCTTCCTCGTCACCTGTAAGGAGCCTGAAGCAGGAGCATGACTTTCAGTGGCCTTGGCTTCCTTCAGTGCTGGAGCAGGGCAGATCCATCTTTGGAGCATCATGATTCCATCCTAGGTCCAGCAGGGGCTTCCTCACGAAATGCCGTACAGAACCTCACTGTGCTTCTCGTACTGACATGCTTGGCAGACAATGGCAGGGAAGGGACAAAGCAGCCTGACACACAGCTCCAGGCAGACAAGGTGAAATGGAAACAGCTGTGGCAGGGCACCTTTTTATGTCTCCTCATTAAGGAAGCTTCGTCATGCAGTGCAGGGAGAGGAGGGCAAAGCCGCTTTGGCATAGCAGGCAGGAGCTGTTATCTCCCAGCAAATAAGATTGAAAGCGGTAGTGAGCGGGGACACGGGCACACACAGAATACCAATTTCTCCCTGTGGAAGGACTGATCTTTGAGAGGAGGAAAGCTGTTTCCGGGGAGGAGTGTTGGCTTTCAGACCAGAGTTCAGTTTGGGGTGGTGTTTCTGCCTCTCTCCTCCCCATCAGCCAAGCAGGGCTCACTGTTTGCCCTGATCCGGGCTGGGGTACACTATCCTGTCTAGCTTTTCAAATGGGCTCTGAGGACTCAAACTCTGGTCTGTGAGCTAGTGTAGCGAGCGGTTTACTGGTTGAGCCTTCTCTCTAGCCTCCGAATCTATCTGTCTCTGTGTGTGTGTATATATATATATGTATATGTGTATATATATATCACTTTAAAAATAATTTTTGGTGCAGAAGTTTGAATGCAGAACCTTATACATGGTAAGCAAGTGCTCTCTTAGCTGGCATGCTCTCTGTCTCCCTCCCTTCTTCCTCTCCCTCAATTCCCTTTCCTTCCCTCTCTCTTGTTTTGTTTTGAAATAGCGTTTTACACTCTAGGCTGGCCTCAGACTCACAGCAATCCTCCTGCCTCAGATTCTCAAGTGCTGGAGCCCCTGCCTCTCTTAAAGATGATCAAAGCTGGGATCGTTGAGCAATGACAGAGTTCTTGAGTAAGAGCAGGCAAGGTGGGGCAGTGGCGGGCCCGGTGGGTCTTTGCTTTGGGAAAGGACGAGAATGCCCCTGCCGGGAGGTTCTCTCCGAAGGAGCAAGCCTGGCTCCCACCCCACTCGGTTCCTTGGTTCCCGAGGTGACCACTTATTCTGCCTTGATATTCCGTGGTACCTTCTCCAGAGACCAAATGGAATCATCTCATCTTGAATTTTGAATCTTCAAAACTGTGAGCTGAAGAAATCTCTTTCAGCCAGGTGTGGCAGTGGTGGCGCACACCTTTAATTCCAGCACTCAGGAGGCAGAGGCAGGCAGATCTCTGAGTTTGAGGCCAGCCTGGTGTGTAGAGGGAGTTCCAGAACAGCCCAGGCTACACAGAGAAACCCTGTCTTAAAAACAACAACAATAAGGAAATCTCTTTTTTGCATCACATGTTTTATTATAGTGGCAGAAGCTGGTTAACATAGTCTCCAAACAGCCTCAGGCTCCACGATACTCAGACCTAACTCTAGAGTGAGGCCAGTCTGTGTTCAGATCTTGGCTCTGCCTGTCTCCTAATTTATTTAAGATTTTAAGGGGCTGGAGAGATGGCTCAGTGGTTAAGAGCATTGCCTGCTCTTCTAAAGGTCCTGAGTTCAATTCCCAGCAACCACATGGTGGCTCACAACCATCTGTAAAGAGGTCTGGCGCCCTCTCCTGGCCTTCAGGCATACACACAGACAGAATATTGTATACATAATAAATAAATAAATAAATAAATAAATAAATAAATAAATAAATAATATTTAAAAAAAAAGATTTTAAATCTTCGGGCTGGAGAGAAGGCTCAGAGGTTAAGAGCATTGCCTGCTCTTCCAAAGGTCCTGAATTCAATTCCCAGCAACCACATGGTGGCTCACAACCATCTGTAGAGGGGTCTGGTTCCCTCTTCTGGCCTGCAGGCATACACACAGACAGAATATTGTATACATAATAAATAAACTTTAAAAAAAAAGATTTTAAATCTTCTTTAGGTCTCCATTTCCTAATTTGAAAAAAAAAAAATAAAGACCCAGGTGTGGAGACTCATGCTCCTAATCCCAGCATTCAGGATGCTGAGGCAGGAGGATTGCTGTAAGTTCTCTGCTTTTAGACAGAAGCTACTTAGGGAATACCCAGAGGGGACAGCTGAGGCTGGACAGAGAGCAGAAGGGGCAGACCTGAGTCTGGGAAGAAGCAGGGTCACACAAGTGCCGGCCAGGTCCCTGGCAGAGGCCAATGAGCTTGAGCTGCTGGCCCCTGCACTCCAGCTGTTCCCTGGATACCTAAGTTCCAGCCTCTCGCCATCCCCAAACGGGATAACAGGGAGACTGTGGAAGTCACCTGTTCCTGCCATCATTTTCTGTGTCACGCGTGGGGGACATAAGGTCTGGAAGGACGGCGACCAGATTTATTCTGTTGCTCCCCTCCCCCTCCCCCCGCCCCAGCCACTGTGCTAAGCACTTTGCAGGCAACAGTACATGAACTATGACCACATAGTGGAGGGAGTAGATGTTATTTTGTTCCCATTTCACAGATGAGAAAATGGGGGGCACAGGAAGAGAAAGGAAGTTGCTCATATGGACAAGGGCTGAGCTGGGATTTGAAGCCCAGCGATCACGATCCTGGCTCTTATGCCCTTGGGGGTGCTCACAGTCTGGTCTAGTGAGCTGTGTGGGTGAACAGACTGGGAAACAGACATTTGGGGGGAGTCTACATACTGTTCCTTAACTCCACGTGGAATGTGTTCGCTGGCATCCAGTCTCTGCTTCATGTAGGGCTTCTGGCCTCTAGTAAAATCGTGAAAAGAAGCTCTTCTGTCCTCTGTCACGACTGCACACCTGTAGTCATTGTGTCACAGACACCAATGAAAGCCCCGCCCCCCGCCCAGCATCCCTGTTCTTGCCAGGTGTAGTAGTGCACACCAACAATCCCAGCACTCGAGAGGTAGAACCAGGAAGATCAGAGTAGTCCAAGGCCAGCCTGAGTTACTTGAGATCCTGTCTCCAAAAAAAAGGTGAGGGGATCAGATATGGAAATGGGGTGTTTTAGGGTTTTTGTGGTTTGGTTTGGTTTGCAGCCCTAGAGATTGTACTTGGGGTGCTGTGCATTCAAGGCAAGCACCCTATCACTTCAGCCCCAAGTAGGGGTTCGAATCTAAACTTCCAGGCAGCTCCAGTCTGGAGACCTCTGTCCTTGGAGCCAGAAGCAATCAAGACCTTTTGTCCTCATCCTGAGTCACTGAGTGTGGCCTGGCCATAACCAGAGGGCTCACCTAACATCTTGTTCACAAAGGGGACTTGGGAGCACTTGCCTGAGGTAACAGGGAATCAGTGACAGCTCCACCGTGGAGACAGATGTGTCCTGCCTGAGAGGACATCTGTAATTTCTGTGTCAGTGGCTCCTTGCAGAGCTGGCCACAAGTTCACCAAAGGGGGCAGTCTGGAGTGAAAGTGAGCAGCAGGGGCTTTGACCACACATAAACCTTCAGTTGGATCCTGTCTCTGCCGCATCCATGCTATGCAACCTTTAAGGACATCATTTGATATCATTTGACACCCAAGTCTTGATCACCATCCTTAAGCTGAAATAACAACTGCCAGCCTCTCAGGGTGACCCCCTGAGATAGTGGAGTGGAGGAGGTGAGAGCGTGGGCTCTGGGACCAGACTGCTTGGTTGGGTCCCAGCTCCACCACACAGTGATCATTTTTTAAAAGACTTACTTTTATTTATATGTATGTGCTAGTGTGTGTGTGTGTGTGCATGCACGCGCACACACAGGCTAGCCATGTATGTGAATATATCTGTGGAGGCCAGAAGAGAGCTTCTGATCCCCTGGGGCTCAAGTCACAGACATTGTGAGGCACCCAACGTGGGTGCTAGAAATCGAACCTTGATCCTCTGTAAGAGAACACGCCCTGTTAACTCTGGAGCCATCTCTCCAGTCACAACTATTTGACTTGGGCAATCAACGGTGCTTTGGTTTCTCTGCTGCAATCAGGGGATGATCATCTGTGTCACACAGTCATGAGAACTAAAGCCGTGTTTTCCATCACATGCTCAGGAGAGAGGCCGCCACACGGTAAGCTCTCAACAAGCAGCGGCCCTACCTTGCTGAGTCTCACCACAGTGCTGTCTGCATTACTACACGACCTTGAGAGCAATCAGTACAGGACTGGTGAGAAGTGGCCTGCAAGCGGTGCCTGTTGTCTCTGCTGCCACTTCTTGCTGAGGGGATGTGGAGAGCTGGCCTGCCATCCCTGGCCCCAAGGTTCCCTAATCAAGCTGATGCCCTGTGCCCTAGAATGTAGGTCCCCCCTTCACTTCCTGGGAGCCTGACATTCTGCAGGAGCTCCCGGAGCCTGTTATAGATTTAGCTCCCAAATCACATCTACCAGTTGTCAGCCACTTATCAGCAATTAAGTTTCCATTGTAGATGTCAAGACAGAAATACATTTTTGCTGTTGAGTGGGGAGGTGTTCCCACGGCTGTCAGGCCCGGATTCTTATTCTCCTTGCTGTGGCAAAGACCTCTACAATTTCCACACTTTTACAACCAGAAGGGACCCTGGAGGGGCCCATTTCACATAAATAGAAACAGATCTAGGAGGGGACCATAAGCTGGGGTGGGGACAACCCTATGCTGCATATGTTTGCTGGGTCTTTAGAAGAAAGCTCCAGAGACTGAACCCTGGACCTGTGCTCTCAGAGGTCCAAGATGTGGAATAGTCATGGAGCTGGGACCCAAACTCGGCAACTGTTTGTAACCATCGATTCATCTCCCCATTGAGCCAACCTCCCCTGACCCCTGCCATTTTCCTTTCTTTTTTTTCTTTTCTTTCCTTTTCTTTTCTTTCTTTTTTCTGTTTTTGGTTTTTTGAGACAGGGCTTCTTTTCTGTGTAACAGCCCTAGCTGTCCTGTGTCCTGGAACTTTCTCTGTAGACCAGGTTGACCTCAAACTCACAGAGATCCGCCTGCCCCTGCCTCCTGAGTGCTGGGATTAAAGGCTTGTGCCACCATGGTCCGGCCTTGCCATTTTCTTTTAAGACAGGGTCTTACTATGTGGCCCTGGCTGACCTGCACCAAGCTGTGTAGACCAGGCTGCCAAACTCACAGAGATTCACTTGCCTCTGCTTTCCAAATGCTGGGACCAAAGGTGTTTACCACTACACCTGGCTATTTGATTTTTTTTTAACTTGAGATAATTGTAAAGTATAAGAGAAGTGCATATGGGGGCTGGAGAGATGGCTCAGTGGTTAAGAGCATTGCCTGCTCTTCCAAAGGTCCTGAGTTCAATTCCCAGCAACCACATGGTGGCTCACAACCATCTGTAATAAAGTCTGATGCCCTCTTCTGGCCTGCAGGCATACACACAGATAGACTATTGTATACATAACAAACAAACAAACAAACAAATAAATAAATAAATATTAAAAAAAAAAAAAAAAAAAAAAAAGAGAAGTGCATATGAAGTGCATATCCCCTTACTGTTCAGAGCCTGAACCTACCATCCGGGGGACAACAGGGTATGAGTACTGCCACAATGAAGTCTCAATCTATTCATAGACAGGATCGAATTTTATATTTCAGGATGACCTGAATTCTCTAGGCTACCCTCAATTTCAAAGCAATCCTCCTGCCTCAGCCTCCCAAGGGCTGGGATGGCAGGTGTGATCCTTCACACCCAGTACCACATCTGTTTAAACTGTGATCTTCAGTGGGGTCAGCAGCCCGCTGGACAGAGTGAGCCTTAGGAAGGATCCATGACAGGAAGGAATCCATGGAGCTAACTCCCTGTCTTAGTTAGGAGTTCTGTTGCTGCCATGAAACACTATATTCACAATCAAGTTGGGGAGGAAAGAGTTTATTTGGCTTACACTTCCATATTGTAGTGTGTCTCTGAAGGAAGTCTGGTCAGAAGCTCAGGCACGGTAGGAACCTGGGGGCAGGCGCTGATGCAGAGGCCTTGGAGGAGTGCTGCTTACTGGCTTGCCCCTCATTGCTTTCTTATAGAACCCATGACCACCAGCCCAGGGACGGCACCACCCACAATGGGCCAGACCCGCCCCCTTCAATCACTAATTAAGAAAATGCCATAGTTTGATCTTGTAGAGACAATTGAGTTCTCTACTGTCAGACGACTCCAGCATCTCCCCTTCTTCATTTTCTCTAGTGTTGAGCGCTGGCTTTAAGTTCCATTATCCCAGCATCAATAGCTTAGAAGGTGAGGGTGCTTTCTGTCAACCCTGACAACATGAATTCAATATCTGGGACCCACATGACGGAGGGAGAGAACTATCTCCTGAAAGTTGTTCTTTGATGTGCACACATGCACCATGGTATGCACACTCCTACACATATATCCACATACATAGATTGATAGTTTTATGGTGTTAAATTTTTATTTTATTTGAGACAGGGTCATAACACTGACTGTCTTGGAACTTACTACATAATCCAAACTGGCCTCAAAGTTACAGAGATCCCTCCTGCCTTTCTACCTCTTGAGTGTTGGGATTAAATGCATGAGCCACTATGCCCTTCCTTTAGACTGATAATTTCAATTCAAGTCCTTTTCTTGGGGACAGTGCTAGCCACCCGTGGTAGTTTGAATGTAATTGACCCCCATCAACTTATAGAGAGTATTATTTTTAGGAGGAATGGCATTTTAGGAGATGTGGCTTTGTTGAAGTAGTTGTAGCCTTGTTGGAGGAAGTATGTCATTGTGGAGGTGGGATTTGAAGGCTCATATATGCTCAAGTCACACCCAGTGTCTCAGACCACTTCCTGTTACCTGCAGGCTCAAGACATAGAACTCTCAGTTCCTTCTCCAGCACCATGTCTACATGCATGCTGCCTTGCTTCCCACCATGATGATAATGGACTAAACCTCTGAACTGTAAGTGAGCCTCAATTAAATGTTTTTCTTTGTAAGAGTTGCCATGGTCATGGTCTCTTCACAGCATAGAAACTCTAAGACACCCCCATTTCAGTTCTCAATGTCATTTTAGTCACCCAACTTCAGGAATCTAGGAGTTTGTCTTCCAACTCAGTTAAGTCCCCACATTTGATTTCTTTTTATTTTTTCTCTTTTTCTTTCTTTCTTTTTTTTAAAGTTGTCCTGGAACTCACTCTGTAGATCTGGCTGACCTCGAACTCATAGCCTGCCTCTGCTTCCCAAATGCTGGGATTGAAGGTGTGTGCTACCACTGTCCGACTATAGCAGAACAGTGTGTGCCTTCTGTAACCCCACGTGGCCCTGATGGACCAGTCTTGGAGATTATGACATCATTGTATGGCCAATGATAAACATGTGTGGGATCCAGAAAGGGCTCAGGGGGTAACAGTGCTTGCTGCCAAGCCAAGTTCAGCCCCTGAAACCTACATGGTGGATGAACTGACTCCTGCAAGTTGTCTTTTGATCTCCACAAGCATGCCCTGGTACAAAGGCCCACGTGAGTCATGGACACACGTGCACAGACACTAAGTGTAATTTGAAAAAGAGAGAGAGATGCATGGGGGTGAGAGATGGCTCAGTTGGTAAAGTTCTTTCCACAATAAAACAAACAAACAAACAAACACAGGAAGACCTGAGTTGATCCTCAGCCCAGCAAGGCAACATAACCCCAGTAACCCCAAGACACCTGTAACCCCAGTGCTGATGGATGGAGACAGGAGGGGCTGGGGGCTTGCTGGCTAGTCAGGCTAACTGAACTGCCAAACTCCAGGCTCAGTGAGGGAGCCTGTCTCTAAAATAAGGCAGAGAGCGATTGAGGGAGACACCGACGAATGGCCTCCACACGCATGCCCACGCGCACATACACAGAACACATTCAGCCGCATTTCCATTTTTCTGCCTCCAGGATGGCATCTCCTTTCCCAGGCTCATGCCACCCTTCCCCACTGTACACAACCCATGCCACCTGAACGTTGACTAGTCTATAGACATTTTAAATTTGAAAAACCTGGGGATCCCCAGGACCCCACTCTTTCTGGGGCACAGTTCTCTAGATGACCTGTGCACATCAACAAACACAAGGTCCAGGGATATGGGAGAGAAAATAAAGGTGCTACCCTCACCTGTTGGAAAGATGTGCCAACTCGAGGTTAGGAAAGCACCACAGTGGGCATGGTAGCCATGTATGCCGAGTGCCTGGCCCGCACAGAGCCTGCCAGACGCCCACTGAGGAAAAAGACTGCCTTCCTCCCTTCCCTCTGGTAGCATTTTTTGAAGGCAGTGTGCCAACTGAATGCTTTGGGGCTGCTTCCATCAGAATGTTTGTGTGCCCCCTAAATTCTTAGGTCAGACTCTTCATTCTCAGGCTGGTGAGATGGATGAGCAGATAAAAGAATTTCTCACACAAACCCGAAGACTTAAGTTCAATCCCTGGGTCCCATGGTAGAAGGAGGGAACTGGCCGTGTTGTCCTCTGGCCTCCACACCTGCCCTCACTGTGCATACTGGGGGGTTATCCATAGTGCATCCGTAGTGCATCCGTAGTGCTGGAGATGGAGCCTAGAGCCTTGGGCATGAGATGTGGTCTTTGAGAAGTGATTACCTTGTAGGGATGGGGCCCTCACGAGTGGAATTGGTGCCTTTTGTAAAAGAGCCTTGACAGAGGCCTGGAGAGATGGCTCAGCAGTTAAGAACACTGGCTGCTCTTCCAGAGGACCTTGGTTCAGTTCCCAGCAACCACATGGCAGCTCACAACTGTCTGTGACTCCAGTTCCAGAGGACCTGACACCCTCACACAGCACTAATAAAATAAACAAATAATTTAAAACAAATAGAATATATTAAAAACAAACAAAAAACTTCGAAAAAAGAGACTTGACAGAAACTCCTTTGTCCCTCCCCCATTCGAGGACACAGTGAGAAAGGCCATCTGTGGACTAGGAAACCAGGTAGCACCAGACAGCCAGTCTGCCAAGGCCTTGGTCTTGGACTTTGCAGACTAGGAGCTGTGGGCTTTAATCTATGTTACTTATAATCCATCCAGCCTATGCCATCTTGTTACAGAAGATTAAATGGAGTAAGAGAAAGGAGTATCTTAATGGGTTCAAATTTTACCCTTGCAATTTCTAATGGTGTGGACAGTAGCTTCCCTCCTGGTCCTCAGTGATATGCGAGGGAGGGATGGGTCAGCCTCTGAAGCTTGAGTTAACGATTGGCCCAACAGACTGTGGCCTCCTCCTTGCAGCAGGGACAGCTGGTGCTGCTGTTAGGAGCCTGGCCTGAATGCTACAGCTCTGAGGAGCTAATTGAGGACCAAATCAGTTTTCTCAGGCGCAGAGGCCCTCAGCGGCTGTAAGTCTGCAATCAGGGTTAAAGGAGGTGAGGCCGTCTGTGGACACAAAGTGCTGAGATGATAGCGTGTCCAGCATGTTGGGGGCAGTGCTCCTAAAAGGAGGGCTCCCCATCAGATTTACGATTCACTGGGTTTCTTATGCAGGCTGAAATGGCTTCAGCAAAATGTGAATAGCCGTGACTAATTTACAGAGGACTTTTGTTTTTCCTCCAGGAATCTTCTCTTTGCTATACCCAGGGATCCGTAGCTGGTACAATCATTTTATGCCGCTTTGCAAACCTTGTTACGTTCTGTCTGTCTCGGTACTTTAAATAAAAGTTACTTTTTGGCAAGCTTGACTTTGTAATGGTTAAAAAAAAAAAACCAAGAAGAAGATATGATTGCTTTAAAAGCAGAGATTCTGGGTGTGCGGTTGCCATGGAAACGATTTAGTACTGTAAACTTTATTTTATAGGATGCCCAGCTGAGTAATTGGTCAGGAGGGAAAGAAAGACATTGCTAGAAACAATTTCTTCTGGTATGTGTGGCAGGGGGAGAAGGAAAGAGGAAAAAAGAAGGAAGAAAGGAAGAAAGAGAGAGAGAGAAAGAGAGGAAGGAGGAAGGGAGGAAGGAAGGAAGGAAGGAAGGAAGGAAGGAAGGAAGGAAGGAAGGAAGGAAGGAAGGAAGGAAGGGAGGGAGGGAGGGAGGGAGGGAGGGAGGGAGGAAGGAAGGGAGGAAGGAGGAAGGAGGAAGGGAGGGGAAAGCTATACTAGTTAGGAAAGGCCAGCAGGTGGTAAGGGGAAAGCTTTCCTGTCTGCTCAGGGAAAGAGTTAGAAGACAGCTTGCATTTTGGAGGCAGGAGTCTCAGGACTCAGACGTGCTTTTTCTTTTTTTCTCTTCTGTCCGGGTTAAAACCCCAGGCGGAAGTCAGAAAGAGAGAGCTAGGAGTCGTGATGGCTCGTGCCTGGAATGAAAGCATTGGAAGTGTCACAGGAGGACAGCTGTGAGTTTGAGGCTAACGTGAACTACATAGTAAGTTCCAGGTCATAGGGAGACTCAGTCTGATACACAACAGTGAAGAGAAAGCTAGAGGTGGAGGGAGAAGAGTCATGAGCAAAGACATTAACATTCTAGCTGAAAGTGCAGTCTCCTGTACCGGGAACATAACTCATGAAGAGACCCTGAGTTCCACCCCCGACACACACACACACACACACACACACACACACACACACACACACGAGTCCTTATGGCTAGGAGGCACCTATGCGGTGCCAGTGACTGCTAAGCAAAGCTACCTGTAACTGTTTTTGATACTAAGGGACTTCTACGCCCTCAGAGATGATCAGATATTTTCCAGGAGTTTTAATGCTGGGTTCAAACCCAGAGTCTTATGCATGCTACCAACTGAGCTACAAACACATCCTTAAGCTTTAATTTATATCTTTATTTTAGTGTCTATTTTGTGCAAAGCATAAAACAGACATGATACTTCCCTGCAATGAGTTTGCATTCTAGGTAGGGAAACATGAAAATAACCGGGGGCTATCTGTCATCAGCTGATGTAGTCACAGAGGCCCAGGGTGGGCCTGGAACCTGGTAGATCACCGACGAACACTCTCTCGCTTAAATCAGCAGCCTGACAGTTGATACTGTCATCTCAGTTTTCATGTAGGAAATGGAATTACTGGTTCGTAAAGCAGCCAGTTCAAGGTCACAAAGCGGAGAGGGGACTTGACTCCCAGCAGTGAGGCTGCCTCTGTGTTCTCAGACAGCTGCGCGGGCTGCCTGTGGGACCACCTTGGACTGAAGCTGCTTTGCAGGAGTTGGGAACCATCTGACGATGGAGCTTCGAGGATGACCGCATTTTGGAGTGGAGCTCCTGAGGGCTCAGAGTCGTTCCTGGGTTCCAGTTTCACTCTACTGCTGTGCTAAAATGCCCAGATGACAAGCAACTTCAGGAAGAAAGGGCGCTGTGGATGTCTGACTGTAACTGACCCCCATAATCTCATATTAGGAGGTGTGGCTTTGTTGGAGTGGGTATGGCCATGTGGGAGGAAGTGTGTCACTATGGGGCAGGCTTTGAGGTTTCCTGTGCTCAGGATACCGCCCAGTGTCTCAGTTGATTTCCTGTTGCCTTCAAGATGTAGGACTCTCAGCTACTCCTCCAGCACTACATCTGCCTGCATGCCGCCATGCCACCATGTCCCTGCCATGATGATAATGGACTGAACCTTTGAACTGTAAATGAGGCCCTTCAATTGAATATTTTTCTTTATAAGAGCTGCCATGGTCATGGTGTCTCTTCACAGCAACAGAAATCCTAAGACAGGCTTCTTCAGCATATCGCTCCTGGCTAGTCTGTCACAGCGGCAGGAGCACAAAGTCATTAATCACACCACACTCAGTTTGGAGCAGAACGAAATGAATGCACGCAGCTCCGTTTGCTTCTCTTCTCTGTCCCTGTATGGTCCAGGACACACGCACACAACACCCTTCTGCTTCCAGCCTAGGGAATGGTGCCACCCACAGTGCCCTGGGTCTTCCCACATCCATTCACAACCAAGACAGTC
The DNA here is from genome assembly GCF_950005125.1 of Chionomys nivalis. NCBI lineage: Eukaryota > Metazoa > Chordata > Mammalia > Rodentia > Cricetidae > Chionomys > Chionomys nivalis. The sequence goes on along the minus strand of NC_080096.1, from coordinate 16,262,844 downwards.
CCACACAGAAAAGCCCACAAGTCTACCTGACCTAGCTAACTCTTCCATTAACACAGCTTTCCAGGTGACTCTAGGCTGTGTCAAGGCAGTAGCTTAATCAACACACTGGGCAAAATGGAAACTCCTTCTTCTCCCTCACTCTGGACTTCATATCTCATCCCTCTTTTTTTCAGCAGAGCTGACATTCAGATTCACCTTGTGAACCTCGAATAGTGAGGCTGACCCACAGACCTGACGTACTGGAGAGGAAGTGCTGGAGGCTCAGGAAATCACAGGTTAGCCAGGCACCAGTCAGGCCTGCTTCGAGCATCACTGGAGGACAGCAGCCACCAGGTATCTCTGGCACCTGAGAGGAGAGCATAGGGGTGACAACCTTTGCCATAGCCTTTAAGGTCTCATTTGGCAGGGACTTGCTGTGTAGCTTCTGGAAGTCGCTGCGGCTCCCTGAGCCTCAGTTTCTCCTTCTGGCTACTTATTCCCTCTGAGGCTACAGGATGATGTTTCCAATTCACAACTAGTGGCCCGGATGGATAAGTGGAAGCAAGTCACATGACCTTGCTCGACATCATGGACCAAGAAGTACAGAGCTCCTCCCCGCCTCCCCGCCTGTCAACTCTTCCATGAGTTGGCGAACCAGAGCTGAGGAGTGGCTTGTTCTGGGTGATCCTCCTTCCTCCAGACTGTCCCTGGGAGCGACCTGAGGGCCAGGACGAGGTACAGTCCTCTCTCCTGGAGCCAGACTCACCACTAGACAACCTGCAGAATCGCCTGTGATTGATAGGTACAACTGTTTCCTTGAAAAAAAAATAATTAAAATCAGCCAATTGGGCATTTGTAGCCTCAGCTGTCAGGGTGGCAAGTGCAGTCAGAGTTATTTCTGAAATAATTAGTGACTGTGCCCGGCGAATCCCACCTGAGGTGTGAAGAGCGGGATGGGGTGCTGCCTCTGCCCCATGGGGACTCAGACGGTTATTTTTATCAGCTGGGCCAGGAGCATTGGCTGCAGCTTTTGAGTTTCAAGATGGCAGACTCCTGCTTGTGGCTTGGCTGAGGGAGCCAGTAGAGTCATCCCCTGAAGGGAAGATGCTAGGAGGGATTTGCCTTATGCTCAGGCCACGCATCACCACAGGAATGCCTTGCCCTCTGTCGCAGTCCATCCCACAACCGTGGCCACAGTACAGTTAGAGCCGTTTCCACTTGCCACAGCCCCAGTGTGCCCAAAGGCAGTGGGTTTTGAAGTCTGCTGTGTACCAGGCTCACTGGCAGGACCGTGCCACTCACAGAGTTCTCTGGAGACAAGCTTTGTACTCAGATGGGAAAGCCGAGGGCTAAGAGAAGTTGTGTCAACTGCCCGGCATCACTTAGCGTGTGGCAGAGGAGGGACCGAAGACCAGGTCCCTGAGAACCTAACAAAGTGCTCGGATGGAACATATAATCTCACACATACAGGCAAGCGCTCTGCCACTGAACCGTAGCACCAGCCTGACCCTGCTTGACTTCCTTAGAATTGAAGGTACCCACCACCATGCCTGTTTTATCTAGTGCTGGGGCTCCAGCCCAGGGCCTCGTGCATGCCTTTAATGCCAGCACTCAGGAGGCAGAAGCAGGTGGAGTTTGAGGCCAGTCTGGTCTACAGAGTGAGTTCCGGGACAGACATGGTACACAGAGAAACTCTGCACCACAAAACCAAACTATACCAAAACCAAAACAACAACAACAAAAACACTGAACATAGTTCAAAACTGCAGAAGAACACAAGAGTGTTCAAAGATGGCTGTCTCTTCCACCACTCTGCACTGGAACTTGCTTTGTAGACTAGGCTGGACTACATAACTCACAGAAATCCTCCTGCCCTTCCCTCCAGAGTGCTGGGATTAAAGGTGTGTGCTACCTGGCTCTACACCCCTTGTTTTATGTAGAAGTTTCTCCCCCAGTCTTGTCATTTTAACTTTGTTTATTGTGTCATTTGCCATACAGAAGCATTTATTTTTGTGTAGTCAAACCTGTCAGCCATGATAGTATTTTAAGAAAATAAAGTTTATTTTTAAGTACCACATTTTTATTTAGATAGTGCAGTTTTAACACTAAGCCTCACTTCGCTTCCTTGCCAGATGTCATCTATTCTAAGTAATGTGAAAAAATAAAATAACAGGTCAATTAATACATGAAGTTTTATTTTTTCCCCCAATACTAGATATGGAATCCAAGCCTTCACATATGCCCAGCAAGAGCTGTATCATTGAACCAGTCCCAGCTCGTCGCCACAGCTTGGTCCAGATGTGTCCCCTGTCCCAGACAATGCCGACAGTGATGACGGAGATAAAGATGATGATGGCGAGAAAGATACAAAGATGACAGCAATGATGACGAAGGTGATGATGATGATGATGATGATGATGATGAAGACGGAGGGGAAGATAGAGACGATTGTCATGATGATAAAGGTAGTAATTAATAATGATGGTAATGAGAACGATAGGATAACGAGGATGAAGAAAGCTTCTGCTCTGTGCCGGGGGCTCGATCACTCTCTTCATGTTGCCTCCTCTACTGTTACAATTGCCTTTCCACTTTTTCTGAGACAGTCTTATTGTATGACCTGGAATTTGACAGGTAGCCCAGGTTAGCCTTGAATTTGTGGCGATCCTCCTGCCTCAGTCTCCTTAGTGCTGAGATGACAGACATGTGCCACCACTCCTGGATTTTTAAAACATTCTTTTAGATTTATTTATTTTAGTTTCTATGTATGAATGTTTTGTCTACCTGCATATGTGTGTCCCATGTGTGTGTCTGATGCCCAAGGAGATCCAAAGAGAGCATCAGCTCCCCTGGAACCAGAGTCCTGGACCACCAGGTAAGTCTTCTGTAAGAACAACACATGCTCTTAACTGCTGAGCCATTTCTCCAGTCCCAGCTCTTTTTTTTTTTTTTAAATTGGTGTATGGGTTGGACATGGTGACATATTCCTGGTGCTCAGAAGGTAGAGGGAAGAGAACCAGGGGTTCAAGGCCAGATTGGGCAGCATGAGAACCTACGTCAAGAAACCTAGAAGAAGGGAAAAAAGGAGATATATTATGTCATAAAACTCACACATGCAACCACTCTTTCTCACTTTTCAAGAGAAATGACATTTATTTGTTTATTACTGAGGGTAGACACACAGCAAAGCATGGAGATCAGAGGCCAACTCTAGGGACTCAATTCTCTGCTTCTGTCATGTGAGTCTGGGGCCATCAGCCCCTGTGGCAAACCTCTAATCTCGCTAGCCCTCATTTCTTTTTTCTAAAAAAAAAAAAACAAAAAAAAAAAAAACCAGTACTGGGGATCAAACCCAGGGCCTCACATATTCTAGATAAGCGCTCTGCCACCTGGCTGCATCCATAGCCTACAGCCTGCTGTGTGTCTGTGTGGGAGTGTCAGAAGCCCTAGAACTGGAGTTATAGGCAGGAATGAGCTGCCATGTGGGTGCTGGGAACTCAACCCAGGACCTTTGGGAGAGCAGCTAGTGCTCTTAACCATTGAACCATCTCTCCAGGCCCCCACTCAGTGACTTTTAAGGTTATATTTGCAAAATTATATAACTGTTACCACTCTTGAAATTGAAACATTTTTATTATCCCCAAAAGAAAACCTGTGGTACAGCCTGTTGTCACGTCCATTATACAGATGAGGAAACTGAGGCTTGGGAAGCCACCTGACCAGGACCACACAGCCTGATCCGGATTTGAACTTAAGCTAAATTCTTGAGGTGGCGACCTCTCAATGAGAGTCATTCTTTTAGACCAAGACCCAGAAAACTGTTATGTAGAGGGCCAAGTTGGGAATATTCTAGACTTTATCAGTAATGCAGTGGGTAAATGAGTGGTGGGAGTGGGGGAACCCAAATAAACAAACCCCTTGGGGACTGTATGTCTGGTCAGTAAACTGTTGGATTTCATCTGTCCATGTGTTCACCCTCTTGTACCATTTTGGGTGACCCTGCCACTGAGGGGAACAGGTGGGTAAGGGGCAGCTGTCATTTGTGTCTGTCCCTCTTGCCTTTGATGAGTGGCCTAGTCTCCCTTTGGGAGCATCTTCTTCTACCTCCATCTCTCACTCAGGTTTTATGATTCAAGTAGAGAAAACAGAATCTCAGCATCTGGGCCCAGTGGCACCTGAAATCCTCTGTTCCTAGACTCATTTCTGGGAGCCAATGGCTCCCCTCTGTCCCTGCTTCTTTCTTTCCCCTTAAGAGTCTTGACTATCAGCTGGGCGGTGGTGGCGCACGCCTTTAATCCCAGCACTCGGGAGGCAGAGGCAGGTGGATCTCTGTGAGTTCAAGGCCAGTCTGGTTTACAAGAGCTAGTTCCAGGACAGGGTCCAAAGCTACAGAGAAACCTTCTGTTTAGAAAAACCACCACCAACAAAAAAATCCACCAAAAGAGTTTTGGCTGTCAAACTCAATACACTCAATAATACAATCGCATGGGTAACGCATTCCCCATGCTTGCAGCACTCAGGCAGCTGTCTTCCTTATGAAGTCCCTGTCTGAGAACATGCCATCTGTTGGAGGCACAGCAAGGTGTAGCTAAGAAGTCTACAATAGTTTAGAAACAAATTACTTAGGCTGTGCTCAAGCTACCCCCCCCCCCCAAGCTGCCAAGAACCAGAGAGCACGGTCTTCCGGTGCCTCCCTGTGCCTCCTCTCCTCCTGGTCCTTTGAAAACAAGATTTCCTTTCCCGGGTGCACACTGGAGGACATCACGCATTTGGCCAAACATCTGGCCCTATTCAATGCGATGAGCCGTTGGGAATTCTCAGAGCACACCGAGGTTTGACTTCTCATACAGCTCAATCTAGTGACTCACTAGAGTCTAGGGTGTCACCCGGGTCCACCGCCTGCTGTCTGTCACTTCACTAAAAGTCGGTTACTCACGAAGGCCACAGCCAGCAGATGGCTGCCGTTCCTGTGGCTGAAATGAAATCAGATGTCGCATATTTTTGCATCAATGTATACTTATTGCAGATACCTTGAGCTATTTTGTAAATTTTATTTATTGTTGCTAGGAGCTTTAATAGTCAACATGACAGACACCACCTAGTCATCCGAGAGGAAAGCCTCAATAGAGGAATTGACGAGATCAGAGGAACTGGCCTCGGGTATGTCTGTCAGGAATTGTCTGATTATTAATTGATGTAGGAAGCTCCTAGCCCACTGTGGGCAGGAGCATTCCCTAGGTAGCTAGGTGGTCCTTACGTGTACAAGAAAGGTAGCTAAGCATGAACCACGGAGATTCAGGTGCCTCCTCAGCTCCTGCCCTGACTTCCTTCAGTGCTAGACTCACCTGGAAGTGTCAGCCAGATAAATCCTGTCCTCCCCTAAGTTGCTTTTAGTCAGAATGAAGCTGGAATGTCTGTTGTCACTGTCATCATCATCAGTGTGTCTCCACCCATGCCTTACTGTACCTGTGGAGGTCAGAGCACCCTCCCACTCCCCCACCCCACCCCCGTAGAGTCCGTCCTCTCCTTCCACCTTTACTTGTATTCGGGGAATGAGATTCAGGTCACCCAGCTTTCCAGGCAAGTGTCTTTACATGCTGAGTCACCTCAAATCGGCCTCTTTCTTCCCTTTATCTCAAGCATTTCACGAAGGGAACAGTGCTGCCCTAGGCCCAAGCCTGCTCTCTTAAGCGGTTCCACCACTGCTGTGGGGTCGGCCCTGCTCTCCCAAGAGACCCTGTGAAACTTTCACCAAAGGTCAATGAGTGGAAACAATGTCTCCTTCAGCCAGAAGCAGCCACTGAGTTTCTGAGAGCATCTTTGAGGCTGGCTAGCTACCTGGGAGACTGTAAGACACTAAGCAAGGTGAGTGATTCTCAGTTTGTCTGTGTCATGGAGTCCATCCACAATGACCTTGAACTTGATAAGTAGCTGAGGATGACCTTGAATTCCTTTATTAGTATTATTATTATTTTCAAGACAGGGTTTCTCTGTGTAGCCCTGACTATCTTGGAATGCACTCCATAGACCAGACTGGCCTCAGACTCAGAGATCCACCTGCCTCTGCCTCCTGAGCGCTGGGGTGGCCTACATGGACCATCAGGCCCTGTTTATTCTGGACTGGGGTGGGCCACAGGCTTCCTCCTCCAGCCCTGACTATGCAGTCTAACAGGACTAAGAAGACATAACTCAGCTTTAGGAAAAACGAAGAGAAGGCCCTGTCGCCTTTCAGTTAGCATGCTCTGACGGAGTAGCCATGTTTTAAAAGAGGCTCACGTGGGAAGATCCCAGTCCGTCTCCCGGCTAGCAAACGATAAAGCACCTCAGTCCAACCCACAAACAAGAGAGTTCTGCCAGCTCCCTGGTGAGTACGGAAATGGTTCCTCCCGCCCAGACCTCATCCAGGCAAGCATCTCTTGTAGACCTGGGAGGGGCCACTGAGAAGGTAACCACTGACCTGGGCCATCGGCTGCACCAAGTCTTAGAGACTGTAGGTATGGCGAAGGCTGGTGTGGTCCATTGCTTCACCATCTTTAACAGTTTCACTGGCGTCTGTGAAACAGTAAACCGGATGCAGATGCGGACCCTGAAGGGGTGAGAGTCAAAGAAGGGGGTGGGGATCACGACCCGGTCTGTGGGGGCTGGCACTCACTGCTGTGCCCACAGATTCCAAAAGAGTGCATCCTGTGATTTTTACTGAAAAACAAATAATTTTCTTTGAAATTACATGTCACATTTTTTTTAATTATTTACGTATACAATATTTTGTCTGTGTGAATGCCTGCTGGCCAGAAGAGGGCACCAGACCCCATTACAGATGGTTGTGAGCCACCATGTGGTTGCTGGGAATTGATCTCAGGACCTTTGGTAGAGCAGGCAATGCTCTTAACCTCTGAGCCATCTCTCCAGCCCCATGTCACATATTTTTATGTGCGTGCATGGATTTGAGCATGGGTGTGTGTGGAGGACATTTATGGGTGTATGGTCTCGCTTTCCATCACGTGGGTCCTGAGGATCAAACTCAGGGTGTCAGGCTTGGCAGCAGACACTTTACCTGCTGAGCCATCCCTCTGGCTGGAAAAGCAAATAACTTCAAAGAGAGCCCAGGTGTCTAGAGGTGATCTTAAATGCTTGCCCTGTTTATTCCCGTTAAACCCCATGCTGTTACTAGAATTAATAAAACCCTTGAAAAGAAAAAAGGAAAAAATAAAATTTTTAATTAAAAGTTTTATTTGTCCTACTGGGTGTGGTAGTGTACTCCTTTAATCCCAGCAGCTGGGAGGAAGGATCTCTGAGTCCAAGGCTGTGTGATCTACACAGCCAATTCCAGGACAGCCAGAGTTACAAAAACATTGAGATGGGGTCTCATACAGCCCGGGCTGGCTCCCAACTCTCTAAGTAGCCAAGGATGGTCTTGCATTTTTGATCCTCCTGCCTCCACTTTATGAGCTCTTGGTGATAGACTTGCACCACCACTGTGGCAATTTTAAAAAGTGGCGGGCTAGAGAAAGACACCATGCGACAGAGCTCACGTGGAGGGGTTTTTATTAGGGGAAAGGGAACATAAAAAGGGGGAAGGGGAGGGGACCTGGGGACTTCTGGGGACAGGAGCAGCAGAAGAGAAGAGAGAGGCAGAGAGAGAAAACGGGGAGGGGGACATAGAGACAGGCAGAGAAGCAGAGAGAGAAAGGAACAAATGGGGAAAGGGAAAGTTGAGAGGTGGACAAGGCTCACCTGTTAAAAGGGAACGTAGTGCATGTGCACAGGGGCTGCTCTTAGTGCCTGCAGCTGAGGATGTATCCTTCAGGACCCCAAGGGCAGGCCAGTGCAGAGAGATGCCTGAATACTAAACACACCTGGTTTATGAGGTGCTGAGAGTTGAACCCAGGGCTTCGTGCATGCTAGGCAAGTGCTCTCCCAGCTAAGCCCCTAGGAAGTCTTGATAAACATGTAGTCAGTGTGCATATGAATGGGGTCCAGTGTAACATCCACTGCAGCAAATGACATTGGTCCAATCCAGACTTACCCACTCTCCACCAAGCACAGGGATTTAAAGCCAGACCTACCTGAATACAAATTCCATTTTCACTATTTGACTCAATGTCAAGAGACTTACCCTCTCCAAATAGGTTTCCTCTTCTTCAAAATGAGGTCACTTATTTCCAGCGGCATGACAAGGATAGGAGATCTTACATGTGTGAAATCCCCCACACAGTGCAGAGTGGGTTTCAAAAAATAGAAGCCACTATCCCTGTGGGGAGTCCCTTCGATGCCTGCAGGGAAAGACTTTGTTCAGAGGCTCACCCTCACCCGCTGCGCCGCCCATCTCTTCCTGGTCCCAGCGCACGCGCTCTAAGTCATACGCAAATACTGGGACTTTTCTCCCTACTGAGGGCATCAGAGCTTGAGGTAGCACAAGCGGCCGGAACTGAAGCGTCTTTTGGACTTTTCATTCTAAATGGAGAAACTGAGTCCCGAGGAGATGAAGGCCCTTACTCAAGGTCGTGCATCTTTCCTTCAGAGACACAGGTGCTCTCAGCTGCTCTCCTTGTCCCACATTGCCATCTCCCTTCTCACCTAAGAATCCGGGAGTCAGTGATGGCTGTGGTGCAACCCTGTGATGGGGTCCCTACCTATCAGTGTGTGCTCAGGCCCGGGGAGGACCATGAAGGGGCCAAGGAGTCGATAAGAATAATTAACAAACCAAACCCAGACTCGCTCGTGGTGCTAAGGATTATGTACATATTCCCTCTTACTCTTCATTTCAATCTATCAGTCTGTCCCCAAAAAACCTGGGAAAACTTATATATCTTGTCCAAGGTCACATAGCTAAGAAGTGGCTAGGGCAGGGTTTGAGCTGTCTTCTGTGCCTTTTCTACTTTGCCATTTCAAAGTCTCTTCTAGAATTTTCTGTCTTCCCGGAGTGACTCCATGACTGTCCCGTCTTGTTGTTGTCTCAGCCAGGGCCCTGCTCTTGTCACCCCTCCCGGGCCCAGCTTGGGGATCTGCACCCATGCCTCACCTCTTGTCAAAAGTCAGCTCCGTGTTCTGCAAGATGGCTCCGTGGTCAGACCCTTGCCTCTAAGTTTGATTATCTGAGGTCGATCTCCTGGTCCCACATGGTGGAAGGACAGAGCTAACTCCTGTGACTTGTTCTTTGACCTCCACACATGCGCCATGGCACCCACACAGTTGCACTAATTCACACCCATCCACTCACCCACATATACACCCCCCTACACACACAGACACCCTCATACCTACCCACACATACACAGTCGTGCATATCTACCCTCACATACACATGCATCCTTACCCCCACACTCGTACACACACACACACACACTCATGCTCATACACCCCTTCACATACTAAATAAAGGTAATTAGGAAAAAAAAAGTCAGCCAGCTGGAACCCTGCCGAGTAGCTCAGCTGAACTGAACAGCACCCTACGCCCTTCTTCAAGACAGCAGGGCAGGCCGGGCCTGCTAATTGTGTTTGTATTTGGGTTGATTTATATTTGTGCTCAGTATGCATCCTCACCCCCTACCAAGAAAGCAGATGGGTACGTTGTGCCTTTGAAAGAAATATAATTAAGGCAATTTAGCATCTTCCTTCAAGGATGCTCTTCCTCCGCAAGAGAGGAAATGTGTTTGAATCGGCTTTAGAATGTTTGAGGTTTCATTCTGTGGTACCCGCAGCTGGTGCACTCTGGAGGAGGCTGAGTGGGAAGGGGAAAGGCTTTTTCTTTTTTGTATTCCTAGGCCCTGGGACAGGAGGGGAGAAGCCATGGACTCAGGAGAGGGAACCATTGGCATTATGATTTTGAGGAAGTCTCTTTCACTTTGTGAGATTCAGTGATCACTTTTGTTCTATGCTTCTTGAAGTACGGAGAGGGGAAGCCGGAGCCTCCAGTAAGCTAGGCAAGAGCTCTACAAGGAACTGAATCTCCAGAACTGGGATGTTGGCTTTACCGTACAGTCACAGCATACAATCCAGCAGCTTCTGGATCCTGAGTCTTTGGAGAAGCTGAGCAAGCTCCCTGGTGAGCGAGGAGAGCAAGGCTGAGACTTTGTTTTAAAAGCCCCTTGCTGCCGGGCGGTGGTGGCGCACGCCTTTAATCCCAGCACTCGGGAGGCAGAGGCAGGCGGATCTCTGTGAGTTCGAGACCAGCCTGGTCTACAAGAGCTAGTTCCAGGACAGGCTCCAAAACCACAGAGAAACCCTGTCTCGAAAAACCAAAAAAAAAAAAAAAAAAAAGCCCCTTGCTGCTGGCCTGGAATCCTAGGAATTCAGAAACCCAAGAGGGAGGGGCGTCACGTTCAAGGCCTGCCTTGCTGTGGGTGACTTTAAGGGCCTGAAAGCTTGGTGACAGGATGTGTCAAAATTAACACTGTTGCTGGAGGATAGCACAGTGGCCAAGCTCTTGTCTGTGGTGTGAGACTCTGGATTCAGTCCTAGCACTGGAAAGTAAATGAACACTTTATTTTTTTAAGTGTAGTACCCAAAGGGAGTGGCACTATTAGGAGGTGTGGTCTTGTTGGAGGAAGTGTGTCACTGTGGGGTGGGCTCAGGATACTGCCAGTGTCTTAGTTGACTTCCTGTTGCCTGTAAGATATAGGACTCTCAGCTCCAGCAAGCTATCTGCCTTCACACTACCATGCTCCCCACCATGATGGTAATAGACTGAACCTCTGGAACTATAGCAAGCCACGACAATTAGATGTTTTCCTTTATAAGAGTTGTCATGACTTGGCAATGGTGGTGCACACCTTTAATTAACACTAGCACTCTGGAGGCAGAGGCAGGTGGTTCTCTTTGAGTTCAAGGCCAGCCTGGTCTACAAAACAGATGCTAAGACAGCCAGGACTGTTTACACAGAGAAACCTTACCTCAAAAAATCATACACACACACACACACACACACACACTCAGAGTTGCCATGGTTGTGGTGTCTCTTAACAGCAATAGGAAACCCTAACTAAGACATTACATATTCGTAAAATTTTAGAGCCCACAGAGACTTAATATTAGTTTTGTTGTTTTTGAGTCAGGGTCTTACTCTGTAGCCCTGGCTGGCCTTGAACTCCCAGAGATCCACCTGACTTTGCCTCCTGAGTGCTGGAATCAAAGGTGTGAGCTTCCGTGTCCAGCAGTAGTTTCTGGTCATGTGAAGCATAATAGGTCGTGTGCAGATTGCTGACATAAAGTAGCTTCATAGTCAGTTTTTCTTTCATATTTAATTCATCCATGTTAGAAAATACACTGGTGAGCTGGGCGGTGGTGGCGCACGCCTTTAATCCCAGCACTCGGGAGGCAGAGGCAGGCGGATCTCTGTGAGTTCGAGACCAGCCTGGTCTACAAGAGCTAGTTCCAGGACAGGCTCCAAAACCACAGAGAAACCCTGTCTCGAAAAACCAAAAAAAAAAAAAAAAAGAAAGAAAATACACTGGTGTTGATCTACACAGTGAGTTCCAGGCTAGTCGGGGTTACACAGTGAGGCCCTGTCTCAAAATCAAACAAACATATGTTAAAAGTTAAAAGTGAGCCGGGCAGTGGTGGCGCACGCCTTTAATCCCAGCACTCGGGAGGCAGAGGCAGGCGGATCTCTGTGAGTTCGAGACCAGCCTGGTCTACAAGAGCTAGTTCCAGGACAGGCTCCAAAACCACAGAGAAACCCTGTCTCGAAAAACCAAAAAAAAAAAAAAAAAAGTTAAAAGTGTTGTGCACCCTCAGGTGCCTCCTTCGCCAGGTAACCACTGATTTGAAAGTCCCCCAAGGATGCCTCCATTTGGATGCTCTCTATTTAATTTTTATTTATTTGCTTACTTATTTTTATATCCATTCATATATACACTTGTGGGCCTAGAGTGGAATCATAGCCCATATAATTTCCTTTCTTCTTTTTAAATTTTTTTTTATTATGTATACAGTGTTCTGCCTGCATGCATGTCTGCACACCAAAAGGGGGCACCAGATCTCATTACAGATGGTTATGAGCCACCATGTGTGTGCTGGGAATTGAACTTGGGTCCTCTGGAAGAGCAGTCAGTGCTCTTAACCACTGAGCCATCTCCCCAGCTCTCTCCTTTATTTATTTTTTATTTTTACTTTCCAGTAATGGGGATTGAACCCAGAGCCTTGTGTGTGCTGGGCAGGTGCTCTAGCTGCACTACACTCCTGCCTCCAACATTTAATTTATTCTCTGCGTATCAATACACACAGACCCACTGACTCTGTTTTCTGTAGTCGTAGGAATAGACCCCAAAGCCTCACACATCCTAGGCATACACATGAGCTGCATCCCTGGCCCTACTGAATTGTTGTTTATTGCTTTACAGTAGTTAATAATGTAGACATCCTATTCCTGTAACCAACAGGAAATCAGAGGCCTCAAGGTCCTCTTTATCTTTCCCCGCAAGGATAAGCGACCTTTAGGTACGTGTGATGGCATTTTTGTAAGATGAAATTTGCAGCAGAATTGTTAAAAAGCCTTTTTTGTTTAAGATTTTGATAGATGCTGTCAGTTTGTGTGCCAAAACAAACAAAAATGACTGCCCCAACATGTACTTGTCCTGGTAATGTCCAGGGCATCTCCCCAAAGGACTCCCAATGCTGTATATCACTAAACTTATTAAATCTCTCCAGTCCAATGAGTGAAAGTCAAACCTAACATTACCCTAGGCACGTGGCACGAGGCATGTGGCCTGTACCTAGGAGGAGGAGGCCGAGGATCAGGAGTTCAAGGTCAGCCTTGGCTGCATAATAAGTTCACTACGTTCAACCTAGTGGGCTCTTTCCTGGACGTCTGAAGGTTTAATTTGGAGGTAGGACTCATGCATTATTATTATTTTTCCCTGCGCCTTTCTTGAGAATCAAATCCTGCCCTTCCACTCAGCCTGGTCCCTGTGGAGCAGTAAGATGGGACTAAGTGATGAAGCCAGGAGGCGTGTGGGTTATGGAGCCAGCCCTGCTTCCTTCTGTCCCCTGGTATCTCAGAAAGAAACTGCTCTGAAGAACATGCCTCTCTGTAAAGAGATCACACATATATGCGCACAGCCGAAGGACTGACGGCCTCAAGGGGTCCCAACCTTAGGGAGCAGCAGGAGAAAAAGGGACAAACTCCTCGAATCTCCCCCTGGTCTGGCCCTGTGGTCTCAACCCCATCCTTTGTGCTGGCTCTCTCATAATGCTTTGTGCTTGCTCTCTCATAACGCTTTATGCAGGCTTTGACCTCATTTGTTCCCACAGCTGCACCTATCGAATGTGACCGATCTATTTTCTAGAGGGAGAAATCCACCCAGACCAAGAAACCAGGCCCACAGAGATTGGCTGTTTCTTCACCTTTAAAATGGGAGAAATATGCTGGGCGGTGTGGTGCACAACTTTAATTCCAGCATTTGGGAGGCAGAGGCAGGTGTGTCTCTGTAAGTTCAAGGCCAGCCTAGTCTACAGACTGAGTTCTAGGACAACCAGGGCTGTTACACAGAGAAATCCTGTCTCAAAAAAACAAAAAACAAAACAAACAAAAAAAAAAAAGAAAAGAAAAGAAGAAAGAAAGAAAGAAAGAAAGGAAGAAAGAAAGAAAGAAAACACTCCTTAAGGCAGTGCATCCAATAAACCCTTTGAGTAGGTGATGCTAAGATCGATGAAGGCCTTTTATACTTATTTGTTTATTTATTTATTTGGTGAAGTTTAGTTTTTTGAATGAGGACCTCATGTAGCATAGGCTGGCCTCGAACTCTCTGTGTAACTGAGGGTGACACTGAACTCCTGAGTGCGAGGATGGCGGGGTGTGCCGCCGTGCCCAGCTCGAGGATGGCGGGGTGTGCCGCCATACCCAGCTCGAGGATGATGGGGTGTGCCGCCATGCCTGGCTCGAGGATGATGGGGTGTGCCGCCGTGCCCAGCTCGAGGATGGCGGGGTGTGCCGCCATGCCCAGCTCGAGGATGGTGGGGTGTGCTGCCGGGCCCAGCTCGAGGATGGTGGGGGTGTGCCGCCATGCCTGGCTCGAGGATGATGGGGTGTGCCGCCATGGCCGGCTCAAGGATGATGGGGTGTGCCACCATACCCAGCTCGAGGATGATGGGGTGTGCCGCCATGCCCAGCTCGAGGATGATGGGGTGTGCCGCTATGCCCAGCTCGAGGATGGTGGGGTGTGCTGCCGGGCCTAGCTTAACTAAGTAGTGACGTGCAGTCTCACAGGACGGTGTGAGAGAGAGCAAGCCTTGTCACCTTCCTGATGTCATCTGTTGCACTGAATGACCTCAGCCCGTAGAAAAATCATAGAGAAGGATTAAGTTTGAAGGCCCCAGCATCCCAGGAGACCTGTAGGAGCAGGACAGCTGGGATGGCCTCTGGGCCTCTGTGAAAGGTTCGGATGGACCTGTGAAGGCCTAGAGGCATCTCAACAATGCTCCTCATCTCTGTCAGACCCTGCCCTTCCTGCCTGATCCCCTCACAACAGATCTTTGTTTTTATCCATCCCATACCCTCCACCCCACACAAAAGCCCATTTAACCACTACCTTCTAAATATGGAATCATTTTATTGTTTGTCTGTGTTGGAGACAAGGTCTCACTATGTAGCTCCAACTGTCCTGGAACTCATTATGTAGATCAGACTGGCCTCAAACTCACAGAGACCTGACTGCCTCTGCCTCCTGAGTGCTGGGATTAAAGGTGTGCGCCCCAACTGCTTGACTGATTCCAGCTGTTTTATGTGGATCTGGGGGTGAACTCAGGGCATCATGCTGGTGCTGTCTCCATGTGCCCCCATCTGTTTGCTTTGTTTGTTTGGTACTAGGAATCGACTAAGGTCATTGCACATGTTCTGCCAACAGTTCACACCCCTATACCTACAGCCCCTTAAATACCTGTTGGTTTGTTTTTTAAAATGTTATTGCACCCACATCATTGCATGTATGTGGATATAGAGGACAATTTTGGGAGTTGGTTTTCTCCTTCTATCATGTGGGGCCTGGGGATTGAACTCAGGTCATTAGGGTTGGCAGGATTGATAGCAGGGCCCTTTACCTGCTGAGTCATCTTGCTGGCCCCTGGCTTTTTGTTTGTTAGACAGGATCTTAACATGAAGTTCTGGTTGGTTTAAACCTGTGATCCTCCTGCTTCAGCCTCCCAAGGACTGTATTACAGGCACGTACCACCATGCCTGGCTCTAATTTGGCATTGTATGTATGTATGTATGTATGTATTCATGTATGTATGTAACTCAGCTGGTAGAGTGCTTGCTTAGCATGCAGGAGGCCATGGATGGCTTCAATCCCTGGCACTGTATAATATGTGTGTACATGTCTGTAATCCTAGCACTTGGGAGGTAGAAGTGAAAGAGTCAGATGTTCAAGATCAGCCTTGGTTACACAGCAAGTTGAAGACTAGCCTGGGCAACATAAGACTCTGCCCGGCCCCCACCCCAGACCCTCTATGGAGGGCCCATCTGGAGACATTCCTATTTTCTGGTTCACTGACTTCTCACAGCACCCAAGTGTAACAACAGACTTTAACATCGCCCATTTTCAGATGAAAAACTGTGGCTCCGAGAGGCACCTTCCTGGCCCCGACTCACATATTCCTCCCATGATTCCGTGCGAAGGTATTACTGCTCCTGTGCAGGCGGACCATGCGGGGTGGCGGAGCTCTCTCCGCTTTGCGGGTTAGGATATCAAGATGAAGGGAGGATCATCAGAATCAGAGCCAGATTCCCTGACTTCCTCTGTGCCCAGCAGCCCCAGGGAGGACACGAAGGTTTCACTCTTCAGGCCCAGGCTGGCCTTGACTCTTTTCTCCATCCTCCTGCCTCAACAACCTGGGTACTGCAATTACAGGTGTGTGCTACCCGGTCTGGAACAGTATTGTTGAAGAAGAAACGTTACTCAATACTACTTGTTAAAATGAGAATCTCTACTTGACCGGAGCTTCCTCAGGTGTTCGAAGCCCATCCCAGCCTCATCCACACACTTCCTTTTTTTTTAAAAAAAAAAATATATTTATTTATTTATTATGTACACAATATTCTGTCTGTGTGTATGCCTGCAGGCTAGAAGAGGACACCAGACCCCATTACAGATGGTTGTGAGCCACCATGTGATTGCTGGGAATTGAACTCAGGACCTTTGGAAGAGCGGGCAATGCTCTTAACCTCTGAGCCATCTCTCCAGACCCACACACTTCCTTTAGCAAAGGGTCTGGCTAGGTCCCTGGACTGGCTGCTTGTGTGTCCACTTGACACAAGCTAGAGTTATCAGGGAGGAGGGAGCCTCAGTTGAGGAAATGCCTCCATGAGATCCGGCTGTAAGGTATTTTCTCATTTAGTGATCAATGGGGTAGGGCCCGGTCCAGCCCATGGTAGGTGGTGCCATCCCTGGGCTCCTGGCCCTGAGTTCTGTAAGGATGTGGGTTGAGCAAGCCATGGGAAGCAAGCCAGAAAGCAGCATCCCTCCATGGCCTCTGCATCAGCTCCTGCCTCAGGTATCCTGCCTTGTCTGAGTTCCTGTCCTGACTTCCTTCAGTGATGAACAGTGATGCTGAAGTAAAAGCCAAATAAACCCTGTCCTCCCCAGCTTGCTTTTTGGTCATGGTGTTTCATTGCAGCAATAGAAACCCTGACTAAGAGAGTCCCTTCAGCAGGTTCCTCACTCTCCTACCCGGTCTTGGTCATCCTTGCTATCTGGGTCTATTCCCTCCCTCATCTCCCCGGGGGTGTCATCCTGGCCTGTCTCCAGCAAGAATTCTGCTGCATAGATTTGGGCATCCTCCTCCTCACTGCCCCTTGGTTATAACTCCACTTGTCCCCAATATATTTGGTATGAAGGTGTCTCTCCCTGCTGTAATATCCCTTGCTATGGGGACTTGGTCTATGAAAACGGCCCTGATCCAGGTCTGCTTTGCTGTGTCTTAATGAATATTGTGGACATGTTTTCTCCGGCAAGGTGTGAGTGGAGACACTTGGGACAGCAAACTCTGTTGTTTCCTTGGCTGATTTAAAATTTTAAAGATTTGTGCCTTGGAATCTGACAGTCCTGAGGATATGGTTCAGTTGGGCATGAGGCCCTGGATTCAATCCCCTACATCACACAAAACCAGATAAGGTGGTCCTATAATCCCAGAACTCTGGAAGCAGAACCAAGGATGTTCAAGGTCATCCTTGCTCCTTGTGGGGTTTGAAGTCAGCCTGTACTACTTGAGACCCTGTCTCCAATCACTCAATCTATCAGTCGTCAATCAGTCTAACACTCCCGCAGTTACTGTAGGGAAAGATTTTTGTCCTGGGGCAGACTCATTGCCCTCTTATGTGTTTCTCCTCTGTAGAGGCTTGAGCCCACGTCAAATCTGAGTCAAGAGGCTTTTTTCTCCCTGCCTTCCTCGAAGGCACCAGTCTCGTCACTACTGGCCCCTGGGATCTTTATTCCTCAGGAGAGGCCATGGAACTCTTAATTAAATTCTCTTGTTAAAAGTGGAGGCAGAGGAAAACAAACAGCAACCCGCTCTGCGGGTGCCTCTTGCTGGCCAAGCCTCATGCCTGGGCTACAGGCGATAGCCATCTCTGTGGCTTCATGCCCCCTCTCTGGGTTCCTGGAATTTCCTGTTGGCTCTGGCCAGCTCAGCCCACTCTGTCTGGCCCAGAGGAAATTGCCATGGGGGGGGGCCTCTGGCTGGTTATCGGGAGCCTCTGTGCTGTTCCAGTCAGGAGTCTTTGAATTCCAGGCTAAAGAGGAGGGAAGTGGAAGTGTGGGGGAGACACTTGCCAATGACAGCAAATCCAGGCATTTCCAGTCTCCCTTGAGCACACTCTGGTAAAACATAGAAGCCATGGGAAGCTGGAAAGAACATGGAGCAGAGAACTGGGAAGCCATGAGTGCATCCCAGATGAGTAACTAGGTCAGCTATGGATAACCATCAGGCAAACTGAGCGAATCTTGTGCATGTGTGATCTCAGCTCATTCCCCCAACTTTCCCCTTCTTTTAGACAACCTGAGAGGGTCAGTGACCAACCCACAGTCACCCAGCTAGGAAATAAGAAAGTTGAGAAACAAGCCAAGAAGTCTGACTCTGGGATCCAAAGCTCCTAACCTTACTCTTCTGTTGCCTCCAGATCTCGGTAAGCTATGGGAACTGTCACACTTGAACTGCAAAGACTCGAACCTTCCAGCTTTGACAGTCTGTGATTTATTCACTACATTGCCAGATAGAGCTGGGAATACAAAGATTAGCAAGACTTCACTCTTATCCTCGGGTTGTGAACTCCCCAGGAGTAGATAGCAGACCTCAATTCTCCTGGACGACCTGACACCAATTACCACAGCAATGAATACTGAAAAGGAAAAGCTATTTGGCTCAGCCAATTCCTGGGGGAGCAGATCTAACCGAAGTCCGACCCCTGGCCTTGTAAGAGAGGCCCTGTGTTTCCTGTGCTTCTCTGTTCATCCAAGGGCCTGAACAGCCCTTAACAGGGTTCTGGAGAGGAAGGGGAGTGGTTGGCATGATGGGCTATGCCGAAGTATTCTGCTGTCCCCAGGGAATAGCCATATTAAGTCACTTCACCTGCTGGGGGCAGGGAGCAAGGTCACGGGGCAGGTCGGGTCCTAAGCCCCAGAGCTGAGGGAAGGGAAGTCTGGCTCTCTGGACAGCTTTTCCCTGGGCTCTGATTCCCATGCAGTCCCCATTCCTCCTGGCAGGCATGTCCCTTCTGTCTAGACAGCTCCCTTCTGAAGGCTCTGCAAACCATAGCCTGTCTGGTGACAAAGCCTGCCCCAGACACACGCTCCCGACACCGGATTCATTCAGCATTCTTCAATAAAGGGTAAGTTGGGCTGCCACCTGGAAAGTAGAGAGACATTAGTGAATAGAAACGGTGCTTCCTCTCCCCCCATTTCAACCTCTCCTCCTCCCCCTCTCCCCTTACCTTCCCCTCTTTCTCCCTTCCTCTCTCTCTTCCCTCCCTCCCTTCCCCTCATCTTCACCTGCCTCCCCTCCTCTCCCTTTTCCCTTCCTTCCCCTCCTTTGCCTTCTCCCTTATATTTCTCTCCTCCTCTTCTCCCCCCCTCCTCTTTCTCTACTTCCTTCTTTTCTTTCTCCTTGTCCTTGAGGCAGACCTCACAGAGTCTAAGCTAGCTTTGACCTCAGGATATAGCAGAGAATGACCTTGAACTCCTGATCCTCCTGCCTCCACCCCTGAGTGCTGGGATTATGGTCATGTACCACCATGAATGGCTTATACAGTGCTGGGGAATCAAATCCTGGACCTGGTGTATGCTAGCCAAGTGCTCTATCAGCTGAGCTGTATTCCAGCCCTCTTCTTTATTCATCTAGCCATCCGCATGCAGCATTGAATGAATGGTTATAGTGTGCCAGAGTAGGACTAGGCATTGGGTGTTCCAAGATGACTTAGGCTCAACTCACCCTGCCAGGGACTCATCACATTGTGGAAGATGGACTGCCATGACAGTGACAGGAGACATTGCTGAGACTCCCTGCTGGCAGGTACCGCAATCTTTACCATGGTCATGGTGCAGACAAACTTACCAAGGTTCTCAGAACTGGGAAGAGATATACAGAGTTGTGCAACCCTAGAACACTAAAGTCAAGAGTCAAAGTCAGAGGGATCTTCACTTACACACTTAACCACACTCTGGTGTGGACTGCCCAGGAGGGACCCACTTTCTTGTGCGTGAGGAGTATGAGGGCCACATGCAGAAGGGGTGCTTAAGCTGGGGCTGCAGGGTGAGGCCGGCCGGTACACCAAGAAGGTAGAAAAGAGTCTGTCAACGAGGAGATTCTGCCGGCAGGAATGGGAGGGAGTACATTCCAAATGCCAGGAAAACATGAGCCAGGTCGGCTGTGAACAAGCAGTGGGTACAGGAACAGAACAGGCTGAGAAGACTCAGGAAGCCAGCACAAGTGAAACAGGGCCTTCCAGGGGACAGTAGGAGAAGCTGAAGACGCCAAAGCTTTAACCAGAGGTTCAGAGCCCTGTGCTCAGGAAGCCGGTTTCGGGAAGGTAGAGGACTAGGAATTGGCAGCCCCTCCCTGAGGTCCTCTCTCACTGTCTCTCTTCCCTTCTGTTTATTGTGGTGGCGATGATGGGACTACAAAGGTCCGGCTGGCAATGCCCGCCTTTCACAGTTTCGCAGTTCAGGGCACCAGGACTGCCAGTGAGCCCTGTGCGGTCACGCCATAACCCTTGCTTGCACCGTTTCCCAGTTCTCAAGGCTCAATAGTAAGAGGAAAGCCCTATCATCTGGCCTTCAAGACTCTGTAAGCCAACTGTCCTTGTCCCCCAAGCCTGTGTCACCCACTCTCTACAGCTGCACCACACCCAGAACCCCTATAGCACGTGTCCTCCCTGCATTCATTCTTTAGGGCTCTGCTCCCAGGAACAGTCCCTGTGGCCCTTGCCTGATCTTTGCTGAGATGCCTCCTGCTTCTGCCTCAAGGCTCAAGCCCAGGGTGACCCTTTCCATGTGTCCACACCTTAGCTTGTGCACCTTATCCCCTCTCTACCATCCCAACCCTATGCCCAAGCCCATGTGGGTTCCTTCCATAGGGATGGAGATGGCACTTTGCACATTTGCTGATCCCTGAAGGACTACAGAATCCGAAGGGGACCCTCATCATAGACCTAACCACTTCTATCAACCAGCTCTCCAATGTCACCTTCCTGGGCTGTTTTGTAAGCAGATGCTACTAGAAGGCATTTCCTCAGGTTTGTCCTTCTCTCCTGTCCTTTCATCGTCTTCATCGTCATTGTCATCATCATCATTATATTGAGGCGGAGTTTCATGGGGTCCAGACTGGCCTCAGATTCACTATGTCTGTAGCCAGTGACCTTGAACTTCTAATCCTCCTTCCTCCTCCTGAGTGCTGGAATTACAGGCATGTGCTACTACTGTTGGGTTATGTGATGTTGGATGTTGAACTCAGAGACTTGTGCATGCCAGGCAAGCATTCTACCAACTGAGCTATGTTGCTCACATCTCTTTTGAGAGCAACTTTAGGGACTTTTCATAGAAGCCACATACCTAGGACATGTCTCTGTCTATTCTGCAGTGTGTATTTTCCCACTGCAAGACCTTGGGGGAAGGACCCCTGGCAGCTGCTATACTGGACTGTGTATCAGGACCCTCTGCTCCTCTGTAATGGCTCAACCAGGACACTGGTAGCACAGCCTTTATTAAGAGCCACCTACATTTGGCATTGCTCGATCTTCCCCTCCCCTATGTGGGAAAAGAGCCAAGGGCCTAAAGAGAGGAGAGAAGGCAGAGGTGTGGTTGCCGATGACTCCTGTCTATTCATGCCAGTGATTTATTTGCCTGAGATCTGCGCTAAGACAAAAAGAACCTCTGCATTATTAATGACCATTGATCACAGCCTTCCAAAAAAGAGATTGTAAGAGATGGAGGCTCCAAGCCAATCACAAATGATAGACCAGGAGAGCAATGGGAGGAGAGGGGAGGGAAGGCCCAGGTGGGCAGAGAATTTGGTGCAAATAGAAGGACATAGAAGGACATGGAAAGCAAAAAACGTGAAATAGCTGCTGAGCTCTCGGTGTGCTGGTGTGTCAGATGTCAAACAGCTGTGGGTGCTGGTGGGTGCTTCTGGAGTCTCTCTATGCACACCCCCCCACACACACACACACCAAGAAGACTGTTACCAGGAACGGAGGGTCAGGGTCACTTCATAATGCTCCTAAGGTCAATTTATCAAGAATGCATAACCAGCGCAGGGAAGGATGCTGATGATGATACAGCTTGAGAATGTACAAACAATAAGGAGGCACAGTGGGCAAGGACACGGAAGGCCAGGTCCACCCAAGCTGTGTGGAACCTGGTCAATACCCACTCCGAGCCTGGACTTCTGCAGGAGTTTTTACTGTTCCTGTCTCTGAACCCAACCCTCCCTCTCCTGGCTCTCTGCACCTGCTAAACGCTGCACAGTGGAGCTGGCATTCAGATCTGATACCCTAATTCTGTGATCACCATACTTGCCCAACAAGAAGCTGACTGTACCCATTTCACCTCTAGTGTGTGGCCGGGAGGCTTCCTACCTCCCCTCTATCCTGGGAGGCTACTTTCCTGGTGAGATCTCCCATCCTGGGCGCCCCCTCACCCCCTACAACTCCCTACCGCCTTTCTTGCTTTATTTCCCTCCTGAAATATCTGACATCTCATTAAGTGCATTACATTCGCCCCAGTAGAATGTGAGCCCCAAGAGGCGCGCGGGGGGGGGTGCGCAATGATTCTAACCCCAGTGCATAGTCCATGCAGACATAAAGCAGATCAATAAATATTTGCTAATTAAAGGTAGGGGGCGGGAGACCCAGCCTGTAAAGAACTCGCAGAGAGGTATAGATAGAGTCTAGGCACCGTTCACTTTCCCCGGACAGTCTGTTCCTTCCTACAGGTGGGCCTCCTCTACCCGCGTCCCTGGCGTCCTCCCGTGGTGGGGTTGGGGCAGGGGCTCTCCGGGCGGGCCTCCCCTGCTGTGGGCGGGAGGCCGAGTGGGGAGAGAGCCCAGCGGGGGAGGAGCCCCAGAGCAGTGTGTGGAGCACCGGCGGGCGCAGGCAGGAGCGCGGAGCCTGAGCTGCAGGCACGGAGGGCGGCGGAGCCCAGAGCTCAGCAGGGTCTTGGAGGAGGCCCGGCTCCTGCCCGCAGGAATGCAGAGCGTTTGCAGGGTCGGCTGGTGCCTGCCAGTGGGGAGCCGGTAAGCGATGGGGCCCCGGGGCAACAGGGCGTCGCAGCCTCGCGGGATTAAGCCTGGCCGGGCGGGTCGCAACAGAGCGGATCCCAACACCTGGCGTCCCGCCTCTGTAGGCTTCTGGGACGTGAGGGAAGCGCAGGGACAGAAGGTCCCAAAAGACCATCGAGGCCAAAGGGAGCATGCCGCCGGGTGGCTGTCCGGAGCCCCTGACCGAGGGGGGGACGAGGGAGCCCCCGAAGGTGGCCGCGAGACCCTGGGAGTACATCCTCAGTGTCCGGCGCTCTGGGGAGATCCTGCGGGGTGGGTGTTGTACCCCCAGGCCAAATCTGAGACACCTTCCCCCAGGTGGCCCCAGTGGCGGCCGAGGGAAGCGGGGAGCCCTCTACCGGCCAGGTCTCGGGGTGACGCCGATTTGGAAGAAGAGTTAAAGGAGGGTCCAGTTCGGAGCTAGGGTTTGGGAAGGGCCCTGACTTGCTAGTGACCTTGGACGGGTCACGGCTTCTCTCAACCTCAGTAAGTGCATCTGTCCAATGGAGAGGACGCTTCTCTTTCACTGCGGGCTGGGGAGAATGAGTGAGAGGCCGTGGATGTCTTTATACACGCTAAAGTTCTCTGCAAATCCTAGCTGTTCGAGGAACATCAGAATTGCGAAACTCTAGATTAGTCTTATTGCAGGTGATAAGAATGGGGAAGAAATCTTTGCCCAAAGTCTCAGTACTTGTAGAATATGAGACTCAAACCCCTTGACTCGCTAGGTTTGGGGTCGTTCAGGGCTTAAGATCCGGATACTCTCAGACTGGCCGCGTTAGTAAACTAGCCCTGGGCACTTAGCTGTGCAATCGCTGGAAAGCTGTTGACCTCCTTGGGAACTGGTTCCCTCCTATAGGAAATGAGGATGACAAGGTCCACACGGCAGGTTTGCTTTGCAAAATCAAATGGATTATTGCCTAGGATAAGATTATTGCCTAGGATAACATCTGACTCGAAGCAGGAGCTTCGCCCTCCTTGCCCTGTTTTGTAGTATCAGACTTGGATCTCTTTGGAATCACTTCCTGGCAGTGGTTCTCAACCTGTGGGTCACAACCCACTGGGATTGCCCAAGACCACCAAAATCGCAGATATTTACATTACAGTTCATAACCGTAGCAAAATTACAGTTGTGAAGTAGCAATGAAAACAGTTTTATGCTTGGGGGGGGGGGTCAGTCACCACAATCTGAGGAACTGTATTAAAGGGCCGCAGCATTAGGAAGGTTGAGAACCACTCACTCACAGTGTTTTCTAGTGGTGTGTGTGTCTGTGCTTTCCTCTGGACCCCAGCGACACTGGCTAGAGCCTCAGCCCTCCCTATAAGGCACCTCTTATGACACCAGCAAGCCGGTCATGTGGGCAGCTGGGCTGCTTGGCAGACAGTGGGCTTTGTCTAAGAGACCAGGACTCCATGGGAAGCTGGAGTCTAGGGCAGAAGGTGTACGCAGCAGAGCCCCAGACCTCCCCTCTTCCCCATGTAATTACAAGGCCAGAAATACAAAGATGCCTCCTTGGGGTTTGCCAGCTGCCTGGTGGCGAGTGGGGCTGCTGTGATCCCTTCTCTCCTGGCACGGATAACGGTTCTCTTTGGCAAGGGTAAAGTGAGCATGAACAGAAATATAGATCCTCAGAGACTGGCACCCCAGCTCTGAGAGGATGCCCTCACTGTACAGAATGGCTCCCATCAGGCCCAAGGTCAGCCAGCAGCAGCATCCAGGAAGCCAAATTTGCTTTAACTTTCTCTCTCTCCCCAGCAGTTAACACTGTTGGCCACACTTTCCCTCTGAAACAGGATTCTTGGGGCTCCTTTGACTTAACACTATTTTCTTCTTCTTTGCTGTTGTTATTGGTTTTTTATTTTATTTTATTTTTGCTTTTGTAGGCTCATCTGTGGGAGACCCTCTCCCTGGGTGATCTCACCTTCCCTCAAGCTCTTGTTACCACCTCTCTGCATGTGACTCATAGGTGAATGTCTCCAGCCTAGAGCTCTCTTGGGCTAGCAATCCATCCATTTATTGTCAGCCAGCCACTAGTCAGGCCCTGGGGACACAGCGACGAGCTAAACGGAACTGTGTGTTAAGTGGGTACGGCGGGGTGTGGAGTGGAGAGATGGCCAGAAAACAGATAAGTGGAGGGCAGCAGCCAGTGTTGAGTCCCAAATGAGCACCGGGTGACATGGATGAGAGCTGGTAGAAGTGGTGGTACAGACGGGGGGGGGGGGCACAGGTAGGAGGTGAGGTCAAAGAGATGATGGGGTTCAGTGCCGATGGTGAGGGACGAGTAGATCACGGTGCGGGTTAGGGACTTTATCCTGAATGGGTAAATCAGGGGCCCTCAATATTATAGAGTGCAGAAGCCAGGAATGGTGCCTCAGGCCTGGAACTCCAGCCCTCAGGGGGCAGAGGCAGCTGGATCTTGACTCTGAGGCCAGCCTGAGCTTTATAATAGGACTCCGTCAAAAAAAAAAAAAAAAAAAAAAAAAAAAAAAAAAAAGGCAAGTGATGGTAGCACATGCCTTTAACCCTAGCACTCAGGAGACAGAGATGGGTGGATCTCTGAATTCGAGGCCAACTAGGGCTACCCTGTCTCAATAAAAAAAAAAAAAAAAAAAAAAAAGGAAAAATAAGGGAGAAGGAATACTGATGTTTTTCTGTTGTTGTTATTATTATCATCATCATCATCATATGGAGGGGGCA
Organism: Chionomys nivalis; assembly: GCF_950005125.1. Classification (NCBI taxonomy): domain Eukaryota; kingdom Metazoa; phylum Chordata; class Mammalia; order Rodentia; family Cricetidae; genus Chionomys; species Chionomys nivalis. The sequence goes on along the minus strand of NC_080096.1, from coordinate 16,237,424 downwards.
CAGAGTCTGTGAATGCTAGGCCAGCACTCTAACCAGTCCCAGCCCCAATACTGCCGATTTCTTCTGGGTGCATTTAAGCCTTATAAAAAGACTTTTTCTAGCTGGGCAATGGTGGTGCACGCCTTTAACCCCAGCACTCAGGAGGCAGAGGCAGGCGGTTCTCTGTGAGTTTGAGGCCAGCCTGGTCTACAAGAACTAGTTCCAGGACAGGCTCTAAAGCTACAGAGAAACCCTGTCTCAAAAAAAAAAAAAAAAAAAAAATTTATTCTAGATTGGTTGCAAGTGGTCTAGGCACTGGAGTGGGGAGGGACTAGGGACTAGGTTTATCTTCGAGGAGTTTCTAGCCGCAGGCAGGAGGATGCACAAGCAAACCTGGAGTGGGGAGAGGGATTAAAGGAGGGAGATTTGGAGGCTGGGGTGCAGCTCAGTTGGTAAAATGCTTGCCTAGCATGCACAGGGCTCTGGGTTTGATCCCCAGTGGTGCATACATCTGGGCATGATGGTGCACATCTGTAATCCCAGCACTCAGGAGGTTGAGGCAGGAGTTCACGATTATTCCTGACTACATAGCTAGTTGGAAGCCAGTCTGTGCTACAAGCTACCCTGCTGAGTGTGGATGACATTCCATGCCAGGTGACCAGGGAAGGGCTTCCTGGAGGAGGTGACTTCTGTAGAGGAGATGCTATTGTGCCTCCAGACAGACGGAGCATCCCTATCTAAGGCAAATGAACGTCCCCAATATGTGGAGGAAGGACACAGAACCTGCAAGGATGTGAGATACCTGGGCTGTTAAGACCAAGGCTCTCTCCATTGTGCCTCAGCTTACTCTTTTTTTTTTTTTATGAGACAGCGGGTTAAATGCCAGGGAAAAACAGGAGGAAGAAGTCTCAGTTTGGGTGCCGGGCAGGGTTTGCCTAGTGTGCATGAAACACCAGGTTCCGTCCACATTCAGAAAAAAAAATATCAAGAGGGGCTGTCAAGATAGCTCTGTGGGCAAAGGCTATGGCTTCCAAGTCTGCTGGCCTGAGTGAGATCCCCGGGAACCCCATGGTGGAAGGAGAACAGTGACACCCACAAGCTGTCCTCTGACCAAAACAAACAAAAACCCCATTTAATGAGAAAGTTGGTCCTACTGGTGCAGACCTGTAAACACATCACCTAGGAGGCAGGGGCATGAGGACGTCCAGTTCAAGGCCAATCCGGGCTATATAGCGAGACCCTGTCTCAAAAAACCAACGCCTAGGACGTGCCTCCATAGTAAAGTGGTTGTCTTGCCTCCACAAGGTCCTGGGTTTGGCCAGCAATATGGAGGACAGCCAATTCACAGTCTGGGTGAGAGGACTTGATTGAGTTTGGAACTCCTATAGGGCCTTCAGATAGAGTCACCAAAAGGCATTTGGATTATGAGAGATGAGGGAACAGGTTTAAAAAGGGTAAAAATTGTCTTATTCTTTCATCTATTCTTTGAGTAAATTTCTATTGATCACCTGTATCAACTCCAAAAAGCTCAGCTATAAATAAACAAGTTCCTGCTCTATTGTGTGGGGAGAAGGGAGACACGGAAGCTCTGCACTACATAGTGGACAGGCTCTGTGTTAGGGGCAGGCTGTGCACTGCGGAATGAGACGGGCTCTGTGTTAGGGGCAGGCTGTGCACTGCGGAGTGGACGGGCTCTGTGTGAGAGATGGGCTGTGCACTGCGGAGTGGACGGGCTCTGTGTTAGGGGCAGGCTGTGCACTGCAGAGTGGACGGGCTCTGTGTGAGAGATGGGCTGTGCACTGTGGAGTGGACGGGCTCTGTGTGAGAGATGGGCTGTGAACTGCGGAGTGAGACAGGCTCTGTGTCAGGGGCAGGCTGTGCACTGCGGAGTGGACGGGCTCTGTGTGAGAGATGGGCTGTGCACTGCGGAATGAGACGGGCTCTGTGTTAGGGGCAGGCTGTGCACTGCGGAATGAGACGGGCTCTGTGTTAAGGGCAGGCTGTGCACTGCGGAGTGGACGGGCTCTGTGTGAGAGATGGGCTGTGCACTGCGGAGTGGACGGGCTCTGTGTTAGGGGCAGGCTGTGCACTGCAGAGTGGACGGGCTCTGTGTGAGAGATGGGCTGTGCACTGCGGAGTGGGACAGGCTCTATGTTAGGGACAGACTCTGTGTTAGGGACGGACTGGGCGCTGCACAGTGAGACAGGCTCTGTATATGGGATGGGCTGGCACAGAGGAAAGAGGAAGTTATATAAAGGGGAGATAGAGCAGCTAGTCCTGAAGGTGGCGACAGGGAGGACAATGGGCTCCACCACACATGTGTCAGTCCCTTCCAGAATTCTGGTCTGGCCGGGCACAGGAAGTCAGCAAGTGAGGCGTGTTGGGGAGTCCAAAGGTAATGCCTACGTAAGAAACTTAGTACAACAGAGAGCAGAGGGTGATCAGTTCTACTGTGGGGTCCAGGGAAACTTCCAGAAAGCATTCTTTGGAGGAGAAGGAGATGGCTCAGTGGGTAGGAAGGACTGCTGTACATGCCTGAAGGCCTAAGTTCAAGTTCCCAGAACCCGGGTCAAAAAGCTGGGCATGGGTGTGCACACCTGTAACCCCAGAGTTTAAGAAGCAGAGATGGGTAGATCCTGGGAGCTCACGGGTCAGCTTGTCTAACCTAAATGGTGACCTCTAAAGATCCTGTCTTGGAGGGAAATGAGGAAGAGCGTGTCCTCATTTGGCTGGTGCACGCACATGTACACATACACCCGCTACACACATCACATGCATACAATAAAGATTTTAAGCAATAAACCAGAAAGCATTCTGGGTAATAGGAGTGTTCTGTGGGAACACTCAAAGAAGCAAAAGAACCATTGCCTTCACAAGTACAGGCCTCAGCTGAGAGGCGGGGCTTCCATGAGTGCACACATGGTAGGAGATGACAGGAAGGGGGTGGACCATGTGGTCTTTGCAAAGGTAAATGGCAGGAAGTAAAAAGGATTTGTGTGGACTACAGGCAAGTGTTCTCCAGGCTTCAGTCCTGTGCTTCAAAGCCAGCAGAGTGGCGTTTCAGCGTGACAGCATGTTGTCTGTGCCCGCTGTTGTTCCTGGCTCCTGGCACGCGTCCTGTCAACCTCTCCCGACTGCCATCCCATGTACTGAAAGTGTTTTTTCAGGGGTCACACTGAGCCTCCTAGCTCAGTGCCCAATCTGTGTCATCCACACCCTCAGGGGTTAATTGAATGGGAATGGCCTCAGCTAGGCTGAGTAACTTATCCAAGATCACAGAGCTCATAAATGGAGCTGGGAAGCAAACGGCCTGATTCCATGGGCTACCTCACTCCAAAGCATGTGTTAACTCCTAATTGCTGCTGCCCTGTGCCTCCCAGCAGGGAATACAGATGGTGGCTAGTGGGTTTGAATCCTTTAAACACCACAGTTCCCTGTTTGGTTTCCAGGAAATCTATCCCTGCCCATTCCACTGGCCAGAAATGCAGTTCTCAGATGATAAAATCCCAAAATGACGCCTAGGGGGCGATATCGCCCTGTTGATAATTACTGGTGCTGGCGCTGCACTCACTGTTCAGTCCGTGTGGTGTGTGTGTGTTTGTGTGTGTGTGTGTGTGTGTATCACACTATGTTGCCTAGGCTAGCCTCAGACTCTGTATTTTCCTGCCTCAGCCTCACATGTGCTGGATTCCAGGTGTTCTCTTTACCCTCAAGCACTGTCTCAGTGTCTGCATGGTCTTGGTACCTCAGTACTGAGTCCTCTTAGAGTCCAGCTGTGCCGAGCAGGGACTTGAGCTGCTCATTTCCCCACTCTGTTTCTTCATCTGTAAATGTGAACTGATCTGCCTCAAGGGCAGTACTAGGGGCGGACATGCATAGGAATTCACCTAACCACCGGTGACAAAGGCTCTGGCTTCTAGGCAACGCTGTGGCTTGTTCACCGTGGCCTCTGGCTGTTGAGGGCTTGTAACATCCCAGTCCAAAACCAAGAAAAGAAACGCTTGAGCGGTGATTCGCTAACTGGTTCAAAGGCCCTGAAAACAGGTCTCTCCTGTATGTGGCATTTTATCGATCTTCAGCCATCAGTGACGGTATCTCGATGTCACCCCAGCTGGGCCACACTGTAGAAACACTTGAGGAATTTTTTAGAAACTACAGAGTCTGGGCTCTCCCCCAGGGGGTGAGGCCTAAATAATTGTGGGTTTTGGTTTGGTTTTTGTTTGTTTTGTTTCAGTCCCTCCCCCCATGCTGGAATTCGAACTCTAGACTTCTCAAAAGCAAGCATTCTACCACTGAATTACATCCACATCCACATCACCCTTTTCCTTTTTTGTTTTGAAACAATGACTCTCTCACTCAGTTGCCCAAGCTGGCTTTAAACTCACTGTGTCATCCAAACATTTTTTTTTGGTTTTTTTTTTTTTGTTTGTTTGTTTTTCGAGACAGGGTTTCTTTGCATGGCTGGCCTCGAACTCAGAGACCTGCCTGTCTCTGCCACTCCCCTGACCACCTAGTACTGGGAATAAAGGCATGTGTCACGCTACCACTGCTGGCCCTTGAACTTTTTTGATCTCCCTGCCTCAGCCTCCTGAGTAGTTGGGGTTATACAGGCCTGTGTTGTCAGGCCCAGCCATGTCTGTTTTACAAAGGCTCCCTAGGTGCTTCTAATGCTCCCCAAGGGAGTCTTTAATTTGGCCCAACACTCTTTTTGAAGTTTGAGAAACAGAGTCAAAGAAGGAAGTGACTTACAGTTATGTCGAACTAGTGGCAGAGCTAAGCTAAAGTCCCTAAGGCACCCCTGCCTCTGCCCAGTCCTGTTCTTCAGGCCAGTCCCCATCTGGTCATTGTCTTGACAAAAACATTTAAAGGTTAATTTTTATTTTGTTTGTGTGTGGATATGTGTTTGTGAATGCAGGTGCCCAAGGAGGTGCAGAGGTATTGGGTGCCCTGGAACTGGAGTTACGGGCATTGGTGAGTTGTCTGTCATGGATGCTGGGAACCCAACCTGGGTCCTCTGCAAGAACAGCAAAGGCTTTTAATCACTGAGCCGTCTCTCTGGGCACTTCCCTCGCCTGCCAACATAAACATGTATTTGTCTCTTTTCAGAGTCATAGGTGGAACAAGACCAGGCCCCTGTCCTCCAGTAATTCCCATGGAGTTAGTGATGGTGGTGGGCCCTCAGGGGAGGGGCACTTGGGCTGCCTAGGGCAGGCAGGTTAGGACAAGCAGGTTAGGAAAGACATGACAAGGATGTCTCAGCCTAGTGAGACAACCAGAGGGCAGAAGAAATGACACTTCCCAAGCATAGGAGGACACAGGGTCAGAGCAGGAGGTAGCTTTCCCACGAAAACAGGTAGTTAGCTGGATGGTGGCAGTGTACGCCTTCAATCCCAGCACTCAGGAAGCAGAGGCAGGCAGATCCTGTGAGTTTGAGGCCAGTCTGGTCTGCAGAGCTAGTTCCAGGACAGGCACCAAAGCTATAGAGAATCCTTGTCTCGAAAAAACCAAAACCAAACCAAACCAAACCAACCAACCAACCAAACAAACAAACAGAAAACTAGGCAGCTATGCCTTGCGGGAGTATGAGGATGGCGGCAAACTGCTTCAGAAGGTGTTAGAGGCGGAAGGGACTCCTCACGGCAGGTATCTAAGTGCCATGGAAGCCCCAGGGGGAGTGACGTGGCCAGATATTTAGTTGAAAAGAAGATTCTGGAAAGGCAGGTGATCTCCAGGGACTACCTGGTTTAGAGACCCAGTCCCAAGACAGCCAGATCAACATAGTGAGACCTTGTCTCAAAAAATTTTTTTTCTAAGTTATGTGACTGTCATGCCCCCCCAACCCATTCATCTTGTTGTGACGATGCAAGATTTATAATATAATGCCTAAGCGATGAAAAGGAGCCAGGTGAATGACGTAGACAGCACTGTTGTGTTAAGCTCCAGCCACATAGGGGACGCCTGAACACAAGCGCTGTGAGGGCCCAACAGTCAGTCTGCAGGGGAGACAGCTCCTGGTGAGCTCACACACGTGTGCAACATGGCTACACCAGCGAAAGACGACTCACCTCTGGGCCAGTCTAAACAGGACTGTGCAAGATTGCTATCGTCCTGCTCAGAACGGGGCATAACTTACAGCCTAGGAATTGCTTGGTTCTGAGGCTTTTCCGTGTCGTCCTTCTCCACCAGAGTTGACTCTGGGTAATGCAAGCATAGAAAGCAGCAGGGAGCTTGGGGGCCACAGTAGCTACGATTGATGAAGCCTTTGATAGACACCTGACACTTTGCACCCCACATAGTCCAGTCTCACGCAGCAGCATAGTGAAGAGACAGCATAGAAATTCACCTGTTGAGCCTGATTCTGCCTGTGACCTATAGAACTAGTTCCTTGGTTGCTCTTTCTGCCAGTATTGGCATCTAACCGATACTCCCTAGTTTCAGGAGATTAAAAGCAAATAGTTGCCAAACCCAAGCGCATGGCCTGGTGAATTTTCACAGCTGCTGAAACAAAATATGTGTTGCCCCCAGAGGCTCCCTCCCCTTTTAAGATTCACTTTCTAAACCCAACCATGGTGTCTCTCTCATGACAGCACTTGGCCATATGAGGCAGGAGGATCAAAGCAGGTTAGTTCAGGACTAGCCTTGGCTCCATAGCAAGGCACCGTCTTAACACAAAACATTGGAAGTCACACTGGATCCTGTCCTTACTGAAGGGATCACTTTGTAGGCTATGAACTTTATAAAATCCCATTACAGCTGGTATCTGGCTGCTTCTTGACCTCATGTGGTTGTAAGAGTGTCTGGGGTCATTCTCTGACGTACCGGATGCTGTGTGAATATGCCACAGTTATTCGTCACTTCCGCTACTGTCTGTTTAGGGGATTCCATTTAGGGCTGTTACAAAGAGCGAGTTCCTGCGAGCAACTTTTGTGTTCATCCTGCATCTTTCAGTCAACATTCACATTCATGCATGCTTTTTATTTCTCGGTGCTGGGGATCTACCCCCGGACCTGCTGGACACCAGGCAAGTGCTCTACTTCTGAGTTTCAGCCCCAACCCTCCTCATGTTGCTGGGCAGAGAGGCATGGAGTGTTGGGCCAAGGATCTGCCTGCTGGGGCTGGGGATGTAGTTCAGTTGGTAGAGTGCTTGCTTAGGATGTTGGCCCAGGGTCACACAAACAATGTGCATAGCTACAGAATGAGTTTGAGACCCTCCTGGGATACAAGACACTGATGGAAGGAAGGAAGGAAGGAAGGAAGGAAGGAAGGAAGGAAGGAAGGAAGGAAGGAAGGAAGGAAAAGAATGTGATTATCTTTCCCTTTTACATTTTCCAGATTTTTTTTTTCTTTGAGATGGGATCCCTCTACAGAGCCTGGCTATCTTGGGACTCACTCTATACAGCAGGTTGACATCAAACTCACAGAAATCTGCCTGCCTCTGCCTCCCAAGTGTTAAGACTAAAGATCAGCCGGGCGGTGGTGGCGCACGCCTTTAATCCCAGCACTTGGGAGGCAGAGGCAGGCGGATCTCTGTGAGTTCGAGACTAGCCTGGTCTACAAGAGCTAGTTCCAGGACAGGCTCCAAAACTACAGAGAAACCCTGTCTCGAAAAACCAAAAAAAAAAAAAAAAAAAAAAAAAGACTAAAGATCAGCATGTCCAACCATTTTCCAGATTTTTATTTTTTAATTGTGTGTGTGTGTGTCCACATGTATGAGTGCAGATGCCGGAGGAGGCCAGAGTTGTGAGCTGCCTGATGTGGGTGCTGGGTTCCAAAGTGGAGTCCTCTACAAGAGCAACAAATGCTCTTAACTGTTGAGCCATCTCTCCAGCCCCATTTCCCAGGTTTTATAATTTAAGAGATTAAACCTTGAAACTGATGTATTTGTACCTCAAGATACTGATTAAAATTTAAAACTAGTGCTTTCACATACACATGCACGGTCACAGCCATGAGATTTTCCTGTCTCAATCACATACATTACTACATTACGTTTACCCTTGACTCCGTCTCTGGGAAGCATGTGTGATACCTTGATTTTCCCGTGGAGAAGGGCTGACTGTTGGCAGGCCCACACAGGATGGAGAGCGGAATCAGATAACAGCTGTGGAGAGGCCTTTCGTAAAAGAGAAAGTGCTCAGATTCGTGGAGAGCTATTTCCCTGGCCAGGGCTCTCTCATCCGTACAACAGAGAACGCAGACATGAATTCCTCTGTGGGGGATTTGTTCTATTGCAACAAATCTTTGATCAGAAAGCCCTAGATCTCCCCTTAGCCTCTAAAGGCCGCAACTGGCTGCTACCGCTCCACCAGAGCCACACTTCCGCTTTGTTTCTGGCCGGTTTCATGACTCAGCTAAAGACCCTTCAGAAAGGAAAGGGGGTTGATCTACCAGGGAGCCTCAGGCAGGAAGCTTAGGCTAAGGGTTGGGGGAGGACCCCTGCTAAGTGCTTGTTCCTCTGCCTAGGGTGTCCTGACTTTGCTGCAACCACAGGAAGATTCTGGGAGAAAACTGGTGTTGCTCTAGTTGGCAGATGAGGAGGGGCCAGGAGGTAAAGGGACTTCAGATTCCACCCTGGGGATTGGTGGGGGGAGGAACTGAAAGTCTGTCTTGTGTGGCTTTCCGGAGCCTGCTAGGACCATTTGAATTGGCTCAGCTGGGAGAAGACTGAGCTGGTACAGTGAAGGTCCTGGTGGGAGTCACCCAGGGCTTCCTACTTCTCTCCCCAGGCAATTCTCTCTCCTTTTCCCCCCCTCCATCCCTCCCCCTCCGTCCCTCCTTTCCTCCCTTCCTCCCTCCCTCCCCCCCATTCAGTTTATTTTTCTGTTGACTCTACTCTCTTCAGACTTTTGTTTACAAATATATTATTTTCTACAAAGTAGTGTGTGTGAGTATATATATATATACATATATGTATATATATACACATATGTGTGTGCAGATTAAGGAATAAAGAGAGCTCAGATGCAGGTCAGTTGGTAGATGCTTGCCTACCATACACAAAGCGCTGGCAACACAGTGATATTTTGTCTCAACACACACACCACAAATAAAATGAAAATAAAAATAGGGCACTATAGACCTCTGTGTTGGGGTTGTGCAGAACTCCCCATTGAGGATCAATTTATTTGTTTCTGATTGTTCGTTCTTACAGGTGGGGCCACCAACATCATTCATGTTCCCATCAGCTTGAGAACATAGAAGTCTGTCTGTCTGTCCATCGAGTGAGCATGAACAGAAATGGGAGCATAGGTCCTTGGGTGGTCATCACATCGTTTGTGTCTTGAGACAATACAAATGCTGTGTCTATGAGCACTTCCAACTTTTGCTTTATTTTCAGTTTGTGATACTTCATATGGTCTCACTTGTTCACACACTGGCTTGATCAGACTAAAAATTGTTCCCTCGAGTCAGGAGGTGGTGGTGCACACCTCTAATCCCACCACTCAGGAGGCAGGGGCAGGCAGATCTCTGAATTCAAGGCTAGCCTGGTCTACAGAGTGAGTTCCAGAAGAGCCAGGACTCTTGGGTGAAAACAGCATCTAATGGTCATGCTTCTTTGTGTGTCTGTGTTGTTGTTTGAGCTGTGATGGAGAAAGGCCGTTGTCTGTGGATCTGTGGTCCGTGCCTCCAAAGATGAAAGGATTAGGGATAAGTCTCCCAACATGGCTCAGGAAGGAAAAAGGAAAAGCTGAAGGCTCTCAGATGATGTCACTTCCTTGAAAAGTTCCAGTGCAAACCCCCAACCAAGGCCACCTCCTTTGTCCCTGTCCCTCTTCCCAAGATAGCACTGAGGGCTTGCCTACCTACCAGCCTGTGACTCTTCCTGCAGGGAGTCTCTGGGCCATCTGGAGCCACCCGCGCCCATGGGGCAGTCACACCAGCCTGCTGTGGGCCGTGACAGTAGCAAGTCCACCTTGGCTGTCTGCAGGCAAGAAAATTCCTAAGGATCCAATCTGACTTTGCGTCTTCCATGTGAGCCGTGTGAGCCATAGGAAGGGAAAGCAGCTGTAGGCTTGGAATGGAGCCCAGGGCAGGAGGAGGCAGGAAAACTGTTTTGTCACCTTTTACCCCTGGGGCCATACCTGTGCCTTGAGGCTTTCTTCCTGGATTGCAAAATTTGAAGACAGGTAGAGATTTGGAGAGCTCTGGAGCCAGTCCTTCTACTTCCAACTCGGTGACATCACCTCTCTGAACACCAATTGGCCACTTTGTAAGTTGGGAGATAGAGTGCCCAGTGGACAGGTTGGGTGACTCAGGCCCTGGACTGGCTCAGTGCCTGTAACATAGCAAGAATGCCATTAATAATAATGATACTAATACTAATACTAATAAAACAGGCTGGGCATGCCTTTAGCCCAGCACCAGGGAGGCAGAAGCTGGCTCATCTCTGTGAGTCAAGCTCAACTTTATATTATGAATTCTAGGCTAGCCAGGGCTACATAGTGAGACCCTGCTTCCAAATAATAGTAATGATAACAGTGATAATAAAAATGTCTTTCAAATTTGGGGATATATTTTGGAGTTTAGAGTTTAGGGTTATTTGGGGGGATGGCTATTTTTCCCCTTCCTTCCTTTCTTTCTTGAGACAGGGTCTCATATAACCTAGGCTGACCTCAAACGTGCAATGAATATAACTGGGGCTGGCCTCGAACACCTAATCTTTCTACTGCTACCTGCAAACTACTGGGATCATAGGCATGTACCATCATACCTGGCTGCTCTTTGTTATTGTTGTTCTTTTGTTTTTTGAGACAGAATCTCACTATGTAGCCCTGGCTGGCCTGGGACTCACTATGTAGACCAAGCACACATGTCAGAACCCACATAAAACCAGGTGTAATAAGTAGCTCCTACCGTGATATGGGAGATGAAAAGAGGCAAGTCCTCCAAAGGTGTGGACAGGCTCATCTGCCTTATGCAAAAATAACTAACAAAAGAGAGATGCTGTCTCAAAAAACAAGGTGGAATTGAGGACGACACCTGAGGTTGTCCTCAGACCCTCACCCACACTGTGGCACAGGTGTATCTGAAATCCCACACAGATGCGTACATACACGGATACACATCACACACACACACACACGCGCGCACACACACACCAAGCTGGGCATAGTGGCACACATCCGCAATTCTAGTGGAATTCGGGAGGTGGAGATATGAATATCTGGAGGTCAGAGTTTCCTACACAGTGAGACTCTGACTCACAACAGAAGTAGAGACAAATCAGGAAAAAGAAAAGAGAAAGGGTTCCTATGAGGCTGAGTATCTCCCACACTACTTGGCTCCCCCTTATCCCCACAGCATTTAGGGCTGTCTGTTGGGTCTCATGCCTATAGGCTTCTGCTGGGATTATGCCAGAGATGGGCTTGTGTTGATGGTCCTCAGCCTTGCCTGACCCTCATCATCCATGCCTAGGCCTGAAGACCTTCCCAAACCAACCATTTACTCAACATCTGAAATCCATAAGCCCAGAATACAGAAGCACACGGAAGAGACATGAAACGGTTTTCATGGTTTGTGTGGGGGGGTGGGTGAGGCCAGAGGTACGCTGGGACACACTTGTCAGGAGGCAGAGGCAGGATGGTTTCAGGTTCTAGTCCATCCCAGGTAACATAGCATGACCCTGTCTTAAAAACAAAGCTAGGAAGGGTCAGACCAGAGAATGCAACAGAGATGGTAGTGTGCTTGCCTAGCATACACGAAGTCCTTGGGTCCTTCCAAAGCATTTTATAAACTGGATGTGACTGAAATCCCAGCAGTCTGGAGGTGGAGGCAGGAGGATCAGAAGTTAAAGGTCAATCTCAGATACATGAGACCTTGTTATCTCAAAAAATAAGAGCTGGAGAGACGGCTCACCTTTAAGAGCACTTGCTGCTCTTGTAAAGGACCTGAGTTTGGTCCCCAGAACCAATATATGGACTCACAACTGCCCTTAACTCCAGCTTCATGGGATCTGATGTCCTCTCTGGCCTCTGAGCCATACACACACACACATAAAAAATAAGGCAACTAACCCATGGGGCCAAACATCCAGTTCCCATTTATAAAGTTGAATTCTTTTTCTGGAGTGAATTTCTATCATGAAAAAATGCTCAAGGGTCTAAAATTTATCAGTTAACATTTTAAAAGCAAATATTTAAATCATTTATTGCCATTTAAGTCACAGACATGCATCTACACACTATGGAAAATACTGATACTTGCTACCACTGGGAATTACGTGTAGACATGCCAACTGAAGGCTATATTACCATCATTAAAGGAAAAGTCAAGGATTTTGAGTATGTAAATGCTTATAGCTATAAAGTTTTGTTCCCACTATTAGTAGGAACTGGGATTGGTATGTAAAATGAAAACAAAAAGATAGTTTGTTTTATTTTTTTAGAAAATAAAAAATAGATAAACTGAGAAAAATTTGTTCCCTTGGATTTTTATAACACAAATCCCAATAGATAACATACATATTACTACAGATTACTATAGATAAAACCGTCATTAAACTTATTAAATTAGTTATGTATTTTGAACTACTTGCTGAAGACAAATTTTAGCATTGAAAAACCAGCAGAGAGTTGGCCTGGGGACTCTCTCCCATTCTGTCTGTAATGTTGGCATGGTTATTTAGGATAGCATTCTGTGCTCCCCTCAGCAAGACAATTTGTGTTGATGTGATCTGTGGCTTACAGCAGGTCTGGGGTACTGTCCCTGTCTTTTTCTTTCTTTCTTCTTTTTTTTCTTTTTGATTTTCCAAGGCAGGGTTTCTCTGTACACAGCCAGCTGTCCTGAAATTTGCTCTGTAGACCTGGCTATCCTCAAACTCACAGAGATCCACCTGCCTCTGCCTCCTGAGCACTGGGATGAAAGCGTGTGCCACCACTGGCCGGTAGGTGCTGCCCATTTCAGGAGCTGTTCCTTGCACTGGTACACAGATACCTGCTTATCATTTTATAGTTGATAAGCCGCCCACCTGAATGAGCTGATCTACTTCATTTGTTACACGGCCTGCAAAAGAAGCCAGATTCCAGGTCGGACCTTGTAGTCAAATCTCATGAATGCCATTGAATAGTGGCAGAGGGTTAAAGTCATCCACCTGCTGATAATCTCTGGAGACTTCTTCATGTCGTTGATAGCAGCAGTAGGGGAGTCCCCAGCTGGCAACCGGGTCCCAGGAGTTCATACTTATGAGATAGTTCCGGAAGTCCTTGCTCCAGACAAAGTCCACACTTTGCATAGCAGCCTTCCAGCCACGGGCATGTGGTTTTCAGTGAAGCCGCTATTCAGATGATACTAGCTTCTTCAACTTCAGTACTCTCGCCGTGGGCCTGCCTCAGGAAACACAGTAATATTTCATTTGTATTTTAATAAATAAAGCTTAGGGCTGGAGAGATGGCTCAGAGGTTAAGAGCACTGACTGCTCTTCTAAAGGTCCTGAGTTCAATTCCCAGCAACCACATGGGGACCCCCAACCATTTGTAGTGAGATCTGGGGCCCTCTTCTGGTGCTGCAAGCAGAATACTGTACACATAATAAATAAATATTTAAAAATAAATAAATAAATAAATAAAGCTTACCTGAAGATCAGAGAGTAAAACAGCCCCACTGGTTAGCCTTACGGACCAGGCAGTGGTGACACACACCTTTAATCCCAGTAGCCACACTAGTTTACCACAGAGACTGGGTGGTGGTTGTGCACACCTTTAATCCCAGCCCTAGAGAGGAATATAAAACGGGAGGAGACAGCTCTCGTGCACAGTCTCATTCTGAGGATTCCTGGAGGCAGGATCACATTTCAGATTGAGGTAGAGGTAAGAACCAGTAGCTGATTGTTTTGCTTTTCTGACATTCAGGCAAGCTTTATTTATTAAAATACAAATAAAATATCACTACAACCAGCAATTAACTTCTTTACTTAATATGAAGTATTTTGTTGTAGTTTTTAAAAAATAATTTATTTTGCCGGGCGGTGGTGGCGCACGCCTTTAATCCCAGCACTTGGGAGGTAGAGGCAGGCGGATCTCTGTGAGTTCGAGACCAGCCTGGTCTACAGAGCTAGTTCCAGGACAGGCTCCAAAACCACAGAGAAACCCTGTCTCGAAAAACCAAAAAAAAAAAAAAAAAAAAAATTTTTTTAACTTTATTTTGTGTGCACTGGTGTAAAGGTGTCAGCTCCCAGGGAGCTGAAGCTACGGGCAGTTGTGAGCTGCTATGTGGGTGCTGGGAAGTGCAGCCTGGGTCCTCTGGAAGAGCAGCCAGTGCTCTTAACTGTTGAGCCGTCTCTCCAGCCCCCTTGTTGTAGGTTTTTTGTTGACGTTATTGTTTTGTTTTGTCTCTGAGACAGGTTCTGACTATGTAGCCCTTGTTGACCTGTTACTTGCTGCTATCAGGCTGGCCTCTAACTCACAAAAATCCGCCTGCCTCCACCTCCTGAGTGCTGGGATTAAAGGCATGCGCCACTATTTGTGGCTAGTCATAGTTTTTGCTTTGTTTTAAGAATTATTCAGGGGGTGGCTGGAGAGATGGCTCAGAGGAATAGAGCACTGGCTGCTCTTCCAGAGGTCCTGAGTTCAATTCCCAGCAACCACATGGTGGCTTACAACCATCTGTAATAAGATCTGGTGTCCTCTTCTGTACTGCAGGATACATGAAGGAAGAAACCTATATACATAATAAATAAAAATCTAAAAAAAAAAAAAAAAAAGAATTATTCAGGGGGGCTGGAGAGATGGCTCAGTGGTTAAGAGCATTGCCTGCTCATCCAAAGGTCCTGAGTTCAGTTCCCGGCAACCACATGGTGGCTCACAACCATCTGTAATGAGGTGCCTGCAGACATACACACAGACAAAATATTGTATACATAATAAATAAATAAATAAATAAATATTTTTTTAAAAAAATTATTCAGGAATGCCAGGTGGTGGTGGCACATGCCTTTAATCCCAGCACTCGGGAGGCAGAGGCAGGCGGATCTCTGTGAGTTCGAGACCAGCCTGGTCTACAAGAGCTAGTTCCAGGACAGGCTCCAAAACCACAGAGAAACCCTGTCCCGAAAAACCAAAAAAAGAAAAAAAAAATTCTAGCACTAGGGAGGCAGAGACAGGCAGATCTCTGTGAGTTCGAGGCCAGCCTGGTCTTCAAGAGCAAGTTCCAGGCCAGGCTTCAAAGCTACTGAGAAACCCTGTCTCGAAAAAAAGAGTCATTCCAGAACCAGGCATGATGGTGGGTATCCTAGGCAACAGAGTGAATTTAAAGCCTCCTTGGGCTACATGAGACCACGTCTCAAAAGAAATACCACTGTCCCCTTCCTCCCTCCCCCACAAAACCATTTGTGCTGACTCTCGGAAGTCTGGAAAGTCAGATGAGTGGAAGTATGTCACCCTCCACGCTCAGGCAATGTGTGGTGACAATACGGTGTTCTCTCTGGAAGCCTTCTTTCCCCCAGGCCCAGCTGGGTTTTGTTTAGCTTCCAATGCTGCATAAATAGAGTGACGCTTTCTGATTCACTTTATAGCGCTGACTTCATGGTCTTGGAACAAAACTGTGATACTTCCAACAGCTAGGACACTCTGTCCCCCCTGGGAATTGTGTGGGTGGGGCACACCGCTGCCGTGTTCTCCATTTTGAGAAAGTCAGGTCCACAGCACCCGGGGCAGCACAAAGTAGTCCATTCCCCTTTCATCTTACCACCTCAGCTTTCAGAATTCTCTTTCTAGAATCTAATTCTTTTTTTTTTTTTCCTTTTTCTCTCTCAACCCTCAGAGCGTCTGAACATGTCTCCATCTCCGTGAACCAGCAGTGACCCATTTGTTTTGCCTTCTCCCAGCTCATGCATTCTTTGAGTCTTGGTAACGGGAATGTTTTGTCTGATCGGACTCAAAGCCGTCAGCAGGATAGCACCAACGCTTAGCGTTCGTGATGTTGTCGGGAGGATCCTGGGAAAACGGAGCTGTTGAGGGCACACCTCTGAATCAGTTGCTACGCCTTGTCTTCAGTTTTTAAAAGCTCTCTGAAAGTGACCTAATATCCAGAATCTTCTCTAATTATGAATGAGTAAATGTTGATGTTTTGTTAAGCATGTCGAGGTCTTATGCTTTGAACAGAGCTAGAATGCCAAAGGCAAGAATCCCAGCACTCTGCCCATCCTCCTGTGAGACCCTGGTAATTGTCTAACAAATCTGTCTTGTGTTCCCTGGGCTGGAGCGTCTGCTGAGAAAAGTTCCAGAACCCCAAGATGCCTTGGGGTTCGTCTGCTTCCAGCAGCAGCCAGCGGTGTCTTGGTGTTTTTCCTGGCCATGTCTTGAAGCCTTTCTGCTGCGCTCCGTTCTGATGTGTGGCCTTCACATTCTGCTGCGCTCTGTTCTGATGTGTGGCCTTCACAACCGTCTAGCCGAAGGATGACCTTGCTCTTTGGGAGGTACGACCGTGAAGGAGGCAGCCGGGTATATACGAGTCTATGGGAAGAGAGGAACACTGAGCATGTCTCTGCCAAACCAGTCCATAGAAGGCCTTCCCCAGGAGGCCTTCAACAGATCCCTGAATGCTACAGGGACTTGGGACCCACAGGTCATACAGGCGCTCAGAATCTCCCTTGTGGTGGTCCTGTCTGCCATCACGCTGGCCACTGTCCTCTCCAATGCCTTTGTTCTTACCACCATCTTACTCACCAAGAAGCTCCACACCCCGGCCAATTATCTCATTGGCTCCTTGGCCACCACCGACCTCTTGGTTTCTATCTTGGTCATGCCCATCAGCATAGCCTACACCACCACCCGCACCTGGAACTTCGGCCAAATCCTGTGTGACATCTGGGTGTCTTCTGACATCACATGCTGCACGGCCTCCATCCTGCATCTCTGTGTCATCGCTCTGGACAGGTACTGGGCCATCACCGACGCCCTGGAGTACAGCAAACGCCGGACAGCAGGCCATGCAGCAGCCATGATCGCGGCGGTCTGGGCCATCTCCATCTGCATCTCCATACCCCCGCTCTTCTGGCGGCAGGCCACAGCGCAGGAGATGTCTGACTGCCTGGTGAACACGTCTCAGATCTCCTACACCATCTACTCCACCTGCGGGGCCTTCTACATCCCATCTGTCCTGCTCATCATCCTGTATGGCCGCATATACGTGGCCGCCAGGAGCCGCATCCTGAACCCGCCCTCCCTCTACGGGAAGCGCTTCACCACGGCACAGCTCATCACGGGCTCTGCAGGTTCTTCTCTCTGTTCGCTCAACCCCAGCCTCCACCACGAGAGCCACTCACATACTGCCGGCTCCCCTATCTTTTTCAACCAGGTGAAAATCAAGCTTGCAGACAGCATCCTGGAACGCAAGAGGATCTCGGCGGCTCGGGAAAGGAAAGCCACTAAGACCTTGGGCATCATTCTGGGGGCCTTTATCGTCTGCTGGTTGCCTTTCTTCGTGGTGTCCCTGGTCCTCCCCATCTGCAGGGACTCCTGTTGGATCCACCCGGCCCTCTTTGACTTCTTCACTTGGCTAGGTTATTTAAACTCCCTCATCAATCCTGTCATCTACACTGTGTTCAATGAAGATTTTCGACAAGCATTTCAAAGAGTTGTCCATTTCCGGAAGGCCCCCTAGTTGGATGTGGGGGTGACGTTTGTTGATCTGTTATGTCCTGTAACCCGACTAAGGTTGCCTTTTAAAATTATTGTTGTTTGTCTGAGACTTGGGTTGATGTGTGCTGTCTTGGGGTCTTGGATTAATCAATAGACTTGTTCTGTATTCAACTGCCAGCATCTTCTAGACTTCTGAGTCATCTAAAGCTAGGCCATCGTGTGAAAGGGGACAGGACTGAAGATGTCCCTTAACATAACATTCTCATGATTCTCTGGATTGGAAGAAATATAAGCTACAGGACTGAGGTGAGGAACTGTCTTATTCTCTAGCAGGCTCAGAAGGAAGGCCTTCTGGTCTACCTGGGATTTTTATATGGGGCTGTGGAGAGTGGGTGAGATTAATGACTTGAATTAGAGAGAATTTGGAGTCAGAATGGTGGGGTCACCATCTCCTATAGCTCCTTGATTGGAAAATAACACCAAATTACTTCCACTGAGTTCTGGTTGTCCATAAGGAAAGTGGTACCAGTGACACAGAATGACATGGAAAGAAATTCAGAAGGTGGCACCAGGGGAGAGGGACCAGATCAACCTTCCTTCTCTCTCTATCATGTACTGTTTGGAAGTTAAAGCCCATCATCATGCCACTCAAAAAGACTGACAAGTAATGGACCCACCAACCTTAATGGGTCACCCCGTTCTGCCCAGTCTGATTTTTTTTTCTGAATTATTTTTTTAACAACTCATTGTCATCAGAGTTCCTAAGATGTTGAGTCTTATCAAATAAAAAGCATGAGACATAGTGAGCAGTGACGTCTTTACAGAATTGTTTTGTACATGTGTGAATGTATGATGTGTGTGTAAGGGTGTGGCAGGCACAGTGCACTCAGGCCCTTGCCTTAAGCCTTGTTTGAGGCCGGGTGTCCCTTGTTTCCGCCCCTGCCTTGCATATTCTGCGCTCACGAGCTCCAGGGATAAACTTCTGTCTCCACCTCCTGTCTCATCGCAGTGTGAGGATCATAGTCAGGTATGACTGCATCTGGCTTTCTAAATGGGTTGCAGGGATGGAACTTGAGTTGTCAAACTTAGAGGGCCAAACAGACACTCTGAGCCACCTCCCCAGCCTTCCAAGAATAGTAAAATCTTTGTGTGTTTTTCTCACTTCTGCCCAGATGCCTAGACTTTCTCTTTACTTCAGTTTACACACCCACTGAGCACCCACCTCACACCGAGCCCTGTGCCCAACTTCTTAGCATTTGTTAGGACAGCGAGCCTTGTGACTTTGGATACCAGGATAACATGACAATTAAAAATGGAGAAACTGGGCCCAGGGCAAGATGACTCAGTGGGTAAAGATACTTACCACCAGGCCTGGTGACCTGAGTGTGATTCCCAGGACCACATGTTAGAAGAAACCATCTCCTGCAAGCTGTCCTCTGACTTCTGCGCAAGCAAACAGGCAAGCACACATGCACACACTTATATTCACAAAAAATAAACTCCAAAAATGTTAGGAAAAAGCAAAAAACACCCTCAAGACCTAGAGCTATGGTCTTGGAGCGCAGCTCTATGGTAGAGTACTTGCATGTTCGAATTCAAGCAAACAACAAACAACAAAAATGAATCTGAGACCCCGAGGCTTCAGTTCAAATCCAAGTGCTGTCAGTTCCTAGCTGTCTCTTCTAAATCCTTCTTCATTTCTCTTTCCTCACGTGTAAAATGGAGACGATACTAACTGTGTCATAAATTAACACAGCCCTTGACACAAAAAGGGCCTATCATTTTGGAAAGCCAGGAATTGATCTACTCAAGCACAGGCAGCATAAAATAATAATAATAATAATAATAATAATAATAATAATGACAGCCCCTCTAAAGTACCCTCATGTGGTCTGTGTCCCTTTTCTCATTTTCTCTTCCTACTCACCTTGCACGGGCAAGAAAGAAATGTACCTGTGGTCAGATGAAAACTTCATTAAGAGACATCTTCATAAGCTGGGCAGCAATGCTGCATGCCTTTAATTCCAGCACTCAAGAGGCGGAGGCAGGTGGGTCTCTGTGAGTTCGAGGCCAACCTGGTCTATAAGAGCTACTTCCAGGACAGGCTCCAAAGCTACAGAAACCTTGTCTCGAAAAAGAGAGAGAGAGAGAGAGAGAGAGAGAGAGAGAGAGAGAGAGAGAGAGAGAGAGAGAGAGAGAGAGACTCATAAAGATGAGCCCTGGTGGGAAGACAAGGGACAGAAGCTGCCAGGAGGTCTCTGGGGAGAAGGAGCAGAGCAGAGGAAGGCAGGGGGCACAGTCCTAGTCCTGGGTGAGGGAGCAAGAGCAGAGCTCACAACAAGAGGAGTGAGAGCCAGGATGTGGGACACCAGGAGAGGAAGAAGAAGACTGGAAGGAGAGGAGGGTCACCCAGCAGGGGGGGCTGTGCTGCATGTGGCAAAGTTCAGTTCCGGGACCTCCTGCTCAGAGTCACTCCCCTGGATATGATTGCTGACCCTGAATCCCTGGTCTCTGAATCAGATCCACTGAATCAGGGCCTCTGATAATAGTGCCTGGAATTTATTTTGAGACAAGGGTCCACTGTGTTATTCGGGTTGACTTTGAGATCCTCTTGCTTCAGCCTCCCAGTAGCTGAACTACGGGTGCAAACCACTACACCCCGGATTCTGGGTTATTGGTCAAAGCCTGCCTTCTGAGTAAACCCCACTTTCTGTACTGGGAGATTCCTGTGTCTCTATGCTTTGGGAATGGTGCAGTTAGTGTCTTGAGGCTGTGCGGCCTCTCTCTCTAAGGCAGGGACCCTCAGCGTGCTCACTGCTCCTCTTAACCTAGTAGGCTCTATCCTCCTTTTCTTCCTTCCCTTCTTCCCTCCCTCCTACCCTCCTTCCCTCTCTCCTTCCCTCCCTCCTTCTCTCCTTCCTTCCATCCTTCCCTCCCTCCCTCTCTCCTTCCTTCCCTTCTTTCCTCCCTCCTATCCTCCTTTCCTTCCCTCCCTCCCTCCCTCCTTCCTTCCCTCCTTCTCTCCCTCCCTCCCTCCCTTCCTCCCTCTCTCCTTCCTTTCTTCCTTCCCTCTTCCCTTTTGTGTTTGTGTGTGTGCGTGTGTATAAATGTGTGCACAAGTGCCTATGCTCATGCATACAAGTGCAAAGGCCACAAAACTACAGCAGCTGTCTTCCTCTGATACTCTCCATCTTATTCCCTAACACGGGGTCTCTTACTGAACATCACTACTTTGGCTAGGCTGGCTGGCCGGCCGGTAACCTGCCTCTCTCAGACCCCCAATGCTCGGGTTAAAACCACGTGTGGCCGTGTCTGGGTTTTGTGTGGGTGTTGAGGATTTGAACTTGAGGGTTTTTTTTATTATTTATTTTTATTTTAGGTACATTGGTGTCTTACCTGCAGGTATGTCTGTATGAGGGCATCAGATCCCCTGGAACAGGAATTAAACTTGGGTTTTTATGCTTGTACAGTAAGTACTTTTTATACCTTGATCCATGTCCCCAACTCCCCTTACTGGCCTCACACTCAGAGAACTGCCTGTCTCTGCCTCCTGAGTGCTGGGATTAAAGGCGTGAGCCACCACCACCCAGCTTGGTATATTTCTTATTATTGCCAGACTGTGTGGCTATCACATTCTGTTCATCGGTTGAGGGGCATTTGAACTACTTCCACTTTTCAACTATTGCGAATGAGGTTGGGAATATCCAAGTCCAAGTTTTTGTGTGGACATAGGTTTCGAGCCTTGGGAGTTGACTCGACCAGCCAGAGGACAGCTGTGTTTGGCCTCCTGCAGAATGGCCACACTGTTTTCCAGAGTGGCCACACCGGTTTTCCTTCCCAGTGGCAATATGCAAGCATTCCAGTCTGTCCACATGCTCTGGCTCCTGTTATTGTCTGTCTTGTTTTATTGGCGCCATTCTAGTGGGAGTGACGTGGTGTTTCCTTGCAATGCGGCTAAGCTTTGTAAAGGCCCAGAGAGTGAATCTCTCCAGCTCTCTGAGTCATTCTCTCTCTGCCACTGAGGCATGAACACGGCCTGATTGGCATGTAAATAAACATCCTCTATTGTTTACTAACGGGGCAGGCAGCTCAGGCCCAGAGTCTGCAGATTCTACTTAAAAAGAGTGGCTGCCCCATTTGCCCAGCCTGTCTCTGCCCCTTCTTTGGGCATTGCTATTATCAGCTTTAAAATTGTCATTATTATTGTGTGTATGTGTATGGTGTGTGTATGTACATGGTGTGTGTGTGTGCATGGTGGGTGTGTGCATGTGTGTGTGTATAATGTGCGTGTGCTATAGTGTGCATAAGAAAAGTCAGTGGACATTTTCTTAGAGCTGGCTTTGTTTCTCCACCTTTATGTGAGTTTTCAGGAATTGAACTCAGGTCCCCAAGGCTTCTGCCTTTACCAGGCTGTACCTTTTTTCTTACCAACTTCTGTTATTGACTTTTTTTTTTTTAAGTTTTACTTTGCTCTATGTGTATGAGTGTTTGTCTGCATGTATGTATGGGCGCCATGTGTGTGCAATGCCTGTGGAGGTCAGAAGAGGCAGCTGAGCCCCAGAACTGGGAGTACAGACAGTTGGGAGCCACCATGTGGATGCTGGGAACTGAACCCAAGGTTTGGAAGAGCAGCAAGTATTCTTAAACTTGGAGCCAATTCCTCAGGCCCCGTTACTAGACTTTTGAAAGAGGTTCTCATGCCTACATAGCTCAGGCGGGATTTGAACTTGAGACCCTCCTGCCTCAGTCTTCCCAGTGCTGGGATTACAAACCCAGGCTGCCACGCTTGTTTCCAGTGACTACACTTAAGCAAGTAGTCCTTGCTTGTTGCCTGTCCCTCCTAAGTGTCAGTCGGAAGGTGATGGTCTTATTTGCCGTGTTCCCCCTTTGATCACCAGCATGCCACAGGCCTGGCATACAGTTGGTGTTCAATACATGCGTGTTTGAATGAGTGAGCAGCTGATGGATACATGGAATCCTGTTCCCTCGTGCCTTCTGCTCAATGTCTTGTCTTTAAATTTTTTTTTTGTTTTGTTTTTTTTTTTTGTTTTTCGAGGCAGGGTTTCTCTGTAGCTTTGGTGCCTGTCCCGGAACTAGCTCTTGTAGACCAGGCTGGCCTCGAACTCAGAGATCCGCCTGCCTCTGCCTCCCAAGTGCTGGGATTAAAGGCGTGCGCCACCACCGCCCGGCTTTGTCTTTAAATTTTTGAGAGATGGCAACTGCTCCCCGATTAGGAACTTCACCCAGTATGAGAATCGGCGGCAGGGGGAACTGAATCGGATGAGAGGCCATGCTGAGAAGAAATGGCTGGTAAGGATGCCAGATTTACCAAGGAGTCTCCAAGGGGTCAAGTAAGATCTGGTGACTTAGCTTGCCTTAGTACAAGCCCCCCGCCGCCCATCCCCCCTCTCACCCCCAACCTCTAGACAACCCCCTCCCCCTCCAGCAATTACTGCACTGTAAAAGTTAAAGGGTCAGCCACTTCAGGAGAGGTGTGCTGGGCTTTTTTTTTTTTAAATAATTTTTTATTTTATGTATATTGGTATTTTTGTATATGTGTATGTATGTGGTATTTTTGCCTGTGTGTGGGTGTCAGACCCCCTGGGGCAGTTACAGACATTTGTGAGCTGTCAAGTGGGTGCTGGGAATTGAACTTGGGTCCTCTAGAAGAACAGCCAATGCTCTTAATCGCTGAGCCATCTCCTGACCTTTAGCTTTTTTAAGCAAGGCCTCCTCTATCCCAGGCCAGCTGGCCCTTGTTATTATCTGAAGGTGGCCCACGTTCCGCCCACAGCTGTGCTCGTTAGGCCACTTGACGGACACACTGAAAATAAACTTGTCTAGCACAGGCCTGTGGGTTTGAGAGGCTAGGTAGGAGAATCCATAGTATGAGCAACTAACCGACATTACATACCAATTCGAGACCTAGCCAGGAACACGTGTTGAGACCTTGTCTCAAAAATTAATTAGTTAAGATAAACCAAGCCCCAACATTTGGGAGGCAGAGGCAAGAAGGTCTCTGTGAGTTTAAAGCCAGTTTGATCTACAAAGAGAGTTCCAGGACAGCCAGGGCTACATAGAAAAAAATAAGTTCTGTCTCGAAAAAAATCAAAAATAAAATAAAACACTTGTGGACTTGGAAGTGCAGTTTGGGAGGTTGAGGCAGGAGGATTTCAAGGCCAGCCTGAACTATGCAATGAGACTCTGCCACAGAAGATGAAGTTAAAGCTAACATGAGGTGGGGCTAACAGCTCAGGCGATGGAGCCATTGCTTTCTGTGCAAGAAACTGGGTTCGATCCCCAACGCAATATAAACCAAGCAGAGCTGCCCACCAGTCATCTTAGCGCTAGGGAAATAGAGGCAGGAAAACCAGAGGTTTAAGGTCATCCTGGGCTACACGGTGAGTTCGAGGCCAGCCTGGGGTACATGAGAGCCTATCTATAATTAACTAATTAATTAATTAGTAGAACCCAATGGCCAGGATATGGTTTGGTGGGTAGGTGTTTACCTAGCAAGCATAAGTCCCTGGGTGCAATCTCCATTAATACAAACAAAAACCCAACCAACCAACCAGTTTCTTACGACCACAGAGACAGCCAGTGCCGAGGACCTTTCTCCTTCCAATCCTCTTTCCTCCCACCTCCCATCCTGGACACGCTTTTCATTCTTTCGCACTTAGTCACGGACACACCCAGTGTGACAGAGAAGACTCTGGAGGAGACACTGCTGAGCCCTGGCAGAGGCTGACGGTCCCAGTCCTGTACCGGCTCAGAGAAACCCATGTTTATTTTTTAAAAGCAACACTGTCCCTGTGGGCATGGAATGGCAGAAACCAAGAGGACCTTTTGAGTCTAGGCTATCCAAGAGGACATAGTTAGACCCTATCTCACAAAATTAAAATACAAATCAAAACAAAAGAAAAACCATATACAGCAAATAAATACCTGCTTCCCCCAATCCTTCCCCACAATAACCTTCATTTATTATTTAAAAGTATTTATTAGGTTTATTTTTGGTTTTGAGACAAGACCTCATATAGCTTAGGCTAGCCTTGAACTTTGACCTCCACTTCCCAAATGCAGGAACTACAGGTGTGTATCCCCATTCCTGGCTTTATTTTTTTCCAATTGATTTTATTTTTAAAAATACATCTTT
This sequence comes from Chionomys nivalis, assembly GCF_950005125.1. Classification (NCBI taxonomy): domain Eukaryota; kingdom Metazoa; phylum Chordata; class Mammalia; order Rodentia; family Cricetidae; genus Chionomys; species Chionomys nivalis. The sequence goes on along the minus strand of NC_080096.1, from coordinate 16,212,713 downwards.
CGAGCCAGGCAGTGGTGGCACATGGCTTTAATTCCAGCACTTGAGAGGTAGAGACAGGCAGATCTCTGTGAGGTTGAGGCCAGCCTGGTTTACAAGAGCTAGTTCCAGGACAGCTAGGGTTGTTACATGGAGAAACCGTGTTTCAAAAAACCAAAATAAATAAATAAATAAAAATAAAAAATACATCTTTAGCTGGGTGGTGGGAGTGCATGCCTTTAATGCTAGCACTTGGGAGGCAGAGGCAGGTGGATCTCTGTGAGTTCAGGGCCAGCTTGATCTACAAGAGCTAGTTCCTGAATAGGTTCCAAAGCTACAGAGAAACCTGGTCTTGAAAAACAAAAAAACAAAAAACAAAAACAAAACAAAACAAAATACTTCTTTTGGCTGGGCAATAGTAGCATAAGCCTTTAATCCTAGCACTCAGGAGGCAGAGGTAGAGACAGAGAGATCTCTTATGTGTTCGAGACCAGCCTGGTCTACAGAGTGAATTCCAGGACAGCCAGGGCTACACAGAGAAACCCTGTCTCAAACCAAAAACCAAACCAAACCAAACAAACAAACAAACCAGATAGGCTGGAGAATTGCCTCAGCAGTTAAGAGCGCTGGCCATTCTTCCTGAGGACCCAGGTTCACTTCCCAGGATCCACAGGGCAGCGCAAGTCTGTAGCTCCAAGACCTGACACCCTCACACAGGTAAATATGCACACCAAACACCAATATACTACATAAACTAAAAGAAAAATTTAAAAATACATCTTTATTTACTTGCTTTTTTTCCTTTTAAAAAGGCCTGATCCCTGTATGCACCCAGGCTGGCTGGCTTTGAACTCCTGGATTCAAATGATCCTCCTGCCTCAGGCTTCTGAGTACCTGGGACTGTAAGGACGCAACTTTACATCCTGGCCTCCCAGGCCAGTTTGTTTGTTTATTAGTTATTCATTTTTTTCCAGAGCTGGGAGCATAACCCAGGGCTTCATATATACTAGGCAAATTATTCCCCGCTGGGCTCCATTCTCAGCCATCCCTTCCCACAGTCTAATTGGCAACAGACTTCTGGCCTCCAGGTAGGTATCCCGGAGGTTGTACAAACACGTGAGCTCTGTGGACACAGGTGACCTTAGCCCCTCTGTTTTCAAGGTCAGGCCCCTTCCACCACACATCCCTCACCCTGTGATCCCCACCAGACTCTGAGCCTGCAGGGACACTTATCCAACTTTGTCTTCTTAGCACCTGGCAGCCAGCCAGCCAGCGAGTGGTTAATGATAATAGCTAGCATTTATTGAGCTCTGACTGTGTGCCCAGGTATGATTTAAGGGCCTTATGAACGTGAACCACTTAGCCCAGTAAGGCCAGGCCTGTTGTTAAACTGCAGATTAAGTGCTAAAGTCCCAAGAAACAAAATCTTTTGCCCCGTGTCACAGTGCCAGAATTGAAGCCAGTCTACACTCTGAACGGTCAAGGATGTGGCAGGGCCCTAATGGCACATGACCGTGTGTGCCATTGTAAAGCTGGGGAGATGGTTCCACCCATAAAGTCTGCGAGGTGTATGCATGAGGATCTGAGCGCTTGTGATCCCAGCACTGGGGCGGCAGAAAGGCAGATCCCCGAGCTTAGAACCAGTTATCTAACCTAATCCAGGTAAAAGAGAGAGAGACTTCGCCTCCAAAATTGTGTGGATGGCATCCTGAGTGGCAGCACCCAAGGTTAACCTCTGTCCTCCACACACAGACACACGTATGTTCACCCATGAACACACAGACACAGAGACATGCAAACACAGAGAGACACAGAGACATACACACACATACACACACAGACATATAAACACAGGCCAGATCACACACAAACACACACACAGACACACATAGACACAAAGACACAAACACACACAGACACAGAGACACACAACACATGCATAGACATATAAACACATAGACACACAGACACAAAGACACACTAACACACACAGACACACACACATAGGCTCACAGACACAAAGACACACTAACACACACATAGACACACACACATAGACACACAGACACAAAGACACAAACGCACATAGGGACATAGGCACACAGACATACACAGATACACACACACATAGACACACAGACATACACAAACATACAGACACACACAAACATACACAGAGATACACACACACACACACACACACACACAGAGCAATGGGAACATAAAAGTCTGGTAACCAGGGTCTCCAGTTCTTTGCTTTTTTGACTCAGTTCAGTTCATTCCTTGGTTTCACATGAGTGACAATACTATCCACCTCGGGGTGACTGGCACCTGGTACTGTGCCTGACACTGGGGAAATCACTGAATGAGACTGGGCTACCATTTACTCATTCGGAACTAATTAAGTGTCAGGCCAAACACACACAGTTGACCATTCGGACTACCGAACAAGGTCTGGCCCTTGGCTTCCAGTTGGCAACCTGTGATTTTTTTTTTTTTTTTTTTTTTTTTTTTTTTATGATTGGCTATTTTCTGTTCCCATGAGGCCCAAGGTCCCTCACAGAGCTCAGAGTCCATCTGGGGACCAAAGTGCATGAAACAGATTAGAAAGGCAGATACCTGTCCTTCACCCAGCCTGTGTTGTGCCCTCAGGTGCCCTTCTAGCCACCTTCCTGCCACCAGAGTCAGAGCTGGGAGGGATGGAGAGAGGGACAGAGCCTCTTCTCCGGTCCTTGATAAGCACCTGAAGGGCTTTGGGATGACGCATTTATTTGCTCTGTTAATCCTGTATTTTGCTTCTAAGGCTGAAGCAGGGGTCCCGGACCTAGAGAAAGAGGATTTTAAAGATCATGGAGGACTCCCTCAGTCAGGTCACCCATGTCACAGCAGCAGCAGCTCATGCCTATGGGTTGCTTTACCTCGGTGACCCCCAGTAGCTTGGTGAAGAGCACACCATTGTCACCCCCATTTTGCAGATAGGTAGACTGGGGCTTGCATTCCCAGCCAGGTGAGGTCACCTAAGAACAGCATCACTCGCTCCCAGTTTACCCCACTCCTTGAAACACTCTAATTTTCATTTTGCTTTTTGAGACGGGATCTTTCTGCTATATAGTCCTGCCTCTCCTGGAACTCTGTAGACCAGGCTGACCTCAAACTCACAGAGATCCTTCTACCTCTGCCTCCCGAGTGCTGGGATTAAAGGCGTGTGCCACCACCCTGCTTCCCTGAACCACACTTGTAGAGAGCTGCGTGGAGTCACACCTGATGGCTATGTGTAGAGAGCTGCGTGGAGCCGCACCTGATGGTGCTGGCTTCCGCCCTCCGAGATCCCGAAAGCGAGTGCCCTCTATAATAATCAACTCCTTATGGCTAAGGCCTGACTTATGCTATTATCACGCAATGATTGTCAGCTGCTTGCATATGCATGGACCTATGGGCAGTGCCCACCTGGCAATCTGGGGTTGGCGGCCCAGGCCTACTTAAGGGCTGGGAGCGGTTTGCCCGGAGAGAGAGAGAGAGAGGGAGAGAGGGAGAGAGAGGGAGAGAGGGAGAGAGGGAGAGAGGGAGAGAGGGAGAGAGGGAGAGAGGGAGAGAGGGAGAGAGGGAGAGAGGGAGAGAGGGAGAGAGGGAGAGAGGAAGAGAGAACGCATTGTCAAAAGGTCCTGAATAAACTGCAGCAGGAAGAGCTCCGGCGTTGCGTCCTTCTTGCTGGCCGAGGAGGACCGCGACACACACCTGGACAGTTCATTTACTTGACACCTTGGTGTGCCCACCAAGTACCCTTGAACAGATTTAGGGACTGGGTGTTCACCCCAACTCTACCCCTAACCCAGCTCTAGCCAAGCACTGTGGTTGTCATTAGTAGTCTTCAAAGACTTTATATTATTTCCTTCCTTCCTTCCTTCCTCCCTCCCTCCCTCCCTCCCTCCCTCCCTCCCTTCCTGTCTGTCTTCTCGAGGCAGGGTTTCTCTGTGTAGCCCTGACTGTCCTTGAGTACTTGAGTTAGCCCTGTAGACCAAGCTGCCCTCAAACTCAGAGATCCGCCCGCCTCTGCCTCCTGGGTGCTGGGATTAAAGGTGTGCACCACCATAGCCTGGCTGTATCATTTCTCCCTAGCAACAGTCACCATGTTCTATCACCATACTGTACCAATCATGTGCTTAACCAGACAGGCTTAGAGCGGAGAAGGAGCTGGGCAAGGGGACAAACCTAGTTTTAATGACAGGTTGGGATCAAATGCTCTGATATTTTTGTTTGTTTGCTCGTCCTTGTTGTCTTAAGACAGAGTTTCACTGTGCAGTCCTCACTGGCTTGGAACTTTCTATGTAGATGAAACTGGCCTCAAACTCATGGATATCTGCCTGTCTTTGCCTCCTGAGTGCTGGATTAAAGATATGTGCTACCACATTGGGCTTTGATTTTAATTTGTTTTTAAAGTTTTTTTTTTTTAATGTAGATGGGTGTTTTGCCTGTATATAGTGACTAAGGAGGCCAGAAGAAGAATCAAATTCCCTGGGACTGGAGACACCGATGGTGGTGAGCTGCCATGTAGGCTCTGGGAATCAAACCCTGGTCCTCTGAAGAAGCAGCCAGTGCTCTTAACCACTGAGTTCTAGACAGAGTAACTTTAGATCTGGGCCTTGGCTGTGTTGGAGCTGGAAGAACCCATTCCTTCCTTGATCTTTTTTCTGAAAGGGGAACCTAATCCTGAGAGGGGCGGTTACAGATCTGAGATCCCATCATAGGCTAGGATCCAGTAGGGAAAGTGGAGTTTGAGAATGGCATTGGCCTCCTCCGAAATCCTGGTCCAGTCCAAATCTTTCCACCAGGTGGCGCAGAGGCATCAGGGAAAAGCGCAGAAAGAAGGGTGGGCAACGGGCTTCCGCGGGCACAAGTTTTCTCCAACAGGCAGGTGCAAGCCTCTGCTGTTCTGGATCAGCACTAAGGTCCCTGTACGCATTGCAGACACTCACATAGGTGAATTCGGCCTGACCACAGAGGTAGCGGAAGACGATGGTCAAAGCTGGGAGAGGGACTCCAGCGGACGCACGCGGTAGGAAATCTTTGCCTCTGGGAATCTTCTTGGCATCTGACTCAGAGGTCTGTCCTGGTGCAAGATGAGGTCCTCACTTCCCCATTTCCCAGGCTGTGCGCAGAGCTGGAGGCTGGTTGTTGGTGCTTTTCTTAGGTGGATGGTGGCCACCACTGGTGACGGTCTACCAGATGCCATCACTCTAGGGGCCATCAACGGGTCTGACAGCTCCATAGCTCAGGCTAGGCCCTGCAGTTCAGTCAGACTTCTGTAGTCTCAGACCACACAGGGAACGGCAAGTTCAAAGGCTGGAAGGTCGGAGCAGGGGAGGGGAATAGAACCGAGGGAGGCCTAGAAGAAGGGGAGGCTTGGCTGAGAAGTAGGTTGAACCTTGGGGACTCGAGCAGCTATCAGCTCTGAACTTTATCCTGGGAGGAACAGGGAGATTATTCAGCGAGAGGATGGCGCGGTAAGATCGGAGCTGAGAGTGGTGTGTAGATACAAGAAGGGAGGTGGAGGAGTCTGGAGACAGAGAGGCCAACTAAGAGGCTGAGCAAATAAGAGCTGACGGCTGGACGGAGTGATGACAGCTGGGGTTAATTTTCCATACAGCCACCACGACCTTCCCATGCGCCCCTAAGGCACCTTAGTGAAACTGTTTGTCTTGGTCAGGTGACAGCCCTCACAGAGTAAGGGCTTCCCTGGGCCGAGGAGGTTGTTTCTTTACCTGATATATTCTAGGAGGTCCTTCATATCAGTGGACATCTAGGGAGAGGGACTGGCTAAGAGAAAAACCAAATCATGGGGATGGTGGGTAGGAGGGAGAGGCAGGGCAGTCTGCTAGGACACACACCTGTGGTAAGCCTCTCTTTCAGGTGCCAACTCTGCTAATTATTGGCTGTGTTACCACAGCCAAGTCACTTTGGCAAGCTAAACCTCAGCTCCTGCATCTGTGAGATGTGGTTATAGGACAAAGGGGATTGCTCAGCCGGTGCCTAGTGACCTGGGTTGGATCCTCAGAACCCACACGAAAGAGGGGAGAACTGACCTGGCGGTGGTGGTACACACCTTTAATCCCAGTACTTGGGAAGCAGAGGCAGGTGGAGCTCTGTGAGTTCAAGGCCAGCCTGGTTTACAGAGAGAGTTCCAGGACAGCCAGGGCTGTCACACAAAGAAACTCTGTCTCGAAAAACAAAACAAAACAAAAAAGTGGAGAGAACCAAGTCCACAAAGTTATTCCCTAAGTTCCACACGTGTGCAGCTTCCCCAACATACACACACACACAATAGCAATAGACAAGACATAAAAAATCAAATGTGGTTATGAACAGGATCAACCTTTTATTTAGACTGTCTTAGTGGCTGGAATAGGCAGTGTGTGTAGGGCTCAATGCAGTTCTGGGGTGGGGGACCCAGGAAAGGGGACTTTCAGGTTGTCCATCACTCGGAGAGACTGTGACTTCTGGAGGTGGGTGCTCGGGGCTCTCTGGCCTGGAAGTACCTTTTCAAGCCAGGGTGGGTTTCAAACCAGGTCAGCCAGGCTGACACCACATGGAATTAGGCCAAGAGAATTCTAGCCAGAGGCAAAGAAACAATGCTGGCCAGTTCGGGGGCCTCCTTCTGGAGAAGGTGCTTGTCTGTTCCCTTGTTTAAACATTCAGAACGATTCTCCTGGGCCAGGTCTAAGGAGAGAACCTCTGTTCTATTTTGTTGTCCGTGTTCCTGTTTGGTGCTTGTGCCGTGAAGACGGCCTCTAACCCCAATCACTGCGATAAATGTCTCACATATATCCCTGCTTTCTTTGACTTTTTTTCCCTTTTTGTATGTGAGTAAGTTGTGTGTGCCTGTGTACGCGTGTGTGAGCGTCTGCGCACAAGTCTGTACTTGCACGGAGGGCTGACAGAGCGTCCCTGTCAGTTTCCTCTGCTTTATTTCTTTGAGACAAAATCTCTCACTGAACCTGGAGCTGGGCTGAAAACAGAAAACCCCAGCCTTTTTTTTTTTTTAAAAATATGAGTGCTGGGTTTTGAACTCAGGTTCTCATGCCAACCCACCAAGGGCTTTTGACCGCATCTCTCCAGCCCCTACATCATTATATTATTATTACTGTTATTTCCTTTTTTCTGGCATACTGGAAAATTGGGCCTGAGGCCTCATACATGTTAGGGAAGTACTTTTCCCACCGAGTAACATGCAGCTATTTATGTGTATACACTCTTTGGGGTGTCCTCTTGGTCGCTGTGTGAGGTAGGTAGGTCCTACTTGTTATTCACTCATTGTATGGGTGGAGAAACCAAGGCTGGAACAAGTCAACACATGTATAAGAATCTACATTTGTTTGGCATATGGATAGATCACTGAACTTAGAGTTCATGGTTCCCCCAACACCTAGAATTACCCAGTAAGCAGAACTGGGCCACAAGCCACTAAGGGACACACTCAACACAAGGTACAGCAGTCAGCTTGGCAGTACCAACCACTGTATTTGTGTGACATCTGCCAGGGAGAATTTAGTTCAGGGAAATATGAGCGTCTCTCAAATCACTGGCCTGGATTCTTCCAGTCAAATCCAAGCAAAACTTCTTTAGGGAGGGAAAGGAGGTCCTAGAAATGGAACCCAGAGCCTCACACGCATGTGTCACACGCATGCGTCAGACGCATGTTACCAACCGCGTAGTGAATTCTCATGCACGATTTACCTCATGCCAGGCCTGCTGTAAGAGCCCCCACACCGTTTGCTTGGCTTCTTTAATCTCCCCAAATGCCCCTAGAGAACAGAGAAGTTCCGGAATGGCTTAGGGTCATGTGACTAGTAAGTAGAAGAGTTGGGTTTCAAATAAACATAGCTTAATGATGGGGAACTTGTCTGGCTCTAAATTCAATCTTCAGCACCAGGGGGAAAAAAGTTAGTTAATTAACATAACATTGTCTCCAGGGTCTGTGCACTTAATCACGTTTACTACTTCCTATACAATTCGAAGCACATCCTGTTTCCTTCTTTGCTTTGACTGCCAGGAAACTCCGAGCCTCGGTTTGGGTTATACCACAGTCTCTGTCCTTAGAAAACTTTCCATCACCTTGCTGCTGTAGTCAGATTTTCATGCTTCTTCCTTCCTTCTCCTCTGGCTTTCTGCCCAGGCTTTCATTACTCCTTGATTTCTACTCTTTAATTATTGATCAAATGGTCTTTAGGCTGCAGCGGAAACCACCTCCAAACCCTTTTTGGAATCAGCAGGGCATAAGACATTTATGAGATGAATAGAGACCTTCTGACTGGCTCAGGCAGCCGGTCACAGTCTGCAGGATGAGTGTCTCCAAACAGCTTCCAGTGGATAGAACAGTGAAACCATGTTAACTCTGTGTTCATGAAATTATGCCAGAGACACAGAGCAGCCCCGACATCTCGGTGCCTAACTAAAAGGAAGTTTTTTTCCAGCGGCTCAGTGGTAAAGCTCTTGTCACATGCCTGAGGAACAGAGTTTGGATCCTCCCCAAGCCCATCCCACCTAGACTCCCAGGGATGGAAGTGGGGATGGGATCTCTGGAGCAAGCCAGAGAGCTAGAGTAACAAAACCAGTGAGCCTTGGGTTCAGTGGGGGACCCTGCCTCAGTTCTGAAGGTGGAGAGTGACGGAGAAAGATACATGATGTCAGTCTCGGGGTTCTATAGGAACACCCACACATGCACTTCCCACTCACCTGTGTCTGTACACACGTGAACACATCACACACACATACACACAAAGGTAGAAAAGGTAGAGAAAAATGAAGGCCTTCCAACGTATTCCCGGGCCAGTGTAGGGGTGGAGTAAAACTCAGATCGACTCAGGCTCTGCCACGTTCAATACGCGTCTTCCAAGGTCACCCTGGTGTTGGCATCCAAATGGCAGATGGGAGCGCACATACATACTTCTTAACCACGTTGGCCTGAATGTGGTACCACGTCATCCTTGCCACTGTCCCATTGGTAGAAAGGAGTCACATAGTAATTGCAAGAAGGGCTGGAAAAATGTAGTCTGGGCTGCTTTTCTCTGAAACAGCTCAACGCATGGAGGGGAGACATCTGTACTGAATAGCTGACACACGTCCAGTTCACGTCTATATGGATGCAGACCAGCCACAAAAAGAAAAATGGGCTTGCTTTGCATGCAAGGAACCATGGGTAAAAGGGAGCATTTAGGGCTGAGTAGAAGGCTGGGGAGGTAAAAGTTTGTGTCACAGTAATCTTGGTGCTGGGGAAATGAGTCTGGAGCTCATTGGCCAGCCAGCCTATCTGATTCAGTGAGTGCTAGGGTCGTCTCGAAGGAATGAGGGGGGAGAGGAGATCTTGGAGAGCTGGTTCAGTGGTTAGAGCTCTGGCTGCTCGTGAGGAGGACCTGGGTTCGGTTCCCAGTACCCACATGGCAGTTCACAAAAATCTGTAATTAGCCGGGCGGTGGTGGCGCACGCCTTTAATCCCAGCACTTGGGAGGCAGAGGCAGGCGGATCTCTGTGAGTTCGAGACCAGCCTGGTCTACAAGAGCTAGTTCCAGGACAGGCTCCAAAACCACAGAGAAACCCTGTCTCGAAAAAACCAAACAAAAATAAAAACCCAAAAATCTGTAATTAAAGCTCCAGGAGATCTGACGCCCTCTCCTGGCTTCCAAAGACACCTGCGCTCAGGTGCACACACACACACATACACACACACATACACACACAGGACTTAACAAACAAAACGAATCTTAAGAAAAAAATAATGTGGAGAGCAAATGAGGATGTTGCCCTCCGGCCTCCATAGCATGTGTACATTGTAGCCTCTCTGACACACACATAGGCACGCAGCATTTACATTTTTAAAAATTGTGTTTGTTGTGTGCACATACGTATGGAGGCCAAAAGTCAACACCCCTCCTCAGTCACTCACCACCTGTACTTTTAGAAATAGGGTCTCTCAAGGAGACTGAACATTGGTTTAGCTAATCAGATCAGCCAATGAGCCCAGGAATCTGTTTGTCTCTACCTCCTAGTGATAGCCGGATTCGGTAGTCACACCCAGCTTTTTGTTGTCATTGTTTGTGTTTGGTTTGTGTGTGTGTGTGTTTGACAGGTTTTCTCTGTGTAGCCCTGGCTGTCCTGGAACTATAGGCCAGGCTGACCTCGAACTCAAGGCGCGTGCTACCAAGCCCAGCCACACCCACGTTTTGTTTTTTTTTTCCTGTGGGTACTAAAGTGAGAAAGACAGGTCCTTTTGATTGCGTGGCAGACATTTTAAGGACAAGCCATCTCCTGACTTTACATTTGCCGTTTAAACCAGACTTTTGGCCACAAGGAAAGGAAATATGGAGAACACCATGATCAGAAATAGTCTGAGCAGTTGAATTTTCACTAGTTCTTAAGGTTGTGGAAAGAGTCAGACTGATGCCCCGAGTTTTAGCTTGGGTGCCAGGGTCCAGAATCTTCTTCGAGTTAACTGCTTTCTGCCAAGTTCTGTGAACTAGTAAGAAATGACATAAGGTCCCAGCTTTCTGGGTTACTGAACTAGAGCGAGGAGGCAGTGTAATGAATGGAATGGCCTGAGGTCTGGAAACGGGAGCCTGAAGTCAAATTCCTAGCCTGCGGTGTGATGAAGAGCCCACGTGACCTCTGGTTGTTCCATTCCTGGCCCAGTGGGTAAAGTCTGTTGTGATAAACTGGACGGCTTGAGGTCCAGTGCGTCCTATAAGTTGTTCTCTTCTCGGATCTCACGCGCAACCTGGCGCTTGTCCTTCGTTTGTCAGCCTCGGTGTTCTCATCCGTGTTCTCCTCCGAAGGATGGAGTTAACAGGCTGACATCAGAAGGTTGGAATCTGGCCGCACCGTGGGCCCTGCCTCCTTGGGATAAGTGTGTGGCCTCCCGCCCCGGTGCAAGGACTGTCACCGAACACCACCCCCCTCCCGGCGCGTTCCCGGCAGAGGAGGACCCGGAGTTCGCAAGGACGCGGACTTCCTGGCCGCGTTCCGGGGAAGGAGCTTTGCGCCGCGGGTCCCATCCCCCGGTCGTCCGGCTCAGGAAACGCAGAGAAAGCCAGGAACCCGGCCTGCCAGGCCCCGGGGCCCTCCGCCCCGGCCTTCGGCTGCAGGAAGCTGGCTGGCGGGAACGCCCTGCCCGTGGGTGGGAAAAGCCGGAGCTGCTGCTGCGCGGCGTCCCAGGCTGCAGCGAGCTGTCACCGCCGCTGCGCGCCCTTGCCGCAGCCCCAGCCCTGCGCCAGTGCGGCAGCCGCGTGGCTGGGATCCTGCAGCCTCCACTGCGCCTGCCGGGGCGCAGGGAGGGAGGGCTCCCGCCCAGTGCTCTCGTGGAGGGGGCGACATGCTGAGGGTGTGTAGGTGAGTGGTCCGTAATACAGCTAGAAAATTGCTGAACCTGCTGGAGTTAGACTCCGGGTGTCTTTTTGAGTCTTAACTTTGTTCTTGGTGCCCAGAGGTTTAGTTTCTTGATGGGCGGAGACCTCAAAAACAGTTCTGGAGCTGGAGGCTACTGTGATGGACAGACCACGATCCCTTTTCACTAATTACAAGGAAGAAAAAAAAATGGAGGACATAAAAGGGCGGTGCTTTCTAGTATAGCACTGTCATTGGAATCAGTCATTCTCCAGCTTATGTCCCAGCTTTCCCCCTTCCTAGCTGTGTGATCTCAAGTAGGTTCCTTAACTTCTCTGTGCTTCCAACCCATGTCCTCTTAAAGGAGTCTTCCAGCTCTCCAAGACTCCGTTGGGTCCCCACTTGGTGTCCCTCTATCCCACATAGCATATGGCCTGATTCCTTGTGAGATATTTAGTGCTAATATCATTAAAGGATTGTATTCGTTGCCCGTCTCTCCACCTCAGAAGTCCCAAAGTTCAGGAAGATAGGGACTTTTGCTAAAGGGCAGACTGTGTAGCCTTGACACGTGTTAAACACTCAGCCATTTGTTGTGAAATAAATAAAGAGCGAAGGAATGGAGACGTGCGTGCCAGATGCTGCATTAAGGGTAGAAAAAGCACCAGGGATGAATCAGCATCGTTCCTGTCTTCAAGGAGGTCCCAGACTGGGTGGGGAGGGGAATGAAACGGGTTTGTGCAAGGAAGATGGTCCTAAGTATGTGCTAACAGGGGTTAAACAGCCCTGGAGATAAATGCTGGTAGAGGTGGGCAGTGGGAGAGCCAGAGATGAGTGACATCCAGTCCCTAGAGGGCTGGGATAATGGATTTCTTTTCCACCCCAACATACAGAGTACTTAATTTGCATAAAATGTCTTTGTATGTTTTTATCCTACGGAGGTGGGGGAATTGATGAAGAATTTAGTAACTTTTTCAATCTCTCCTGCCTGTTTGGAGGCGGGTAGTTGTGCTGAGGATGGATTCCAAACCTGGTGCACTCTAACCATCTACCATGAGCTATGTCCTCAACCTCAAGGACCCAGCCATTGGTTTAGCTCCGCTCTTGGTTTTGGTCCAAGTAAATGTGTGATTTTAGATAACTAACTCTGCCTCTCTGACTTGCTCTTCCTCTAAGCCTTGTTTTCCTAAAAAGAGCAATAAAGGCTTCCTGTAGCCTTGTGAGACAGTGGGGCCAGAGCCCTCATCACTCACGGCGATTCTTAGTTTATGCGAAAAGGGTCCATAAGGTGCTTGTAGGTAGAACAGTGAAATGGGTGTAGCGGTGGGGGCCCTGGGACATGAGGACATAAACCATGCAATTTGGAGGCTGGCAGGCAGATGGAGGGTGATTTTATTCCTCCCCACTCTCACTTTCCACGATTCCTGTGAGACTTTGCTCCCAGCCTCATTCATTATTGCGTTATAATTTACTGTTTGTGAACCAACAAAGGTGAGCCAACTCTAGCTTGGATAACATTCTTTTTATATATGCTTTTATTGCCTTATTTTCTGATGACAGAGGAATACGTGCTGCTTGTAAAAAAAATTAAATGGCAGGGAGATAACACTGAGGGAAAATGAAAGTGCAAGTTTAGGCACGCCACACACAAGAGCTGACAGCTTGCTATTCTTTGGGAGGGAGGAAGGGACATCCCACAGTGTAAGGGCTAATTTTTATGTGTCAGTGTGTCTGGGGTACTGGAGTCCCAGATCTTTCCTAGGTGTGCCTTTGAGGATGTTGTCAGAAGGGACTAATATTTGAATTGATGGACTGAGTCGAGACTGAAGTTGGTAAGCGGTAAGCTGAGGATTTGTGCCCTTCCCTAGTCATGCACCCCCCTCCCCCAATACTTGTATGTCTGTCATGCATCAAATCCCAGGCAGGCCTCACAAAGGCTCAGTATGTGCTCTACCGTGGAGGTGTGGCCCCAGCTCCTAAAGTTCAAATCTTAGGTTTTCTCTGGGTTGAAGCTTTTATTGTGAATGAATGAATATATGGTTGCTGGGATCTTGTGTCTTGGGCAAAGAATTCCATCTTTAGAAATGTTTACCGGAACCCCACAGGAAATGAGATGGAGTTTGCAGAACTTTTATTTCTTTGTTTTAGGAAAGGGGTCTTTTGTGCCTAGTCTGTCTTTGAGTTGATCCTCCTGCCTTTGCCTCTGGAGTGCTGGAATTATAGGCGTGTGGTGCCACACCCAGCTACCTTTGGGACTTCCTGTGGCACTGTACACAGCTGGCACAGACCCCCTCTACAGATGTGTCTTGCGGCTGTATTTTCACCCACTTTCTCCCCCTCGGCATTTAGTTGGAAAGTTCCTACACGCACACAGGAAAAGCAAAAGAACGAAAACAAGGGTGAGGGGGCTGGAGAGATAGCTCAGAGGTTAAGAGCACTGACTGTTCTTCCAGAGGTCCTGAGTTCAATTCCCAGCAACCACATGATGGCTCACAACCATCTGTAATGAGATCTGGTGCCCTCTTCTGGTGTGTATATACATAATAAAAAAGTAACAAAATGAAAAAAAAAAGAGTGAAAAGTTGGAAATAACTTAAAAAAAAAAAACAAAAAAAAACAAAACAAGGGTGAAAGTCCTTCTCGTGTTTTCTTCCTGCCTCGGGATTTTCCCCTATATGTAGACTAAGCATACACTATAAAGTGCAGGCCTCACGTACACCACACCTCTGATTCCATGACTTGTGATTCGTTGTTGAGAACACTCAGCAGACATCTACCCCACCTTGTTCATTCTACTAAGGGTTCCTCAAGGGCAGGACTGTTGTTGAGTCTTTCCAGCCCAGAGGACAGCACATGGAGGATTTACTGGAAGGACTTGGTGAGACAGTAGCAGCAGGCTAGGGATGTAGCTCAATAGTAGAGCCCTTGCCTAGCGTGCATGAAGCCCTGGGTTCTGTTCTCAATAACATTCATGAGCGCTTGAGCGCGTGTGCGCATACACACACATACACACACATACACACACATACACACACATACACACACATACACATACACACACATACACACATGCACATACACACACATACACACATACACACATACACATACACACATACATACACACACATACACACACATACACATACACACACATACACATACACACACATACATACACACATACACACATACACACACATACACATACACACACATACACACACATACACACACATACACACACACACACATACACACACATACACACATACACACATACACACACACACACACACACCCGACTACCATTTTCAGGCATGAACTGAGCACTGACCTTTTGCGTTCTTCCACACACTATTTCATTCAGTCCGTAACAGCCATGGCGGGAGGTAGGCACTATTATTATTTTCGTTTTGCAGATGAGAAACTGGGGTGCAGAGATGTGCAAGTCTGAGGTTTCATAACTGATAACTGGTGGCGTTATAATTTGACTCCTGAACTGTCTCATTCCAAAGCTTTTGCCTCGAATGAGCTAGTGATTGGTGGGATCACGCACACTTCAGAGACCTCCACACCCTCCCCTGTTTATTCTGGGTTTCTCCTTTCTGAGTGAATATTAGCAGTGTCTGAAGTCAGCGTTAGCAGATAGAGGGACACAGGAAAGGCCCTCTCTGTGTCTGAAACAATTCTGTGACCATGCTTTTTATGGGAAGTAGCAGTTTTGAATCTCCTAGTTCTAAAAATAAACCACAATTTTTAGGGGCCCCTGGGGACCAGCCCAGGCATTTCAGGACATTTATTTGTCTATCTGCAACACAGGAAATTAATCAGAAGTCCAAAAGCCCTTCCCCTCTTCCCACAGACTGGGGTTTGGGAAATGCCTGGGGCCTTGCCGTGGTTCTTTTGGAAGACCAGGGGGCAGCCAAGGGCAGCCTAATACATATCCATCTCTCTGTGAGTAGGCACAGAGCAGAAACAGGTCACTCTGCTACAAGAACCTGCAAAGAGAACTTGCAGCTGTCAACTGGGAGGCGTGCCAAGACTGATGCCCTGGGGCCTGCAGAATCCACCTGGGGGCTGGTGATTGGGGAACTGGTTCCTGTTCTAAAGGCCACTTTCATTAAACCTCTTCCTTATGTCAACCCCTTGAGGTCCTCCCCTGTGAAATGATCAGGTGGGTTCTTTTCTCTCCTCTTCTCTCCTCTCCTCTCCTCTCCTCTCTTCTCCTCTCCCTCCCCCTCTCCTCCTCCCCCTCCCCCTCCCTCTCCCCCCCTCTCTCTCTTTTCTTTTTTTGAGACAGGGTCTTAACAATGTCATATGGCCCAGTCTGGCCTTGAACTCCTGGGATTACCGGCCTGTACCACACATCTGGTGACTGGGTGAATCATCACAAGGATGTGATGTTAGAAGCTGGAAATATCACCGACAGTGATCATTTTGAAAATAAGAGTTATAACCACGCTGTGCCTGGTGTTTTCTATGTAATATCACACTTATTTTGCTTGCTGATTTCCTGAAACAGCATCTCGCTGTGTGGCCCAGGCGAGACACAAGCAGTCCTTCCCAAGTGTTGACATTACAGGCATGTATCACTCTGCTCGACTTACCACATTTAATTGATGAATTAAGCTTTTGGTGCTAGGAACTGAACCCAGGACTTTGTGCTAGATAGGCAAGTGCTCTACTACTGAGCTGTCTTGCCAAATCCAGAGTAAACAAATAACACCAGGACCTTGTAATTATTCTCATTTCACGGATGAAGGGACTGAGGCTTTAGTAAACTCCTATGAGCTGGGAAATGGGTTTGTGGCATCACAACCTGAGTTCCACAAACATGGCCAGAAATAACTAAGAAACAAATAGGACATTTTATTTATTTATTTTTATTTAAAGACAGGGTGTTTTGTAGCCCAGAATGACATCAAACTCACTATGTTGCTGAGGATGAGCTTAATTTTAATTTAAAAACTTTATTATTTTCAGTCCCAGCACTCTGGGGGCAGAGGTGGACAGTTATCTGAGTTCCAGGCTAGCCTGGTCTACAGATCAAGTTCCAGGACAGTCATGACTACACAGAGAAATCCTGTCTCAAAAAACCCCAAGACAACATAAAAAATTAATAATTTTTTATGTGAATGAATGTTTTGCTTACATGTATGTATGTGTACCATGTATGTAAGTGCCTGGTGCCTGCAAAGACTAGAAAAGGGCATTAGATCCTCTGGAACTGGAGTTACAGATTGTTGTGAGCTGCCATGTGGGTGCTGGGAACTGAACCTGAGTCCTCTGCAAAATACTCTAACCACTGGGAAATCTCTCCAGTCCTGAACTTGAATTTTTTTGGACAGGTTTTCACTACGTAGCTCTGGCTGTCCTGGAACTCACTATCTAGATCAAGCTGGCCTCAAACCCACAGAGATCCACCTGCCTCTGCTTCCCAAGTGCTGGGATTAAAGGCATTGGCCACTATGCCCAGCTTTGAATTTGACTTTCTGCTTTTCCTGTCTCTACTTCCTGAGTGCTGGAATGACAGATAAGTGTTACCACATCAGTCTATGCGGTGCCGGTGATTCCAGCCAGAGCACTGGACATTCTAGACAAGCACTCTACCCACGGAATTCTAGCCCCATCCCCAAAGGGTAGTCCAGGCTAAGCTCAGACTCGTGACCCTCCTTTTACGTCTGCTTCAGCATTTGTCTATCAGTGTGCATTGGCCATGACTGGCATCATTTTTTTTTTTAAAGGCACGTTCTCTTTGTCTTAGCCCAGTTTGTCTCAAACTAGTAATGCACCTGCTTCCTGAGTGTTGGGACTGTAGGCATGTGCCACCACCACACCCAGCTGGAGGTCAACAGGATACAAGTTACGATGTGTCGATGTGTCCGTGGTCCTGTGAGAGCTCAAGCCAATGCCATTAGGCTTTTGCCTGGAGGAAACCAGGAGGACATCCACAGGAGATGAGGTGACAAGGAGAGAGCATGAGCAAAAAGGCCAGATGTGGGAAAGCAGTGGGTGTGCCCGAGGGAAGTTTTGGTAAACCTTGGAGAGTGTGTGTATGAAGGTAGGAAGCGAGCATACCAGGCCACGGATTTGGCCTTTGTTCCATAGGCAATAAAGAGCTTACACAAGAGGCGTCTCCAGAGACCAAACCATACTGCCGCAGTTAGAGCAGAAGCAGCCTCTAGTCCATCTGTGTCCCGGCTTGTGCAGGCTGCTGGGTGCCAGCGCGTGGGAGGGCGTCCACAGAGAGAATGTCTCTGACTGTGGGCCTGTACTCTGCTGGCTGTGGGTCCTGGGCTACCTTCGAAGTCCTTTGACCCTTCTCTGGGCCCTCGTTCTTTGCACTTGGAAGGCGTTGGTGGGACTTTTTGAGACCATCTGGCCACTGTCGATTCCCATTTGAAAGAAGGTGAAAGTAGGGACTATAGATAGGAAAGGACTTTTCCTGGCAGCTCACGAGGAATGAATGTGGAGTTAGTGGGACTAGAACTCATGACCTCTGAGCCATGTCCAGTTCCTTCTCCACACTCCCTAAGTAGGAGTGGTGGTTGTGGAGCGATTTCAGGCTCTGTGCTAATCTCTTTGTATGGATGGTCTCACGGCACCCTCTGAACATCTCTAAGAGCGTCCCTTTTGAATTTGGTCTCGCCTTCCAAGTCAGGTTTCCTTGGGAGCCCAGCACCTACCGAGGAAGGCAAAGAAAACTTGGCTGAATTCAAACCCTCTGGGTTTGGAAGTGGGAGGGCCCAAAGAAAGGCCTAGGGGCGTGACATCGACCTCGCCCCGCCCCCGGAACGCTGACGCCACACCAGGCCCCGCCCCTCATTGTCAGTCTCGGGGAGCCGGAGCAGGCGCCGGCCGCTGGTAGCGAAGCGCCGGATCTTTCGGCGGCGGGAGCGCGGGCCGGAGCTGCAGAGGTGAGGCGGCGGCGGGAGCGCGGCCAGGCGGGCGGCCCGAAGGCTCGGCTTGTGTGGCGGGGAGTGCTCGGCCGGGGTGTCCCGGGGCGGTGGGGAGTGCGCGCGGCTTGTGGAAGCGGAGCCGGGAAGGGGAGGTCTCCGGTGGGCCAGCCCGGGAGAGTGTGGCCGGAGTTGGAGGGAGAGTGAGAGGGAGGGAGGGAGAGGGAGGGAGAGAGAGAGACTCCGGAGATTTTTTTTCCCTCTCTCGAGGAGGGGGAGGGACGTTTCTGAGGAGACTGAGGAGACGCCGGGTGAGGGCAAGTGCGGCCGCGGCGGCCCGCGGAGGCGTCGGGGTCCTCGCCGGGCTCGGCGGGGCGGCGGGCGGGGAGGAAGGAAGTGAGCGGACAGGAAGGGCCGCGGCCGGTGTGCGGGACGCGGCGGGCGCGCGGGGGACGCGGCGAGAGAGGCCCGTGGCGGCCCCGGGGCGTCCGCAGCTGTCGGCCGGGACTGCGGCCCGCGCGGCTCCCGCCGGCGGGGCGCGCTGCTCCGTCTCGCTCGCGGCCAGACCGCCGCGGCCCGGGAAGGAATTCGAGGCATTCGCTTTGTTTAAGTTGCCAGTCGGCAGTCCCGGGGACTAATTAATGGTGGAATCTGCAGGGGCACTCGGGCAGCCGCCGGCCCCCTCCCGCCGCCGCGGTGAACTTTTTCCGCAGCGCGCGGCCCGCCGGGGAAGGGAGCCATGGCTTCCCGAAGCGCAGGAATGAAGTGCGGTTTCGGGAGCCGCTTTTGGCCTGCGGCTGGCGGGGCGACGAGCGAGGGGAAAGCCGGCGTCCCGGGCACGGTGGGGCTGGGGGGTTCCGCAGCCCGGAGCCCGGTGGGGACCTCTCCGAGGTGCCTGCGGTTTGGGCTAATTACCTCGCCGGAGCCTCCGCGGCCCGAGAGAGACCCATCTTGCTTCGGAGCATCTGTTTCTTCATCGCGTCAGCCCCTTTCCTAACACTGCAGAGCTTGTTGTGGCTTGTTTCGGAAATGCCGAGGCGGGTGCTCACACTTCGGGGTGGGAGAGGGGAAGAGAGCAGGCACCCCCCATCCCCCTTCACACACCTCAAAAAAAAAAAAAAATCTCCGCAGTGTTCTTTATCGGGAAGCTTGCAGATTCTCCGTCGCCCCGTCTTCACTGACTTGAATGACCTTGGGGGACAGGATTGGGCTTCTGAGCGCCTCGTGGTGGCTTTTCTGTCCATCGAGGAGCAAATACCTTCTGGACCTCCCTGCCGAGCCGGGGGATATTTTTGAGAAGTGGGGTTTGTCCAGGGTATTTCGTCTTACCAACTGCTGTGGTTCTGGTTTAAGGATCTGGACTAGTGACAGCCGGGAAGAATTCAGATCACCTAGAAGATTTAGCAACCCTAGATGAGGGGAGAGTATTTCCTTTTGGAAAATCTGCAGTGTTCCAGATTGCTTTCTGTCACTGTGTGTGTGCAGTTTTGGTGGCATTTGTATGGTTAAAGTCTATAACCCCCATAGAAAATTCTTCTCTTGTTAGAAATAATTGTTTTGCACAGACTTTCCCCCTGGGGCAGATTAAGGTTTTGCTCAATTTACTCAGAAGAATTTTCCAGGTTTCTAAAATTAAATCACTTTTCTAAACATAGCAACTCAAGTTTGAAAAGCTAGAAATAGTGGGATGGGTAAGGGATGAATTGGGCTGTGAAGGCAGGAAGTATAGGTTCACAGCTGACCATCCATTAGTGACATGGATTTTAAAAAGATTTATTTGTTTTTAATTGTGTGCCTGTGCATGGGAATGCTCACATGAGTTCAAGTGCTCTCTAAGGCCTGATCCCCCAAGAGTTAGAGTTATAGGCAGTTATGGTTCTGAACTGCCTGACATATGTGCTGGAAGCTGAACTTTGGTCTACTGGAAGAGCAAGGAAGGCTCTTAAACGTTTTGCCCTCTCTCCTTTATCTCCTATAACATGGATTGTTATTGTTAACTAGCCTTCCTGATTTTTTTTTTTTTAGTCTGAAGACCAAGAAAGGTAACAAATAATGTTGAGTTGCTATTCAGTAATCTTGCTAGGCGGAGAGTATATTATATGGACTCTACAAATCAGTGAAGTGCTAGTTGAGCAAACTGAAGGTCAGAACTTACAAGTGACTATTCCAAGCCCATGCATATAACCAGTAAGAAGTGGCTCTGGAATTTGAAACCATGTTTGCTCCACATTTACTTTCAATTGTATGCTGTCTTGGGAAACAAAAAAAACTTGATTTCTAGATCTTTGAGTCAGCCCACTGGGTCACATACAGTTGGACCCTAGAGTAATGTCAATATGTGCTGGAGGTGTGATAATGTTTTGGTACAAGCCAGGTGGTGTATCAGCACTCGGGAGGCAGAGGCAGGCGGATCTCTGTGAGTTTGAGGCCAGCCTGGTCTACAAGAGCTAGCTCCTGGACAGGCTCTAAAGCCACAGAGAAAGAAACCCTGTCTCGAAAAAACAAAAAAGAAAAGAAAAGAAAAGAAAATTTGGTACAAAGACTACATAAAAATGTGTGTTGTATGCAGTAGGTTCTTAATGCTTTGCTTATGTTGGAAACATTTGTATTAAAACAATGGTTGAACTAAGTCAGTCATACATTTCATCTCTGTAATGGAAGCTGGTAGAAAGGTGGTGATGATCCTGCAGTAGGGGCCACCATTGAGGGTGACATTCATGATCCAGAAATTGAAACATTTTTATATAACAGTTTTGGGACAGTATCAACTTAGTAAAGTATGCTACTTGTAGGACTCAGATAATCCAACCTGAAAAATTTGTTATAAATTTTGGTGCACATATTAGACACTCAATAAATTTATTTGCTGAGTGAATGTATATGTTATTGATATATAATTTGTATGTGATAAAATTGGCCAGCGTTAGGTATATAGTTTGAGCTTTGGCAAAGGTACAGTGTTGTATAGTTGTGAAGAAGTCACTACTACCTTTATTAAACTTTTTTTTGTTTGTTTGTTTTTTTTTGTTTTTCGAGACAGGGTTTCTCTGTGGTTTTTGGAGCCTGTCCTGGAACTAGCTCTTGTAGACCAGGCTGGTCTCGAACTCACAGAGATCCGCCTGCTTCTGCCTCCCAAGTGCTGGGATTAAAGGCGTGCGCCACCAATGCCCGGCTATTAAACTTTTCTTTAAGGAATTGGTAACAGATTGACTCCGAGGAAGATTAGGAGGTTTCTGTGCTTAGATTTTATGCTGGGAGATCAGAATGAATGCTAGGGAGTCTGTATGCCAACTTGGTAGGAAATAAGGAAATTTTACATAGTTAATAGTGCACATAAGAGAGGAAGTGATGACTACGTTTGGGAGGAAGTAGATTTTAGTTACTTCTAGGCAAAAGGATTTCTTTTCGCTAAAATTAATATTTAACGTTTTATTAAGAGTAAACCTTTTTGTTTTCCTTTGAAATGTAGCTTGTATACATAATAAATGCTTAAAATGTTATAATTTGCATAACATGCCCACAAATGCTTAAGGGTAGGGATGCTGTGAAATGGTTGAGAGTTCCCTTCCCACCTGTAGCCAATTTACCCTTCTTGCTGATCTCTGATTTATTTTAGCCAGCATCACACAAAAAGGAGGATACACTGGGTAGAAGCTGTGGCTTGCTAGGAAGATATCTGGTGATTTTTTTTTTTTTTTTTTTTTTTTTTTTTTACACTTTCTTGAGTCATTGAATTTGACTCAAATTGCTTTTAGCTCAAGTTTCTCTTATTAGGAAATGCTGAAGCCTTCCTTGCAGAGCTTCTAGAATTTAGAAGAAGCCACATTTCTACTTCACACCCCCCTCCCCCATTTTATTTCTGTTGTACAACTTTCCATTTCCATCTGTGAATTTCTCTGAGAATAGAAACTTCTGTTAGCATTAACCAGTGGTCCTCCCTCCATATACTATTAGGAAATAATAATTAAATTAAAATACCCTCCAGACTACTCAACATTTTGGGTGACTGTAGGGAGAAAATTATAGTAGCTTACTTCATGGTTATGAAGTAGTTATTATCCTCATTTTATATATGAGGGAGCTGAGCTCAGAGCAGTTACTGTCAGACCTTGTGAGGGGCAGACTATATATTTGAGGTCAGGCAGGTTGAATCTTTATTTCATTACACTTTGGTGTATTGGGTGCAGCTTAAAAGAACAAACTTGAACATACCATATCAAAATCGGAGCTGCAGTGTGTAGGTAGGCATGCTGCTGCTGTGTCCATCTATTCTCGTAGTTCCTAGAGATGCCACTTCAATGCCAAAGAATTAGTAGTTCATTTTCCTTCCATACTTAGCATTTATTTTTTTTTAAGTATAGTATTTTGTATTTGTTTACTGTTTGGGCCACTCCTCCTCTTTGTATTTGATCCAAAGTTACTGTCACTTTAGTTTGTTATTTAAGAACTTCATACTTGGTCTGTGCACTTCTCTCTTTTTTTTCTGGACAGTCTTATTTATTTGAATTTTGAGACAGGGTCTCATATAGCCCAGGCCTCAGACTCCCTGTGTAGCTGAGGAAGTACTTATTAGTGTGTGCATGTTGGGTATGTCTGTGTGTGTGTGTGTTGCAGGGGATTGAATTCAGGGCCTTATATGTGCTAAGTAAATGCTCTGCCAATTTTTTCTTCTGTCTCTGTCTCTCTCGCTGCAGCTCCGACTAGCCTTGAACTTGCTGTGTATCCCAGACTGGCCTTGAACTCACGACTATTCTCCTGCTTCAGTTGCCTGAGTACTAGAATTATAGAACTATAGATATGTATGTATCACCATGCCCTGGACAAGTCATGTTTTTAAACGTGTGTTCTTAAAAGCTTGCACAAAACTTTAAAAACCTACCATTCCTTTTCCTTTTTGTTTTGTTTGTGGTAGGGATTGAACATGACCTCACCTTGTATTTTGAAACAGTGTTTAAATTGCCAGGCTTTAAACTTAAACTTACTCTGTCAACCAGGCTGACCTTGCTCTCTTCTTTGTAAAGACTTGTTTATCTTTGTATGTTTGAGAAAGAAAATTTTGTGAGTGTGTGTGTGTGTGTCCATACGAATTGTACAAAGGCCAAAATAAGGTGTTGGTCTCTTGGGGCTCGAGTTACAGGTGTGTGCTGTGAAACCTTTTTAAGTTAGTACTGGGATCTGAACTCTGGTCCTCATGATTATCTAGCTGCAGCTCTTTTTATCCTCTTAAATTGTTATTACATGGACTTTATCCCCTCTCTCCTCTGGGAGAGTCACTCTGTTACTCTGGCTTCTGGCTATCCTGGAATTTCCTTTGCTGCCATCAAACTCACAGATCCACCTGCTTCTGCCTCCCAAGTGCCTAAGCTTATGTTGAGTATCAGAGATACTTCTCATCACCCTGTCTTGCCTAGTCCCTTCCCGTTATTCCCTATTATTGGCTTCTGTTGCTTTTTTTTTCCATTGGACCTATTATGATTTATAATGATATACCTGCTTGCATGATTATTATCTGTTTTCCTACTACACTCCATAGGAGCAAAGACGTCATTTGTTTTGTTCTCGAATATATGCATTCCTAATACCTAGCACAATGTGACATGTAGCAGGTATTTAATAAATATTTAATGATTATATTCCATATATAGCACCTTTGTTTGTGTCATCTTTTGTGTTTTTTTTCTCTCACGTTGTTTTACTCTTTAGATGTTTTTCATCTATTAAGAATCAGCTGTATCACCAGGCAGTGGTGATACACACCTTTAATCCTAGCACTCGGGAGGCAGGGGCAGGTGGATCTCTGAATTTGAGCCCAGCCTGGTCGAGTTCCAGGACGGCCAGGACTAAGCTACACAGAGAAAAACCCTATCTGGGGGAGTGGGGTAGGGTTAATCAGCTGTTTCTTCTAATTGGTGTTATCTTGACTTTGCTTTCGTAAATTTTTTGTCTCCTGTGCTGGTGAGATGGTTCAGCAGGTAAAGTGTTTACCACCAAGCCTAACAGCTGAGTTTGGTCTTAGAGACCCATGTGGTAAGACCCACGTGGTGGAAGGCGAGAAATGATTCTTAAAAGTTGTCCTTTGACCTCCACATGTCTGCTGTAACATGCACACATATATATGTATGAGCACATACATATATACAAAGTAATAAAAATGTAATAAAAGTAAAAAATACCTTTTCTGTATGGTATTGTTATTGATATTCCTTATGTTCTTGGAAAATCATATTGGCTTGTCTTAATCCTAATATCTTGTTGAATCAAAAGCTTCTTTCTCAAAAATATCCCCCCCATTTATCTGTATAGCCCTGACTGTCCTGGAAAACTCGTAGATGAGGCTAGCCTCAAACTCCGAGATCTGCCTGCCTCTGCCTCCCGAGTGCTGGAATTAAAGGCGTGCGCCACTGCTCTCCCCCTGCTCCCTTTTTAAAGATTGCATTTATTAACTGGGTAGTGCACACTTTTAATTGCAATACTTGGGAGGCAGAGGCAGGTGGATCTTGTGAGTTCAAGGCCAGCCTGGTCTGCATAGTGAGTTCCAGGATGGCCAGAGTTACATAGTGATACTCTGTCTCAAAAAACAAAATAAAAAAAATTACATATATTATGTATGTGTGTGCATGCACCTACATATCACAGTATATGTACGGAGACCAGAGAACAACTTGGGGGTATATTTATGTCCTTGGGTTCTGGGGAGCAAACTCAGACTTAGCAACTCCCTGTACCCATTTTGCTGTTCCTCTTTAAAAAAAAAATCCAAATCACTTATTTATTATGTATGTCTTGTATGCTGGTCCGATTGTGTGATGTGTGTATGTAGGAATGTCACAGTGCATGTGTAGAGGTCAAAGGGCAGCTTTGTGGAGGTGCAGAGTCAGCTCTCTCCTTCCACCTTTATGTGGATTTGGGGGTTCTAATTCAGGTCACCAGGCTTGGCAGCAGAAACCTTTACCCATGTAGTCATCTTGCTGGCCCTTTCAAAAAAACTTACAGCTTATAATACTTGTCATATTTTTGGTTAATTTATGCACACACACACTTTTTAAAAATTTTTCTGAGACAGGGTTTTTCTGACTGCCTCTGCCTCCTGAGTGCTGGAATTAAAGACCTGTGCTACTTTGATTTTCTGGAAGAGCAGCTAACATTCTTAACTGCTGAGCCATTGTTATAACTCCCATGCTAGCCTATATCTTAGTTGCCTGATTTGATAAGAAATTTGTGTTCAGAAGTTGTGTTGTTTAATACCCTCTGATTATTTCATTGAGCACCATACATAGTAGGTTCTCAGTAGAGGGTGTTTTTGTGTGTGTGCATTTGTCATGCGCGGCATAGGGTATCTTCCTCCATAATCCACCTTAGTTTTGAGACAAGTTCTCTTACTGAAGATGGTGCTCAGTGATTGGCTAGACTGGTCAGCAGCTTTTGGGATCTGCTAGTCTCCCTTCTGCTTGGGCTGGGGTAACCTCAACGTTAATGTGGGTGCTGAGGAACCCACACTCATACAACAGCAGCTTAACCCAGGCTGGGCTCCAGTGTGCCCCCGCTTTCTAAATGCTGGGGTCACAGGCATGCTTTACTCCATCCATCACTACATTTGCTTTCAGTAGAGTTTTTGATAATTGAACATCATCAAAACTGCTTATGCATAGGTAGCAATTTTAATATCTTAGGCTTATTAATATGGATCCCTTTTTAAAACTAGAATTCTACATAGTATTTTCTTTAATCCAAAAGGTAGGAATGCACCAAGCGCATCAAGTAATAGACTGTTCTTATATGAAAGTTCGGAAGTTCAGTCATGGTGCCATAAGGCACAAGCTCCTTTGAAACCCATTGCAGCCGGGTGGTGGTGGTGCACGTCTTTAATCCCAGCACTCAGGATGCAGAGGTAGGCGGATCTCTGTGAGTTCGAGGCCAGCCTGGTCTACAAGAGCTAGTTCCAGGATAGGCTCCAAAGCTACAGAGGAACATTGTCTTGAAAAACCAAAAAAAAAAAAAAAAAAAAAAAAAAAAAAACCAACAACAACAACATTACAGGTGAAGAACTAAGCAGAGTTTCTACTGGGAAAGGTGGTTGGTCTGTGCTTGTATAAGATGTTCTGATTGGATAACTAAAATGAGATTCCAGGTATTATCCTATTTGGATTATCATTATTATTTGATATTTTGAGACAGGGTTTCTCTGTGTAACTGCCCTGACTGTCCTGGAACTCTCTCTCTGTAGACCAGGCTGGCCTCAAACTCACAGAGATCCACTTTCCTCTGCCTTCCAAGTGCTGGGGATTAAAGGCATGTGCAACCACTGCCCGGCTTGTGTTTTTATATATATATATATATATATTTTTTTTTTTTTTGATCAATATTTTATTGGTTCTGTTGATAATGAAAATTCTGAGCCCTTGGATGTTGTGATACATGCCTGTAATCTCAAAACTGGGATTAGAGTTGAGGCTGAAATGGGGATCATAGTTTAAAGGCTAGCTTGGGCTATATGACAAGGCCATGTCTCAAACAAAAAAATAGGACTAGGAGACATCTCAGTGGGTAAGGCACTTGTCACACAAGTGTGAGGACCTGAGTTCAGATCTCCAGAACCTGTATGAAGCCTGTACAAGATAGGAGGCAGAGATAGGAGAGTCCCTAGATGCTTGCCAGCAGATTCTGATGAGCAAATGAGACTGTGTTTCAAACAAGGTAAAAGGTCTTACATCTGAGGTTGCCCTCAGACCTCCACATACATACTGTGGCATATATATATCCATACATACACAAGAAATCATATACAGATAAAACAAAAAACAAAATAGGAGCTGAAGAGACATCTTAGTTGGTAAAGTGGCTGCCATACAAGCATAAGGATTTGAGGATCCCCAACACCAGTGTAAAAGCCCAGTGTGTGTAGTTAACCCCAGCACAGGGGTGGTGGAGACCGGTGGATCCTTGAAGCTTATTGGCCAGCTGAATGCATGAGTTGCAAATTCAGTGAGAAACCCTGTTTCAAAATAATGAAGTAAATTGGACGTGTGATACACACTGTTAAGAATCCTAGTAGCTGGGAGGCAGAGGCAAGCTAATCTCTGAGATCGAGGTCAGCTTGGTTTGTGTACTGAATTCCAGACCAGCTAAGAGCTACATAATCATAGACTATCTTCAAAAAGAGAGAAAGTTGAGCAATCGCAGAAAGACAGTGCTGGCTTCTGACCTCCATTTGCACATACCCACACAAACAAATACATATTCCCACCCCAACTCTCCCCAAAAAGAGAAAGAAAATCTTCAACCAGTCACATCTGTTTAAAGCGAGGGGAATGGAGAGATGGTTCACTGTTTGAGAGCACTGGCTGCTCTTCTAGAGGACCCGGGTTCGATTTCCAGCACATAGTTGGCAGCTCACAACTGTCTGTAATTCTGTTTCTAGGGAGCCTGGCACCATCACACACACATAAATGCAGGCAAAATACCAGTGCACGTAAAAATAAAACTATAGACTGTAGGTAAACTTTATTGGCAGTTATTCTTCCTTTCTGTATGAAAGGTGTTCTAATGTGTACATTCTTTGAGTCCGGGTGCACATTAATCTAGTAGACATTTTGTAATTGAGTGATAAATAGAAATCTGTTTTAAGCCTGGTGACATAGGACTGTAATCCCAACAGGAGGCTAGGGCAGGTGGTTTGTGAGTTAGAGGCCAGACTGTACTATGTAAGGAGACCCTTTCTCAAACAAAAACCAAAAAGAAACATTATAGTCTACTGATGGTTAAGTCTTTTTTGATTTTTGAGACAGGGTTTCTCTGTGTAACCCTGGCTGTACTAGAACTTGTTCTGTAGACCAGTCTGACTCAAGAAGATTTGCCTGCCTCTGCCTCCTGAGTGCTGAGATTAAAGGCAGTTAATTTTTGTGCTTTCTGCCATAGCTGTACAGTAGTGCAGCATGAAATATTCTTAATATAATTCGATAAGATTGGACATTTTCAAAGTCTTTTCTGTAGGAACTTGACTGATAATTAGACTAACCCTTTTGAGGTTGGATTCTAAAGTCAATTGAAAGTAACTATAAAAATTTTGAGAGACTGGGTGCAGCTCAGTCAGTAGTAGAGTGCTTGCTCAGCATGCTGGGGGCCTATGCTTGGTCAGATTTCTCAAGAGCACACACATACACATACTGTTCTGGCTATTTTATGTCAGCTTGACACATGCTATAGTTAGCTGAGGGGAGGGAATCTTAACTGAGAAATTCCTCCATAAGATCAGGCTGTAGGTCAGTCTGTAGAGCGGTTTCTTAGTGATTTAATGGGGGAGGGCCCAGCCTGTTGTAGGTGCAGCACCCTTGAGCTGGTGGTCCTGGCTTCTATAAGAAAGCAGGCTGAGCAAGCCCTGAGGAAGGAGCAAGTCAGTAAGCAGCACTCTTCGATGGCTCATGCCTCTAGGTTCCCACAAGGTTTAAATTCCTGTCTTAGTTTCCCTCAGTGGACTATGATTTAGGGTATATAAGAGAAACAAACCCTTTCCTCCTCAAGTTACCTTTGGTCATGGTGTTTCGTCACAGCAGAGGTAACCCTAACTAAGACACACACACAAACACATACACACACACATGATATGGTGCTGGGGTGTGGAGTGTGTGCCTATCATGACTGAGCTTCAGTCCCCAATATGAAAAAAAATATTTAAAAAATAAATGGGAAGTAGTGAGACAGTTAAAGGATCAGGGAGAGAGACTGAGGAGATGCTAAAGAAACCAAGGGTAGGGGCTGGAGAGATGGCTCAGTGGTTAAGAACATTGCCTGCTCTTCCAAAGGTCCTGAGTTCAATTCCAGCAACCACATGGTGGCTCACAACCATCTGTAAAGAGGTCTGGCGCCCTCTTCTGGCCTTCAGGCATACAGACAGAATATTGTATACATAATAAATAAATAAATATTTAAAAAAAAAAAAGAAACCAAGGGTAAAATTTTAGTTCATAAATAAAGGTTAGTGGAGTGAAGTTAGTGATCTTGTGAGGTGACAGGAATAGTCTGGAAATGTGCAGTTTGTGTTCGGGGAGGAGAGAAGGTGAGGGCACTGAACTGACTTCACTTCTGGTTTTGGTTAGTGTTACATCAGATTTTAAAAGCCAGGATTTACATATATCTGTTTCATTTATAGTACTGGTTTTGTGTTCAACCCAGGGCTAGTTAATATAGGACAAACAAAAGACAAAAGAAGTGCCACACATGGCTGTTGAAATTCTAACTGGGCGACAGTGTTTAGTTTTAAACCGTTCCTTAACTGTATTGAGCTGTGGATAAACCCGAAATGAGGTATATAGACTAGTGGCTCAAAAACCAGTCTCATTTCAAGAGTCCTTTTTTCCAAATAAGGACATGAAGATGAGAAGCATCTAATATCACTATAAAAGATGGAACATTAAAAGCAGATAAGAGAAAAAGGTATCTTAGAGGAAAACAGTTTTAAATACTGCATAATTCCCCTTATGGAAAATGTCCATTTGAGTCCTTTGGCAGTCCATTGAGTGTCCAATGAAGCCTGTGTGCCGCGGATTTGTCTGGAAGTGAGTCTGTGGTTTACTCAGTGTCATCTGAGAACTTCACGAAGGCAGTTAGAACAAGTTCTACATGATGGATTTGAGATGGCGAGAAGGAAGAGGATGCTTTTTAGACTAGGGCAGTGCAAACCAAAGATACTGAGATTGGGGTAAGCGCGTCTGATTGTGGGTCTGAGAAGACCTGTTTGGTATAGTCATGGACTGTGCGGAGGTAAGGTTAATAACCGGTTTGGCAGTGAACACCATCAGTAGTCATATTGAGGAATTTAGGCTTCATCTTGTCAACTTTTGGGAACCATTGAAAGCTTGTAAATTAGGCAGTGATATGATCTACTTGGAATTATGACTGTTATTAGGTGTTAAGTGGAGTTAATAGGACTTTAAAAATTTGTTTCTTTTGAAAAAACAAATCATACTTTATTTATTTATTTTTTTATTTTTTTATTTTTCGAGACAGGGTTTCTCCGTAGCTTTTGGTTCCTGTCCTGGAACTAGCTCTTGTAGACCAGGCTGGCCTCAAACTCACAGAGATCTGTCTGTCTCTGCCTCCCGAGTGCTGGGATTAAAGGCGTGCGCCACCATCGCCTAGCCAAATCATACTGTTTTTATGTGTATGGGTGCTTTGCCTGCATGTATGTCTGTGCATCACATATGTGCCTTGTAGTAAGAAAAGGGCATAGGATCCCCTGGAATTAGAGTGACACATGGTTGTGAGCCATCATATAGGTGCTGGGAACCAAACCTGGGTGCTCTGAAGGAGTAACCAGTGGTTGTCTGGAGCCACCTCTCCGGTCCCTTGTTTTGTTTTTTTGTTTTTTGTTTTTTTTTTGAGACTGGGTCTTCACTGTGTAGCCCTTTGTGGCCTGCTATTTTCAGTGTAGCACAGGCTGGCCTCAAACTTGTAGTAAGCATTCCTGCTTTAACCTTCTCAGTGCTGGGATTATAAGCATGTGGCACCATGCCCAGTTCTAGTTAAAGCTTTTTTTAAAGAATGGAATGTAAGAGAGAAGGTGGGAGGGGGCAGGGCACAGGAGGAATTAGAGGAAGGAAAGGGAATAGTGGAAAATGATGTAATTTTAATTGAAAATTTTAAGTGTGAATATTACTGAGACATGAGCTTAGGGGTTGAGTGGAAAAATAAAGGGCTATATTGGAGGACTCAATGGGTAAGAGGACCTAAGTGTACGTCCATATGAAGAAAATCGAGTGTGTGCACTGGCACCTGTAACCCCAGCACAGAGAGCAGAACACACAAAGCTTAGCAGTAAAACAGCAAGCTCCCAGGGTCAGTGAGAGACAGTGTATGAAGAAATTAAGGCAGCAGGTGACAGAGCAGGGCACCCAACATGTTGGCCTTCGTATGTCACTGACTTGCTCATATATGTGTACTTGTGTGCTTATGAGTGAGAACACATAAACACGGATATATTGGAGATAGTTTGTTAAGAGTAGAGATAGGACTAAATGACATAAATGAAAAAGGGAAAGAAAGATCTGAGGTTAAACTGAAGTCATTACTTCATTTGCCAGGGTTCTCGCTGTGTGTCTGCCTCCCTTTCCTCGGGGCTGGTAGTGTAAGTAGAGCCACCTCACCAGGATTCTTGTGCTTTCCCCACCTTAACTCCACTTAAGAATGTTTAGCTTCTTTAAAATTGCCCTGGGATTAATCTGGAACCATTTTAATTTTTTTGTGATATTAGAGATTGAACTTCGGGCTCACGAATGCTAGGTAGGTACTCCACCACTGAGCTATATACCCAGCTTAATAAAAATATTTATTTTATTTTTAAATTTTATGTGTGTGTGTCAGTGTATACACATGAAGGAATATAACCTTGGAGATCAGAAGAAGGTATTGAATCCCTGGAGCTGGAGTTAGAGCCATCTGATGTGGGTGTTGGGACCCAAACTCAGGTTCTCTGTAAGAGCAGTATGTGCTCTTAACAGCTGAGTTCTCTCTCCAGCCCTGCCCCCTTGAAATTTTTTAATTTTAGATATTTTGTATATGTGTATGTCTATGTCAATATTGTGGTGTGTGAGTGGAGGTCAGAGGACAACCTATGGGGTTGGTTTTTCAATTTCCAATCCTCCTGCCTCAGCTTCCTTTGTGCTAGGATTATAGGAATGATCCACCATGCTTAAGACACTTTTTTTTTTTTTTTTTTTTTTCGAGACAGGGTTTCTCTGTGGTTTTGGAGCCTGTGCTGGAACTAGCTCTTGTAGACCAGGCTGGTCTCGAACTCACAGAGATCCGCCTGCCTCTGCCTCCCGAGTGCTGGGATTAAAGGCGTGCGCCACCACCGCCCGGCAAGACACTTTTTTTTTATTTTGAAACTTTGTCTTACTAAGCTGACTAGGCTATCTTTGGGCTCTCTGTAGCTGGGCAAGGTCTTGAACCTGTGAATCCTCCTGCCTTGGCCTCTCAACTAGCTAATATTACAAAAGGACTATGGCTACCAGGTCTGGGCAGCTTTGTTTATTTTTGAGATACATGTTTTTGATAAATACATTTCTTTTTTTTTTTTTTTTTCGAGACAGGGTTTCTCTGTGGTTTTGGAGCCTGTCCTGGAACTAGCTCTTGTAGACCAGGCTGGTCTCGAACTCACAGAGATCCACCTGCCTCTGCCTCCCAAGTGCTGGGATTAAAGGCGTGCGCCACCACCGCCCGGCTAATACATTTCTTTTTTAATACATTTTTTATTGATATTTATTGAGCTCCATATTTTTCTCTGCTCCCCTCCCTGCCTCTTCCCTCTCCCTTCAATGCTCCCCCAAGGTCCCCATGCTCCCAATTTACTCAGAAGATCTTGTCTTTTTCTACTTTCTACTTCCCATGTAGATTAGATCTATGTAAGTCCCTCTTAATGTCCGCATTGTTGTCTAAGTTCTCTGGGATTGTGGTTTGTAGGCTGGCTTTCTTTACTTTATGTTTAAAAACCACCTATGAGTGAGTACATGTGATAATTGTCTTTCTGTGTCTGGGTTACCTCACTCAAAATAATGTTTTCTAGCTCTGTCCATTTTCCTGCAAAATTCAAGCTGTTATTTTTTTCTGCTGTGTATTACTCCATTGTGTAAATGTACCTCATTTTCCTTATCCATTCTTCGGTCGAGGGGCATTTAGGTTGTTTCCAGGTTCTGGCTATGATAAACAAAGCTGCTATGAACATAGTTGAGCACATGTCCTTGTGGCACGATTGAGCATCCTTTGAATATATACCCAAAAGTGGTAATACTGGCTCTTGAGGAAGGTTGTTTCCTAATTTTCTGAGAAATCGCCACACTGACATCCAAAGGGGTTGTACCAGTTTGCACTCCCACCAGCAATACAGAAGTGTTTTCTTTTCCCCACAACCTCTCCAGCATAAGTTGTCATCAGTGTTTTTGATCTTGGCCGTCCTTACAGGTGTAAGATGAATCTGAGTTGTTTTGATTTGCATTTCTCTGATGACTAAGGATGTTGACCGTTTCCTTAAGTGTCTTTCAGCCATTTTAGATTCCTCTGTCGAGAGTTCTCTTTTTAGGTCTGTACTCCATTTTTTTTTATTGGATTATGTGATCTTTTGGTGTCCAATTCTTGTGTTTTTTGTATATTTTGGATATCAGACCTCTGTCTGATGTGGGGTTAGTGAAGATCTTTTCCCATTCTGTAGGCTGTCGTTTTGTCGTGTTGATCGTGTCCTTTGCTTTACAGAAGCTTTTCAGTTTCAGGAGGTCCCATTTATTAATTGTTTCTCTCAGTATCTGTGCTGCTGGGGTTATATTTAGGAAAATAACATTTCTTATTTTGTTTTTTTGTGATGGGGTTTCTCTGTGTAGCCCTGGCTGTTCTGGAACTCAGGCTGTAGACCAGGATGGCCTTGGATTCAGAGCCTGCCTCTGCTTCTGCTGGGATCGAAGACTTGTACCACTACCACTTGGCTTAAAAGTACATTTCAGATTTCTAAACTCTGTGTTTAGTTATGAAACTTATACCTCAATCATTTTAGATTGTCAAATAGAGAAGAATTTTGTGAATGCATTTTTAAAAAATATATACTTATTATGTATACAATATTCTGTCTGTGTGTATTCCTGCAGGCCAGAAGAGGGCACCAGATCCCATTACAGATGGTTGTGAGCCATCATGTGGTTGCTGGGAATTGAACTCAGGACCTTTGGTAGAGCAGGCAATGTTTTTAACCTCTGAGCCATCTCTCCAGCCCCGTGAATGCATTTTTTATTTATTTATTTATTTATTTATTTATTTATTTATTTATTTATTTATTTATTTATTTATTTATTTATTTTGGTTTTTCGAGACAGGGTTTCTCTGTGGTTTTGGAGCCTATCCTGGAACTAGCTCTTGTAGACCAGGCTGGTCTCGAACTCACAGAGATCCACCTGCCTCTGCCTCCCAAGTGCTGGGATTAAAGGCGTGCGCCACCACCGCCCGGCGTGAATGCATTTTTTAAAAGATAATTTTTCTCTCATGTATCACATCACAACTGCAGTCAGTTTCCCTTCCCTCCTCTTCTCCCAGTCCCTCCCTTCCACAGCCCCTCTTCCCCAGAGCCACTCTTCCTCCTTTCCCTTCAGAGAAAAGGCAGGCCTCTAGGGATGTCAAGCAAACATGTCAAGTTATAATAAAATTAGGCACAATCCCCACATAGTAAGGTTGGACGAGGCAACCCAGTAAGAGGAAAGAAAAGGGTCCCAAAGCAGGCAAAAGATTCAGAGACAGCCCCCACTTCCACTGTTAGTAGTTCTACAGGAACCCCAAGCTACACAACCATAACATGTATGCAAAGAAGGTAGGTCATATCCATACAGGCTCCCTGATTGTCGGCTCAGTCTCTGTGAGTCCCTATGAGCCCTGCTTAGTTGATTCTGTGGCTATTTTCTTAGGGTATCTTGGCCCCTCTGACTCTTATAATTCCTCTCCTTCTACAGGATTCCCTGAGCTCAGCCTAATGTTTGGCTGTGGGTCCCTGGGGATGCATTTTTTATTTCAGATTTTTTAAATATAAATTTTACTTATGTATATAGATGTTTTGCCTGAATGTATGTCTGTGCACCATATACATACCCAGTATCCATGGAAGCCAGAAGAGGGTGTCAGATTCTCTGGAACTGAAGCTATAGACTGTTGTGAGCTTCCATGTAGGTGCTGGGAGTCAAGCACAGGTCCTCTGGAAAGAACAACAAGCATGGTTAATGGCTGAGCTCTCTCTCTTTCAGACCTGGGTGGGTTGGTCTCTCTCTCTCTTCTTTGTTCATTTCCCAGAATTTGTCCTGTGTCTGTTAGCAGCAGTATAGCAATAAAATTTGGGTTCAGCTTGATTACTTAGTTTATGATATTTATTAAATCAGTCTCCACTTTTGCCACTGTAGTATGTTATATATTTACCATTTCTTTAGAACCTACTGTGTGATGGCTGCTCAGCATGTTTAAGACTTGGAACCTTTTTTTTTTTTTTTTTTTTTTGGGTTTTTCGAGACAGGATTTCTCTGTGGTTTTGGAGCCTATCCTGGAACTAGCTCTTGTAGACCAGGCTGGTCTCGAACTCACAGAGATCCATCTGCCTCTGCCTCCCAAGTGCTGGGATTAAAGGCGTGAGCCACCACCGCCCAGCTAAGACTTGGATCTTAAAACTGCCTCATTACATAGGCCCATTGTCCCTGTTTTACAGATGAGAAAAGTGAAGCTGGTAGAGGTTTAAGAAATGCCTGTAATCTGGTTGGTGGACCACGCTGTTTAGATTTACTGAAGGAGGCGGAGGCAAGAGGATTCCAGGGTTCGAGGCCAGCCTGGGCTACACATTTTAAGCCAGGTGATGGTGGCACATGCCTTTAATCCTAGCACTTGGTAGGCAGAAGCAGGTGGATCTCTGTGAATGTGAGGCCAGCCTGGTCTACAAGAGCTAGTTCCAGTAAAAGCTTCAAAACTACGAGAAACCCTGTCTCAAACCCCCCCCCCCCCCAAAAAAAAAAAAGCCTGTGGAGGAAATGTTAGAGTTTGGCGTTAAGATCACTCTATTCCAAAGTCCATATTCTTTTTTTTTTTTTTTTTTTTTTTTTACCAACTTTGGATTCGGCATATATAAACAGGAACAGTTGAGTGGATCAGCTGAGATAACTGATTAGACAGTGTTTCAAATTGGTAGCATTCTATTCAAATGCTAGCTAACATTGTTTGTGATTCTCAGCCTGTGGGTCACAATCCCTTTGGGAACTCTAATGTCCCATTCACAGGGGTCGCCCAAGACCATCTCCATATCAGATATCTACATTATGATTTATAATAGTAGCAAAATTACAGTTATGAAGTAGCAATGAAAATATATATATATTTTTTTTTTGGTTTTTTGAGACAGGATTTCTCTGTAGCTTTGGTGCCCGTCCCGGAACTAGCTCTTGTAGACCAGGCTGGCCTCCAACTCCCAGAGATCCGCCTGCCTCCGCTTCCCGAGTGCTGGGATTAAAGGCGTGCGCCACCACTGCCCGGCCCAATGAAAATAATTTTATAGTTGGCTCATTACAACACAACTGTATTAAGAGGTTGCAGCATTAGGAAGGTTGGAGACCACTTCTGTATGTGTATGAAAGGGAGGCTTACAAAAATATAATCTGCAACTCTAATTTCTAGTCATATGGCTTTTGTTTATCTTTTGGATAATGTTCCTTCTGTCTTTTTGTGGGACTTTGAACAAATTTTGATTAAAAACAAATGTCTAGTTTAACAAACAAACAAACGGACATAAACAAACTGATAGTTCAGCAAATTCCTACTCTTGGCAAATTAAATTAAAGACTATTTCAGGGTCCAGTTTCTGGGAAAGTGGTTTTTGAAGATCATTCCCCTTGGAAACATTGGGCTGCGTAGTGCTGAAGACGTAATGTTTGTGGTGTTCAAAATTTGCTTGTTATCTCTTTCCATTCAAGCTGTACTCTGCAGTTACACGTGTCTTCCAACTTACCTATCTTCATCTTTATAATTGAAAATTACTCACAGATTCTGTTTACTGAAATTGGCTTAATGTTAGAAAGCTCAGTCCCACTTCTTTATACTTCATTCTTTATTATTTTAAAGTGAATGTATGTGGTGTGTGCATGTGTGTGGTATGTAGGTATGTACATGAGTACAGGTGTCTAGAGAAGGCAGAAGAGTCAGAATCCACTGGAGTAGGAGTTACAGGTGGTTGCAAACCACCTGGTGTGTTGGGAATTGAACTCAGGTCCACCAGCTGATGCTTTTAACTGTTGAGCCATGTCTCCAGCCTCACATCCCAGATTCTTAATCTTTCTTTTCAACATTTCCTGTGTATTCTCACCCACATGCAAAGTGAGTCTTTTTCTGGATGAATAAGCCTCTTCTTTCTGAGTTCTGGAATCAAAGGCATTCCTACCATACCTGGCTGAGTAAATAATTTCTAAGAAGATAACATCTTGTAGTTGTCTTCCTGAGCTGAATATAGTGACTTGCATGGTTACTGTACTAATCAAATCAGAAATGTGAATTACTGGGCTATGAGCTCAGTGGTCAAACCCTTCTCTAGCATATGTTAGGACTGGGCTGCCACATAAATCCACGTTGATGGCCAAATGTTGTGCTGAGCTGGTCCTGCCCTTCAGTCCACAGCAGCTGCAGGGCTGAGCTTGGGAGAGCAGGCTCCACCCCTCTGGGGAGGGGGCAGCTCTGGTGAGGACCTGGTCTGACCAACTCAGCTACTACCCAGGGCCTTGAGTTGTGTCTGTGAGCTGCTGGAGTGTGTGATGGAGCCAGTCCTGTGGAGCCACAGCCACAAGGCAACAGCAGGACATCCTAGAGGAGTTTTGGTGAGAGTCCAGTATTGATGGTGTAGCAGAAGCCAGAGGCTTTGAACCAAACCAATGACTCATTGCAATGAACATTTGCAAGTAAAGCTGTTTGTCCGTGAAGGACTATGTGGTGGAGAGGCAGGCAAGATGAAGGATTGGTACAAGTACAGAATGGTACAAGTACAGCGGAACTGGAGACGTGACAGCCGTGGCTGATAGGAGAGAAGGCTATGATTGATAGAGGAGCAGGTCTGAGACATTTCTTTCTTTCTTTCTTTAAAATACAAATTTAAAATTATTTTCTTTTGGGTGTTACAAGGGTGGAGGGTGGATATGGAAGGACTCGAAAATAAGTAGGATTGGGGTGCATGATGTGAAATTCCCAAAGAATCAATGAAAAATTATGTACAAAATAAAATTTGGGCTGGAGAGATAGCTCAGAGGTTAAGAGCACTGACTACTTCTTCCAGACGTTCTGAGGTCAGTTCCCAGCAACCACATGATTGCTCACAACCATCTACAATTAGATCTAGTACCCTCTTCTGGCATGCAGGAATACATGCAGCCAGAACACTGTATACATACTAAATAAATAAATCTTAAAAAAATTAAAAACTGAGCTGGAGAGATGGCTCAGAGGTTAAGAGCATTGCCTACTCTTCCAAAGGTCCTGAGTTCAATTCCCAGCAACCACATGGTGGCTCACAACCATCTGTAATGAGGTCTGGTGCCCTCTTCTGGCCTGCAGGCATACACAGACAGAATATTGTATACATAATAAATAAATATTTTTAAAAAATTAAAAACTGAGTTTCTTCTAAGGTAGTGGTTCTCAACCTTCCTAATGCTGTGGCCCTTTAATACAGTTCTTTATATGGTAACCCCCAACTATAAACTTATTTCATTGCTACTTCATAACTGTAATTTTACTGTTGTTATGAATTGTAATATAAATATCTGATATGCAGTATATTTGATATGTGACCCCAAAGAGGTTGCAACACACAGGCTGAGAACCACTGTTCTAAGAGATGAGTTTGCAGTAGTATTTTTACATGTAAGAAATATAAGAAAGGGGCTGGAGAGATGATTTAGTGTTTAAGAGCACTTATTGATCTTGGAATAATCCAGGCTCAGTTCCCAGCATCTGTATGACAACTCACAGCTGTCAATAACTCTAGTTCCTGGAGATCTAACTCCCTCTTCTGGCCTCTTTGAGAACCAGGCATGCACATGATATACAGATATTCATGTAGACAAACACTCATATGTAAGTAATCTAAAGTAAATCTTTAAAAAGTTAAAAAAATATAAAAAGCTGTGAGTGGAAGATGCAAATATAAGCAGCAGTATTGTATATATTGTAACATCACTAGAAAATATATAAATAGTTCTTAGCATATAAACAGGCAGGCAGTATTTAAGGGGGTGGTGTGTAGCTCAGTGATTTGTGTAACCTTATGGAGCCCTGGGTTCCATCTCCAACACTGACCAAGACAAGCAAGCAAACAAAATTGAAAAATAGTACCAGGGACTGGAGATACTAATATTTGAAACCCAGTGCACATATACCTATCCAGGATGACTTGATTGCTTTGGAGCAAAAGTTTTTAGATGCTTGTTTACATGGCAAATGGGTAAGAGGGCCAAGAGTAAAACAGCAATTACTAGAGGTGTTTGCTTAGCGCTTACCATGTGCTAGCCACTGTGCTGAGTTTGTCATGACTTAGTTCGTAAATCTCGTATAGGTATTATCTCTATTTTATATATGAGGACACTGAAGCACAGTCAAATAATTTGAACATATTGCTACTAAATGACATACGGTGTGTCTGGCTTTCTGTGACTTCAGAGCCTCGAGCTATGTAATTTATCTGCCTCATTTTCATTTCAGACTGAAAAAAAAAATGACGATATAGTGTAGTGGGGATAAAGTTAAATCCAGCTGGGCGTGGTGGCTTATCCCTGTAAACCAGTAGATGGGAAGCCGATACAGGAGGATAGCAGTGAGTTTGAAGCCAGTCTAAACTACATTTTGAATTCTAGATCAGCCTGGGCTGCAGAATGAGACCTTGTGTCTTATAAAATAAATTATAGAATTCAAGTATTGGCTGTATGTTTAATTAGGTTATTGAGTCCTAATCCATGTGCCATAACATTCTAACATGGTTTACAGTACACGTGTATTAATTTAGTAGTAAATATATTGACCTGATGGGTTGAATTTGAATTCCAGCTCTGCCAAGCAATGTTTGTGTAAACTTGGGAAAGGTACTCTATTTTTCTTAGCCTTAGTTTACTTACTAGGAAAAGGAGGACACTGGTATCTATTTCATAGGCTTAGTGTGAGGAATTAGCAAGTATATGCAAAGGGTTTAGAATGTCATGCAGTAAATATTGGTTATTACATTGTTTTGAGCTTTCACAGTACTGTAGTATTTCCTTCAAATGACATTCCTGTGAAAGAGATAGGGTCTGGAGTCTATTTAGTCCTATTTTTCAAAAAATAAATCCAAGAAGGAACTTATCTGTACAGAAGAACAAAATGAAAAGGACTAAAATTTAAATGATTCTTAAATCCTAATCTGAAAGTGGGGTGGGGGAGGTTTGTAATGAGTTCTGTAGTAGATAGCTCTCTTGTATAAGTGAGAGTAATGTGTGTTACTGCCCCCCGTTTTCAGGCTGGCAGAGGATGACCTTGAACTTCTGATCCTTCTACCTCTACCTCTTATGTACACAGCACAGTGTGTGCCACTATGCTCTGTGTATGTGCTGTGGAGAATGGAACCCAGGGCTCCATGCATGCTAGGTCAGCACTCCACCAGCAGAGCTACGTCCCCAGTTTAAACTTGTGCTATTTTGAGTCAGAGGGAAGATCATTCTTAGCTATTTCTGCTATTTGATTCTTTCTCTACTTTCATAGTAGGTGTGGGGAGGATGTTGCTGTGCCATTCTGATATCCTGTTTTAGCACTCTGAGAAATAGCATTTGAAAGATTGTTGAATTTTCTGAGAACTGGGAAAACAGCGTACCTGGAGGAAAAGGTAATGAATGGCAGAAGTGAGCGGCCTACCACTAGTATCCTGTT
This sequence comes from Chionomys nivalis, assembly GCF_950005125.1. Classification (NCBI taxonomy): domain Eukaryota; kingdom Metazoa; phylum Chordata; class Mammalia; order Rodentia; family Cricetidae; genus Chionomys; species Chionomys nivalis. The sequence goes on along the minus strand of NC_080096.1, from coordinate 16,172,037 downwards.
GAGTTTTGTTTCCTGGCTTTAATTTTTGAACTGAATTCTACTCTTCTGTGTTTTGTCAGTTTTCTGCTTCATAAGGTTACACAAATACAAATATGAGCTACACACCATCCCCTTCAATACTGCTTGCCTGCCTATATGCTCAGAGCTCTATTTATATATTTTTCCTCTCAGCGTGACTTTGCTGCAGTACGCACTGCATGATCTCTGCAGGGCTGTAACTGGATTTGGTTGGACTTGCCCTTTTCTTTTCCACTGAGACTTCTTCCATTGTGTCTCTTCCACACTCTGGACTATAGAATTGGGGGCCTATGACCCTTGTAAAGAATTCAGCTATAGGGTTTGTCCAGCTGTAGCCTTCTCTTGTATTCTGTACAATGAGTGTCTTCAGGAGATGTATGTGTTTATAGTAGTCTATGTGAGAGGCTACTCCTGAATCATTCACTGGCTGTTCAGTGTGTTTAAGAATCAAGCACAGGGCCGGGCGATGGTGGCGCACGCCTTTAATCCCAGCACTCGGGAGGCAGAGGCAGGCGGATCTCTGTGAGTTCGAGACCAGCCTGGTCTACAGAGCTAGTTCCAGGACAGGCTCCAAAGCCACAGAGAAACCCTGTCTCGAAAAACCAAAAAAAAAAAAAAAAAGAATCAAGCACATTGGATTAGGTTGATAATGATTGAGGGCAGGTGAAAGATGGATGAGAGAGCTTTAGTGTTGGGAGTCCTGGATTTAATCTCAGATCTGATTTTTAATACTATATTCTAAGGATAATTTAGCTTTCTTGAACCTATGTTTTTGATCTGTAAGTTAGAATTCTAACCATACATAGTTCTTATGGTTGTTGGCAGAATTCAGTGTGATAATAAGTTTACAATCTCCATCAGCATGCATGGAAGTAGTCATGTGAGTTGATACTGAGTTTTAGTAACCTTTCTGATGTTGAATTCCATGTTATAATTAGGGTATTTGTATTTGTTTCATGTATATTATAAAAATTAAATGAGGATAGATAGACAAGTAGATTGGCACATGGGTTTCCATCTACCACTGTTATGGGAATTCATTCTGCCATTAGTTTTGGGGTACCTGCCTTAGGGCATGGCTTCTGTCTGTGATCTCTTATAAGGAAGAGTAGGGGTCTTGCTTATACCTTTGCTTGGTGGTTGGAGACCCAAGGGGCGGGGAGAGAAGTCAGTGCAGGATCAGAGGCGGAGACTTCAGCCTTACTCTGAGTTTGTCCTTTTATTGCACCTCTTAATAAATTAGTTCTTTATACCTTTGTGAGTTCACGCATCACACCATGGCATTTTTTTTTTATGGTAAAATAATATACTTAGCACCTAGCTGAAACAATAGAAATAGTATAGATAGAAGTTTTTGGAAGAAACAAAGTGCTACCCAAGTGTCTTGTTTAAAGTTGCTGTTTCTGTGATGAAACACCATAACCAAAAGTAACTTGAGGATGAAAGGGTTTGGTTTTGTTTTCTGCTTATATATCCTGAATCTCAGTCCACAGAGGGAAGTCAAGGCAGGAACTCAAACTGGGCAGGAGCCTGGAGGTAGGAGTTGATCCAGATACCATGGAGGGGTCCTGCTTACTAGCTTGCTCCTGATGACTTTCTCAGCCTGCTTTCTTATAGAATCCAGGATCATCAGCTCAGGGATGGCCATACCTACAATGGGCTGGGCACTCACCCATCAAATCACTAAGAAAATGCCCTACAAACTTTTTCTATCCTGGTCCTGTAGGGTCGTTTTCTCAATTGAAACTACCTCCTCTCAGATGACTCCAGTTTGCGTCAAGTAGACACAAAGCTAGCCAGCATTCCCAAGTCATACCATTGCCAGCAGTTAGTCAGTACTACTTCAGCAATCTGTTTCGGCTACTGTAGTTTTCCTGAAGTAAGTACTTGAATTTCCAGTTATATTTTGCTTACTTCTCATCATTTCTTTAGTTTTATCTCAAGTCTAGTCCCTACGAACCTCTGTGTATGTATACGTGTGTGGCTAGAGTGCATTTGTGTGCTTGTTGGTGTGTATGTGTGTGCTTTTTTGTGTGTATGCTTGAGCATATGTGGATGTGCAAATGCTGTGACTCATGTTTGAAGGTCAGAGGACAACCTTTGGGTGTAAATCTGCCTTTCCACCTTGTTTGGAACAGGATCTCTTTCATTTTGAGTAAGCCAGGCCAGTTGGCTCCAATGTTCAAAGATTCTCCTGGTACGTGTACTCTGGGATTATAGCTGCGTGCACTGATGCATCTGGCTTTTATCTGGGTTCTGGGGATCTGAACTCTGATCATCAGACTTGCATGACAAGTGCTTTATCCAGTGAGCCATTTACTTAGTCTTCTCTGCTTTTAAAAATAGGTTTGAGTCGGGTTGTGGTGGTACAGGCCTTTAATCCCAGCATTGGGAAGGCAGAGGCAGAAAGAGCCAGGCAGATCTTTATGAGTTCAAGGCCAGCCTGGGCTACAGAATGAGTTCCAGGACAGGCTTCAAAGCTACACAGAGCAAAACCAAACAAAAAAGTTAGGTTCCATTTATTCTAAAAAAAATCAGCGTAAGTTTCATCATGAAAGTTTTATATAAAACCTTGTAAAAGTTGTTTGTCACATTTTAAAATGTAATATCACAATGCATGGCACTAGTCCACAGACTAACATACTGCACTTTCCTCCCATTGTCTGCCTGGTGGTAACTTCTATCTCTCCACAACATTTCGCTTAGATATCATCTGTGTGTAATCCGTACTGGTCTGTACTAAATTTCTTCTGAACTTGTCATCTCTTTTTGTTGTACTTAACATGTTGTGTTGTACTTACCACGTCTTGTACTTAGCTGCGTAATTGTCTTTATAATAGATCACAAGGGTCAGAGGAGCAGAGCGTTTACCTCTGTGTTCCCACTTTATAGTGCACGGCTGGCTACTCGATACATCGAGACTTTGATGCTTTCACTTTGTGTTGATACTTTTATTTTTTCAATCTTAGAATCAATGAGTAAGAACCATACCTTGAAGTTTGTGTGTATGCATAAAGAAAAAGAACAGAGCTAGGTAGTATGGCCTGTGCTTGTAGTTCCAGCTGCTCAAGAGGCTGAATTGTTAAAAGTATCACTTGAGTCTAGGAGTTGGAGACCAGCCTTGGTAACAGAGAAAGACTTGTCTCAAAATAATAACTAATTCTCCTCTGTATGGTCTGTAACACAGTTCCCACACCATAAAATTCATCATTTTAAAGGTCCAGTTCAGTAGTCTGTCTTCTCTTTTTTCCTTTCTTCTTTTTTTTTTTTTTTTTTTTTTTTTTTTGGTTTTTCGAGACAGGGTTTCTCTGTGGCTTTGGAGCCTGTCCTGGAACTAGCTCTGTAGACCAGGCTGGTCTCAAACTCACGGAGATCCTCCTGCCTCTGCCTCCCAAGTGCTGGGATTAAAGGCGTGCACCACCATCGCCCGGCCTTCTTTTTTCCTTTCTTTCCCTTCCTCTTCTCTTTTCTTTTTCTTTTTCACTTTTGGTTTTTGTTTGTTTTGTTTTTTACAGCATCTCTCTGTGTAGTCCTAGCTGTGTAGTCCTCCTGTCTCTGCTTTTCAAGTGTTGGGATTAAAGATGTGTGCCACCTGTACCACTATGACTGTCTTTTTTTTTTTTTTTTTTTTTTAAGACAGGATCTCAGGTTTCACTATGTGGTTCTGGTAGTCCTGGCTATGTAGACCAGGCTGACCTCTAACTCACAGAGACTCACCTGAGTTCTAGGATTAAAGGTGTTTGTTACTGTGCCCGGCTCTTTCCTTATCCCTCATGCTCCACTTTTTTCTTCTCTGCTCCTCTAGTCCCCTTGTGCTAGGGATCAAATCCAGGGCCTTGTGCTAGGCAAGTGTTTTGTCATTGAACTACATCCAATTTTTTTCCTTTTGAGATAAGATCTTGTTAGGTTACCTAAGCTGACCACAGACTTACTCTATAGCCCAAGCAGGACCTGAATTTGGAATCTTCCTGCCTGAATCTCCTCAGTAGTTAGAGCAGGCCTGATGCAGTGGTTTTTAAAAATATATTCTTTGAGTTGTGCACCTATTATTGCTATCTGATTTCAGAACATCTCTATCACCTCAGAGAGGTGTTCAGTAGCAGCTGCTCTCCGTTCTTCTCTGTGTCTCAGTCTTAAACTATAGATTACTTTCTGTCTATGGATTTGTCTGTACTGGACATTTTATATAATATCTGCTTTTTCCCTTGTTAATTCAGACTTGATAATGTCTTATCTTTTTCACTGGGTATAGTGTTTTAGTTTTGGGGTGTTTTTATTTTTATTTTTTGTGATAGGATTTTATATAGCCCAAGCTAGTCTTTTTTTTTTTTAATAATACAAAATGTTTCTCTGTAGCTTTGGAACCTCTCCTGGCACTCACTCTGCAGACCAGGCTGGCCTTGAACTCACAGAGACACACCTGTCTCTGCCTCCCTAGTGCCGGGACTACAGGCTTGCGCCACCACTGCCCAGCCCAAACTGGTATAAATATTTGATTTATAGCTGAGGATGACCTTGAAATCCTGATCCTCTTTGCTTTCTCATTCTAGTACTAGGGTTACAGGGTGGACCACTAAACTTGACCACTGCACTGTTTTAATTTTTTTCTATTGCAATATGTATTAGTACTTATTTTTAGAGCTAAATGTATTTTATTGTATAATAATGCCTTGAGGGGGACAGGACAGAATCTTGCTATGTAGTAGTATAGCCTGAATTGGCCTGAAATTATGTGATTATACCAATCTCAAATTTGTTATCCTACCTACTTCTCTTTTCCAGGGTTCTGGGATTAAAGGCTTTCCTGGTGAAAATTCCAATTTGAATCGTTTTTACTTTTTGACTATTAGGAGCTTCCCATCTCTGTGGTACACACCTAAAGTAGAGACACGGGGTCATACAGTCACTGTTTTATTTTAAGGACCTGCTGACAGCCTTCTCAGTGTTTGTGTCATTTTCAGTTTGCACTCCTAATAGTACAGGGCTCTGTTTTTCCATAATGCTGTAATGCCTGTCTTTTTTTTTTTTTTTTTTTTTTTGCCACAAGAGTGGGGTTAAAGTGGTTTTGATTTACTTAGTGATTAATGAGAATGAGCTTTTCCTCCTTTTTAAAAAAGATTTATATATGGGTGCTCTATCAACTTTATGTCAGATGAGGGCATCAGATCTCGTTATAGATGGTTGTGAGCCACCATGTGGTTGCTGGGAATTTAACTCAGGAATCTCTCATAGAGCAGCCAGTGTTCTTAACTGCTGAGCCATCTCTCCGGCCCCCGCCCCCTTTCTTAAAGGCAAAGTCTTCTATTTAGCTCACACAGGCTGGTCTCAAACAACCTTCAGGGTGCTGTAAGTAGAGTGGGCTCCCACTAACAGCCCCCAGTTTTATATTTTGAAGTTTCCTAAAGTGAAGCGATTGAGTAAATAGTATTAATGAGGGTCCATAAGCCTTTCATATATATCAGTAGTTCTCATGGATTTGTGGGATTCCTAAAGTCCTGTAAGGGAAAGTCAAAACTATTTTATTAATGTCAAGACATTAACATTTGTGCTAGTGTCACCAAACTGACAAATAAAACTGCTTAGCCCACACCAAAAGAACATTTAATTGTGTTGGTGATAGTTATGCTCATGATACATGTGTTGTAAAATAAGAATTCTATTTTCACTTTAAAATATTCTTGAATAGTTCTTTTGTTTGTTTGTTTGGGATTGGGGAGGTTTCGAGACAGAGTTTCTCTGTGTAGCCCTGGCTGTCCTGTAACTCACTCTGTCAACCAGGCTGGCCTCAAACTCACAGAGATTCACCTGCCTCTGCCTCCCAAATGCTAGGACAAAAGGTGTGCACCACCTTTTAAGGTATGTACCCAGATGAGTACATATTGTCTTATTTTGTGATGGGAAGTTCATGTGAAGCCTTTCTGCCTATGTTTAATGAATATCAAGAAAAACACTGCTGCAATTGCTTGAATTACAAGTCAAAGTAACATTTTTCTTTTTAGAAAACACCAGCTTTATTTGAAAGGATGATTGGTAGTTAAACTGATGTTCAAACCTAGACCTTTGGCTAACAACATTTTAAAAATGAATGAAATAAAACTCGTTAATGTAAAGGAAACTGATGATATTTATTATTAAGGATACAATTCAAGCTTCCAAGGAAAAATTAGAATTATAGGTAACTTTTGTTTCTGGGAGCTTGACAGCATATCTAACTTAGACTTGTTTTTAAATGACATTGGCAATATTAACAGTTTTTTGACCTGAGCAGTGATGGCTCACACCTTTAATTTCCAGCACTCAGAAGGCAGAGGCAGACGGAACTATGTGAGTTCGAGGCCAGACTGGTCCATAAAGCGAGTTCCAGGACAGCTAAGATTGTTAAACAGAGACATCATTTCTCCAAAAACCAAACGAAACCAAAGACAAACAAAACAAAACAAAAACCCACTGTTTTTTTGATACTGAAAATGGAATGCACTGGAAGGGTCTGTATTTTGTTTTTTTCTTGTCATCTTAGTGACAAAATTGGTTATTTTCACATAACCATTGTGGGCTTTTACAAAGGCAAAAGATTGATTCAAAGTGGAAAAACTGGTCAAGGAATTTTAAGTAACAGAGTTTTAAATATTCATTATTAGGCTTTAGAGTCTACATTACACTTAACCTTTAAAAGCTACTATCTTTCAAGTTTTGGTACAATGGAAAAGAAAAATATTTCTTAATTATTTCAAAAGGTTATTAAAATACTTTAAAAACATACTGTGTGAAGTAGGATTTTCTTTATCCACTTCAAACAAAAGACGTTAAAATGATTGCATATAAAAGCAGGTTTTAGAGAGCAGCAGCAAATATTGGAGAGGACCTAGGACTGCAGTAAGACCCATGTTACTCTGCTCATTCGATTTTATTTTGCATTTAGAAAGCTTAGTTTTTTATTAAAATTTGTTATTGCTATTGAATGTTATTAAAAGCAGTATATTGTTTTTAAGGTTTTCTGTTTTAATTTTTATACAATGTAGATAGATTAACCTACAAAACAAAAGCCTGTTGAGACCTTCATTAATGATTTAAAGTAAAGGAGACGTGATATCTAAAAATTTGGGAATCACTGACCTAGATTTCACGCCTGTTAATACATGTTGGCTTTATTTTTTTTATAAACACATTTTCTTATCTGAAACATTTGGAAGAAAGTTGCATACATTATCAGCATTCATTTACTATTTAATTTTTGTTCATGTCTAACTTACCCCTTGTTCTCTGAATGTTCTTTAGGACTTCTGATGGTACAAGACCTACCTTAAAGATTTCTTGTTACATTTGATTGTTACATCTCTATTAATCTAGAGTTGGAGTCAGCAAAATTGTCTAAAAATATAAAGATTTTCAACTTTGTGTCGCTGTGCTCCAATAAAACTTGAGCTTTCAGATCCCTGATCTCAAACTTTGTGTGTCTCTTTAACAGCATTTTGTTTTTAAGAGTCCTGGTCAGTTGTCCCATAAACTGGATTTAGCTTATTGTTTTCTCACATTTAGATAACAGGGAAACTTTGGGTGAGGGAATTATGATGTTGCTGTGCGCTTTTCTTTTCTTTTCTTTTTGGTTTTTTTGAAACAGGGTTTCTCTGTAACAGTACAGCCTGTCCTGGAGTTGTCTTTGTAGACCAGGCTGGCCTCAAACTCACAGAGATCCGCCTGCCTCTGCCTCCCGAGTGCTGGGATTAAAGATATGTGCCACCACGTGTTTTGTTTTTTTTTTTTTGTCATATAAAGGCAGTCTGTGTCAGTCTGTTTGATCCCTGCTTTGTAAAGGTACCTACTCCCTTTAGTAAGAAATCTGGAATGACTTGGAGACAATGTAAATATTCTATTCCTAACCTAATGCCTTGATTGTCCTTTGATAGTCTTTGCCTAAATGAGTTATTTATTACTTTGGTAGCTCTAATTAAAGTTGTTAACACATGCTTAAGTAACAACAGCAGTAATAACTGAGTTGCACTTTCAAATCTTTGTGCGTTTACAAAATCTCTTTCAGATACGTTGTCACTGTAGTTCTGTGGTTTAGGTTTCCTGCTTAGGAAGAATGAACTTGGTCCTGTTAGTTGTTTTGGCCTTGAGAAGGTTTTCCTATTCCTTACTCCTTTTGTCGACATTTCTTATGTTTTATGTTTTTTGAGTCCTCTTAGTATTCTCTGAATCAGTTATAGTCTAGTTATATATTAAACCTGTATTGAAAGTCACCCTTACTGGGAAAATTTAAAAATTTTGGTGTTGTTCTGACAACTTTAGATGTGTACCCTCTAGTACAAAGGCCATCTACTACAACTACTGTATTAACACACCTAGAAAAAGAGTGTGCATAGTGGTGCACACCTTTAATCCTAGCACTCGGGAGACAGAGTGAGTGAGTTACAGGGCTACACAGAGAAACCATGTCTCAAAAGAAAAGAAAAAAGTTCCTCAGTCCAAATGTCTCCAGATTTCTTAGGAATGTCAGTTTTGACTTTTTAAAAAGTATTCTTTGAAAGTACAATAATTAGGTGCTGGAGGATAGCTTCAGCATTTGCTGCTCAGTTCCCATCACCCTCCTGGCAGCTCACAACCATCCATACTCCAGTTCCAGGGGATTAGATTCCTCTCTCTGTCTCTGTTGTCAATAAATGCACATGGTGCATAGACATGCATGGTAGCCAAACACTCATACACATAAAACAAATCTTTATAAGAAAGGAAGTACAACAACTAAAGAGATACTGGTGTAATTGGACTGTAAAGTACTCACTGTGGTCTCTTGACATAAAAAATACCACTGTGTTTAAGCGGTGCCCTGCAGGTAGCAATAACAATTTACATTCCATTGGTCAGTAAAATGTGAAATCACTAGTCTGGGACTAGGGGAAGGTTCAGGGCTTCCTTGTCTCATGTTCAAGTATTAGATCTTTTAGAATACCAGGGCTGAGAGCTGAGTGGTAGAGCACTTTCCTATCATACATGAAGCTCTCTGATTTCCAGCTTTGTAAAATCTAAACAAACAAGCAAACAAAAATCAATGAGGGAGATGAATTAAAAATAAAAAAAACCCAATTATACAAGGGACTGGAGAGATGGCTTAAGAGTTAAGACACTGGCTGCTCTGCAAGAGGACCTGGGTTCAATTCCCAGCAGCCACATAGCAGCTCACAACTCTCTGTAACTCCAGTTTCAGGGGACCTGGCAGTCTCATATAGACACACGTACAGGCAAAACATCAATGCACACAAAAACAAATCTTAAAACAACAACAACAAAACTAGAATGCAGCCTGACTTACCTTATGGTAGATAATGAATAATGCCTCGCTTATAGTAGGTACTTGATGAATATTTGTTGATTTAAAGATGCCAACAGGCTGGAGGACTATAACAGGAAAGTCTTTCTCGGTTCAGCAGTTAAAAAGTTTAGTCACTCTCATACATTTAATCTGTTAGGTGCTGGGAAATATGGGAATTAGACATGTAGAAAACAGTTCTACTGTTCTTGAGGAGAACTGCAGTGTTGGGTAAGAGTGAACAAATGCATTCTTTGTATGGTTAATATTTATTGACCACCTTTTGTATGCCACACAGTATTCTAGGCATTGGATACAGTGGTAAACGACACTAACACAGTACTTACCTTTGTATAGATTATAAATTTTGGGGGAGAGAAAGCAGTAGGAAAATATACCAGTAGGTTAGGTGGTTGGTGGTGCACTCATTTAGTCCCTCAGGAGGCAGAGGCAGGCAGATCTCTGAGTTCCAGGCCAGCCTGGTCTACAGAGCAAGCTCCAGGACAGCCAGAGCTACCCAGAGAAACCCTACCTCAAACAACCCCTCCCCAACGTATTAGTATAATATTGGATATAGATACTAAAATTTTAACCCACTTAGACATGGTAGGAGAGGAGCTTTAGCCAGGATAATCAGCAGCTAAAGCAAATCTGAGGGAATGACATTTGACCTGTGGCTTGAATTCCAAGGCAATAGGAACTGTAAGAAGTGATATTAGGAAGACACTAAGGTTTAGCTGAAGGTGTGTGGGAGCAGAGAGTGAGATGGGATAGGTCACGAGGTAGGAGAAGGCAATAAACTAGTAGTGTTACTGTATGTGATGGGAAGACATGGAGGTCCAGGTTGTATGCCATAAAACAACTGAAGGATTCAGTTCGTTGATATAGCTTGATGAGGGTGATGTGATGATTTAGATGGTCCTGAATTCAAGATCCTCTTTCCTCAGCTTCCCAAGTGCTGGGAGTACAGGTAAATACACTACCACACCTTTGTTAGCACTTAGGAGGCTGAGGCAGGAGGAGGCCAGTTAGAAGCTAGCCTGGATTAAATAGAGTGATTCTCTTTCAAAGAAAACCAAATGAAATCAAATCAGGAGACAAATCAAAAACCTTTAACTTGGTGAATCCTAAAGAGCCTCCTGTTTCACTGCTTTTCACCTCTTTCTTTCAGTATATCTTTACCGAATAATATTGTGTTCATAATGTCTTATTTGTAGAATTACAAAGAAATTATAGGTCTATGGTTCTAAATTTGGGTTGTAGAGTGCTAAAATTGTGATGTAAAGACAAATGTCTTTGAGGAAGAGCAGTGTATATGTGTGTGTGTGTGTTTATGGTCAAATGACAACAGATACTCAAGAAGAAAAGAGTTAATGAGCAGTTAATGAGAATGGAAAATTCTACTAAAGAAGAGATAACATTGATTTGTTTCTTGGATAGATTTACGATGGAATAAATCATTTCAGGCAAGGGAAATGTCTGAGAAAAAGTGTAACATGAAGGAATTTGTCCTAATGAGATTAGTCTGTCCAAGGAAGAAGATAATGGTCAACATGTCAGAATTTAAGTGACAAGCTAAGCAATTTAGACCTTATTCTGTATCTTTGTAGATGCTTCTTTATAACTTACTTGTATGTTGTAACTTGTGTGTGTTAAATCTGCTTATTCAGTTAATATTATTGCCTATGGTGTATACTTGAGTTCTTTGAAACTTACAGCCTAGATCACTTGCAGATACAAAACTAATTGGATTATACATAGAGACATGTTACATGGTTTATACATAGATACAGAAACACATTCTGAAGATGAATGGGAAGGATTTTTATTTTTTCAAGACAAGGTTTCTCTATGTATCTCTGGCTATCCTGGAACTCACTCTGTAGACCAGGCTGGCCTCAAACTCAGAGATTCACATGTCTTTGCTTCCCTGAGTGCTGGGATTAAAAGCGTGTGCCACCATCACCCAGTGGGAAGGATTTTTTAAGTCATGTATCTTTAGGAAAGAATTCTGAATTAGAATAGAATTCATGTTATTAGTAGGTGCTTAGTAGTTGGGGTTTTGGTGTTTAGAGACAGATAGGGAAAGTTGAAGGTGGTTGTTGGAATATACTGCAAGATTTACTATCCTTGTTATAATTTGAGTTTTGATAGAAAAGTGGTCTTTATGTTTGCAGTCTGGAAATGAGAATGGTGGGCTTAATGATATTTTAAGTCTTAGTCTTTATTTAAAATATAATCACACATTTGGTGCAGGACAATTCTATATTCTGTCAATTATATTTTAAATAAATGCTGATTGGCTGGTAGCCAGGCAGGAAGTATAGGTGGGAAAACCAGACAGGAAGTAGAGGTGGGTCAATGAGAACAGGAGTATTCTGGGAAGAAGGAAGCTCTTTCAGCAGTACTGCCCAGACCACGGAAGAAGCAAGATGTGACCTACCCCGCCAAAAAAGGTACCGAGCCATGTGGCTAACATATACTAGAATTATGGACTGGTATACATTATAAGAGCTAATACGAAGCCTGAGTTAACAGGCCAATCAGTTTACATCTAATGTAGACTTCTGTGTGATTCTTTGGGGGCTAAACGGCTGTGGGAACTTGGCAGGACAGAAACCCCAACAAAGCAGGCCCTCGTGTTACACACATATAACACATAATTCTAGTAATTCCTAAACAATTTTTCTTTCACCCACCTAAGCTTCTGGATTTTTTTTTTTTTATTTATTATGTATACAGTATACAATATTCTGTCTGTATGTCTGCAGACCAGAAGAGGGCACCAGACCCCATTACAGATGGTTGTGAGCCACCATGTGGTTGCTGGGAATTGAACTCAGGACCTTTGGAAGAGCAGGCAATGCTCTTAACCACTGAGCCATCTCTCCAGCCCCTAAGCTTCTGGATTTAAAAACATTTTATTGCTTGATATTAATCTTAGTAGTGTTTCCATAGGAATAAATACTTTAAGGCATTAATTAGAATTGATTTTTTTTCAGTGATTGTTATCCACATACTTTATAGACAAATGAATGTTTAGAATTATATTGAAAACAAATCCAGCTTTGTAAATGTTACTGTGGGATGTGCTGGAGCAGGGCTTTCCTGTATCAGGTAAAGGCTGCACTTACTGGATGCATCCTTGCAGATGCAGCTCTGGACACATGGGCTATAGGAGCAGCAGCTCCTCCTGCAGGAGAGATATATTTGTGCTCTGCTTCTGCTGAAGCCCATGCAGGTACAGGAGCCACCAGCTGGAGCCCACTGCGGGAATCCATTTTAAGTCTTGTTCATCCAGAGAAGGGAGAACATGTGGCAAAGAGATAACTGCGCTGGTAGAAGGCACTTTCTTGATGCTCTCTTAAAATTGAGTTTATTGAATTGTGTTTTATGACTGACTGACTTGCATTTTTATTTATTTGTTTATAGAAGAATAAGTTCAACATTAGGCATATGCTGATAGTGTTTATTGTCTTCCCTTAAGAAGAGTTTCTGAAGTCATCTGGAGTTGTCATGTCCTTCCCCTGAATTGGATTTAATAGATATGACAATAGATGTCTCAAGTGGGTAACAGCTATAACATGAAAGGAGGGAATTATTTGGCTATAGAGGAGTGCAGTCCCCATCAGCTTCCATCTGTAGTATGCGGTAAGCCTATTGCTGAAAATCCTCCTCAGTAAAGCAATAAATGATTAGATATGTATCCCAGTGTTGACTTCTGAGAGACCCACTGGTGCTGTTGGAGAGATAACACTGGGGGAGAAAAGTTTAAGCTTCAACCACATCCTTTCTGAAGGACAACCTAGTTGAGATTTAAGATATTTATGTCCGTGCTTTAGATGTGGTGGAGCTGTGATGCTGGCCCTTGTGGGCTGAGTCGTCTTAGGCTTTTGCTCTGCCATCAAGGTTTGGTGCATATTTGATAGTTTTGCATAGCACTGTAATGATGTTTATAGGTATTGTCAAATTTGAACTTTAGGTACCATTGTTACATGGAGGAGCAAGAGAATTTATCACTATTTTAAGCTTAAAATTAAATTTAGTAATTTAAACTTAAATTTTATTTCTCGTCTCCCCGTTTAGTATACCAAATCACAGTTCTTTTTATGGATTGGCTTACTTGATATCCAAATTTCTTTCTGGCTTGGTGGCATATACCTGTACTTCCAGCTCTTAGGTTGGTGAGGTGGCAGGTTTGCTTAAGTCCACAAGTTCAAGGCCATACAGGGTAAAATATTGAGACTGCATCTCAATCAACAAAACCCATCAAAAAACACTCCCTCCCAACTTTTGTAATAATGGATTATATTGAGTTCAATTTTGGAATAAGGCCCTGTCTTTTCTTTTTAAATGGAAAAGCTGTTTTCCATTTCTTCTTACTATTCAAAGGGAATTTTATGAGTTTGGGTCTTATCTTGTTCACCTTTCCTTTCCTTTCTTGTTTCTGATTGGAGAGATTTCACCAGGCTGCCTGGCTTGATCCTTACATCTCACCACCCCAAAGTAAGATTAGAACTGAAGAATCTGATCCTAATTCAGCACTCTGAAGTTTGAATTAAAGTGGTCATGTTTAACTCTCATAGATTCAATAAACATTTATTAAATGTTTATTAACATTTTTAACAGTATGGAGAATGGGAAGGAGGTCAGCTTAGGAGTTAAAATATTTAAGTGAAAAAAAGTAAGAATTTACGTTCCAATCTGGACTCAAATCTCAGCCATGTTATTAGTTGAAAATTACTAAGCCTTAGAAATTCGATTTTCTGGCCGGACGGTGGTCGCACACGCCTTCAGTCCCAGCACTCGGGAGGCAGAGACAGGTGAGTTTGAGGCCAGCCTGGTCTACAAGAGCTAGTTCCAGGACAGGCTCCAAAGCTACAGAGAAACCCTGTCTCGAAAAACCAACATAAATGATAAAAAAGATTGGATTTTCTGGTCTTTAAAATGAGGATAATATTGATATTGTCAATTTTTATTTTTTATTTTTTTGAGGCAGGGCTCTATGTATCTTAGACTAGCCTCAAACTCAGTAAGTCGCCCATACTGGCCTCAAACTCAAGAAATCCATCTACCTCTGCTTCCTGAATGCTGCAATTTAAAGTATGTATCATTATACCTGCCAGAATTAAAAAAAAAAAGTGTGTGTGTGTGTGTGTGTGTGTGTATGCACACGTCTGCTTGCCTGCCTGCCTGCCTGCCTGCGGGTGGGTATGTGCATGTGAACCTAAGTGCCCATGGAGGCCAAAAGAGGAGGGTATCACCTCTTGGGACTGGAGTTAACAGTTGACTGTGAGCTGGACTCTGGGAGAATAGTGCATGTTCTTAATTACTGAGCTATCTCTCCAGCCCCAGGATTGTTTTGAGGAATAAGGTAATACCTAGAAAGACCTTAGTATGTGCTACACAAGGCATTTCTGGCCACAGGTGAATATAGACACATACATGCTGTGCTGGCTAGTTTTATATCAACTTGACACAAGCTAGAGTTATCTGAAAGGAGGGAACCTCAATGGAGAAAATCTTCTGTAAGATCGGCTATAAGGCATTTTCTTAATTAGTGCTTGATAGGGAAGGGCCATCCCTGGGCTGGTGGCCTGGCTATAAGAAAGCAGACCAAGCAATCCATGAGGAACAAGCCAGTAAGCAGCACCCCTCCATGCCCCCTGCATCAGCTCCTGCCTCCAGATTGCTGCCCTGTTATAAGTTCCTTCCCTGACTTCCCTCAGTGATGGACTGTTACTTGGAAGTGTATGTGAAACAAATCCTGTCCCCATGTTGTTTAATATTAACACTAACTAGGACGCATGTGAATGTTAGTTAAGTCTGGGCAAGAAATGTCTGGCTGACCCACTGCAGAACAGAATGCAGCAGTCTCTGCTGCAGTGTGCTGTCTTGCTTTTGTTGAGATTTGGAGCTCTCACATTGGTGTTCCCAGAATCGCTTTTGCCTTCTCTTACAGTAGGAGACAAGCCATTCCTGTGGAGTGTAAGTCCTTTGGAAACTTCCATAGGTTGGATTTAAACCTCTGTTGTAGTTCAGCTGGAGAGGAAATTGTATCACCTCAGAGTAGTGAAAATCAGGTCCCTTTCTGGAATAGTCCCTAGATTCACTTTGCTGAACATTGTCACCATCAAAAGCAGGCAGATGGCACCCTAGAATTTAGCTAACAAGTGAATGAGACCAGTAAAGTAAAGAGCATGAAAGATTAAGACCATAGTTTGTTTTCTGAAATGGCTTGGCAGGTAATTCTGCAGAGGGTCTGGCAGGGCTGTGCATGTTGTAAGCCTGTTGGCGTGAGCTTATCCTCTGGAATCCACTTCTGTGTTATCCAGGTGAAGGTAGCTGGTTGGCCCTGCAGTATTAGGTTTAACTCAGGAGTAAAAGTGGCCTTGCTTCAGGATAAGTCCAGAATTTTTCTTTACAAATTAGAACATTATCTTCTAGTGTGACCTAGAAACCAATATTAAGTGCAACAAGAACGGTTGTACTTTAATCAGGTTCCAGAATGAGGGAGAGTTTTGAAAAGTACAGACTCAGCGGAAGATAAAAACAGGCATATATAGGGCTGGAAGAATGGCTCAGTGGTTAAGAGCACTTGGTGTTTCTGCAGAGGACTTGGGCTTAGTGTCCAGCACCAATATGGCACCTTACAACTGTTTAATTCCAATTCCAGGCGAACAGATGCCCTCTTCAGGGCTCTATGGGCACTGCATGTACATGGTATACAGACGTGTATAGTAGGGGAAACACCCATACACATAAACCTTTTTTTTCCTTTTCAAAAAGCACATCTTATAGCTGGGCAGTAGTGGTGCATTTCCTTCAATACCAGCACTTGGGAGGTAGAGCAAGGTGGATCTCAGTGAGTTCAAAGCCAGCCTGGTCTACAAAGTGAATTCTAGAACAGCTAGGACTGTTAACACAGAGAAACCCTCTCTTGAAAAACCAAAAGGGTGGGGGGGGGCAGGTCTTGAATTCTGAAGTATTCTGTAGAAAACCAGGAGTATCCAATGCAATCCTGTTTCTTCTCATGTCCCTCCCCCACAGCTGTACCCTGTGGAGCAGTTGGTCCTGTATCAGAGGATGTGATAGTGCTCTGAATGGACGAGGTACTTTGAAGTCCTTTGTATTCTTCTGTGTGTTCTGGATGCTTCTTTGTGACCTCCCACGGGCTGCCCAGGCACTCTCACCTTGCAGTGTCACTTCTTACTCGCCCCACTTTTGTTTTTGGAGGGGTTTGTTGGTTCCTGACTGTTCAACCTCCCGAAATAATCACACAGAAAGCATACTATTTAAATCATTGCTTGGCCCATTAGCTCCAGCCTCCCACCGGCCAGCTCCCACATACCAGTTCAATCAGTCTGCATCACCACACGGCTGTGACTCACATGACCTCTCCTTGACTCTGCCTCCTTTCTCCCAGCATTCAGTTTACACCCCCCCTCTATTCCCTGGGCAGGCCCAAGACAGTTTCTTTATTAACCAATGGCATTCATAGCATACAGAGGGGAATCCCACATCACACTTCCAGTGGTTTCATCTTGCCTTTGTGTGCCCTTTTCTTCTGTTTGGTCACACTGAGATCTTTTTCCCCTTTCAGCTTTTATACCATTCTCTGGCCTCCATGACTCTGCAGTTTGGTGGATAGACTATAAACTGGGAGGCCACATGGTGTTCCTTGGGTGATCTGAGGCTAATATTTTTGTTGTTTGTTTGTTTTGATTTTGGAGAAGTGTTTCTGAGAGTATAGGTTTTATAGCTAACCTAGTTTTAGTTTTGTTTGAGATGGTAAAATGTTAAAAGAACCACAGGGGCTGAAAACCACAGGAGCTGAAATTATAGCTCAGTTGGTAGAGAGTGTGCCTAATGTGCACATGGCCCTGGATTTATCCCAACACACGTAAACTGGGTATGGCGATGCACACCTGTGATTCCAGCACTCAAGAAAGAGGCATTAGGTCATTCTTACCTTCATAGTGAGTTTGAGGCCACCTTGGACTATATGAGACCCCGTCTCAAAACAACAACAACAAAAAGAAACCCACACACACAATAAAAACCAAAAAGCAATGAAAGGACTAGAGAATAGTACTTGAAGCATGGATCTGTAGGAAGTGCATTAATGTGTGTCCCAAGTGACTGTAATAATAACAAATGCCTTGTTGAGCCTTTATAGGGTGGCACAGCATTGTGGCATTTTTTTTTTTTTCTGATGCCAGTTGCAAAGAACAAGGAAGTTCAAAGTCTAGTCAGCTTTTGCTTTGGGAAAAGGAGTGGTGACTTATAGCTTTCTGGTTCTTTGTAATTACTACTCTCAGTAGAGCCTCTCTCTTAGCTTTGTATGACTGAAAAAAAATCTGCAATTCAGATTTAATTTGTTTAGCCTTAACTATGGCAGTTTATTTTCAATGCAAAATTCACTTCAGCTCAGGGTAGCTTCATGATTCTTGTAGAGCACTCAGAGCTACTTGGGTACCTCTGTCTCTAGAACAAGCTGACGGCTGTGTTCTAAGGTTATACAGCACAGTCTAGCTCTGTGCTGGACACTGTTTGCTTTTGTATTCTAGGTGGGTGGAGTAAAAGCCTGCCTGAGTAAAAAGCATTTAGCCAACTTCCAGTCATGTCCTGTCTTGTCTTTCATTTTTCTTTGCATTTCATTTTGGCTGGCTGCAACTCAGTTCTTCCAGTTGCTGCTCAAAACAAGGCATGAGCCATTGGTGCATAGTTGATTATTGGAATAGAAACTTAGAATGCACGAGGTAGGAAGGAGTTTAGGACTGTTTGTTCACAGGGCAGCATTAGGATGAGCAATGGCAATGTAGGGGAAATGTGGATTCTTGGATCTAGTAAGACACTATATATAGATTACATGAATTATTTGGGAAAATAGAATTTTAGGTTGCTGACAGGGCAGAAATACTTGGGGAATGCTTCTGTTGATAAAGTAGTTATTTTTCGTTTGTAGGAAAAGAGTAGTTTCATCATCATACTGGAATCTTGCAGTCATGTTTGTAACTCAAACTAATCGGCTTATATGCCAGAAAAGTGTCAGGTGGCATGCTCATTTCCTCCTAAGTTTTAGTACTGTTTGGCTTAACTCCTGCAATCCTTTGACTGGGCTGTAGGGCATTGTTAGGGGGTGAACTGCTGGTTTAGATGCTGGCCTGAGGAGAAAGAATACACATGCTGTGCTCTGCTCTACTGTGTTCTGGGCTGCAGCTGGCTGCTGTAGGTGCTGTAGATGGTACTTAAAACCCGTGTGTACTCTGCATGTTTTGGTGAAACTGCTTTAGAACCTAGGTTGCTTGACACATTTGCCCGACACATTTGCCCATGCTCTTGGTTCTTGTCCTATTTTACTTCTCACAAGTGTTTGTTTGTTTGTTTAATAGATTTTAAGTTCTCATTTATCCCATGCAGCATGCCTCCTTTGAGTGCTATTTAAGTGTATGTCCATTATAGTGTTAGTGTTCTTGGTATTTTTTTTTTAACATTTCTTATGTTGTTCATTGAAAAATATACGGCTAAGTAAACAATTTTAATTTTAAAATTTGGAAAAGACTTATTACTAAGTCAGAAAACATGATTTTTGGCTTAGTTTTAATTTAGGTACTTTATGGTCATTGTACAGAAGGGAATGTAGACTCACGAGGATGTCACTTCAACTCTTTGAAGAATTTAGAATGGTGTGGAGAAAACAATAGTCATAAGTAAAACTCTAGTGTCCTCTAAACCAGTTGACTTGCTGAGGGCTGGTGGGAGTGTACCTTCCTGCTGGAACATGTCTTGCCCTAATTTCTCTAGCTTTATACATAATAGAAGTTTATGAGTATGGCTGTTTGAAGTCTTGGAGGGTTTTTTTCCTCCCTGAACTGGCCTTATTTTTTTCCTTAAAACAGTAAAAATGAAGACTGGGATTGTGGCTCATTGACAGAATACTTGCTTAACCTGTGCACAGTCCTACAATCAATGTCTCTCATCACCAAAAGAAATAAAAACAACCTAACAAAACCATAATAAAATAACTATAAAGCTGATTCTTATGGTGACAAGAAAAGCTTGCAGTCACAGCTAGAGGCTACTCTGTTTCATTGGGGAAGTCAGAGGGAGGGAAGGCACTGATACATTTCTCTCTCTTCTGGCCCAGAAGAGCTACAGTGAAAGCCCTTCTTCAGTTGTGATTAGCTTGCCCTTTTTAAATAAAGGAGATTTAAAAGTTGAACTACAGTTTCCTCTTATATAAAATGGATTTAAAATCTTGGAATCTGAGAAGATTGTTTTGAGGACTGAGAATATATGTGTGTCATTGTGACTGAAGTTGGACATCTGAACCATGAAATACAGTGTAAGCACTGGACAATAGGAGGCATATGATTTCTTTTGTTTCTGAGATGGGGTCTTGGTGTGTTGGCAAGGCAAGTTTTGAATTCTTGGCTCAAGTGATCCTTTTGCCTCAATTTCCTGAATAGCTAAGAGGTATGTTGTTCAGAGAGTAAGAGTAGGGTTTGGTACAGGAGATAAACAAGTAGACAATTACAGTACCGAGTAAGTGCTGTGCTAGTAAATCTAGGGATCTATCAGGAGTGCTGGTTCCTACTGGATTCCTTGTTAACTACCTCTCGACTTTTTTTTTTTTTTTTTTTTTAAAGCTGTAAGAAGTTATGGAGCCGTTTATCTAAGCGTCACAGCTACTGTTAGTTACAAAGCTGAGCTAAGATGGGATTTGCCACACCCACTGCTGCTGTTTGCCATGTTCTGAGCCTCTTAGAACTGGCTTTTGCTTTTTCTCCTTGCCCTGGATCTTTTTTTTTTTTTTTTTTTTCAATTAAGTCTTCCTTTTCCATTCTGCCCTCTGATCTTTTCATCTTCTATTCTTACTACTTTGTCTTACAGTTATATTGCAGTGGAATCATAAGTTTGAGTTCATTGACATGAGAATTTCATAGTATTAACAATATATTAGAGTTTAAGTCCTGAATAACTTAAGTGACTTAAAAAATACTGATACTTAAGACTTTGATTTTATTTCATATTTTTTTTCATGATTACATTATATATCTAAAGTAATATACCCAAATTTCTCAATAAATTTTATTATGTAGTCATGTAAAAATGACTTATGTTAAGATATATAGCATATCAAAACACAGAATATTTCCAACTCCAGAATGTTCATTCCCTCATTCTTCTTCTTTATCATTACTGGCTCCCTAAGTAATAACTTACTATGAATTCATTAATTAGTTGATCATTTTTAAATTTATTTATTATGTATACACTGTTCTGTCTGCATGTATGCCTGCAGGCCAGAAGAGGGTGCCAGATCTTACTACAGATGGTTGTGAGTCACCATGTCGTTGCTGGAAATTGATCGCATGACCTCTGGAAAAGCAGACAGTGTTCCCAACTACTGAGCCATCTCTCCTGCCCTTAATTGATCATTTCTGTGTTTTTGCAAGGATGGTCTCTTGTAGCCAAGCTGGCCTTCCAACTCACTATGCCTTGTGCTTCTCATGCTTTCTTCCTAAGTGTTTTCCACTTCCTAAGGGATTATCACTGTGTTTGGCTTTGTTTTGTTTGAAACAGGGTCTTGGTATGTTTGTAGCCCAGCTACGTCCCCACATTGGCTGTTGTACTGTTTTGTTAACTAGTTTTGTCTTTGGCGGCGGCGGCAGAACTAGGATTGAGCTTATGGCCTTGAACATGCTAGCCCAGCCTTCCACTAGTCACTTTTTACTGTTTTTGATAAAGGATCACAAAATTGCCTAGGTTAACCTTGAACTCCTCTGTAGCCTTGGGGGCCCTTGAACCAGAGTTCTTGCCTCAGCCTCCTGAATAGATCAGTTTATAGAAGTACTTCAGTAGGCTTGGCTGCTTTGTCTGTTTAACATAGTCAAGACAGTATGCATTCTTTTGGTTCTGGCTCACCATCCCCCAGCATCCTATTGGATATTGAATTGTATGGCTATATGAGAAAGATGCCATGAACATTTTTGCTCTAGTATATATCTTGGTGGATGTATGTCCTTATTTATCTTGGTTTTATATGCAAAGGAATAGAATTGGTAGGTTATTCTACTTTGATAGATATTGCTAAGAAAGATTTTTGTGATTGTAATAGTTTAATAGAACTTTGTCGGGTGGTGGTGCACTCCTTTAATCCTAGCACCTAGGAGGTAGAGGCAGGTGGAATCTCAGTGAGTTTGAGGCATAGTGGGTTCCAGGACAGCCAGGACTGTTACACAGAGAAACCCTGTCTCAAAAACAAAAAAACAAAAAACGAAAGTAGGAAGGCAGATATAGTGAGTCTACATACATCTAGACAGTTGTAAAGGTTTATGCTATACTCATTTCAAACATTCCTTTTCTCTTTTTGAGAAAATTCAAAGCAAATCTCAGCTCTCATGTCAGTGCCATCTTCTGCTTTTCCATATCCATTTGTAAATATGGGCATTTTCTTAATGTGACTGTGGTACTGTTATCAATCTTAGCTACATTAGCAAATCCTTAATTCATAATCAGATTTCTTGGCTATCTCAAAATATCTTTACAGATAATTGGAATAGGGGCTCAGTCCAATCTTTCCAGTGTACTAGGTTTTTTTCATCCAGAGCTGCACTTTTTTGATGCTTTGCCCATTTTACCCTGTCACGGACCTACTGCAGAGATTAGGTCAGGCTAAAACCTCTCTAACAGTGTGTCTTAGAACCACTTTTCTAGGTCTTGCTATGTTGCCCCAATTGTCCTTTTTTAAATTATTTTTTAAAAAAGGATTTATTTTATTTATATTGTATGTGTATGAGTGTTTCGCCTGCATATATGTCTGTGCTCTGTGTGTATACCTAGTATCTACAGAGGTCGAAAGAGGGCATCTAGTTCTGGAGTTATAGGGGTGTGTGTGTGAGTGAGTGAGTGAGTGAGTGAGAGAGAGAGAGAGAGAGAGAGAGAGAGAGAGAGAGAGAACAGCTGTGTATGTGAAAGAAGTTATTGTCTGACCTAAGACATGACATTTCATATGTAAAGAAAACCGTTCCAGCTGTGTGGCATGGTGGTATGTCTATTTTTATACAAACCTTACAGCAGTTTTATGAAATTTAGGTGTAATTTCTGTATACACTTGAAAAACTAGAGGTGGTTGGTAAAGTTTAATCATCAACATTACTATATAACTGAATTAAAGTTGGGACCAATTTCCTCGGACTTTTGACTGGAGTAGCAAACAGGGTGGAGAAAGTGTGGAATAGAGACAAAGGGTTGTTCTTTAGAGGCTGTAAAATGAAAGACAGTTGTTGCTGGGCGTAGGAGTAGTGACCATAAAGTATGTCATCATACAAAAAGAGGAAAAGCAGAAAACTTTATTTATACCCTGTAGTATATATTCTAGCTCACTCCTAATAGCACCAAAGTAGTAGATAAAAGTGTTTTTTTTTTTTATTTTTCAGTTTTTTGGTTTTGTTTTTGGTTGTTGTTTTTTAAATCTTGCATTGTAATAAGAGAGATGAGATGTTTGTGTAAGCAAAAAACTTAAACATCGATTTTTAGGCATTTAGGAATTAATCCAAAGAAAGTCACATTCTAAGTTGAGTGTGAGTAAAGACAATTTGAAACCTTTGGGTGACCAATACTTGTAGAGTTTCATACTGTGACTGGTGGGATAGGCCCTGTGGACCCCCTTGGTTTTAAACAAAGCCAAACAGAAGCCCCTCCTCACCTCTCCTTTACTGTTACACAGGTAAATGCTTCCACAAAGCTCTTTCTATTCACTGCCTCTCCACTCGGTCCAGTCTGGTTTTTGTCCCTTAAATTTCACAGTAACAGTTCTTACTGAGGTCACCAGTATCTTCTACCAAGCTGAACATTATAGACATTTTATCCTTTGTTTTCTCGGCCTTGTGAGCTGCTAACACGCCTTCCTTCTAGAAGGACTTTTCCCCTCCAGTGCCCTAATCTTCCTCTTGTTTGTTTCTCTGTTGTTTTTACAGGATCATCCTCCTTTCTGTGACTATTAAATGCTTACTCTCCCAGAACCCTCCTCTCTTCACATAGTAGACATTCTCCCTCTCTGTCTGCCCCCATTGGCTTTATGGATATGAGTCATACTTTTATGTCTCCAACCCACACTACTCCTCTGGGATATAGACCCATCTGTTATCTACCAGACCCTGTTCAAGGCACTGGAGATATAGTGCTGAGCTAGACAGAAGTAGAGGTTATTTATAGAGGGGAGAGATGAATAATGAACAAAATAGCAAGCAGGGTTAAGTGCTAACATGAACGTTTGTTTATAATAACACATGGTAGTATATTAGAAGGTGAACTGTTTTATTTTGGCGGATCCAAACTTTACCTAGGTGTTAAAATCCTACTGACCTTTGACTGACTAGATGGAGCCTGCTGTACCAAGGGAAGAGGGAACAGCTAGTGCAAAGGCTCTAGGTAGAAATGAATACAGAATATACATGAGACATGATGTGCAGAGGGAAAGGTAAGAAATGAGACCAGAAGGAGTTAGAGCTAGAGCTCGTACTGCCCCCCACAGGCTGTGGCTGAAGACTAGATTAAGTGAGATGGAAAGCAGTTGGAGTTTTTTGTTTGCTTGACATGATAGAGTTTTGTTCTCTTTAAAATTTTGGAAATGTAATCTGTTTGGAGGGTGGTTTACATGGGGACAACTGGAAGAAGAGACGCTTAATGAGGCTATTAGAGTAGGCAAGGTGAGAGTCCAGCATCTTGTATGACAGTGCGGTGAGGAGTGTGGAAAACAGGGACAGAACCAAGAAAATTGGGAAGTAGGTTTGACAACACCTGCTGGTTTGACATTTTCTTGAGGCAAAGAAAAGTCCAGTGTGAGTCTAGGTGCTTGACCTGCACAGCTGGGTGAGCTGTGGCGCTGTCACTGAGGTGGGGGGCACTGAAGAGAGTGGGTTTACGAAAGTGGGTGCGTGAGTGTGCGAAGTCCATTGTCAGTTAGATTTTTAGGTAGAGACCAAAGGAGAGTCTTCCTTCCTTCCTTCCTTCCTTCCTTCCTTCCTTCCTTCCTTCCTTCCTTCCTTCCTTCCTTCCTTCCTTCCTTCCTTCCTTCCTTCCTTCCTTCCTTCCTTCCTTTCTTCCTTTTTCCTGAATATGATCTCTGGATCCACAGGAGAGCCTCATAGAAACCTAGAATCTCATTTTATTGTTTTTATTTTTAAAGATCATTTCACTTTATGTATGTCTGTGTACGATGTGTGTGTGCTTTTGTGCCCTTGTAAATCAGAAGAGGGTTTTGGATCCCCTGGAACTGTAGATATGGACATTGTGGACCTCCATATGGTTTCGGGAACCAAACCCGCGTCCTCTGCAAGAACAAGTGTTCTCAACTGCTAAGCAATCTTTCTGATTCCCCAGAATCTCATTTTAATAAGATTTTAATGAGACTTAAAAAACAATTATTATGTATACAGTGTTCTGCCTGCATGTATGCCTGCAAGCCAGAAGAAGGCACCAGATCTCATTATAGATGGTTGTGAGCCACAATGTGGGTGCTGGGAATTGAACTCAGGACCTCTGGAAAAGCAGCCAGTGCTCTTAACTGCTGAGCTATCTCTGCAGCCCTAAGTGAGACTCTTTAGCCACTTGTATCACATTATTCTGTTCTAAGAACACGACTTCTCAAATTGTCTGTGAATTGAGACCAGTTTATTTTATTTTTTTTTCCTAAGCTGTCAGAGAGCACTACATGGTGTCATTTGCGCTGTGTATGTGAGACGGACCCTGTTTAAGATGAATCCACCAGTCGTGGATTTGGATGTTACACCAGGTGCCACCTTGTCACACAGGTGTCTAAATGCTAACTCTCACTTCCTTTGCTTCTGTTGGCAAGGCCAGTGTGGGTTTGTCCAGTGCACTCCAAGTAGCATCGTCTGGTGCATACTGTATGCTGATGGGTGCAGAGAGGAAAGTAGTAATTGAGAAGAGAGTGAGGGTAATGCATACACAAAGAAGAAAGGGGCCTGAATCTATTGTAACTAGGAAGCAGAATGGTGTGGTGGTAGATTTGGAGGTAGGAAAATAAGGGTCTGGATGTTGCTTCTTGGTGACAGTGTTATCAGCTGATGGCATTTATTAGAGCTGTTATCAGATGGCATTCATTAGAGGTTTATTGGGAGGTATGAAAGAGTGATTGGAGGAATGAAAATCAACTTACTAGGAAAAGCATAGCATGGTTGCTGGTAGTGTGGATGTGTGTTGAAAGGCTGTGGTGATACATTTGCAATGGCACTGGTGCATGGTTCCAGTGGCTATTTTCTCGGGCATCTAGCCGCTTTTGTGTAGGCCTAGAGAGGCTTGATATTTTGGAGGGCAAGTAGATTAAAAGTCCTTACCAGGTACTGGTTATGAGGGAAGCAGCATGAAGGACGGGTGTGTAAAGTTATCTAGCTCTCTATCTTTTATAAGACTGATAATAGTGTCTGTCACGTGGAGCCATTGTTAGGATTAAATTGTTTGATAAAGTGCTGATAACAAATGGCTACCAGAGCCTGAAGAGGTGTCTCAGAGCACAGCGATTTTAGATCACCAGGTTTCAATTCCCAGCACCCACATGGAAGCTCATAAACCATCTGTAACTCCAGTTCCAGGGGAATTTAACACCCTCTTTGGGCCTCGTGGCACCAAGCATGCATGTGCTTCACAGATATACATGCTAGGAAAATACCCATGAATGCTAAGAAAAAAGAGAAAATGGCTACCTAGTATATGAAGCCCAACATGCACCTCTTACACCATTTCTCCAGGACTTTAAAACTAGCACCCAGCTGATCGCGCTTTGAGTATTACTCCTCTCATCCTCCATACTGAAGTCAGTGATCTTTTCAAAGCATGTCTTACCTTTATTTAATAGTTAAGGAACTTCCTGTAACGCTTCTGATACAGGTTCAAGGTGATCATTTATCCTCCAAGGTTTTCATGTGTGCATGGTGTGATTCCATACATGCCTCTGCAGCTTCCTCTTTGCTTCTTCTTCTTTAGAATGGGGGGTTGTGTAGGGGCTCTCTCTGTAGCCCTGGAATTTGCTCTGTAGACCAGGCTAGCCTGGAACTCACAGAGATCCACCTATCTCTGCCTCCCGAATGCTAGAATTAAAGGCTGTGCCACCACCCAGCAATAATTTCTTTTTCTTTTTTAAAAATATTTATTTATTATTTATTATGTATACAATGGTCTATCTGTATGTATGCCGAAGGCCAGAAGAGGGCACCAGACCTTATTACAGATGGTTGTGAGCCACCATGTGGTTGCTGGGAATTGAACTCAGGACCTTTGGAAGAGCAGGCAATGCTCTTAACCACTGAGCCATCTCTCCAGCCCCCGGCAATAATTTCTATTCAATCATAGTGCCTATGGTTTATGTACTTTAAGATTCTTTTTTTGTTTCAGTCTACTTTCAGTACTGTGAAGACAAAGACTATTTGTATTCACTGTTCATCTTCAGTGCTGACCTCAGAGCTCCTTGAACTGTAGGAAGTTAGTTGCTATTTGAATGAATAAACAAATGAATGCAATAGCTGCATGGCTCTGTGATGTTTGGACTGTGGATCAGGACTGTCTTCTGTGGTCAAAATTTGAGATAACTCCCCAGAGGAGAAGCAAAATAACCTATGTGAGAGTCATTCTCATCAGCTGTGTGAGTTGAGCCCTTGCTTCTTCGTTAAAAGTCTGATGGTATTTATCTGATTACAGTTACCATGAAGATTGATGGTAATGAAAAGCAGTTGTGATTTCTTCCCCTCCTCCTTAGGGTAGTTAGGATTTACTCTTTAACTACTTTTGCCATTCTTGCTGAAATCCTTGATAATCAGACTTAGACAGGTTAAGGGTCCCAGCTTGCTCTTCAGATTTAAAAAAAAATTAAAAAAAATAATATATTTTGTGTATATGTGCACAGTGCATATGTGAAAGTCAGAGGACAATCTCTAGGAGTTAGTGCTCTCCATTATGTGGGCTCCAGGAACAGAGCTCAGGTCATAAGGTCTGACAATTACTTTTAACCTGCTGAGCCATCTGACTGGCCCAAAATGCTAGTGGCTGCTGGGAGATGCTAAGAATGAGCCTGGAATATGGAAACAGATTTTCTTTTCAGAGATGTAGGTAGCTTCCTTCACATCCAGGATATAGGTGTAACTCACTCTTTGCCTCTTTTCTGATGTTGGACTATATTTATATATGAAGGGCCTTGAGTCAGCTTAGCCTTGGTGTGACTCATGCTTTACCTACTTCTTTTATTTCCTGTCTAGGTCAAGAGGCAGCTCCCAGTGAAAGATAGTGATTGTTTCCAAGACAGCAGGCAGTGGGAAGGCAACGAAAAGTCACCACAGAAAGCTCCCATTACCTAATGGTAAGTATATCACACATGATGTCTGCAGACCAATAGAATGGGAGATTTCTTAACCTCTGCAGCTTTCCATCCCTGCAAGGGAAGGGAGGACAGTCAATGTTGGCTGATGCCTCGTGTGAACTGTACATGAGGCTAAACCAGGCTAAACACCTTACATGTTTTTGAATTAAGCCCACCAGCTTGATAGGATAGGGTGTTATCCACTCTTGTAGCCAAAAACTTTAAGGAGCAGGTCTAAGGTCTAACCTTTATTTACTGTGTCAGGCCTGTTTGTCATACATTTTCTTCCTTAACACCTATTCTAACTGTGAGGTTAGTGCTTTTATCACTGCAAGAAAGTATTTTGAGAAGCCAAATAACTTCTCCAAGCCCAGGAAGCAAATAATAGGGTTAAGTTTTCAAATTAGACCTTTTTCAACATATCACATTCCCCTTAAAGTTACTTTCTCTGTTGAGATGGTGGCTAGTGTTCTGTTAAGAAGCACACCAACAGCCGGGCGGTGGTGGCGCACGCCTTTAATCCCAGCACTTGGGAGGCAGAGGCAGGCGGATCTCTGTGAGTTCGAGACCAGCCTGGTGTACAAGAGCTAGTTCCAGGACAGGCTCCAAAACCACAGAGAAACCCTGTCTCGAAAAACCAAAAAAAAAAAAAGAAGCACACCAACAAAAAGATTAAAGAAACTTGGACTAACAACCAAATCCTTTTGCTCTTTCTGGGTTTTTGAGCCAGTCTTTATTGGTGGTACTCATGAGGGCCATGGAGAGCAGCAGGGAGTTAGGTGAGAGGAGAGAGAGAACATGAGCAGGAGTGACCAAGGGACCTAGTGGTCTTGGTCACTGCTGGCACGGGACAGATTGAGAAAGGTCTGGAGAAAAAGTTTGGAAAGTAGACAATGGTCATGGAAATGACTGGATACAGAGAAAAATCTCAGTAACACCTCTCATGGCGACACAGTCATGGAAGAGACATCATAAGGACATAGAGGAACTCTTCATGAGGCAGTTGGATGGCATTCAGACATGTTCTTTATCTTGTAGATCTTAGATGCTGGTGGAAGAGTCAGTATTACGTTTACATATAATGTGGTTTTAAACATTCAAGGCTGAAAAGTGGTGTCTTAGAGCTGTCCAGAGAGGGAGTGAGTTGGTGGGAAAGTGTATGTCCTTGTCATTAGAAGTGTCTGGGCAGGAACTGAATGATGCTTACTAGACAGCTTAGGCATTAAATTCTTTCCACTTTTTTTTTTTTAAATATTTATTTATTATGTATACAATATTCTGTCTGTGTGTATGCCTGATGGCTAGAAGAGGGCACCAGACCCCGTTACAGATGGTTGTGAGCCACCATGTGGTTGCTGGGAATTGAACTCAGAACCTTTGGAAGAGCAAGCAATGCTCTTAACCTCTGAGCCATCTCTCCAGCCCCAAATTCTTTCCACTTTGAAGAATTTTTAAGTGCTACCTGGGTGCTAACCCTGAGGTTCATAAATCTAAAGTATATGAATTTATGATAATGGGGTAAAAATCACTGAATCCCAATAATGAAATAGATACACTCAGGAAATGGTGGTAATATACAGTTCTGGAAGGCCTAAGTCCTTAAGACAGGTTACTACAAGTGGTCCAGATGATACTGTTTAAAGACAATGCTCTGACGTTCCTGTAGATCAGGAGATGCCAAACTCTGGTCTTCAGATCCCTTGCCTGATTTTGTAAATAAAGTTTAGTTGAAACATGGCCAAGTTTATTCACTTGTCTGGTATGACTTGCTTCACATTAATTACAAAGTAGAGTTGTTGGGACAGATACTTTGAGTCCCACAAAACCTAAAATACTTCCAATCTAAGTCTGTATAGTTATATATCAAACTGCAAAGACATTTGCCGACCACTGCATTAAATGACTATTGGGAGCAGGAAATGAATCATGGCAACTATGTTGGAAGAAGGGGCAGGGCAGGATTTATTATGTTCTATTTCAGACCTTCCTGATCTGCCAGGACAGGAAGAAGAGCCAGTTTCTAAAATACTAGATAGGGCTACTTAGAAGTAGGGACTGAGGATGTAGCTCAGCTGGTAAAGTGCTTGTTTAGCCACTCCAGCACGCTCCAAGCACAGAGGCAGAGGGATAAGAAATTCTAGATCGTTCTTGGTTACATACTAAGTTTAAGGCAAGCGTGAGATACAAAAGACCTGGGTTTGTTTGTTTGCTTGTTTGTTTGTGTTTGTTTTGTTTTGGAGCGTTTTAAGAAGTCTGCCAAATGAAAGAAAATTGGTATCTAATATTAATTGGAACTGAGGTAGATATTAATGTGGGAAACTTTGACTTTAAGAGATGGGACTGACTGGGTGGTGTATCTCTGAGTGACTCTAGCACGGGGAACACTGTGAATTGAGGCTAGTGTGGGCTCCATGCTAATTCCAGGACCACTTGGGCTATAGGGTTAACACTGTTGAAACAAAATACAAATAAGTGAGACTATTCATTCTTCCCTTTACTTTTCTGTGAATTTTCTAAGGTTTAGCATGAACAAATTCTGTCCCAGATGCCATCTCAGATACAGATAGTTCCTACTTCTGATCTCCCAGGGTGTATGGATGGTGGTCAGTGTGCTAAAGAAAAGCAGTGTGAGAAGAGAGAGGTGGTGGGTGGATACAGTACATATGATAGCACATGCGATGGCGAGGGAAAAGCTGCTGCTGTTTTGTTTCCTCCCTCCCGTCCTTTCCTTCCTCTGTTGCTTCACTGTGAGCTGTGATCTTCCTGCTGCTGGGACCACAGGAGAGCGCCACTGTGACTGATAGAGAAGGCTTTATTCTTAAAAACGATTGTCTGACTTCTGGCTCTGTCAGTCTGCTTCCTTTAAAGAGAACGGGAAGCTCTTATTATTTTTTTCTTTTTTATTCTAGCACTTCACAAAAGCCTGGGTATATCAAATGTTTCATAAATATTTAGTAAATGGGGCTGGAGAAATGGCTCAGAGGTTAAGAGCACTGCTTGCTCTTCCAGAGGTCCTGAGTTCAATTTCCATCAACCACATGGTGGCTCACAACCATCTGTACTGAGATCTGGCTCCCTCCTCTGGCGTGCGGGCATACATCAAGGCAGAATGTTGTATACATAATAAATAAATCTTTAAAAAAAATAAATATTTAGTAAATAATGGATTCTCCCCAGGGAGCAGACAGACATTAGGAAAAAAAGAATCTGCCCCTTTACTGTGTAGCTAGCCCTGGAAATAGCACTCCCCTGACCCTCCTCCAGATAAGAAATGTGTATTTAGCTGCATGGTGGCATACACCTTTTATCCCAGCACTTGGGAGGCAGAGACAGGCAGATCTCTGAGTTTAAGGCCAGCCTGGTCTATTTAGAGAGAGCTTGTCTCAAAAAAACAAAACAGAAAAAGAAAAAAAGAAATGTGTTGGTGGTTTTAAAAGCCTGTTCTAAGCAGTGGAAGAAGATCCAGAAATATTTTGTGTTCTTGTCTGGCCCAGGAGTGATATTTGGACAACCTGTGAGGAATGGCTTCAGCAGTTTGACCCTGTTTCCAAGGCACAGACCTGTAAACTAGAAGTGTGGTGCAGGGCTTGGGTGTGATCTTTCAGAACATCACCCCTGTTCCATCTCGATCCACTCTTGCTAGCCATTTCCTCCTTTATAATCCATGAACAGTTCCTTGGCATTATTTAATGTTTTCTGTTAATGGCCAGTGTCTGGACAGCCATTAAATCATTAGGAAGTTCATTCAGCCACTCATAGTCACCAAGTTTAAAGCATTTATTGTGTGCCAGGCTCCCTGCTGGGTACTGAGAATTCAGATTACAAATAAGAAAGCAATAGGGAGAGATAGACTGAGTAATAGAACTTCATACAGTGTGATAAAATTTGGTTACTTTTCCTGTTTCCGTGATAAAATATCCTGGCGAAAAACGTTAAGAGAGAAAGGATTGGTCTGGCTTACACTTTAAAGATGCTGTCCGTCGTGGTGAGGAAGTCAAGGCAGCAGGAGCCTGAGGAGGCTGTTCATTGAACCCACAGAGCCAACCCCGGGGAATAGTGCCAGTCACTTCTAGTGTGGGGCCTCCCCTTCAGTTACCCTGAGTCCTTCACAGCTCTGCCTGGAAGCTCATCTCTGGATTCCAAATTGTATCAAGTTGACAATATTAACTATTATAATTTCCTTTTGAAGAAATTTGTTCATGAAAAGTGCAGTATAAACTAGTAAAAAAAAAAGGGGGGGTGTATTGAGAGTGCTAGCTGAGGATAGGCTTTTTTTTTTTTTCTGTTATTTTGTGTGCATTCCTTACTGAGTTTCCTAGGCTTGTCTTGAGCTTCTTATTTTTATTTTTTTATTTTATGTGCATTGGTGTGAAGTGTCAGATCCCCTGCAACTGGATCTTCAGACAGTTGTGAGCTGCCATGTGGGTGCTGGGATTTGAACCCGGGTCCTTTGGAAGAGCAGTCAGTGCTCTTAACCACTGAGCCATCTCTCCAGCCCCTCTTAGTTTTATTTTTGTTTTGTTTTGGTTTTTGGTTTTTCGAGACAGCGTTTCTCTGCAGCTTTGGAGCCTGTCCTGGAATTAGCTCTTATAAGACCAGGCTGGCCTTGAATTCAACAGAGATCTGCTTGCCTCTGCTGGGATTAAAGGCACGTGCCACCACCGCCCAGCTGAGCTTAGTTTACCGCCCGGCTCCCAGCTGCCTGCCTAGTTTATGCCCCGAAATAACAACACACAAACTATATTCTTTTAAACACTGCCTTTCCCATTAGCTCTAGCCTCTTACTGGCTAATTTTCACATCTTGATTAACCTATTTCTAATAATGTGTGTAGCACCACGAGGTGGTAGCTTACAGGAAGGATCTTAGCCTGCGTCCATCTTGGAGAGGAGAGCTGTCTCACTTCCCTTCTTCCCAGAATTCTGTTCGGTCTACTCCACCTATCTAAATTCTGCCCTATCAGGCCAAGCAGTTTTCTTTATTAATTAATCAGTAAAAGCAACAGATAGATAGAAGACCCACCTACATCAAGTCTTGACTAACTGGAATACTACTCCCATGCTCCCTTGCCCAACTGTGTGCGTTTGTAAAAATAACATTATTGAACTGGGCATGGTGACATATACCTTTAATCCCACCACACCTTGAGGCAGAGGCAGGCAAATCTCTATGAGACTGGCCAGGACAGCTAGAGCTACACAAAGAAACCTTGTCTTGAAAAACAAACCAAAAAAGAGAAAAAAGAAAAGCATGGTTGGGATATAAGATGAAGCCATCTCCTTATACCATATAAGCATATTTACAATGATACACTCCCTTAAAGCACTTTGTGGACACATGGTGTCATTTGTCTTCCACTAACTGTCATGCTAGTATAAATCTTTTAACCATTTATTCTTTGCATCACTGAACATAGGAAATTGGTTGTCTTTAATTCCCCCTCCTTGTGTATAAGGTAAAGCTTTTGCTGTGCCACTAAACAAACGACCATAATCTCCCCTCCCTATCCAGTTTTGGAGAATGTGGAAGCCTGTAGGCTATGGAAAGATGGGAGAGAGTCTAAAAAAGCCTAGATGAGAAAAGAGCTGGATCGAGATAGAAGCAGAGTGATAGGAGGGAGAAAGCCAGCCTTGGTGGTAGTGTTTGTCCCAAGTGTTGTTGTTCTGTAAGAGTTGTGCACGGGCTCCATCTGGTGTCTTTGGACACGCACTGCAACAGTGGCCTGAAGTCTCCCAAAGGCATTTGGTATTTCAAGCCTAACCTGCAGTTATTGTTGGGTTGTTGAAAGACGATTTTACTTTTGATGCTGGATTTTCTCTTACAGCTCAGACTGTGTTCTTCCATCCTTTCCCCTAGCTTTAAGTCCAGATTGTGTTCTTCCATCCTTTTCCGTAGATTTGAATCTGATTTTACCAGACTCTATCATCCAGTATCTTCATTGTTGCTGTCATCCACCATGTCACTGCCCTTAAATTCTCAATGACTCAAATCCTTGTTGATTCTGTCACTGTTTCCAACACTGTTCCTGTTACTTAGTGCTGGGCACTTGCTGCCTGCCCATTTGCTGCTGGAGATGGAACCCCAGGTGTCTCATAGGCTGAAGAAAATGCTTATCACTGAGCCAACTCCTCAGCCCCAGTGGTGATCCTTGTGACATTGTAGTCTTGATAGTTCATCTTTGATAGTCTTACTTGACAGTTGATCATTGCTTTTTTTCTTATACTTTGAGAGGCTCCATGACATGACACGCTTGTACGCTTGTGCTTCCATTTGTCACCTACCTACTTTTTCCCCTTTGCTCTTCTTCATCTCTACCAATGAAATATTGGGGTTCAGACCTTTGATTTCTTGTTTTCTCTGTGTTCACTCAGTTCCTTGACAATGTCATTGCTTTTATAAGCCATCTGTTTTCGTTGACTTGCAGATTTATATTGAGACCACCTCTCTTCTGACCCCCATGCTTGTATATTTGTGGCCTCTGTTGTCTTTGGAGGGCCACTAAGTCCCTCACAAATGTAAACTGATCTTCTTTTCATGCTGTTCATCTGCACTCAGCTGCATTTTATGTAGGACAGCACGATCCTGCAAATTCAGGCCAGCAGCCATGGAGTCACCCTGATTTTTTCACTTTGTCTCATACATCATATGCTTTCCAGGAACAAAAGCATGGGGTTCTATGTTCACATGACCACTTCTCAGTGCTGCTATCAGCCACAATGGTCTTGGCCTAGATTACCACAGTGCTTCCTGCTTGGTCTTCCTAGTCCCACTCTTTTCTTCAGTGATCTTTTTAAAAATCATGACATTTATATTGATCTTTATTTAGGTCATAATAATTGCTGTCACCCGACATCTATATATTAGCGTTCACTTTTTTTTTTTCCTTTAGAGTTTTTTGAGACAGGATCTCACTGTGAATCCCTGACTGGCTTGCAACTCACTATGTAGACCAGGCTGAACTCAAAATTTATAAGGATGCTCCTGCCTCTGCCTCCCAAGTGCTAGGATTAAACTTGTGTGTTACCACGTCCAGTCTAGGGTTCACTCTTGATCTTGTATATTTTATAGGTTTTAGAGGTAAAGTGATATGCACCATAATTGTATTATGCAGAGTATTTTACTGCCCCAAATCCCATGTTCCCAAAACTGTGGGAACAGTCTTCCTGTTCCCATAGTTTTGCCTTCTCCAGATGCCATTTAGTTAGAAGTTATACCTTGCAAACCTTTTTAAACTTGATAACTTGCTTCATTTTAGAACTGAGTAATATTCCATTGTCTAGATGAAGCAGTTTATCCCTGTGCTCACTGGAGATCTCTTTGCTTATAAGTTTAAGCAATTATAAATACAACTACTACAAGATAGTTACATACTAGTTTTTATGTGAACATAATTTTTTAGTCATTTGGGTATGAAAACAAGGTAAAAATGTGTGCTGGGTCAGATAGTAAGAGTATGCTTAGTTTGGTAAGAAACCGTCTTCAAAGTGCTTATACCATTTTGCATTACCATTGGCATGGACATGAGAATTCCTGTTACTCTATATCCTCCATGTTATCTGTGATTTGGACATTTGGTATGTAGTTATTTTGGGTCTTTGTGGGGTTTTTTTGTTTTTGTTTGTTTTTTTGTTTTGTTTTGTTTTTTGTTTTGTTTTGGAGACAGGAGCAGTCTGCAGTCTGAGGTTTTGTAGAGATAACATTCAGTCTGAGGCCAGACAGGATTACCCCTTGGTCTGAGCATTGGTAAGGTAAGAACTCTACTGGCTGCTGCAACTGCTTCTCTGATCCTTTAGCTTTCACCCCCAAAAATCTGACTACGAGTTTTTATTTTTAAGAACGATTAGAACTTGAATCACATACACTCTTTCTTTCTCATAAGTCAGCTGATCTGTCCTCATTTGCAATCTGTTTATGTCCTTTGCTGCCGTGTCTACTCAGGTCTTTCACTCATGTTTTCCCTACTGAGGTAAGCATTTGTATATTTTGGATAATATTTGTTACCCTGGCTATCCTGGAACTCACTTTGTAAACTAGGTTGGCCTTGAACCCTCAGAGATCCATCTGCCTTTGTCTCCCAAATTCTGGGATTAAAGGTATGCACTGCCATATTATCAAATATATAGTCTCCTAATCTTTGGTTTGTCATGATGTCTTTCACTTTAACAAGCTTAGGTTACTAGTTCTTTCTTTCATGGATTGTACTTTGGGACAGTACCTGAGGTTACTACTGTACTCAAGGTCATCTGGTTTTTCTTTTAATTTTTTAGGAGTTGATAGTTTTACATTATACTTAAATCTGTGTGTATGGGTCTGGTTTAGCATCATATATAGAGAAGACTATTTTTGTTCGGTTTTATTGCCTTTGGTCTTAGAGATCAGTGGACTGCATTTATCTGAGTGGTTTTATTCCTTTATCTGTCTGTCCTTTCTTCTTCTTCTTCTTCTTCTTTTTTTTTTTTTTGGTTTTTCGAGACAGGGTTTCTCTGTGGTTTTGGTTCCTGTCCTGGAACTAGCTCTGTAGACCCGCCTGGCTCTGCCTCCCAAGTGCTGGGATTAAAGGCGTGCGCCACCACCGCCCGGCTCTGTCTGTTCTTTCTTATACATACTACCTTGACCGATAATTTTCTTAGTTTAGGTATCACGGTTCTCAGTTTTGTTAATCTTAATGTTGTGTTAGTTCTTCTGGTCATTTGACTCAAACAAAACTTTATCAGTTGGTCAGTATCCACACAATAGTTGTTGGGAATTTTGATTATGGTTATGTTGAGCATGTAAAATTGATAGCCGAACTATATTGAGTCTTCCTACCAGTGAGCCTGGACAGTCTCCCCACTTACTTAGGTGAGAAGTCTTACAATCTGCAAAACATTATATGACATATGTATGTACTTTTGGGGCTTATAGCTATACTTCATTTTTATAGTGCAAATAAAAATGATACTGTTCTTTAATTTCCAGTTTTACTTACTCATTGTTACATTGAGAAGTGGTTGAATTTTTGTTGTTGGTTGGTTGGTTTTTTTGAGATAGGGTTTCTTTGTGTAGCCCTTGCTGAACTGGAAATGATCTGTAGACCACGTTGGCCTTGAACTCACAAGAGATCCTCCAGTCTCTGCATCCCAAGTGCTGGGAGTAAAGGTGTGCACCACTACCACCCAACTTTGACCTTTATATATATATTTGTTTATTCTTATATTCCACAACCATCTTGTAATCACTGATTTTTTAAAGGTGACTTTCTTTTGCTCATTCTTCTGAATTTTCTCCAGACATGTTATCCTCAAACAGAGGTTTTTCTTTCCTTCCAATCAGCATATCTTTTATTTTCTTTCCTAATTGTGTTATCTAAGCTTCTGGTGCAGAGTTTAAAGAGACATTGAAGACATTCCTACATTGTCCCTCATCCTAGCAGGGAGACCTTGAGTTTCTCCATGTGTTATCATGTCTGTTTTCTTCTTGGACCTATTGTGATGACTTTGTCAGTTTTTAAAAGCTGAAGCTTGCATTTCTTAGATAAATCCAATTAGTTGAGCATATAATTCTTCCTATACATTGTTAGATTTCATTTGTTGAAGATCTTTGATGTTTCTGTGTAAATGATGTATTGGTCTGTGGATTTTACTTTGCTGGGCTCACAGAATGAACTGGGAAGAACTTCTCTGACTCTGTCTTCTGGAAAACTGGTAGAGTCTTTTCTAAATGTCTAACCAGTAAAGTTATTTGGGCTTTTATATCTGTTTTGCAAGATTATTGATGATCAGTTTCTTTATAGATTGTGACTCTCGGGTAATTAGTCCATTTCACCTGAATTGCCAAATTTTAGCCAGTTATAAATTACTATCTTTTTAATGTCTCTGATATGTATGTGTATATGTGTAGTGTTTTCTCTTTCATTTTTGATTCTAGTAATTTTATATTATTTCTTAGCCTCTAAAAGTCCACACTTCATTATCTTTTCAATTGTAAAAGGATATATTTAATGTCAAAATATCATGTGGAGTCTTGAATCTGTTCTGCTCTGTAATTTTTAAAGCAAACCTGGGGACAGCTAAAAAAAAAAAAGTTCTTTAAAAGATGCATTACTTGTGTGTGTGATGCATCCAGGTGCCTGTGGAAACCAAATGAGGGCATTGGATCCCCTGGAACTGGAGTTGTGAAGTGGGTAATAGGAACTAAAACTCACGTTTTCTACAATTACTTATCAAGTGTTCTTAGTGGCTAAACCGTCTCTTCAGACCCATCATCTGGTCACAGAGCCAGCTTTGTCTTTAACACCCTCTGTTTCCTTGTTTTAGTTTGATTTCCACTCATCTTTCTGTACTACTTCTGCTTAATTTTAATGAATTAATTACTTAACTAGCTGATAGAGAGTGGTCTCGTGCTGACCTGGCAGCTGGAACTACCACCATCTGTTTACTTTGCCTTTTGTTTCTTTCTTAAGATGAAATCAAGGTTACTGATTGCTACAAGTTCATCTACCTTCTGTACCCAGTGCCATCAAGATCTCTAAGCAACACTTCACTTCATCCCTCAACTTTGTTTTTTTATCCTACAACCTCTTACATTAGAGAATTTTATACACAAATATTGTATTTTCATCATTTACACCCACTCTCTCATCCTCTACACCTATGTGCATATGGTGGTCATAACTGAATTCATGAAGTCTTTATTGTTTTACACACACACACCTACCGAGTAAATATTTATTTAGGGTTGACCACTTGGAATTAGCACCCATTGCTTGTTTCTCTTCATCTAGGGGTTGGGCCTTGCGAGACTTCCCCCATCCATGTTGGGATGTTATCTGGTGGTGTCATTGTTTAGCTTTGGTTTGGGCAACCTCATGGTAAGATTTCATGAGTGTAACTCCCTGTCATACATAGAAGGCACTATCTCATAGCAGACTTTCAGTCCTCTGGCTCTTAAAAATCTTACCACCTTCTCTTTTGTGCCGTTATGAGTTTATCCTCCAAATTTGAGAAAGTTATATTTTCTTTCATTTCAAAATGTATTTCAGCTGTCTTCTGGTACTTATTTGTTTTATCCTTTGTGGTCTAATTTTTCTTTTAGAATTGTTGAGGTGAGTTTTTTAGTGACTTTTCTTTTGATTTGATCAAAGCAGCTCAAGGGAGAAAGGGTTTATCTGGCTTACAGTTCAAGGGCACAGTCTACCAAGGTGGCAGGCATCTTGAGTGATCCTAGCACATCCACAAGCAGGGACAGAGAGCAATGCATGCTGCTGCTGCTCAGCTCCCTTTCTCCAGTTACATAGTCTAGGATCCTTGCCAAGGAAAGGCTACCCACAGTGGGCAGCAATGAATATAACCAACTCCCCACCCCCATGTGCAGAAGCCCATCTCCCAGGTGATTCTAGAGTCTATCAAGTTGACAATTGACACCAGCCACCACAGTTGTTTATAGCCTTGACTATGAGCCTTGAATAGAGTGTCATCTGGTAGTATTGAGATGTGCTGTGCCCATGCCTTCTCTCGTTCATTGATGGTGCTCAAGAGTTCATTAAATTAAACTCATGTTTAGTGGTTGTAGGGGGTACATAGCTTAGACTGACAGTTTACTTCTTACGCATCACCAAGTCTTTTGTCTTCTACTTGCCAGTCAGGTAAGGGTCCGTTGTTTCTTCAAAGATTGTTGCTATGATTTGAACGTTTGTGTGTCCCACAAAACTCAAGTTCAAATTTAACCCTCCCTGATTTAATTAAAAGGTGGGGCCTTTAAGAGGTGATTGGACCTCTCACCCTTACACAAGGGCCTTTAACCTTTTTTGTCCTTCTACTACTTAAATCCAGAGATTTAAAATTCTCTCCTACGAGTGGACACCAGGTCTGTTCCTGGCATAGAAGACCCTGCTGGTGGCCCGAGTTTGCATTTTCCCCGTTTCTAGAACCTCATCTGGTGTTTATAAATGATCCAGTGTTAGAACAGCCAATGATTGAGACAATTTCTTAAGACCTTTATGAATTTAAGGCCTTTATGAATTGTGGTTTTCTTATGTATCTTTGTGTCTGCTCTGTTTTAACTTTGTTCTGTTTGGGGAAGTATTTTTTAAATGTAAATTCTTTCACCAACTTGTTTCAAATATTACTTCTTCCCTCTTTTGGTCTGCACCCTCTCCCTCTCTTCCCCTTGTCCTACTGCAAGATTATTTAGTGTGTTGTCACCAAGAACTCACCCATGTTCTCACAAGGGTACTGGGCAGAGAGGACTCTTCTCATTTTACAGCTGAGGAAGAAAGGCTCTATATTTAGTGGATATAGAAAGTGTAAGAGGTTGTGCATATGGGGGATATCCTTGTACTCTGCCACAAGAATTGGGGTTCCCTGAACTTTTATGCCATGCTATGCTTAGGTATTAGCTCATTGTCAAACTAACAGTGTATTTTTAAAATTTGCTGACATGCTTTTCTGCTTCCATTCTGTAGACTTATAATGGTCTTCAGTTGCCAAAGAAGGTTGTGGATGCCAAGAGAAAGGTAACCAGTTTCTCCAGTGCAGTCGGATGCCTTTAGCAGTCCACCTTGGCTGGCTGTAGACATGGCAGACATGGCCAGCTACAAGGATTCTGCCTCCAGTCGCCATCTGCGGTTTAAATTACAGAGCCTGAGCCGCCGCCTCGATGAGTTGGAGGAAGCCACAAAAAACCTCCAGAAAGCTGAGGATGAGCTCCTGGACCTCCAGGACAAGGTGATCCAGGCAGAGGGCAGCAACTCTAGCATGCTGGCTGAGATTGAGGTGCTGCGCCAGCGGGTAATGAAGATTGAAGGTAAAGATGAGGAAATCAAGAGAGCAGAGGACCTGTGTCATATGATGAAGGAGAAACTTGAAGAGGAGGAAAACCTTACCCGAGAGCTAAAATCTGAGATTGATTGGCTTCAGAAACGAATGGCTGATCTAGAGAAGCTAGAGGAGGCTCTGAGCAGGAGCAAGAACGAATGTTCCCAGCTTTGTTTGAGCCTGAATGAAGAGAGAAATCTGACCAAGAAAATCTCTTCTGAGTTGGAAACGCTCAGAGTCAAAGTAAAAGACCTGGAATCTTCAGAGGACCGCTTGGATAAAACTGAGCAGAGTTTAGTATCAGAATTAGAAAAGCTAAAATCATTAACCCTGAGTTTTGTAAATGAAAGAAAATACTTGAATGAAAAGGAGAAAGAAAATGAAAAATTAATAAGAGAGCTTACTCAAAAACTGGAGCAGAACAAGAAAATGAACCGAGATCATTCAAGGAATGCTTCTACCCTTCTGGAGAGGAGTGACCTGCGTATTGAGGATGGCATCTCCTCCACACTGCCATCCAAAGAATCCAGAAGGAAGGGCAGTCTGGACTACCTAAAGCAGGTTGAGAATGAAACCAGAGACAAATCAGAAAATGAAAAGAACCGGAACCAGGAGGACAACAAAGTCAAAGACCTCAACCAAGAGATTCAGAAACTTAAGACACAAATCAAACACTTTGAATCTTTGGAAGAGGAGCTTAAGAAAATGAGGGCTAAAAACAATGACCTTCAGGACAATTACCTAACTGAACTGAATAAAAACAGAATCTTAGCTAGCCAGCTAGAGGAGATAAAGCTGCAAGTCAAGAAACAGAAAGAGTTAGGAAATGGGGACATTGAAGGGGAAGATGCTTTCTTATTGGGCAGAGGCAGGCACGAGAGGACTAAATTCAGAGGCCATGGGGCTGAGGCATCCATGTCCAGGCACACATCCCGGGAACTGTCTCCTCAACATAAGCGGGAAAGGATCCGGAACAGGGAGTTTGCTCTCAATAATGAAAACAATTCTCTAAGCAACAAGCAGGCTTCTTCTATTTTCACCAACAGAAGGGCACCAAAAGCTTCTAACACAGGAGTGGGTACAGACAGTGGACCTCAGGAGACAAAGAGAGCTGAAGACCGATTTTTACCTGGGTTCTCTCAGACTGAAGGGAAAAAGAATAGGGAGCAGCCATCAGTGCTTAGCCGTTACCCCCCTGCTGCCCAGGAGCACAGTAAAGTTTGGAAGGGAACTCCCAAGCCAGGCACTGAGAGTGGACTTAAGGGGAAAGTTGAGAAGACAACTCGAACATTCAATGACTCCACCCATGGGTCTGTTCCTAATGATACAATGGGTAGAGGTGATAAGACTTCTGAGACCTCTGAGGCACACTGTGGGAAGAGAGGACAGGTGCCTGGCAATGGAAGTCAAGTAACTCAGGCTGTTGATTATGGCTGTTCTAAGACCACCGGAGCTCTGTCCTCATCCCAAAGAGCTTCCTCAGAAGGGATTTCTAAGGGCAAAAAGGCTGCTAATGGCCTGGAGGCTGATGCCAATTTTCCAAATTCTAAAGCTCCTATTTTATCAAAGTATCCTTATAGTTCAAGAAGCCAAGAAAATATACTTCAGGGCTTTTCCGTGCCAAATAAAGAAGGAGTTGATCAGTCTGTAGCAGTTGTAATGGAAGACAGCAGCCAGCATGAAGCCCTAAGGTGTCGTGTCATCAAATCCAGCGACAGAGAGAAGCCAGACTCGGATGATGACTTGGACATAGACTCTCTTGTTACTGCCAAGTTGGTGAGCACAACTATCACTCCAGAGCCAGAGCCCAAACAACAGCCAAACTCTAGAGAAAAGGTCAAGTCCCGAGGGGGACCTAGAACTGCCCTATTTGAAAATGATAAAAATGCTGCAATAGAAAATGAATCTGTGAAATCTACCAGAGCTTCCTCCAATGCTGTAGAATTGCCAGATGCCAATGGTGCTGGGGTAAAAAACCAAAGGCCCTTCAGCCCTAGAGAGGCCCTGCGGTCTAGAGCAATTATAAAACCTGTTATCATTGATAAGGATGTGAAAAAAATCATGGGAGGATCTGGATCTGAGGTTGTCCTGGAGAAGCAGAAATCCACCTCTAAACCTGTGCCAAGCAAAGTGACAAGCAGCATCACCATCTACCCCACCGACAACAGTGGCCCTAGAGCCGTCCCAGGCGAGGCCCCAAGGGAGAGGCACACCTCTACCAGCAACATCCAGGTGGGGCCCCCAGAGCTCACAGCAGCTAGCAACCATGTCAACTCCCCCCTCGAGCTCTCTATTCATAAACATGACATTACCTTGCAGCTCACAGAAGCTGAAAGAATGGGAGATGGCTCTCCAAAGAATAGACCAGAGACAGTGGTCTCTCGGAGCAGCATTGTAATTAAGCCATCCGATTCTGTGGAGAGGAATAGTCATGCCCCCCCAGCGGAGACAATCAGGTGGAAAAGCCACAGTGCCTCTTCAGAGGTGGGCTGTTCAGACGCCAGACACGTCACTGTGCGGAATGCCTGGAAGAGTAAGCGAGACTTGAAATGTTCAGAAGACACCCAAACTCGAGTAAGTAGGCACATGGAATCTGCCAATGCCTACACACAGAGGTCTTCCACAGACTTCTTAGAGCTTGAACAGCCCAGGTCCCTCCCTTCTGAACAGGGCACTCGAAAGGTAGGAAATGCAGGGGATGGTCCTGAACTTTCCTCCAGAAGGACCCAAAGTAGCCTCACTGCATCAGAAGTTCTCAC
This sequence comes from Chionomys nivalis, assembly GCF_950005125.1. Taxonomy (NCBI): domain Eukaryota; kingdom Metazoa; phylum Chordata; class Mammalia; order Rodentia; family Cricetidae; genus Chionomys; species Chionomys nivalis. Next base: position 16,128,781 of record NC_080096.1, on the reverse strand, counting down.
CCGGAGGAATCGGATAGGAGACGCCATCACTGCTGCCTCCTGGGACCACTCAGTAAGCATGGTGAGCATCACTTTCCTTCCTCTTCTGTTTCCTCAGCCTCCACCTGCTCAGCCTAGGATTTAGGGAACCCAGGATGCTGGGAAATACTCAGGGTTGGCAGAAAGCAGCATGACTTCCAGCTCATCTAGTTTGTCTTCATTTTTGCTTTCACACGAGAAGGGGAGGCAAACAAAGTGGCATTTGTTCCTTGGTTTGCCCAAGAGATCCAGAGTAAACAGGAACCTCTTGGGTGCCTGTGGATGGCAATGAACAGGTTCTTTTCTGTCCTGCCTCAGTTAGTCAGCAAGTCCCACATAGGGGGAGTGAGAGCTTTATATCCAAGTGTCACTTTCTTTTGTTCCAGATGGGCCTGATCCATTGTATTGTCTGTGTGTGAGTGCTTCCCTATAGATGAAACCAGAACCAAGTGTCAGAGAGCCAGAGTGTCAGAACAGAGAAGGCCCCAGGAGTGTCTTGGACCTGAACCCCATGACCATGAAAATGTCTTGCCTCTAGACAAACACCTTTTAAAAATTCATATTTTTATTTCTTTAGTGCATATGGGTATTTTGTTTGCATGTATGTCTGTGTACCAAGTCTGTTCCTGGTAACGCAGAGGCTAGGAGAGAGTCAGACACCCTGGGACTAGAGTTACTGATGGTTTATGAGTTGCCATGTGGGTGATGGGAATCTAACCTAGATCTTCTGGAAGTGTAGGCAGTGTTCTTAACCATTGAGACTTCTCTCCAGCCCATACTAGAGCTTTTTTTTAAAAGGAAGGCGACTGTGGGTTAACTGGACAAGCTTGTCAATCTTTTAGGTTGACATTTGGCTTCACCCATTGTCCCTTAAAACAGCACTATGAACAGTGCTGTCCTCACTTTCCACCCGTGAGTGGTAAAGATGAAGGTCACAGACAAGGTGACTTATTGAAGGTTGTCCAGATGAATAAACCCGAGTGCAGATCGGAACGTAAGATTCCTCTGTGGAATGCTTCTCTACCCTGGCTGCCTACCTTTTCTGCTCATACTCATCACTATTTGACAAAGAATATTGGCAAGGCAGAATTCCAAGAGTGGGGAGAAAGATGCCTAGTCTTAAGGATTTGCTGAGGTCTCAGGGAGCTACAAGCCAGGGGACAGAATAGTGTAAGAGGAAGGCGAGTGGCTTTCTCATAGATCATACACAGGAACTAAAGAGCTAACTTTCTTTTGAGCACACTCCTGCCATGCAGCAAGGAAGTGGCTCTCACATATGCCACCTGGGGTCCTGCTCCACTCCAGAGCCTAGAACAGGCTTCTGTTCAGTTAGGGCCTCTTGGTATCCTCAGTTCTTTATTCCCAAGGGGTTTTATACTGACTTGTGCCCCACTACCACAAAAAAAAAAAAGGTCTTTGCAGCTACTGTGTAATGTAGTGTGTCTATTCCAGGTGGGAGAGACCCTGTGCCGTCTCTGCAGCTCACTTTCTATTGTGTTACTCATTGGCACAGGAGGAAGGGGAGGACAGCACGTCTGTTATCAGCAGGCGAGTGCACAGCGCCTTGGAGCATTCTGAACTGCCTGGGAAGCAGGGGTTGCCAGAGCCTGAGCGAGTCTGGGCTGAGGAGCGACTACAGCCAGCCAGGCCTTATGCTGAGGAAGACTGAGCCAGCTAGGTGAAGTCTGCTGTTTCTTCCCTTCTCCTGCTTCTCAGCTCCTCCCCACCTTTCGTGGCCTGTGAAGGATCCAAGGCCTAACTGACTAGACACAAAGGCCTTGGCTGGGAGACTGTAGAGAGCCAGGCTATGGCTCAGGTAATTTTTGCCAATTGTCCGGATGGGATCAGAGACTACAAACCAGTCCTCAGGCCCAGCCTTCCCTGATGCATGAGTAGTCCTCTCTCTTGTTCCTATTCCCAAGGTAGCATGGACCACTCTCAGACCCCAAAATGGGAAGTGATAGAAACCCATCACCATATAGAGGCAGCCAAAAGCTCTCTTCTCTGCTCCTTGGTGAGCTGTTTGTATATCAAAGCCCAGCCCCTTTTGCCGTGTAGTTGATGCTGATTTGTCTCCTTACCATATCCAGTTAGCTCCTTGTTTGCCCTAAGGGGTCCCCCACTAAGAACCATCAGCCATCATTTCCATCTAGGGGGCTTACATTCCTGTCTGAGTTCTTGAGAATTTGGAAACAAAAAAGGTTTGTGCTGCTGTCCCTAAGTAATTATGGGATTACCCTTATGTTGAAGCTTCCCTGACTTGGATTTTGGCTAACCAGTTTCTGGGAGGCAGAGCATGACACCATCCTCCAACTCCAGCTCTTGGCTCACCTTCCAAAGGCATCGGAAACAGATCTCATGCATCTCCTTTCCTGGGCACCAACATTGCTGCTGGCATCACCTCAGCTCTCCCCAGGGGCTGGAAATTTCAATTGACTTATCATTCTCATCTTGGGAAAATCCCCTAGACTGAGCTGGCCGACTCAGCATACTCTGCCTTCTAGGAAGTGCCCAGCAAGTGGGAACGCAAACAAAAACAAGTGGATTCCTTTAGTCACTCTACAAGCAATAGCTCCATGAAAGGCATGGACTGACTGCTCTCTCTCCCATTCCTCTTCTGCCCCATGGAGGAGGCCTCGCACTTTACCATGCTGACTGCTGATGCTCCATTCCCACAAAAGCAAGCCCTTGTGTCTACGAGTAGATCATATCAGTGATTTCATTGGAAGGAAAGCCAATTCTCTGCCTTTTGAGGGCCTCAGATTTATGCAGTTCAAAGTGCATTAAGCCTTTTAGGAAGGCAGATAAATAAAAACTTTTATCTCCTTATACCAACTACATGGGGAGGTTAAGAACTGTTTGTCGCTGGAGTTTTTGAAGCATTCTTTCAGTTCAAAGGGATCCTCCATGGCTACCTTTGTGAAATTGATGTCATTGTCTTATCACTAGACTAGGAGTCTCGAAGCCACTTTCCCCATCTCTCCTGACTTGTCACTCTGTGACCTTTGGCAAGTCATTGTCTTCTTGGAGCCTCAGTTTCTCCTATCTTTAAAATGAGTTTTGTTGGTTTTTCATTTGTTGCTCGCATGTGTGTACACACGTGCATGCTGGTATTGAACCTAGGACGTGGCATGCTAGGCAAGTGTTCTGCCACTGCTGCTTCACAGCTCAAATGAGTTCTTTGGAGTGGATGACCTCTAAGGCCTTAACTTTGGTGTTCCAAACTTGTTCTCACGATGCTGTGTGAGCTGACTCTTGCTTTTGGAAGGTGATGTTCACAGGAGGCTGGGGAATGTCTTTTTGTCTTCCTGGTCTCCTCATGTTTCTGTCATGGGGGTGAGCTCAGAGAACTCTGTAAGTCTTCAGTCTGAGGTGAAGGGATTAGATTGGGTGGTCTCAGGTCTACGTGGCACCAGTGGCCCCCAGTGCCACGCTTCCTGGCTTTCAAGCTAGGTGCTTTCTGTAACACAGATCTGTTTGATTCCTGTTTCCGTGCCTCTCCTGTGAATTTCCTGGCTACAGGGAAGACTCAGGACATCCTCAGGAGGACTGAGTAATCTCCTCCACCCTTACTCAGCATACACACTGGCACCATCTGCCCTTGTCTGCATCAGACTCAGCCATCCTGCCAGGGTGTGGGGAGATCTACTGTGTTTGCTTTTTTGAATCCCCAGGGACAGGAGCAACTCGCTAGCACTTCTGTTATAATGGAGTTTTGCTAACCCGAGGGCATTGCCATCTGTCTTGCCTCCACATCCCAACTTGATGTACAACTAGGATCGTGTTTTCAAGATCTGTTCCTGCTGCTGCTTTTGGGTCACTGGCCAGAACTCCTTCGCTCAAGGCTGCAACCTCTCACTTTCAGTCCCCCTGCCACTCTCCTGTGCCAGTCGGCAGCCCTGAGTTCAAAGGAAGCAAACCTCTGTGGCGGTCCACTGAAGAGTGTAGGAAACAGTCTGTGGCTCTTCTCTGCAGATAGAAATAAGGGCACCAAGCCCTGCTTCAAAAGATAACGCCAATAATTTTTGTCTTTGGGTGTTGAACCCTGTATTCTGGTGCTGTAGCTCCTGGTGCCAAAGTCTGGATCTTTCCACGTTTTAGCAGCACCAACATCTGCTGCTATTTGAAATGTTCTGTGGAAAAGGGACAGCGGTGGGCTGCCATTTTAAAAATCTGAGTGCAATAGCATTTGATTGTAACAATTATTTCAGGATATTATTTCTTTAATCTGCACACTTTGTTGAACCGCTGTAAAGTAGATTTTATTTTTAAATGCTGTCAGCATTGCAGACAATAGTGTTTATACTAAGCAAGTGAAATTTGAAGGGTTTGGTTCCTCTGTGCTTCCCGTGGAATTCCAAGGGTAGAAGGCACATCACTTCTGAAAAACACTTCTGAAAAAAAGATCACCAAGATGTAACCTTTGGGTCCAAGCTGGATGTTAGAGGAAGCCTCCAAATAGAAGAAAGATCCATAGTCAAACTGTTGTCTACTCAAGCCAAATATTCCCTTAGTCCCCACCAACAGGCTCACTTTTATGACAAGTGCTTCTCTTCAGTAGTCTCAGTAGATGGCTGAATTGAGCCAGCAGGTGTGTATCCGAGTTCTGAGTTAGAAGAACTTGGTTCTAGAACTGCTTGGCTGAAGATGAAGAGCTGGTGTCCTCTACCTGCTGCTGTTCCCTGCCACTTGGGTACTGAAACAGAAAAGGCTGTAGGGCAGCAGGCAGGAAGCCATGCCAGCCAGGTCTGTTTCTGTGGCAGTGAAACAGTTCAGAGTATGAGTTAAAGGGATTTGTTTGGGGCCAAGGCTACAGGCAAGCTTGCACACCAGTCATCCCTCTCCTGCAGCAACGGCCGGTGCCTAGAGTAGTAATGGACTTCTTGTCCTGGGCAGTGTCAGTTGTTAGATTTAGTGGGTCAGTAAAGAAGCAGGGGCAGAGGCTGGCCCCTGACTGCCTGTGTCGACATGGGTTTTTTCCCTGACAAAGACTGCTTTGTAAGAACTGCTTTCTAGGGATTATCTTTTGAACACCCTGAGGGGAACAGGGTTCTCAACACCTCAACCAAGGTCATAGGAAAGAGGTCCTATTTTCCTGCTGCTTCACAGCTCAGAACATGTATTGAACGGAATGTATTTTTAAGAGAATAAAGTCTATTTTTTGTATTTTAAAGATTGGAGGGCTAGGATGATAGCCCTTAAATAAACTTACGCATGATCAGCCCCTTTCTGGGGCCTCAGCTCTGTTGGTCCATACCTGCTTGTCCAGGCAGGTGGCTCTGGCTTCACCTCTGCCCCTTGGAGTCTAGGTGCAGCAGCTTCTACATTCCTGCTCCAAGTACGGGACCAGAGAGGCCAGGAACTGCCTCTGGAAAGCAGGGCACAGCCACGGGCAGTGGCTCAGGGCTCCTTGGGTGCATGTGTATAGTTTGAAGCTGCCTGTCTGCATGTGTCCTTAGGCTGTAATGCTCTCTGTTGGCTCTGCAGCACAATATTGTAACCAATAAAGCTCCCTCGTTTCTATATGCTCCTTTGAGTCAGTGATGCCAATTTTGTCAGTGTAATTCCTGGAAACAGCTCTGATCTCTGAATTGGTGCTGCTGGTACAGAGTTTCACAAATTTAGGTAAAATACCTAGCTGTAATTTATGCTGTAAAACTGTTCTAACTGAACTAGAGTTAAAGCCAGCAGCTACAAGCCAGGTGGTGCTGGCGCACGTGACTTTAATCCCAGCAATCGGGAGGCAGGCGATCTCTGAGTTCGAGGCCAGCCTGGTCTACAGAGTGAGTTCGAGAACAGCCACGATTACGCACATAGAAACTGTCTCAAAAAACAAAGTCCTGCCAGGCGGTGGTGGCGCACGCCTTTAATCCCAGCACTCGGGAGGCAGAGGCAGGCGGATCTCTGTGAGTTCGAGGCCAGCCTGGTCTACAAGAGCTAGCTTAGGACAGGAACCAAAAGCTACGGAGAAACCCTGTCTCAAAAATCAAAAAATAAATTGTAATGGGGCTAGAGAGATGGCTCCATGGTTAAGAGCACTGAACCCAGGTTTGGCGCCTGCACGGAAGTGCATGGGCATGTGTGTAGTACATATACACACAGGTCAGCAAGCATCAATGCACAAAACAAATCTTGGAAGAGCTGTCAGTGTAACTCAGTAGGAGCCCTTGGACCTAACTAAACATGTCTTTTACATGGCTTCTACCTTACCACAGTATGAAGAAAATATATATGCTACTAGGTCAAAGGTAGGATTTGCATTTCCGAGGGAGCAGCACTTGTCTTCTATGCAAATAAAGCTTTAATCCAAAAGATCAAGCTAATTTTATGAGGCTAGAGAGATGATGGCCCAGTGGTAAAAATACATACTGTTCTTGCAGAGGACCTGAGTTTGGTTCCCAGCACACACTGGATAGTTCACAACAGCTCTATGGGATCCAAAGCCACTGGCCTCCATGGGCACCCACATAAGTGCACATACCCACACATTATTTTAAAGTTTTATTCTCAAAATATATTAAAAAAAAAAAAAAGCCAAACACCGATAAATGAAGAGGATACCTCGCAGTACTTGCTTGTCTCAGTCTTTATGGAGACATCATTCCAGATTAACAGGTAAGTTCCTCTCTGTGCTGTCAGTCAAAGGAGCCAGCCTCTGCTGTCAAACTAGGAGTCCTGCAGCTGATGACAGTTCCTCAGTAAGATCGAGTATTGCTAGAAGAGCTCGCTTACATGGCAGATTACACATCCATTGGGCCTCTTTTTTCAGAACCATCTGTCTCACATGCTTGGAGACTGCTGTGCAGGGACACCTGATGTAGCCTGGCGAGGCAAAGTGTACATGGCTCCCAAAAACTGGTCTGCAATCCTTCCTGCTTCTCGAAGCCCACTCAGCAGAGCACCATGGACTGTAGCTGGATAGTTCCGGATTGTATGTTCTCCAGCAAAAAAGAGTCGTGGGATTGGCTATTTGGGAAGGAGGGTATAGAAATCAAGCAAGTTACAGACGTAATTTATTGTGTTTGAATTGCCAAATTCCTGCTGACTTTTGAAGGCTGATCCACCACTAATCAGGTTACTCAAGTCTCTCGATCAGTTCGTGCTAGCTAAGATTGCCAGGACATCCTAAACTTTGAGCCACACAGAGCAGGGCCTTCTAAAGCAGGAATGTGTTTGAGAGTAGATACCAAGTCTTTTGGGTTGTGATATTGAAAAATACTCTAGAACAAGGTCTAGCATATTCTACCTAAAAACTCCTCCCAAGCAACCCTACAAGCTGCCATAAAATTAGGTACAATTAAAAATAGGGTTCTAAAGAAAGTTTCTGTGCCCGTGGAGGTAGAAGAGGATGTTGGATCCCCTGGAGCTGATGTTGTGTGCTCAGTTGTTTCTCTAGTCCCCAAACAGAACTTTTAAAGGGGGAAAAGCTGAGCAAGAAGAGTATGTACTGACTTACCCTTAGAATCTAGGCTATCTGCACTTACAAAGCCCAGCTATGAGAAATAGTACTTAATTTTGAAAGGATCTAAGAATGGACTAATGTCTAAAGGAACTAGCAATACCATTTCTACCTTGAGCTCTTGGTCTCCCCAAATAGGCCCAGACACAAATGTAGTTTCTCACCTGTGGGGCACCTGGAATAGAGGGGCCAGGAGTGATTGGCTGAGCCATTAAATCATAGTCATTTCCAGAAGATCCTGCAGCCACGTATGAATAGGAGCCCCGGGCCCAGGGATCGGCACGCCAGCGGGACACCACAGTCTCCTTGGGCTAGAGAGAAGAACCATGAGTATTACTGATAGCAGGAAAAATCAGCCAATGCTGAAAAGTAGGCAGGGCCCACGTAGAAGGCAAGGTGAGGGAGTGAGGTGATGGATGCTACTGCTTTGGACTTGGAGACAAGAGGATCAAATTGCTTCCTCTGGGACAAGCAGCACTTGACCTTTGCTCTTCATAAATTCACACCGCATTAATTCACCTTAGGTTTCGTATTGCAGTTGGCTTGAAAAATAAGCTACAAGGAAATTCTCACAGAACTCCCCAATGTATTCAGAGTTCAGCTGCTAGCAGCTACAATTCTCTGGGTCAGGTCGTAGAGTCCTCTGAATGCCTTAAAGCTCCAAATGTTAAAATTCAGGTCAACTCAGCAAATGTCTCCATTCTGACAAATATGTCTTGATCAAGAACATAAGCTGCAAACTTTAAAGGCAAACCTCAGTTCAATTGTAAGCTGAATCCCTGCTTGCCCACTCACTCACATACCTGTGGTACTGCACTGCTACCAAAAATCCCTTTGAGAATGGCCAGGCAGCGGCCAACAATCACATCATCACTAATGTTCTCCATGATGCCAGCAGCTTCTCCTGCCACCAGGGCCAATAGTATTGGGGCTGAGGAAACAAAAAGAACAATTTCAGTGTTTTCCCATACTTTACTTGAAAGTGTTTTCTTAAAAGAACAAAGTCTTGTCAGGCCCTGCTTTGTTCTTGATAAGACATGTAGTAGTACCACACAGAGCTGGAAACAAGCCATTTTCTGAACTCTGTCCCCAGAAACTGACCAATGGGCACTCCACGGCTTATGACTTCTAGGAGTCAAAGGGAAACTAACATTTCTGTATTTAGGTACAGAATTCTTAGTCCTGGCCACTTAAGGTGCCTCCACAGCAATGCCAACATCTCTTCTACCTAGCTCAGACCCTTCATACCTATTACTACCCTTAATCATCCATTTGGTGATTATAGAATAAGCTTGCATAATAGCCCCAGGGCTACCTAGTTCCTGGGGGTGTGAAAGATACAAATTATACTAGAGTTAGCAGGTAAATAACCATGCATACATACAATCGTGACCTCTGATAAAGCTGTGACAGTACAGGATGTAGTTAAGAGAATACAGGGGTTTAGTTCAGATTCTAGGCAATAGGAATGTATGCCTTAAAGGCCTCTTCCAAATACATTCAGGCCAAGCTGTGAAGACTGAGCAAAGCAAGCCAGATAGTGAAAAGAGAAATGCACAAAGATGCTCTGAACAACAAAGAGCTGGGAACAGGGTAGATGGGAAGATGGGAAGGGCAATATTATGAAGGGCTTAGTAGCTTTGGTAAATCTGTTTCCCTTTTGCAATACAAAGTAATCAACAAATGCAAAGCAATTAACAGAAGTAGGAATATCAGTAATCATTAGCAACAGCTATGGAGGTAATAGTGGCCTGGACAAGGTCATGGGTAGTGGATAAAGAATGCTGGGGCAGAGAGGAATACCATTAGGCTGGTGCTGTCAGAACCAGACAGCCTGGATAGAATGGGGGCAAAAACAGCACCGCCTCACTGCATGACTGCCTGTGTATCAGGTACGGAATGACACTGGGTCAGAAACATGCACAACTGCTTGCTGCACGGGAACTACCTGTTTGTTCTTCACTGGGAATTAAATACACTTATTTAGTGCTTTAGTTAACTGATTATAAAGTAATAGTATGGGAGATAGAAACATAAACACATTTTAAGGAAGTGATCTAAGGTTGAGGGCTAACTGGATCTAACAGTCTCAGAATAAAGAATATACCCCCTGGCCTGTGCTTTTGGGTGTGATGCTTCTTCATTTTTACATGTTTTCTTCAAAATACTTTGAAGGGAAACTCCTAGGACTGGAGAGAGATGGCTCAGTGGTTAAGAGCACTGACTGCTCTTGCAGAGGACCTGGGTTCAATTCCCTGCACCCACATGGCAGCTCACAACTGTCTGTGACTCCAATTCCAAGGAACCGCACACTTTCACACCAATGCACATAAAAATGTTTTAAAAATTAAAAAAAAACTCCCAATATTCCTAATTCTCTGTTTCTATAAAAGAGAAATATAAGAAAACAACCCACTAGCAAACAGTTACCTTTATATAGGTTCCAGAAAAGGAAGAGCTCGCCCCTGCTAGCAGTCGTACTGCCAACATGCCCGAACAAATTGACGCTTGGATCCCAGAACACCCGGTCAAAACACAACACCACCTACCACAGAAAGGAAGCATATGAGCTAGCCTCAGAGAGATGGCGTTCTGTAAGCATCGCTGTGACCTTTCAGATCATTCTTAGACTTATTAACCACTCCTAATCCACTTTCATTTTTTTCTTTTTTTTTAAAGATATTTATTTATTAAGTATACAACATTCTGCCTCCACGTATGCCCGCACGGCAGAGGAGGGCACCAGATCTCAGTACAGATGGTTGTGAGCCACCAAGTGGTTGCTAGGAATCGAACTCAGAACCTCTGGAAGAGCAGCCAGTGCTCTTAACCACTGAGCCATCTCTCCAGCCCCTAATCCACCTTCAGTGCCAAAGAGAAATTACATTTTTTCTGATGGATTTGCGACCTTCAGCAGGTTATAACAAGAATAAGTACCTGAATGCTATATTATAGAACCAGGCACTGAGTTATATCAACTACCAGGCTTCTGGCCTGGAATCACAGCTGAGGATACAGGCAAACACGGCTACATGCCGACCCCATTCCTCACTGATGCTGTTGAACACTGACAGAAAGGGGAGAGCACATCACCTTGTTGAGGTTGCCGAACCCCATCCTTTGGACTGCAGATGTTTTCCACTCCGGAAGAGGTGGCACAAACTGAACAGCTGGTGGCTGCTGCTTCAGCACTCCCAGGGGAAGGGTACAGAGAACTGCATCACACTTATAGATAAAGGTTTGACTTGTGGAGCGCGTATTCACAGCAATCACTTCACATCCTAGAGAAAGTAGGAAACTTTACTGGCGATGAGGATGGACTCAATCAGGGAACTGATTACGGTGGCCAACAGGATTAACATGCTATTTCATTTTTCAGACAAGAAAACAGAAGTGAGCCTAAGGCTGCCAGGATTTAAACCCTCAGTCAATAAGAAAATCTTGATGGCCCCATCCTACACTAGCAATATACTGAACTAAAGTGGTCACCTGCTCACTAAGGGTGACAACTTGAAGACTGTGGCATAAAAAAACCTCACACTGGAGAAACTGTAATACTTAGCTTGACCTCTAAGTTAACATCAGAATTATGTCACTATTATTTTACCTAATGTTTTTTAAATAGTAATACAAATTTATTAACAATGATAATAAAAACATAGAATACACTCCACAAAAGAATGGGCTAGCAGATTAGCCCTAGTATGTTTTTATATGAATGCTTATACACCTATATATACATATATCTTTTTTGATCAATTGTAAATATCATTATGAATTCTCTGAGAATATGTATGGCATGTTTTAAGTATGATAGCTAATCCAGGCCCACTTTCTGGAGAGACGGAATGAAGACGATATTGCAGTTTCTGTCACTCTGCCACCTTATTTACCACAGTTTACATTCATGGACCATGCAATCAAGTTACAAAAAAAAAAAAAAAAAAAAAAAAGTTGTAAAAAACTAGTCTTGTTTCAGGAAAAAGTGCTCTCTCTACCTTCCTACAGTCCAGATACATACCTGAGGCTGTGTAGCGAACCTGTCGCACTGCTGTATTCAGTTTAATGTCCAAGCCTTCAGCTAAAGCCACAGGCACACATGAGTAGCCATTCCTTACTGTCAGGTGACTGCCAGTAAACTCAAAATCATCATCCTAATAAGGACAAAAAAAGGTCTATTACCACATTTTTTTTTTTTTCGGTTTTTCGAGACAGGGTTTCTCTGTGGCTTTGGAGCCTGTCCTGGAACTAGCTCTTGTAGACCAGGCTGGTCTCGAACTCACAGAGATCCGCCTGCCTCTGCCTCCCAAGTGCTGACCACCGCCCGGCTTATTACCACATTTTTTAAATAAAATGTACGCTATGTCATTTGTACTGAATTCTATGATAGTGTTGAAGAGCACAAGCTTGTAGACTAGTCAATTTTAAAAGTTTATTTATGCACATGGGTGTTACCTGCATGTAGCTTATGTGCCTGCCATATACATGCAGTGTCTGCAGAAGCCAGAAGAGGGTGTTGGATACCCTGGAACCAGAGTGACCCACAACTGCCACGTGGGTGCTAGCAATCAAACCCCAGGTCCTCTGTAAGAGCAGCTGTGCTCTTAACTGGTGAGCCACCTCTCCAGCCCCAAACAGTGTTTTAAGATCACAACTAAACAGTTACTAAGCCTAAGTAAAAACTATTGACTGATCTGTTTTTAATCTCCAGGAAGAAGTTTTAATCATTCCTAGATAATTATTAGCACAATACTCTACTACCAAGTCCAGGCCATCCACAGACACAGACAACCAGAAAGCACAAAAGCAGATCCATTTACCTTTTTTTTTTCCTTTCTTCTTTCCAGCTTTTCAAGACAGGGTTTCTCTATTACTCTTTGTAGCCCTGGCTGTCCTGGAACTCACTTTGTAGTCAGGCTAGCCTCAAACTCACAGAGATTGGCCTGACTCCCTAGTGCTGGGATTAAAGGCGTGTGCCACCACCACCCAGCTCACTCTTAATATTAAGAGCACCTTCACTAATAGTACCCCAAAGACAAACATAACCCCATCAGTGCACCAGTGATGATTTAACAATCTGTGTTTATCTTTACAATGGAATTGTAATAAAATAAAAGAGATACACTACCTCAAGTCGAGTCAATCACACAAAGACAACATACAATGAAACCACAGAACAAGCTGAAGCAGGATTGGGAGGAGGGATTATGTGCAAAAGGGCAGAAGAAAACTTTTCAGGATGATGAATCTTTTGTCTTGGTTTCTTAAAGACTAAGCCCTCACTGTGTAGGCCATGCTGACCTTGAACTTATTAATTTTTCTGGCCTAGCCGCTAAAGCACTGGGATGACAACAGGACTACAACTCCACGCTAAAATGTTCTATATCCTAACTATGGTGGTAGACTATGACAAAGCAAGCTTGGCAAATCAAGCTCCTTGCTCAAGATGTGTGAATTTCACTATGAGCAAATACTGGCTCCTACTGAAGCTGTCTACAAGAACACACACACACACACACACACACACACACACACACACAAGTCCTCAAATATGTGCAACTCAATAAATGATCAAGAGCTCTTACCTGATCCCAATGTTTAAGAGAGAGGGTAGAGAGAGGTGTGGCGTTGGCAAATTCAAGATTTGCAAAATGCCAGTCAAGTATCTGTCTGTCTCTTGATGAGAGATATACATCACTGAAAAAATAAGGGAGCAGAGTTTTAAAAAGACATCTCTGCTAGTCTCCATGAGTTCACGTGGATGGTCTCAGCCAATCTGGACTCTAAGCTGGGGACTGGGACTGTGCCTTATATGTAAGTCACCGAACAGGCTCTTCCCCGTATTACTAACTGCTCTGTCCCTGATGCTCAGAGAGCATGTCAGCACTGCCTGAACCCCAGTAGAAATAAAGTTCTAGTCTCCTGAATCTTTTGAGTGTAAAAAAGTAACTTTTCTTAAAATCACACGCAAAGACAATTTCCATCCAGGAAAGCTTTATCTCAATACCAGGTTTTGTAGAGAAGGGTTAATTTTAGACAGAGACATCTTGACACAAGCCCAACCACAGCCCCATATCCGTACACATGTTCCATGTTCCCTTCATCACATCAAACACCTGTAAGTAAAACCTCATTGTTTTGTCACCTTCCTTCCAAAGTGAACATGAGAGAGAGAGAGAGAGAGAGAGAGAGAGAGAGAGAGAGAGAGAGAGAGAGAGAGAGAGAGAAGCTGTCGTTCTTCATGTCTGGTTTCCTTTCCTTACCTTGGGGGATTTGCTTCCAATTCTTGAAGTTTTTCCTCTAGCTTTCCTTGTGTTTCAGCTAATTCATCATATTCCTAACAGAAATAAATAAGCAAACAAATGTGATTTAGCCTCAGGGTCACATATTTACCTTGTTTATATGTGATGCATTTCCTGCTCAGACCACATATACACGGTGTGACTGATTCAACTGAAGGCTGGGTCAAACCTTAGGGGTTTTGTTGTTGTTTTTAATCCTGGAAACAAGTTATGAATCTGGGATAAAATGGGGCAGGAGGGAAATGGTAAACACACTGGAGTGCTCCCAATAGGCAAGCAAAATCGCAGAAGCTACCATGCTGTCAGCTCCTCTCGTGGCCCTGGTGTGGGATTCTTTACAAACAGTTCGTTAAGTCTCACAAGGATTCTCCAAGCTACATAGCACCAATACCACACTGTAGATGAGGTGACTACGAAGGTCAAGGTGCTGGGGACACTGTGTGAGATACGAAACCACAGTGTGCCTTCAAACTCCACATGTCAGGATAACAACTGTGAAGGAAATAGCAATCTCACCCCATACTGAGGAATTAACTCTCCATGGCTCTTTAGGTACCTAACCATCTTCTACATGGCACACTGCCATGGACTACAGCTTTGTCTTTTCTCGGTGTTACCACCTCTACACTTCTTTTCAGGGCAGAGTGGCACTGACCTTGCAGAGGGCAGTCAGGTCCCTGTGCTTGCTTTTCACTAAGAACTCCGCTGTAATATCTCTGGGCGGCTTCACTTCCGATGCTTCTTTGTATTGTTGATGGAGTTCTTTAATTTTCTCCTTCAAATTTACCATCTAAGATGGAAAAGTAAAAAGTTTCATACTAGCCAGTCGGTGGTGGCACACGCCTTTAATCCCAGCACTTGGGAGGCAGAGGCAGGCGGATCTCTGTGAGTTCAAGGTGAGCCTAGTTTATAGAGTTCCCAGGTCAGCCAGAGTTACAGAGAAATCTGTCTCACAGATAGATAGGTAGACAATTTTTTTCGGGTTAGATAGCAAAGAACACATGCCCTTGGCATTGGCTCTCCCTATACAATGTTATAAAAGATCCTTGGAATTTCTGAATACCTTGTTCTGTATCATGCTATTTGTAGGGAAAAAAAGTTTAACAGAGGTTTCCACAACACTATCAGATAACTAAGATTCCTGTCTTACAAAAGAACAGAGAGGGAAAAAGAGTATTCCACTTAAGAAAAAAATACTAAAACAACCTACCATCAATTTAAGTTTATTTTGGGAAAACAGTTGTCATTGTTTTGCTTTGGAGACAAGAACTCACTATGTAGCCTACGGCTTAAACTCACAATCCCTCTTGCCTTAGCCGCCTAGGTGCTGAAATAGCGTAGGTTCACCACTATGCCCAGCTTTGTTCCTTTTTTAAGTTTACTTTTATTTTATGTGCGCTGGTGTCTGCCTGCATGTATATCTATGTGAAGGCATTAGAGCCCCTGTAACTGGAGTTACTAACAGTCTTGAGCTGCCACACGGGTGCTGGGAATTGAACCTGGGTTCTCTGGAAGACCAGTCAGTGCTTTTAACCACTGAGCCACCACTCCAGCCCCCTATTCCCTTCTTTTAAACATGTAAAAGGTCAAATCATCACACAAAGAACTTTATGTGATTCATTCCTAATGTTAGTTTTTTTTCAGGTACCAACAGGGTGTTGAAGTCTGGCCCACAGATGTCTGTTAACTCTCAATTCTCAACCACTCTTCAATCCTTGCCACAGTCCATACAGAGGTAGGCTGGAGCTCCTAGTGTGACAGGAGCTAACAAGAGTGAGGTCCCCCCGCCCCCCGCCGATGAATCATTTCTCCCTAAGCTGACCAATCTTTTGCAGTTGGTAGATACGACTGTATCTGAATTATCTGGAACCTGGAACTCAGAAAACGATGACAGAAACCTCAGTGAGGGAATGGAAGTGGAAATGTTGGCATTTCGAGAGAAATAATTATGACAATGAATGAGCTGACTTCTTCTTCAGTTGAAGTTCCAGTACAGCTGGTTCCAGTACAGCTGATCTTGCTCTAACCAACTGTAGTTAGGAAGGGTATGGGGGACAGCCGGGCCATGCTTCTCCATGGAGAAAAACTCCAGAAAGAAGAAAGGCCTTTAACATTCCTAAGTGGAAGGAGTGCCCTTGTTTTCACCTTGTGGGCTGTAGGAACCACGAATGCAGAGCTCTACCTTATTAAGAAGCTCTTTCAACTCCTCCTGCGTTTTCACTATCTTCTTCCAGTGTTCGATCTGTTCATCTTTGACATGCTTCTCCTGTAGCCTGTAAAGACAACGCAAGTGACCCAGCCAGCTCTATAGCACAAAACATGTGCCCAGCCAAACACCTGAGAACCAAAGCCCACTGACTGTCTAATATTCAGACAAGAAAGTTAGCTGGTTATTTGTTTCCTGACCTATAAGATAAATAACACACATTTTAGACCTGAAACTGGTTTGGGGGATTCTATAATTATTTTAAAAATTATTTTAAATGTTTTATTTTGAAATTCATTTTATTTTTTAAAATTTATTTTTATTTTGTGAGTGTTTCATGTACCTGCAGAGGCAGGAAGCAAGGGAGTGTCAGATCCTCTGGTACTAGAATGACAGACTGTTATGAGCTGCCACATGAACCCAGATAGTTTGAAGGAGCAGCCATCTCTCCAACTCTGACTTTGGAATTTAAACATTCATATGAATATATGTAAAAATTAGCTCAAATAAGATTTATGAAAAACTTAAAGAATAAACAGCAATCTGTAAATGGAATTCACAGTATGATAAACAGTTTCTAAATACTTACTGAATGACAACCTCCAATGCCTGGCCAAGGGATACAGGTTTATTATTGAGGACGTTGAAGTCTAGCTGGTGACTAAGGTAAGAAGTGGCTTCTAGCAACCGGTTAAATTCTTGTTCTACCATTTCATCTTTCTCTTTTGGAACCTGAAAATATGAAGTATAGCAGAGTTGGTCCTTATCAAACTACTCCCAGTCATTCATGAACACACAGTTTAAGAGGCCAAAATATGTATTTCAAAGGAAAACCTTTGAGGACAATGGTTTGACTTTTTCTATGAAGTGGTTAAATCCATTTAAATGAGATATGAAATGTTTCAGGCCTGAAATATTTCCCTCTCTCCCACTTGTTCCCTCAGAGCAAGGACTCAACCTATAGTAACAGCCACAAGACCTGCACTGGCACTAGCTACAGTTCCATGAAGCACAGGTACACTGCGCTGGGCTGACATGCAAGGACACACTAGAAAAGTCTCAGAGGACAAAGACTATGATCATACACCTGAAGACCTTCCAAACTAAGAGCCAAATGAGAAGAAGAGGCTCAAGTTATCTGTTTTGTTCAAAGATGAAAGAATTTCAAGGGACAGTAGGAAACAGAGAAGTCAAATTCATGGCATTAACAATAACACATGAGCACCGTACTCTTTTACATAGTAATAATGGATTCTCATCTTCAGAGTTGAATGTCAACGCTCTTAGACTAGGAATAACTGAGTTACCGGCAAGTCTGGCTTCTTGCTGTGGTAGAGGAAGGGAGCAACTCCGATGCAGTCCTCCGGCTGACCTAGACTATTCTGTGCAGTCTACTGAGAGCATCAGTTCGTCATTCCTCTGTTATATCTCAGCTTTGCTCAAAGTATTCTATCTGCACTTCAGTCCCACTGCTGGATTCACGGCAACAGTGAGAAACAACAAAGCATGTCTAAGATAAGCATCTTTTGCCAGGGTTGGGCACGAGTTGGAAAATGGGATTTAAAATACAGACTTTGCAATCAACCTAAAGTAGGGAACAAGAAAACAAAGCACTAAAACAAGCTCCAGTAAATACCACGCCTGAGGTGTTTGGTAGGAAGTGGCTACTGACAAGATCACCATGTAAGAGGCCACTTTCAGTGCAAACATTTCCACTTTGCACTTGCAAGTACACGGAGGAGGGAAGCACTAGACAATACCCCTCACAGGTAACCCCACGAGAATGGCCACTAGTGTGGCAAAGATGACCTGTCAAAACAGGATAACTTTTACTAAAAGAGAAAGGGAAGAGGGCCGAAGCAGCCTGCTTTGGATCCGTGAACACAATAGATACAAGTGACAATCAGAGTCATGCTTAATGCCTCAAGGACAGTGGAGGCTCTCACAGAGAATTAACTACTTCCAGTCTAAAAGAAATCTAAACTCCAGTAATCTGTGTAGAGAAATGAGGCAGAGAACCAGACTTTAGATGCTTGGTGTCACATGCATTGCTGTAGTTGCAGGGGCTGGTGATCAGAGTTACCTGGTCGACCCATTTCCACAGTGAAAGAGGAGCTCTTGGTGATGGTTCTGCTTGCTCTGACTACACCTATTAGAGCTGTTCAGAAACCTCCTTGCCATGAATTTCATTCACATTCTCATCAGTTACTTTTTCTCAGAGATGTGATGGCCATGTACAGAGTAACTCAAAATGAAGTCCTGCCCAGGAATTTGCTATTCCCAGTGCAACCCTGCAATGTGCTACAGAAGATGGTTCTAGTACTCTACAGTTAGCTCTCCTTCCAAAAGAGGAGACAATCACACTTCAATACAAACTCTACATAGCTGTGCAATGTCAACTGCAAGACAGCTTTTCCTGGAATGTTTCTATGCAGGTTTCTAAAAATGCCTCACAAGAGGATGCTCAAGCAAGAGGGACTAGACCACATATGCCTCCACTATGGGGCAGAATGTGCCAAAACACAAGAACGCAAATGGGACAGATTAAAGCTCTTCTAGTGCCAACTGGATGGCCTGCTTCAGACAAGCTTTAATCTTTGCAGTTAGGGTGATAGTCACATAAGAAAGTTCATACTGAGAGATCCCAGCACTCAGGTTCAGTAACCGGGTCTAGGGTGGTGGTAGAGAAATATTTAAAGGGACACTGTCAAGGTTAGAGGGACCAAATTGACCTTTTGTGTCTTCCCTCTGTATTTCTGAGCAGCCTGCTTCATTCATTACACTTCCCCCTTTCCCACCCACACTCCCCACAAAAAAAACTGATGTTTTACATGCGCTTTCAATGACAAAAACTCAAACAGCACCATCCCAACATATAGGCGCAACTCTACAACAACAAACCAGTGTGAATGTGTGATGGAGAGGATCATTGAAAGGAAAAGATTTAAGTGTTAAGCTTTTAATGGGTTACTGTAAACAGTGAAGAAAATGATTTGAAAAATTATGAAAAAATACCTTGACAGTGTCCTTTTAACCAGTGCAGCAGAGGGAGAAATAAACTGTAAATAACAGCCCAACAGCCACGTCAAGTTTAGTTTTGTATGACAGCAGTAAAATCAAGGCTTTAAACACACAGCATGACAGAAGCATTCTGTTAGCTTAGAAGCTGCAACCGCTGGAGAAATAAGGAACAGACTGTACAGAGACCAAAATGGGAAAGTCAAGGCATAGAAATGGCCAGGGGATGGGGTAATTTAAAAAAGGCAGGGGGTGTGGTGGTGAGAAAGCAGCGATTAACAAAAACAAAACTCAAAGAACAGAAAACACAGAACAGTAACAACAAAATCAAACAAATAAAACTCAAACCAAAGGAATACTGCCACATCTGACTGACACCGGATAACAAGACTTTATGCCCAGTACCCACTTTGACCCAAAGCTCAGCTATGAGATTATGTGAGGCAGTCAGCAACCAGGCCCATCCATTTCTGCCCAGGTGAGCAATTACAGTGATGCTAATGTTGCCAGTGCAACCAGGGGGAAGGAAGTGCTGAAGTCGGGCTGTTCTCCATTAATTTTAACATTTCAATTGGAAATGAGTATATGGAAGATGGTAAACAGCATATGTGTCTATTGGCAAACCAGTATTGCTCAGGGAAAACCCAAATGTGTTTGTAATGCATTAAGATATTGAATTCATTGTTAAAAGGCCAATTACAAATGCTCTATTTTATATATCCAACAATTAAAACTTTCACTGTCAAGGCAAACACAGAAGCTCAACAGTCTAGCTGCCCATGTAGGACCACAGAGAATAGTGAGCTAGCTTAGAGATCATTGTCATTATGTTTTAATAGTTTAACAGGTGCTAGAGAGATAAGCTGCTTAAGTTTGCAAAGTGCCTGTCACATAAATGGAGGACCTAAGTTCAGAGTCCCAGAATTCACATAAAAACATAATCCAGTTCAGGGGAAGCAGAGACAGGACAATCCCTAGGGCTTGCTGGCCAGCCAAAACAGCTCAGTCAGTGAGCTCCAGGTTCCAGGAGAGATCCTGTCTCAAAAATAAGGTGGAGAGTGAGAATGGGAGACAACACCAACCTCTTATGTACATTCACACCCCAGACATGTACACACACAGATACAAAAAATAAATAGTAACAAACACCACCTATTACTTTTTCTTCTTATAGCAAAAAGTGGCTGGGTATGGAGCTGTGTCCTTAAGCAAACACTGCCTGTGATATCCATAACGCCCTCCTCCCCCCACCCCTCTCTCTTAAATTTTGGTTTTTCAAGACAGAGTTTCTCTTTGCAGTCCTGGCTGTCCTGGAACTTGTTTTGCACACCAGGCTGGACTTAAACTCACAAAGTTCCACCTGAATCTGCCCTTTAAGTGCTGGGATTAAAGGCATGCGCCACCATGTCCGGTGATATCCATAACTTTGAGTATCTCCTGCCTTATAGAACATGGTAGAATTAGTCTATGTACTAGCAACAGAACCATCAAATTGTTACCCTCCTTTGTGGTACTAAGGACTGAACCCTAGACCATTGGGCTAAATACATCCCTGTCTTTTTATTTTGAGACAGGATCTACTTCAATTGCGTAGACTGGTCTTGAACTTAGGATCTCTTTCTGTCTCAGCCTCTGAAGCAGCTGGAAATACAGGACTGACACTGTGCTGGGCCAATTTTGATTGAAGTTGTACACAAAGAACATAAAATCTCATTTTTAAGAAATGGGATTTCTTAAAATCTAGGAATCTCAATGGCTGAGAAATCTCTACCCTAGGTGGGCCTTGCTGGCTCTGAGGAAAACTATTTTAGGTTTTGTTTTGAGACAGGGTCTTTCTATTATGTAGCCTTGTCTGTCCTGAAACTTGCTATGTAAACCTGGCTTGAACTTATAGATCTACCTGGCTCTGAGTGCCAGGATTAAAGGTGTGTGCTACCACTCACAGCCTAAGGGAGCTATTTTAAAGCAGAAATAATCACACAGGCGATCATGGTGCTGCACACCCTTGCCCTGTCCTGTCTATCTTCCTGAGAAATCAGTCAGGTGTAACAGAACAAGCATGGGAATCTGAGCTAGAACTCCAAGCAACAAACTGCTTCTCAGGTATTGACCACAGTGGCTTTAGGGAAATAAAGGGAGTTGCAGTTTTCCATTCTGCAAAATGAGAAAATAACTACTACTCACTTAATTCTTTCTATTTCTAAAACCACAAAGCATCATTTGTATTTATAAGCATATAAACAAGGCTCCCTGTACCTGTCCTTTAAGTGAAAAGCTAGTCTACAAGTCAACAGTTCCACATTCTCACTGAGCTATATACCACTGGTCAGAAAAGAGACATTAACCCGGCTTCTTCTATAAGGCAAAAGGAAGAAAAGCTACGAAGAACTCTTTCCAAAACTAAAATGCCTAAAGAATCATCACTTGGGTATAGCACCAAATACAAATACATTGACTGAGGGAAAAAAAAAACACACCCTGGGCTGGAGAGATGGCTCAGAAGAGCACTTGTTGCCTTTTTTTTTTTTTTTTTTGTGAAGAACCTAGGTTCTATATCCAGCATCCAGATGATAGTTCACAACTATCTGTAATTAAGTAAGAGGGGATCCAACACCCTCTTCTGACCTCCATGGGCAACAGGAACACACTGTGCATAGACATACATACAGGCAAACACCCCTACACATAAAATAAAAAAATCTTTAAAAAACAAAATTGGGTCCAAAAAAACTCCCATATCTCTTGTTTAAACTATCAAATGCTCACCAAAAGGGCTGGTCCTCAGATAGGAAGCTTAAGTTGGAACATAATAAGCAACCTTCTATAATACAGCAGCACATACTTGTGCCCTTATGCAAGCTGCTTATCTTATCCTATACTGTGTGACAGGAGAGATTGGTGACCAGGCTTAGGGAGAACTTGATAGTAGGTATACTATTTTAGAACACAGGTTTAAAAACCATGTGTTACACAAAAATCAAGTGCCAGTAACAAACAAACTCACAAAAGGCAGAGCACTGAACACTAAGGGTCAATGACAGAGCAACTGCTAGAAGCCTGGGGGCCTGGGTCGCATCCCGAACATAGCAAACAAAAATGTCAGCTAAGCTGTGCTGCATAGCACAGGCCTGTTGTCTCAGCACTTGGATGGCTCAAGTAGGAGGCTCAGGAGCCAGTCACAAAAAAGCTTGTCTAACACTAAAGCACTTCTCCGGGTATCTCTTTACTATTGCTGCCTTGTTTCCTTACCCCAGCCAGGCTCTTTCCTGCAACTGCCCTCAAACACCTATCTCATCCTGTCTCTTCCCTGCTCCAAACTCTCCTCCCAGCACCTCTACAGCAAGGCAGCCTGACAGTGGAACTTGTCTTCTTGCCTCACCAGGATGAGCTCATCCTTCTCTCAGAAACCTTGGCACCTACTCACCTTCCTCAGCCCCAATGTACAACCCAGGCTGCACCTCACAAACGTGCTCCCTCCCCTTTCACACTGCCCCAGCCACTCCCACACACCCTTCTGGAGCAGCTGGTTCTACCCAACCCTCAGCAAATCTGCCTCAACCTAGTGCTGCTGATAGGCTTCTGGGTAATAGATTCTTCAGATCCTCTCTCTCCAAAGCAGAAACAGGACAAATTAAACAAACTGGAAAATGAGAGTTCATTATAGCATTCTTCTTTTGTAATATTTTTAATTTCCATAATAAAAATTAGAGGGGAGTTATTTCCAAGAAAGTAACATTAGAATGAAGTAGAGAATAGTTCTCAAATAAGTCAGCCTCTACCACATCCCACTTCTCATTCTACTCTACTCATTTTGTTAGGTGTTTCTCCTAAGCTCTGGAAAGAAATCTGGACATTTTGGTGGATCTGACCCAAAGCATTTCCTGAACATCAAGCCATAAAAACCCAAGGTACCTAGGATAAATAAGGATATTCCTTGAGATCATCACAAAAACCTCAAAGAGTAGATTGTCTTACCTTTGGTAACAATAACTAAACCATGACATATGCAATATATAGCAAACTTTTCTTCCTCAAAATACAAAGTTAACAGTATGCTTACTTACAGTCTCTCTCAGACAATGGACTGTTATCCTGATAGGGGAGTTGGTCAAACTTCTGCTAAACACAAACTTTTGAATTTTACTCATGCCTGCAAAATCAGAACTGTCAGAGCAGCCTAAGTCTGCCTGACCATGGCTTACCCACTTCTCAGACCAATCACCAGGTTCCTGATACTCTCACACCAAGGACAAGAAGCTCCTAGGTCTCTGACCATAAACACTTTAACTAACCTCTACTTCTGGGCAACTATCACCACCTGGCTGCTCACTGGTCTGTCAGAAGCCCCAGTCTAACTGTACACACAAAGTGAGGTGACAGAGCACACAGAGCTTAAGCACACAATGGAGGCACAGAACAAAAGTATGAAGAGTTAGGTTTAATTCCACAGTCTCTTAAAACAAGTAGCCAGGGCCAGTTAAGTACGTGGCCAACCTTCAGCAAACACTTATAGACAATGCCTAAGCAGACATGTAAGTTTGCACATCATCCCTTCCTCTATAGCTCAGAATTAAGAAAACAGCCAGGAAAATGCCAACTGTTTCAGTCTGTATATTCACGTCATGCTCAGTAACAGATTCCCCTGAAATTATTTCCAAATCAACAAAAGAAATTTTGAAAAGCTCTGTTTGTCATCAACTTACAGCTTGTCCATTAGCTTCATAAAGTGGGCATTTTTGCTTGATCTTGGCCAGTTCCATATTTACTTGTTTGCTGACAACAGCCATGGGATTCCCTCCTAGAAGAAAACTCAAACAAATTTAGACTATCCTTGAAAAGAAAAACCTCAAAGTCAAAATTTCTTTACTCAAAATAAAAAATGGTACATCCAGCCTTAGTGGCCTATGTCAGTGCTGTGGCATTTTTGAGGCAGGAGGATAGAGTGTTCAAGTCCTGCTCGGGTTATGTACTGAGACACCCTGTAGAATAAGCAAGGGCTAAGGACCAAGCTCAGTACTAGAGCTTGTCTTCTCCCATGTTCAGGGCACTGAGCTGGATCCCCAGCAGCCTTACCAAAATAGATGAGTGAAACAGCTGAAAACACAGGATGTCAATTACAACTTCTTTTTTTAAAGCTCACACCTTCAATCCCAGTACTTGGGGGTCAGAGGCAGGCAAATCTATCTATGAGTTCAAGGCCAGCCTAGTCTACAAGATGAGTTCCAGGATAGCCAGAGGTATACAGAGGAACCCCAAAATGTTAAATAAATGACTCATAAGCCTCTAAATCAACATTTTAATTATAAATCCTTCCGGGATTTAAGAGTATAGCATTACAGACTTCACATAAAAAATTATAACCCACTCTATTAAAGTTTTAACTTAGAATACATTGTAAACATGATGTTATGCATTGAGCTACCTTATTCTTGGTGGATATACATGCTTTACTGTATAGGAATTTAATCTTCTAAAGTGGTTTCTAATGCTGTGCCATTATAAACAATGTCATGTTAGAAATGATCCAAACACAACATTGTTCACTTGTCTTTTTCTCCTTAATTTCTTTGAATTAAAAAAAAAAGATACCCAATATCAAAGGAAAAATGAACAATTTACATTTCTCAGTTTTCAGAATGGATATTAGGCAATTTACCTCCTACTAACAGGAGATTAAGGACCTGCTATAATTGAATATACTTCACCCCTCAAAATTCAACCTGGAGTTTAATTCCCACTTCAAGGCCTACCTGGTCTATAGAGTAAGTTCCAGGACAGCTGGATTACACAGAGAAACAAGGTCTCAAAAAACCAAAACCAACCAACCAACAAAAAGATAGACAAGCTTGAGTCCCTTGATTGAATCTTACCAGACTTAGAAGATGAAATCTAAAGGCACCTACAAACCTAAAGTCCCTGTGTCTTGTCAAGTGACCCAAAGGACCTTAAGGCTATCGCAAGAAGATTATCAGATCATTGTCCCTTTGGCCTACCATAACTATAAGGAAAATAAACTTTGTTTCTGGTTTTTTGAGACACGGTTTCTCTGTATAAGAGCCCTCACTGTCCTGGAACTTGGCTTTGTAGACCAGGCTGGCCTCAAACTCACAGAGATCCTCCTGCCTCTGCTTCCTGAGTGCTGGGATTAAAGCCAAGTCTGGCTTAATTTCTTTCATTATGATTCACTGTCTGCGGTGTGTCCCTATGACTGACTGTCTGTGGTGTGTCCCTGTCTGTGGTGTGTCCCTATGACTGTCTGTGGTGTGTTACTGGTGAAGAAAACTAACACGACACCATAATCAGTATATTATAAAACTAACTATTGGTTTAAATTTAAGGTCTCTCTGTCTTAGATTGTGTATTGCAGTATCAAACTAGAACTACTTACCAAGACCTGTTACTACCATGGCTCCAAGATCAGCTACATAATTTCCTTTTCGAAATGTAGCAACTCGTCCACCTACACGGTCCTGTTTTTAGAAATCAAATGACCAGTCATTTACTCTGTTTTAACCACATAAGTCAGTACACCAGGATTTACTCTTTACATAATTATAAGAAGAAATGTATTGAGTTTATATTTATCAATAAACTGCACTATGTGCACAAAACACAAACCAATTATAACCTGAAGTGAGGGAAAGAAAGGTGGAAACAGCATGTCAGAAGTGACATCAAATAAGGCTGACAGTGGGAAGGTTACACAACCTGCCCAGCTGTTCTAACTGTGCAGAATGCACAAGGCCCACTCAGTGGAAATCTATGCTTATAAATTCCAACACTAAACATCAACTTTCTACCACCACACTCTGATGCTTGCATTTTATACTACAATTACTGGCTGGTTTTAAATTGGTGGGCTCACATAAGTCCAAGTTGTCTGGACTACAAGTACACTGGCTGTTGTAACTGGATCTCTTGCTGGGTGACTTCTCTGATAAATGTCTTCTCCCAAGCAATCTGATGCCCAGGAACCATGTGTACTGAACATAAACTGTTAACTTAGCTTTTACTCCTAAACAGGCCTAGGCTTGTCTAGCAATTAAAGTTTTGAGAATAGAAAAACTTTACTAAGCTATAGTGATAAAATTATGGAAAGTATCAAAGTACTTTTTGAAAACTTCAAAAACACAACAAAAAAAAGCAAAACAAAACCTTACAAATTAAAATATAATCCATGTGGGAACAATTACATATGGCCTGTAAAGCACTCCTTTACTCTTAATGCACTGTATACAGAGTACACACAAAAAAGTTCTCTGATGTTAAAAGATTTTTCAAATAACAGTTTATCAGGGAAAGCATTTTTATTTCGCCACCTCTATTTAAGAAGTAAAAAAAAATACATTTTATGAAAAGTAATTTTGAATGAAATATATAATATTCTAAGGATTTTATAAAATTTTGAAAATGTTTAGGGGACTGGAGAGATGGCTCAGAGGTTAAGAGCACTGCCTGCTCTTCCAAAGGTCCTGAGTTCAATTCCCAGCAACCACATGGTGGCTCACAACCATCTGAAATGAGATCTGATGCCCTCTTCTGGCTGCAGACACACAGACAGAATATTGTATACATAATAAATAAATATTAAAAACAAATGTTTAGGTTGCTAATAAGTAAGGTTTCATTCATATTTTTAAATAAAAATCTTTAAGCCACTGGAAGATAAAATATAAAAAATTATTTATGAAAACCATTTTCGTAACAGCTTTCTGAAGAGATGTGCCAACAACCCTTTCTACCTTTAATTTCCATTTCAAGATGCAGGCATAATAATGAATATAACCAATTCTCTTGGTTTTACCAGGTTCTAAAAGACTGTGTCTACCTAAGATAATTCCTTTTCCCTGTCTATCAAACAATATAATTTATCACCAAAAAGGTATTGTTGTCTACAAAAAGTTTATAAACACCTCAAATTGAAAGGCTAACTTTAGGGGCTCGAGACAGCTTAATGGTTAAGAGTACTGGATGCTCTTGTAGAGGACCTGAGTTCAGTTCCCAACACCCACACTGGATTACTCAAAACCAACTGTAATCGAATTCAGGAGATTTGATGCCGCCTTCTGTATTCCTTAGGAACCTGCATTCACATGTGCATACATCCACACAGATGTATGCATAAAGCACATAATTACAAATTTTAAAACAGAGAAAAAGACAAAGAGTGCTAATGGAAAAAAAAAAAGAACATTTTCTGAAGATTTATTGTCAAAAATACTCTCTCTACCTAAACTTAGATCAAAGGTAGAATATTTATTTAGCTACTATGTGTAAGGCTATGAGTTTGATTCCCAGCACCAATCATGATGTAAGTAAAAGCTACAGGTGCAACTTTACCCACTATGCAGTATCCAAAGATACTCTATTACACCACAGAAATCAGTTTTGATAAACACAAATTGTCCAATTCTTTAATTTGCAACAGGTACTCCTTATCATGTTTCCTAATGGTCAAGCCTCTAATCCCAAGTCTAACTCTTACCCTGGCTTCCAGAAGTGTGACATCCATTCCAAAACTTTGTAGCTGTCGAGCTGCTGCTAAGCCGGAAACACCTGAACCTATAATAATCACTTTTCCTGTCTTTTTAGCTATAGAGGAGGGGAAAAAAAGAACAAAAAAATTAAGAGTATTTTGTTGTAGTTTGGAGTTCGTATTTTCTCCCTCATGAAAACATCTGGTTTCTTAACATAATGTCTTAAACAATTCAGTTACTTTCAAACTGCAAAAACTGTGAAAACAACAAATGTCTGAAACTTGTAAAAATTAATTCAACACTATAAGCTGATAACCAAATATACAAGCTTGAATTGTATTAATCGGGAATGTGAAATTCTGTGGTCTAACCTCTGGAAGGTCCGCTCACCCACTCACGACTGTACTAGTGAGCCATTCTCTTTAAGGGTTTACTTCTGTTTAACTTAGTATTCCTTTCTGAAAAATTCTTCTATTCTTTTCAGAATATCTTTGTCTCTTAGATACCTGGCAGACATTACTCAAACAGCATGAAAAGGGCAAATACTTAGGAAGAGAAAAGACTCACAGGAGGAAAGCCTCAAAACCCCTGCTTGCTTACCGGACCTCTCACATTTCTAACAGCTTTTTAATTCCAAATTTTAAAAATTGGAAATTAATCTTTTCCTAAGACCTTTTCAAATAGGAAATCCAAGGAAACGTAGATTTGCCTTATTTTAAATTTAACTTATGAGATTGGGAATATTTTCACTAGTGGGACCTTATAAATAAAATAAAATGTCACAGTATCATCAATATTAAACACAGGCCTAAAAGTATTACTAAAAACCACTTAGTTCATTTGGTGGATGAACCCTTACTTGGTAAGGGTTTTATCCTCTTATAGATGCCAAAATTGATGAGCCCATGGCGCTCCAAGTAGCTATGAACGCGGTGGACCAGCACAGTGTCACCTGCGAAACAAATGAAAAGCATGTTTATATTTCACACAGTTTAAACAGGAATGTCTTCTAATGCTTTTTTCTCCAACGTGAAGTCACACTACACACAACTCATGTGGCCCTTGATCATGTGATGGATGCCTTTAGCAAACTAAGTCACAGAACTATTAAGCTATATATAACATAGTACAAAATTTTCAACACAGAAATTAAATTTGGGAGGGAGGGGCATGAATTACTGTTTGGAGACAGAATCTCAAGCTGAGGCTGGTCTCAAATTTGCTACATAGCTGAGGCTTTCCCTGAACTACTAATCCTCCTGCTTTCACCTCCTGAATGCTTAGGTCATAGGCATGTGCTCACATACCTGGCTAAACTGATATTTTTAAAATGATATTACATTATAGATAAAATAGAGAACAAACCTTCGCAAGGCATGAACAATGTTCATATATTTTAGCAAAAACTTCCTAAGACTTTGTTGGTGGTAAACAGAAAGATAATCAGGTAACTAGTCAATCAAATACAAAAGTACTCCACATATCCAAGTGAGATAATAGATCTGGAAAAGCATTTAGAAATCTGCATCAATACAATCTACAAATCAGGAAAACAAACAAAAATGGAACTTTGTAAAGGTCATTTATGCACATCACAAGACGAAATAAAGCTGTGAGGCCCCTACAGGGCTTCTCCAGCAAGCACAGTACTTACTGTTGTAAGGGGCTTCCAACTGTTGGAGAGTAGCCTCAAATGTCAGTTGAATCTTTGGGTTGTCCAGCCACAACTGCAACTATATTTAAATGACATAAATTGTATTACATGCCCTCAGACACGTCACCTAATCGGTTGTAAAATCACCTTTTAAGACTTTAACTATGAGTTTCTTATTTTCATGTAAAGAGCGAGGGTTACAATGCTGACAAGGAAACTACTGTTTGATACAAAGCTGCACCAAATTAGTGAATTTCAATAGAAGCTGGAGACTATTTGGTCTAAAGAAGAAAGATGCCTAATAACCAGTAGGAAGCAGCTAGGATTTAAGCTTGGGGTTTATGTAATTCCAGATACCGAGCAGATAAAAATCATTATAATCATTCAGGGGCCAAAAAGTATTGGTGATGATTCCTCCGTTCAGGGTTGTACAGCTAAATGAGTTGGTGAATGGGGCCCAATGAAAAACAAACACAGGCCACACCATGAGTCTAATTCTAAGACCACCAAGAGGAGGTACAAGATAGGAAGCTCGGAGGAGGTAAGGTCTGCAGTATGATAATGCAGTGACTGTACAGAAGACTCCTAGAGGAAAAGGACGAAGAGGACTTCACATAATGGCCAGTTGGAAAGCATCTGACTACATGGCAGAGATACAGGAGAAAATAAACACACCCTGAGGTCAAGAGAGTAGTATGTTTAAGAAGCAAATAGGAACACTGAATTATTTCAAAGCCTGCAGATTGAAGAATGAAATGATTATAGTATAGTCAATGGTTCTCAGTGAGCTTTAACAGGAATTCTCAAAGTGAACAGGCATACACATACATATACAAATATTTACAAAATACACAGCAGGATGAATACCATCATATTTAAATCCTGCTTTAAAAAAAAAAAAAGAAAAAGATACACCTGTTCTGTAAATTAAGTCCTAACCAAGGAATTTTAACTTGGTTAGATAAAAATAAACCAATTACAAAGGGATATGGCTAGCGCTACATAGACACTCCACTTCTTGAAGGGCTACAATCAAAGAAGAATGCAACCACTCCATATCCATGTCTCAAGCTCTTCGACCTCAGCTCCTTCCTCTTTCCATCCTGAGCTAGGATAAATAAATAAAGCTCAGGTCCGAGCTCTACTTCAGTCGTCAAGTCAGTAGACAGATGTAGCCAAAAGTCAAGGAATAGATACCATCACTGCAGCAGAAAGCAACTGCTAGCCAGAAACTACAGCACTAACTTGGGTCAATCTTTCTCCAGCACTTCTCCCCACCCAACCCCACCCCAAAAGAGTTGAGACAAATTATGTTTCAATGTTAATGAGGCATGAGAAGGATCCTAAAAAAATGCATGCATACAAAATCCCAACGTGTAGAAATGAAACTACTCATGTCAGACGGCTCACAACTGCCTAGAGCTCCAGCTTCCACGGACATGCAAATATGCACACAAGCACACATACACAAAATCAAAAACAATAAAAATAAATCTTAAATACCCAAAGGAAAAACAATTTACCTCTGGCAATGGTTAAATACAGGATAAAAAAAAATACAAAACTTTTTTGTCATTTTTTTTGTTTTTTTGTATTTCCTATAAAAGTCATAGGTAATTTTCAAAATCCAAATGAAAGAAAAGGAGGCATAGATACTTACTGTGCGGTTCCTGATGAAGAGAAAAACCTTCTGTGTCTGCTGGGGCCCACTAATGATGTCTGGGAAACAAGCTGCTTCCTGAGAGGTCATCCGGTCATGGGGAAGTCTGCTTTGAAAAGCTGCACCCTCCACACCTGGCAAAGGAAGCAGAGGAGCACTAGAACAGTGCAAGTGGGCACAGAGCAGTGATGATGAAATCTCTAACTCCTCTTCTGCCCGAAGAGGATCTGTAAAGCTTTGCCTAATTCATAGACTGATACTACCTTAAAAGTGTTTTGTTTTTTAAATTTTGCCTCATCGAGGCCAGCCTGGTCCACAAGAGCTAGTTCCAGGATGGCCTCTAAAGCTACAGAGAAACTCTGTCTCAAAAAAAAAAAAAAAAAAACCAAATAAATAAATTTTGCCTCAAAGGTTAAAATTTCAGGCACTATTTCAAGCTTAACATCTCAAAGTTTAAAATGAATTACTTTATAACAAGTCATTTAGAATATTTTCATTCATTGAGCAGGTAATACTAAATTATATTCTAATTAAAATGAGCATCATAGATAACATACAATAAAATTTAAAGAAAAAAACAAGTTAAAGGAAAGTACACTAACAGAGGCAAGGAGTGAAGAATGTAGTCACAAGCCTTCATTTGAGATTGCAGCATGAAATGGAAAGTCAAAGGCTGAAAACTCAAAAATAGAAAAATACACAATCTCATCAAGAGCAGGATGTATTAGTCCCTATTATGGAGAGTTGGCAAGAGAGTAGAAAATTAAGCAAACTATAATGGTTAAGTCAGAAGGCCAAGAATTTACTTTTTCTGTCAGCAACATTAGAACTACTTCACTCTATACAAGTGAAGTGCTGCTTACACCCGACGGAGTGTGCTCATTCATTACACACAAAGTGAGTTATTCTAAAATTATCTTAATTTACTTCTAAATATTTTATAAGCTAGCGGGAAAACTCATCTTTGTAAGGGATTCCTGGAAAGCCAGGCACACCCTGGGGTTACAATTCCAACACCTTAAAAACACTAAACTGGCATTTCAACAGCCAGATAGGCCTGGGTGCAGCTCAAGAGTAGTACACATGCCTAGCTAGCCCTAGGTTCAATCCCTAGCCAGCTTCTACTCCAAAAACAGGAAAGGGACAAGAAACGGTTTCTGAATTCAGTATCGTTAAGTACTATAGTAGGAAGCAAAGCAAGACAAAAATATCTATATTTAATATTTTAAGGTCTTAAAACAAGAAGTTAGAAGTAAAGACTAGAATTAAAAACACAGCAGGTACAAATTTAACTTGAAGACTGTACTACTCCAAAGGATCTGTTTCCATAATGACATTCAAATGACAATCACTACTTAAACTAACAGTTAACAAACAGGCCAAGTAAAACTGCCCAGTGCTGACAGAGGCTACACATTAAAAACAGTTGTTCTCAGAAAGAAGCACTATCTACCACTAGATGGTAAGAACAAAAAATCATGTGTTGCACATTACTAAGTAAAACCAACAATCCTATTTAACTAACTCCAACCCAAAATCAAAGACTGTCAGAACAAATGTTCCTTATGGGATAAAATAAGAACTACACTGCTTCCGGTGGCATGTGATATTACAAGAGAAAGAGGTGATGGTAAAGGTGAAGTGTTAGCAGGGCAAAATTTTCTAAAAATTATACAGCTTTGATGTCCCCAAAACCAAAACAACTGAACAACAACAACAAACAAACAAAAATCAAACCCCAAATATCTTAAATTCTTATAATGAACAGTTAGTTATCTACTCATTACTGTTTACTCCTTGAACCAAATACTGTCTAGTCCATGTGTATACTATTATGAAAATGAACAATTTCTCTCAAATCTTCACTAATTTCCATTTCTCAGCTGACCACAGTGATGTGTGTCATAGACATGAGGATCATTAGATTTAAGGCCAACCTGGGCTATGGCAAAACCCCACCACATACCCAAACAAAACATCAAGACAACCTTTTCTAGCCTGCTAAAAATAATTTTCTTTCTTAGCTATACTATTATATCCTGTATGCTTAAAAAGTGGCCAATTACTTAACATTTCTACAATGGATAATTTTTTAATGATGGCAGGAAAAACTATGTGGAAAATAATTCCCCAAAATTTCATGACATTTGGTTCCAAGACGCAAGTGTTCTTAGAGAAAACAAAACAAATTCTCATACACGTGGCTACCTTTGGGCATCTGAGGTGTAGGTAACAATTAAGTTATTTACTTGACATGGAAATTTCCAAGTAGTTCTCTAAATCAGAAATCAAAATTACTATACAAATGCAATTAAAGAAACTAAAAAGGTGGTATTAACACATCAGAAACAGTATTACTTTACAGTTTTATCTTCCTGAACTGACACTGCAATACCAACTTCTCAAGTTAACACAGCCCCTAGGAACACTCAGTGAGCGCTGAGGTGACTGCCCAAGAGCACAGGCCCACCATGGGCACGTGCAGGCTTGGCACACTCCTCAGTACTGCCAACAAGACAAATCAAAACTCTCACAACTCACACAGATCTATCTCCTTTACAGGAAACCTGCTGACTTGCATAATGTCCCCTGTTTGTTTAAGTAACCATAGAATTCAGAAGTTATTTGCACTTGGCTCTGGAATAGTTTCCACTTATATGTTTGGGTGAGCTTAACACACTTTATTATTCTAGAAATGTCACAAAGATGCTGTTTAAATTTTTAAAGAGCCCCAGTCTGCCTAGTTTCAGTCCTGTTTCCCACCCCTCACAGTTAAGCTCTAGAATGGCTTTCCTTCCAGACTGCAATCATCTGATGCTGTCCCAGAAAACGTACAAAACGTTCTTTTCTTAAAGAAACAACCTAGATTTCGCAGGGTGAGTCAACTAGAAAAGAAGAAAGGAGGGAGGTAGAACTCTGAGTATTTTATGCCACAAAATTATTTTGTCCTGATTTTATTTATTTATTTGTTATGTATACAATATTCTTTCTGCATGTATGCCTGAAGGCCAGAAGAGGGCGCCAGACCTCTTTACAGATGGTTGTGAGCCACCATGTGGTTGCTGGGAATTGAACTCAGGACCTTTGGAAGAACAGGCAATGCTCTTAACCCGCTGAGCCATCTCTCCAGCCCCTTGTCCTGATTTTTATGAGATGCAAATGGCATTCTGACTAGTTACAGAGAAGTTAGAGAAAGAAGGCCTCCACATATCATTTGCCTCCGATAGTTCTTTTGTTTTGTTTTTCGAGACAGGGTTTCTCTGTGGCTTTGGAGCCTGTCCTGGAACTTGCTCTGTAGACCAGGCTGGTCTCGAACTCACAGAGATCTGCCTGCCTCTGCCTCCCGAGTGTTGGGATTAAAGGCGTGCGCCACCATCGCCCGCCCGGCTGATAGTTCTTTAAATAAAAGAGAATCTAGGCAGAAAGTGAGAACAAAAGCCTGATGGGATCTACATAAAGTCTTTTCTTAAAATCAGCAGAGGTGCATCAAGTTC
Organism: Chionomys nivalis; assembly: GCF_950005125.1. Taxonomy (NCBI): domain Eukaryota; kingdom Metazoa; phylum Chordata; class Mammalia; order Rodentia; family Cricetidae; genus Chionomys; species Chionomys nivalis. Next base: position 16,094,493 of record NC_080096.1, on the reverse strand, counting down.
TACTACAATGATTTTAAAATAAAGAGTAAAGATAGGAAGAAAAAAGCAAAGTCATGAGTTCTCGTACTTACACTTTCTATCTTTAGGGTAAGTATATTGCCATCAGTATACAAAGCAATCTATACTCTAAGAAGTCCCTGGGTTCTTTTCATAGCTGCTGGTTTACTGCTGGCCAGCTCATTAAGCTTTTTTGGGTTTCCTTCGGGCTCTAACTCATAAACAGGGATATACAATACTACTGTTTGAAGGCAGGAAGCCAGACAAGATGGCCTCAAGCTCCCTTCCAGCTCTAAGATTTAGAAGACACACAGCAACATGGATTTTAAGAAACCAAGACACAATCCTGACAATAAAAAAACCCTCAAGGGTGCCTGGCTTCATTTGGAGAAGAATGCTGACGACTTAGGCATGTTTTAAATTCTGATTATGTCATGCTTCTGAACATGGCAAGATCTAACCTAAGAAAGGGTTTGAGGGTCCACAACATTCACCTCCCTCCTGACCACAGCCAGAACCTGCTCTACAGTTTCACATGACAGTTTGTTGTTTACCAGCAATACATTATAATCTGTTTATTTAAGCAAAAAGGAACATTTTTATAAAACAAAAAAACAAGAAAACTTGGTTTCCTTGAGATTAAGACTCTAGAGGCTGTCCCCGATCGTGTTTCAAAGAAGATCTCCTGCATGGTTCAGTAAGGGTATTCTCTTTGATTATAAACCTCTGGTCCTTGGGTCAGTATGGAAAGATTTCCACTTCCAACAATTCAAATCTCCTTGACCACTAACTACCAACTGCTCTATCTCCAAGGAACTACTCCTGATCCAAAATAAAACACAAATATGTCCTGAGCCTGCTAGACACAAACTGCAACACACAAACAATCTATATTTAATGAGAGACGACAGCCTTCAACAGTAAGTAGTAAGTATTCCAATTTTAGCCAAGAGTCTAAATAAACCAGCATTGAGCCCTGGCACACACACACATTCTTCAAAGACAAAAAGGATGAAACACAAACATGTTATTTCCAATTCTTGGAATAAGCTTAATTGTTCCAAATAATGGCCCTATAAATCCTTTACTTTTTCCTTTCCTAGAAGTAAAAATCCATAGTTTGGTCTGAGAAGAGAAAGTCCTTTGAATATGCTTTTTTAAAGGGTGATTTTTTTTTTACCCTAGAACAAAATAATTCAACTGTAAAGAGATTACATACTATTAATTGGAAAAAGAACCCAACGCCAACAATTACACCTATAAGATGCCACCTAGAGTCTAGTCCTAGAATATCTCAGCTCTAAGACTTGAGTCCATGGCTTCTTGTCTGTGTCTAGTACTATGTCTCTCTTTTAAAGGTCCCATGATTCCCGAGAAAAGTACCCGCCATCTCCTCAAAAACATGAAGAAGAATGGAGGGCTGAGATCGGCCTGAGGACTTCAACAGTTTGCCTGCCTATGTTCTGGCTACGCTCTCTACTTATACTACTCTGTCCTGTGGGTTACATTACTGCTGTGCTTCTGGCTACAATGAGAATACCATAGCCAAAAACACTTGCAAGCATCAATTACTCCCTGACTTGGCAGCTCTTGCTAAAGTGGCAAGCATCTAATGCCACCCTCACCTGATGCTTGGCCGTCTCCATACCCTCCAGAACTGTCGTCTTGAAGTCCTCCTGCTTGCCCTGTGGAAGGAAAGAGGAGAACTCAGGGACCTTACTCCATAAATTAAGATATTATCTGGACATAAAGGCCTAATAGTTGGCGACTCAAGAATTTACCACCAACTAGTAAACCCATATCAGAGCACTCCTTCTGGAATCAAGGCCCAGGGTATTACATCATCTTTCAAATTCTGGTCAGGAATTTTCAACTTCACATGCTGATCCTTGTTGAAAGGCAGTTGAGCAAAGTACATGGTATTTCTAATTCCTAAATTCTTGCTGCCAGTCTTGTTAAGTAAGTCTGGATGGGATGGGAGATGGATTCCAATGTCTTTTAAGTAACTGCTGCTAGACTGACAAGGACTACAGGACCTGAAACTGCAACAATTCAGCATCAAAGTCTCTTAGTTTTCTATCTAAAACTACAACAAGCAAATGACTGACAATCTTAGTAAAAATACTGTCCTCATCAAAGCAGGGGATGTAACTCAAAGTTCAGCACCAACAGTAGTTTTGTTAACCATAAACAGAAGATAGGATGGACTGAATATGCCAGTGCTTCCTCAGTAAAGACACAAGAGGCCAAACTGCAGACAGACATGCTTGTGGGAGGATGGTAGGGGAAATTCTACCTTAAGTTATATACTAGGCCTGGCTTAAAAAAACAAAATACAACAAAAATCTCCTCGATGGTACTGTGGAGAACTTCAAGAATCAAAGCTTTAAATTCAATCAGAAAATATCATCAACAACTGTCTTGTACAGTCTATCACCAAGACAGACACCATGATCGTGCGCTTCCAGGCTCCTGGTACACTGCAAGGAGATCACAGTGTGGTCTTTCAAAGTACACAATCTCACAGTAATCCGAACTGAGGCAAGCTTCAATGGACAGTTTATTTTAAACTATCCCCACATGACAGCACTGAGTTGTAAAAAAGTTATAGCCCTCAAAAATATTTCAGGTCTATGAAACACAAGCAGTGACTTTTAACAACAGAATGTGATGGTTGATGGCAGACAAGTTTTAAAGATTATTTTCCTATGCTCGTCTAAAGGAACCACTAGGTTCTAGAAGGTTCTTCTTAGACAAATATAATGTGTACGATTAGTTATGTTGAGCCCCTAGGAAACAGCACATAAGCATGATGAGAAGACCGAAATGCTAAACCTAATTTGCAAACTAATCTTGGGAACACAGGCCCTACAATTTAAATCAGAAATGTTCACTCTTGGTATGATTTTTATTCCTTAAAGTTTGTGGGTTAAAAAAAAAATATCGTCATTGTTGGTTTGTTTCCCCCACAGAACTATGTAGATCAGAATATTAAATCATATTTAGAAAAAGTAAGAGAAAAAAGCTCATAACAGTAAACAAACACAGTTTCAGAATAACATTTTAAGCTGGGCAGTGGTGGGCACACCTTTAATCCCAGCCCTCAGGAGACAGGCAGGTGGATTCCCCTGGTTTGAGGCTAATCTTTTCTTCACAGTGAGTTCCAGGACAATCAGGGCTATACAGAGAAACTCTGATTCAAAATACCAGAAGAAAGAAGAGTAGAACATTAGCTGTTCTCTCTCAAATGATGTTCCCAACTTAGCAAAAATGAAGTTTCTTCTTGTAGAGACATTTCATACTTAAAAAAAAAAAAAAAAATCAAACAGAAAAGCAAAAGCACTTTCAACTGGCCATTGAGCCTCAATTAGTCTACCCTTCCTATTCTTATCATTTCTTTTTCTCTAGCTATAAGCCATACAATAAGCAAATCTGTTTAAGCTATAAGTAGCTCATCATTTGCTTCGCTACTATTAATGGTACTCAACAGAAAAGATACATTTTTTTTTTACTCCTGATTATTGTACTACAAAGAATAATATAGCAAAAAAGGAAGGGCAGTCTTTCTTGCTTCTGCTTTTAAAACTTCATTTTAAAAATTCTTATAAAGACACTGATTGAGCTAGGTATAGTAAGTGGTGCATGCCTATAACCCTCAATTACATGGAAAGCTGAAGTTGGAAGATGCCAAGATCAAGTTCAGCCTTGGCTACATAGAAAATTCTGTTCTTAAAAAAAGATACTGTTATTGATAAGAATATATAGGAGAAATTTGGAAGCTATCAAAATCTTGAAAGTATTTTTAAAAGCTCTTTCATACTAAGGTTTACTTAGGCAAAAAAAATTAAGAGAATGAATGCAAGCAAAAGATAAAAACAGATGGAAAATGTTGGGCAGTCTTTAATCTCAGCAACTCAGGAGGCAGAGGCAGGTGGATCTCTGAGTTAGAGACCAGTGATTTCCAGGCCAAGCAAGGAAAAACCTGTCTTGAAACAAAACAAAAAACAAATAGAACTGATGAAAGACAAAGCTAAAACATGTTTAATAAGTTTTAGAAAGATTTACTTCTTGGCTGAAAGTTTAATTTGTTTAGAAGTGAAAAGATGTAGTTAGTTTCTAAACATAATGTATTTGTGGTATGTTACACACTTCTCAAAGGAGTTGAGAATCTTCCTTTCCCCCACCCCAAAGACAAGATCTCATGTATCCATTTGCTGAATTTCTAACCCTTCTAAGTGCTTGAATTATACTTGCATCACTACTAAATGAAGAGCTACAATTATCAACTGAGCTACATGCCTAATCCCACAAGTGTTTTGTTTGCTTGCTTGTTTTATAGTGCTGGGACCTGAACCTATGGCCTCACCCATGCTAGGCAAGCATTGAATCACGGTGTTTTTTGTTTTGTTTTTCGAGACAGGGTTTCTCTGTGGCTTTGGAGCCTGTCCTGGAGTTAGCTCTTGTAGACCAGGCTGGCCTCGAACTCACAGAGATCCGCCTGCCTCTGCCTCCCAAGTGCTGGGATTAAAGGCATGTGCCACCACCACCCGGCTGCATCACTGTTATATCCCCAGCCCAGACACCTTTTTATTTATTTTTTTTAAAGATTTATTTATTAAGCATACAATGTACTGCTGGCAAGGAAGGCACCAGGTCTCATTACAGATGGTTGTGAGCCACCATGTGGTTGCTGGGAATTGAACTCGGGACCTCTGAAAGAGTAGCCAGTGCTCTTACCCTCTGAGCCATCTCTCCAGCTCCCACCTTTTTATTTTTTAAGACAGGCTCTCATATATTCCAGGATGGCCTTGAACTTAGTACACATTTGAGAATGGCCTTGAACTGCTCCTGCTTTCATCTAGAAAGCACTCTGCCAATTCAGCTACGCCCCAGCCCTGCCAGGTATCTTTATTAGTATTCTGGATGAACTTCCTTTTGAGTCAGGGTCTATACAACTTTACAAGTTTAAAAGTTGGGACTACAATCATAGGCACACCCAGCTCATCATTTTCTTCATAATAGCACAGATACAAACTCTAAGAGCTAACTTTCCATTCAGGTAACAAATCATACATAAAATGTCTTATTCATCTGATCTGGGATTCTCCAGCTCAGGACTCTCCTGACATGTGAAAGCAAGCAAGCACTTAACTTTAATAAGTACAAATTCAAGATAAACAATGAAAGTATTCAAAAGCAACATTTTTGATGGCACTGCCTTCAGTTTTCATCTCAATCACTATATGAGCACACAAGTGCACAAGCATGCAAAAAAGAATTCCCCAAACACTTAGACTCATGACTTAGGTCATGTGTGCACAGCTTCTCAAAATCGAGAATAAGTCTTTTTTTTTTAAAGAAAAAAAAAAACTATCTTTATTCTAAATGTATTGGTGTTTTGCCTGCACGCATGTCTGTATGATGATGGCAGACCTGGAACAGTTGTGAGCTGCCAGGTGGGTGCTGGGAATTGAACTCAGGTCCTCTGGAAGAACAGCCAGTTTTCTTAACCACTGAGCCATTTCTCCAGCCCCTCAAGAATTAAGACTTTCTTTAGCTTATCTTCTGTAGCAGCTGTGCCCCAGTTCCACCACTGACTAGATGCTTCCTCATCTTGATTCAAATACCCAAGGGACCAGTTTTCCAGCATCTTAAACAGAAGTCAGTTGACCTTCAAATATTCAAATACAGGGAGGTGAAAATCCTCAGTATGCTGATCCCCAAAATTTCCTATTCTGACTAGTTTCTTGGAATTACATTCTAAATATCTTTATAAACTTCTAAATTTCTTGGAAGAAATTACTTTTTTGGAAGATTAACAACTATCAATGTAGTCATTTATGTTGACTGTGACAATCAGCTTGGAAATAAGAAACAAGCGTTTTAAAAGTTAAAAAACAAAAAAGTAAAACTCTTCATTGGATATCCAAACCTTCACTCAGAGAGATCCACCTGCCTCTGCTCCTGAGTGCTGAGATTAAAGACTGCCCAACTGTTCCCATCAGTTCTTACACTGTATACTACCTTTTGCATTCATCCACTTAATTTTTAAATCAGTGGAATTTCATGCTTAATAATTTCGTAATTTGATGTTTAATGGATACTTATCCCAAAACATCTGAGCACCAATACAAAAACAGGGTAGAATTCCTGCTTTAAAAGAGTTTAATCTGTCTGGAGAAAAATAAAAAATATCCACAAAGCAACTTTAAAAAAAATGAACTAAGCGAACAGACTTGAGGATCAGGAATTCTGTATGGGTCCCAAGGCATTTGGATAGATGGAGAGGAAAAAGCATTCAGACTAGTGAAAATCAGATGAGGTATGTGCAGAGGCCAGCATAGCACACACTTAACTAAGGAGATGGTCTAGAATAGCAGTGGGGATCAAGCAGAGACGGCCAACTTCTAGATATGTCCAGTTTATAGGCGACAGATCACATTCGGCAGAGAAGAGCTATGAATGAGGCCCCAGAAAGCTGGTAAACTTATTTAAAACATTATTAAGAGCTTCCCACAATTATTTTTGTGACTCAACTATATGGTTCTCCAGTGAAAACTTTGTAGACAGTAGTATCAAATCATAATGCCAAATCTTGGGACACATTGAAAACTAAACTTGACCTTAGCACTAATGGAAGAAAGATGATCTTTAGCAAAAACAAAAAACCCACAGAAAAACAAACTGTATTTTAATTAAACTGATACGATCACTTTGTAACAGATGTCTGAAGGAAGAATGACCTAGAGAAAGGAAATGCAATTAAATGTAAACAAAATAATTTTTATGTGAAGTGAAATAACTTGTAACAAAATAAGTAAGCGAACAAGACTTAAATCAAAAAGGCTATGCATATGAGGGTATAGAAAGGAAAAAAGGCTTTAAAGAGCACTCTTTTAATTCAGGAGAATGGTAATGCAATAGATAAAATGTAATGAGATAAAGCTGAAATTGAAGTATTCTAAAGATGGCTGAAAATTAAAGAATAAAACAGAAGGAACAATGAATCTAAAGATTTTTAAACTACCTGGAAGTAAAAAGAGGCTCAGAAAGTCTGAACTTATAGAAGAGTCAGCAAAGCCATACTTCAAAAATGAACCAGTAACAATAACCAAACAAAAGGTTAAAAATGAAGAAAGTGGGCCAGAAAGACAGCTGAGTGAGTAAAGGTACTTGCTGCTACATGTGATGACCTGAGTTCTATCTAAGAGACCCACATAGTGGGTGAAGAGAACTGACTCCTGTATACTCACCCTGTTCTGTACCACACAGGCATATGCACATAAATAAAAATGTACAAACTGAGAGTAACCATCACTGCTTTGTTCTACCTTTCTGCTACCTCTATTTTAAGAAGTGGCTTTAAAAACACCATTCAAAAGTTGGGCATGGTAATGGCATGCCTTTAATTCCAGCAGAGGTAGGCTGAATTCCAAGTCTACATAGTGAGTCCCAGGTCAGCCAAGGTTACATAGAAGGGCCCTGTCTTAAACACACACACACACACACACAAAACACAAGAAACCCAAACAAACAACAAAACAAAAACCCAGTAACAATAAAAACAAAAACAAGCACAAACAAAAAACCATTCAAGAGGCCGGAGATAAGGGTTCCCACAATAAGTGACTCATAACTGCCTGTAACTCCACTTACAAGGGATCTGATACCCCCCCTTCTGGTCTTCAGGCAATCAAACATACATGTATATATAGAGACACACATACTCATACATACAAAAAAATAATAAAAAACAATCTAAGCATCATTAAATAAACTCAATACAGTTCTTTCCTACTACCTGTTTGTCCCAATTTTGTACAGAATAAATAATCTATGCTTGCTAGAATAAATCCAAAACAAGTAAACTGGTTCACAGAGGTAGCCAAAAATACCAGAATCTTCAAGCACACTAGAAGTCTTTTAACACAGTTAATTATGGTCAGTATTTGAGCAACAATAAATAAAATGCATGGGTTTCAATTGGAATAGTAATCCCAGAGTTAAATCATCATTGAAAAAATTAACTAAAACAAGCAACCTTCATAATGTCCAGAACTAAGAAAGGGCTCTGCTGAAACAGGAGCTACCTGAACTTTATGATGCCAGAAAGAACAGCAGTCAGAACCATGGAGACAAGTAAGAAGTCGATACACAGTGCTGCTAAGGAAAGCAAACCTCTCAGAAATCAACAGACTATTTCCACACACTATTTACCCACATTCCAGAGTGGGGATTTTCCTGTCCCCTATTTTTGTGCAAAGTCTTGATTCATAGTGTAGGTTTCAAAATGTTCCAAAGAAGACATTTAATTCAGATTCTGTTATATTGCTACCTACAAGCTTCAGGTGTCTATGCAGTAAAAAACAAAGCCCATTTTTCTTATTGACCTGTTTTTAAAGTGGACAGTACTGAACTTTATTCTGGCCACAATGAAAAGTACCGCTGTAACATTTCATACTAGATGTTTACTATTCTACTCCATAGTTGCACATACTTGACAATGTGGTATTGCAATCACTTCCCAGTTTCTAAAAAGATATGTAGGCTCTTAGCTGACCTCATTTTTCTTCTGACTAAAATATCAGTTTGTCCTATTCCTAGTTCAACCTTGTATTTAATACAACATGTTCATACATAATGGTAGTATTTACATTTTTCCAATGGAATCTTCACTGAAAGCCTCATTTGGCAAATGAGAAAAATCTTCATAGACAAATTACCCCATTGCTGTACTACAATGTGATCAGATCAAATAAATAAAGAGAATAAGTAAATAAGTAAAGAGAATTCAAATCATAACAATAAAGTTTCTCAGCTAAAACTATTAGCTAAAATCATTATTTTGAAAAATTGAAACAAAATAGACAAATTAAATCATTCATTAAGAAAGCAGGGCAATCTAAGGACAAACACAGGATTCAATGGTTCTTCTTAACAGTCAAAAGCAATTAGCAGTTCAGAATCAAGAATCTAAAACTACTTCACAAAAACCTAACAGTGCTTCTTCATGTTTAATGTAAAATTTCCAAAATCCAATCTGGAGCAGAAACATTAACTTGCAGACAATTTCTGAAAAATCTGTGGAACAGCCAGGCAGTGACGGCGCATGCCTTTAATCCCAGCACTGAGGAGGCAGAGGCAGGCAAATCTGAGTTTGAGGCCAGCCTGGTCTACAGAAAAAGTTTCAGGACAGCTAGGGCTACAAAGAAAAATCCTGCCATGATTTAAAAAAATGAAATAAAAAAAAAAAAATCTATGAAACAACATGGTGACTATATTCTTTTTTTTTTTTTTTGGTTTTTCGAGATAGGGTTTCTCTGTGGCTTTGGAGCCTGTCCTGGAACTAGCTCTTGTAGACCAGGCTGTCTCGAACTCACAGAGATCCACCTACCTCTGCCTCCCAAGTGCTGGGATTAAAGGCGTGCGCCACCACCGCCCGGCAAGATGAATATTCTTGAAAAATGCAAGAGTAGATATTAGGTATTCTCTTCATAAAAATGATCTCATTCATCAAGGTAATACACAGGCTACCTTGATAGATTGACTCTACAAATATACATTACTTTAAAAGCAGACTATATACATAATCTGATACAAATAATTTCATACAGTTTTACCTACCACTTTAGAAAATAAAATGATCTTCTAGATTCTCCCTACACTTTTCCTTTAATATTTATATTGTGCCGCTTCACTCTACAGCGAAGTCAGCTGCTAGTATCTGTAGCCCTTTGGACTGAATACTGTGGTGGAGGATCTAGTCTTATTTTTGAATCCTTAGACTCCAGAATTACACGAGAAACAAAGGATTACAATTGTACAATTAGTTGGTGTGTGTTAGATCAAGTGAATAAGGAACTACTGCGAGAATGTCCCTATTACTTTTTTGTTTTGTTTTTCTAGACAGGGTTTCTCTGTATAGCCCTGGCTTTCTTGGAACTGGCTCTGTGAACCAGGCTGCCCTCAGACTCAGAGATTCACTGCAGGTCTTGCCAGAGCAGAAGGAGCCTTTATCTCCAGCTTCTTGAATGTTTTTTTGTTGTGTTTTGTTTTGTTTTGCTGGCCTGGAATTCAAAGAGATCTGACCTGCACCTTACTCTGGGTGCTGGGATTAAAAGGCGTGGATCACCCTCCAGTTCTGATGGAGGAAATGATGATCTGTCTATGTGTTACTCTCACTGGTTAATAAAGAAACTGCCTTGGCATTTTGATAGGGCAGGATTTAGATAGGTGGAGTAGACAGAATAGAATGCTGGGAAGAAGGGAAGTGAGGTCAGATGCGATGGAGCCAGCAGCCAGGTCAGACATGCTAAATCTTTCCCGGTAAGCCACCACTTCATGGTGCTACACAGATTATTAGAAATGGGTTAAGCAAGATGTGAGAATTAGCCAATAAGAGGCTGAAACTAATGGGCCAGGCAGTGTTTAAAAGAAGGCAATTTGCGTGTTGTTATTTTGGGTGTAAAGCTAGCCATGCGGGAGCCGGGCAGGATGAAAAACAGGCCTGCCCGCAGCCCACTACACAGTTCTGTTTTACTTTTTAAAAATTTTGCCTCTGACTTATATACCAATCCTATACTCTACACTTTTCTTTCAAGTCTCTCTAGAGTTTTGTTTTAGTTTTTTTCTTTTTCTTTAAAAAAATATTTATTTATTTATTTATTATGTATACAATATTCTGTCTGTGTGTATGTCTGCAGGCCAGAAGAGGGCACCAGACCTCATTACAGATGGTTGTGAGCCACCATGTGGTTGCCGGGAATTGAACTCAGGAAGAGCAGGCAATGCTCTTAACCGCTGAGCCATCTCTCCAGCCCTTTCTTTCTTTTTTTAGGACTGGGTCTTTCTACATAGTTCTGGCTGTCCTAGAACTTGCTATTGTAGACCAGGTAGGTTAATACCAGGTCATCACACCAGGCTTGCACAGATAGCAAGATATTTATCCAATGAGCCATCTCATTGGCCTGTTTTCTCCTTTTCTGTTAAAGAAAACCAGCTGATTGTGATGATATATACCTACAATTCTAGCCAGAGGCAAGAGGGTCACAAGTACAACCTTAGACTCAACAAAGTAAGTCCATAACGAGCTTGGGCTACATGAGGTCCTATTACTAACCAAGTAGGAAATCAGTTGCCAGCTCTTTTCCAGGGCCAGGGAGATGGTTCACTGGGTAACGGCACTGGCTGCCAAGTCTAACAATCTAAGTTTAATACCTGAACCTACATGGTAGAAGGTAAGAACTGACTTCCACAAACTATCCTCTGAAACACACACTAACACAAAATATGCCTTTTAGTTTTTTGTTACACTGAATAATCAATCAAATGTTTATCAATTTTTGTCATATATTTTCATTATAACAGCTTTATGATCCAATGTCACTGGAATTAAATTTTTCTATTCATACCTTTTCTATATTTATTTTGGATTATTCAGTATTTTTACTAATACAGGTTGTGTATACTTTTAATTTATTTTCTGGGTGCATGTATGTATAATCCAACTGTTCTCCTTCCTTTCTTCCATTTTCTTTGGGGGGAGGGGGAGGCTCATCACTTTGCAGCCCTGACTAGCCTTAAATTCACTGAGATCCACCTGGCTTCACCTTCCAGAGTGCTGGTATTAAAGGTATCCATCAATATGCCCAGTAGTCTTCACCTAATTTTTTGTCTCACTGAACCTGAACTTGCTGATTCATCTAGACTGCTGGCAAGCCCCAAGAATCCTCCTGTCTTTGCTCCCTAGTGCTGGAATAAAGACATAAACCATTGTACCTGGGCAGTTTGGGACCTGAACTCAGGTCCTCATGTTTGCAAGGCAAGCACTTTACTAACTGATCCATCTGCCTAGCTCCTGGATATTCTTTTATGTGAATTTTATTTTAGAGGGTTTTTCTGTTTGTTTGTTTTAAGTTTTTTTTTTTTTTTTTTTTGTTCTTTGGGGAGGGGCAGCGCTGGAGAGCAAACCCAGGGCCTTATGTTATGTTAAGCAAGTGCTCTACCACTGAACTACACTTCCAAACCAAACTGAATTTTTAAGAAACTTTTAAGCCCACAGTTTAATACAAGGGCCCCCAAATTATTTAAAGCACACAAAAATTTTGTTATACCAATTATCACATAAGTTAATTTTGCTAATTTAACAGCTTTTCCACCCAAACACATACATTCCCAAAGTACAAAAGAACTGACTATACTGCAAAGAGCTCTTCATCTGGCTTAAAAAAGAATGTACGTAAGATAAAATAATTCTTCTCATATTTAACAGGTAGATTATAACTGCTAATCCACTAACCATGTCTAATAAAACTAACCTGAGAATTGAGCAGTGGTTTAAGTGGCGCCCCTGTGAAAACAGCTCACACACTCGCTCATTGACTTGAAGAAGCCTTGAAAAAGCATCTAGTGGCCTATTTTAAATGTGCTTTTGCTTATTATTTTGAAGTTAAATGTCTCAAGCTATGTACAACAAAGCTACTTATTACTCAAAACAGAATATTATGTTCCTAAAGCAGAGTACTCTACTGTAAATGTAAAGTCAGCAACTAGTAAGGCAGTAGGACGGGGACAAGTGATGCTTCTGTATACAAAAGGCTTAGCAGCAGCAGAGCAATTAACAGGGTAAAGCCTGAGCAATGTCAAGGAATGATCTGAAGTACACGAGACAAGCTGAGTCAAGCTCCAAATAAAGTATATTTCTACAAGAAGATCCTTCAACCAAGGAGCTGAACCTCTGAAGATCAACTGAATGAGTCGTCTATCACAGAAGCTCCACCACTAACCAATACATGCAACCCAAATGCACTTTGTTCCCAATCAGGCCACAAGACTTAAAAAAAACAAAAACAAAAGCAAAAACAAAGTTTAATGAGGTGCTATTTTGTTTGGGCTCTAACAAAGTTTGCCTGAAGATCAGAGGGCGAAGCTAGCCACTAGTTAACAAAAGAGGTCTAGAGGTCTGAACAGACAGGAAGCAATATGGCTGGGCAGAGAGAGGCATATAAGGCGAGAGGAGACAGGAGCTCAACCCTTTTTTGGCTGAGGAGAGGGTAAGAGTTGGCTGTGTCTTGCTCCTTTGTCTCTGACCTTTCAGCAAGCTTTATTTATTAGAACACAAACAAAATATCAATAGTTTAATCTTCACAGAAAAGATACTAGGAAATTAAACAAAACCATCATTTGTTAAACCAAATAAACATGGACATTTCGAGAAAACAAAATAGGTTTAAATATAAACAATAGTTAATATTTAAAAATCTGTATTTACCCATATGATTTTAATAGGACTACAATGTCACAGTGCACTGTCAAAAAACTGAAGAGGGGGGCAATGTTTAAATCCAAATAGAGACCTTCCTCCCAATAAATTAAATTCAACAACATGAAACAAATAAAACACCTCTATTTTCATTTTTAAAAATTAACTGAGGGCTGGATGCAGTATCACTTAGCATGAGAAAGGCACCCACTACAATCAACTCTCATCACACTTTTCTCTATTCAATGTCCATCTCTCTCAATGCTTTTAGTCCCCTCCACAGACTGACTTTTCTACAACAAATAGCTCAGTACTACCCTCATCCTCTAATTGACCTCTGGGCGAGACTGGGAAGCACTGGTGAATAACTTGTACAACTCACATCTGGATAGCTGCAGGCCCTGGGTTCGATCCCAATTCCGCAAAAAAAAAAAAAAAAAAAAAAAAAAAGAATTTAGGTACTTCCTCCAACCAGATTATCAGTCAAGTAAGGCTCTCTACAATATGGCTCCAATCTGCCTTACAGTTTCCTTATTCAATTCTCATCTAAAGGAATTTCTCCAATCAAATCATTTGATAAATCTCTGGAACACCTTGGGGCTTTTATAAATAACAAAGCCCCCCCCCTTAACACTTTAGAAAACAAAGCAAAATTTTGTTAACAAATTTAAAAGAATAAAATTAAGCAAGCAACACTTGGAACATTTTAGACAGCTTCTAGTTGTTTTCTTAACTCAAACCCTAATTTATATAGAAGCACTGAACTGTAAAGACAGTAAAGACAGTGCCTCCAAAACCCAAATCCCTTCAAGACATTTTTGCAGAACCAGTGCCTCATATTTATGTAATAAAACTCTTATAAAAACAAAAACACAAAAACCAAGACTTGGTTTACATTTTTAAAGGACAAAGAAAGTGTATCTTAAGTTGGTACCTAAAATAAATCATATCTACTGGGACCACAGAATATCACACCAAAAAAATAACCTCTGACATATCAGATCATCACTGTACAATACTTAAGAACTCTTAAGTTGAGGATCTGTAGTCTCACGAGAATAGCAGGCATTTCAATAGCAAGTGCCCAGCAAATAGAGGAAAAAGATAAGACTCAAAAAGACTGTATTAGAAGGAGTAAAAAGAAGAGAGGGAGACTCAGACTGAACAAAGAAAGCTAAATACAAGATTTGGGAAAGACATGAAGAAATTGTGATACTGAGAAGGTGCTGCTTTAGTATAGAGAAGGCTCTGCTGCCTCAAGTTGCATGTGTAAAAGTAAGGCACAGACTAGAAGCCTTCAAATAAGGAGTTGCCTGGTAACTATTTTAAGAAAGTCTTAGGAAAACCCCTGGATACTGGGATGAATTTAATTTAGAATTGAATCTTTCTCTTTTTCAAAAAATATTTTTATAATATTTTATTTCAACTGTACATTATTTCTTTTTTTTCTTTTTTTTTTTTTTTTTTGGTTTTTCGAGATAGGGTTTCTCTGTGGTTTTGGAGCCTGTCCTGGAACTAGCTCTTGTAGACCAGGCTGGTCTCGAACTCACAGAGATCCGCCTGCCTCTGCCTCCCAAGTGCTGGGATTAAAGGCGTGCGCCACCACCGCCCGGCTGTACATTATTTCTAAGAGCTTTAGTCAGAATTTAAGCTCTAAACCTAAATTTACATTAACAACTGACTTTTAATACTCTCAAGTGGAGTATCAGCATTAATAGTAGACTTTTAAAAAAAATGCTTTACAAACACACCAAAGAGGAGAAACACCCTGGATAAAAAATAAAAAGATGCTAGGTCAAAAGCTAGAAGTTGTCAGAATTGAGTTTTAATCTGGCTAACTCTGAAAGTAACACAAGAAAAAGCAGATGGGGCCTGAAATAGGCACCCTATTTTAAAGGTACGGGAGTAAAAGAACTAGTCAAGTGTGGGGCAGGCAGCTAATAGAAATTTAAAGTCATTTCAAGGAGAGGAATGCTATAATTTTTCAAAGTCAAAATGAGCTAATGAAATGTTATTCAGGGCAGAAAACACAAAGTACTAATTAAGACTCTTGTTTCACACTGGCTCTCCAAAACAAACCAGAACTGGTTAGGATAGCCTCGGAAAGAGAGGACTCAAGCCTGACAACATTTGCGAGTTTTTTTAAAGGTTATCTGAAGCTTGTACAATATAAATTCCAATAATCTTTTCATGGTATAAGAAAGTTTATGTGAGACCAGAGTCTTCTCTTCATTGTTTTTTCTTTTTTGTCTGAGTTTGTGCAGATGCACATGTGTTAGTGTGTATAAAGATGCCAGAGTTCAACGGTGCCTGTCTTCTTTAATCATGGTCTCATTTTTTGAGTCTCACTGACCCTGGAGCTGGCAGATTCAGCTAGGCTAACTGGCCAACAAACCTCAGTGATCACCGTGTCTCTATCTCCTCAGCACTCAGCTTTACAAAGGTGTTGGGGATTGAACTCAGGTTCTGGGACTTGCCCAGCAAGCACTTAACTGACTGAACATCTCCACCAGCCCCACAGTCTTGTCTTATATCATTCCTTTGGCTCAATAAATAAAAATTACAAGATCTTAGGCCCGGTCCTTTTAACTTCAGAATGTTTTTGTATGTTCATGGGGAAAAAAACTTTTTACTAACAAGTATATGTAAATAAAAACAAAGACAACAACACTGAAAAACCAAAACTTTAAGCTGTTGCTGAGAAGACTGGCTCTGTGGGTTTGACATTCTGTGTTTTCTCTAACCATTTATTTTCTCCTAATTCTAACCAACATACATTGCTATATTATCTATCGCCTTCCCTTCATTTTCTGATATACACAAAAAATTATCAGCAACACTAGGTACACATGTGCACATATATACATGTATACACAACATGAAGACACAGTAAGAGCCCCAGAATCAGAATGTAAGTCAAAGATGAAGACATAAACAACACCGCAAGATATGAACAACAAAACAACTGATTCTTATTTCTAAGATAAAACAAACCATGGTTGGTCGTTACAACTCACCAGATGGCTCCTCTGGTTCACTTTCATTTTCTTCCTCAGGTGGGGCTTGAGGAGGTGGAGGGGGAAGCTTCTTTTCCTTCTCTGCTTTGGCATTTCTCTCTTCTTCTGAATAATACTCATCTTCTGAGAGATTGGCCAAACTTTCATCCATCTCTCTGTATTCAACCTAAGTGGAAATTATACCAGAAAAAAACTAAATACAATGAGAATCAATCAGGGACTCTATTTGGAACCATTAATGAAAATTAATTGATTTCAAACTTCACAAGGATCAAGCGAACTTATAATAGTTATTAAAGAGGGCTGGAGAGATGGCTCAGAGGTTAAGAGCACTAGCTACACTTCCAAATTCCCAGCAACCACATGGTGGCCCACAACCATCCATAATCAAATATGGTGCCCTCTTCTGGCCTGCAGGTACATATACAGGCAGACCACTGTATACTTAATAAATAAATAAATCATCTTAAATAAATAAATAAATAAATCTTTTAAAAAAAATAGTTATTAAAGACAAAAAGCCAGGGGCTGGAGAGATGGCTCAGTGGTTAAGAGCACTGACTGTTCTTCCAGAGGACCTGGGTTCAATTCCCAGCACCCACATGGCAGCTCACAACTGTCTGAAGATCTAGTTCCAGGGGATCTGACATCTTCATACCAACGCACATAAAATAAAGTTTAATAAAGACAAAAAGCCTCAAGAAAGAATATGTGTCAGTTCAGGTTTACACCAATCTGTAACTTACATCATTATACTGGTCACACATCTAACTCAAGCTCTCTTCCAAGTTTTTTTAAATGTGCTCACATACTAAAGTTTCAACTAAAATAGCCTTCAGCCCAAAATACAGTTAACTAGTGAGCCAGATATGGTGGCATATGCCTATACTTTGAGCACCCTGATGACTTTTAATTTCAAGGCTAATCAACCTGAGCTACACAGGCTGGTTATTCCATGGGCAGCCTAAATAAAGATGTCTTAGAATATCACACATTGTGGATGTAGCTTAGGCATTAGTTTCTCTTCCAACTGTGTTTTTTTCCTGCTTTTTGCTATTATTTGCCTCTTTAAATTGACAAATACTGAGAACAGATGGCCCAGCCTTGTAGTGATATAAATAAAGTTTGCCTGAAGATCTGAGTGCAGAGCTAAGCCACTAAAGGCCAGGGAGTGGTGGCATTTAATCACAGGACTCAGGAGACAGAGGCAGAGGGATCTCTGTGAGTTCAATCAAGGCCACCCTGGGCTACAGGAGATTAAATCTGTTTAAAAGAGAGACAGAGCTCACACAAAGGTGATCCCAACACTTGGGATCCCACACATTTAATCCCAGCACTAGGGAGGTAGAGACAGGAGGTAGAGGCTGGGTAGAGAGAGAAAAATATAAGGTAGGAGGAGACAGGATTTCAATGCAGTCTGAGGTTTGGTGGAAACAATTGGAGTCTAAGGTGCAGCTGAGGAGGCAATCTGAAGACAGGATTGCTCCTTCCGTCTGAGCATTGGTAGAAGTAAAAGGTCTCTCTAGTGGCTGGCTGCACTGCTTCTCTGATATCTCAGCTTTCACCCCTAGTATCTAACTCTCAGATTTTATTATTAAGAACATTTAGAAATCATGCTACAAAGCCTAGTTTGTTAGATCTACTGTCAGGCCCAGGCGTTGATCCTGCCATCTTCAGTAACACCTTTACAAAACTCCAACCTAATTTTTATTATATAAAAACATGCTATTTTAAAAGAGGCGCCCCCATACTAGACAAATCTCAAAGCAACAAAACACTGCTATACTGTCTGTATATATCGCAAAACTCTTAAAGCAAAGCCTATCTACACTGGCCTCAGCTTCCTTTTTAAAAACTTCTATGGGGTGTATATGTACAGGTGTATGTACTCCTGCACATTCTAAGGCCAAAGGAGAAAACTGGGTGTCCTGTTCTATTACTTTCTGCTTTATTCCCTTGAGACAGGGTCTCTCACTGAACCAACAGCTTGGCTAGCAGTCAATAAACCTCAGAGAGCCTCCTTTCCCACTTCCCCCACAATGCTGGCCAGCAGGGCCACACTCATCAGCTTGCCTTTTACTCCTTAAATGGATATCCACCCACTGAAGCTATGGTTCACACTAGTTCTCAAGTGTGGCTGTGAATGCGTAAAATTTCTCACCTCTTTGTTATTGCTACTTTTTTTGTACTTTATTTTTTTTTGCTGTGGGTGCTTTACATCCAAGTGTTTCTGTGCACCACATGCATACAGTGTCCACACAGAACAGAAAAGAGCATTGAATCCCAGGGAACTGGAATTACAGATGATTGTAAGCCACGACGCGGGTTCTGGGAATCAAATCCAGGTCCTCTGGAAGAACAGTCAGTGCTCTTAACCACTGAGTCATCTCTTGATTCTAACTGTCCCCAAAATAAACACAAATGTCATATTTCTTTTGAAAGTTTAAGATCTGATCAAGGCTGGGAAGATGGCTCCTGGGATAAAAGCACAAATAGTAAACAGAAATGAAGACCAGAGACCCCAGCACTCACATAAAAGGTTGCCAGGAGTGGTGGCCCACATATAATTCCAGTAATCAGGATATACAGCGCATCCTTGGAGTAAAATAGACAGAGTCATATCTGTCTATTTTGGGGTTCAGTCAGAAACCCTGACTCAGTAAACAAAGTGGACAGAGATAAAGGGGAGACATTCTATATCAACCCCAGCCTCCTCATGCACACAAACATGAGCACAGAAGCATGATACATATATGCACATAAAGAAAAAAAATCTAATCGAGATGGAAAAACAGGAATTAAGTCCAAGAGAATTACAAAGATAATGGCTTAGTAAAAATCAGAAACAGGACAATCTTGGGGGTTCACAGTCATCTAGTCAAATCAGTGAGCTCCAGGCTCAAAGAAAGAGAAAGATCCTAGATTAAAAATAGTTCAGAGAAATGACTGAGGAGGACAACTGATATCAACCTCTTCCTCTGTATAATCATAAATACACATTCACCCGAATGCACAGACATGTATACAAAAGCATGCACACGCGCTCGAATGCACATGTGTTTATGGGGTTTTGGTTTTTTAAAAGAATTTAATAAAGTAGTTCCACAATTCATATTAAAAGAACAAAATCAACGTGATCTTGAAAAAGAACAAAGCTGAAGAGATCACACATCTTGATTTCAAAAATCTTTTTCAAAACCACAGTAACTAGAAAAGTGTGGCATATGGATAGAAAACTACATCAATGGGACAAAATGACGGGACCAGAAAGGTATTCCTAAGATGGTCACACTGGGGGCAGAAGATCAAGGCAAATACATAAACTGAACCTCATCAAAGTTTAAAACATTTGAAACTAAAAATATAAATCTTGCTATAAAACAATTTTTGAAGATAGATTTATTTATTTATTATGTGTACAGTATTCTCAGTATTTTGCCTGCATGTATGCCTGCAGGCCAGAAGAGGGTACCAGATTTCATTACAGATGGGTGTGAGCCACCATGTGGTTGCTGGGAATTGAACTCAGGACCTTTGGAAGAGCAGGCAGTACTATTAACCGCTGAGCCATCTCTCCAGCCCAAATGTGTAGCCCAGGCTGGCCTCGAACTCGTGATCCTCCTGCCTCTGCCTCCTTCAGTGAGCCCTACTGGCGTGTGCCACCACAACCAGCTATCAAGCAATTTAAAACTTCATTTAAGGGGGCTAGAGAGATGGCTCAGAGGTTAAGAGCACTGATTGTTCTTCCAGAGGTCCTGAGTTAAATTCCCAGCAACCACATGGTGGCTCACAACCATCTGTAATGAAATTTGGTGCCCTCTTCTGGCCTGCAGGCGTACATGTAGACAGAAAACTGTAAACAAAATACATAAATCTTAAAAAAAAAATCCATTTAAAAAAATGAGGGGGGCCGGGCAGTGGTGGCGCACGCCTTTAATCCCAACACTCGGGAGGCAGAGGCAGGCGGATCTCCGTGAGTTCGAGACCAGCCTGGTCTACAAGAGCTAGTTCCAGGACAGGCTCCAAAACCACAGAGAAACCCTGTCTAGAAAAAAAAAAAAAAAAAAAAAGAGGGGGGGCTGGAGAGATGGCTCAGTGGTTAAGAGCAGTGAGTGGCTGTTCTTCCAGAGGACCTGGGTTCAATTCCCAGCACCCACACGACAGTTTACAACTGTCTGTAACTCCAGTTCCTGAGGATCTGATATGATAAAGTGAAACAAATCATTTTTAAAAAATGAGTCAAGAATGTGACTAGGTAGAGGTGGGGATGTAGCTCAGTTGGTAGAGTGCCCAGTGCCGAATAAAACTGGGTGAAAGTGACACACACCAGTAATCACAGCACTGTACTAAGTGGAGGCGGGTGTATCAGAAACTCAAGGTCATCCTCAACAACTACTGAGTGAGTTTAAGAGCCTCAGTTGCTCTAAAAAATAAAATAAAAAAAAAATCTCACAAATGGCAAAAAAAAAAAAAGGAAAAAAAAAACAGCTCTTGGGAAGCAGAGACAACCAGATATTTGTTAGTTTGAGGCCAGGCTGGTCTACAGAGTAAGTTCCAGGACAGCGAGGACTATACAAAGAAACCTTGTCTTGGGGCTGGAGAGATGGCTCAGTGGTTAAGAGCATTGCCTGCTCTTTCAAAGGTCCTGAGTTCAATTTCCGGCAACCACATGGTGGCTCACCCCATCTGTAATGAGGTCTGGTGCCCTCTTCTGGCCTGCAGACATACACACAAACTATTGTATACATAATAAATAAATATTAAAAAAAAAAAGAAACCCTGTCTTGAAAAACAAAACAAAAAAAAAAAATCAAACCTCAACCATGTTCAACATTAGCCATTAAGGAAATGCTTGCCAAACTACAATGAGATACCATTTCAGATCTACAAAGATGTCTACAGTAAGACAGACAATGCAGAAAATGAACCCACACACATTGCTGATAAAAGGTGAAACTGTAGACACGACTTTAGAAAACCATTTAGTAGCATTTCCTCACAAAAGTGAATTCACACCTGACCCAGCAATTATAATCCAGGTGTTACGAGACTTGAAAATGTATGCTCACATGCTACACATACACATACTATTCATAGCTAAATCATACAGAACAGCAAAAAAAAAAAAAAAGACGATCCCCCTCAATGTCCAAATGAATAAATATGGCAAACCCATACTAATGGCAAAAGTAAAGGGCCACATATCCTGAGACTCCATACAGAATGTTCAGAACAGGCAACTCCATATAATCAGCAAATAGACTAGTGGCTGCCAAGGGGCTGGAGGTAGGGTGCGAGAAAAGACAGCTTCCAAACAGGTGTCCTTGGGAAACAGAGAAACCAGAGAAAATGTTCTAAACTGAATATGGTGCTGATTCTGTCTCATGAATACATATTTTAAAAAACAACATTGGCACGTAAATTACCTCAAATCTGTTTCTGGTCACACCTTCAACTGAATTGATAAAAACAAAACAAAAACCCAAACAAAAACAAATGCAGGCAGTCACTTGGGAGGTTGACGCAAGACATCCCAAATCCAAGCCCTGTCGAGGCCATAAAATAAACTCAGGGCTAATTCGGGCAACTTAGCTTCAAGACAAAAAGGGGATCTAGAGCAGCGGTAGAGACCCTGTCTAGCACAAGCAATTCCCTAGTACAGCAGGAGAAAACAACGTGTAAGGAGAGGTTACGACTTTATTTAACACGTATCTATTTTGCAGGGCTGTGGACAGAAACCCCGGGCCTCAAACACGCCATCCAGGTACATCCCTAGACCACATCATGTACTCAATATATACCCACACGTATTCCTAGTCTCCCCTATTGGATTAAGAACTCGGCAGAAAACGCCAAAGTCCGTGCAGTAAAAAAAGCCACACCGAAGCTTGGCAATGTAACTGCCCCCAGGTGGTTCTTCGTTTCAATCACAAACGACACCTTGTCAAAACACCAAACTTTTCACCTGTAAACCTCAGTTTACTCATTCTTAAAACGCAACACCCGTTCAGTGGTGTTTGGGGGAAAACACACACACACACACACACACGAAAACGTTGGCCGCGTGCCAATTGCACCATCTGGCGCAGAGGTGTGAGACAGAGGTTATCTGTGTATAGCGTTGGATTTGATGCCAAATCTTTATCTTTGCATTTGCACCGTGACCAACTGGTACGAGCATTCCTCGTCCGCTTCCACGTCTGCAAAAGTCTACCCGAGGCCCCGAGACAGCGTGTGTCGCCGAGCCTGAGAACCTCGGTTCGACTCCTGAGCATGGTGGAAGGACAAAAACCAACTCAGGCGAGCTATGAGCTCCACTCGAGCCCTGACAATAATTAAATTTAAAAAAAAAAAAAAAAAAAAAAGCCAACGCCAAAATACCACTGTGTGAGAAAAAAAATTAAGAACCTGGCGTACAGCAAGACCTTTTCAAAAACAAAGACAGAGTCCCTTCCTTTTCGTGTCCCTTGACTCTCGAGCATCACCTCCAGCTCCCGCGTGCACCCAGACCCAAAAGCCGCCCGATGTCCGTACGCACCGGCCACACAGGTGGACCAGCGCGTTGGGAAGCCATCTTTCCCAGTCAGACGATCACGGTCACACCCTCCCGTGCCCGACGGCCGGGTCCCCGCACAAAGGCGGCCTCCCCTCCCCCGCCATCCCGACTCCCGGGACCCGCGGCTGGGCCCGGCCTCACCTTCGCTCGCTTGCGCCGGCTGGTCCGTCGGCCCTCCGGGGTCTCAGCTATCCCCGTCTCCATGGGCGTCGCGGAGCCGGGCCCGGCCGTGGGCCCCGCCTGAGGCCCGGCGGACCCGGGAGGCTCGGCCAGGCCCCCGGGCGGCGAGGCCCGCGGAGGTTCCTTCTTTCGAGGCGTGCGCTCGCCCGCCGCCCCCGTGGCGACGTCCGTGGGGCCCACCAGGCCCACGGTTGGCGCGGCCACCTCAGAGCCGTTCTCGGCGCCGCCCGTCGCCCCGGGCCCGGCCTCCGTCCCAGCCGCCGCTGCCGCCGCCGCCGCCGCTGCCGCCGCCGCTGCCTTCTTCCCAGACAACATCTCGGGCCGCCTGGCCGCCGCGGGCCGCAGGGGCCGCTCGGACTGCCGCTCCGTGGGTCCGCAGCCGCCTAGCCTTGCAGCGCCGCACCTCACACGCTCCGGGAGAAGCCAGACACCTCCGCGTGCGCACGCGCCCTGCGCGCTCCCGCCGCGTCAGGACAAAAAGCCGCAGCTGTGCCCCCGCCCGGCCTCCTCGCGGCCATAGAGCGGCGTCCTGGAGGCTAGAGCGGAGCCGGAGTGAGGCCGACCTAGAGCGCCCCCTGCGGTAGGAAGGCGGCCAATACCATTAAGTCTAACTGCAGGGCAAGGGTTGGATTATGGAGTTTACCACCTAAGTGAGATGGGGGGGGAGGGAGGACGCCCAGAAGGACGACTTAATTAATGATCGCTTAATTATCCTACGCTGTGTTACTCAACCTTAGAGCACTTGCCTTGTTTGTATATGGCCCTGGGTTATACCGAGTGCTGGGGGACTTCATAACCGCCCAGCTTGGACTGGGGGAAAATGAAGAGTGCACGAATTTCCATGGTAATAAAATTGAAGAAATGAGGAAATCCTGGTTTGAGTCAAAGTGAGACTCTCTCTTGCCGCCAAGCCTTGTTCATTTTGTTTCTTGGGTCAGGACACCTTCCACATTCACACTCCCCACCATGCCCCCTCCATGTCCTTGTCTTCGGGCATGGAACACTTTTTTTACGTAAGTCACCTCTTCCTAAAATGGTGCTGGGGGTTTTATTCGTGGAATTTTGAGATGTATGGGAAGTTGAGTGTGGGTGGTGGTGTGGGGGTAATCACCAAGGAAGACTGCTCGAACCAGAGTTTAAGCTAATAGAAAACCTTTATTATCCGGCTGGCCACTACTGGGTGTTCCGGATTACAGTGTAGCCCCCAGCCTTTCTCGGGGTGAGCTTCTAAGCCCCAAACACCATGTTCTGGGTTGACGCATTTCAGTTAACAAGAAAAGTTAGACAGAAGCAGAACCACAGAAGCCAAAAGGCAAGGCTAGTGCATATTCCAGAACTATGGACTTGGATGGGTTAGGCCTTTGTTTTGGCAGATGGTGCTGTCTGTGCGTTGAGTTTTACAGCCTGAATGATACTTTTCACCATGGAGTCAGTTGTGCTAGCGACCCAGGGCCTCCTAAAGTCTAGGGCCCTGGTGGCTTATTTCTTTTTTTCTTCCACCATGGGGAAGTTGACTGCCAAACAGTAGGAGGGAAATTCCATCCTAGGATTAGGGTGATGTTTACAGGGGTGTAAGGATCCATCAGAACTCATTGAACTACACGAATAGGCCTTAAAAGAAAAAATGCAAGAAAAAAATGTAATCACAGTACAACGTATGTCTTGTGTGTGAATCTTGTCCAAAATCAACAATGTTGTGCCTCTGGTAGAATCACACTGAGGGAATGGAGATGAGTGCAATTTAGGGAAGGGTCGAAAATGTGGGCTGTGGGAAAGGCTGCCCTGGGCCAGCTAAGCCCTGCCCTCCCATCATCCAGTGCATAATGTCCAAAAAACGTAAGCACATTCCTCTCCCTTCTCTCCAGTGGCCGGCAGCTTCTGCCCCTATGAATCTGAACTAGCTCATCTTTCAAGATACATGGTCAGGCAGGGGAACCACGGCAACAGGAGCAAGCTGGCCACATCAGGCCTACCGTCAGGAAGCAGAGAGGGATGAATGTATGGGCAGTTCAGTTTCTCCATCTCCTACAGGACAGCCTTCCTGCTTCAATTAACATAGTAAGAACACGCCCACGAGAGGTGAGTCTAGGTTCTGCCACTAAGGCTAACTAACCATCACTGTGTGCAAGCACTCAGCGCTGAACTGCATCTCCAGCTCCCCACATTTTATTTACCCGTTCATTTATCAATACAGAGTTGATTGCTTCAAACTTTTGGCTTTTATTCCTTTTCCTTTTTTGTTTTCTTTTGGGTTTGTTGTTGTTGTTGTTGTTTTTGTTTTTCGAGACAGGGTTTCTCTCTAGTTTTGGAACATGTCCTGGAGCTCACTCCATAGACCAGGCTGGCCTTCAGCTCCACAGAGATCTGCCTGCTGGGTTTAAAGGCACGCACCACTACTGCCCAGCCCTTTCCCTTATTTTTAAAAGCTTTTAAAACTGGGTGTAGGGCCTCAATCCCAGCACTCAGGAGGCAGAGGCCGGCAGATCTCTGTGAGTTCAAGGCCAGTCTGGTTTACAAAGTGAGTTCCAGGACAGCTAGGGCTGTTACACAAAGAAACCCTGTCTTAAATATATATATTTGTAGTGTGTGTGTCTGCCTGCTGTAGCATTGGTTTAGAAGTCATAGGCAACTTGCAGGAGTCAGTTCTCCCCTTCCACAATGTGGGTCCCAGTGGTTAAACGCAGTTTGTCACGTTTACCTACTGGGTCACCTCATTGATATACACACACATTTAAAAAGTTAACATCTGCCAGGCATGGTGGCTCGTGCCTGTAATCCCAGCATGCAGGAGCCTGAGGCATGAGGGCCACACATTCTAGATTTGCCTGGCTACACGGGAAGATGTCTCTCAAAAAAAAAAAAAAAAAAAAAAAAATCAAACAAAACAAAAAAGTTAGTGTCTTAGTTAGGGTTATTATTGCTGCGATGAAACACCGTGATCAAAAGCAATTTGGGGAGGAAAGGGTTTATTTGGCTTGCACTGCCTCATCACTGTTTTGCATTGAAGGATGTCAGGACAGGAACTCAAACAGGGCAGGAACCTGGGGGCAGGGGCCACGGATAGGAGCTGTTCACTGGCTTGCACTCTCTGGATTGCTCATCCTGCCTTCTTAGAGAACCCAGGACCGCCAGTTCAGGAGTGGCACCACCCACAATGGCTGGTTCCTTCCCCATCAATCACTCATTAAGAAAAC
The DNA here is from genome assembly GCF_950005125.1 of Chionomys nivalis. Classification (NCBI taxonomy): domain Eukaryota; kingdom Metazoa; phylum Chordata; class Mammalia; order Rodentia; family Cricetidae; genus Chionomys; species Chionomys nivalis. Next base: position 16,068,288 of record NC_080096.1, on the reverse strand, counting down.
TCCCCAGGCTTGCCTACATCTCAGTCTTAAAGAGGCATGTTCTTATTTGACTTCAACTGTGTGTGTGTCAAGGTGACATAAAGTTATCCAGCACAGTCAGCAAGCTAGTATCTGACTTTACATAGTAAGGCCACTAATCAACATTAAGAAGTTAATTAAGGCGCTGGAGAGATGGCTCAGATGTTAAAAGCAGTGACTGCTCTTCCGGAGATCCTGAGTTCCATTTCCAGCAACCACATGGTGGCTCACAACCATCTATAATGAGATCTGGTGCCCTCTTCTAGCCTGCAGGCATACATGGAGGTTGAACACTGTGTACATAATAAATAAATAAATCTTTAAAAAAAAAAGAAGTTAATTAAGAGCTGGGGGGGGGGGACAGTTGCATGTGTAAAGTGCTCGCTGTGCAAGCACAAGGACGTGAGTTTGATTCCTAGCACCCATGTGAAAAGCCAGGTGTGAGTGAACCCTTGCAGCCCCAGCACCAGGGAGATGGAGATAGGAGAATCCCTGGGAATCAGTGAGTCCCAAATAAGGTGGAAAAAAATAAGGTAGAAGACTCCTGAGGAACGATAGCCAACGTCATTCTCTAGCCTACACACACACACACACACACACACACAAATAACTAAAAACAAAAGTAAGCAGAAAGTGCCACTTAGTGGGTAAAGGCACTTGCTGACAAGCCTGGCAACCAGGAGACCCACGCAGTGGAATGTTCTCATGCAGTCACACATACACAAACAATAAATAAGTAGACCTTTAAAAGCAAATCAAGCGTACAGCCTCCATGGACTTATTGGCGGTATTCCAGGGTGGCTACGAGCATGCACACAGCAGTCTGCTTGCCTTATCTCCACGGTATGGCTAAGTTTCCTTTGCCACCCCCCCATTATGAGAGCAGGTGATCTGGTGGCATTGGCTAGTTTGTTCCAGGGGGCACCCAGAAATCTTCAGTGAGAAGGGCACTGTTGAGACCTACATCACTTGTCTGCCACAACATGTCCTGAGATGACGCCTGCAAGCTGCCTGCCAGAGAGCCTGACAGCAGGGGGCCCCTAAGACATAGGGGTACTTATTGTTATGCGACAACCAGGGTGGGGGTGGGGAACTGGTTATGAATCAGAGGAGCGGGTGGCCCTGCCTCCTGTCATGGAGGGGACTGCAGCAGGGGCCTGGGCCCCTCTGTGCCATAATGCTGGGGGACCTGTTATTTTTTCTGAGGAGTTTCCATGGGTTTCTTGCTTCTTCTGGCACCACAGGAGCCATCTTGGCTTGGTTGATAAGCTTTAAGCCAGCCTTGTTTGGCTTCCTCTTCCTTCTGCTATTGCTCAGCAACTGGCTAGTCAAGCATGAACTCAGTCAGGCTCCCTGCCAGCCCCAGACGGTGAGCCAGAGGGCCCAGACGGTGAGCAAGAGGGTGCTTAGCTTCAACTGTGGGTTACGAGACACTCGGAGCTGGACTGGGGGCGGGGAGGGGAGAGTTGGGGGACACGGCTCAGGGAAGGTTAGTGGGGCCTCAGGATAATGGGATCAGGCTGAAGAGTTATAAGACACCGGGCTAAGACTGTGCTCCTGGCTTCCTCTTGGATGGAGGAGAACAAATCTTTTCAGTAAGGGATTTGCTTCAGCTGTGAAACAGCGGCCATACCAGACTCTCCTATGCCATCTTTCCTTGTGTTTCAGCAACACTCTCAACTATTTCAAGTGGAAAAAAGCTTTAGATCGATGTACATGTACATATATAATGTATATTTGTTCTAAAAAAGAACAATGAAGACATCAGAAATGCACAAATTGTGTCAGTTTCTTTTACTGCACCCTCTACCTGAACTAGTCATCTTATGAAGAAAAGAGGGTTCTTTTGGCTCAAAATTTCAAAGGTTCTGACTCTTGCCTGGGTGGACTCGTTGCTTTTAACCCCCTGGCAAATGGGTTATGGGAAGGAAAGGACAAAAACTGAGCACACATGGCCAGGAAGTGAAAAGGAGCAAAGTAATGGGTATTCCCTCCTCCTCTATCAAGCCAGATAGCCCAAGGCCATGGGCGGAGCCAGCAACCACCACAGAGTATTGGAAACAAATAGGGGTTGTGGCTCCCTCTGAAGGCATGCCTGTGGAACTCCATCTCTCAAGGAGTTTCACCACTTCTCAAATGCACCAGAGACTGAGCCCTTAATTTAATGCATGAGCCTCTGGGAGATCTTCTGGATCTTCATTATAGCAGCTGTGCTAGCCTAGGAAGTGCTGTAAAACAAGGGCATCTCTAGGTGGGACAGTTCTTGATCGTGTGTGTGTGTGTGTGTGTGTGTGTGTGTGTGTGTGTGTGTAGGTGTGTGTGAAGACAGAAGGGGGCACTGTTTAGCAGCTTCTCTGGCCTCTATATTAGGAAACACTAGTATCACTTTCCACCCCCTTTCCACAATCTAGAATATATCCAGATGTTATCAGGTGTTACTTGGAGAGGGCCAAATAGCGTCCTATTTAAAACAAATGGGTTAGAGAGATGGCTCATCCCTTAAGAGCACTTGTTGCTCTTGCAGAGGACCCAGATTGGGTTCCCAGCACCCACATGGTGGCTCATCACTGTCTGTAAAGGGATTCAACGCCCTCTTCTGGCTCCTGATGGCACTTCATGCACATGTTGCACAAACATACATGCAAAAGTACCCATACACATAAAATAAAAATAATAATAATTTGGGGCTGGAATGATAACTCAGGGATTAAGAGCACCAGCTGCTCTTGCAGTGGACCTGGATTCAGGTCCTGGCATCTACATGGTGGCTTGCAGTTGCTCCAGTTCCAGGGATCTAATGCCCTCTTCTGACTTCCACAGGCACCCATATGGTGGCTCAGCCATCCATAATTCCAGATCCAGGGGATCCAGTGTCCCCTCCCCATCTCCATACATACATGAAGGCAAAACACTCATAAACAGAAAGTAAATTCATCTAAAAATAAAATAATTTTTAAAAAAGCATCAGGGTTAGGGATATGCCCCACTAAGCAAAGTACTTGCTGAGCAAATGTGAGGACTGGAATTGGATGCCCAGTACCCACTTAAAAACAAGTAGGTGTGGTGGTCCACCTGCAGTCCTAGACTGTGACAAGTGGAGACAGAGGATCCCCAGAATAGGCTGGCTAGCCAAAACACTGAGCTGTGGATTCAGGGAGAACCCGTCCTCAGTAAAAGGGTGGAGAACCATTGAGAAAGGCACTCATCATCAGCCTGGGGCCTCTTCACACAGAACACACACGCTCATACGCATTCTAGCATGCAAATACACATGCACACCATCCATGTCAACATTTACACTAAGTACCAAATTCAGGGCTATAACTGAGGAAGGGACATTTGGGGGAAGGGAACCCCAGGGGAGAAGTTCACAGAAATTTCAATTATATTTGTGAAATTTCCTTCCTCTTCCTGTCCTCCTCTTCTCCCTCCCTCCCTGCTCTCCCACTGAGCTGCAGGCCCAGCTCTTGATTTAGGTAGCTATGAGAAAGCTGGGAATTTGGATGCTTTTTACTATGGCTCCTCGCATCATTTTACTTTGTCCACTGAGGCAGGGTTCCATGTGACCCGGCTGACCTGCAGCTCACTGTGTAGTCAAGGATGACTTCGAACCCCTGATCCTCCTGCTTCCATCTCCTGAGGTGCTGGAATTATAGGTGTGTGCCGCCATAAATAGATTATATACTACTAGGGCTCAAACCCAGGACTCTAGGTATGCCAAGCAAACAGTCCACCAATTGAGTTAGTTAGATTCTATCCTGAAATAGTTAGATTCCATCCTGCAATAGTTAGTTTTAAAGTATTTCTTTCTGGCTGGGTGGTGGTGGCGCACGCCTTTAATCCCAGCACTCGGGAGGCAGAGGCAGGCGGATCTCTGGGAGTTCGAGGCCAGCCTGGTCTACAAGAGCTAGTTCCGGGACAGGCACCAAAACCACAGAGAAACCCTGTCTTGAAAAACAAAAACAAACAAAAAAAGAGTATTTCTTTCTGGTTTTATTTATTTTTATTTTTTGAGACAGGGTTTCTCTGTATAACAGCCCTCACTGTCCTGGAACTAGCTCTGTAGATCAGGATGGCCTCGAACTCACAGAGATCTGTCTGCCTCTGCCTCCCGAATGCTGGGATTAAAGGAGTGCACCGCCACCACCTGGCAAATGTGTGAATTTTTAAAGACCAGTAGTTTGTAGCTTCATCCAAAGAGAGGAAGTGTTACTATAAACTGGGGGCAGGCTCATGAGGACTTGTGAGGGCTGAGTTCTTAGCATGTCTAGAGACTCAGAGATGCTGCAGTTTGAGGTCTTACTGATTCTGACAAAATGCTCAGGAAGAAATTGGAAAATGAAGATTTTGGAGAAAGACATACATATTTATGCAAAGGGCCTTAATTTTTCTCCAATGTGTGCAGGTAATCTTGTGCCACAGTCCATGTCAGGGTGACAACTTGCAGGACTCAGTTCTCTCCTTCCACTGTGTGGGTCCTGGGGATCAGAGTCATGTCTGACTTTGTGGCAAGAACCTTTACCCAGGGGCTGGAGAGATGGCTCAGTGGTTAAGAGCATTGCCTGCTCTTCCAAAGGTCCTGAGTTCAATTCCCAGCAACCACATGGTGGCTCACAACCATCTATAAAGAGGTCTGGCGCCCTCTTCTGGCCTTCAGGCATACACACAGACAGAATATTGTATACATAATAAATAAAAAAAAAAAAAAAAAAAAAGAACCTTTACCCAGTGAGTCATCTCGTCGACCCACAGGGTTTTATGTCTTCTACAAATGGCAGATCGTCCCTATGAGACAAAGACACCCATAGGTTTTAGATGTTTGGGGAAGGAAGTGTTGGCTGTAGGGTGACGAGAAAGTGACTTTCCCTCATTAGATCCCAATTCTCCCAACCACGAATTATGGCAAAGTTGCTCTCTCCTTGATAGAGGGCCTGAGAATTGATTAAATGGCCCAGAAGGCTGGGACTGTGGCTCAGTTGGTAGAGTCTAGCATGCGTGAAGCCCTGGGGGTTCGATTCCCAACACTACACAAATAGATGTACACTTGTAACCCCAGCACTAGAGAGGTAGACGCAGGAGGATCAGGAGTTCAAAGTCACCCTGGGCTACGTAGTGAGTTCCAGGCCATCCTGGGCTAAATGAGACCCTGTCCCAAAGATGAAAAATAACCGGGCGTGGAGCAGATGTTCTGTGTTGGAAGGGGTTATCATCATGAATTGACTCTTTTCTTCTAATGGGACTCCTAGGAGGTGGCAGAAAAAGCAACAGCTCCAGAAGTCAACCCCAATTACGCCACGGACAGAGAGTTGGAGAAAATGAATGTTTGCTTCGCTCTCCAGGATAAGGTCCTGGAGCGGCTGTTGTTCAGCGAGATGAAGCTGAAGGCCTTGGAAAATCAGATGTTCATCATATGGAATAAACTTAATCACCGCCGGTGGCACAGCAGACACCGGAACTTCTCCAGGAGGTGGCACAGGAAAAGAAGGAATGACTCTGCTTTCTCCATCGTCTCTAACTACACCCCCACTGAATGCGACTGAAATGGCCTAGCCTCTGCTGATGTGATCTTCACCCAGTGTCTGTTTTGTTGTCATCGCTATAACAAAATACCCGAGCCTGGGAACTTCTAAAGAAAAGAGCTTTGTTTAGTTCACAGTGCTGGATGGAGGTCCAAGAACACAAGCGTGTGGCGGCTTTTTGTGAGTTCTTCAAAGAACTCAAAGAGGGTAGCATCACATTTTGTGTGTGTGTTTGTGTTGTGTGTGTGTGTGTCTGTGTAAGAGAAAGACAGAAGACGGAAACAGAGAGACAGACAGACAGACAGACAGACATATACAGAGAGATATCAGTTGGTGTGAGAGGAAATAAAAGAGAGCCAGGAAAGCCAAAGCTGCTTTATGACAACATCTCCCGCATCAGGAGATGTAGCTCAGTGGTAGAGTATTTGCCTACGATGTGTAAGGTCTTGGGTTCAAGCTTCAGTATTTCCAAAATGAAGAGAACATGCTACTCTCTTTGGCTCACTGGGTTAAGGCACTTCCCATCGGGTTACCCTGACAGCCTGAATTCGATTCCTAGAACCCACATGGTCCGGGGAGAGAACTGAACCCCGCAAACTGTCCTCTGACCTCCACACTTGCCAGGAACATACACATGAACCCACACACAAGACAATAAGATAAGAACAACAAACACCTTCTCTCCTCTTGAGGTAACCAGTCCAGTCCCAGACTGTTGCCAGGATTAAAAAGAAAACAAAACCAAAACACTGTGATTAAAAGCAACCTGGGGAGGAAAGGGTTTATTTGGCTTACAGGTTACATCATCAAGGGAAACCTAGGCAGAAACTCAAGGCAGGAATCGACTGAAGAGCTGAAGCAGAGAGCACGGAGTGACGCTGCCTACTGTCTCAGTCAGACTCCTTTCTTTTTACTTTTTTCTTTCGAGGCAGAATCTCACTATACAGACCCAACTGGCCTGGACCCGCTCTGTAGACCAGGCTGACTCTGAACTCACAGAGATCCATTTGCCTGTGACTCCCGAGTGCTGGGATTAAAGGTGTGCGCCACCATATCTAGGCCTCAGCTACCTTTCTTAAAGCTCAGGCCCACTTCCCAGAGATGCTGCTACCCACAGTGAACAATCAAGGAAATGCCCATGGACCAACCTGGAAGAGACAACTCTTAAGAGTCCCTCCTCCCAGGCGTTGCACTGACAACCAAAATTAGCCACCACACCACTCTCATAGAGGGCCTAGATCCTGTTCCCAGCGCCCATATTAAGCAGCTCACCACCACCTGCAGCTCCCATTCTGGGGATCCAGTGTCCTCTGGTCTTCCTGGGCACCTGCACACATGTGGGCTACACATACTCACACAGGCACACACACATTTAAAAAGAAATCTTGAAACATTGTGCCTCAGTTCTTTATACATGTGCATGCATCCTGAGGATCCGACTCAGCAGGCTTGGCAGTACGTGCCCGCCCCCGCGGAATTGTCTTGCTGGCCCTGAACTGTACTTTTAACTTTGTGTGCAGTGGCTCCGTAGACACGTTTCTCAACTCTGTTTGGTCATCAGATCATCGTGGCAGAAGCAGATACCGCGTTTTTCCTCCAGTGACTGGTTAGAGTGAATTTAACAGCAATACAGCTGTTACTGCTCTGAGTGACAACTGGAGCCAGCCATCCATGCAACTTCCCACATGTACCTTTGCCTAGGAATCTCATCTAGAAGATGGCCTACAGTTCATCACTCTTCTTTTTTACATTCTATCTTCTCCCTTTTTAAATATGTATGAGTGTTTTGTCTGCACATGTATATACATACACCATGTCTGTGTCTGGTTCCTCTTAGGCCAAAAGCTGGAGATGAGTTCCCAAGAAGTGGAAGTTATAGGTGGTTGTGAGCCTCCATGTGGATACTGGGAATTGAACTCATGGCCTCTGGAAGAGCAGCCAGGACTCTGAACCACTGTGCCCTCTCTCCAGCCCATGTTTTGGATCCTATATTCTTGTATATTAGTCTAAATAAATGAAAGAAAAATTTAAAAGTTGTCAATGGGAATTAGCTTGATTGGTAGAGTGCTTGTTAAACATACATGAAGCCCTGTGTTTGAGCCCCAGCCCTGTATAATCTAGGTGTGGAGGTTCAGTTCTGTGATCTCAGCACTCGGGAGGTAGAGGCAGGAGAATTAGAAGTTCAAGGTCATCAGCTACTTAGTAAGTTTGAAGGTAGTCTGGGCTACATGAGACCCTGTTACAAAAAGAAAGAAAGAAAGAAAGAAAGAAAGAAAGAAAGAAAGAAAGAAAGAAGAAAGGAAGGAGGAGAGATGACTCTTGTTAGTAAGCACAGAATATGAATTCAGCTGGTCTACAAGAGCTAGTTCCAGGACAGGCTCCAAAACCACAGAGAAACCCTGTCTCGAAAAACCAAAAAAAAAAAAAAAAAAAAAAAGAACATGAATTCAGTGCTCAGAACCCATGGAACAAGAACCTGACATGGTGGTCTACACTGGTAATCTCAGTCCTGAAAGGCAGAGATGGGGGGTGCCTGGGGCTCACTAGCCAGCAAGCCTATTTGGTGAGAAAGGTAGACAGTAGCTGAGAAAAGACAGCTGAAGTTGTCCTCTGAACTACTCTCTCTCTCTCTCTCTCTCTCACACACACACACACACACACACACACACACACTCCGCTTGCACGTGGCATACCAAAAAATAAAAGGTAAGCAAATGTGGAATGAATGACTAGCACCAGAAATTCTCTTAAGAACCAGAAAGGGAACTGCCAGCTTACGTGAACTCATTGTAACCCCAAGCCACCCCCCCCAATCATCTTTCATGTCATGCTCTACAACCTGCTTAGGTTACCAGCCAGTCCCCATGGGCGTCCCCCCTACCCCGTGTTTGCTTGTGTGGTTTCTCCCCTGAAATACCCCACCTATCGTATCTGCTGTTTTAATCCATTCTCTTCCAAAGCCAGCACCTCCAGACAGCTTCACTGCAGTCAGCAAGGAACAGAGACGTTACAACTGCTTTGAATGACTTCTGTCGTGGGGTATTTGTACCCCATGTGAAGATGTATGGCTGTGATCAGTGTACTAAAAAACTGAATGGCTGATAGCGAGGCAGGAGTATAGGCGGGACTGAAGCAGGATGGGCAGTATGGAGATGAGGTGATGAGCCATGTGGAAGAACACAGATTAAAAAATATGGCTTAATTTAAGTTATAAGAACTAGTTAAGGGGCTGGAGAGATGGCTCAGAGGTTAAGAGCATTGCCTGCTCTTCCAGAGGTCATGAGTTAAATTCCCAGCAACCACATGGTGGCTCACAACCATCTGTAATGGGGTCTGGTGCCCTCTTCTGGCCTGCAGGTATATACACAGATAGAATATTGTATACATAATAAATAAATATTAAAAAAAAAAAAGAACTAGTTAAGGGCTGGAGAGATGGCTCAGTGGTTAAAAGCACCGACTACTTTTCCAATTCCTGGGTACAATTCCCAGCATCCACAGGCTGCTACCAACTGTCTTTAACTCCAAGATCTGACACCTTAACACAGACAAACATGTAGGCAAAAGACCAATGCAAATAAAATAAATCATTTAAAAAAAGGACTAGTTAGAGCTGGGTGGTGGTGGCACATGCCTTTAATCCCAGCACTTGGGAGGCAGAGGCAGGTGAATTTCTGTGAGTTTGAGGCCAGCTTGGTCTATAGAGTGAGTGCCAGGACAGGGTGCAAAACTACAGAGAAACCCTGTCTCAAAAAACAAAAGCAAACAAACAAACAAAAAAAGAACTAGTTAGGAACAAGCCTAAGACAAGCTGAACTTCTATATTTAATAGTACAGTCTCTTGCTGTGGTAAATGCTCTTGAAAGATTTGTCACTCATATTGGTTTAATAAAATGCCGATTGGCCAGTAACTAGGCAGGAAATGTAGCGGGGTGGGGGTGGGGGAGACAAACTAAGAGAATTCTGGGAAGAGGAAAGGCAGAGAGTCAGTTGCCACCCGGACACAGAGGAAGTAACATGGGAATGTTGCACTGATAAACGGTACCAAGCCACGTGGCTAAACACAGGCTAATAGAAATGGGCTAAATTAAGAAGTAAGAGCTAGCTAGAAATATGCCTGAGCCATCAGCCAAATAGTATTGTAATTAATATCGTTTCTGTGTGATTATTTGGGTCTAGGCATCCGGGAAATGAAAGAGCAGTCTCTGTCAACAAATGACACACAACGTGGGAGGTTTGGGTCCAGCTCTGGCCTGTGCCGGTGGCTAAAAAACCTCAGGCAAACAACGTTTTTTCATAAATCCATGCCCCAAAAGTTGGGTGCCAAATAAAACATGATTAATAAAAACTCAGAGGCTGAAATTGGGGTTCAACCTGAAGATCTGAAAAGCAAAGAAGCCAGTCAACTGGTACCTTGACCTCAGTCTGAAAATGGCAATCCTGCCTCCAGGAATCTCAGAACGAGACTGCGTCAGAGGGTTGTTTCCTGCCATTTTATACTCCTCTCCAGGGCTGGGATTAAAGGGGTGCACTCCTGGAATTAAAGGCATACACCACATAGTTTCTATGGTGACTAGTGTGGCTATTGGGATTAAAGGTGTGTGTTACCACTGCTGGTCTGCAAGGCTGACCAGTGGGGCTGTTTTACTGATCTTCATGCAAGCTTTATTTATCAAATGAAAATGAAATGCCACTACAGTCTCCATGTCATTATTTGTGGGCTGGTGGTCCTGATGAGAAAGTACCACTGTAGCTTTCCCCAGCAGCTCACGATTTGGAAGCTTGATGCCTATTAAAAGATGACCTATATCTGGGCGGTGGTGGCGCACACCTTTAATCCCAGCATTCAGGAGGCGGAGGCAGGCAGATCTCTGTGAGTTCGAGGCCAGCCTGGTCTACAAGAACGAGTTCCAGGACAGGCTACACAGAGAAACCCTGTCTTGAAAAACAAACAAACAAAGAGGTGACCTATAGACTCTGGAGATGAAGTTGAATGGTGGAGGGACTCTTGCCCAGAATAAGTGAAACCCTGGGTTCCATCCCAACATTTGAGAAAAGGAAAAAAAGTGACATAATTGGGTCATGAGAGTTCTTAGTCTGATAGGGAAAACTGGGAATACGTGTGGGTATATAACAAGTACATGAGTGGTCTAGGGACGTATCTGGATGGCACAGCACTTGCCTGGCGTGAGGCCTGGGGTTTCTGTCCACAGCCCTGCAAAACAGATACACCTTGCAAGTTGTCATCCCCAGGACGCCCCTGTCTCCCTCCCAGTGCTGGGATTATGGGTCTGCACTGTTGTATCCAGCTCCAACCCCCTCCCACCCCAGCCTGTGTGCTCAAGCACTTTGCCCACCGCACCATCTCCCCAACCCTGTACTTTTTGAGACAGGCCTGGCACTTGTTTGATAACCTTTGGCAGGCTTTGAGCTTTTGGTTCTCCTGTCTCAGCCTCCACCAGACCTCAAGACTTGAGTCTGATCGCTAGAATCCATATGCTAAGAGGAGGGAACCCACGCCAACAGGTTGCCCTCTGACCTCCACGTGCATGACTGCAGGTACCCCACCAAAAATAAATGGATGCAATTTTTTTTTTTTTTTGGAGACAGGTTTCTCTGTGTAGCTTTTTTGAACCTGTCCTAGAACTCACTCTATAGAGCCAACTGGCCTTGAACTCGCAGAGATCTGCCACCGCCACTTGGCTAGGTGTAAAATTTTTAAACTTTAAAAAAATGACAGAGTTGGGGCTGGGGAGATGGCTCAGAGGTTTAGAGCATTGGCTGTTCTTACAAAGGTCCTGAGTTCAATTCCCAGCAACCATGTGGTGGCTCACAACCATCCGTAATAAGATCTGGCGCCCTCTTCTGGCCTGCAGACATACATGGAGGCAGAATGCTGTACACATAATAAGTAAATAAATCTTAAAAAAAAAATGACAGAGTTGCCGGGCAGTGGTGGCGCACACCTTTAATCCCAGCACTCGGGAGGCAGAGGCAGGCGGATCTCTGTGAGTTTGAGGCCAGCCTGGACTACAAAAGCTAGTTCCAGGACAGGTTCTAAAACTACAGCGAAACCCTGTCTCAAAAAACAAAACAAAAAAATGATAAAGTTTATAGAAAATAAAACTAAAAGACAGCTGTGGGGCTGAGTAGGGCAGTTATCTCCCCGCTGAGAGAAGAGGCCCACAAGGGAAGGGCAATGACAGTGGCTTTGTTGGGCTCTCTTGCTATGTGGCGGCCATGTGCTCTACCTGTGACTACTGTGTCACTCGTGTTCGCGCCCACATCTCTAGGGTGGTGTCTTCAATCACCCATGTACAGCTGAGGTCCAAGAAGAGACAGAAGAGCTGACCAAAGTCACACCATTACTAAGGAGCACAGCTGGGGTTTGAACTGTAGCACAGATTCTAACGGGTTTTAATAATAAAAACCAGGAGTCAGATATCAGGGTAAATGCTGAAAGATCAGAGAAGCAGAGCGGCCAGCCACTAGTTCTTACCTCTACTGAATCCTCAGACCAAAGGGGCCATCTTGTTAGGAAACCTCAGACTGAATCCTGAGCTCCTGCCTTCTCCCGCCTTATGTTCCTCTCTCCCCGCCCACCCAGCCACATCACTTCCTGTCTCCACCTCCCTAGTGCTGGGATTAAAGGTGCGAGTTACCACTGCTTGGCTGTGTCTCTTTTAGAGTGAGTCAATCTCACATAGCCCAGGGAGGCCTTGAACTCACAGAAATCTGTCTGCCTCTATAACCTGAGTGCTGAGATTATAGTGTGCCACCTCTGCTTGGCCTCTGTGACTAACTAGTGTGGCTAGCTACATATTCTGATCTTCAGGCAAGCTTTATTTGTTAAAGCACAAAAAATATCACCTCTGCACAGAGGTCCTGCAATGGGTAAGCCTACACTATGCAGTCAAAGGAGCTCGTTTCTCCAAGATCAAGAGACAGCTGGAGGTTGGAGAGATGGCTTAGCAGTTAAGAGCACTGGCTGTTCTTCTAGAGGACCTGGGTTCAATTCCCAGTACCCACATGGCAGCCCACAACTGTCTGTAGCCCTAGTTCCAGGGGATCTGACACCTTCACACCAATGCACAGAGAATAAAGTTAAATAAGTTGTAAAAAAATTCAAAACAAAGGAAAAAATAAGCACTTGCTGATTTCACAGAGGACTTGAGTTTGGTTTCCAGAGCCCATGTCAGACAGCTAACAGCTACCTGTAACTCCATCTCCAGGGAATATGACATCCTTTTCTGACCTCCACAGGGCACTACGCTTCTGTGCACAAAGCGGTATAGCTGTATATGCAGATAGATACACAAATCAATAAAAAAGAAAACATGTTAAAGGGGGAGACAGCTAGTATAATATGAGATATCTCATGCAGAAAGAGGATGCATAGTTCCTCCCTTTCTGGAGAGAGAGAGAGAGAGAGAGAGAGAGAGAGAGAGAGAGAGAGAGAGAGAGAGAGAGAGAGAGAGAGAGAGAGAGAGAGAGAGAGAGAGAGAGAGAGAGAGAGAGAGAGAGAGAGAGAGATTTTTCTTGTTTCATGTTTCTTCAGCCTGAAGTCTCTAGTGAAAAAGGGGGCACAAGCTAGGAACGAGATTTTACCCGTGTACGTATGCTGCCACCTAGTGGTTATGTTGCTGTATGACAAGGTATGGATTCTCTTCTGGCTGTACTGTGAATAACCCTGGCCTTGCAGATGAGAAATAGCTGTGTCTGGAGCTGGGTCAAATTAAGTATCCAGGAGGAACGCCACAGAAGACTGGTGGGTGTCCTGAAGGGGAGGCTTGCAAGCTCCTGCAATGAGTTAACTGTCTCAGATTATCAGCCCTAGCTCTGAGATGCTATCCTTGTCCTGAGGACTTCATAGTCGGTCAGATGTGGGGCAAGGAAGGCGTTCCCAGTGGGACTCCTGTGCTCCAACCTTAGCCCTGGCATTTCCTGGGAATTTCACATCTCTGAATATCAGCTTCTTTGGATGGGAAGTGTGACAAAATAGATTCTGCTTTGTGTAACTGCAGGGCAGGTCAAAGACACAGACGATGACCGGAATTCAATTCCTGGGACCCACACAGTGGAAAGAGAAAACCAGCTCTTGCAAATTGTCCTCTGACATTCCAGAAAGTCCACTAAGAAAAATCTAAAGTCAGCCTTAGGATCAGGTTGGGAGTTTGACACCAAAGCTAACTCATGGGAGCCAGCCTTTGCAGAGTCCTTCCTGGGGCCTGGTCCCAAGCTTCTTGATTTACAAGAACCCCCCCCCCCACACACACACACGGCTGCTTAATTAGATGTGGTTATTATTGTCCTCATTTACAAAAAAAAAAAAAAAAAATCAAAAGAGTGCCACTCCCAGGTAGGTCACCAGGGTGCTCCTGCGTGCCTCAGAAGTGACTGGTGAACTGGCTTGCGGTTTCAAAGTGGTCTTAGAGGCCTCTGGGTCAGATCCTCGTGGCTGTTCTTTGTCACCTCTTTTCTACTCTGGGCCCACAGAGATGCCTGGAGAGAGAGAGAGTTCCTTTGGGCCCACACTGCCCCCATCCCCCCCCCCATAGCTCCAGAGGTCACATGGGGCATGCAGCACTCTGACACAGCTGCCCAGCTTCCCTGCTTCTGGGAGTTAATCCTCTAGAGAGCAGGGAGGGATTAGCACCAGAGAAATGAGGGCCACATCTGTCACCGCTGGGCATTTGTGTAAAGCCCAGGCAGGGAACCCAGAGGACTCTCCTATCTCTCGGAACCCTGTGAAAGGCCTGAATTGTGGGGCCTATTGAATCCTTCCAGAAGTGGGTAAGATGTGAGACTCAGGGGCCTGGCAGGTCGTTGTGGGACAGGCTGGGGAGGGGACCTGGAAATAAGTGCCTGGGTCTGTTGGGAGATTTGGGGTAGGTGCAGTGCCCATCTGCTCAGGTTTGTCTGAGATAGAAGGGTTTGGGAATGTGGGTCTTCCAGTGTAAAAACCAGAATAGTTCCGGGCAATCGGGCAATGTGCGTTGGCCTGGACAGGGCTTCTGAGCTTGGGAAGAGTTCTCTTTCCCCTACATCCAAATCTTATCTCTTTATCTAGTTATTCTCTGTCCTCTCTTCTCCCAGGACCTTATTATTATTATTTTTTACATGTGTATGAGTGTTTTGCCTACATGTGTGTTTGTATCTTGAGCATGCCTGGTGCCCTGGAACTGTGGTTACAGCCTGGATGCAGGGAACTGAACCCAGTTTCTCTGGAGTAGCAGCCCGTGATCTTAACCCCTGAGATACCTCTCCAGCCCTCATTTCCCTACTGCTCCCACCTCCTTTTGCATTTGCTCCTCTCGTCTCCTGGCCACAGGTTCTCCTGGACTGCAGGCCTGAATTCTCAAGGATCTGGAATCTTCCATGCCTTGGAGAGGATGAAGACTCGGGTGAGGTTCAAACCGGAAATCATGCATCATCTTGGTCAGCATCCTGATTCCTCCCCAACCACCTGCTCAGTGACTCCACCCTCCATCCCACCCTGGCTGGTTCACCTGCACCCCTCACCAGAGCCTCTGCCCTTGCCTGCTTCTCTTTGGAGCAAGCACAGCAGCTGTGAAGGCTGTGCTAGCTCTTGTTGTCACACGACTCGTTCACAGGCCCATGCTTCCTGCACAGCCTTCTAGGGGCTTCTATTGCCTGAGCTCTCCAGGGGAGGGGCGGTGGTCAGACTCCGAGAGGTGAAGTCACTTGTCCAAATCTGGAAGGCACAGAGCTGAAGCCAGGTTCTGTTTGCTGCCCTTCCCAGGGTGTTATGCAAGTGGTGTGCAGTCTGCCACTCTTTGAGAGGGGCTTACTCGGCTTAACCCCGTGCCTTTGAGATTCATTCACATTACTGTATACATCAATACTCCACTATTAGCCGGGCGGTGGTGGCGCTCGCCTTTAATCCCAGCACTCAGGAGACAGAGGCAGGCGGATCTCTGTGAGTTTGAGGCCAGCCTGGTCTACAAGAGCTAGTTCCAGGACAGGCTCCAAAACCACAGAGAAACCCTGTCTCGAAAAAACAAAAAACAAACCAAACCAAAACAAATACTCTACTCTACATGGTTGTGTAACATTCCATTGCATGGACGCCATAATTTGTTTTCTCATTCATCACTGAAAGACATTTGGGTTGATCCAGGCCTGTGAAAATTTGTAAGTAGATTGGGAGATGGCTGAGTCAGGGAAGTGTAAGCATGAGGACCCAAGTTCAATTCCCCAGTATGGCGTGAAAAAATCCGGGGCACGGTGGTGTGCTCCTTCACTCCCAGTGTTGAAGAGGCAGAGATACGTCGTTGATCTTTGGAGTTCTCTTGCCAGCCAGCCTTGCCTAATCACTGAGCCTCATGTCCCATGGAGAAACCCTGCTTAAAAAACAAGGTGGAGAGCAATAAAGAAGACGCCTGATTCTGGCTCCCGACCTTTACATGTACAGGTAGACACACAGAGGAAGCCTCAATAAAGAACGGCTTCTGTGTGGACCCCAAGTTCTAGAGGTAAAAAAATAATTCTGAAGCCCACTGGAATTTCCAGATATAAAAATAAAGACGCGGCTGGGGCAGCGGTGACTTACGCCTTTAGGGCCAGGCTGGCGGATCTCTGAGTTCGCGGCGAGCACGTTCTACAGAGCAAGTTCCAGGACGGCCAGGGCTACACAGAGAAGCCTTGAAAAACAAACTCTCCTTTTTGAAGAGCTCCCTCCCCGATCCCGAGGGGTGCTGTCTAGGGTCTCAATGGATCCAGGAGGCAGGGCTAAGTTTGACCTGTCTTTTAACTTGCAGGGCAAAGTTCAATGCTTTTTAACGCCAAAACATTTCCCGAGAGGCAGGGAAAGAACGGTTGCTGCTTGCTTTGAGGTGCGAGGATTAATTACACGGACCTGCTTACGTATACGTTGCCTGTTACCGCTGCACCAGAATGGTCGAGTCAGCAAGCTAAGGGTCCGAGATGCTCTGCGCCCACAAGAGCCCGGGCAGCAGGCACTGTCTGGGTAGCAGCTCCGTGAGGGCAGAGATCCCTGAGGCTGCCTCCCTGCCTCACTTCCAGGTACCTGGCACAGTGCCTGGTGCCTAGGGGCTGCTCAGGAAAAAGGTGTTGCTAGGACGCGGACAAGGACGAGATCATGCCAGATGCAAGTCACCTTGTCAGATGCAAGGGCTGAGAACTGGGCAGAATGGATTTACTCTTGTTGTGTAATTTCCTGGGGAGACTCAAACAAACATCTATTCGCCCCTGAAAAAGCACCAATGACAGACCGAAGAAATGATCCCGCGCAAGTGAGCTTGTGGGGTCACGCACAAGGAGAAGGAGTGTCCTAGGTTCATTCTGTTCAGCACAGAGGCTTTTCTACCTGTTTCGGAAGAGTGGCACAGTGGTAGGATGTTACGAAGAGCCTTCTAGAACCATCCACCACACTGAGCAGTACCCACATGCTGGAAGCTTCAGGCATGCCTGCTGAGGGCTCTATCCTAGATTCGAGATCAGGAACCTGGAGGTGCAGGTGCCCCGGAAGTGGGGTGTGGCAAGGTCTGTGCTGTGCACACGTCTGACGTGTACTGAGTAACCAGTACACCAAAGGCTAAAGAAGAAAAAGTGGACAGGTGCCCCTGGCGTGGAGGGTTCTCCCATTAGGGAGGCTGGCAGTGGGAAAGGTGGGGAGGTCACCATTGTTCTACACTCAGGGACTTCTATTTGAACTCCCAGGGTCACAGGTGAGGCAAGGTGGGGAAGACTTCCTAGAGGAGGTGGCATTTCAGGGGGCTCAGGATATCTTGATAGGTGAGGCGAGGCGAGGGCATCATGCCAGACCAGGCGTGGAGAGTTGAGGTGCTTACCCTGGGGAGGCCCTTGGCTTCACGGGTAGCATTGCAGTGAAGGTACCTTTCTCTCCCTGCAGAGCCCAGAGCCCATGACCTGTGTCTTTGCTTCTCCAGGCCTGCCACCAGCCTCGTCTCCTAAAAGGGAAAAAGAAATGGCTTTTGCGGGCCCTCATCGGCTTCCTCTTCCTGTTCTCAGTGGCCATGACTGGCTGCTTCCTGTGGCAGTACCACCTCCCCAAGCTGCAGACTGGTGAGTGAAGGAGCCACTTGCTCCCACCCCCAGAGCATGGGTCCCTGTTGGGCCTGGAGCAGTCAAGGACATGAGGGTGAAGGGGGATAGTTAAGATTTAGACTCAGGAGCAGAGGCCTCTTCCCTCCAAGCCACACACCAGAGATAAGCATCTCTGGTCACAGGGCACTCTGCACTTGGTCAAGTTCTTATAAACAAGGTGACAACCCTATTGCCCAAGGTTTCAGAAGTCATCCAGCATGGGGGGTCAACTCAGGGTTCCCAAGATGCTCAAGCAGAGGCTGGTGAAATGGCTCAGTGGGTAAAGAAAGGCATTTGCCAAATAAGCCTGATGGCTTGAGTTCAATCCCCAGAACCCATGTGAAGGTTGAAGGCGAGAATTGACTACGTAGACTTGTTTCTTTGACCTCTGTATGCATACGTACAACATGCATGTGTACTCCTGTGTGTGTGCCTCATGTGCACATACAAATTTAAAATTTTAATTTTAAAAATCAAGGTTGAAGGGCTGTCAGGAGGAAGGGAGGATGGGGACTAGTTGCTGAGACCTGAAGGGACTCAATCCATGACACTATGCCTTGGCCCTTAATCCCTTGGCTGGCCCATGACTGAACATTTTCTGGGAAGGCTCCCGCTGGTGGGAGAATGTCTCCCTAGGCAGCCTTCCTGTCTTTTAAGATGTCCCTTTGCCCTTGACCTGACCTCTTCTGTATTCACCTCCTGATATGTCCTCTAGGTTCCTTGAAGCCAGAGGTAACCCCAGCCCCAGTGAAGATGTGTCCGCGTCACCCCGAGCTTGTGCCTCTGGCTCACCCCCTCCCAATACTGAAGGAGGCATTAGAGAAGGTTAGTGATAGCCCAGGAGGTTACAGGTAGTGTGGTAAAGCTTGGCAGAGGAGGAATTGCTCTCTGGGCTGTGGCATTCATTCATCCATCCATTCATTCACTCAACATGCTTATATTTTTTAGTTTTTGGTTTTTAACATGTTTTCTCTGCATAACAGTGCTGTTTGTCCTGAAACTTGGCCTTGAACTCCCAAGTATCCACCTGTCTCTGCCTCCTGAGTGCTGGGAATAAAGGTGTGAGCTACCACAACCAGTTTTCAACACAAATTTGAGTGCCTGTTCTGTGCCTAGAATTCTAGGGCTTGGGAGGCAGAGGCAGGAGGATTATTGCAAGTTGGAGGCCAGCCTGGGCTACACCATGAGTTCTAAACCAGATGGGGGTGGGGGAGAGACTAACTCCTAGTCAGTCTGTTAGGTGAAGGAAGCAGTTAAGATAACACACATTTCTGACTCAGGGGCAAGAGTGAGGATTAGGAGCCTGGGGTTGGGGTGGCCCATGCCTATTAGTCCCAGCACTCTGGAGGCAGAAGCAGTCAGATCTCTGAGTTCAAGAACAGCCTGGCCTACAGATCAAATTCTAGGAAAGCCCAGTCTACACAGAAAGATCCTGTCTCAGGAGACTAAAAAAGAGTGAAAATTAGTTTCTTAGTTAGGGTTTCTATGTATGTATGGTGAAGAAACACCATGACAACAGCAAGTCTTGTAAAGGAAAACATTCATTTGGGTAGCTTACAGTTTCAGAGGTTTAGGCCATTAGCATTATGACTGGACATGTCAGCATGCAGGCAGATATGGTACTGGAGAAGGAGCTGAGAGTACAGGAGATACATCTTGATCTTGCAGGCACCAGGAAGTGGTCTGGGACATTGTGTGTGGCTTGAGCATATGAGACCTCAAAGCCCATTTTCACAGTGACATACTTCCTCCAACAAGGCCATGCCTATTGCAACAAAGCCACACCTCCTATGTACTCTACTCCCTATGAACCTATAGAGGTCAATTACATTCAAACTACCATAATTAGGAAAGTTTTGGGGACTGTGGGGCTGAGATGTGAGGTTTTGGAGGCTGGTAGGGCCCTGCAGGACCAAAGCGGAGATTTGAACAGGTAGGGGATGCCCAATGATGTATGTATGGTAAAGAAGTTGAAGGACGTAGGAGTGCACTCCAAACAGTGGGGCCAACATATGAAAAGGCCCAGGGGCAGTGGAGTGAGCACAGGGCACATAGAGAGGGAGGGAAAGATGAAACGGGAGAGTAACGGAGTCTACACCACAGAGGCTGCTGTAACATGGTCAAGCGCACACATAGGTGCACACACATACACAAGTACACGCACCAGGGCACAACTTGCGCCACTTCAGGATGGCTCTCCTTGGTGCCAGTCAGTTTCTGCTGTGTGGGCCACTCATCTTAGGAGAAGAGACACAAAGGGAACAGGGTCTAAAACATCTGGGCAGCTGTGCACTCTCTGACGACCAGTAGAAGGAAAAGGGTAGCAAGTTCACAGAAGTTTTTTGTGTTTTTTTTTTTTTTTTTTTTTTGGTTATTTTTGTTTATTTGAGACAGACTTTCTCTGTGTAGCTCTGGATCCTGTCTTGGAACTCGTTCTGTAGCCCAGACAGGCCTTGAACTCACAGAGATCTGCCTGCCTCTGCCTCCCAAGTGCTGGGATTAAAGTCTGCCATGCGTTACCACGGCCTGGCCACATGGGTTTTATACTCAAAGATAATAGTTACTTTTCTAGAGGTGTTAATGATGTATTGCTTTTATTCTTGGACTGAACTGCTATTCTTACTCCCTGTTACAGAACAGGGGAAGGCAGCCATCTCCAGACAAAGGGTCTCGGAAGACACTCTGACACAAACATGACCCCACTTCCACAGCAGCTCAAGTAGTACATGACAATTTACCAATATAACATATGTCACAGGGCCACAGGACTCAATGACAAAGCAGCCTCCTTACACTGAGCACTGGGGTGTCAACCAGGGATGTGCGACCCCTTTGTTTGTTTTTTTTTTTTTTTTTTTTTTTTTTTTTTTGGTTTTTCGAGACAGGGTTTCTCTGTGGTTTTGGAGCCTGTCCTGGAACTAGCTCTTGTAGACCAGGCTGGTCTCGAACTCATAGAGATCCACCTGCCTCTGCCTCCCGAGTGCTGGGATTAAAGGCGTGCGCCACCACCGCCCGGCTGTGCGACCCCTTTGTATACATGTCTAGGGAATCCCCGACTATATCGGTGAACTGAGACCCCCAAGACTGACTTAGGGCATGTGTCTAGGGAGACAGAACTTAGCACGGGGCAGGTAAGGCCACGGGGCAAGGTGTCTGGTAACTAATTAAGTAGAGGGGTTGGAAAGATGGCTCAAAGGTTTGTGCAAATATGAGGACCAGAGTTCAGACACTCCACATGGGTGTAAAGGCTGGGTACATGTGGCCTGCCTGTAATCCCAGCGCTTGGGTGGAGAGAGGATTCCCTTAGAGCAAGATGGCTAGCTAGACTAGCTGAACTGGTGAGTTCTAGGTTCAAGAGAGAGACCCTGATATGATACATAAAGGTGAAGGGTGTTTTAGACACCCAGTGTCAGTTTCCAGCTTCTATGTCACGTGCACACATGAGCACCCCTCTTGTGAACAGAAATACACACACGCAAACAACATACATACACACACACACACACACCAAAATCCTTTAGGGAGCCCTATGTCTGAAATCGGTGGGAGGGAAGCTGATGAGAGAGTAAGCCCTCATGGGGCATGGTACCGGGGTTGCGAGGTCTGGAGCCTCTGAGGGTACTGTGGGGGGGAGGTACAGCTGTGGGGACAGGTGGGTGTGCTGAGGCAGGGGCCTCAGCTGTCATTGCACCCACCTTCTGAGCTCCTATTCTTCTTCTGCCAGGTGGACGGGATTCTGCGCAAGGCGATGTTGACCCCTGGCCTTGCTGCCATGTCTGCCCTTGTCATCCACAATGACACCGTGCTCTGGACTGGCAACTTTGGGAAGAAGAACGGCTCAGATCCAAATTCTGGAACCCCTAATGAGTATACCATATACCGGTTAGTGGGGTGACCTCCAGGGTCTCAGAGGGGATGTGGAGGATGGCAAGCCAAGCAGATATAGGAGGCAGGGACATTCAAGAGAACTGTGGCTGGGGTCCCAGCTGCCAGGGCCTGTGGCTCAGTCCTGATAACTATGTAGGAGACAGTGGTCCAGAGAAAGGCAGGAAGTCCAAGTGCCCAGTGTCATACCACAGGGACCACAGGCACAGGCCAAGTGAGGAAAGGAGTCCATCTCCTCGCCTCTCAGTGTGCCACCCAGGAGCGATAGCCAGCTCCCAGGCCTGTGAGTCAGTGGCATTGGCCCAGTTGGAAGCAGCTGGAGACACTTGGCAGCATGCCCAGAGCCTCTCCTTTCATGTGCTGTCTGCAGAGTCCTCAGAGCTATAACAATGGACACATTTGATCCCAGGGATGCTGTGGGGACCGCAGGGGCCTGATGGGATTTAGCCTCACATCGCACCTTTGTGATGCTAGACACAGGGCCCAGAGTTCTGTTTGTCTTGCTTACTATGTCCTTGTCACTTGTCGGCCATGCTGAGTGCCCTGTGAGTGTGCATACTCACACACTCACACCCACACATATGCACATAGATACTCACATGCATGCGTATGTGTGCACACACATACCTTACCCCCCATTTTACCACGTGAAACCAACAGTAAAACTCTCAGAAAGGTCTAGTAGCTTGCCCAAGGCCACATAGCCAGTGAGAGATAGGATTCACCAAATCCAGGTTGACCCCCCCGGTACAAGTGGGGCTTGATAAAAGGCCTAGCATGGGGCAGGCACTGAACGGTCCATTCTATCAAGCTTCTGGTACATTCTACGCATCCCAAGGCTCTCTACAGAGGCTGGGAATTCAGCTGGAGATGCAGACTGGAGTGGAATCTTGACTATGAGAAGCTGGAGGCTGGGCACAGGGTGGGGAGTAGGCCGCGAGGTTGATAGGTTGCCCTCCGTACTCCTGTCCCCCCAATACAGGATTGCCAGCATCTCCAAGATCTTCCCCGTGCTTATGCTGTATCGGCTGTGGGAGGAGGGCGTTGTGGCCTCCCTGGACGACCCTCTGGAGCGCTATGCCAGCAGCTTCTCCATCAACAACCCGCTGGGCAAGGCCCAAGACCCTGAACCACAGGACCCAGCGGGGGAATTTGAAGAGATGGGTTCCCTCCCAAGGCCTTCTTCTGTCACTCTCCGGAGGATGGCCAGTCAGCTGTCAGGTGAGCCTCAGAACTACCCAGCTGAGCCAATCCACATCCGAGGGCCTGGGTGGGGGGGAGCAGGCACAGGACACAGATTCCCATCCATTAGGACTCTGCTCTGGTTCCTGAACGGTCATGGGTGGTGGCCATGGGAGGAAGAGCTGAGGTAAGCTGGGGATAGTTTTTTTTTTTTTTTTAAAAAAAACTTATTTTAGAAATGTATGTTTGTGTGTGCATGAGTATGTGTCATATGTGTGTGGGTGTCCACAGAGGTATGCACCAGACTCTCCTCAGCTGGAGCTACAGGTGAGTGCCAAGAACTGAACTTGGGTCGTTGGGAAGAGTGGCTTTAGCTGTCATCTCTCCATCACTGGGACTTACTTTATTGAGAAAGGGTCTCTTATAGCCCAGGCTGGTTCCAAACTCACTGTGTAGCTCAGGGTGACCCTGAACTTCTGGTCCTTCTTTCTCTACCTCCTGAGTGCTAAGATTACAGGCATGTGCACTCTGTTTTGGATGTATGTCATTGGGGGAAGGAACTCAGGGCTTCACACGTGCCAAGCAAGCACTGCACCAGTTGAGCTCCGTCCCTGGCCTGAACCTTGGAATACAGATCAGGCAGAGAAAAGCTCACACACAAATGAGCCAGGATCTGTGTATCGTGCCAATGGCAAGGCAACAAACTGAAACTGGTAGGGAGCTCTACAGTGAGGACCTAGACTCCCTGAACACACACATAAAGGACATGTGGAAAGCCGCAGCCCACAGGGGACAGAGGTGGAGGACAGGGAAAGAATTGACACAGCACAGAAATGGCTGTGGGGTAGGTATTTAAAGATGCCAACTCTCGTTCACCAAAACACACATGCAACTTAAAACCACACTGAGACACACTGTTCGCGTCAGACTGGAAAGATCGAAATAGTGGGTGCACTGATCGGGGAAACCATGGAGATGATGTCCTCATTCACAACAGTGGAGGGAATTTAAACTGACTTAAATTTAACTCCCCTGTTCTGGCTAGTTTTATGTCAACTTGACACAAGCTAAAGTCATCCGAGAGAAGCGAACCTTGATTAAGAAAACGTTGCCATAAGATCTGGTTGTAGACAAGTGTGCAGGGCATTTTCTTCATAGTGATTGATGTGGAAGGGCCCAGCCCATTGTGGGGGATGTCACTCCTAGGCGGGTGGTCCTGGGTTCTAAAAGAGCTGAGCAAGCCAGAGCGAGAAAGCCAGTAAGCAGCACTCCTCCATGGCCTCTGCATCAGCTCCAGCCTCCAGGTTCCTGCCCTATTTTAGTTCCAGCCTTGGCTTCCCTCGAACTGTGATAGGTAAGTCAAATAAACACTTTCCTCCCCAAGTTGCTTTGGTCATGGTATTTCATCACAGCAACAGAAACCCTAACTAATCCCCCCAATAAACAGACAACAAAGGGCTCAAACCTATATGAAGGAGAATTCAAATATTGATCACAACAGTTCTCTGTCTTTTTGAGTTAGTGTCTCAAGTAGCCCAGGCTTTCCTCACTAGGTAGCTGAAGAGGACCTTGAACTCCTGACCCTCCTGCCTCCAGCTCCTGAGTGCTGCCACCACCCCAGTCCATCACCACCCCAGTCCATCACCAGTTAATAGGCCAGGGGTCAACAGTACAGTGTGTACTTGGCATGTGAAAAGCCCTGGGTGGAGGCCCAGCAACAATGGGGAAAAAAGAGTGTACATTCCCTTGGACTGAGAAATTTCACTTCTAGAATATTCTGCTGCAGATGTGGTCGCCCCTTGTAGCATAAACATGCTCACAGTTATTCACTGAATAGTGTTTTACAGTAATAAGGGGAGCCAGTGGGAAGATTCATATCTGTAGCCCAGTACTTCTAAGATGGAGGCAGGAGGATCAGGAGTTCAAGGTCACCCTGGGCTCTCATGAGACCCTCTCCAAACACAAAAACCAAAACAAGAAGAAACGACCTATATGTTCCTCACTAAGGAATGGCTATGCAATCAAATACCATATAACTCTAAACCAGTGGTTCTCAACCTTCCTAATGCTGTGACCCTTTAAAACAGTTCCTCATGTTGTGGTGACCCCAAACCCTAAAATTATTTTCGTTGCTACTTCATAACTGTAATTTTGCTACTGAATGGTGTCTCAGTTCCTAAGGCCATCGGAAATATGTGCTCTAAATGACGTTCTTTGTTTATGGATATGAAGTAAGTAGGAGAAAAGTTCATGTATTATGTGTTGCTACAGAAATAAAGATAAAAATTACGTAAAGATTATACAAACATACCAATTATAAAAATATGTTTATGTATGAGGCAATGTGTAATACATATGATTATATACCATGCTATGTATTATATAACTATTAATTTCTTTTTACATTTTTTTGTTCGTGTGTGTGGTGTGGTAACATACACACCATGGCACTTGTGTGGATGTCAGAGGACAATTTACAGGAGTTTGATGCCTCGGGACTGCCACAGAGGTCCTGGGGATTGAACTTAAGGAGTCAGGCTTGTAGGCAGGTGCCTTTACCAGATAAGCCATCCTGTCAGCCCTAAATATTAAATATTTCAGATTGTATTAAATGCCTTTGGAAGGCCTGGTCTTGGTGGCACCTGCCTGCAATCCCAGCACCTGGGAGAGCGGAGAGAAGAAAGAAATGAAAACAGTTTGCTTCCAGGAAGGGGAAATCATGGCCTGCTGGGGTGGGAGGAGGGGAGGGGAGGCTTGTGAGCAAATGTGATTTGGTGGTGGTCTAGGGATGGGACTTTCCCGGCAAAGCACAGGTCCTGCAGGCCTGACCACTGCTTTTCCCTAGGGCTTCCCCGAAGGCTGCGGGGCACTTCGCTGTTGTGGAGGGGCAGCACTCAGGAGGCTCTGAGCCTGCTCAGGGATGACGTGCTGGTGGCTGACCCAGGAAGCAGGTGAGGAGTGTGCCCTGAAGTCCAGCTACGCTTGAGGAAGTGTTTCTCCCAGATGGTTAGAGTCAGCAGGGTTCACCTACACTGAATAGCGTCCACCCTACAGCCAGCAATAGAGTCCATCCTACTGAGGTCCCCATGGGCAGGCACAGCAAGGTCTGGAAGAGCTGGGCCCAGAACCCGGGTCTGTTCCAGTCTCCGGGTCCCTCATCAACTGAAATGTTTATTGAGCATCTGCTCTGGGGATGGCGTGGTTGGGCACATTTGTCATCCCCACATTCGGGAAGCTAAGGCAGGAGGATGGAGAGATGGAGGCCAGCTTGGGCTGCACAATGAAATTGTCTAAAAAACAAACAAACAAGACACAAAAAGCAATTAAGGCAACTACTCCACCCAGATTCTGCTAAGCGCTGAATATACCAGCAAACATTTGACCAAGGCTCCTTTCTACAGTTTACACTGATGAGGGAGACACAGTGAAGAAATAAATGACACAAATACAGATTTTGCCGCGATGGCTGATGGTGTGCAGATAAAAGTCTGACCATTGAACAAGAAGTGTAGTTTTGAGAGCTTGGGGTGGGGGTGAGGGTGGAGAACAGACAACACACATATGTCACACAGAGGCTGCTGGCACTCCTCTGACACCCTGGGCCAGATTTCCCTCTGCTTCTCCAAATACGGTAGGTCATGTGTTCTTTCTCCTTCCTGGTGCCACCACACTGTCCTGGGAATCATATCCAGGACCCCATCCCGATGCCCCTTTCTCACCCTCCAGATGCCACTACAGCACGCTGGCCTTCTCGCTTCTGGCTCATGTGCTGGCTGCTCACACGGCACAGGGCAACTATGAACGCTGGGTATCTGAGCAGGTGCTGGAACCGCTGGGGATGAGTGACACCAGCTTTACACTGACTGGAGCTGTGCGAGCTCGCCTGGCTGCTGGCTTCTATGGCAGCGGCCGGTCTGCGCCGCTCTATGATCTGGGCTGGTACAGGCCATCGGGCCAGATGTACTCGACAGCTGCAGACCTGGCCAGGCTGGCGGTTGCGCTACTGGGCGCAGGGCCCCGACGGTTGCTGCGGCCAGACAGCCTGGCCACGCTGCTGTCACCGCTGCGCACCTGTGCCCATGGCTACTTCGCTCGAGAAACTGGTACACCCTGGGAGTTCCACGAGCAGCGAGGATACCGAGTGGCGCGCAAGGACGGCGACTTGGACGGCTACGCCGCCAGCCTGGCGCTCGTGCCACCGCTGCGCTTAGGGTTTGTGTTGTTGCTGGCGGGGCCGCGCCCACCCACGCGTGACCTGGTGGCTGACGCCCTGGACGTGCTACTGCCTGCTCTGGAGCACGCTTTGCGCGATGCTGAACGCGCCCCTGCGCCCCCGCCCAGCGCGCGCCCGTTTGCCGGCTTCTTCACCTTCGCGAACCGCACCTTTTACGAGGTGCGTGCTGCGGGGCCGCGTGGCGAGCTGCGCTTGCGCCAGTTTGGGCCGCGCGTGGAGGCGCTCGTGCCCGCAGCCTTCCGATCGCTCGCCCTGCGCCACGTGCGCGGCCGCATCTTCCAGCTGCACGTGGCACGTGAGTTCCCGTGCACACTGCCGCTCGCAGACGCCTGGCTGTCTCTGGAAGCGCAGCATGGGCAGCTGGTGCGTTTCTATCCGTTGGACCGCCACGGGCTGGCGCCAGGCTTCGACGTGCCCGGACTCAATACCTATGGAGTGCTGCGCCTGCAGCGCAGGCCGGTGTTTGGCTCCCAGTGAGCTGGGGATGCCAGCGTGCGCCCTAGTGCAGCGCCCACCCATGCCTTTGCACTGCTCATGCATACAACCATCCTCATGCCTCCAGCCCTTCCACACCAGCCTGCTGTTACCTGCTACCTGAAGCCTCCTCCTGCAACACCCCCGCCCCAGCCTCTTGCTTACAGCCACTCTCCCTGACACTGCCTGCCCCATCTCACCTTCCGCCATTGCAGCCCCTCCATACCTACAGCCTTCCTTCAGCCTCTTTTCCCTGCAGCCTCCCCTGCATGGGTTTGTCCAGCTCCAGCCTTGCCCTTCCTCCAGCTTCCCACCCGAGGTTGGCAGGGAGGCCAACCAGAGAACACAATAGTTGGCAAAGTGGGTGGTCTTCCTTGGACCACAGCTGGTTTCAAACTGCCCTTATTCACCTGGGAGGAAGAGTTATACAAAAATTTACAGTGAGCATTTAAACACGTAGGCATTGCCCCGCCACAGTGATACAGGTCAGCACTTGGGAGAATCAGGAATTCGAGGCCAGCCTGGACTGCAGGAGACTGTTCAGACAATCAAACAAATACTGAAACTTTTTTTTGTGTGTCTGTTGAAACAAAGACAAAAATACCGGGAGCGGTGCTGTCTTTTAAAAACCACTCTTTCTGGGCTGGGAGTGTAGCTCAGAAGGTAGAGAGCTTGTGTAAGGCTGCTTAAACACGGTGTGGTAGCACATACCTGTAACTCCACTATTGGGAAGGTGGAGGTAGAAGGATCAGAAGGTCCAAGCCAGTCTGAGCCACATGAGATGCTATTTAAAAGAACAACAGCTTTTTTTGTTTTTGTTTTTGTTTTTAATTGAGTTACAATTTACCTAATATTAAAGGCACCATGAGGTGCAGTTCATATATTCATTTAGTGGGACTGCAAATAGAACCCAGGGCATTGCATACTAGGCTCTACCAACTGAACTCCATCCCCAGCCTGAGTTTGGATGATTTAGAGAAATCTTTATACCCATCACCACAATTAAGGTCTGTGAGACTTCCATCACCCCCAAAGCACCACCCCTGCTATTCCTTTGCAGTTACCTCCTCTTCCTCTTCCCCTCGCCCAGCCCCAGGCAACTACAGGATGGTCTCCTGTCATTTTATATTAGTTTCACCTGCTCCTGAGCGTGCTGTGAAGGGGATCACACTGTGGAGGTGGTGTGTGCACCTCCTTGGGCTCAGTGTGCTGTATTTGAGGTCCGAGTCTTTATGTGCATCCATGGTTCACTGCTTTTTATTCCACAGCATGGCGGTGCCATTTTATCCCTTCCTCCACTGATGGACATTTGGGTTGTTTCCAGACGGAGGTTGTTAGGGAAAGACGTTGTGTGCAAGTTCTCCTGTGTGCATAGGCTTTCATTGGCTTGGGTAAGTTTCTAGATGTGACTGCCAGGCAGTCTTCCAAAAGCTTGGTGCCAAGTTCTATCCCCGCATGGAAATGTGCGGTGGTTCTGTTACCCACGTACGTGGCAACACTTGGCTCTGTAAGTCTTTAATTTTAGCCATGCGGGTAGTTCTGAAGTCATATCTCACTGTGGTTTTAACTGTATTTTATTTATTGAATTGTAAAAGATATATATGTATATAAGATATATATGTATAGATGCACACATACTCTCTGGATACAGTTCCCTCCACTCTTTGGATTGATTTTTTCATTTTCCTTTTTTATGTACATAAGTACTTATGTATTTTGAGACACAATCTCCCATAGTCTAGGCTGCTGTGGAACTCACTCTGTAGCCCAGGGTGACCTTAAACTTGTGAATCTCCTGCTTCCACCTTCTGAGTGCTGGGATTATAGGCATGCACCACCATACCCCATTTATGCAGTACTGGATACAAACCCTCAGGGTTTCATGCATTCTGGGCAAACTGTTCCTTCTGAGCTACAATACCAACCCCTGTTCCTCTTTGTAATATTTTTTTTAAAAGTTTATATGTGTGTGTGATAGTTCGGGTTGTGTTTTCATGAGTGTAGGGACGATGTCAGAGCTGGAGTTATGGGCAGGCTGCTGTGAACCAGTGGGTGTGGATGCCTGGCAGGCTCTAACATTTTGATGAGATTTATGCCTATTAAAACCAATGCAAAGTTAGGGGCTACATTTCATATAACACACACACACTCACACACACACACACACACGCACACTGGAGCTTGAAGCCAGGGCCTCACGTATGCTAGTAGGCAGATGATCTCCCAGTACACAATATGCTCAGCTCCCATGTGTCTTTTAAAAGCTTTAGCTTTTAATTTTGAGATAATTACAAATCTCCATACAAGTGTCAGAAATAGCTAGAGTAGCCTTTATGCAGTTTCTTCTCCCAGGGACATCGTGCAGAATGTTGTAAGACACTGATCTAATGCAGCCAAGATCCAAAGCTCTTTCCTCACCGCGACAGCCCTGCCTTCCCCACTCCTAGCCTGCTCTCCAAGCTCTACCCTTTCCTTAAGCCCTAGCCAGCACAGCCTGCTCTGTACTTCTGGAATTCTGTCATTTTAGCACTATCATGTATTAGGGGCTGGCAGGACGGTTCCTCGGGTAGAGGTGCTTGCCTGACAGCCTGAGTTTGATGCCCAGAACCCACATGGTAGAAGGAGCGAATCAACTACCCCGAGTTGTTATCTGGTCTTCACCTGTGTACCATGACACCTGTGTGTAGACACACACACACATACACACACACAAGGATACACATATGTGCACAAGCACACTAAATAAATGGAATATTTAAGGGGGCTGAAGAGATGGCTCAGCACTTGAAAGCACTTGCTGCTCATGCAGAGGACTGGAGTCTGATTCCCAGCACCCTCCTTGAGCAGCGCACAACCGTTTATTACTCCAGTTTCAGGGGGTCTCATGTGATCTTTTGGCTTCTGTGGGCACATGACACATACACACACATACACATAAGAGTAATTGCTTTTGTTTTGTTTTGTTTTTTTTGAGACAGGGTTTCTCTGTGTAGCCCTGGTTGTCCTGGAACTCACTCTGTAGACCAAGCTGGCCTCAAATTCTGAGATCTGCCTCCCTCTGCCTCCTGAGTGCTAGGATTAACAGCAAACACCCCAAATAATAATAAATTCTTTAAAAAAGGAATTTCAGGTATTAAATGGAGTTGGGAGGAAGTAGGTAAACTTTGGGGATTTTCCCCAGCATTTAGGACGTGTTTCCAGTCATTTCAAGTGGCTGCAAGCATCAACAGTTTGTTCCTTCCGGTTGCAGAGTAGTGGCTCTATGGATGAATGGAACACTATTTGTCTAACCATTCACCACTTTTTCCTCTTCCTCCTCCTCCCCCTCCTCCTCCTCCTTCTCTTCTTTTCGACACAGGGTTTCTCTATGTAACAGTCCTAACTATCCTGGAACCAGCTCTGTAGCCCAGGTTGGCCTTGAACTCACAGAGATCGCCTGCCTCTGCCACCCTCTGCGCCACCACCGGCCTGCTGATCATTCACTTCTTGAAGGATACTGGGTTGTTTCCAGCTGGCAGTTCCTATGAATAAAGTTGCTATGAGTATTTGTTTACCCACATTTATGTGAGCTTGCTCTTATTTCTCTGGAATAAATGCCCCAGGAATGCAAAGAATTGGGGGCCAATGGAAGTATTCATTGTGGTCCCTCGGATAAGCCTCTCAGGTGCTGGGGTTCCAGGGATGCGCTACCACGCCCAGCTTATTTTACTCATTTTAATATGCCACTGTGATTCTAATTTACAATTTTCTAAAAGCTAATGATGTTGAAATTTTTCATGTGCCCCTTCCCGTAGTAGTACATACATCTTTTTGTCTTTGCTCTCATTGGGTTGCTAGTCATTTGTTGGATGCATGGTTTACAAGTGTCTTCTGGTATGTAGCTCATCATTCTATATCCTCTTAGCATCCTTTTGCAGAGCAACACTTTAAAAATGTTAAAGTTCTCTGGGCGGTGGTGGCACACACCTTTAATCCCAGCACTCAGGAGGCAGAGGCAGGCGGATCTCTGTGTTCGAGGCCAGCCTGGTCTACAGAGTGAGTTCCAGGATAGCCAGAGCTACACAGGGAAACCCTGTCTTGAAAATAAAACAAACAAAATAAAACAAAAAGAAAGAAAAATCTATTTGAACAAACACTCCAATATACACATTCTAAAACCAGTGTGTATCATCATGTGGCAGAAAAGGACTTCAGATGGGACTGAGTTAAAGAGCTGTGAGTGTGTGCGCGCGTGTGTGTGTGTGCACGTGTGCGCGTGCATGTACATGAATGTGGAGGCCAAAGGGCGATATCAGTTGTCTTCATCTGTCATCCCTTGCCTTATTTTTGAGACAGTCTCTCCCTGACCAGCTAGACTGTCGGACCAACAAGTCCCAGGACCCTTGTGCCTCAGCCTCCCTAACACCTATGATTGGCATCACCACCACACCTGCTTCTCCATGGTGTTGGGTATGAGAACACAGGTCCGCATGCTTGCCCAGCAGGTAGCCATTTCCTCAGTGCCTGCTGCTTCTCGTCTCCCGTTATTTCATTCCTTGGCTGACTTTAACTTTATTGTGCTTTATTTTTTTTAAAATTTTATTTCATGCTTTGCTTGCATGTACGCACATGGACCGTGTGCATTCCTGGTGTCCAAGGAGGCCACAAGGTGGCACCGGAGCCTCTGGAGCTAGGGCTACAGATGGTTGTGAGAGGCTACGACACTGCTGGGAACCAAATGTAAATAAATCTTTAAGAGTTTGACATCATCCTTGGCTATATTCCAAGTTTTTTTGTCAGCCTGGAATGCATGCGACCCCATCTCAAACAAACACACAGATGGACTGGTAAGCTGAATTAGCAGATAAAGGCACGAGCAGCTGAGGCCGAGGAGCTGCGTTTGACCCACAGAATCCAGATGACAGGGAGAACCGATGGTTCTGTCTCTGACCTCTTCATGCATGCTGTTGAATGGCCCCTCCAATAATAAATATGTAAGTAAACAAATGTAAAAACCATCATCAACATAAAAGACCTCTCCTGCCATCCGTCTCACCACTTTTGGTCTTTGTTTGACCTTCTTGAGAAGGTCAAGCTCTCAATCATTTTCATTTTAAGATCCCAGTGTCTTGACCTCCTGTGTATTTGATGTAGTGGTTCGAATGAGAAGTGTCCCTCGCAGGCTCACATACTTGAACATGTGGTCTCTGGTTGGTGGTGGCGGTGCTGTTTGAGAAGCTGTGGAACCTTCAGGAAATGGAGACTTGCTGGAGGAGGTGTGTCACTAGGGGTGGGCTTAAGAGTCTGTGGTCTCGGGCTGGAGAGATGGCTCAGAGGTTAAGAGCATTGCCTGCTCTTCCAAAGGTCCTGAGTTCAATTCCCAGCAACCACATGGTGGCTCACAACCATCTGTAATGAGGTCTGGTGCCCTCTTCTGACCTTCAGGCATATATACAGAACATTGTATGCATAATAAATATTTAAAAAAAAAAAAAGAGTCTGTGGTCTCACGCCCACATCCAGTTTCCACTCTCTGCCTCCTGTTGTAGTTGAAGATGTGATCTCTCAGCTTCCTGCTTTGACTTCCCACCATTATGGACTCTCCCTCTGGGTCCGTAAGCATAAACCAGCTCTTCCTTCCTTAAGATGCCTTTGGTCGTGATATTTTTCTCACAGCCACAGAAAGGTAATGAATACACGTGCTTAACCTGTAAGACCCCGTCTTAGGGTTTTTATTGCTGTGAAGAGACACCATGACCAACTGTTATAAAACAACAACAACATTTAATTGGGGTGGCGCACTTACAATTCAGAGGTTCAGCTCATTATCATTGCAATGGGGAGCATTGCGGGGTGCAGGCAGATGTGGTGCTGGAGCTGAGAGCCTACATCTTGTCTCAGAGGCAACAAGAAGTTGAGTGACTCACTGGGTGGTATCCTGAGCGCGGGAATCCTCAAAGCCCGCCCCTGCAGTGACACACTTCCTCTAATGAGGCCACACCCACTCCATCTCCTAACAGTGCCATTCCCTATGAGTTTATGGGGGCCAAATACATCCAGACCCCCACAGACCTTCATCCTAATCTCTTCCCCTGAGATCGCATCAGCTTCACCTTTTGCTGCCTTCATTCACTAAGTCCTACTCTCCTCACCCAGCCTCACCCAAGCCCTCGCAGGCTTTCTCAGAGGCACCTGGCCCAGCCTCCATCCTCCGCGTGGATATTGCTACCCTCTAAATTGCTTTCCTAACTCCAGGCTCGTACATCTGGCTGCTGGCTTGCCATCTAAGTGGCTAGGTTTCGCTAATCCCCGCCCCATCCCCCATCCCCCTTCTGCAGTTTTCCAAGAGCAGTGGTTAGGTTGAGCGCTCAGAGAATCCTCCACAGGGTCTCTCGCCTTCACATCCGATCCATCAGCAAACGACCTCAGCTTGGCTGCTCACTCGATCTAACTGCTTCTTCCATTTTTACCCTTCCTGCCTCCATCTTCCTCTCCAGAGCTGGAGTAAAGTCCTCCTATTTCCCTGCTCCATCTTTTCCCTCTAGGATGTTCCCGCTCCTGCATTTGCTCGACAGGCTATGGTTCCTGGTTACCCAACATTAATCCGGGTGTTTTGTAGATGTGATTAACAGCTTCATTCATTGACTTAAATTAAGGATTGTAGTTGGGGAATATTATTTTAAGGTGTATGACTTGTTTACTCTGCATTTGTTTAACTCTGTGACGCTGAGATTCTTTGCCTGTCTAAAACACCTGATAAAGAGCTGAACCGCCAATAGTGAGGCAGGATCAAGGATAGGCAGGGCTGGCAGACAGAAAGTATAATTACAAGGAGACCCAAGGAAGGAGGAGGAACAAGAGAACAAGGAGAGGAGGACATCAGAGGTCAGCTGTCCAGCTAAACAGCAAGGCACTGAGTCAGAGTGAAAGGAAGATACAGAAGAAAAGGAAAAAGCCCGAGGAAAGAAGTAGTTGGGATAATTTAAGTTAGAAAAGCTGGAAAGAAACAAGTCCACGCTAAGACTTGGCACTAATAAGTAAGAATAAGTCTTCATGTGTGATTTGTTTGGGAGCTGGGTGGTGATTCCCTCCCAAAAGGAAAAAGATTAAAACTTTGTACAAGAGATTGTAGTTTATGTAAGCTGGTGGACTCATTTAGTAGTGAAGGGCCTTAAGAGGAAAATGAAGTGGTTAGGTTAGAGAGGGAGTAGCCTCACCATGGTCAGTGGCATCTACCCGCTCTGGGACTTCCTGCCTGCTGCTGGTCGGCCATCCTACCAATTAAGGGATTTGCTGGGGAAATGCTAAACCAGTTCCCTGAAATAGAGTAAATCAATCCTCCCCATTTTTTTTTTCTTTTTCTTTTTCTTTTTTGTTTTGTTTTGTTTTTTCAAGACAGGGTTTCTCCGTAGCTTTAGAGCCTATCCTGGAACTAGTTCTTATAGACCAGGCTGGCCTCGAACTCACAGAGATCCACCTGCCTCTGCCTCCCTAGGGCTGGGATTAAAGGCGTGTTCCACCACGGCCTGACAAGCCTTTCAATTTTTAAGTCATTTTTTTTCTTCCTAAGATCGGGATTCTCTGTGTAGCCCTGGCTGTCCTGGAACTCTGTAGACCAGGTTGGCCTCGTACTCAGAGATCACCTGCCTCTGCCTCCCGAGTGCTGGGATTAAAGGTATGTGCCACCACTGCCTAGTTTTTTTTTGTTTTTTTTTGGTTTTTCGAGACAGGGTTTCTCTGTGGTTTTGGAGCCTGTCCTGGAACTAGCTCTTGTAGATCAGGCTGGTCTCGAACTCACAAAGATCCGCCTGCCTCTGCCTCCCGAGTGCTGGGATTAAAGGCGTGCGCCACCACTGCCCGGCTCTGCCTAGTTTTAAGTACTTTTTTTTTTTAAGTTTTTTTTTTTATTTGGAAAGACCAATTTTACTATACTTTAATTAACACACCCATTTCTTGTATTTTTTGAGATTATAATTATAGCATGTCTCCCTTCCCTCTCCTCCAAACCCAACTGAAATTACAACCTGGAAGCTTCTGGAAACAGCTTCCGTGTTGACCCTGAGGAAACACTTCCCAGAAGGCTTCGCCTCGGTGATGCTGCTCTCTTGTTGATCACGGCTGATTCTTCAGCCCCAAATGACTAGAAACCATGGATTCTTCACACAAATGGCCCACTAGAGTCTCTGCTTCCCTCTGAAGCGCCACGAGCCAGGCCACCCCGCCGTCTTCTGCACTGCTCTCAACTGTCTCATCTCCCGAGCTCCCGCAGAACAGCCACTGAGCTCACAACACTCAATGGCTCTTCTAGGCCAAAGTTCCAAAGTCCTCCCACAAGCACCCCCAAACAACATGGTCAGGTCCATCAGAGCAGAACCCCACTGTCCTGGTACCAACATGTCTTACGGTTGTTATTGATGTGATGGAACACCATAACCAAAGCAAGATGTGGAGAATGGGGTTAATCTGATTTACACTTACACATTATAATCCATCACTGAAGAAAGCCGGCGGCGGGGTACCTGAAGGCAGGAGGTGATGCAGAGGCCATGGAGGAATGCTTGCTCTGCCTGCTTTCCTACAGAACCCAGGACCATCAGTCCAGGGATGGGACCACCCACAATAGTCTGGGCCCTTCCCCCTTGACCACTAATTAAGAAAATGCTCTACAGGCTGGCCTACAGCCTGGTTTTCTGAATTGACACTCCCTCCTCTTTGATAAACTCTAGCTTGGGTCAAGTTGACATAAAAACTAAGCATCCCGGCATCCCAGCCCTACCTCTGATTCCCCAGAACAGAAGCCAAGTGCTGGTCAGGATTCCGCAAAGCCGTGACTGCACCAAAGTTACAGTGTTGAATCTCCCTCCTCCCGTGTGTTCTCATGGATGGTTTCCCATTCTGCAGAGAGCATCTCTTGAGACCCCTGCAGAACTGGAATACAGAACCCTCCTCTAACAGCCTTCACCTGACATCTCCATGACAGACACGGCTGAATGTCTGAGCCGTGTTGTGGGCACAGAAGTTGCATGTGACTGATGTGGTCCTGCCATTATGGGTTCCTGCTCACTAGGCCCTCATCGTGTTCACTCCCTTCATCACTACCCATCCTGTAGGAGTTAGACGTCACCAGCCCATTTTACAGAGTTGGCCACGAAGCCAGATGGCTAATCACCCTGACCTTACTGCATTAGGATGTCTAGGAGTTCATAGTGTGCTCAAGGTTGTTTCCAGATACAATAGCTCACAGGGCTCCGACCAATGAATGATTTAATTCATTGATGAACTTAGGATGTGAATAGAAGGCCAAGGAGCCATCTCTGTGGGTAAAGGCGCTTGCCACCAAGCCTGATGACCTGAGTTCAAGTCCCGGGACCCATGTAACGGAGGAGAGAACTGACTCCTGCAAGTTGTCCTCTGACTTCCAACATAAAGACATAAATGTAATAAAATATGATTATCAGAGGTGGTGGAACTGCGAGAAGTGGGGTCCCCTGGAGGAAGCCATCACTCGGAGGTGTGTCCTTGGGGGCTGTATAGACCCATCCTGTGGCTGCTTTCTCTTTTGTCTGTTACAAGGCCAGAAAACTCCCAAGACACACATTCCCATTGCTGTGATGTTCTGCCCAAGCAAATGTGGACAAGTGGCCATAAACTGGGCCGTGAGTTAAACCAGCTCCTCCTTCCTCAAAGGTATCCCCATCCGCTGGTGTTTGGTGACCGTGACGAGACAGGCATCTGACATAAGGGCTTAGCTGCTTATGTCATCTCTACAGGGACACAGGGGCCACAATGGTAGAGTCTGGGGACATAATTGGTAGTAGTGTTCAAGCCTTGCATCTTGTTACTGCTTCTGGGTGACACCCTGCCTTCGCCCAAGCCAATTCAACCCAAAACTCCATTTTTAGCCCTGGCAAACTCCTAACCATACTTCAGAATCCCACTCAGGCTTCTGGGAATGTTCATTTGGTTCCTTGGGTAACTTTAGAGGAAATAAAATACTGAGCCCAAGAATTTATTTTTACAATTCACATTTATTTTGGAAAAAAAAAGGTTCAGCTAAAAATACTCCTACAAAGACATCGGAGTAACGGGGCAGGGTTGCCATTGGATGCAGCTGGTGAGACTTTCTTGGTCACAGGAGTGGGATCTAGAGGAGCCCCAGCCACACCCCTTTCTAGCCCCACCCCACAACACTGACCAGAGGAAAGGGCAGTCCTGTGAAATCTGCCAGACACCCAGTCCCTGGTTGAGAACGGTGGCCTGTATAGGTCAGGCTGGTGGAGGTGGGGGAGAGGGTCTAGATGGCCCTCTCTGGCTCTGATAGCAGCTGGGGGGGGGGGTGAGGGGCTGGGGCCCACGCAAAGAGTGCAATGACCCCCAGGGACCTGGGATCTGCCAGACAAAGGAGTTGACCATGGTGAGGGCCGAGTGAGGACCAGTGATAGCAGAGAATAGTGAGGAAAGTGGCTGGTTCTGGGGTCCAAGGCCTCTTGCTGGCTGTGTGACCTGGGGGAGCCAGCATGTTGCTTTTCTGAGCTTCCCAGCCCGTGGTGTGACTGTCTTTATTGCACCTGCTCGCGGAGTTGCAGGGCTGTGTCTAGTGGTGATGCACAGAGCCCCTGTACATTGTTGGCGCTGAAGAAATAGCAGCTGTGGTGAAATCCAAGCAGTCATTGCTCTTCCCCAGAGTCCGGAGACTGCTTGTGAGTGAGAGTCCCTGCCAGGTCCACCTGGGGTCAGTTGCTGAGGCATCAGAGTCCCCTGTCCACAGAAAGGAGGACGGATGGACGATCACAGAGCTCTGGGCCACTCACAGCCCTCCTTGGACCTGGTCTCATTGTGGGGGGCGGTGGCTGGAACTGGAAGGGACAAGAGGGCTCCTTGGAGGGAGCAGGTGCTGACAGCCACAAAAACTGCAAGCATCCTAGGGAAGGAACCTGGCTGGAGGTTTGTATAGGAAATGCAGTCTGGTGTCCCTCCACCCTCCTGCTTCCTCTCTGGTATGGGGAGCTCTTACCCCAGCTGACCCCTTCCAGGCAGAGCCCCCCAGCAAGTGGATACTGCCCCCTGTGTGAGGGTTTTGAAGAGGAAGCTGGAACAGTAGGGCTGCCTTCTTGAGTCAGGCCTGGTGAGGGCTCTTCTGAGTCTGCCGCCCCACACTCCAATGGAGGTTCTGTTGTCCCTAGGGTCCATCTCCATCCAGATTCGAGGATGAGGCTGTTCTAGTGTTTGGGTTCCTCTGTCCCCATCTCTTCTCTCTCTCCCTCTCTTTGTGCTTTTTTTTTTCTGCTAGGGGTCCCCATGTTTGGGGAGCAGTGAACCATCGGGCTTGAGGTGTCAAGAATTAGCACAGAGTCACCTAGTGTGGCGTCTCATGAACCCCACTCTCTTCTGTTGGCATCTTAGGAGACTGAGTTTGGTGGATCATAGAATCTTGGGGTCTTCTGGTGCTTGGAATGCTAGAATTCTTGGCTCAGCAGGCCCAGAGTATATGCGGCCCTGGGTTATGAGATGTCTTTTGGCGGCCAGTCCTCTTTGCTCCCCTTCCTCCTGCCGAAGCCCTTTTCCCCAGCAGGGGTGCCAGGCCTCGAGGAGCCCCAGGTGCTTCTGTCCACCTGCTTCCTGTCTGTTTGGGTGGTGGAGATGGTGGGCTCTGGGGATTTGAAGGTCAGAGTTACCTAGAGGCCCTACTCAGCCTTACTCTGGCGCACCAGGCCAGGCATGTAGCAAGCAGAACTGCGAGGTGGCATTGAAGGGTTGGGTCTCCACAGGGTGGTCCTGGCTGAGATACAGGGCCCCTCTGAAGTATCAGGTTCCCATTTCTTCCAGGATCAGCTTTCCTGAGGCGGTCATCCCGCTGTGAACTTGACTCAACTGGACTTTGGGGCTGTGGGTTTTTTGCTTTTTTTTTTTTTTTTTTTTTTTTTTAAATTTCTGAAACCCTAGATCAGTCTGAGTACATTCCTGAGGGTCTGTGCTGCCTCCTCCACTGCCAGGGTCTTAGTTTGTGTCTGGGCTCAGGCATCTTATCTGATGTGAAGCTTCGCCCTAGGTCCTCCTCTGTACACTTGGCGCAGTTGGTTAATAGGGTTGTGGGGTGGGGGTGGGGGAAGGGAAGAGCTCAGGGGTGGGAGGAATCTCCCACTGTTCAGATGGGGAATTCTGACTCAGGGGGCCTGGGAAAAGGGGGGAGGAGCCCTGGAATCCTCAAGTTTGGCACTCAGGAGTGGGGGTGATACAAGCACTTGCAAAACTCTAGCTAGGGGCAGAAGGAGACTGTAGGTGAAAGGCTGGGCTGGGGTCCCTGGGGAGTCCCCCCCTGAGGGCCACATTCCTCACTAGCAAAGAGGGGGCAGTAATATTTTGGCACTTGGCATAGGGTAATGTGTTCAGCTATTGGTCCTTGAGGCTTCAACCTCCTGAGACGAGCTTGAGAGGTGGGGGTCGGGGGACGACACTCTGAACCCACTTTGGCCAAAGTCCTTTTCTATGACCAACACCCCAACCCTGATTTCCCGGCAAAAAACACGGGACTGGGGCCAAGATCATTCTCCAGTCTGTTTTGTGGTAGCAGTCACTGGCTGGGAATCTGAGTCAAGGCTGGTTGGTGAAGCATGCCCATGTGTGGATGTACACCACTACAATCAGAAGCAGATGGGCTGACGGTGTAGCTCAGTGGGTAGAGCACTTGCTTTCTGTGCACGAAGACCCGGCTTCTATCCCCAGCATTGCAAAGACCAGGCACGGTGCTGCAGGCCCGCAATCCCAGCACTCGGGAGGTAGAGGCAGGAGGATCGGAAGTTTAATAATGGTCATCCTTGCTTTCACAGTGAGTCTGAGGCCAGCCTGGGCTATATGATACTCTTTCAAAAAGAAAAAGGATAAACCAGAGCCTACACAACCCCACCCACACTGTCACCAGCAGTTGAAGTGAGGCTGGTTTATCTGTGTTGGTGGCAGAAAGTAAACAGCAGGGTCTGGACTCCCTTGGAGTCACAAGAGCTGTTATTGGAGGCTCTTTCTTCCGGCGCAGGGGTGGCTGGGAAGTTTTGGTGTGATGGCTGAACTGACTCTTCTTCTAGAAGCTAATGTCTGTCCTGTGGCTCTCTACTCAAGAGTCTCTGTGGCTGGACCGGAATACCATGCTCTATGTGTCTTCCCTACCTTTACACCCACCCAGGCCTCCCAACACCTCAAGACACCTTTGTGCTGAACTGCTGAGGTGGCTACATCTTGGAGTGACCTTTCTCTCATCCTGTCACCTTCGAGACGGCCTCCCCATCCTGACAGCCCATCTCATCTAGCCTTCTCTTATGAGCCACAGCCAGATCATCCCTTTGCTTGCCGCACCGAAGTGATCATGCTCTAGTGGGCACTGGGGGGGGGGGGGGTAAACTGAGGCTGTCCCTTTCAGAAGCTGTGACTCTGAGGTCCTCTTTGCAGGACTGAGGTGAACAGAGGGCTTTCCAGGCCTGGCTCACCCAGCCTGATGTTCATGTTTTACAGATGGGAAGCTGTGGCCCAGTGAGTGATAGCATCCTCCCGGGGCCCACGGCCTTAGTTAACGATCCCTGGCTGGGTGGTTCCTCTGGCAACCATCCCTGGAAAAATGACAGGGCTCTGGAGAACCAGGAGTGGGTGGTGGTCTGGGGTGGGAGTCTTTCCTGTGCTTTTGCAGAGGTGGGAGCTTCCAGATTTCTGGGGAAGAACCTTTGATCTGTGAGGGGGGGCATGGTTAGCGAGTGCCCACAAGGGGGCAGCACAGAACTCTCAGGCAGTCAGAATGGGTGGTGCTCTGGATGCTGGAAAGGGTGGGCATGAAACCCAGATGGTAAGTAGATCGCCTAAGTGTCAGATCTGCTCAGAGGCTGTAGGTTCAGCGCTAAGATGTCACTATTGATCTGTCTTGCTCATGACTTCTCAGGTAACTTTTTTCCCTCCCAGAGACAGGGTTTAGCGTGGCCTAGGCTGGCTTCGAACTCACTAAGTAGCTGAGGATGATGTTGAAAGTCTGATCCTCCTGCCTTCACCTCCTCAGGACTGAGCTGACAGTCACATGTTACCGTCTCTGGTTTATGCAGTGCTGGGGATGGAACTTGGGGCTTTGTGCGTTCCAGGCAAGCATTCTACCAACTTACCAGCCAGACACTTTCAGCACCATCTCAGCAACAGGCCTGTTGATCACCATCAACCAGGGCTTCTGGGGTGGGTGGTATAGCTTCCTCCTACTTAGTCTGGCCCTGTGTGACTCTGCCAGGCACACTGTCCCAGAGCAGCTGGCCCCATTTCCATGGTGCCCTGGCTTAGGTTCACAACACAGCTTTCTTTCCTCAAGAAACAAGCCTGCACCCAGCAGCCGGAAGCGTCTCCTGATGCTGGGCAGGTGGGAGCTGGTGCTTGGGGAGGCGGAGCCAGGAAGGGATTAGTAGCTAGGCAGCAGATAGCTCCAAGCTGTGTGCCCATGTGAGTGGGCAGCCTTAGTGGAAGGCGCTTGGCAGCAGGGTTTGCCACTCCCTGCTGAGCAGTCATGGAGAAGTGGGGGAGGACACTGTCCCATGATTGAGAAGTGAACAGTACCTACACCCAGGACAGCCACAGTGATGTCCGTCTGATACCCTGAAGAGGAGACAGAGGGTCTGGATAGCACCCGTATTCTAAAGGAAATCTGTAGTCCCAGGGCTCTACATGAACACACTGGGCTTTAGGGGGTGGGCAAGCAGGCGAGCTGGCTAGAAGACACCAGCCTAGTGGCTCAAGACAGGAAGCCATCTGACGGAAACACTGACTGCCAGGCCTCGTGGGGCTCTGGAGTGGGGGTGGGGGAGGTGGGCTGGGGAGACAGTTAATCTACAGAGCATCAGGGCGGCTCCTACCAGAAGGTGACCTTGTGTGCTGGGACAGCTGCCATCCGTGCTGGGCATCTTTGGGGGCATAAAGGGATGGCCAATGGGCCACCGTTGGCCGCTTAGTGGGAAACTTGCCAAGACTTTCTCTGTGGCCAGCCCCGCTGTCCTCACCCCAGGGACAACTTTCTTCTCTAATCCCTTCCTTCCCTCTGCTCTATGGACAGGTGACTAACAGATGACAGGCTGGGTTAAGATGGCTTTGCTGACGGTGGGGTCTTTTGCTGGTGGCCCGTGGCCCCAGTCTTCCCCATTGGGGAAGGTCCTGAGATGCGGTGTCCCTGGGATACCCCCTCCTCTTTGACAGACTTATCTGCAGAACACACACTTCCTGCTGCCTCCTACTGCGCACACACACAAAAACCACTTACAGTAAGTCTGAGCCCTCAGCATGGGACAGCACTGCGCAGGTGAGGGGATTGTACCTGTGGCTGAGTGGGGGTCCACAGGCTCCACATCACAACCACCTGACCACAGCTCACACGATACCCATAGTCCCTGTCCTCTGGCAGGGGCATTCTGGGTCTCCTGTACACCCCTGCTTCCGATGTGTCTACCGTGTGGCTCACTCTGCAGAGCTGAGCTAATCCATTGCCTGCCTGTGCTTCTGAAGACCCTGAGCTAGGAAAGCTACATGAGCTCCCCCCACCCAGCCCCTCCATGAATTCCCTCAGTCTGGGCCTTTAGGATCCTGAAGGGGGGGGGGGAGTTGGGAAGAGTCCCTCCTTTGCAAGAGCATTCAAAGTCATTTGGCAGGTCCCCAAAGTGACAGGGCCTTTTTCTCGGAACTTACAGAGTACAAGGGTCATTTTATAACTAAAGCATTTATTTCCATTCGATTCACTAACGGATTGTTCTGCTCGGGTTCCTGCGTTGGCTCACAGGGGAGTCTGTGGCCAGACCCCTTGGCTGACGGTGTTCCTCTGGTCAAGACCTTCAGACCTGGGCAAAGGCCTCAGGGAAGGAAGAAGTGAGAGTGAGAGAGAGAGAGAGAGAGAG
Organism: Chionomys nivalis; assembly: GCF_950005125.1. Taxonomy (NCBI): domain Eukaryota; kingdom Metazoa; phylum Chordata; class Mammalia; order Rodentia; family Cricetidae; genus Chionomys; species Chionomys nivalis. The sequence continues at coordinate 16,025,008 of NC_080096.1, read as the reverse complement.
AGAGAGAGAGAGAGAGAGAGAGAGAGAGAGAGAGAGTCACATGATCTCTGGGGGGGGGTACCCTTGGAGGGCTGGGGTGTCACAGTGAATGATCAGGGTCCTGACATCCCGGGTAGCCTGCTCCAGGCTCCCAGAGGTGAAATTGGGTTTTGGCCATCGGAGAGCACCCAAGAACCTGAAGGAGCCTCTGTGCCTGCAAAGTACCAGCTAGAACAGGGCAAAGAGCGTGAAAGTGTGAAGGGAGGCAGGGAAGACTTCTGGCCTAGGAGCCCCCATCTGCCTCAGTCTGCTTTCCAAGGTGGGATGCTCGGTGCAACTCCTTCCGCTCCCCCAGCCCCACTGAGGTCTCTGAATGACCCAGGTGGCCCTGTGACAGTTGGCTTTGGTGAGGCCTGGCAGCAGGTGGGAGGAGGGAGGGGTGTCAATGAAAAGCATATAAAAATCCAGAAATGTGCATATAAAATTTCGCCCTTGGTGTATTGCCTAAGTCAGTAAGCAGTAAGCACCTTCTTCCTGGAGAAGGATCAAGTCCTCAAAAGGTAGGAAATGTCAAAGTGTCTCTTCATTGTCATTTAAAAAAAACCCAACAAACAAACCCTCCCCAGACCAAAGCCACCCCGATCAAAATACCCCCAGTCCATGAATTGCTGTAAACAAACCCAGATGCAAGATCAATGCTTCTCAGTGGCAGTCGTAGCTGATGACAGTCACCCGCAGCATTGTCCTCAGGGTGAGGCCGAGCGGGGAGCAGGCACCCAGGCAGGGCAGGGCCTCCTGGGGCTGCAGACCTGGGTGGCTGGGCCTCAGGAAGATCTGGCCTGTTTGGCGTGACCTGGGAGGCCAGAAGCTCCTCTTCCGCCTCCTGAACCATTAGCTGAAAGTCTCTCGGAGTTTTTGAAATTGTCTCCCAGGACAAAACTAGTCTCCTGTCTGCTGGCGGCAGCTGGAATGGACTTCCTCGGAGCCTATGTGGGCTGGCTGCCTGTCTCTCTGCCCCTTGTGCCTAGGGCTGGGCCGTTAGTGATGCTCCAAGACACAGCTAAGGCCAGGCAAGGAGGGTGGCCCATCTCTTCCCTTCATATTAATCATTCTGGAAATGTTTCCTGGCTCCGGCCAGCTCAACCTTCCCAGAAGGAGCTGGAGAGAAAATGCTCTTGGCTTCCAATGGGACAGACCGTGTGGCTCTCCCAAGCCCTTTTCTTTTCTCCCCTAAGAACCATCATCACTCTTCTTATGAGAATCCTCTTGGAACAAACGGTCCTTGCCTGTCCCGCCCCCTCCCAGATCTAGGTGCGCGTTCCCCCCTTTCCCTTTTCCTTCCTTTGACTTGCATGGGTTCTTGGTGACGTCTTGTTGGCTGGAGTGCTGCTTGGTGCTTCCTGTTGCCTTGTGGCCTCCTGGCAGGTGGCTGACCCTGCGGTGGACAGGGCAGCAGAGGGACCGACGTAGGGGGCTTAGGGGGCGGCGTGGAGGAAGAGGCGAGCCGAGGCAGGCGAACGTCAAACCTCCACAGACTGGATCTGGTTCATCTGGGCCCGCATCACCTGGATACTGTTCAGAATTTTTTTCTGGTGGCCAGCTAGGGTGACCCCAACCCGGAGAATGTCCCTTTGGGAGAGATGGACACAGTTAGGAAAACGTATGTGTTGAGGAGGTGGTGGGCCAGATGCCTTAAGTTCCCCAGGCCCTTTCATGCTGAGGGATAGGGAAAAAATGTCGGGATGGGCAATGGGTATCAAGGCTGGACTAAGAGACTCTGGGGCCAGATCAGCCGATGCAGAGGCAGGAGGCCTGTTTTCTTTCTGCCATCCAGAAGCGTGGATGGACTTGGATTGGCCATGTACCCACTTGCTTGGTTCTCCTTCACTAAACCCTGGTTTGCAGATGAAAACTCTTCCCAGGCTTTTGGGAGAGACCAGGCAGACCCGACTATAAATCTGGATGTGTATGACTCCTTAGTCCCTGCTACCCGTTACCCCTGCTGGGTCACTGCCTACTCACTCCCCGTGCCTCCCGTCTGGCTGCTGGGGTGGAGGGTGGGGAGCGGGTGTCAACAGCGATGGGCGGAGGTCGCTAGGCACTTACTCCATCATCATCTGAGATACAACGTCAAAGGAGGTGAAGCCGGCGTTGGCGAAGCTCTCCTTGTACTGGCCCATCTTGATGGCTTCCAGCCACTCATCCACCGTGTTAAAACTGGTGTAGTCAGGGATCGTTCGGTCCAGCAGTGGCAGGTTGATGCTGGGGGAGGGGCAGGGGACAGGGGAATGGTCAGGGCACACACTTATAGCCAGGTGGAGGATAGGAATGCGTGTGGTACCTGTGTGGGTACCCCTGTGTAAACACAGGTGAGTGTGTGTAGGTGTTTATGCGGAATATGGACATGAGTCAGAACTTGTATAAGGGTGTATCTATGAGTGCCGGAGGAACTTGGGAACCTGGGGAAGGCTCTGGGAATCCCCACTTATAGGAGGGCCTTTGGTTGGACGATGGTGCCAGCTAGTCCCAGCTTCCTCCCCTAGAGCCTGTCTTCCTCTTTCTCTGACCTTGGTACGTGCTTCCAGTACATGGACCACACCATCATATCCACCACATGTGGACAAGGCTCAGAGCTAATGGGGACAGCCTCTGGGTGGGCAAGGCGTGCACAGCTCTCATGAGGGGAAGGGATCAGGGGCTTTATCTAGAGCAACAGTTCTCAACTTAGGAACTGTGACCCCTTTGGGGTTTAACGGCTCTTTCATAGGGGTCACCTAAGATCACCGGAAAACACAGATATTGGCGCTATAATTCATAACAGTAGCAAAATTATAGTTATGAGTAGCAATAAAAATAATTCGGTTTGGGGGGGGTCACCACACGAGGAACTGTATTAAAGGGTCACAGCATTAGAAAGGTTGAGAACCACTGCTCTAGAGAGAAGAATGACTGATACACAGTCATGGTCGGGGTCAGGGGCAACAGGCAGAAGTTAGTACAAAGACCTCATGGCCACAGGCAGACTTTGACTCAAGGAATCTAGGTTTGGCTGGCTCTGGTGGAGGGGTACCTAGTTGCACACTTTCCCGCTAAACCCCGTGGGACTGAGGGTCCCTGTTAGTGGGGCCAGCAGCTATGTGACCCATGAAAGTCATATGACCTGTATGATAGCTGTCCTTGGGTTTCAGGCCCATGGGGTTTAATGAATCACGTCCAGAATCAAGGGCTGGAGACAAGGGTGGGGCCAGGGCAGCCATACCCAGAGGAGAGAGGCGCCATGGCTTTGAGGCTGTTGGGGTTTCGGATCATCTTGTCCAGCGTGTTGACAATCTGGCCAAACTTGGGCCGATGGTTGCGGTCCTTCTGCCAGCAGTCCAGCATGAGCTGGTGCAGGGCGCTCGGGCAGTCCATGGGCGGAGGTAGCCGGTAGTCCTGTTCTATGGCGTTGATCACCTGGGGAATGGCAGAGGCGGAGTGGGGCTGGGTGGCTGGGTGGCTGGGTGAGGACTTTAGCCAGGAACATTTATCCCTGGAGCATTGCAGACCTGACCCATGGGGACTCCTTGAGCTCCTAAGACTACCTTGGGTTCCACCATGGGTTCCCACCATCCACTGCCTGTCTGTCTCCTGTGTCAAGTCCTGGCCCCTCTCTCTGCCAACCTTGGAAACCCAGAAACCTCAGGTAGCCTGTTCCCAAGACCTATCAGGGTGACTTTCTTGTACTAGGCGGTCCCAGCTCTTCATTTTCACCATCTGTGAGCCCCCTCCTGGCTCTGATGGCTGTGGACATCCCTGTTAGCCCCCATTTGACTCTAGGGTAGCCATATCCTTAATCTGAGTGCTAACAGAGATCCGGATAGAGAGCTGGGCCCTGAGCTGGCTGGTGACCTTAGAGCCAATACTGGCCCCTCTATCAGAGACAGGAGGTCAAACATGGCTTCTATCTGCTCTACCACCATGAAGATAAGATTCGTCTAATGGAACTTGACCATGGCTTAATGGATTTCCCCTTCAAGGAGCCTCATCTTTCCAGGGCATTTGTGTGAATGAAAATCCCTGGGGAGACTTCACACTCCTCCCCTGAAACCTGCTACAGTGTGGATCTCAATGTTACTCAAAAACCCATGTGCTGAAAGTTTGGTCCTCAGCTTGGGGACCTACGTGAGGGTGGTAACTCTTCTAGGGGATGGGTCCCAGCGGGAGGAAGATAAACCACTGGAGGCATGCCAAGAGGGGGACACTGGGATGCTGGTCCCTTCTTCTCCATTCTCCTTGCTTCCTGTTGCTATGAAACAAGCAGCTTCTCTTACCGCTACGTACGGTCCTCAGAGAGATGGGCCAACTAGATAGACCGAAACTGTGAGCTCAAACAAATCTTTCTTCCTTCAAAAGGTGATCGTTTCAGGCAGCTCGTTATGACAGAAAGCTGACCCACACAAAGCCTCACTACCCTTTCTGACCGAGTTTCCGCTCCAGGCTCTCGACCTTGCTTCTCATCCTGGCCTCTACACCTTTGCGAGAGCCGTTCTTCCTACCGCAGGCCCTTGCTCTCTGAGGGCTACTGGTTCTGTGGAGACTTCTTGGCTGACCTTGTCCTGACTGTCCTGGCCTCCACACCTACAAGGCTTGACATTTGTGTTCTACACTTTGGCATCTGACCATAACAATCCCTGATGCTTGCAGCTGATTCTCTGAAAATCATCTCGGGGTCAATGAGACAAAGGCACTTGCTACTAAGAACTCAGAACCCGCATGGTGGAAGCAGAGAACTGATTCCCACAGATTGTCCTCTGGTTTTCACACATGTACCATAACACTTTAGTATGCGCGTGCGCGCGCGCACACACACACACACACACACACACACACACACACACACACACACAAGGCAGCATGGCTTCTTGGGCCTGGCTGCTCCCACATGCTGAGGATTTGCCTATTGGTGGTTGAGCAGGTGGACCTCCCTCGTCCTTCTTTGACAGTCCAGGTTCATCTGCCTGGGAGCCAGGCCTTCAACCTCAGGGAAATCAGCCCAAGGCCAGGAGTCCCTGGTCTTGCCCTCCTCAATCTGGCGGTCCAGGAAAACCCTGCCCACATCCCGGAGACTTACGTCCTGGTTGGTCATATCCCAGTAGGGCCGCTCCCCGTAGGACATCACCTCCCACATGACAATGCCATAGCTCCATACATCGCTGGCTGAGGTGAATTTCCGGTACTGAATGGCTTCCGGCGCTGTCCAGCGGATGGGGATCTTCCCACCCTGGGAACAGAGAGAAGAGGTTGATGTGGGGGGATGGTGACCTGTCTGATCTCTTCTCTCAATACTTCCCACACTGTGCTCTTTTAGAGCCCAGGAAGAACCTCATTATTTCCAAACTCCTCAGTTGTTTTCAACCACATTCGTATATGCCGTTTTTTTTTTTTTTTTTTCTGCTGGAAACGCCTTTCCCCACACTGCCATCTGGAATCCACCTTTTCATCCTTGAGGTCCCAGAAAGTCTTTCCCTGGTTCTTAGAGAGTTCCTGATCCCCTAGATTCCACGGTGTGCTCATGTCTCTCTTGCCTTCCCAGGCCATGTTCTGGCGCCCAGTCCTTCACTCTCTTCTGTTCACCATCTCCCAACTTCAACAGCCCAGGCGACCCAAGAGCCCAGGAGTTTTTCTGTGTGTCCCTTCCTGTCTCCAGGGTCCAGTGAAGGCTTGGCCTGGGCAGGTCGGTGGATACACACAGCTTGGAGAGGTGGCTATGCCCAGGGACCCTTGCTGTCCTCTTACCAGAGCGCTGGTATACGTGGGGTCAGAGGTGTCATCCTCGAGGAAGCGTGAGAGTCCAAAGTCAGACACCTTGCAAACCAGGTTGCTGTTGACAAGGATGTTGCGTGCGGCGAGGTCACGGTGCACATAGTTCATGTCTGCTAGGTACTTCATGCCAGCTGCGATGCCCCGCAGCATGCCCACCAGCTGGATGACTGTAAACTGCCCATCATTTTGCTGTGGGGAAGGCAGAAAATAGAGTCGATGGAAGAGCAAGTGTCCGAGCTCTGGAACTGCTCACAATGGCAGCTGTCTGCCACCTCTGTACACGCCGCGGGAAAGACTCAGATACCCAGGAACCTCAGCGTGGCCTAGGAGAGGCCAATTTGAGGATGGTAGGGAGAATACTAGCCTTGGAGTCAGCATGTGTAGATTGACCCTGACCCTGCAAGCTTAGACACATGACCTACTCTCTGAGTCTAACTTCTCACCTGTTAAACAGGGCAGAAGTGACACACATCCCTTAGGGCTGCGCTGACTTAAACAGGAAGCTGGTGCTGGGACCAACTTTATCAACATTTGCTGAGTGACAGCTGGTGCAGTGGCACACTCCGGACACCCAGGCCAGCGCTCTCGTCTTGATGGCTGACTGTGCTGTCCCGAGGGGATTCATCTGTTGGCCTTTTGCTTTGATTTGTCTCCTTTATCCTGTGCAACTTGGGGGAGCTACAAGGTCTGGGGAACACCCTGGATGGGTGTCAATAGCCCTGGCTGTAGGCTCTCCCTTTGGCCCTCTGACCCTGGGCAAATGCGTCTTCTCTCTGAACCCTATTCTGCTGTGTCATGAGAATGCTTCTTGAGCATGGACAGGCAGGCACCTCAGGTGGTACAACCCTGAGGGAATGCCTGGGCTTCCCGGGGAACCACGTTAAGAAGGACTCTGAGATTGCTTCTGAGTGAGAGGAAGCTCTGGGATTGATTAACAGTGTCTGTCAGGGTAAGACAATGCATGGTGGTGACCAATAAGCTATTCCTGACCTAGCGCTTTCTCGAAATCCAACGAAGTTATGCCCAGCAGCCTTTCCCTACCCTGTTCACACCCCTGGGGCTCTCCGTACCCGAAGGAAGGAATCCAGTGAGCCATTCTCCATGAACTCAGTGATGATCATGACAGGTGTGCTCTTGGTGACGACCCCCTCCAGGTGGATGACATTGGGGTGGTCGAACTGGCCCATGATGGATGCCTCACTTAGGAAGTCCCGGCGCTGCTTCTCCGTGTAGCCCGACTTGAGGGTTTTGATGGCCACAAAGATCTCTCTCTTGCCTGGCAGCTTCAGATGGCCACTGCAGACCTCACCAAACTCCCCTGGGATAGACACATTGAGACAGACATAGTGTCATGTGGGAAGTGTTACCTCCCTGTGGCCTGCCACTCCCATTGTAGGTGCGTTATGACCTCACTCTAGCAAACACAGGATCCCGTTGTGAATGTAGGACCTAGAACAGGCCCAGCCATCTTTGGGAAAGTGGGTCCTTCACGGCTGCCCTGAGGTATCTGGGGATGAGGACATGGGGTGACTTGAGGAGCTGGGGACAAGACCATGGTGGAAAGGACAGAGCTAGGCTCCAGATCCAGTTTAACCTCCACCTTGCTGTGCCTCATTCCAGCCTCAGTTTCCCCTCTATGCACATGATGGTTTTACAGGATGACTTCTGAGGGTCCTTTGTGTCCTTATCGTCAACTTATCATCAATTTCAGGGTTACACTGTGATCGCCCACCCATGGCCAAAGCCATGGTACCTTGAGGCATTTGCTACCTACCTGCTCCGATCACCTGCTCAATCTTGACACAGGAGATGTCAATTTCCTTGGCAAACTCCCGCACTGCCTCATTAGGGTCTTCATAGGTGAAAGGGTCAATATAGATCTTCATGCCTGGGGTCACTGGGGGACAAGACCAGGCTGGGTTACATGGGCAGGCTCCAGAGGTGCACACATGGAAAAATGGCAGGCAGTCCCCCCAGGGGAAGGATGCTCCTATATGGCCCCCTTCCGAGTTCACCTGACCCATCTAGGTCTCACTGAGTTGATGGGCAGCAAGTAGAAAGGTGCGGGGTGGGGATGGAGATCAGAAAAGTGACAAATAGGTTCTAGTCTTGTTCTAAGATCACAGATCACTAATAGCTCTCTGGAGCAGCTCAAAGACTTTGGGATCGACTAGCGGTGTCTGGTTTTGATAATGGCATAGAATAAAAGGCTGGATACAGAATCCAGGTATGAGGACAAGAAAAAGGAAGTGGTAAATGAAAAGAGGGCTTGGAAGATGGCTCAGTGATGAGCCTACCAGCCAAGCACAGGGACCTGAGTTCAGAACTCTGGTACCCACGTTAAAGCCAGGGCAGGAGGATGATCATGTAATCCCAGCATTGGGGTTTGGGGCACGTGGATGGAGGTGGGTGAACCCCTGAAGCTCAACAGCAGCTTAGTCAAACTGATGAGCTTCAGTTTCGGTGAGACTCTGTCCCCCCAAATAAAGGTAGGAAACTTGACACTAACCTTAGCACTCACAAACATGCATACATCTATACGAACAAGCACACATGCTCATATTAACAAGTACATCACAATACACAAACACGCACATTTACGCACACACGCACGCACACACTTGCAGCCAGGTGCATGAGCCTGAGGTGCCTCACTCACCACATCTTGAGTATCCTACACTCCTGTATCCTCACTAGCTGAGGCTCAAGCCTTTCTGGATCCCTGGATTCCTTGGTGAGCAGCCTGAAGCCAGATCCAGGACACACTCATTTCATTCCTGACCTGCTGTCAATGTTTACGTGTGAATTCAGAGAGAGAATCTGAACAGTCTGGACAGTTTAGTCCCCTTCTGACCCACGATGAGTCACTGAACTGCTGTGATGGGAGGAGGGCTATCAGGCTGTCTTCCCCTTCCGACTTGGTATCCCGACACCCAGGCCTTCCTCTGGGCTCCCAGCTCCCCACTCTCATTCTCCTCCGTGTTAGAAGCTGTGTCATTGCAGGCAGCTGTTCTAGGACTCAGAAGCTGGAACCCCTGGGTCCTTCCCATAGGCCACCAACCCAGCTCAGCTGTGTGATCCTAGAACTATATGATGACTATTCTCTGCTTCTACTTCAGACAGCCCATGAATCTGGGAGTCCAGGCCCTTCTGCTTGTGTGACCAGTAAAGTTTTATTGGCACTCAGACATGCTCATTGATTTTATACCAGGGATGCAGGGTGGAGCACTAGAAGAGATGGCCAGCCCTAGCTCTAATACATTAGCTATGTTTGTGACTGTGTGTGTATGTTTGTGTGGTGCATGCACGTTCATGTGTGCATATGTGTTCTAACCTGGCCCTTTCAGTCAGGGGTTACAAACTGAGTCTATGAGCCTTTTGGCAGCCCCTGGATAGGTTTTTAGATGTCCAAAGACCCCCAGGAATAAAGTATAATTATTACTGACTTGTTTTTGAATTAAAATGGTAATTCATGAGTTGGCAAGATGACTCACTCAGTGGGTAAAACTGCTTGCTGCATGAGCGTGACAACCAGAGTTTAATTTCTGGAAACGATGTTAAGAAAGTAAAAACAAAAAGCCAGACATGGTGGTAAACACCACTAATTCCAGTGCTCCCAAAGAGAGACAGGCGGTAGAGAAAAGGGAATAGCCTGGAAGTTTGTGGAGTCTGCAAGCATGGCGGGAGCAACATGAGAGGTCCTGCCTCGGTGAGGAGGGAGGGCACAGCTGACGCCAAACACTTGCCCTCTGGTCTCCACACGTATATATGTGCACATCAATGCTTAAACATAGTCATCTATATACACACCATAATAACAAATAAAAACTGAAGAAGAGAACTGAGCCACATTATTTTAAAAAAGAAATGTACGAAGTCCAGAATTATGGTAATAAATATGACAAAAAATAAAATATCTTGAAAAATCCATCACTGAGTATACATGACTAGATTTTTTGGCTGCGGAATGTTATAAATGGGGATGGGGAGGTGGCTCAGTGGGTACAAGTGCTGGGTCCAGCAGCATCTATAATCCCAGCACTTCTATATGGAGACGGCAGGAAGGGACAGGAAGGGATAGGAAACTCCCTGGAAGCTCAGGGGTTAACTAGTGTGGAGCATGCCGTGGAAAAACAAGAGATTGCTTCAAAGTAGAGAACAAAGGCCAACATCTAAGGTTATTCTCCATCCTCTATACATACACTGTGGCATGTGTGTGCCTGCATTTACACACATGCACATTACACACACATACACTGTTTTTTAATAAGAAGCTTATGGGACTGGAGAGATTGCTCAGCAGTTGCGGGTGCACACTGCTCTTGCAGGGGACCTGAGTTTGGTTTCTAGCACCCATGTTGGGTAGCTCATAACCATTCATATCTCCAGCTCCAGGGAATCTGGTGCCCCCTTCTGGCCTCCACAGGCACCTGCACTCATGGGCACATACCCCAACGCATATGCACACATACACGCAATGTTCCTCTGGCCATATGCTACAAAACTTTCAGTAGACTTGTATAGGAGCCCAAGATTTCACAAAGACAATAAGAAGCACCAGCCAAGAGTGAGGGCCTGGGAGGAGAGCTGGGCACAGGCTCTGGTCTCATTGCTCTCTCCCTGGCACACGTCTCAGAACTCTGCACACAATAGATGCTCCAAGTTGGGAGAACGGAGGATCCAGGCGACAAAGATGAATTATGGTAGCAGCAGCTGTCACTCATTGAGCCTTTATCTGAGCCTGACACTGTGCCAGGCTCTTTGCATGTATCTCCCCCTCATCCTCTCAGGAGCTGGGGGACAGAACTGCAGCTCCACGGAAGTCAAGCACTCAGGCCAAGGCCACATATCTCGGGGCCCCCAGGTCTTTCAGATTTGAGCACAGGTGTGATTCTTTTTCTTCCTAATTTTTTTTTTTAAAGATTTATTTATTTATTATGTACACAGTGTTCAGCCTCCATGTATGCCTGCAGGCCAGAAGAGGGCGCCAGATCTCATTATAAATGGTTGTGAACCACCATGTGGTTGCTGGGAATTGAACTCAGGACCTCAGGAAGAGCAGTCCGTGCTCTTAACCTCTGAGCCATCTCTCCAGCCCCCTCTTCCTAATTTTTAAAAGGTACTTATTATTTTTAATTATGTGTAGGTGAATGCATCCAAATATGGCATATGCCTGCAGATGCCAGAGGTATTGTATTCCTTGGAGCTGGAGTTACAGACAGCTGTGAGTCACCTGATGTGGGTGCTGGGAACTGAACTTCTGGATGTCTGGAGGAGCAGCAAGTGCTCTTAACTGCGGAGACATCTCTCTAGTCCCAAGGTTGATTCTCTTATATTTGTGGGACTGGGAATTGAACCCAGGGTCTTGCATCCCTTGTACATGCTCAGCAAATGCTCTATGACAGAGCGATAGATGCCCAGACCTCAAGGATGGCTCTGTTTTACTAAAAACATCATTTTACAGGTATGAGTGTTTTGTGCCTGCATGTTAAGTTTGTGCACCCCACGTATGCAGTGCCAATGGAAGCCAGAAGAGGGAGTTGGATCCCTGGAACTGGAGTTACAGTTTGAGCTGCTATGTGGGTACTGCGCAACCTGAGCCCTTGCAAGGGCAACCAGTGCTCTTAACCGCTAAGCCACTGCTCCAGCCTCCAGGATAGTTCTTTATCATGATTCTTACTCCTGCTGGCCCTGGCACAGGCTCCCCTAACCTGGCATAGGAGACGTATCTCCTTCCTTCCAAGTCAGCCTCCTCAGAGCCAGGAGAAGCCCTTTTTCGCTCAGACTCAATACCATGGGTCATGGGACCTGGCTTTCAGCTCTTGAGTTTTAGCACAACTTCCGGAGATCCTTTCTGACAGGCCAGCTGGGCAGGGAGGGCAGGAATGAGGTCACTCCAGGAGCAAAGGAGACTCTCAGTAAATGTCAGCACCTTTATGGGCAGCAGCCAGAGGCCATCCCAGCCTTAGCGGGGAGCATGTCAGGATTGTGGGGTTGGGGGGTGGGGGAGACAGAAGGACAAAGGCAAGCACCTCTGCTTGGCACTGCCTCACTCAGCCCTCTGCTCAGGTTTGGATGTCTGTTCCTTAGCAGGTCTATGTGTATGAGGTTTAGTTCTCAGCATGGCGTGTGAGGTGGTGGGTCCTTTAAGAGACAAATCACCAGAGCACAACCCTGGGGAGGAATGGAGGCAGGTTTGTGGGGTCAGAGAGACTAGTTAGTTCTTCCAAGAGATTAAAGAACAAACCCAGTCCTCCTACTGGTCTTTCTATGAGGCTTCTCCCTGTCACACAGGCTCCTGCCACAAACCCTCCACCGCAGGGCCTTCAGCAGAACAATGGATTGGGAGCTTGATTAACCTCCTTTCTTTACACCCGATGCGGCCTCGGGTGTTTTGTGACAGCAGCAGACAGCAGACTGAAGACACTAGCTAATACAGATCCTTTCCTAGGGGCTCCAGGCACATCTCAGCCCTTCTTGCTTCTGAGGTCATGCTGTTCCTGCCCCCTCAGGGCACCTCCTCTTCCTCCCTGAAACCGTATCCAACTCTATCTCCTCTGTGAAGCCTGACTGGACTTCTTCAGAAGGTGCTGTGGCTATCCTTAGGTATCAGAGACCTTTCTCCACTGTCAATCTATAACCCCAGCATCTGTGACTTTTCTATCCTGGTCTACAACTTCCAAATACCCATGCCCACAGCTCCCTGCATCCCCTTTCTGGAACTCTCTGGTACCTGGGGCATTTTACCTTCTCCCCTCTCCGCCAGGAAGGCAGAGGCAATTCTTGTTCCAGCTCAATTCCCAGGACTGGTATACAGCAGGCACTCAACGAATGCTTACGGTAAAATCCCAGTGATTCACTTATGAACCTTCTTCTCATTTAGGGTCATGAACACCTTTGAGAATCTGGTGAAAGCCACACACAGTTCTGCCCCTTGGAGGATTCCCACGGTTGTGTACACTCCCATATTCCACATGCAATACTGGAGTTCACAGGCCATGGCAAGCTCCCACGGTCTAATCCCAGGTCAGAAGCCCTTGCTGTAGTGTGTTTGCTTGACCATGAGTGTGAAGACGGTATACAGCACATAACTTAATAGACACTTGCTGAATACACATTCAGTGTAGATTTATTGGGTATGAATCTGTTCTATAAAGTTGGCAGTTTAAAACCCAGTCATCCCTTTGAATGATCTTGCCAGGTAAAATACTATCAGCGTTAGTATCTGCCTGTGTCTGACTTACAAAAATAGCAACTTCATCCAGGCAGTGGTGGCTCATGCCTTTGATGTGCATACACCAGAGGAAACCTTGATTGTCATTTCTCAAGAACCACCCACCTTGGGTTTTTTGAGACAGAGTTCCTCATTGGAATGTGCAGGTTAGACTAGGCTGGCTGGCCAGTGAGCTCCAGAAATCCACCTACCCCCTTTCTCCCGCAAGTGCTGGGATTACAATCGGGTACCACCATGCTTGGCTCTTTTCCCTCACAGGTTCTGGGGATCAAATCAGGTTCTCATGTCTCATTACACGTACTTAGTGAGCCATTTCCATAGCCCCGGAGAAATTTTCTAAAGGACTTAGCAGAGCATTTGGCAAACAGAAAGCAACAAATAATTGTTGCCTCATGTAAAGTAGACTTGGCTTTTATTAAATGTTACTATTATAAGGACACTATTATTATGCTAAGATCCACGGATTCATCCGAAGGACCATCACTCTTTCTATGGTCTATAGAAGTATACCAAGGCTTAGAGAGGCTCAGTGTTTTTCCCTAGGTCAACCAGCTGGCCAGTGGCACAGCAGAGATGAGAAATAATATTAGCCCCTCTGGTTCCACATCCAGACACCCCAGAACTTGGTCCCCACTTAGCACATGCTGATGGCTGGGAAATCTGAGTCTGCATTGGTAACCCCAAGCCAGTCACACATTTCTGGCTCCCCACATTCTCCTTCATCTTGGCTGTGTAGGGCTGTGCGGGTAGGACATGGGATCCAGGACACATCCTGAATAGTTCTGAGAGTTCAGGGCAGGGAACAAAAACTCAGTATTAAAGAATATTGATCTCTGAACAAATCCTGGGGTCTATTTTAAAATTTTCAAGCCAGGTGGTGGTGGCGCACGCCTTTAATCCCAGCACTCAGGAGGCAGAGGCAGGCGGATCTCTGTGAGTTCAAGACCAGCCTGGTCTACAGAGTGACTTCCAGGACAGTCAACAGCCAACAGCCTTTGCTGGGACTGTAACAGACAGTCAGTCCCCAGCTCAGAACTTTCTGGAGCTTCCCACTTTACTTAGACGAAAAGCCAAAGTTCTACATGATTGACAATCACTCTCACCCCCCATTCCTAGCCCCACTCCATTCTAGCCAAGCCTGCTTTACCTACAAGCTTCTGGCTAACCTCCTGCCCTGCAGTATTCTCATTGGCTATCCCCCTGGCCTGCGGCGTTCTCACTGGCTAGTTCCCTGGCCTGTTATGCTCTTCCCTGGAGATAGCTGAGCAGCTCATTCTCCTAATCCCTTTGTATCTTTGTTCAAATGAAACACCCTCAATAAGCCCCTCACTTAACCCCCCACTTAAGCTCATACACCCCCCACCCAGCTCTGGGTCCCTCTCCCCACATAGCTCACTCATGTGTGTGGTACCACTATGTACTGGTGACCTGTTAGTGCCAGGAAGACATGTTCAGATCTGGAGAAGACCTGCTACATCTGCAGGGAGACCAGGCAAGAGTTAGGACAGTGTCTGGTATGATGGGTGGTACTGGCTCAGGTTAGGGCTAAGATCAGAATGGATGGAGTAAGGGAAAGATGGCGGTGGCACATGATGGGTCATCACAGGAAGTGCACATGGAACGGCAGCTGCCGAAGCCAAAAAGTCAGAGGCAGCCTGGCACATCCAGGACCTCCTTGGCCTTAGAGGGGCAGGAGAGATGACTCGGGGGTTAAGAGGACTGGAGTTCGGATCCCAGCACCCATGTAACAAGCCAGGCGTCCCACAAGCACCTGTCACTCTAGTTCCAAGGGATGTGATGTCCTCTGTGTGGGCATAGGTCGGTGTACATCCCACAGACACCCCACCCCTCCATGGCTCATACGCTCACACAGACGCATATACTCATGCACACGCACACGTATTTAAACACGAGTAAATCTTGAAGGAGAAGAATGGCGGGGGGGGGGGAGCAGCAGCTGGTGGGGTCTCCATGGAAATGGCAGAGGAGGGCCCCAGGGCAGGTACGTACTGTGGCCACTGGTGTAGTGTTGCAGCTTGTCGGTGTACTCTGAGTCGGCGCGCTCAAACCCCCGTCTTCTGGAACAAGAGCAAAGGGCTGGAGCCACCTGGAGGCACCCGGGGGGGGGGGGTGGGAGCCACAGTGGGTGATGGGGAGAGAGGGTGGGCAAGCCTTTAAGGCCACTTCCTTGCTGGAGGTGGTGGTGTCTAGGCCTGTCCTTTGTCTGCCTTTACCTCGTCCCTCTTCCCCTTCCCATTTCTCCCTCCTCAGACCCGGGCTCCCTCTGTCCCTTGTCTTTTCTGCAGCCAAGTCCCTTTAAGGCAGACGCAAAGTCCTCAGATTCTGGTTGTGGCTTCTGACCCCACTAAAATCAGGAGCTCTGTCTGTCTGTCTGTCTGTCCTCCTGTCCACCTGAGCTTACTCTGGCCCTCAGTCGGGAAGTGGGGTTAGGGGGAGCTCTTTAGGCAGGAAGCATCTTGGCATCATGTCCTATGGCCATCAGGGAATGGCTCCTCCCTCCTGTCTCTGCCTTGCCAGCCCCACCCATGCCCAGCCCCTCCATCTTTTCAGCACTTCAGCCTCTGCCTGGAATGAATGGCATCTTCCTTCACCATCCCCACGGCTCCAAGCTTCCTGCCAGCATCTTGCCCACTGTTCTGAAATGGTCCTCACTGCTGATGCCTCCGTGTGCAACCCTGTCCGTGTACTTGTCTGGACGGCACCTGATGCTATTGTATGGATGGTTGGCGATCACCTAAGGTATCCTGGCCTACTGGAGCCTCTCCCTGCCACCAGTGGCTGACAGGAAGTCCCCATTTGCTCCCGACTGTGGCTGAAGACCAGGCCCAGAAGCCGCCACCCACCTGTTACATACGATGGCAATGACGACCACAGCGATGAGGAAGACTAAGCCAGCGGCAGAGGAGCCGACGATGAGGGGCAGCTTCTCCTTGATGCTGGTCTGGTACTCGGCTGCAGAGACAGTGCAGTGATTATTTCTGTCTGGTTGGGGGCCTGACCCTGCCTCCACCCTCCACCATGACGGTCTCCAAGGTCACCCCAAGACTCCCCTCTTGCTTCCAATCGAGCAACTGCCCCATATTGAGCAGGAAATGAGACGTGAGAAGGAATAAGCCTACAACTGGCTTCAATCCTCACCTCTTCATCTATAAAATGGATATAGGGACCCTTGTACTCCCACGCTGACATGGTAATAAGCAAGAATGGTTGAGACCCGGCTCCCTAGGCAGGAATCCTGACCGTGCTGGGCAAGCAGTCTATCAGCTGAGTAACGGGTAGAATCTCACCCCATAGGATTGTGGGTAAATCTCTGACAATCCTTGGCTCACAGTGAACACTCAGCCAGCTTGGACTCCTATTACTGTTTGCAGGGTCACTCACAGAGATGTCCCTAACAGCCCTGTGATACGCCCCCTACAGTGGTCACTCACAGAGAAGTCCCTAACAGCCCTGTGATGCGATCCCTACAGTGGTTTCTCATGCTTGAGGAAACCAAGCTTGTGGAGGTCAGAATGGGCTTGAGGCTATCCAGGAAAGAAGAGGTCAAAGCCAGCATGTGAGCTCAGCCACTGGCCCCGAGGCTGGGATGTGACTGACAGTGCACAGATGCACTTGGCATCGGCTGGGCGGGTGCCAGCTACCCCAGCACTCTCCCCCAGCACCCTCCTCCATGGTATTATTAAGAAGAGGAGCTTGTCAAGGTCAGGGGGTGAGGTCATTTTGGGCTCTCAGTGCCTACACATGGCCTGGCATACAGCAGGACCCTGGAACAGAATTGTGAAGTTAATAAAGGGGTCTTGGGTCGGTGCCCAGTGCCTGGCCAGTGAGCTCATCTGACACAGAGGGGCCGCTGGTGAGGAAAGGGCAGAGGGCAGAGGAGGCAAGTGTTGGAAGACAGGTGAACATAGAGGAAAGGCTCTACAGCAGGACAGGAAGTTAGGGTCATCCAAGAGCCTCTGAAAGGTTTAGCCAGATGAGAGCCAACGCCTGTGCTCCAAGGCTGGAAGCTAAGACACTGAAATCTAACCATAAGAATGTGTTGTCTTAGAACTTGATTGGCTGGTGACAGGCCCATGGAAAGTATACTATTCTTTTTTTTTTTTTTTTTTTTTTTTTTGGTTTTTCGAGACAGGGTTTCTCTGTGGCTTTGGAGCCTGTCCTGGAACTAGTTCTGTAGACCAGGCTGGTCTCGAACTCACAGAGATCCGCCTGCCTCTGCCTCCCGAGTGCTGGGATTAAAGGCGTGCGCCACCACCGCCCGACAAAGTATACTATTCTTAATATCTGTGTCCTCAAACCAATTCTGAGCTAGGTCCCCGAGATATATATATGTTTGATGTTCTTGATGATGATGGTAACATAGTTATCATCTCTTAAGGATGAAAGGACAGGGCCAGGAGAGATTAGGGGACTTGTTTTCAGCTACACAGTTAGGGCCAAGCCAGAAGTGGGTTCCAATCTGTCTTGCTTCAGAAGTCCACCCCTTTATAATCTACTATTCCTCAAGATTATTAGAGCAGAAAAGGTACTCAGAAACCATATAATCCAAGACTGGAAAACAAACATAGCACATAGACCCATTCCTTTGTCCAGGGCAGACATTACTAATTGATCCCAGCACTTCTTTCTGTTAAGCTTAGATGGGGCTTTTGAATTCTCAGTCTCATTGCAACTTGCTGGAATTATAAATGGGTACAAAGTTCACTATCTTAATTAAGCATAATGCTCTTTTGTTTTATAGATAAAAATCCAGAGCAGGGAAAGAAAAGGATTTAATTAGCATGGATTTGCAAAGTACGTCTGACCTCTTAAGCGTCCCAGAATATGAAAGAGTCTTGCTGATCTGTGGTAATAGAGAAGTAGGGACCTTTGTGGGCCACAGAACTGCAGGCTCTATGGTTAGCTGTACAGTTTGTATCACGCACAGAGGTTCACATCTGGGAGCGAGGGAGGTGGCTGCTTTCTGGTTGGCACAGGCTTCCTAGGAATGGTGTCTCACATTTGTGCCTTTGCTCATTGATTGGGGGGCTGGTGCCTAGTGCTCTCGACTCACCTTCTGTCATGGTTTGGAAGTACATCTTGCCGCTGTAGCGCCCATAGCCTGCAACGGTGCGTGCCCGCACCTGGAAGACATAGATGGCGCCGGCTTTGAGGCCCTGCACGGTGACCGTGTTGGTGGGGCTTTTTATGGCTGTGGCGTTGTACTCACTGAGCTCCTGCTGGGGAACAGAGAAGACGGTTAAAGAGAGCAGGAGCGTAAGGAGCCTACTGTCTTCTGCTGCTCCTTGGGGCAGGCCCTGTCTGGTGGTAGGTTTACCCAGTCATGCCTGTGCTGAGTAACTCAAGAATGTTTCCCACGGGGAGCAGAGAAACATATATAGCTCAAAAAACAATTAAAAAACTAAAATAAATGAGTTAAGAAAGAATGCTTCTCATGGAAGCAGTCGTATGATCTTTCTGTCTTGGATCTGGACAGGTGATCTGCTTTGGCCATGTGAACACTCTAGGAGGCATGGAATGAGCATGGTGCAGACTTTGCATGTATCTGATAGTCTGGCTCGGCTTCCATGCTTCTACCATCTGCCAGAAGAGGGGCTTGAACCGGGTTCCAGAACCAGAAAACTGTAGCTGGTTCCAGAACAAAAGATGTGTGAAGACCCTGACCCAACTCTCAGCTGAAAGAGGGCCGTTTAACTCACAGATGCAAAGCTATGAGGAAGAAAAGTAGCCACCTCTTGTTGTATGCCATGGTGTTTGTGGGACTGCTTGTTTTGCAGCATTATCCCAGCAAGAGCTGACTAATACACATAGGCTGAGTGGCCACTGTGCACAAACTCTAAAGACTAGACTAAGTTCTTGAACACTGCAGTGGGGAGACCCATTAATCACTTCTGCATCTGACTCTGCCCTGGGCCTTCTTGTTTGTTTTGAGACAGGGCCTCGTGTAGCCCAGGCTAGCTTTGAGCTTGATATGTAGTAGAGGATATCTGACTTTGATCTTCCTACTTCAACCTCCCAAGTGCTGGGTTTATGGGGGTGCACCACCATGCCTGGTTTTCTGTGAGTTCTTTGTATTTCAGGCAGGCACTATAGCAGCTGATCCATATCCCGGAGCCCTCCATCCTGTGCCTTGATGGGTTTTGCAGAAGATTCCCTGCTTGGTTGGTCTTAGCACCCTAGGGGGAGGTAAGAACCAAGGCTTGGAGAGGGACAATGACATTCAAGTTCACACGTACTGGCTAGTGGCTGCTGTGCGGCTCCAAAAGGGGCTCCACACGGAGACACTGCTAGTGCCCAGGACTTTGAGTTCCGCCATTCTGACTTCCCGGGTGTTGCCCCAGGCACCCTGAGAACAGGACACAGATCCAGCTGAGTGGTGGGATTGCAGATGTGGCAGGACTAGACTCACGTGGTGCACACTTACTTACACATCTGCCAGCTGCCTGACACACCTTGCCCAAGCACCTTCCTTATACGGGGCCTTGGCTGGGTGCTAGGGTCCCATAGGAGGCTGAGGGGTAAACCCCAGTCTCAGAGCTCCAACTAGAACAGATGCATGGGGATCCAGCCTCTCAAAGAAGGGGAAGCTGAAAGGCAGCTCTGGATCTTATCTAAGACATCCGGCCACACAGCTGGATCATGTATGTGTCCCATATAATAGTGCCTGTTTTTTGTTTTTGATTGTTTGTTTTAACACAGATGCTGGGAACTGAACTCAGGTCCACAAGCTTGCATGGCAAGCACTTTACCAAATGAACAGTCTCTCCAGCCCCCGTGTTGTAATATAACTATAGACTATGCTCTATTTGGGGGGGGGCTACATTAAAATTTTCTTCATTCAAATTTAATCTTGGGCCCCATATTTTTATTTATTTCTGTGGATGGGGCCCAGAGCCTCAGACAGGCTAGGAGAATGTTCTACCACCAAGACGCATACCCCCTACTGGGTTTTTTCAGGTGACCCCCCACTTCCTTGGACACTAGGCTCTTGACCAGGTTCCCCAGTCTCAAGTGTTCTTTCTTGCTCCATCCAGCTGCTCCCAGCTCATCATTCAAGGCTCAGCACAAATGCTAACTCTGATGGGGACCTTTTGGATGTCCCAGAAGGAAGTGTTGGGTGCGAAACCTCTTCTATTGTTCTGATGCATGCACCTATCTTCTCTGAGCAAGTGGGTTTCCCCTCTCAGTACACAGTAGGTGCCCCTTATGGCTATGCACAGCCAACCTAGGACGCAATTCCAATACTAACCAGTAGGTGCCGCTGTGCAACATGATATCTGCTCCAGCACAAAGGTTGGAGTTCACATTCTGGGTGGGCGCCACTTTAGGGATGCTTGGGGTTTGAATTCCTGATGATATGAGAGGCCATGAGATGTAACCTTGGTGTCATAGGTTCCCCCAGGGGGCAGGCAGTAAGGAAAAAGATTGCATCCCTAAAGCCAGGCACAGGATGGAGATGGTACCAGATGCTGTTTTAAATACCAAGTTTCTCCTCTATTTAGTTACAGTGTCTCCTCAGGATGGACCCTTTGCTTCCCTGAGGCTTGGTGTGCCAATCCAGAAAATGGAGCAATACATACCAAGCCTCTAGAATAGATCAGGAAGCACATGGCAGACTGTATTGGTCTAGCACAGGCAGACTGTATTGGTCTAGCCTTGTCTCTGTAGCACCATTGGTTGGGTATTACCGGGTGATGGGAGAAATGCAGAAAAGCCTACCAGGGTCACTAGATAGAACCAGGCCCCAGCCAACCAGCCTGCTTACTTGTTTCCTTCCTCCCTTTCTGTCTCTCCCTCCTTTCCATTTTGTTGAGCCAGACTCACACAGCCCAGGCTGGGCTCACTACGTATCTGAGAATGTGACCTCGAACTCCTGATCCCTCTGCTTCTACCTCCAGAGTCTTGGGATTACAGGCATGCGCCACCATGACTGCTTTTCTGCAGCCTTGGCCTTCTCATTTGTGAAGGAAGGTAACAGCAGTGGGTTAATCTTCACGTGACTGTGGAGATCCCACAGAATACGGCTAGAGCTTTTAGCACACAGATACGGTCACTGTGCACAGTAACTCTGTAAATGCCAGCTCTCAAGGCCACTGTCATCAACACTGCCGTTAGCGAGCATATCCTTGCTGACGTTCACAAAATAGGTAAAGGAAGGCTGAGATGAGTGATGCTCAGACTTCTCTGGACAGATCCTGTTCCATTTCACCAAACCCAGCTGGACTGCTACAGTTCATCCCATCCTCCGTCCTTGTTCACTGTCTGGAGTGCTCGCCTCTCTCAGCTACTGACTGGACATTTCTGCTGATTGACATTGACATAGATGTCAGGGCCCCTGCATCGTCCAGTGACTCTGCTCCTAGCTGTGGAGAGCACGAACCCATGGGCTCTGGGAAGCTGCTAAAGGAGGCCACTTCCCCAGGGACACTGGATGGATGGAAATGCGCGGTCTGCAGTGAGCCTGCTGCCCATTTACCCAGCGGCCTCAGGCAACGGGAAGGCAGCAGGTCCCAGCGGGTCAGGAGAAATGCCAAGCTAAAGAGACCTGAGAGTTACTGTCATTCCTAAAGGGCCTTTCTGGAAACAGAGGAATGGAAGGTAGGGGTGGCCCTCTGGTGGGAGGAGGCCCAGTGTTTGTTCTACAAAGTTCTGGAGCCTTCTAGAAAGGAATAAATTGTTGGCACAGGGCAGATCCTAGATGCCATAGCTTGCCAAATATCCATCTCACTATTGCAACCTGGCCACCCTTCCCAGGTAACACTAGAAGGCTGGACATCAGAGAAGAAGTTGATCTTGCTGCTCTGATTCCACCATGGGTCCTGCCTCCCCTTGGGTCCTGAATGATCCCAGGCTGCACCCTCTGCTTCTACTGACCCTGGCACATGCTTGAGGGTATCCTAAGCCTCCTTGGCAAGTGCCATGCCTACAACTGCAAATTCCCTGTCCCTGGAACCAGCAACATCCCCAGGGCCATTCTGTCATGTCCCTGGGGACCTGGGCATTCAAATATCTAAACCTGCCATCTCTCACTGACTCTGCTGCCAGCCTTCTCCCAACTCAAGCAGTCACTGTTTCTCACTTGGTGTCTCAAACATCTCTGAGCCCCCCTCCCCCAGGCTATTCTATTCTCCAAACAGTGGATGGATAGATCTTTAACACAACCCGGAGTCAGATCCCAGCATTCCAGAATCTTCTATCACACCCTAAATCAAATCCAGACTCACCAGGCATGGAAGGCAGGACACGCCCCAGCTGGCCTCCCTTTCCAAACGCTCCCCTGTGGCGTGCTCGCTCTCTCTCTCTCTCTCTCTCTCTCTCCGTGTTGTTCTTGTTGAGATCTGAGATCATTTCTCTGTTCTCCTAAAGCAGCTGCTCAGCTCTGCCCCAGGGCCTTTGAGCCTGCTGTGCCCGCTGTCTGAATAACTGCCTTCATCACGCATCCCTCTGTGAAATTCTCTCAGCTTTCAAGCCTCAGCTCAAATGTCCAGGATACAGGCCTCCCTCACTCATGCCAAGACTGTGAGCCACTTTCAGATACCTCTCACCCCTGAGACCTTTGCTGGCCCTTCTGAGGCAGACACCGCACGTGACTATTAGTGTCTCAGCCTTTGTTCTTTTCCAGACGGTGAAGTCCTCTGCAGTCAGAATCAGTTGGTGACAGTGGAAGTCAAATGGCCTAGTGGCTGGCCTTTGGTGGCACATACACCCCAGGCTCTGAGCAGAGGGGCTGACAGAAGGGGACCTGGGCCTATCTGCATGTCACCGGTCACCTCAGAAGTGACCTTGGGAGAAAACTGGGAGGCAGGAGCACCAGGGAGACTGAGAAAGAGAGATGGAGGCTGAATCCTTTCTCTGCCACTCAGCATGGAGTGTTGACAGGCCATCGTGTCTCTGTGCCTCGGTTTCTCCTTCCTTTAGGGCCTGAGGATGACTGTGGTGATGGTCTGGTGTGCCCTGCACACAGCGAGGACTATGAGAAGTGGGTAGGTGGCCACTTGGCTGCTGTGGAGCCATCCAGCCCCCAAGAAAGTAGAGCAGTGGTACCCCAGCTCACACCGCTGCCAGGCTCCCAGGCGTGCCTGTTGCGATAGGAAATGGGTCGCAGTCGGGACTGCACTGGGATTCCTCATTTCCGCTCTGATCTTTGGGGAAAAATACTTTCAGTTTCATTTAATCACAAAGCTTCTTAATTAGTTTTCCCCCCTTTTTCCCCTTTTCTTTCTTTAAAAAAAAAAATTAGTTGCTAAGTTGCCCTGCTGGAGGGAGCAGAGATACTGGTCCTTGCAAAGCAAAGCTTCCTGGACCAGTTCCCCAGGCTGGCCACCCCTTCAAAGTACTTCAGGACCCAGTGACTGCTTTTCTCAGTAGAGACACTCAGGCCCCTCAGTGGCTCCTTCCCCAACACATCCAACAGGCACCCACGGAGCACTTACTGACACCCACGGAGCACCTACTGTGTGCTAGGTGGTGGGAATGCAGCACAACTAAAGTCTCACCCTTGCTGAGTTCACTAGGTGTTCCGTGCTATCAGTAGGGGGCAAAGAGAAGGTGAAATGTTGACCCTGGCGAAGGCTTCCCAGAGAAGGTCAAGATGTTTGTGCTGAGACACCAGAGGATGAACTGGGGCTGGTCAGGATGGCGAGGGGCAGGAAGTGACTGGCCCAAGCAGCCAGCCTGCCTCTGGCTCTTGTTTCATTCACAGATTCCATCCCTCACTCTCTGCTTCATCCATACAATGCTCTCATTCATCATCCACACCCTCGGGAGACCAGGGCCCCTGCCGCCAGCAGCGGGCCTTCCAGAGAAGAGGCAAAGACTGTGGGAAGATGGTCGCCGATGGT
Source organism: Chionomys nivalis (assembly GCF_950005125.1). Classification (NCBI taxonomy): domain Eukaryota; kingdom Metazoa; phylum Chordata; class Mammalia; order Rodentia; family Cricetidae; genus Chionomys; species Chionomys nivalis. The sequence continues at coordinate 16,001,131 of NC_080096.1, read as the reverse complement.
AGCGATGGCAGTGCTTCTGTGGTACCCCCAAAGATGTTGACAGGCAGATATGAGAGACCAGAGGGGGAAGGATGTGATGGAGAGGTCAAAAGCTGGGGTGTAGGGGAGAGGAGGGAATCAGGGGTGTGCAGGTCTCTCTGGGGGAGACAGCTGGTTGCAGCGACTGGGCACAATTGATGGGTTCACACTTCACCAACCCATCTATCTGTCTCTTGGCTCTGGTTCAGGGCTCTGGGGAGAAGGTGATGGCCACAGAGAGGTGGCCCCTGACCTCCTGGACATACAAAGAAGCCAGTGACTAGGAGCACTTGAATGAGAGGCCAGGCTAGGTGCTAGGGCTAGGTGAGGTCTCAGAAAGTGGGCTCCAGTGGACTCAACTGTCACTGTCTCCAGTTGTCTTCTCTGAGCCTTGATGGTTCAACTCCCCATCCATTTCTTGCTCCCTGTGGGCTCACCCCCAACAAAGGACTTCCTATCAGTCACTGACACCTTAGTCTGAACAGAAGTCTACGTTGTCTATGTCTCCTTTCCCTGGGGTCCTTGTGGTCTCTCCAGGTACAAGGAAGAGAGGTTACCAGTCAAAGGAGCAGATCACAGGGCCTCTGGTGTTTATCCGTATGGGAGGCCAACCGTTGTGTCCACTCTTTCAGCCCTGTAGTGTGTGGCCCCCACGCTCTCTGGTCCCATGTGGTACTGCCCTGAAGTATTAGGCCACCCTGTAGGAGGCAGAACAGGGGAGCAGGGAGGCCAGGGATGTGCCTGGCTGCCTCCTCTCTTTCTCCTCATGGTCCCCATGGAGTGCCAGACTTCTCTCCGACCCATCCATGTGGAAATGGAAGCTCAGAGGAGAAAGGATACCTGCCTGAGGATTCGAATGGGTTCTGGCTGATTAGTCTTCCGTGCATGTGTGGCTTCCAGCCACAGGTCCCTGAAACAGGAGCGAGGTCTGTTCTAAAGGCTCAGAGAGAGATCTCCCCATGCAGCCAGCCCAAGGTGCCTAGGTGCAGACAGTGCCACAGCAGACCCAGAGTAGCTTAAAGAAAGTGTAGCTTTCTTTTCTCAGCCTTTAGGAAGAACCCTCTTGTCTGCTGTTGGCTCACTGTGGGTGCACCCTCAACTGTGGACCTCTTATTCGTCACTGATAACTTTAGTTTAAACAGAAGGCCATCTTTCCCAGAGGCCCCTGCAGTCCCTAGGGGTTCACCTCTACACAGGTGCTTTTAGTAGGTGAAGACCAGTTATTATCACTAAGTACAGTTTTTTGCTACTGTTTTTTTTTTTTTTTTTTTTTTTTATTTTTCGAGATAGGGTTTCTCTGTGGTTTTGGAGCCTGTCTTGGAACTAGCTCTTGTAGACCAGGCTGGCCTCGAACTCACAGAGATCCGCCTGCCTCTGCCTCCCGAGTGCTGGGATTAAAGGCGTGTGCCACCACCGCCCGGCTACTGTTTTTTTTTTTAAACAACAGTTTATCACAACCTCAGGATCTCTGAGGTCAAGTCCAAAGAGGTCTTGATAGCAAAAGGATCGAGTGTGGCATGTCATTCAGATAGTTTGCTGGTCCCCTGGACCAGAACAGTGAGACTCAGAGAGGTCAAGGCACCTGCCCAAGACTTCACAGCAGGGGCAGTAGACGCAATAAAGAGTCAGGCAGCCTGATCCTGAGGCTGGTGGGAGCTGGGCCCTCTAGGCTGAGATTGGGAGAGGAACTCTTGGGGAGTCGGGGCAGGTGGGGACACGGATACCTTCTCGTAATATTGTAGTTCGTAATCCAGGATCACACCGTTGGGCTGGTCTGGCTGTGACCACGACAGGGTGATGCTGTCCACGGTGCGGCTCACCTGGTGCATGATGGACACGGCCGACGGTGCTGGAAGAGAGGTCAGAGGTCAGGGGTCAAAATAGGCACGAGGAAGTGTGGCTTACCTGAGAAGGGCCTGGGTAGATAGGGAACTGTGAGACCAATGAGAAGGGGGGGCAGAAAGCAGGGTGGTGGGGGTCAGGGACCAGAGAAAGGACTGATAGGGGGTGCTGGACTGTGGTAGGAGCTGGGGTTTCTCTCAGGGAGGTGACAGTGTGCCAGAACTACAGTAAACACACTAACTGCCAATGTGTCAACATGTTGAACCAGTCAGGTGTCTGCCACAAGAACCTTAACCTCTCAACCAAGTCCATCAAACAGTCCATCTACAAACCCCAGCCCACCAGCAATCTGTGTGTTCTCAGCAAGGGGGTTAAGAGGGGGATGTGGAGTGGGCTGTGCTCAGTGCTGGAAGGGACTGTCACAAATTATTTAGTCCCATTTCTTCGTTTTGTATGTATGGAAACGAAGACGTCAAGAAAGCCAGGCGCCGAGCCCGCGTCAATGCCATTCTCTGATCCTTTCGTTCTTAACACTCTAGCTTGGTTCTTGCCTTTTCCACCAGGGCACACTGCACCTGCCGTGTGTCTCAGCGACCCTGCGGAAGGGGATACATAGTAGTGGGGACCAGGGTGGGAGATCTTCAGAGCCCTGCTCTTCCTAGAGGGGGCCCATCCACGCCTGGGTTCCAAAGTGCCTCTCTGGCCTGGGTTTGTGGTCCCATGGGGGGGGGACTGAGGTCTCACAGGGCAGAGGAAATGTCTCCTAACCTCTTTCCTGGCGCTGTGATGGGCAGATTTCCCATCCAGACCAACAAAGAGATTTTTGACCACTGATGCTAACACTTCTCCCAGGTCCTACCTTGCTTCCTAGGGCTTTGACTGTACTGGGCATCAGCCCAGCTTAGTCCTTTGGGAGCTCAGGGGCCTCTGACTTTGGAGCGGACTTAACTATTTCCATTCTGCCTCGTCTCCCCCAGACTGTCCTCTGTCCTCTGTCCAGGCTGCTCCAGCACTCTGCCTGTTTCCCCAGACCTCTCAGCCTAGAGGCCAGTGTGACTGAGTCCTATGTACGGGCTCTGGTTCTGCTCACTCCCCCACCACTCGCTGACCTGTGGCCTGGGCATGGTCTTTCACCTCTAGGAGCCTCAGCTTCCACATCTCTGTCGTATGCAGTAGGGTCACTGTAAATATGGAGGGGATGTGTGTGTGAAGGCTGAGCAGGTAAGAAGAACTCCTGGGAATGCTAGGATCCTTCTAGAGGGAAGCCTCTCCACCCGGCCAGTCAGAGCCATACAGACTCATGGCAGAAAATGTGCTTCTCTCTGCCCGGTGAGCTCCCCTGCCCCTGTCCCCTAGGCCAGCACCACATAAGGGTCTGTAAAGAGGAACCAGAGAACCCAGACTGGAGCCAGGGCCCCCGGCTGCTGCTTCTGGAACCTCCAGTTTACTCCCGACTGCAAGGCCGAGTGTTAGAATGGGTCCTGTTGCTTACCCCTCTTTTTAGCTCGTTGACAGTGTAACCGGGAGTCATGGATACACCTCACACTGCCTACCCACTCCTGGATGTTGACCTTGCAAACCTTCGAACCCGGACTCCTAAGCTGTTGCCAGGTGAAGCTGACTTTGCTAGGAGACAGAGCTTGCTCAGAGAGGAGGAGTGGTCTGCCCAAGGTCACACAGCAGGAGGCGGGTCCCTAGCAGCTGAGCCCTGGAGGGGCACGTGGTCCAGCCATCAGGTCACCTTTCACAGACGATGCCCAGGTTGCACTCTCTCCATAGTCCCTTTAGCTGCAAGTCACAGAGTGGCCCCTCTAGAGGGGTGGGAACCATGTCGCTGAAGCACGTGGGCCCAGCCTTTGGAGTCTGGCCTTGTCCTGAAAGCCCTGGGGTGTGACTACCTGCTCCTCTGCCCACCCAGCTCACTTTCTTGGGGACCCTGTGAGCCCATGATGCCCACCCAGAGGAGGTCCTGGTTACCCACACCCACACGGTCATTTTTCATCCGCTAACTCAGTTAACACGCATGTCGTCTATGAGTTGGGCATTATTATGCCCACTCATCAGAGGAGGAAATGAAGTCGGGGTGGGGGGTGAAGAAACATGCCCAAGGACACGCACAGCAAGCAATGGACCCCAGATTCCTCCCTCCAGTGAGACAGGCAGACGAGGGAGCCTGCGAGGGCTTGTGAGGACACCTTATGCTCCAGACTGTAGACTCAAAGCTAATCTGCCCCCCTCCAGGCATGGCGGGTACCACAGGCTTGAGGGGTCTGGGTCGCAGCAGGCTTGGGTTTCAGGCAGATCCTGGGCTCTGAGCCCCTAAGCCCCGTGACCCAGGCATGGAGAGGAGGCGGCATCTGCAGGGAAGATGATCAAGGCAGGCCAGGGGGCTGGCCTCTCTCTCGGAATCCAAGGATTAGAAGTGAGAAAAGGGACAGGCTGGAAGCTGTCCGGGGCCCCTCCTGCCGCCGCGCCCACCCTGGGTCAGGTTACCCTGGAAGTTGGACATAAGGGAATTCTGGTATTTTCAATTATCAGCCAGGCATGCCAGCAGGCTATGGGGTCAGCGGTGCCCTGTGACCCTTGCCAGGAGATGGAGCCCCAGGGGGCAGAACACAGAAGAGGCCCATGGCCTGAGGGGGGGGGGGAAGTCGGTCAGTCAGCTCTCCTGCAGCAGGTGGTCAGGGGGCCTGCTGGCCTCTAGCAAGACCTGGGAAGAGTGGGGAAAGTCATCCCTGGCAGTGGCTTAGGCCAGCTGAATTCTCTCTGTGAGTTATGTTTCTTCCCTAAGGCACGGTGGAGCTGACGAGGGATTTCTGAGGGCAGATGAGAAGATCCTACAAGGTGGTCCCCACAGACTAAGTGGAGGCCCAGCTTTTAGTCATAGGTCATAGAAACAGGAGGCAGGGATGCTGACTGGTCACGTCACACCTCCCTTCCTGTGATTCAGGATCTCAGAACGCCGAGGGCGAAAGGAATCCATGAACAGGTGAGAAGAATCAGTGAGCTAAGGCACCACGGGGAGAGGTGGACACACACTGGGCGGTCCGAGGCCCCACCCCAGACCCAGGTAGGCTTGTAGTTCCTCTCGGAACCATCTGCTGCCCTTGTTCCCATGAATGGCCCCACAGATGTCCCACCCTGCCATGGAGCCTCCTCTTCCTCATCCCCTCTCTCTCAGTACCATCCATTCTGTCTCTTCATGTTCTCAAACATACTGAACTCCTTCCCCTCTGGGTCTTGGCTCCTGCCTTTTTGCCTGGAAACTTCTTCCCTTCTGTCCTCCCGAGGTCAGTGGCCCTCATCTTCATTCAGGTCTCCACCCAGATGTCACGGCTCAGAGACACCATGATTGACTGTCTCTCTTCTCTGTCTGACACACATTCAGTCCTTTGCCACCAGTGCCTGGAACAGTGTGTGGCTCAGAGTAGGTGCTTCAAGGGTATTTATTGGTAGGAGTCAGCGAGGGAGGGAGGGAGGGAGGGAGGGAGGGAGGGAGGGAGGGAGGGAGGGAAGGAGGGAGAGAGAAGAAGGTGGGGTGTCTGCAGGCAAGCTATCGCTCTCTCCACCCTTCTTTTCTCCTTTCCTTCGACACTTCCTGCTGCCTTCCCAATAGTCAATCTCTCTGACATGAGCAAAATTCGAGTTCTTAGCTAAGCGCACTGTGCCCAATTAAAAGACTACATTCCCACAACCTCTCTCCTAGCCCGCGTGACCATGTGTGCTTGCCAGTGGATATAAGCTGAACTCTTACACAAAACCCGAAGGAAGTCACTTAACAAGGAAGGCAGTCTCCTCCTAACTCACATTATCCTCGTGTCTGGGACATGTGTGTGACTGCTGGAGAGGCTGCAGCCAGTGTGGCCCATAGGGATAAGATGTGTTGAGGAGCCCGGGCCCCCAATGACTCCACATTTCCTATTTTCCAATATTTGTTACACATCAGAGAAAGAACACCTCCATTCTGACCAAGCCACCGTGGACTGGCTGTATCGATTGTCCCTCTAGAACTATACCCCTCTGTTGGTCACTTTTCAGGGTTCATTTCACTGACTATGTGACTTCCTTTGGCCAATGGGACATAGGCAAACATGACTTGAAAAGGCCCCTGTGTGTCTATCTGGATACTGTCTCAGTTCCCTGTGTCTGCCAGGAGTTTGTACCCAGGATAACCTGCTGGGGCAGTGGTTCTCAACCTTCCTATTGCTGAGACCCTTTAATATACAGTTCCTCATGCTGTGGTGACCCCCAACCATAAAATTACTTGTTACTTCGTAACTTTAATTTTGCTACTGTTACGAATCATCATGTACCTATCTATGTTTTCCTACTGTCCGAGGCGACCCCAGAGGGGTCATGACCCACAGGTTAAGAAATGCTGTGCTAGCGGCTTAGCAATGCACAGCAGCTGGAGCCGTTGCAGACTAATGGACAGCTCTCACGGCCACACAGAGAGCCAAACGCTCACGATACCCACAGGGCCCTGGAGCAGGTGGTTGTAAACACAAGCACACCTCCACCAGGACCGAGACTGCCATGGGCTGTCTGGAGACTCGCAAACTCAATGCGTGCGCTTCTCTTCTGTCGCCGGCTTTGTCATTTGGCCTGTCCTATATCCCTCCTGCACCATGCAGCGAGCCTGTCGTCGATGGCACCTTCAGTCAGCAGTGCCTCCCACCTCCAAAGGATCAGAGCGCAGGATGCGGTCTCCCTCGCCCTCTCTCTCCTCTCTCTCCTCTTTCCCCAGGCCCCTGCTCGGAGTTCTCTGATCCTCTCCGCCTCCCAGGGAGAGAAGAGGGTGAAGACAAGTTCTTATCAGTTCCAGAGCAGAAGGCATTGTGTGCCCAGACCCAGCAGGGTACCCGGATCAGAGGAGTACGGGGACGAGAAGGGCTTTGGAGAGTTCAAAGTCTTTCCTCAAGGGAGCCACGTGGCATGGTGTCATGGATGCAGACCTGGGTAGGGTACCTGCTCTGCTAAGGACCCCCGTAGGATCCTGAGAAGCCAATTAGAAATCTCTCTGAGCCTCAGTTTCCCTCTATGTAGCAAGAGATGATGGAGGAAGGCCATTGGTTAATTAATAAAGAAACTGCTTGGCCTCATAGGTTAGAACATAGGTGGGTGGAGTAAACAGAACAGAATGCTGGGAGGAAGAGGAAGTGAGGTAAGATGCCAGGCCACTGCTCTCCAGGGCAGATGCGATGAAGCAAGTCGCCAGGTCAGACATGCTGAATCTTTCCCCGTAAGACTGGTGCTACACAGATTACTAAATATGGGTTAAGGCAAGATATGAGAATTAGCCATTAAGAGGCTAGAACTAATGGGCCAAGCAGTGTTTAAAAGAATACAGTTTCCGTGTAATTATTTCGGGGCATAAGCTAGCCAGGCGGCCGGGAGCCAGGTGGCAGGAACGCAGCCCACAGCTCCCTCAACAAAGAGATATGCATGAGATGACCTGGGGCCCCTGTAATGTGGGGCATTTCAATATGAACCTGGTTACCTGCTGTGATGAGCAGGCCCATGACCCCAAAAGATGTCTACACCCCCATCCTGGGGAATGTGGTCCCTTATGTGGCAAAGAGGCCCTTAAGCTGGGAGATTTTCCTGTATTACCTGCATTGAGTCCCAACTTAAAAGAGTAGTGTTTTCCCAGTGGGACGCTCAAGAATTTGGGAGGCTGAAAAAACTGGCACCCTGTGGGTGAATGAGAGCTATCAGGGGTTCTGGGCATGGACTTGAAGGGGCCTCAGTGGCACAGGGTGGCTCATAGCTGAAGGAAACCGAGCCATGCCTGAAAGATCAGAATTCTGCACACCCTCAATATACAAGGGCCAGAAGCTGGGCCCGGTGGTCCAGGGGCTATAATTCTAGATATTCAGGAAGCTGAGGGAGGATGATCTCAAATTCAAGGTCTATGTGGGAGTACAAAATGAGTTTTAGACCATCCCGGGCAATTTAGTGAGAATCCACTTCAAAATTAAAAGGGGAAAGGTATACAGCTGGGTGGTAGAGTGCAAACCTGACATTTATGAGGTCCTGGGTTTAGTGCAAAAATAAAGATAAAAGCTCAGCTGATCCCACAGCCCCAGTAGCAAGAAACATTTCCCTGCTGAGCTGCAGAGAGCTGCATAGTTTCAAAACAGTGAGCTCCTACTGTGTGCAAGTAGAACCAGCTAAGCCTGGGGTAATCTGGCACGCCAGCACCCGACTGCTTATCCTTCTAGCCCTCAGCAAAAGCCCATTTTGCAGGCAGGGGAACTGAGGCCAGAGAAGTGGGGTCTTCCTTCCAGTTGAGACCTCAGCTCAGAAAACACTAAGATTGCTGTCCCTTCTCCCATGTGACCAGCGTGCCCCGCGATGGATCAGTTGTTCAACGCTTCTGACCTTGAAAGTTGCAGTCACCTACCTGGACACAGGAGGACAGCCAACGGATTGACCCGTCTCATGTCTGCAGCTGTCCTGCCAGCCCTGGCCCTGACGACATTGTTCAGATCCTGCTGCCTCCTGCCATGATGGCTGTGGGCACAGCTCTCAGCTATCAAACTACCAAAGGACCTTTCAGCTCTGTGAGACCCACGGGTGAGGGTCTGGCCGAGCACCCAAGTACACTGAACGAGTGTAAAGGGCTTCGTGTTGATGCAGGGGACCTCTGGGTTTTACCTGCCTGTGCCATGCAGCCTGGTGGCACTGGGGACAGTAGCCGAATCTCTCACCTTAGCAAGGAAGGAGGCCCACGGGGAAAAGCAAGCAGATGTGAACTTACTGGCTAGCCTTGTGACTGAGATGCTTCTCCCTCCACCTCCACGGCTACCCAGCTGTCCTGCTTCTCATTTGGATGCCCACATAAACGCCACCTCCTCAAAAAGTTGTTTGCCCTGGTGCATTCTTGTGTGAAGGGGCAGGATGGTTGTGTGACAGAGGCCAAGGGCTCTGACAGCTGGGCCCAGACCTGGGCCTTTCATTTCTAGATGGTGGGCCTGAGCATGCGACTTGGCATTTTTTTCTAGCACAAGCCCTGGAAGCCCAGCCCAGCCTCCCTCCTCAGTCCCCGAGTGCCACTTGTGACTGGGCAGAAGGCACACCACAGAGGCAGAGTGTGGGTGGAGGCGCGTGACGGCTTTATGAAGTCAGAAGACAGCTCTGGCCCCGGCGAGTGCCAGGGGACTGTGAGCACAGCCCAGTGCTTGCCCAAACGAAAGGCTTTTTCCTTTTAAGGCAGTGAGCTAGATATTTATAAATTGAATTTTAGGGTCTGTCCAAAACCCACCACTGAATGCACTGGTCTGGACCTGAGGTCCCTGCCTTGTTTCTCTGCAGTCTCTAGTATCGCCAGCCACCCCCAACCCATCTCTTCATGTTGCCCTTTCCCTTGCACAACCCCCCCAACCGATCCCCTCACACAACTCCCCCTCCCATCCCCTTGCACACTTCCCCGAATCAGCTGAATGCTTCTGAACTGCTCCCTGTGGGGTATCCCCTTCTGGGTGCTGGAACAGCCTATGTGAGGAAAAGCAGACTGCTGCACGTGGGCGGTAATGGTGGGGCAGACAGACAGATGCATACTGACCAGAGACATAAAACTAAATCTTAGCCGCAGGAATGCGAAACCCCGACGCTGGGCTGGGACGAGATGCCTGAGTCAAGACCGTCGGTGTGATGAGCTGAGGTCTGAAGGCAGGCCAGAACCACACGTGCAAAGGTCCTGAGGCAGGAGGAACAGGGGACCCTCTGTCCACTACCTCCTGCACTTCTCTTCCTAGGGACACCTTCCTCTCTATCCATCCCATCTCTCCAGCCAGCAGAGCCCAGCTTGAATGCTTATTTAATGCAGGAAGCCTCTCACCTGAGAGGGCAGTGGTCTGCACTGGTGGGCACTCCCGGGTCTCATCCCAGGAAGCTGTGACACGGGCTCTGTATCTATGTTCTACCTTATACCCACAGTGGAAGTCCTTACAGGCAGAACCGTTTGACCCAGGCTGGACTCAGAGTCCACTGGTCCCAGGTTTAAATCAAGAGCTGAGCTGCTTAGTGATAAGATCGTCTCCTAGCCTCTGTGCCTCAGCCTACTCACTGGTAATGTGGGAAGGCTTGATGTGGCTGCCCAGCTTCTGGCTGGCCTGAGATGAGGGCTTTTCAGAGGGCTTGGAACGGACAGAAGTGGGAGAAGAAGTGGGAAAAGGAGTAAAGCCCAGGGACCTGGGCTCAGTTGGACTCAAGTTTCTCAGATCTGAAAGTAAGAAAGACTCAAGTCCCTCGACAAACATCAGACGCCACTCCTAAGCTCTCTCTCTCAGGAGACCTGGATGCAGACAAGGAGCCCAAGTTCTGAAAATCTGTCTGGTACTGGCAGTGCACAGTTTGGTGGGGGAAACTGAGACCCAAGTGAGGAAGTGACTTTGTGGGTGTGACAGAAGGCTCAGGCTCCGGTTCTCTGCCCAAGAACAGCAGGGCCCACTCTCTGCAGGCAGAACACACCTCCCACCCCCTCAAGGCTGGCCTTGGCCGTGGGCTTGCTGTGACTGCTGAGGGATACAGTGTGGCTCCTGCTACACACCCACCCTTCACCTGGAGAGGAATGAGCCTGGGGATGGTGCTGAGTCACAGAAGAGACTGGAGAAAGCCTACACCATGGATGATGCCTGCTCAGCACAGCAGACCCCACAAGGGGAGCCAGTGACCCACAGGGTCCTACAGTGAGGGAGGACACAAATGTTTCTCTAGTCTACTGAGCTTTGAGGTGTTTTTGTTACACAGCACTACTGCAGTAATAGCTGACTATTACACTAGGACATAAGCAAGCAAATATCAATGCTAGGATGGAAAGCCATGTCCTTCTTCTGTTTATGTGTGCCTTCATGTGAGCCCAGAAGTTAACCGTGGGTCATTCATCAGGAACTGTCCACTCAGGTCTCTTACTAGTCGGGACTTGCTGTTCAGTGAACTCTGGGGATCCTCCTGTCTACCTCCCTGGCACTGGGGTTAGAAGTTTAGACCACTGCACTTAGTTTTTAATGTAGGTTCTGGAGACTCAACTCGGGTCCTTATACCTACACAGTACTTTACCTCCAGAGTCATCTCTCTAGCCCCTCTCTTCTGTTTTTCAATCCTGAGGGTTTCCCCAAGCCCTCTTTCTAGAAGCCTCTTCCCTCTGTGCCCTTCCCTGAACTCCCTTCTCTGATCATGTCCAGTTTGAGACAGGATGGACCCTTCTCAGCAGCCCAGGCACCACTCTTTGCAACTAAGCACCAAAGCTCTTAGCAACAGCTCTCCCTCCACCTTGGGTACCCAGTAGATGCTGGGGAGGACTCCAGAGCCCAGGAAGAGCTCTAAAAACTTCCTTTCTACCTTCTTCCAGTGAAAAACATTGTTCCCTCCCCTTGCTGTAGCTTGGGCTCCAGCTGAGTTTTCTCAAGATGGAGAGACTCACCACTGAGCCCCATGGGCTGCTGTTGGGTATCTTGGCCAACAGCTGTAGCTTCTGAGGCTCTGTAAGAACCCATACTCTTTCTCAGACACAAAAACAGACAGTAGAGCCACATTTATGGTCAAATATAGGTCCTTTCCATTCCCCAGGGCTGAACACACACATGCTCATGAATGCACATGCAGATAAGCTACAGGACGCCAGGCAGATATCTTAAAACCATAGTTATCAAAACACATGGAACGGTAGGGCCACATGTTCTGACACGGAACACAGACCCACAGTCACACACTAGCACCAGGGTCCCTTAGACCTGACCTCTCCAACTCTCATCACGGTGCCTAGGGATGCAGTGGGTCCTCTTTCTTCCTTGAGGTCCCCTTCATCGCTGTTCTGGGTTCCCTTAGTTCTGAAAACTACGGCTGCAACAGCCCACCTCCTTCAGGAAGCCTTCCTGGTCTACCCTGAATGTCTGCCTCCAGGATCTCTGTTTATTTATCAGGAAGGGCTGAGGAGTAGCTTTTTTCTCCTCTGTAGGCTGTAGTTCTGTTGAGGGAAGAGCTTGTCATTTGGCAAAAGTTGCTGAGTGAATATACCAGAGACATACACTGTCTACTCCACGGTACCATAATACACCGGAGACACACACTGTCTACTCCATGGTACCATAATACACCAGGGACACACACTGTCTACTCCACGGTACCATAATACACCGGAGACACACACTGTCTACTCCATGGTACCATAATACACTGGAGACATACACTGTCTACTCCACGGTGCCATAATACACCAGGGACACACACTGTCTACTCCACGGTACCATAATACACCAGGGACACACACTGTCTACTCCATGGTACCATAATACACTGGAGACATACACTGTCTACTCCACGGTACCATAATACACCAGGGACACACACTGTCTACTCCACGGTACCATAATACACCGGAGACACACACTGTCTACTCCATGGTACCATAATACACTGGAGACATACACTGTCTACTCCACGGTACCATAATACACCAGGGACACACACTGTCTACTCCACGGTACCATAATATACCAGGGACACACACTGTCTACTCCACGGTACCATAATACACTGGAGACATACACTGTCTACTCCACGGTACCATAATACACCAGGGATAAACACTGTCTACTCCACGGTACCATAATACAACATACACTGTCTACTCCATGGTACCATAATACACCAGGGACACACACTGTCTACTCCATGGTACCATAATACACTGGAGACATACACTGTCTACTCCACGGTGCCATAATACACCAGGGACACACACTGTCTACTCCACGGTACCATAATACACCAGGGACACACACTGTCTACTCCATGGTACCATAATACACTGGAGACATACACTGTCTACTCCACGGTACCATAATACACCAGGGACACACACTGTCTACTCCACGGTACCATAATATACCAGGGACACACACTGTCTACTCCACGGTACCATAATACACTGGAGACATACACTGTCTACTCCACGGTACCATAATACACCAGGGATAAACACTGTCTACTCCACGGTACCATAATACAACATACACTGTCTACTCCATGGTACCATAATACACCAGGGACACACACTGTCTACTCCATGGTACCATAATACACTGGAGACATACACTGTCTACTCCACGGTACCATAATACACCAGGGACACACACTGTCTACTCCATGGTACCATAATACACCGGAGACATACACTGTCTACTCCACGGTACCACAATACACCAGGGACACACACTGTCTACTCCATGGTACCATAATACACCAGGGACACACACTGTCTACTCCATGGTACCATAATCACCTTGGTTGTTCCACGGAGTTCACAGTGTAGGGTGTTCCTGAAGGGATCAGGGGCTGTTGCTAAGACTGTCGCTTGGCACCCTTCTACCTGAAGGGATGCAGGGTGGACCATGGAAGCGTATCACGGAGCCACAAAGAATATTGACAAAGAGGAGTTCTGGAGAGTCGCACCTAGGATCAAACTTATGCTGGGGTCCGGCTGGACAGGGCTAAGTGTCCTAGGAAGTATCAGTGGACACTGCTGGAGGTCCCTCAGGTCTGCCACTGCCACTTTGCCCAGAGGCTGCAGAGATGGCATCTCACATTCAGTGGACCCAGCAGGCCACTCAACCAAGCCCAGCCACTCCCACCCACCTGGATCAAGCAGCACCATGTCCCGGGGCTCCTCTCTCCTTCCTGACTCAGCTTGGGCAGAGTTGGGAGACACGTGGGTCAAGAGTTCCGTGAACCAGACATCCATGATCTGCATGGCTCAACTCTTTTACCTTAAGTCACCGCATGCCAGGTCTTGTGATGTGTGTGTGCACCATAAGAGGCAACCACTATTATAAACCCCAGGGCAGGGGTAACTTTGTCCCCTTGGGAGTGCTGAAGCACAGGCAAGCCTTTTTTTTTTTTTTTTTTTGTCAGGAATCAAATCTAAGACCTATATCTGTTAGCCAAGTGCTCTAGTACTGAACTACGCCCTAGTCCTAACTGTTGATTTTTGGAGACAGGATCTTGCTATGCGGCCTAAGCTGGCCTCAAATTCAAGATCCTCCTGCTCCAGCTTCCTCAGTGCTAAGATGATGGATAGACACGACCATCTTAGCACAGAAACAGTTTTGAAAGAGAGACACCCTCAGTTATCTACTGGGACCAGCAGGGCACGATGCAGCGTGGAGTGACAGTCCCTTCCCCTGTACCCTCGGGGCTCACCTGCTTGGTTGGTGGTGATGTTCACAGAGGCAAACTGGGGTGAGAAGGGGCTCTGGTCAGTGACACCATTCACAGCCTGGATCTCGAAGGTGTACTGCGTGTGCGCCAGCAGGTCACTGATGTAGATGCGCGGCTCGGTCAGGCCCAGCTGGCGGGGTGCATACTGCACATTGTCCCCACAGCGGGTGCAGGCACCCCGGCCTGAGCCGCAGCTCTTGCAGATGATGTTATAGACCAGATCCTCGCGGCCCCCTGAGTCTCGGGGTGGGGTCCACTCCAGCATGAGGGACGTCTCATTGACGCTGGAGATCACAGCCTGGGGCGCAGATGGAATAGCTATGGGGGGGACAAGAGGGTCAGTGGAGGCTGTGGGTACTTCCCCACTCCATGCCCACTGCCTCCCCCAGCCCCAACCCCCTAAAAAGGCTACCTACAAATCTCTCCATTTACCCAAAGAAGCTTCTAGAACATGCCATCCTGCTGAGAATCAATACCTGCTTCCCTCCAGGCTCCAGCCTCGTTAGTATTTGTTCCTGGGGATGGTGTTTTCATGTTTGGGGTGACACCTACATACTATCGTCTCTCTTTCCCTTCCTTCCTTCCTTCCTTCCTTCCTTCCTTCCTTCCTTCCTTCCTTCCTTCCTTCCTTCCTTTCCTTCCTTCCTTCCTGTGTATTGTGCATGTGCTCCAGCGAGAAAAGGCCAATAGCGTGGGGCTGCTTCTCTCTTTCCACCCTTATGTGGGTTCTGCCGATTGAATTCAGGTCACCAGGCTTTCGGGGTAAGCCCTTCACTCATGGAACCATTGTGCTGGCCCTTTCCCTGTACAGAAGAACCCAATTTCACTGAGGGAGGTAATTTGTGTATCAGAAAGATTACACTTCCCAGCCTTTGTAATTGATCAAGCCACTGATCAAGACCAGAAGTTGCTGAGTAGTGTATTTTATGCGTGTTTATGTGTGTATGCACATGAGCATGTGGATGTATATTGGTGTATGTGTGCAGGCATGTAAGTATGTGTATGTGTGTATACCTGTGACTATGTGGGTGTGTTGCATGCACGTGAGTACATGGATGTGTGTATGACCATGTGGGGGTTGAAGCAAGGGTATCAAATATCCTCCTGGATCCTTCTCTGCCTTGCTTTGAGGCAGGGTCTCTCACTGAATTGGAAGCTCACTATTGCATTAGGCTGGCTGGCTAGCTAGCTCCTGGGATCAGAGATTTTCCACTTCCTAAGTGCCTGGCCTTTTATATGGTTGTAAGGGATTTGAACTCAGGTCCTCATGTTTGCCCAGCAAAAGGCCCTTACCCACTGAGCCATCACCCCATCTCCCTAGAGCTGTGTCTTAAAATGGAGATAGATGGCTACGTCAAGTCTTTTTCTCCTTTCTGCTGCTGCTCTCTCTGTATGTGTGTGTGAGGGAGAGACAGAGAGACAGACTGACACAGAGAGAGACAGAGAAAGAGACACATAGAGAGAGAGACAGCTGGAATTTCAGTAGCTGTGCTAGAAGAAGTGACCATAAGGGGAAAGCCACATGATGGCTTAGAGGCCATCATGAATTCACCTTTCACAAGACAGAATAGGTAGATCTGTGTGGTCTAAACCCCTGGGGTCAGCTCTGTGAATGTCACCCCTGACCGACGTAGGGGATAGAACATTGCTGTTTTCCAAGAGTACGTTGACCTTTGACCTGAGGTTGAGGCTGCAGCTGCAGCCTCTGCACCGCACAGCCTCTGTTGCATGTGTCACCAAGCCTCCTGCTGTCCTTCTGTGAATGGAGACCTTGATTTTATCCTCCACGTGACTAAGTGGAAGGGGTTGGAGGCCGGACACCAACATGTAGTGCAGACCCAGGAATGGCTTTAGACACCCCCTTCCACCAGGCACCCAACTGCTCTCAGCCATCCCCCTTGCTTTGAGCCTTCCCGTGAGCGGACTGGGGTAGGGGAGAACGTACTTGTGCAAGGCATGTCTAAGGGGTCCAGGTCAGCCCTGTAGTAGCCATTGCGGCATACACAGTTGGTGGCGCCCTCAGAGGTGGTGCGGCTGTTGATGGGACAGTGGGCACAGGCCTCATCCCCCTGGTTGGCCTTGAAGGTTCCCGATGGACAACCTGGGAGAGAACACAGGGAGGGTCACTGAGGAGGCCAGGTGAGATGAACAGAGGCTGCAACATGAGGGACCCCTGGCCATGGTCCTGAGGACCTGGCTCCTGAAGTTCTGGGGTCTCAGGTGCAGCTTGGCAGTCTGGCGCTGGCCCAGGGTTTCCAGAGGAGCTGTTATTATTGTCTCTGAAGTTGCCTGTGGATTCAGCATCCTCAATCACCTCCCCTTACTGTCCTGTACCTCAGCCTGGAGGGGCTCGGCATAGTCTGGATTCCTAACCTGGTTAGCTGATATCTAGCCTGGAACTAGGTAATAGGGTGCTAGATCACAGACAATGATTTTGTTACAGAATCCTGGGCAGTTAGACAGCATTATGAATGACTTGGTACACTGTTGGAGTCACACAGACCTGAGTCTGAGTCCCTGGCTGTGTCACTCTGGGCAAGTGGTTTAACCACTCTGCAATGCAGGTTCCTTATTTGTGAAAGTGCCGTCCTAAGGTGAGCATTCTGCACACGTATGTATGATGCCTGATATAAGTCCAGGCCAGGTTAGGCATTATGTAGTTTGGCCAATGTGTTTTATAGGGGTTTGCAGTACCAGGTTCAGCCTGAGGGGGCAGTGCCCACACTCAGTCAGCACCTGGCACTCCAGAGCGGCATGGTCGCAGGCTCTTGATGAGCAGCAGCCTTGCAGCCAGGGCATGCATGGGTTAGGTTCTACTGCAGGCAGCCATGGGAGTGTGGGTGGTTTCAAGTCCACCCGCCCATTTCTGCTGGCCCGGGAAGGGAATCCAGAGGTTTCTGGCAGGGCCCTGCCTCTCTCAGTCTCTAAGTGAGGAGGTGGATGGGAAAGAACTTCAGAGGAAAACTCCCTGGGATGAGACGCTGCTAGTTCACCCACAGGCCAGGGATCCTCATCTGGAAGACATCGATTCCATGTCTGGGTGCTGTGCAACTTTCAGCAAGCGACTGCATCTCTCTGAACATCCATTTCCTTGTATACAGACGGCTAACATACATGGTCCTAATTTGTCTTTCCAGCTCTGGGTGTTTGGTGTTTACTTTTCAAGTCCTAGTCTTAGCAATTCGTCTTCTGCCAGCTGAACCTCCAGGTCAGAGACTCTGCCTTTTCTGGGGCTTGAAACAAAACCTGAATTCCAAAGGCTTTACCCTCCTGCCATAATGAGCTACGGACAGGGTTTCCTGGCCATTTTCTCAGCTGCCCCAGAACCGGAGCCGCACCTGAGTGACCACTGCCTGCCTTCCGCCTAACTAACAAGTTGGTATTCAGCAAGTGTTCTATAAATGCTTCCTAAAGCTGCCTGCTTCAGTGGGAAGAGAACTTTAGAGAATTACGAAGTTAGGATAGCAGTGAACACGGTTTAGGAAGCAGGCCGCCTGGAGAATCCCCGTCCACCTGGGTGTGTAGTGTGACCAGTGACCTAACCCACTTCCGTGTCCATGAAACAGGGCAACAGCACTTAGCGCTCCTGAGACCATCCTGCTGGTTCATGTCTGTACAAGGGGGTTGGAACAATCTTGACATTAGATACACATTCTAGTTCAAAACCAAGCTGCTGAGTGACCTTGGATGAGCGAATTGACCTCTCTGGACTGCAACATCCCGACTGGTGAAAAAAATTTCCTGCCATACATGTGGCTATGGAGTTACAGGGAACACAGCACCAGACACAGGGCAGAGAAGGGGCTCTGCTCTGTACCAAGCCAACCACAACTCCCTACAGACACGGGGAAACAATCCCTTTCAGGCCTGCCTCTCCTGCTGGCTTCCAGGACATAGGTCAGTAAAGATGGTGACTGAGCTAATCGAAGGTCACCCTGGCTCTAAGGGAACACAAGGGGTTCTTCATCACAAATAGCCAGGCTCCAATAACAGCACCAAGGAGGTTCCCATGCTACCAACATGCATACAGCAACAGTTCCGAGTCCCCTGGAGAGGTGGCTCTGTCCTGAGGATTTGGCCATTCCCCTCTCTGGAAGCTGACTAAGGCTAACAGTCACCCTGCCTCTCTCGCATCCAGGCACAGGAATGAAAGCACAAAGAAGGAGAGGCACTGTCTCAGGATGGGGCTTTGGCAGCAGAGCTGGGGTCAGCCCCAGGCCGTCTGGCTCCTCTGTTCCCTCTGCATCTTAGAGTCCAGACTGACTTCCTTTTCTTTTCTATCCACCGTCCCCAAGTGTTGGCGGAGAGGAGGCAGATCAACAATTGCTACTCTGGACACTCTCTGGGCATCTCTGCAGCTCTGGCTTTGTGACCCCAACTCCTCACTCACGCTGCGGTGGAGTATAACAGGGCTACTACCATCTCGGCATGGTCCAGGGATCCTGGGGTGTCACAGCCATAGCGGCTGCAGACTGACACCCGCTCAGGGCTAGCCTCTCAGAGTTTGTGTCCTTCTCTGTATGTGGGAACGTGGGGACTTGTGGGAGGTTCTAGAACTACCCTAAGGAAACCCAAGGATTTGGCCCCTAGCTTGAGCTCCTCCTGGCTCTCTCACCGGAGCGTGTACAGTGCTCAGTGCCTGTTCCATCTGCTGGCCAGTTCCCGTCTGCCTGGCAGGTGGCTGCTCTCTCCCCTCTGTGCCATGCCAGCCATCTGGACCATCTTCCCAGCTGCTGTGCTGGGCTACTGTGTCCCAGGCCAGCCTGATCCTAGCTGGTTCCTCAGCCACCTCCCCGCCACAACCACCCTCAGTCCCTGAACTTCCTCAAACCTTCTCCTCTTCAACCTGGGAGGTCGCCTCATTCTCCACTCAGTTACCAGGAGTACCCCTTTGCCTGCCTGAACCTCCTCTCCTCCCACCCCCTGCAGCACTCAATTACCAGGTCTTTCCTCCACAGCAGGGTCCCATGCCTGCCTCTTCTTGGCCAGCTCCCACCCCTGCAGGCATCTAGAAAGCTCTTTCCCACCCACTCTTTGGCCTTGCAGGACCATCTGGCCTCCTCGTGCCCAACCTCCCCAGCCAGCTTTCTAAAACACAAGTTGTTCCATGTTACAGAAAGAGAAGCAGCAGCAGACAATGGAATATTATTTGGCTGCAAAAAGGAACGAAACCCGGGTTCGTGCTCCCACTGGGGAACCTTGAAAACGTTCTCTCTCAAAGAAGCCGGTCACAAAAGTACAATTCCATTTATAGGAAAGAGGCGCAGGAGAGCCGCATCTGAAGAGACAGGAAGTCGATGTGTGGCAGCCAAGGGCAGGGGACAGGGGAGAAGGGGAAATGGCTCCTAATGGGTAACAGGCTTACTTTGGGGGCAATGAGCACATCCTGAAGTCGATTGTGGTGGTGTTTGCACTGCTCTGTGAACGCACTAAAATCCCTGGATGAGCTCCTCTGAGCAGGTGAATTCAGAGGTGTGTGCAAAACGCTTCACTGGACAGCTGCTGTCCCAAGAGCCACCTCAAGGAGTCCAAGATCTTCAGGGTCCCATAGACTTCAAGCTGGGGTACTGCCCATCTCTCCTGCCTTGACGTCCACCCCATGTCCCTCCACACTCACTCACATGTGGTGCCCTTGCCACCCAGACTGCCCTCCCTTGTCACTGGGCCAGTGGTACCTACTCCAGGAGTCTCCCTGAGTGCCTGCTTTCATGGCTTTCTTATGAGTCCATGTGCCTGGTGGGTTGTTTACCTGGGAGGCCTTGCCAGTCGCCCAGATGGATGAACAGAGCAATGGGAAGAACAGTAGTTCAAGGCTTCTATTGGTATTTGGGGAAACTGAGGCCCAGAGAGACATAGTCAAGGCTCTTGAGACTCAGATTCCCCCTCCTCCCCTGACTCCAAAGAGAGGTCTGGGTTGACTCCCAAGCCCCAATTCTTGGTTGCCACATGCAAGGGTTCAGGCCTGAGTGCAGAGCAAGCATCTGAACCTGAGCAGTGCCTGGTGCCTCCCAGTCCAAACTTTGCCCCTCCCAGCTCTCCACAGACACGGCAGGGATCTGCTGCACAGCCGTTCAGTGGCCAAATGTTGTTTAACTCGGAACATATCCACGAGGCCCAAGGAGTCAGCTCCAAGCGTCTCCTGGCTACTTCCTACCATCCCAGCCTCCATGGGGCTCCAGGTCTCGTGGGTTTCACTTCCAGGCCTCTGCTAGGCTGTACCCCCTGCCTGCGCTAGGCTTACTTTACCCAAAGGTTGCCTACCGCCTTAGGAAGGCCAGCTAGACTACTGTGAAACATCGATATTGTTAAAGCGCCAAAGCTATGCTGGCCTCTGCCTCAGACTCTTTCCCTTCAGCGACCCTCAGCTTGGACCAGCATTAGATAGTAGCGGCCAGGGGCTTGCAGGTCCCATGCTGGAGATGCTAAAGAAGCTCCCAGCCTCAGTGGGACCCCAGGAGGTATTGGTTCAATGGAGAAATACATCCTCACTGGACAGAGAAGCAGGGAGGGATGTGGGCCACCCGCATTTTTGTGACCCATCAGACCACTTCAGTGTGCGGAGGGGCACATACTCTTTCTGTCTTCCAGGCCTGTCTGCTAGGGTGACCAGTTCTTAAATTCTAAGTCCCGAGTCCCCAAATTCCCAAGTCTGAGGCCAGTCAGGAGGGCTTGTAGTCCCACTGGCCACTTGTTTTCAGTTTTTCCTGTAGCCCAGACTTTGAAATCACTGTGTAGCTGGAGATGGAGATGACCTTGAACTACTAATCCCACACCCACCTCCCGAGTGACAGGATTATAGGCCTGTGCCGCCACACCTGATTTATTCGGTGCTAGGGATCAAACCTGGGGCTTTGGGTCTGCTAGACCAATACTCTACCAACCGATCCACATCTCCACCCCTGACCCCATCAGACACTTTAGCTCGAGGGGCCACTTCTCAGTCACTCACAGGTACTTTGGCAGCCCAGCTGCAGAGCCTGCTCCTTCTCCTCAGAGCACTTTCTGTACTGCTTTCCCTGTTTCTGCATAGCAGCCGGCCAGCACAGACCTGTTCTGCTGGTTAGCAAGTGAGAAGGCCCAACCCACAATTGTGTTCGCCTACTGTGCGTGCTTCCCCGAGAGCCAACTCCAGGTGACCGGCCCAAGACCAGGGCCACTGTGCTGTTGGAGACATGCACAGCTGTCTTGTAAGCTTCCCAATACAAACCAGAGCTGGTCCCGCCGGGTGAGGTGACTCCTGACTGGTGAGTGGTGGATGGGGTAGGGCCGACTGCAGCACCTTGCACATAGTAGGTGTGCCAGCATAGCCCCCTGCACAAGTAGGTGTGCCAGCATAGCCCCCTGCACATAGTAGGTGTGCCAGCATAGCCCCCTGCACATAGTAGGTGTGCCAGCGTAGCCCCCTACACACAGTAGGTGTGCCAGCGTAGCCCCCTGCACACAGTAGGTGTGTCAGCGGATGCCACTGGAAGGATGAGTAGCTCCCAGAGGTCAGATGGATGAGATGCACAAAGTTCCCGAACTCAGGGCCTATTCTCTGTGACTCTGGGGGCTCCAAGCCTCCAGCAAGCTCTGACAGCAGAACTGCCCCAGTCCAGAGCCTTCAAGGGGCCAAGTCAGTGCTCAGCCCGGTGTGGCTGGACTCATTCATTTGATTCATGTCACTGCACATCAGTGTTCGGTGAAGTTATCATTTGGACTTTATAGAAAAGGAAATCGGGGGCCAGCAGGATAGGATGGGCTTAGTGGGTCAACCTGAGTTTGATTCCTGAGGCCCACTTGGTGGAAAGACAGAACTAATCCTAGCAGATTGTCCTCTGACCTCTCCACGTGTGCACCCCGGCAGGAACACGCCCACACCAACACCCCCACACACCCCCCCACACACACACCAAGTCTCAAAGGAATAACTAGCCACCTTAAAGTTAAGTAGCTAGAAAATCAAAAATGGCAGGGCTGGAGTTGGACTTCTAGGTTGAGTAATTCTGAATCCTGAACTCAAATACCGCCGGTTAGGGAAACGATCGCAGGGTCAGAGACTGGCTTAGTGAGGACAGTCATCCAGCAGGACAGAGGCAGAGCTCTGCCCTCTAGCCCGGGACATCAGTCTAGGCAGTCTGCGCCTGCCTTCTTCTGCAGATGCCCAGAGTGCTTCGCCAGGCGAGCGGATGGCAGCCGGCCGGAGACGGGAGGGGGATTGCAAGGAAGCAGATTTTCTCCCTGCCTGCCCCCTGGGCTCCGGGGATAGGTGATAATTGACCAAATAAGGTCCAAGCCGGTCGAGGCAGGGCTCCATCTGGGCCTGGCATGGTGGGCCTGCTAATTGGCACCAAGTGATCCTTGGTAGCTGGCCTGCCACTTCTGCCCCCTTCTTCGAGGGGGATGCTGGTTTAGTACCAAAGATGACTGATACCATTTCGAGTCAACTGCTCAGTCTGGCCTGATGTGTTAGGTGGCTTGGGGGAGGGTACTTGGAAAGAGTTTCTTCTGGGAGCACTCTGGGCAGAAGGCTCTTGGTGACATTGTAGAATGTCTCCCCTCCCCCCACGTTCTACCTGTCTTTCCCTCCCTGAGCAGAGAGCTCTGATGAGTGGGAATCTGGGCATGGACTGTTGAGCTGCTGCAGGTCTGGTCCTAGCCCTCATTAACTGGGTGACCTCAGGCAAATTACCTGAACTTTTCAGGCCTTATTTCGTGAGAGCGCGACGAGAATAATGATAATATGGAACTTGAATTTGTTGGGGGAAGTTAAATGAGTGGGTAGTACAGGCCTTGCAACGGTGCTGGCTCCGTGCTACGTACGAAACAGTGCTTGCTGCCGTGGCTGAGGCAGAGCCACCCTTGCTGGAAATAACGTAGGTTCGGAAGTATTTTAGATTTCAGATTGTAGAATATTTGCAAATGCAATGAGCTCTCGAGACCCAAGTCTGAACATGTATTCATTCATGTTCATACACACACCTTACATACATCACCTGAAGGGCATTTGACACAGTATTCTAAATTGTTTTGTGCCTTAGAAAAGCTTCTGAGAATAGGATTTCTGGCGTCAGGTTTAGGATTTGCACTCACCGGCTGCTGCCTGCTGCACCAAGCCTGGAGACGCAGGGCAGCGGACACAGCCCCCGTCCTTAGACGTTCAGGCTGGGCTACAGGCATCTACCACAACTACAACAGTGAGACCAAAGGCCCAGGTTGGGCTGCTCCATGCCTTCCTTCAGCCAGCTTCTCCGCCTGATGCAGTGGAGAAAAACAGGGGTAGGTTCTGGGGTCTGCGAAGCAGTGGCTTCCTTGACTGTCTTGGAAAGTTCCAGGTTCCAAGTGGGGAAAGGAATTTGCTAGGTAAGAATTCTGAGAACAGAGGTGGGTGGCTGGATCAGGAGCCAGGCCATTTCTTTAGTTCTGTACCTGGCAAGGTAGGTGCTGGAGGGACCACACCTTTGACCCCCCTGGCTGCCAGACTCGGTCTGTAGGCAACGTGAGGTTCTGTCTTTTCACTTTATACTGAGAAGACTGGTCTCCACGCTGCCAGGGTCTGGTGCTGTGCCTGGGTCAGGGAGGGGCTGGTGGAGTCCCTGTGGCTGAGCTGAGCAGAAGGGTTCCAGTCAGCTTTGGGCATAAGGACTTTGATACTCTGCTGTTCCCTGCTTTTACCACCCGGATTAACTAGCAGAACTGGGCCAAGTCAGGCAGGATGCCTAATAGGGTCCTCCAACTTGATTGTGAAGCCACACGGAAGCTCTCGGCAGGCAGGGAGACAGCTTCCTCGCTATCCTTGTGGGCCCAGCTATACCTGGAGCTGGGCAGGAACTTCTCCAGCCACACTTGGCTCACGACTGTCCTGTACACAAAGAGGTGACACCCCCATTTTATTCTTCTGCAAAACTGAGCCCAGGAGCCTGCATGCACGAGACAAGCACTCTACCACTGATCTGCACCCCTGGTCTTATTTTTTCTTTTTCTTTCAAGACTCTATAGCCCAGATAGGCTTTAAACTTACAATCCTCCCGTGACAACCTCCCAAGTAACTGGGATGACGGATCTAGACCACCAGGCCTGGCTATCGGGGTCCCCATTTTCAAAGTCAAGAATAATGAGGAAAAGAAGTGGCCTGTGAAACATCACACGTAGTCAAGGGCCTGGGAGGTGAGCATAGCCCTGGGAGGTGAGTACAGCCCTGGAAGGTAAAGACTTACACTTAAGGCTAGCTAGCTTACCTGTGGACCAGGGTCTTTGAGCCACTCTGGATTCCCCAAACCCCTTCCCATGCCCCTGGAAACTGGCTCACTAAGAATCCCACCTTCTTACTCCACCTGCTGGGAACCTCTTGAGGAAAGTCCCTGAGCCACCTGGCACAGAATCAGTACTCTGCCACAGCCCCCAAGACTGATGGCTCATGTCGCCTGGTCTTCAGTAGTAGCATGCAGGGACAGAGTTCACAGAGTTTGAGAAAGCTAGACATGGGATCCCACAGTGTGCAAAGGTGACTGGGGACATTTGGCAGCTCAGGTTTTTTAGTC
Organism: Chionomys nivalis; assembly: GCF_950005125.1. Taxonomy (NCBI): domain Eukaryota; kingdom Metazoa; phylum Chordata; class Mammalia; order Rodentia; family Cricetidae; genus Chionomys; species Chionomys nivalis. The sequence goes on along the minus strand of NC_080096.1, from coordinate 15,976,529 downwards.
CCCAGACCCTATGTCAGGCCCCGGGTCCCTGACAGCCTTCCTTCTATCAAGATATCCCAGCTCCCCACCAAGAGGCCAGAGATCCTACCCACCCAGCAGGCAGCCCCATTCCTCCAATTTCCTCTCAATTAATCAAGCTCTGAACTTTTTAATTATCTGCCTGCAGGGTGACTCCCCGCACTGAAGCAATTAAGGACTTTTCTAAGGGCCGTGTGGTTGTGGTTGCTGCAGGCTTTGGTGCATAGGCTGACCAGGCCCTGGCGGAGGAGGGAGGCATGGACAGGAGGGTTGAACAACACTCCTGATCCCTGGGCTGCAGGTTATGGGAGGGGGCGGGGCTGGAGCTATGCCAGGGATCCGGGGCTACACTAGCCATCACGATCACCCTAGTAGATGTCCATTTTTTGTCTTCCCTCTGTAATGAGACTGATCTGGGTCCTAGCAGCTGCCAGGTACAGGACAGGGGCTCAGGACGCCACTGCATCTTCTCCTTGGCCCTGAGGGGGAGAGAGATGAGGAAACAGGGGCTGAACATCTGGCTAGTTTGTGCTGCAGCTGGACTGGAAGGCAGCTCTCACCCTGCACCCACTTCCTTCCGTATTCTTTCCATCAGGGGACATTGCCCAGGAGCAAGGAGAAAGTGGATGCCCTGCGGAAAGTGTCCTTCGAGCTAGAGGTCTGCTTAGATGGGAGTTGCAGGTGGGAGAGGACTCCGCAGGCGGAGGCGGAGGCTGTGTGGAGGCCAGGAGGTGGGAAATGGCGTAGCCTGTGTGCTGCCAGGAGCTCAGAATAGTGCAGGGCCTGCTGAAGCATGAAGTTCAAGGCTCTTGGGAGGTAGGTGGTGCTGGAGAGGTAGGAGGGGGTCTGGGGAACTCAAACTCACAGAACTTTTAGGATATGCTGTCTAAGTACCTATCTTGCTTTACGACTGTGTATTCCATCACACAGACAGGGCTAGCACCTTACCTAAGACCACACTGTCAGTTACCGTGGAGAAAAGAGAGACAGAGGAGGCACAGGACCCTGCTGGCAGCCTTTCTGGCTTTTGTCCTTGTCCTCCCTTCCACTCTACATTTAGGAGCTGCTGGCAGCTCTCCATACTGTGGTGGGGGTGGGGGGGTGGGGGAAGGCATGGGGCTGTCGGTGGGAGTAGGGGTGGGGGAGGGGGTGAGGCTGTAGGTGGGACAGGGGCTGGGGGTGGGTATAGAGAGCCCAAAGAACGGGAAACAACTCAGGAAGCTCTGCTCATGAACAAAACACCCACCTCACTTGGAGTAAAAATAAATAAATAAATAAAAATAAATAAATAAGATAAAATCAGTAACCCAGAAGGTCCCCTCTTTCTCAATGGACTTCTCTTCTGGCATTCCTTTAGCCTCAGGGCCTTTGCACACACCGTTCTGTCTGCCTGGTTCAAGTCCTTCTCCTATTACTGAGTTAACACCACCTACTACATACATCCTTCTGAGGAAAGGAAGGGTTGGGTGTCCCCTCACCCCCGGCTGGAGACTCTGTATGACAAGCATCTCTAGATGGGTGCCGCCCAGTGCTGGAACTCACTGGCTGCTGGAATGTTAGTGTTAAATAATAATCACCATGTGCCCACGGGGAAGCCGGATGTGTCCAGAATGCGTGACACATCTGGCAGGGCCAGCCCCAAGCCCCCAGGCACATTTGGCTGCTGTATTGCCATGTGGTGGAATAGGTCATAGAGATGGGGCCTGGTGTCCCAGGCCTGGTGACAGAATGGGCGAACTGTCAATATCCTTTGCGTAGCTCACTGTACCTCGGTGACCACACTGAGATCCAGACCCTGGGCTGCCAGATTCCAAAGTCCCTGCAGCCCTCCATTGCTGCTGTCACCCCTGCTGCGGCTGGGGTTCCTGAGGAGGCTCCCTCCCCTCTCCAGCTGGAGCTCTCTCTCTGGGTCACCTCCTGCAGCCCTGCCTCTGCTACTGTATCCAGAAATCTGGTCCTGGCCCTACCTGAGGGAGCCCTGGGCTGAGCTAGCCTCCCTCCTACCCCCGCCCCAAGAAAGCCAGGCTCATTAATAAAGGACACAATTAGCTGTCAGCAGAGAACATGTCTGGAATTTTTTACCTGCTTGGTGAGCTGGGTTAAGGCAACAAAGTCCGGGACACCCGGAGAGGCAGCTGCTACGCACCTTTCAGACTCTGTCAGTAGGCTGGGGCGGGAGTGTCAGCTCACAGGCCCTGGCCTGTGTGGGGTGGTTATTTTGTTTTCGTTTTTTCCAGGCCAGTGGTGACAGTGACAGAGTGAGAGAGATTCCTGGCAGGTGACTTCTTCAGCCTGTCACGCGGTGTTCTGTCCCTTGTCCCTTCCCAAGTCATCATTCAGAGTCAAACAGACTTCAAGAAAAAGTTTTTTTCCCCCATATTCTTGTTTGACAGTGAGGGAAACTGAGGCCCAGCAAGGGAACAGCACCTTGTTCATGATGGAGAATGAACAATTCTCTTTCTGCATCTCTGCGCACGCTTCACTGTTAACTCCATTAGAATGTTCCATAAAAGTCCTAAATGGTTTGTATATACCATTGTATAAATCGTTTAGCCTGGGCCAGGTGCTAGCCTACAGTGAGGAGCTGTGGATCCTGCCCTCACAGAAGGGAGCGGCTAAGGAGTGAGACAAAAGAAAGAGGTAAGGAACCATGGAAACAATGTGCCCTGCTGTGATGGCTGCTGGCAGAGAGGTGAGGGCTGGGAGAGGACACCAGGGCAAGCACTGGAGGAACCATGACAATTAAAAGGCAATAACATCTTGGCTGAGGGGAAGTCAGTGATAGCACTTGCCCAGCACGCATGAGGCCTTGTGTTGTACCCCTGACACAACAAAGAGAAAGACAAGAACAAATAAATAAAAGTTAGGATGCGGTTCAGTTGGTAGAGACTTGCCCAGATGCACGAAGGCCTTAGTTCAATACCTCAGTATGGCACAAACTGGGAGCGATGGGTGCTTGCCTGTAACCCCAGAACTTCAGAGGCGGAGGAAGAAGGATCAGTTTAAGGCCATCTTTGGCTATATAGCCCAGGCTATGTGAAATGCTGATTCAGAATAAATAAGTTAAAGTTAATACTTGGGCAAGGTATAGTGGCGTCCCATTTGTAATCCCGGCATTTGGGAGACAGAAGCAAAAAGATCATTAGTTCAAGGCCAGTCTGGGCTAAAAAGAGTAGCTGTCTCAAAAATAAATAAATGACAACATGGGGGAAAGAGATGTAACCAACCTTGGTGTTGTGGGAATTTATCTGAGTCAGGGATGTAAGTCGGAGGGAGAGTACTGGGTACCGAGTACCTATCTGTTCTTACCCTGTGGCCCCAGACAGAAGAGACAATGATGCCCTAGAAATGCCTTTCCACCAGGATCTTCTGTCCCACCACGCCAGGACACTTGGATTTGCCACTCTACCAGTCATTCTCCAGATGAGAAACAGGCTCAATGTCACTCAATCCCATCCATGGGAAACATAAATGCCACACACAGTGGCTTCAGCCTTCCACACCTGTCTGTTTCTCTCCCTGTCTCCCCTGGGTGGTTTCCAGAACCACCACTTCCTGTGAGGTTTGTCTGCTTGGATCCTGGGTACCTATGACTTGAATGCTAATTACAACCTGACAGGAAAGGACTCAGTATTGAACACCTCAGGGAGCAAGGATTAGGAAACACACCGGGGGAGGGGAGCTGACTCACATCCACATGGAGGCTCTCTCCTCGGGGGTACAGAAACCATCACCCTACTCCTGTTGGCTTCTGGGGAGCATGAGTAGCCTCGGCGAACCTAAGCCATAAATCAAATGTACATGATGTGGCTTGGCAGGCATCCCGGGGAAGAGATTTGGGGGTCTGAGTTGACCACAAGCCAAAAGCTGCTGAAAATACAATGTGGTCATAGGCCTTAAGAACAGAAGGGAATGCCAGCCAGCATCCTACTGCTCCCTTGGAGCTCCCAATAAGGAAGTCACCGAGTAACAGCGGGTAGGATATGTCAGGTTTGTTCTCCGCCATAGCCATCTTTTAGTGGGGGGGGGGGGCACTTAGGATAATACCTCAGGTTTGACCTTGCCAGCAGCCGTGGTAGAGTACTACAGAGTCCTGTCGGCCCCTCCTGCCTACAGCATTGTCTTATCTCAGTCCCTAGGAAATAGAGGTTATTCTTCTAATCTTATTGGGCTCTGCCCTCCAGGCCAGGAGACTTGGGTCCACCATCAGAATGGCCTTTTCCCAGTGATCACTTTGCGGCTGTCCTTTGCCCACCTCTGTGGAAGGAACCTGTCACAGCATGGAACACACTACAGTACCAATCCTTGATGCTGTCTGGCAGAGGACAGTGAGCATGAGGAGCAGGGCTTGTCATGGAAGGCTCTCCAGAGGCAGGGCATTTGGACAAGGTGTTAAAGAATGAAGAGGAGCTGGCCAAGGCCAGAAGAGACAAGGACCTTGTGAGACAGAACAGTGTGCTTAAAGGCCCGAGGGGTAAAGGCAGGGCAGAGGGGTCAAGAATGGGATACGTGGAGGGACTCGGGCAACAAGAGGTGACCATTGTGTCACAAGTTTGTGTCTGGAGTTTTATCTCCTAGGTATTGGGAAGGCAGGGGTGACCCTTTGCAGGGGTCCTAGACCCAGTGTCCTCAGCTCATACCCCAGCAGCCTTCCTGTTTGGGTGGCCGGTTCTCAGGTCAGCCTTTCCCAGTCTCCCCTGTATTTCTCCTGTGTTCTTTCCCCACATCTGCAGCCCGTTCTCTGCTGTAACCAGTCTGCTTCTCTATTAATTAAAACTGACCAATGGTCTGGGGCTGAGCTGCGAGAGTGCCTGCCTCACACGCACAAGCCCTGGGTTTGACCCCCAACATTGCCCTGGGTGTGGTGATATAACTATAACCCCAGCACTTGAGAGGTGGAGGCAGCAGGATCAGGAATTCAAGGTCGTCTTTAGCTACACGGTGTGTTCACGGCCATTCCAGTGCTCTTAACCATGGAGCCATCTCTCTATTCTCTGGGAGATGGCCTTAGATGTTGCTGTTACCGGGAGGGGCTGGCACTTGAGCAGGCTTGAGAGATAAAGCAAAACAAAAGAATGAAAGGAGGAAGGAAAGAGTGCTGGGCAGACAGAACAACCCAGCAAAGGTGTAGACCTGGGAAACAGCATGGCTGGAGAGCCTCCAGTTCCTTCCCTGTAGCCAGAACCCTGAGTCTGGTTTGGAGAGACCCAGGGCCAGTAGGACAAGGCAAACAGATGACACCATGAGACTCCCTCCAGTCTGGAGCTTGGAGTCCACTGACTGAAGAAGGTGATGCTACTTTCGACTGGGAAAGCAGAGTGGGGACCTGGTGGTGTGTGTCTTTGCACAGGCTCCTTCAGGTTCGCCTGACTGGAAACACTCCCCAGGACAAATTGCTTCTTAAAAAGCTGCTTTCTAGGGCTGGAGAGATGGCTCAGTGGTTAAAAACAGGTACTACTCTTGCAGAGGATCCAAGTTCAGTTCCTAGCACTTACTCCGGACTATTCACAACCATATTGAGCACCTGGAACTACAGCTCCAGGGAATCTAATGTTCTCTTCTGGACTCCAATTGAACTGTGCACACACACACCCCACACATACATACACACACACCACATATTTAAAGCTGCTTCTAGGGAGGGCTGGGGAGATAAATCATTTGGTAAAATGATCGATAGGCAAGTATGAAGACCCAAGTTCATCCCTATGATCCATATAAAAAGCCAGGCATAGTGGTATGTATCTGTATTCCTAGTACTGGAGAGGTGGAGACAGGAGGATTCCTGGGGGCCCACTAGTCAGTCAGAACAGGCCGAGTTCTAGGCTGGTGAGTGACCTTGACTTAAGAAGCCAAGCTGGACAGCTCCTGAGGAATGACACCTGAGGTTGCCCTTGACTTTCACACATAGGAACACATGAACACACACACACCACACACGTGCGCGCGCACGCACTCACACGCATTGCCACACTGCTTACTAACACTCATGTGGACACGGAGAGCCCACACCTTCTCAGTTTTAAAAGGTCAAAAGTTGAAAACTATAAGCCAGCCAGCAGCAGAGACTTGTCGTGCCAGTGATCTTAGGTCAGCAGCCGGAAGACTTGACCATAAAGTCGCCCAGTTGTCGTGTTTTGGAGCAATCGCCACTCAACAGAGCCTCAGCTGAGCAGCCCCTAAATGTCCCCTTTATTTGAAGATCGTGTTTATGGGGCCTGGGGCTGCTGCTCCCTGCCTGTGCCATGGTTTGGTAACAGTGGAAGAAACTGAGAGGAGCCAATGTTAATGCAGGGGATGATGACAACTTTCTAATCTCATAAACCCTTCTCTTATCTCAGCCCTTATAAACACGGGTGCTGATTGTTCCGAAAAGTGGCTTTGAAAGCTCATAAATTTGACAAGCACTTAGCTCAGCACCCACAGAGAAGGGCTCTAATCCTTAAGAAAACCAAGGATGAATAGCAGAGAAACAACTTCTGGTGAACGACAGCCCACAGAGAGAATCCACTTGTCACCGAGTGAGGACTTCAGATCACAGTGTCCGTCCTACCTCACATCCGCTGACCCGACGAAAACACTGGGAGAGATTCTTTATGGCTGCAAGAGGTCAGAACTAGTATTTCAGCACTGTAACCTGATAAATAACAGCTTCTGCTTGGTGCTCCCTTTGGGCCAGGCCACGTCCTAAGTACCTTTATGTGGATGAGCTCACAGGATATGAAAGAATACTGTCAACAGGGAACCCAGGTGCAAAGGGGGATGTCACCTGCCCAGTGTCACCAGTCCCAAGTGGCAGAGCAGGAGTTTTTCATTTGATTATCTGTGTTTGTGTGTATGTGTGTTTGTGTGGGTGCACAGGTATGTGTGTATGCATTTGCATATGAGTTTATGTGATTGTGTGTGTATGCATGTATGTATATATATATGTGGGGAGCATGTGTATGTGTATGTGCATGTTCATATGTGTTTGCGTGGTTGTATGTATATGTGGGGGGGAGCACATTTACAAGGAATCTCAGACGACATTCTTAGATTTTTTTTTTTAAAAGTATGTTCCACATGGTTTTTTGACATAGGGTCTCTCAGTTGCCTGGGGCTTGCCAATTAGGTTAGTCTACCTAGTCAGTGAGCCCCAGGGATCCTCCTGTCCCTGTCTCTCCAGTGCTGAGATACAAATGCACGCCCCCACAACTAGTTCTTTAAATTAATTAACTTTTAAAATATTTATTTATAGCTCAAAATTGTCTGAAAAATCCAGTTCCAGGGGATCTGACACCTTCACACCAATGCACATAAAATAAAGATAAATAAATCGTAAAAAAATTAAAAAAAATATTTATTTGCTCGGGGGGCGGGGAGCACATGTGTGGATGTCAGAGGAGAACTTAGAGGAGTCTGTCCTTTCCTTCCACCAGGTAGGTCCCGGGAATAGAACTCAAGTTTTCAGGCTTGGTGGCAAGTGCCTTTCCCAGCTGAGCCATCTCCCAGGTCACGTGCCAGACTTTCTCTGTGGGTGCTGAGGCTTGAACCCAGATCCTCACGCTTGCACAGAAAGCACATGACCAGCTAAGCCCTTGCCCCAGTCCTCGGAGCAGGGGTTTAAAAAGAACCAGATGTCACATGCTTCCTTTCACTCATGGTTAGCTTGTCATCTAAGAGATGGGGATGTATCTGGGTTGGGGCATGCTCAGCTGTCACCTTCCCTCATTACAGTGCCCTGATGAAACTGGGTTCTATCTATAGCAGATGACACTGGGTTTCTAAGCATCTGAGTAGCCAGCAGACACATGATAGGGGCCACGGGAAGGGCGAGGGACTTCCAGCCACCCAACTCAAGGGTCTGTGTTCAGTGTGAGAAACTGAGCTAACAAAAGACTACAGCGGGCACAGAGCGGAGGGGACTGGACAGGATCTGGTGCCCTGAAGACAACAGTGGGCACAGAATGGAGGGGGCTGGACAGGACCTGGTGCCCTCTACACCTGACTAAGGACTCTGAAGGGCTTGGATCAGTTAGGACCTGGAATATCTGGCTATGGTTACCTCACCCTAGGTTGGGAACCTTCCTGAGGCTGTGCTTGGCTCTCTACAGAGCAGTAGTTACCTGTGTGCACATTGGAACCAGGCCTCCTGACTGTGCTTCCTCAAGTCTCGCCCCATTCCTAACCACTCCTCTCCATGCCTCAGTTGTGCCACCTTGAAAATGGCACAATACTCTCCTTCCTGGGGTTGTAGAGAAGATGGTTGCTACCTAGGAGACGCCGGAAACACTACTGAGGGTTCAGGAAATGCCTGGTCCATGCCAGGTGACGGTTGCTATTTTTGTTACTGTATTGTCGATGGTAGACTGGGCTGACCTTGAACTTGCAATGTGCTGTGATGACAAGCATGAGCCACCATGTTTGGCTTCATATGCTACTTTTCCTTCCTGTGATCTCCTCTCCCTTGGGGGTGTTCCCTGCCCTGGATCTTGCTGTCACCCTGTATAGCTTCCTGTTCCCCTGGTGATCACCTAGTGGATCCCAAGGCATCCCTGCAAAAGAAACAGCACTATGGGTGGATCCCAGGGCATCCCTGCAAAAGAAACAGCACTATGGGGTCCAAAGTCAGCCTCAGCTTTTCCTGGTCAAGGTCTTCAGAGCGTCCTCTGGTCCTGAAACAAGGGCGCTGACACTTGCTTTAAAAACAGAGACCCAGAGCAGGGTGTTAGGGGTCACAGACCTGCTTTTTGACGCTGAATGGCTTTGGGGAGTTGCTTGAACCCCCAGAGCTCCAGCTTTCTCAGCTGTCAAGTGGGGACACTCCCTAGCAGAGCACTGCATAGAGAGAAGAATGAGATTTGCAAGTGGGTGGTGCCATGGGCCTGCAGGGACTCAATCAATGGTCATTCACATCATCTGTGTCTCCTTAAAAGAATCATTCATTCAGCAGAAATGACACCGATAGCCGGGGTTGATGGTGTATACCTGTAAGCCCAGTCACTCAGGAGGCTGAGGCAGTAAAATCACAAGCTCAAGGCTAGCCTGGGCTACAGAGGGAGTAAAAAAATGGGTGTTTGGAATATGGCTCAGCCCACCAAGTGTACACACAGGAAGTCCTGAATTCAGTCTCCAGGACGACATAAACTGAATTTGGTGGTACACACCTGTAAACCTAGTACTCAGGAGGTGGTGATGGGATATCAGGAGATTGAGGTCACCCTTGGCTACATACCAAGTCCACATAATAGCACATGCCTCAAAAAGGAAAGGGAGGAAGGAAGACAGACAGACAAGGAGGTGACTGGAGAGATGGCTCGGCGGTTAAGAACACTTGCTCTTCATGCAGAGGACCCAGGGTCAGTTCTCAGCACCCACATGGAGGCTCACACCCATCTGGAACTCCAGCTCCAGGGCATCTGATACCCTCTTCTGGCCTTGGACACTTGGCACAAACGTGGTACACAAAAAATACATATAAACAAACACTTAAGAAAAAAAAAAGGAGAGGAGATGACCCACTCTGGGTGTAGCTCAGTGGTAGAACATCTCCTCAGCATGCCTGAGGTCCTGGGTCCAATCTCCACTCCACCAGCCGCTCACACAGTAACACAGCAAACACATTAGGTCTCTACATGGGAGCTTAGAAATAGGCAAGGAGAATGAGCAGCTAACAGGTATCGACGTATCCATGGTGGGCAGCACAATAGGTCAGCAGGTGAAGGTGTCTGCCACCAAGCCTGACGACTGGAGTTTAATACCTGGAACCCACATGGTGAGTGCAGAGAGGTGACTCCTGCCAGCTGCCTTCCGATCTCTGTATGCACCCATGCACACACAGGAGCATACAGGGGAATCGTTACAGAGTGCAGGGAAGGGGAGAACTTTAGCTGGGCCAGGGGTTGGGGACTTCTCTGAGGGGGACACCTGAGCTGGTCCTCCTAAGGCAGACAACGCAGGGAAGGGATGCATATGGAAGGAACAGAGCTTGCCGAGGTCCCTCTCAGGAGAGGGTGTTGGAGGAGATGCAAGTCTGGGTGGCTGGGGAGGGTATCGAGGGGAGTAAGCTGGGCAGACACGGAGAGTTATGGGGGAGAGCAGGCCCAGTAGATGGGAGGATGGCAAAGGGAGGAGCAGGCCCCTTAGATGGGGTCAGAGCAGTAGGAAGGAGGCAGAGTCCTGGACCTCATAGCCATGGGGAAGAGACCAGGCTGGGCTTCCCTACAACAGGACACCATCAACAGCTCTAGCTGGTTTTAAAAGAGGCCTGTGGGTTGGAATGGGTCCCTCCATGTGTTTGGTGAGGAATGGGCTATAGTGAACAGGGAGGCTACGGAGGAGGCCTCACTGTGGCCATGACTGAGTTGGCCATGAGGATGAGGTGCAGGAAGAGGTCAGAGTTCATCAGGACTCTAAGCAAGTTCAATGTAAGGGCTGAGAGGTGCCATGGCATCCTCCTGTGAAAGACTGGAGGCATTCCTCCATCCTGCCTGTTTTACATGCAGCGCTCCACGGCCCTCAATCTTTGCTCTGGCAGCCCAGAGAGAGAGGGTAATTAGGCTTCTGGGACAAGTGCCCAGGGGGCCAGCAGAGCTTTGCAGAGCCTGTGGTCCTGCCGCTCCTTGGCAATAAGTCGAAAGTGAAGAAAGCGGCTTTTGGCAGCTTCTTGTTCCATTTTTAGGGTCCTCCTGCCTCCTTGGAGGGGAACCCAGCATCTTAGTCCCCAGGCGGTGCGTTGCCCCCAACACCATTCCTGGAAGCCTCAGATCTGGCCCGGGTCCTCTTGGCTCTTTCCTTCCAAACTCAGTCCATGCCAGGAAGAGCCCTATGCATTCAAATAAGATCCTCCCAGAGACACAGGCTCTCCGTTTCCAGAGTTCACCCAGCAGTGGGCATTCTCTTAGTGTGTGGAGCACAGTTCACAAGGCTGTCCCTGCCCTGACCTCAGTCTGGGCCTTCCCAGAGTAATCTGCTTCCCGGTTTCTACCCTCATGATTCAAGAGTCAGGCTATCATCATTTCGCGGTGCTGATGAGGACAGTGAGATTCAGAGAAGGAAGTGGCTATCGGACGACAGGCAGGGGTTGATGGCATAACTGGGCAGGTCCCATCTCTGGTGCTGAGGGCCTGGTCTCTTTGGCCCTCAGAGTTAAATAGCAGCAGGTGGTTCTGCTGTAAGTCAGTGGAAGAGCAAGGCCATTTATGTATGGCAGGACAGGAATGACAGCAAAGCATGTGTGCTAAGAAAGCTGCGAAGAATGACATGGTGACCACTTAGATAAGACATCAATCACTGAGATGGGTGAGGGAGCCCAGTGTCCTCTACCTACCATCATTATAGAATGGTGTACTTCCCAGAGGGTTGGTGTTCTATCCATCCATCCATCCATCCATCCATCCATCCATCCATCCATCCATCCATCCATCCTTCCTTCCATCCATCCATCCATCCATCCATCCATCCATCCATCCTTCCATCCATCCATCCATTTTCTCTCCATCCATCCATCCATCCATCCATCCATTTTCTCTCCATCCATTCATCCATCCATCCATCCATCCATCCATCCATCCATTTTTCTATCCATCCATCCATCCATCCATCCATCATCCATCCATCCATCCATCCATCCATTTTTCTATCCATCCATCCATCCATCATCCATCCATCCATGCATTCATCCATCCATCCATCCATCCATTTTTCTATCCATCCATCCATCCATCATCCATCCATCCATCCATCCATCCATCCATCCATCCATGCATTCATCCATCCATCCATTTTTCTATCCATCCATCCATCCATCCATCCATCCATCCATCCATTTTTCTATCCATCCATCCATCCATCCATCCATCCATCCATCCATCCATCCATCCATGCATTCATCCATCCATCCATCCATCCATGCATTCATCCATTTTTCTTTCTATCTATCCTTTCATCCAACCATCTACCCTCTCACCCACCTATCTCCCATCCATCTACACTATTCCATTCCATTATTCATCTATCTTCCCAGTCATCCATTCCATCTAACCACCTGTTCATCCTCCCATCCATCTTCTCACCTAGCCACCCATCCTCCTACCCATCCATCACTCATCTGTCTAGCCTATTAATTCCACTCTTCATCCATCTTTCTAGTCACCCATTCCACCCATCTATCCTACTCATTCACTCTTCCATCTTCCCATCCAACCATCCACCCACCCATCCACCAATCAAGATTCACCTTTATAAGCCAGCCAGGCACTGTGCCAGGATAAGATTCAAGTCCCAGCTAGTAACAAACAGGACCCTGCATTGTCCCACCTGGGCTTCCAGTCTACACGGCAAGACCTAGGATAGATAATTAGCAGTACACCGAGGGAGTACAAGGCATCGGTACTGAGTTCAACAGAATCTATGTGGCAGAGCTGGGTTCAGCCTAACTAGGGTACAGGCTAGTGATTTCTATCCTATACCCCAGACCACCCAAGTCTCATCATCTTTGCCCTTCTTGGCACTGCAAAGTCCTATTCACCAGGCTGGTGGCCTCATCTGTGACACCATCACCTGATCTCACAGTTTAGACTTTCATCTTCAAGAAACCTTTAAGAATGAAAATCCTGCGTGGGACCCCACGAACTGTCATTTGCTTACTGGCAGAGTAGGGACTTCCACATCCCCTTCTTCGAGAAGCCTTCCTTAACCACAGTTTGGGAAGGTAGTGAAATAGGGGTGAAACTTTGAGCTTGACCCTACTTCCTGCTCTCTTTCTGCGTCTGGTTTTCGACTGCTGAAGTGTGTGATGGACCAGCCTGGTGGCCCTGCCACCATGCCCTGCCAGCCTCCATGGGTTCTACCCTTCTAGCACTGTGAGCCAAAAGAAGCCCTTTATCCTACAAGGGACTTTCCCAGCGCTTCATTACAGCAACAGAAAAATAACTAAGCCACACACTGTGTCCCCAGCCTTATCCCTGAAGACCCAGGATGCTTCCATGCCATAATTACAGGATCCTCTCCCCAGGCCTTGACTCTGAACCTCTTGTTGATAACCAGTCTCTTCACCTTTGAGTTTCATACAAAGCTGGACACGTGGTGAACTTTACTAAGAATAAGGGAGGGCAGAGTGGAAGAGAACACCTTGCTCTGGGTCCCAGCCGTGCCCATCTGGTCTCAACTTAGAGCAGTCTGCAGAGTTTCATCTTGCCCCCCAACTCTGATCAGCCAAGTGATGGCTGCCTGGAGTACATTAGGAAGAATCCTGAAATAGCATCTGGAGAGGTCGAAAGAGAATTGATCTATTTGTGGTGTCTGCCCTGAGCACAAGAGAGGGGTGACGATGGGTACACCTCATTTCTTACATCCTGGGAAAGTCCTCTGCTTCTCTGTGAACTATGGAAGATACAATAGATACAATGTACAACTGAACGTAATGGTCTGAGTTCAAACAAGCAATGCCTAACTAGATTTCTTTTCTAAATCTCTGTCTCTCTGTCTCTCCCTCCCCTCCCCTTCCCCCTCTCTCTGCTTTAAAACAGGGTTTCTAGAGAATGTTGGCCTAAAATCTGTCATGCAGCTGAGGATGACCCTGAATTTCTTTCCAATTTCCAATCCTCCTGCCTAGTGGAAGGTCATCACCATGTCATCCAGTTTATGAGATGCTGAGACCGAAATCCAAGGCATTGTGCATGCCAGGCAGGTGCTCCACCAGCTGAGCCACGCCTCCAGGGCCCTTTCCGTTCTTTTTAGCTCCTCCCACCCCCTGCATCTGCACGTGAGCTATTTAAACTCAATTATATCCAACACTGTGGGACCTCGAGTGCCTGCACCCTCTTGGGTGTGCACTTCCTCTGGGGACACAGCAGGTGTTCAATAAAGAACTGCGGAGAATGACCGCCTGTAGTTACCTACCGCATGCCTCTATAGTGAGGACTGGGTTTATTTCAGCACAGGGCAGTGGAGTCAAACTGGGAGTGTAGACACCTTTCCAGAGTAGTGTAGATACCTGCCTAGAATTACCGCATGATAGACTATGCTGTCCCTTGAGCCTCCGGACTCCTGGCCAGGGCTACCAACACCAACCACACTGCACTCCGAATTCACAAACATTTCACATTGTCTGTGCTTCATGGGGACTCTGGTGAGTCAAGGTCAGCCACTGTCCTCAACTGACAGACTAGCACACTGGTACTCAGAGAGGGTGTGTCACCTCCTAGGGTCAGGTTCAGGGCCCCCTGCTCTGCCCTTACTGGTCGGTTGTCCAGCCTGGGCTCTGTATTTTTCTGGCCACCTCCGCTTTCAGGGGAGAAAGAAGAGCAGCGGCAAACAAGGATGTGACACAGCTTAGTCCTCTTTCTTGGGAAACCAAGAGCCACCCTGTTTAGCCTTTCAGGAAGGGGGTAGCTAGAACGGGGACAAGGGGTTATAGACCTGAGCAGGGGGGTACCAACTGCCAAGTGGATGATAGTTCTCCAGGGACTGTCCCATGACCCCGGCTTGGCTTGCGCCAGCTGGGTAAACATAAATTCCTTATGAGCGCTTGGAGTGGGGGTGAGGGGCAGCCTATGTTGCTAAGGACTCTGGGAAAGAAGGAAAGGAAGGCTGAACTGAGGAACTGATGGGAACAGTCGCGAAGGCTGACACTATCACAAGGAAAACAGGGGAACTAACTGGGAGGCAGGATCTGACATCCATACCTTCCATACATATCTGATTTAATCCTCTTGCTTGTTTGTGTTTTTGAAGTAGCCCATAATGGTCTTGAACTCATGAAGAAGCCAAGGGTGAACTTGAACTCTTGATCCTCCCGCCTCTATCTCTCGAGGACTAGGATTTCAGGTGTGTACTATCACAACTGGTTTGACTTCATCTTAGGCTCACCTTCATTGGTGTTACTTGTTTCCCTGTGGCTCAGTGTCCCCATCTGGAAAATGGGCTTGGACTTTTCAGGACCAGAGAAATACTTCTTCCCCTGACTACAGTCCCAATATAGAGATCCCACCTAACTATAAATGTCCCATCATCCTTTGCCCACCACACAAAAGAAAGCAGCGAGAGATGACCTTAGGCAGGGATGTGGGAACCAGGTCCCCAGACACAGAAGAAACTACTTCTCATCTTTTGGCTCAGTGACTTTCTTCATAGAGCATGGCAGAGAGTAGAGTACCTTTAGGAGCCTTCTGGCTGGGACGCCTTTTGATGATCCGAACTTTGATGATCCTGCATCTTGGGTCCTTCGCCTTACATATGCAAATCTACCCTAGGTCCCAGTTTCTGTTCCCACCCCACCCCCATGTCTGCACTGTCTCTCCTGGTCTTCCTCCAAACATCTGAGTCACAGACTTTCTCCTTTCTTCCCCCACCTCTCAGGGTTTGTCTGTATCTAGAACATGAATATTCTGCCTTCTTTTTTCTTTTTTTAATTGTTTCTAGGCAGGGTTTTTCTGTGTAACTCTGGCTGTCCTGGAAATCGCTTTGTAGACCAGGCTGGCCTCAAACTCAAAACTCAGAGATCTGACTGCCTCTGCCTCCTGAGGGCTGGGATTAAAGGTGTGTATTACCACCACCACTGGGCTCCTGCCTTCCTTTCTTTTGAGTGCCCTGGGCTTCTTCCTGCAGGGACTGCTGGCCCTTAAAGCTGGACTCAGACTCCCTGTGTCCAGCACAAGGAGTACCCAATAGAGGTGTGGTTCCTGGACAAGAGAAGAAATGGGTAAGAAGGCTGCTCATCCCCCTCCCTCACCTGGTGCACCCACAAAGGCCAAGGGCATGGCATCTCTGAAATCCTTCAAACACACAGAGAAAGTGAGACACAAGAAGGAGGGAGGGAAGGAGGGAGGGAGGGAGGGAAGGAGGGAAGGAGGGAGGGAGGGAGGGAGGGAGGGAGGGAGGGTTTCAGTCATTGGTGAGATCTGGAGCTAAAGGCTGTTCAAGGGTCACAGAAGGTCAAGCACAAAGAACAGCTGCCTGTGAGCCCCAACTTGCTTGATCCCTGATCAGTAGGTCTCTTCATATTCCCTCAGGGCCCGAATACCCAAAGCACCACATATTCATAAACTATTGTGATAATCAATCATAACTCACCATACCCAAGCTACAGGGAAGCAGGGAGAGGCAAGGGGCCCTAACTCCTTACTTTCTTTCTAGTCCCCGAGCCTGGTACTGCATCGAATTCTGAGAGCTCTGGGAACAAGTGGTTGACCCCCACCTGGTGCCCAGGCTGAGCTCCCAGCATGCAGCCCATGGACACCCCGCCCCCCCCCACACACACACTGTAGCGTGTAGCCCACAAGACATCAAAAGCAGTGACTTTGGGAAAGGCCAGGGCCCCGCTGGAGAGGCCACTCCAAGGGACCATTGGGCCCTAGGCAGGGGATTCATGTTTCCCTCACTTGGGGTGGGAGTTAGGGCCGAGGCTGCGCAGAATTCATACGACCTGCTCTGTTTTATCTCAGATGTTTCTAGGATAGAAGTGTCAAAAGGGGGGAGAGGGAGAGAGAGGGAGGGAGGGAGAGAGAGAAGGAGAGAGAGAGGGAGGGAGGGAGATAGAGAGGGAGAGGGGGGAGAGAGGGAGGGAGAGGGGGGAGAGAGGGAGGGAGAGAGAGAGGGAGGGGGAGAGAGAGAGAGAGAAAGGGAGAGACAGACAGAGAGAGAGAGAGAGAGAAAGGGAGAGAGAGAGAGGGAGGGGGGAGAGAGAGAGGGAGAGAGAGAGAGAGGGAGAGAGAGAGAATGAAGTTAAAAAATTCCAACTCAGCACATGTGCTCCCGCCTGGGAGACGTGACAGGGATGGAAACTGCTCTTCTCATCTGCCTGTCGGCTCATGAGGAAGTTGAGCTGCGTCCTCATCAGGCCTGTCGCAGCACCTGTTAGCAATGAAGACGCGCTGCTCATTAGCCTGACTCTGGGAACAAGCTCACAGAGCCCTATCATGGATGCACATGTGCAGGACTGCGATCCCTCATAACCGTGTTCCAGAACCTGCTTGTCTGAGCGCTTGCTGTGTGTTGAGCAGGGCACTGAGAACGGTATTAGCATGTCCTTGCAGCCACTTGCAGCCTTGTAAAAGACACCAACTATGTATTTGAGATAGGTTCTCAAGATTTATCCCTGGCTGTCCTGGAACTCACTATGTAGTCCAGACTGGCCTTGAACTCACAGAGATCAGCCTCCTTCAGCCTTCCAAGACTTGTCTGTTTGTTTGTAAGGGTTTTGCTAAGAAGCCCACAGTGGCCATAAGCTGGCAATTCTCCTGTCTCTGTCTTGCAAGTGCTAGGCTTACAGGCACAGGTCCATGCTCTTAGCATTTTGTCCTGGCTGATTTGCCTGCATGTGTGAAAGCATGCCTTTTCACACGCATGTTTCCTGTGTGTGCACTAACCGTATTTACATGTTTTCTCGGTCTTTAAATACACACACACACACACACACACACACACACACGCATACACGCACATCTGTTTGTCCTTGCCCTTGTGGACTCATCCTCTGACTGTACCCACCATCAGAACAAGCGCTTTCTAGCCTGGCATGGTGATGCATGCTTGTAATCCCAGCATGTAGGAGGTTGAAGCAAAGGGATCAGGAGTTCAAGGCCAGCCTTGGCAACATAATGAGAATTGCTGCATGGGACAAAGTGAAACAGAATAAGTGCTGGTTACTGCGCCTCCCTTGTGTGATTGTCACCCACGGCTGTTATTCTTTGCATTAGTACCACCTAACTGAGGAACAGTAGGAGCTACCTTCTTTAGAGGCTGGAAATCTATACCCAGCTGGCCCGGTTTAGCCCTTTTCTTTGTTGTGTGTGTCTATGCACACATAATGCATGTGTGTAGAGACCAGAGATCAACATCAGGTGACTTTTTCTTCTTCATATTGATTTATTTTTAAGTGTATGAGGATTTTGCCTACATGTATGTGAACCATTCAGTACTCATAGACGCCA
This sequence comes from Chionomys nivalis, assembly GCF_950005125.1. NCBI lineage: Eukaryota > Metazoa > Chordata > Mammalia > Rodentia > Cricetidae > Chionomys > Chionomys nivalis. Next base: position 15,958,599 of record NC_080096.1, on the reverse strand, counting down.
TCAGAGGGCGTCAGACTCCCCCGGAACTGGAGTTACAGATGGTTGTGAGCCGCCATGAGGGTTCTGGGAAGGGAACCCAGTTCTTCTGAAAGAGCATCCAGTGTTCTTAAATGCTAAGCCATCTCTCTCTACCCCCACCCAGTGACCTCACTGGTTTCTACTTTACTTAGTTATGTGTGTGTTTGTGGTGTGCATGTATCTGTGGAGGCCCAAAGCAGGACATCTTTCTTGATAGCTGTCCACTCTATTTATTGAACCCAGAGCTTGCCAATTCCAGCTAGTCTAGTTAGCCAGTCCTAGGGTCCTATCTGCCTCGTGAGTGCTGGGGTTACAGGCAGCTGCCGTGCCTGTCCAGTTTTTATGTGGGTTTTGGGGATTTAAACTCTGATCCTCATGTTTGAGTGGCAAGTGTTTAACTTCAGGATCACCGTCCTTCCTCCAACTCTTATTGTTTTGAGGCAGGATCTCTCTCTCTCTCTCTCTCTCTCTCTCTCTCTCTCTCTCTCTCTCTCTCTCTATCTCTCTATCTCTCTATCTCTCTTTCTCTCTCTCTCTGGTTTTTTGAGACAGGGCTTCTTTGTAGTTTTGGAACCTGTTCTGGAACTAGCTCTTGTAGACCAGGCTGGCCTCAAACTCACAGAGATCCGCCTGCCTCTGCCTCCCAAGTGCTGGGATGCTGGGATTAAAGGCGAGTGCCACCACTGCCCAGTTGAGGCAGGATCTCTTACTAAACTTGGAGGTCACTGTTTGAATTAGACTGGCTGGCTGGAGAGCTAAGTATCTACTTCCTACATTTTCCCCCACTGCCTCTCCCCACCCCCAGTGCTGGAATTACAGGCACGTGGTGCCATGGGTGATGGGAGCCAAACTCAGTGCTTGCATGAACTGTCTCCCTAACCCCATGCCTTTTTTTTTTTTTTTTTTTTTTTTTTTGTAAAATAAAGTTTTATCAGAACACAGCCATGCACTTCGTCCAGGGCTGTCCAAGCTGCTTTTTATCCGATCGTGGTTGAGTAATGGCGAGAGAGCATGTAGGAAACCCTGGAGGCAGGAATGTCAACTCTGCTGGCCTTTGTGGTTCACTGCTCCCAAGTCAACATTTTTCACATAAGGAAAGTGAGAATCAGACAGCATATTAACTGTCCACAGTCGTGGGCCAGGAAGCGTTTAGTTAGCTCAACACCTGGCCGCCCCCCACCTGGCTGTCTCTGGGGGAGCTAAGAGCAGCTGTTTCCACATGCGGGTCCCTCTGTCCCGTACACGGCTACATCTGGGGGAAGATTTATTTGCCTCTCTGAGCTTTTCTGGCATATCGAAGGGAAAAGCGTGCACTTTTCTATTTGTTGGGAATAGGGTTCTTATGATATGGGTCATTGGAGTCAAATAATTGGTGTCTACTTAGTTTCTGAGAAGTCTCTGTAAAGATAGATATCCCACTAAAAACGTGGGCTTGGCTTGACAATTCCTTCCTCCAAGAATGTCATGTTTTTTATTATTTTTTTTTAAAATGTGTTTGGAGACTGTGTTTTGCAAGTCATGACTGTTTAATGTCTAATGCCCAGCATTAAGTAAATGAACTTCTTTGTCCCCGACAGTGCCCCCTGTAGTTACCTTGCTCCCAGTTTTGTTCTAGGGAAATCTGTGGATGTATATTTCCTGTCCTCCGCTTCTGCCCTTTGCATTGTTATTATCTCATGAGCTCCTCTGATGAGCAGTTACAATTGATGGCTTTCCTTCATCTAAACTAGGAGCTTCCTTCTACAACATCAAACCCACAGCTTTGTACATGCTCAGCCCAGACTGCGTGTGTGTGTGTGCGCGCGCGCACCCATGTATACTGCATACGAGGCCAGAGGAGGACATCAGCGTTTTCCTCTATCTCTCTCTATCTTACTTCCTGGAGACACAGTCTCTCACAAGCCTGCTGTTTCAGCTAGGGTGGCTGACCACTGAGCACCCAGGTCTGCCTATCTGTGCACCAAGAAGACTGGGGTAATGGGTTTGCATAGCCATGCCTCGCTTTAGACACGGCGCTGTGGATCTGAATTCAGGTCACCACGTTTGCAGAGCAAACACGGCTACCCACCGAGCCACCTCTCCAGCTCTGTTCGGCTTTGAGACAGGGTCTCATGTAGCTTAGGCCTTGGACTCGCGATGCAGCCAAGGATGACTTTGAACTTCTGATCCTCCTGCCGTCACCTCCCCAGGGCTGAGAATACAGGCATGCACCTACACTCCCAGTTTATATGGTGTGGTAGCGGGGATGGAAACCACAGATGCTAATCAAGCACTTTACCAACTAGGCCAAAGCTCAGCCCTCAGAATCTCTACTTAATTCTGTTTACTCCGTTTATTGTGGCAAACATTTGACTTACATATGCTTATATTATGCATCTTATTTATTATTCATTTACAATTCCTTTTTATTTCCCTGCATTTTGTATAACTGAAAAGAAAATTTATGTCTTTTCATTCACTTTACTAGTTGAGAAGATGAACATATTAGTACACACACACACATACACATTTTATTTATTTTTTTGTGCTGGTAGGGGGACCCAGAACCTGAGTATGGGCTTCATCCTTAACCCACCCGTAGCCCCACCTCAATGTTCTTAGCACACCCATTTGTCTTACCTAAGTAAAAAGTTATTTGATAACCTTATCTACTGGGAAGTGATCTTGATGTTTTAAAATTTCAATCTCTTCCCTTCCATCTTCCATTTTATGACTCAATTTTGTTCCATGTACTATAGAAATACTCCCTAAATAGAAAACCATGAAAGATACTCAGGGCCGTCAAGCACATGTCAATATCGATCCTAGTAATTTTATATGTTTGTGTGGGGGCGGGGAGATGGGCTGTCCACACCAGCTCAATCCCTCACCTTCTAGAAGGTTCTCCCTCACTCTGTAGGCCACATCTGCATAATGTACACGCATGACTGAGTCTATGTACACGCCTCTCCATGAGCTCAGAGACAGTCACTTACAAAGCTTTCATTGTAGCCCTTTCCCCATACAGAGAGCAAGGCTGGGCCTCAGGGGCTCAGACATTGTGACAGCGTTTGACCAAAACTCTGATGGAGGGAGGAAGGTTGTGTGAGGGCAGAGGTGTGCTTAATGAGGTCTGGTGCAGTCAAGGAGGGTTCCCGGAAGAAGAGACGTTGTCCTGACTCCTGTCAGGGGAACAAAGACCAGTCAGACCAAACAGGAGTGGCCTGCCAGGGACAGCCTACTGTGTGACAATCACTGGGGTTGTATCCCAGACCAAAAGTTGGGAGCTCTGTGATTCTGAGAAAAGCTGCATGCCCTGCCGAAGCACCATAAGCCTCCGACTGGACAATGGACAGGGAGATGGATGTCTCTCGGGTTGAATCAAGATATCTGAAGTCAAGATTTTTAAACTACAGTAGTGGTGGGGCCAGCGACACAGCTCAGCAGGTAAGGGAGCTTGCCACCAAACCCGACAACCTGCATTTGATTCCAGGGACCCAAATAATGGCAGGAGAGAACCAACTATGCTATGGTAAGACTTGCACACTGCTCCCGTCCCCAATAAATAGTTTTAAAAACGAAATTACTGTAGCAGAAACAGCGCCTGTTTCTTATACTAGACCCAGGGCTGGTTAATCTGCCTAGCACCGTAGAGGAGGCACTGGCTGCCCATACTATCAAGGAGGCAGCTGAAGACCAGACAGGTGCTGTGATTTACCCAGGTCTACACCGTGGCCAAGCAGGCCAGGAAAGCCAGGGCCTAGTGTTCTGGTGGCATCCACCTGTTCCCATTGCAGCACCCCAGCCTAGATTTCCGTCTCTCTCCTATTCCCTGCTCAAAGAGCCTGGGGGTCTTGCAGGCCCTCCTGGACCATGGGAGAGAAAACGAGCATCATTGGCTGTTCATTTGGGGCCTCGGGAAGCCAAATTCTTTCCTCCCCAGCACCCCTCCCTCCTGGGGCTCCCTCTGCAGGTTTATGTGGGGCAGAGAATCAGGTTAATGGAATCTGGGCTACCTCTGGCTAGAGGGATGGCTAGGCCCCCTCTGGAAGCCATCATGGTCAGCCCTGGGTTTCTATATGAGCCTTGGAGAACACGGAGAGAGTGGTCTTACACTCTTCCTGGAATCTGGCCAGCACCAAACAAGAACCATGGAGGGGCGAAGTTTTCACACTCACCGTGGACACTGTCTTATAGGCTCCACACCCTCGATTCAAGCACAGCACGACACTGCAGAGAGACTTTCTAGTCTTGTGGGTTTTATTTTGTTTCTGTTTGTTTGTTTTGAGACAGGGTCTTTCTATATATACCTGACCGTCCTGGAACTCACTCTGTAGATCAGGCTGGCCTCAAATTCACAGAGATTCCCCTCTGCCTCTTAAGCGCTAGGATTAAAGGTGTGTGCCACCACGCAGAGCCAGGCCTCTTACCTGGAGATCTGACTGACGTTAGGGAAGCCACTCAGGCTCCTAGACTCAGTTTCTTCATCTATGAAATAGAAATGGAGAGGCGTATACATAGACTCCTGCGTACAGAATGCTGAGTTTAGATGACTGCCATACAGGGCCTAGGAAAGTCATTCATGTTTGTAGCATAAACAACTGAGTATGTATTCCTGAGCTTGTATTCCACCTGCCGGCACCTCTAGGGGATGGGCTGGGGTTGGTGATGTAACAGGGCACAGCGATTCCCCATTCCCAATTCCATGTTAGGATCTAATGCTCAATTATGTCCCTGACACTCTGTGTGCCCAGTCTTACCCACCCTGTCACTGCTCCATACCTTCATGGGTGCCACAAGCCTTCAGCAGAGTGAGGGGCTAGTCTGTGGGGACTGGCAGAGTTTTGTGGTTACCTTGTTATTCAGGGTCAGACCCACAAACTTACCTTTGTACTTCAAAACTGACATAGACCCTGACCTACCTTCCTTGGGTATTTTTGCCTCTAGGTAACCAGAGAGCTGTGGAGTTCACCTCTAAAAGGTAGCCTAGAGTTCCCAGGGTCTGCTTTCCTGCTAGTAAGAAGCTGGTGGCTGGACGAATGTCTCGTGTGTGTGTGTGTGTGTGTGTGTGTGTGTGTAGGTCAGAGGATAACCTTCAGTGTTGTTCTTCAGGTACAATCCACCTGGTTGTTTGGTTTTTTGATACAGAGTCTCTGACCGGCACAGGTTGTGCTAGGCTGGCTAGCGAGCCCTAGTGATCAGCTTGTCTCCACCCCCATTCCCCACACCCCATTCCCCAGCCCCATAAATGCTGGGATTACAAATACACATATGCCATCGTTCCTGGCTTTTTTTTTTAAACATGGGTTTTGGGGATGGATGTGGGCAAACAGTTTTCCAGATGAGCAATCGCCCCAGTTCCTGGAGGAATGTTCCTTTGTTGATTCTAGAACCACTAACATAAATGTAATGAACATGAACTTTGAAGCCTATGAGGGCCTAGGCATCTGTCTCCTTGCAGTGGCCTGGCAGGGACAGTTCTGCTATTAGCTCCACGTTACAAATGGGGAATGCCATTTGCCCAATTCCTCTGGCAAAAGCCACCTGGTCCTTTTCCTGCACACGTGGTCTTCTGGCTTCAGCGTGTCTTTGTAGAGACAGCTCAGAACCAATGGCATCCTGTGGTCCCTTTATGGTCTCATTTAGGATCTGAGAGTGCCTTGTTCTTTCCCCCAGTACTGGGTGTCTGATGCCAGACTTGGGGACAGAAGCCCCATCGCCAGCTCTTGCCTGTCACCCTTACTGTTGGTCCACATGGCAATGCTTATTCTTTCGGTTTGTCAAGACAAGGCTTCTCTGTAGCTTGGGAGCCTTAGCTCTTGTAGACCATGCTGATCTCAAACTCACAGAGATCTGCCTGCCTCTACCTCCTGAGTGCTGGGATTAAAGGTGGGTACCACCACAGCCTGGTAAGATGCTCATTCTTTTTTTTTTTTTTAAATATTTATTTATTTATTTATTTATTTATTATGTATACAATATTCTGTCTGTGTGTAGGCCTGCAGGCCAGAAGAGGGCACCAAACCCCATTATAGATGGTTGTGAGTCACCATGTGGTTGCTGGGAATTGAACTCAGGACCTTTGGAAGAACAGGCAATGCTATTAACCTCTGAGCCATCTCTCCAGCCCCAAGATGCTCATTCTTAAAGGAAGGGAAAGAAAACTGTAAGCAACACTTTCTGACAGCCAAGGTCATAGCCTTTGGAACTTCACAATCCCAGTCCTACAGGCTGACTGCAGCTTCTCAGCACCTCAGCCTTTCCTACTCTGCTACCACTGACCAAGGAGCAATCTCTGGTGACATCTGAGCATGTCCCCACCCGGCCATCTCTGCTGTCCCTGCTGCTTCCTTGGCCTGAAATGGCCTCATCATTTTTGCTGCCCTTTCCTCCAGGGAGGCTTCCAGGATGCCCTTGGCCATCCTCTGAGCCCACAGAACTTTCCTGGTATTTTCACGTTTCTGTTTTTTAGGGAAGGACATCATCTTCCTCCATGTCCATCTTCCCAGTACCCAGGACACAATCTGACCCCGCAGAAATGAACTGAAGTGACAAACGGCCAAGCGCATGAGTGAACAACGCGAAGCATGCTGAGTGAAAGCCAACATGGTCGTGTGCGCGCAGCAGACAGGACGATGGGGACGGAGACGACAACACAAGTCTTGAGGGAGACGTCATGCACCCAGGGTCCCCCAGAGAGGCCCCCACACACCCTGGCTAGGAATCTGGGTGGGACTAGGCTTCAGGCTCCTGCCTATGCCAGCACCCATAGACCCGGCAGGGCCCTCAGGCACACTCTACAAAAGCAGTCTGCTGACCTGCTAAGCCTCTCCCCCCTGGGTGTGTGAGGGGCAGAAAGGGGCCAGGTACAGGCCCAGACAACAGCGCCCACATTCCCTGCCAAGACTCTAGGCTCAGTCCTGTCTCCTAGCTGTCCCTGCCGGAAGGACTAGACTAGACCACATCACCTCACCAGCTCTCGCAGTAACTGACAAGAGACATTTGTGTGTAGCGGGTGGGCAGATAGGGTCTCACGTATCCCAAGCTGGCCTTGAACTCACTGTGTGGCCAAGGATGACTATGAACTCCGGAGCCTCCTGCTTCCACCCCAAGAGTGGGTTATAGGAATATGCCACCACATCTGGCTTCTGTGGTATTGGGAACGGAATCCAGGGCTTGGTGCATGGTAAGCTGCATTCCCATACCCTGATCTCTAATTCTTATTGGGATATGGTAACATTCAAAGAATGAAATTGTCTCCATCCTGGAGCCTAGATGGCAGGGTATGTGCTTAGCATGTACAAGGCCCTGCCTAGAACCCAGCAGCACGTGAGAAGAGAAAACAATGGAAAGGAGAAAGAGAAAAGGAAGGAAGGAAAAGCAAAAAGAAGCTGAGCATTTAGACAGCCTGAGCATAAACACAATGCTGGGTGTGGTATAATCCCACTGTAACCCCAGAGCTGTGCCTAGGGGCTCCCTGGCTGGCCAGCCTATCTGAAACAGCAAGGTACCGGGACGTGACACATGTGCAAACAGGCTTGTCTATGCACCCTAACATAACGAGACCCCATCTAAAAAGCAAGGCGGGGAGCAAACAAGGATGGCGCCTAACTTCTTCCGGCTTCCATGTGCATCCACTTGCACAGGCGAGCACGAGAGCACACGCGCACACACGCACAGGCAACTACACAGACACAAAGGAATACTCTCCGGCTCATGATTCTGGCATTCTGAGATGCTAGCATCCTGTCATTCCTGCCTCTAAGTCGACAGAGGATGTCCCATGCGCCTGTTCTGCGCACCCTCACACGGCTCCGTGCGCGTAACAGTCTCAAATTCCTGCTTATAAGCTACAATTTTAATAATCTGTAGCTGTAAAATTCTCTAATTCCATGATTATGACCTTTTTACACTGCAGCATTCTCAGCTCTTCCAGAAGCTTCTGTGATTACACGGCTGTTGAGTCGCAATCCCATGATTATAACCTTGCTGGGCCTGTAACACGCTAACACTCCTGCCTGCCTGAGATTTTTAACGCTGTACTATGTGGCTGGAACCATAGACAACGGTACTGTCATGTGGCTGCCAACCCCTGACTGCTGGGAGGTCCCACTGAGTCCAAGATGCCTCCAGAAAGGTCCCAGCTTGCTTTCCCCAGCCAGAGCTCTCTGGCCTCTTCCTGCCGGGATGGGGTCGGTGAATGTTCATCAGAGCAGGTCTGGACACCCCACCCCAGCTGAGTTCTTGGGAGTTGGAGGATACTTAGGAGTCTGGTGCCCAGGGATAAGACAGAAACTTCAAGAGATGCAGCACAGCGGGGTGTGTTTGACTTGAGAGGTGGAAGTGGGAGAATCGGGAGTCTGAGGTTACCCTCAGCTAAATACTGAGTTCAGGGCCAGCCTGAGACCCTATCTCTAAACAATAAAATTTTTTAAGAGATGCAGGGACAAAAGCTAGATGAAGCCTAGAGTCACAAGCTGGTTAGGGGATGAGAGCATCCAAACCTGATGTAAAGCAAAGTTGTGTGTAACTGGAGAGACCAGTCTAACGCATGGCCATAGGCCGGTCCGACCCATGGGCCATAGACTGGTCTAATCCATGGGCCCTGGCTAAGAACTCTCTAAGGAGGAGGGCAGGGTTTTGAGCTCCTGGAGATCATACTTGGAGACAGGTTGGAAGCCTGGACATAGAAATGAAGGCAATTCCTAACCCTGCCACAGAAACAGACAAGGTCTGCAGACCTCAGTGTGAGAAAGTGGGTGGGGGTGCCACAAACCTCGAACCCCAACCGGGGACAGGACTGAGCCCAGGGCTCCCAGGACAGAGCTGTGTCTACCAGGAGGCCTGTCTGAAGTAGATGAGCAGCGTGCTAGGAATGAAGAGGCTGGAGGGAAAGGTGAGGGTCTCCCTCCTTCCCAGGATTCTGCTCCAGTGAGCCCCTGAATGGAACACTCACTGACTGAGAATTTCAGGAAGAACTGGTTTGGCTCAGGTAGACTGGAGGCAGAGGTCAACTGGAGGTCAAAGTCAGGGGGAGAGCCTGAGGGGGACATCAGAAAGAATTTGCTTCAATCCCCCAACAGGGTAGGGTTCAGACCTGCGCTGTACTGAGGTGTTCGAGGGACAATGTCCAAGGTGGCCCTTCCCCAAGCTAGACAAGGCCCGGCCCCTTGCAGAGGGTGTTCTGTCTGGCCTGGGAAGCTTTTTGCTGGGGCCTGAGAGGGTGCAGGGAGATGAGGGTGCTCGGCTCTTCAGGGTCCCTGTAAAGGGGGCTGCTGCAGAGCTTGCCAAGATGAATTGTATCAGCCTCAAAATCTAAACACAGAAATCAAATTCTCATAGGTTTCTTAAACCCCCGGGAATATACCTGACATCCTCTCCCCAGGAAGGATCTGCAGACCTCAGGGTGAGAAAGTGGGAGGGGATGCCACAAGCTCCAAACATGCCCAGAGCCTAAGGAGAGGGAGGCTCACACAGCATCTTTCTCAGAGTCCGTGGTCCATGTACTGGCCGGGTCTCTCTGGAAGCTTCTCTGGATCTGCCAAGACTTCCCTATAGCCTCCTCATCACAGACCTCCCTGCTTCCTTCCTCCATTCACTCGCCACCTGCCCATCATTTAATCATGTGACTCTCCTGTTCAAAGTCCTGCTGTGGCTCCCTAGTGTCCTCAGAGAGATAGCTGAACATGTTGGCCAACACACAGACCTCACAGGGCATGGGTGGGCTTCTCCATGTCTACTTGGTCCACCTTCGCTGCTTCCTGCCTCAGTTCTCGGCCGCTCTGGTGGAAGGGGGGTTCTGGTGAAGCCCCAGAGCTCTCCTAGGCAACCCCCACTTCCTCTTACATGATCCTCATTTCTGCTACTTCCCATCAGACTACACAACCTGCTCCTTTGTTTTCCCACCTGAAGGGCTCTTGTACCCCAGGGAGACACGGCCTCCTTGTGAGAAAGAGAGAGGTCTGATTTGCCCCAAGGGATTCCCATCCATTCCTACTTCGTTCTCCTGTTCCAGGTATGGGGCTTTCTAAGCCATCTATACACCTATTTTTAACCTTTGGGTGGGAACGAGGGGCAGGCTCAGGGACTCAGGGACTTGGAAGAAGATGGGCTCTGACTGGATCTGTCTCTCCTGAGTTCTGCTCCCAGACCCTCTCATCCTTGACACAGCCCCCTTCCCAGCCCCCTTGAGACCCAATTTCTGTCTGTTCTATGACCCCCTGAGTGGAGCTGGTTGTGTGCAGATTGGCCCTGAAAAGTCACACCTTTGGAGGGAGCAAAATGTCGATACCTAGATTATTAGCTCCATTTCACAGATCTCAGAGAGGCCAAGGTTTTTCCTTAAGGTCACACAGCCGGAGTCTGAGAACTAGAAGGAAATTTCCTCAACCAGAGACCACGTCTAGAAAACCTGGTGGGTTTATGATGCCTGCCTAGGACTAAGGAAGAGCTACAGACAGTGCTTCCTGTTTAAGAATGTTCTGGGAGCTTTTGGCCACCGGAGAGTACTGACTAGAAAGGGAAAAGAGAAACTTTATCACCAAGCTGTCACTCCCCAGGCCTAGGAGAAGCCAGAATCTAGGTCTCCATCTCTACCCACACGGAGCCACCTGGTAATGGCTCTGGGAAGCTGGCTGCGGCCAGCCACCCTGCCCTGGCCATGAGAGCCCTGAGACAGAATGCGCACAGGGCTGCCATCCCAGGCCGAAGCTGAAAATTAAATTAAAACCACGACAGGGACAGTTAATTAAAGCAGATTAACGCGAGACTAATTAGGGACACTGACACAGGAACCATCGCACTCCAAGATGTTAATTAGCTGTTCATTAATGTCAGCTCCCTGTTCAAAGGAGAAATATGCACGGCCCATTCTGCGCTCATCGGGAGCTGAGCAAGAAGGGCGGCTGCCCAGTGGCTGCCCAGCCTGCTGGCCTCCCTCCTTCCTGCTGGCCCATGTCTGCCGTTCCTTTGTCTCCCTCCTAATACCGGTTCTAAGCCTAACAATTGCCAGGGAGACCCTGGGCTCCGGAGGGAGGAGCTGGGCAAGGGACCTAATGTGCAGAAGGTCTGGGAGCCCTGAGCAAATGTGCTCACAAGATGCTCAGGCACAGGAGTCCCTACCCTGACTCTCCCACCATGACCTGGATCTGATGGAGTCCTTCCTTCCATCCATCCTCCCTCCCTCCCTCCCTCCCTCCCTCCCTCCCTCCCTCCCTCCCTCCCTCCTTTCTCTCTCCCTACTCATTCCTTCTACTCCCTCCTTTCTCCTTCCATTAGTCTGTACATCATCCATCCATCCATCCATCCATCCATCCATCCATCCATCCACCCATCCGCTCATCTCTCCATTGAAACATTATAGCTCTCACATGCACACACATACACACACCCACACACCTTTTCATATGCAATTTGCACCTATCCATCAGTTTATCCAATCTTAAGTCTATTACTCTATCAATTGACCCATCATCATCCACCCTTCCATCTGTCCTCCACCCATCCACCCACCCCTCTATTCAAACGTGCTGCATGGCTGGAGGAAGCAATGGCAGTTTCTAAGGGGTCAAGCAAACTGGCCTACGGCAGCAATTCACAAGAGAGTCTCAGATAAGTTATGACCACTGCCACATGAACAGTCCCAGTGTGCCTCTGCCCTTCCCATATGCACACACATTTATGTGCAATCTCCGCTTGCTAGTGAGCTCACCCAGTCACTTGTTATTATATTTTTTTTTTTAAAGATTGGGTCTCAAGCCAGGTGTGATACCAAACATCTTTAATCCCAGTACTTGGGAGGCAGAGGCAGGTGGATGTCTGTGAGTCTGAGGCCAGCCTGGTCTACATAGTAAGTTCCAGAGTAGCCAGGGCTACATAGTGAGACCCGGTCTCAAACAAACACAAAATGATAAAAGATGGGGTCTCACTACATAGCCCTGCCTGTCCTGAAACTTACTATGTAGACCAGACTGGCCTTGAACTCACAGAGATCCTCCTGTCTCTGACTCCCATGAGCTGAGATTAAAGGGTTGCACCACCACACTTCATCCAGTCTGACATATACCCTCCTGTCTATTGGTTGACTCTCCGTTTTTCTTTCAGACCAACCATCCAGCTTTACACCTTCCTACTCACTCGCCAAGCCATCCCTTCCTCAAGGGGTCCTCTCATCCCTTTACTCTGAGACTGGCTCTTCTAAGTTGCCTTGTAGCTGAGGCTGTCCTTCGGAGTGCTGGGGTTATAGGTTAGAGTCATGATGCTCACATGGAAATCCAGGTGTGGTGGCTTGGTCTGTAATCCCAGAACCTTGGAGGATAGAGGTGCATTCCTGGGACTTGCTGGCCAACCAGTCTAGTTGAATTAGCAAGGTTCAATGGAAGATCTCATCTCAAAAGGATGATCAGCGATTAAGGAAGATACACAATGAAAACCTCTAACCCCCATTCCTAGGTGTATATACACGCATGCTTACACATGTGTATTTATATAAGTACTCAGATACACACAGAGAAAGAGAGAGAGAGACAGATAGACATACAGAAAGAAGACAGAGAGGGGAGGGAGAGACAGAGAGAGAGACAGGCAGACAAGAGAGGAGAGAGAGAGATGTGGAGGCGGGGGGAGTTTATTCTATTTTTAACCCCAAGTGACTGCTTATCACACAAGGACGTAACTTGTTTAAATTTACTGTAGTCCTGTAACTGGCACACAGCGGGTGCCTAGCAACAACCACCTCTCCTCCCAGCATCATTCAAGGACTTTATCCTGTGCTCTGTCCTCAAGTCCCACCTCTGGAGCGCATATACGAAGCCGTACATGATCCTGCTGGCACTAGGGTGACATCTGTCAAGCAAAGGCTAGCCTTAGCTTCAGAATGTCTCATAAACCGGTGGACAGGACAGGGAAGACCTAGCATACGATCAGCACAGAATACAAAGGGCCAAAATCAGTCAGCTCCAGTGTCAAGTCAGGGAGTGGACTCACAGCCTTTGTTGCTCAGGCCAGGGGCCACCAGTCTCCACCCAACACCAAGAGTCAGAGGAGCAACCTGGGAATCAGAAGAAAGATCCAGAATGCAGTAGGGACAGGGGGACCTGAGTGCACTTGGGTTTTGTGACTTTTTTTTTTTAAGTATGGTGTTTTGTCTGGCATGTGTAAATGTACAGATCCCATAGGACCACAGTTGTAAATTGTCATGTGGGTGTTGTGAATTGAACTCAGAACCTCTGGAAGAGCAGTCAATGTTCTTAACCACTAAGACACCTCTCCAGACACTTGGGTTTTGTGATTGATTCTTAAGGCAGGTCTATAGGAGGCCCCCCACCCAGCACAGTTTCATTCCTAGACATTTTCCCCCAGGAGCCCCCAAGAGCTGTGGGGTTTGCAGCTTGCTGGTTTTTAGGTATGTAACATCTGCCCTCAGGTGTGATGATGCATTGGAAGAAATTCTGTGTTCTGATTTCCAGATGCCACTTATTGGCTCTGTGACTGTAGCCCAGCTCCAATGCCTCTCTGATCTGACTCTTTTCATATCTTTCTGGAATAACCTTCTTTCCTCCCTCTTTCCCTTCCTCCCTCCCTTCCTCCTTCCCACCCACCCTTTTTTCCTTTATTTCTTGAGACAGGGTCTCGTGCGTAGCCCAGGATGGTCTTGGACTTACTCTATAGCTGAGAATGATCTTGAATTTCTGATCTTTCGGCTCCACCTCTGGAGTGCTGGGGTCACAGGCCATGTATCCCCACACCTGGTTTTATGTGGTTATGGGTTATTGAAGCAAGCACTCTGCCACCTGACCTGCAATCCCATGTTGAGAGGAGGCTTCACTCTGTAGCCCAGGCTGATCTGGGACTCACAGCAATTCTCCTGTCTCAGCCTTCCTAGTGCTGGGTGAAGAGATATATGTATCGCCACATTCACCTCTTTTAAGAGATGTTGGCACAGATTCCACTGGGGTCTTCTGGAAGTTTCCACTGTTACCCTTGGGGAAGACCTGGGTGGATTTACTGACGGGGAGATGAGGCCACAGGCATGTGTGTGGCATGGAGGTCCCATGCGTGGAAACTGGAAGGCCAACTCCGGTCTCAGATCTTGGGAGAGTTGAATCTCCCCCATCACTCATCTTTTGACCTAACTGGCCCTGGGGGGTGTTTATAGTTCAGGGAGTCAAACCAATGCCCCATCTTAAACACCACACACACACACACACACACACACACACACACACAACCAATCAATTTGCAGCAATCCAAATAAAAGCCATTAGTTGTGGCTTCCCTACGGGAGACTCCTGGGGCTTCTTCCTCACCAGGCTCCCAGGAAATTGATTGGCAATTACTGACACTAATGGCGGCCAGAGAGGCCTGGAGATCTCCCTGATCTCCCCAGCACTCTCTGGGGACTGGGATGACATGTCAAGATCTGTCAGGCTGAGTCTATCCAGGGGCAGCTGAGACCCCAGATCCGGCCAGAGACAGGGAAGCCAGCTGGGGTGAACCCCTCTGAGACCCTCACCCTTTTACTTATTTATGGCTCGGTTTGACTCATGCTAAGTTAATGGCGCTCCTGGGGTTGTGCAGATGGTGGATCTGGTGACTGAAGGATGGTGGGCGGCCAGTGCAGCCTCCAGCTCCGCCCTTTGACCTGAAGCTGACCACATAAAGGAGGCCTCAGTCTGCAGAGGAAGTACAAGGCTGAGAGGGACAGACAGGTCAGCAGAAGCTAGGGACAATGGTGGAACAGAATATAGCTGGGAGAGGCAGTGGCTGGAGCCTGCATGTGTTCGTTCCTTCCTTCCTTCCTTCCTTCATTCCGTCCCTTCTTCTTCCCCACTGTCTCTCTCTTTGTATCTCACTCTGTAGCTCTGGCTGGCATGGAACTCATTATACAAACCAAGCTAACCTTGAACTTGTGCCCCTGCCTCCCAAGGACTGGAATAGTATGTGCACGCCAACCATACCCGGCTTGAATTTTGAGGCAAAATGAAAAGACGTCACAAGACAAGCAGGAGGAGGTGCAGGCCAGCAGCATCTGTCTTCTATTACAGATGACACTGTCCTCTAAGGCAAAAAAGGAAGAGAAGGTGCTGCCTGATGTCTCACAGCATGGTTCTGGGGAGCTGGGACCAGAAATGGACCCCAGCAACCAGAGGATTGGGAAGTGAGGCTCTACTAGGAGAGTATCTCCAACTGGCAGAAACCACCATTTGAGTGTGGGCTTGGAACTGCACCCAGTGGTGAGGGGCATCTAGGTCAGAGTGACAGGCTGAGCGCTGGGGTGGGAGGCATGGCCAAAGGTCTCTACAGGGGGCACATCAACCTTGAGAACTGAGGAAGAGGTGGGCTGAAGATGAAGGCAAGAAGGTAAAGTGGGAGAGAACGTCCAGCCAGCGGAGAGGGTTTCCGGCCAGTGGAGCAGCTTGGGTGCAGGCTGGAGGATGGGTACATCGAGGCTGACCCTGTATGGAAAGGAAAGGCTGAGGGAAGCCTGGAAGGATGGCTAAGACCTTCCTGCAGGGTGAGCTGTAGTTTGAGCTCTGTTATGGTGACTGACTAATAAGGAAGGCAGAAGCACTTGGGGAGGCTGTATCCCATTCCCGAAGCTGCCAAGGCTGGGTCCAGGGCAGAGAGGCACCTGCAGCAATAGGGACTCACATGAGCTATTGAGGAGGAAATCAGAAGCCTGAGATGGGTGGGAGGCTGGAGGGAAGATGTGTGAGTCTGTGGGCCAGCCAGATGTTCTGAATTTTAAGAAGGGATGGGTCAGATATCCATTCCTGATACCCGCTAATGAAGATGGACCACAGGGTCCTGCGGAGGGTGAAAGGGCTAGCTAAAGTGAAGCGATTGATGGACTGAGGTCCAGAGAGGTTACACACCTCATTTGAGGTCATATGGCTCAAGAATATTCCCCATTGGAGTGGTTAAGTCCACACCTATGTTACCAAAGTTCCTCTCTGGGGAGAAGCTGGTACAAGGTACGGAGCAACTGCCTGCCTCCTAGCTGAACCCAGGACACTTGGGCTTCCAGCTCCTTGTCTCACCTTCTAGGGTCGGAGCTGGCAGAATCCCAGGCTGGCTGCCTTGGCTGCTGGCATGCAGTCTTATGAGTGAGGCCACTGCAAACAGGGATGCAGGCCACACCAGTGGAGGAAGGGTAGTGTTCTTCCATGCCTGGATTGTTGCTTACTAAGAGCCTACTGGTGGTGTCTTTCCTACCCTCTCAGGGACCTCTTGCCCAGGGCCACCCCATCCCTGACAACCCCAGGCAGATCAAAGGCCAAAGCCCCCAATCTCCTCACTCTTTGAGAAGGTCCCCAGGTCAGGAGCAGCCTGAGCAGAAAGGAGTTCCTGAGGGGACAATGCCTCAGAGTGGTTTCTACAATCAGGACAATAGAAGTATCTAACACCAGCATGGGCTGTGACACTGGAGGACCTGAGTTCTGATTCTGCCTGGGATACATTCTGTGTGACCTTAGTTAGTCACTTAACCTCTCTCTGTTGCACCACCTTCCAGCTGCAAAATGGGGCGAGGAGGGTATCAGTACCTGCTTCAGAGGGTGCAAGATGTTAAAAAACAATCAGAACAGGGCAAACACAGGGGGTACCACAGGTGGTGATGTCAGAGCCACACCGTTCTGGCCTGGCCTGACCCTGTGGAAGGAGCATGCCTAGTTATGTTTATTCTTGGCTCCTCTCCCCACTGGGAACGCTGTGGTGTGCAGCAAGGCTTCTGGTTCACTGAGGTATCGATCTTCCTGCCAGGACGGTGGGGTGGATTTTGCTCCTTGGCCTGTGGGCTGCTGCGGAGTCTCCAGCCAGGAGTCAGTCTTTGCTGAGAGCTCTACAAATGGTTCGGGGAGTCTCAGAGGCCTGCAGCATGGTTCAGGACTCCTGGGAGGTCAGTCAGTACCTTGGACTGGGAACTTGTGAGGCTGGACTCCTAGGAGGAGGACCTAGAGTGGAATTTGGCATTCCAACCATGAAAGGGGAAACTGAGGCTTGGAGGGCTTAGCTTCCTGCTGACCTGAGGCCTCAGTGCGGGCCACAGGCCTTTCATGCCTGGGGTCTGACTCGGGAGCTGGGGCCATAGCAGTGAGCTCTGATAGCAGTTCTAGCCTAGTGGTCAGATGTGGTGGCACACCCTTTAATTCAGGCACTCGGGAGGCAGAGGCAGGAGGATCTCTGTGAGTTTGAAGCCAGCCTCGCCGATAGTGAGTTCCTGATCAGACGGGGCTACACAATGAGACCCTGTCACAAAATAAACTTAAAGAATTCTCCTCCAGGAGTGACAGAGCTGGAGAGGCAGCAGTGGAAACACGGTTGGGGCAGGAAGAGGTAGGGCTGGAACAGCACTCCAGGCAGAGGGAACCACACAGTGGGGGCCTAGAGGATACAGGGGCCCGCGTGAGCGACAGGGGAGACTAGGCTGGGAAAGCACTTGCCAGCCCTGGGATGGGGCTTCTCTGTCACCCATCAAATGTCAGAGATGCCATGGGACGGGGACAGCGGAGCCTGCAGCACAGGTGAGCAATTCCCATTTTTTACACACGGCCCAGGGAGGTTAAGTAAGGGTCCTCAAGCCTCATAGCATGCGAGGGGTAAAGCTGGATTCTCAATCTCCTTCCCTGCTGCTGACACCCACACGCCTTCTGCTCCTCAGAGTGGCAGATGCTGCTTCCCAGACTGGGACCCTGGAGAGAAAGCTGGATGCTCACAGTGCCATCCGTCCACCCTCAGTACCACATAGATCCTGGCCCTGCTTCATTCACGGTTTCTCTGGAAACCCTGAACAACAGCCCCGCAAGCAGAATGGATTCTGGAATCTTAGACAGTCTTTGGAGCTATGCATGGCTTCCACGACTGAGAAACTGCTTCCAAAATGCCCAACTGCCTTCAGAATCTTTGAACAGCCCCCAAGGCGTGGGCTGAACTTGAACATGGAGGAGGAATGGAGCCAAGGAGGGTTCAGGCCAGCCTCCTTTGAGACTGCCTCCCCACGTGTGTGTGTTCTGGGCCCGAGCAGTCAGCCACACTTAGGAGAGCCCTATGAAGACCTAGAGTGAGCTGAGACCAGAAGGCACAGTGGGGTCTCGTTTGTGACAGTAACCATGGAAAAAAATCACTTCTGTTCTCTGGACCTCAGTCTCCCTGTCTATACAGTAGGGTTTCGGCGTGAGGATGTAGGGTGTTTGAAGCCAGGAGTCAGGGCTCGAATTCTGCTTTAGTCTGTCTTGGCTCCAGGGGTGGTGGGCAGTAAAAGGCACCTTGACCCTGGAGAGGTACGCAGGGGGCCACAGCAGGCCCCTGCCCACAGAGCTCCACAGTCATGACATGGACTGACCTTTCTACCTTTCGTGGGACTAGGTTTAGCCTTTCCTCCTCCAAGAGTGCCCCTGGGGTACCCCACACACCTGGCTGCCTTCATGTGTAGCCACAGAGGGCAGCGACTTCAGCCACCCAGAGCTGTCTCCATAGTGACAGCCCCAGAGCCAAGCCTGGTGTTTGAAAAACACTCGTAAAGGCATAGCAAACGTGTCCCAGATGACCCATGTGTGTCGGTGAAGCGAAACATCCCAGGCTGGCCTGCGCCTGGTCAACGTCAGCTGCCAGTGGCCTTGATGGCCTGGCAAGTACCCAGCATTGGGCTTAGAGCCCCTCCCAGCACCTCTGGGCCCTATCTCAATGCCCCCACCTGCCTCTCCAAGTCACATGGGAGGGGGCTGTACTGGGCATCTCAGCTGTGTGAACCTGAGTCCACAGCTGCCTCTGAACCTCAGTGCTCTCATCTGTGAAGTGGACATGAGGAGGCTACCAGGATGCATTGTCGGGTGTGGGGGGGTGATGGGAGGTACCAGATGTGAGTCATGTCTCTCCATTCACCCCCACTTCTCAGCAAACCCTGTATGGAAACACTAGACCACTTTCCCCAGGCAGCACCAAAACTCTCCCGCAGGCTTTCACGGCACCTCAGGTATCGGCAGCGATCAGAGAACTCCCCGAGCAAACAGAGCTGCATCAGTCTGTCCACTGCCCCTCCTGTCGATCTGAGTCACGGACACCGGGACCACTTTCTTCACTGGGCTGGGCTGAGGTGGCATTTGTCAGGACCTCAGTGAACAACACAGTCGCCCTTGGGTATCTGCATGCTGTGGTTCCAGGGCTTCCTTGGGGCTCTGGGAAGCGGATACCCACGTAATTTACATATACCCTATGTAGAATGGCGTTTGTACAGATCCCGCACATCCTCCCGCATCCTTTAACCCTCCTGACGACTCCTAGTACCTAGTAGAGCGAGCACGCTGGGTAAGTAGCTGCTCCCTCAAGTGTGTTTCATCCATAGCTAACTGAGCCCACAGACGTGGAGGACACGCATGTAGTGCTGACTGTACACGTGATTAAGTGGGCACAGAGGCACCTGGCTTCTGAAGTTCTAGGGAGTGCACTTGGGGTGTCAAGGTGCAAACCAGGGGATAGCAGAGAACAGACATGCTCCTCTGCTCACAAGGGGGTAATGCTTCTTTGTAGGTTGGGAACATCATCTAACCTACTGAGCACCCTGGCTCAGCCACATAACTTGCTGTTGAGGACCGTCGTGGTCTAGGGGCTGTCATGGAACCGTCACCAATGGCTCAGTACCACACTGCAGACCACCAGGCCAGAGAAGATCAATGTTTAGACTTGAACCATGGCTCCCAGTGAGCACGTGTTGCTTTTACACCCTCGTGAAGCAGAACCAACACACACAGTGGGTTCCTGCTCATACTGCTAACTGGGAAACAGTCCTGCTGGGTCTCGGACAACGGCACTGAGGTGTGAGAGACCCAGCCTTGCTCCCTGAAGCCTCTTCTGGCAGCAGAGACACCTGGGGCACACCCAGGATGGTGGCCACATCGTGGCTGGGATGGTACAGCCTAGAAACTGATGGGGAAGCTGTGGGTGTATCTATCCCACCCAGGGTTCCATGATACCCATCACAATCCTAACTCCCAGCTGCCCTCCCTGGGTTTCCAATCTTCTGCCTCTACCCACACCCTGTGGAGACAACACTTCCTGTGGCACAGGCCCCTGGAGCTCCCCCAGGAGCCAGACGGCAGCTTGGGACAGAAACTCCATTCCCACTCGGATTCTCTCACCCCACCCCCAGTGCCTCCTTCATCCTACACCCGTCTTCAAATGGCCCCAAACACCCCATTCCAGACAGCAGAGCCCATAAAGCCAAAAAATGTGGAGTCTGAGTTCTAGTTCCACCAATTAGGAGCTGTGTGATCTCTGAGAACTCACTGAACCTCTCTGAGCCTAGGTTTCCTCAGCTGGGAAACGGAAACAGAGTCTGTGCACACACCATCATACAGACATACTCACATATGTACAAGTTTACAAAATAAATAGGCCCAGCGGAGGTGGCACACGCCTTTAATCCCAGCACTTGGAGGCAGAGGCAGGCAGATCTCTGTGAGTTCAAAGCCAGCCTGGTCTACAGAAAAAGTTCCAGGACAGCCAAGACTACACAGAGAAATCCTATCTCAGGGCGGGGAGGGGAACCAAAAACAAACAAAAAAAAAATACAAGTACAAATAAAGATATATAAAAGAAGTATATTGGGGGGCTAGGGAGGTGGCTCAGTTTGTAAGGTACTTGCTACTCAATCATGACAACCTGAGTTTGGGTCCCCAGCACCCACACAAAAATCGGAACGTAAGGTCTGGAAAGACAGCACAACATTTGAGAGTGTTTATTGTTTTCGCAGAGGACCAAGGCTCAATTCCCAGCACCAGAGTGGTGGCTCACAGCCCTCCAGCAACTCCAGTTCCAAGAGATTCAGGGCCCTCTTCTGATCCCCGTGGGCACCAGGCACACATGTGGCGCACAAGCATACACACAGGTAAAACACGTGCATTAACTAACTAAATAAATATCTGGGCACAGCAGGGTATCTGTCATCTCAATTGGGAGAGTCGAGGCTGGAGGATTGCTAGGAGTAGCTGTAGACAAATCAGTGAGATCTAGTCCAGCGAGAGGCCCTGTCTCAGGAGATGAGGTCGAGAGAGATGGAGGAAGACACCCGATGCTGACCTCTGGCCTTCACACACTCGCATACGTCCACACACGAGTGCCCCCCTCCACACACTGAAGTATACTGGAAGGCTTGCATTGTAGCTTGATCAGCAGAGTTCTTGTCGAGCATGCATGGGGTTCAGTCTCCAGCACCCCATAAAAATGGGGGTAGTGCCACACTTACATAAGCCTAACAGTGACAGATGGAGGTAGAAGGATCAGAAGCTAAGGTCACACATGGCTACGCACTGAGTTCCAGGCCGGCCAAGGGATACACAGTGAGACTTTGTCTTAACAAACAAACAAAAAACTTGTAATGAATATTGAGCTATAACGAAAGTATGTAATAAAACATGACTAATTACCGCATTACAAATCATCAATGACAGGGGCTCTGGATGTCCGGAGGAAGCTGGGTGCACACACACACACAGAGCTCTGTGCCCAGGGAACATGGCCCTTAGCCATTCATTCCTCCATCCCTTCCTCTTTCCCTCCCCCATCCATCACGCTATCTATATGGTCACTCTACCCACACCTGTGGGACACCTGCCATGCCTGGGACGGACATGGGCAGAGCTGCCTGTGGTGGGAACAGCACGCCTGTCTATTGCCATTTTGTACCGTTTCAGACATTGACCTGTGCCTATGTATCCACTAGGTAAAGTGAGTGACACTAACCAGGCTTGCTGAGTTCTTTGAATCCTCACAACCGTTCCTACACACTGTTTACAATAAGGACATGGGGACCATGGCCTGGCTCTATGCGGGTGGCCCTCTGGCCTCAATGCCACATCCCTGTTCTCAGGGCTGGTCTCTCATTATGCTGGATGAGCATCCCACCGTCCATGGCTCTCAACTTCCCTTAATGCAAAGTCCCTCTGACCTGACTGCATGGCACCTCTCTGGGTGCTACCTGCCTTGTGATTCCTAGGGCCTATGGTGTGTGTCGTCCCCCCTCCCCTGTTCATTTGTTACACAAAGTGTGCCTCATGGCTTTGCAGGTACCCGACTATCTGTGCCTGGTGGAAACCTAATGGACATTCACAGGTGGCCCAAGTGCTTCTGAGCCCCAGGCCATCCTTGTAAGGAGGCCATTTTCTGGGCCAGGCAAGAGGAGCTGACAGATGCACGAGGTAGATGAGGCTTGTCTTTCCGAGGACCAAGAGGTTCTAAGAGGTTCCAAGAGGGTGTCCACATACCCCAGGTTGTACAATGAGGCAGGGCTGAGCCCCGCAGGCTCTTTCTCTATCTCACCACCCATAAAGGATAGATGTGCTTGGGGACAGTATGCTGAGTGCAAGTGAAGGGGAAAGCTGGCTGCCGCTGGGACACTCAGCTATCCGGAGAACAGTGGGGCTATCAGGTGGATGCCGACCAAGCAGAGAGACACGCGGATAATCAGGGTCCAGTGTGGGTTCACATATACTGGAGCTGAACTTGGGACCCGAGTCAGGCTGAATGAGTCCTCTACAGATGCTCATTCACACTTGGAACTAAGAAGCAATAATGTATCCAAACCCATCATTTTATAGGTGAGGAAATGGAGGCTTGGAGAGGGCAAAGGATACATGCCGGGACACAGTAAATGGGTGGTCGAGACCTGACGGGTTGTTCTGAGCATGGTGTAGGTCCTTGTCACCTCGCTCCAACGACAGAGAGGAAGGGCTTTTAATGAGGCCACTTGGAAGCTGTCATGGGGCCAGATGGGTCTGGGGAGCCATAGGGTCTCCTGTCCCAATGTGTACCTTCCTGGGTGCATCTGGATGTCTGAAAGGCTGTCCTGAGAGCTGTCATCTCTCTACCTGGTGGGGACGGCGCATCAAGTGGCATCTCGGGGAAGAGTAACTGGCCAGAAAGAAGAAGCCGTGTCAGGGTCAGGTGTGGAGGCAGAAGTGGGAAGATGAACCTCCTGTGCTGTCGGCCTGGTGTCTCCAAGTGTGGCTGGCCCTTGATACACAAAGTCCCTACATCCCGCCTTGCCCCTGCTATAGGGAAAATCCCCACACAGGATCGCTCACACATTTCTTAGGGATGAGACCCGGGAGACCGAGTGACCTGTAGCCATGCTCCTTTTGGACTCTTAGGGAACCCAGGCCTAGATGAAGGGGACTAACCTTGAAAACATGCTGAGTTAGTACGGACAAGACTCTGAGGTAAGGTGGCTCAGGAGCTTGGAGGCAGCAGGAAGCACCAGCACGGCGACCCAGCAGTCAGTAAACTCCTCACCTCCCAGGACACCCAAGGAACTGAAGCAGGCTCAGAGGACAGGCCTGACACATTTTCTATGTCCACTGATGACCTTTCCTGACACAGGATCACACTGGCTGCCATGGGTTTATAGTCCTGTCTCCCAGGCCTCTCCTCCTAGGTCAGTGTCCTGGTCCACAGCATAAGATCGCCTGGTCCAACCTTAGCCCCCAACCCCAGGGAACGTATTAAACATCCAGGACTACGGGCAGGCATCCGCCTGCCGCACGTGTGCACCACCACTGACGTTTACCTGAATTCTGTCCCTGGAAAACCCTCTGACTTATCTCACCTGGAAGACTTCTATTCAGTCCTCAAAGCCCAGCACAGGTTTGTTTCCCATGTGAACGAACACACACACTACTCCAGAACCAGTTCAAGCCAGCTAGCCTGACCTGGAATCAGACTGCTCTTGTGAGAATTCATTCAGTCAATTAGCTTTTGGGGTACCAGCCCTTCGGGTATGGTTTGAGGTGCTCTCTTGCTCCAGCTCTTGCTTAGCGTGAGGGGAGACCCAAGACAGCTGAGAGACAGCAGGAGAGCAAGGAAGCTCCTTCTTGCAGCTTATCGGTGGGCACGCGGCACCTCAGACAAAACCTAATTGGCTGAATGAATTCCCACAACACACTGGGGCAGGATGGGTCTTAACACGACTGTTCTGGAAGGGGAAGGGTCTCCATTCATCTCTGAGCCGGTGCACAGCAACTTCAGAGCACACTCTGGGTCCCCTCTGGTTACTGACAAAGGCTAACACTGTGCCCAACACAGTACCTGATCTGTTCTAAGACCAGGAAGGGGGCCACTTCTAGGGCAAGAAGTAGATGTGTAGAACTCAGATGGACCTGAGTTCAAATCTTGCTTCTCTGTGTGGGGTGGGATAGATCTACATCATTGAGAGTCAGATTCCTCGTTTGTAGAACGGGAATAATTACACATACTTTGCAGAGACATGGTTGAACCCTCTGTTTGGTACATGATAACGGAACAAATGCCTACAGTGTAATATTCTATGTAAATTAACACAGCATATTCTAACAAGAGCAAATGAAGACTATGGTTCCCTCCAGACTGATCCCTTGGAAAAGAAAATCATCTTAGGAGGGGCAGCTCTGATCTCAGACACCCTGCACCCTGCCTAAGGCCCTCTTAATTGTCTCTCAGAGGTGTCATGCAAACACGCCGGGCCAGCTGGTGCCCGGAAACTGCCGAGGGTCCATCCTTGAGTCCCACGTGGCAGCTTCTGCAACTCATCCTGAAGATGGAGTGAGGTGGACCAGACTGGGGTCAGGGGTCACTGGAGATGGGGCTGGGGGGTGCCAGGGGGCTTGAAAGGCCCTGCAGAGGCACCATGGAAAACAACCCAGGCTACAGGAAATGGGACCAAAGCTGACGATAGGCAGATGGATCCCAGGCCTGGTCCTAAGCTCTAAGCTTCCCACATCTCCCAGAAGCTCATGTGAGGCTTGCTGTCTCCAGCCCTGGGGATCACCAGGTCCCACAGCAGGGAGGGCAGGATGATAGCCCTGCAGTGGGCAGCCTGTCTCTGGAGCTGCAATCTTACAGGATTCTGATGTGAGTCCCTGGGGAATTACTAATTTAATGCCTATGCTTCCTTCACTCCCTCCCGCCACCCCCAATATAAGGAGGGGCTGGGTGTGGCTCAGTTGCTATAGTGCTTGCCCAGCATGTAAGAGGCCCCGGGTTCAATCCCAAGGAGTGGGGTTGGGTTTCACGTCTGGAACCAGCACTCAAAATACAGAGGCAGGAGAATGAGAGGTTTACGGTCACTGAATTTGAGGCCAGCCTGGAATACACAGAACCCTGTCTCAAACCGGGGCCAGCCTGGGCTACAATGAGACCCGGTTTCAGAACAAAACAAAAAAAACCCATGTCGTCCATTTCATCGCTTCCTGAAACACATTTTAGGGCATTTGTGTTACTCCATTGCCCAGCAAGGACAAGGGACCCTAAGAGAAGACATGGGTCAGCCTCAGTGTGACAAGCAAGGTGCAGAGAGAGGAAGGTGACGCCCCTTGAAGGAACCCTGGGGCCTGGCACTGCAAGCTATTCTTCCTAGAGCAGGGCCACCGTCTCGTACCCCTTCCCCGACAGAGGCAAGTGTTCCCACCCCTGATTTCTCAGAGGCGCCTCTGAGAAGTATGATGGTAATAAAGGCACCCCTGTGTGTCTCTGGGGAAGCCGGGCTGGGGGCCGCAAGGGGGGCCCACAAAGGCCCCGCAGCTGCGTGTTTGCAAACAGAGGAGCTGAGCTGTGCAGAGGGGCTGAAAGCAGTAATTGTCTTTAATTAAAGGAGGTTGGAGGCAGGCGCGGGCTTTGACAAAGGAGATTTCCAGCCTGTGAGCAGCTTCAGCCAGCACTGGGTCTGGGCGCCCTCGGCTTTGTCCCTGTGGGGCCCGGCCCCGTGGAGGGCTCGGCCAACACCTGCCCACTGGGGGTGGGGGGACCGTGCCAGGGAGCCGGCTCAGCCTCACTCACTCCCTTACACACCCACTCATGCGGTTAGCACAGTGGAGTACTTGCTATGTAATTGCGGTTAGTGCTCCTGGCTCTATGGGGACACAGCTGTGACAGTACCATGTCTTAGAGGTTGAGCAAACACAGACTCTGGTAGCTAGAGCTCATCCCGTAAACTAACCTGGCATCACCGTTGCTCCTCCTGTTACTGTAAAGCATCGTGAGCACAAATTGTGAGCACACACTGCTGGCTTGGGTTCGAATCCTGGCTTGGCAGCTTATTGACTGCACCATCTTCAGCCAGTGACTTCATCTCTCTGTGCTCCTGTGTGTCCACCCAAGAGAGGCGGGTGTTCATACAGCACATTATTTATAGGTTATATGAGGGTCTGACTGACCCAATGATGTCCACTCGGCATCCACGGCAACTGCTCATTCTTTCTTTTATCCACCTGTACCTGTCTAGAGTCTCAGGAGGCATTCAGTTGACAGGGAGAACTCTGGGACGAGGCCAGCTGGGTTCCCTAGCCTCAGTCCCCCCCCCCCCCCCGCACACACAGGGAGGTAGGAGAGAACTGCTCTGTGTTTGGGGGAGCTTGGCAGGCGATGCCTGTGGAAGCAGGCTTCTCAGAAGAGCAGCCCTGCCCAGCCAGCGCTTGCTCCCCATGCATACAAATGGGCTGGCTTCCCACCCCAGGCAGCCGCTCCCTCTTTTGTCTTCTCTGTCTTCTCACACCAGGCTTGGCCTCAGAAGCATCTGTAGCCCCCGCAGCAGGCACGCACATGTTAGTGAGCCTTTCTCTCTCCACAGGTGCATGCGTGTGAGCACACACAGAGACACGCGCACCTGTCCGGTTCTCACTCACCAGACCCGACCAGACAGAATCCCAGCATCCCTCCAACACACTCCAAGCTCCACGATCTGAGGTGGGGAGAGAAAGAGGCTGCTCCCAGTGCCTGAGCCCCTCCAGCTGGTTGGTCTGGGTGGTCGAGAGAGGCGGAGGGCGGGGCAGAGGGTGAGCATCTGGGGCCAGCCTCTTTGGCAGCAGGAGGGGAGGGGACACTCTGACAGGAAGGCCCAAGTCAGCTTCAGAGAAGGGAAGGGCAGGAATGCCCACCTTGAGGAGTTCTGTGGAAGGCTGGGGGATACTGAGCCCCATATCTCAGAATCTGAGGTCCCTGA
Organism: Chionomys nivalis; assembly: GCF_950005125.1. Classification (NCBI taxonomy): domain Eukaryota; kingdom Metazoa; phylum Chordata; class Mammalia; order Rodentia; family Cricetidae; genus Chionomys; species Chionomys nivalis. The sequence continues at coordinate 15,931,640 of NC_080096.1, read as the reverse complement.
TTCATCTACTCAAGGAGAGACTGGTTGGCCACAAATGGGGGCAGGTGCCTGAGCACCTGGCATTGTTCAGAATCAACAGGCCAGACCTTATGTGGCCAGCATGAGGCTAAGACGACAGGCAGCTGATGTGGGTTCCAAGGAGAATGGGCCCTAACACTAACACACACGCGCGCGCACACACACGCACGCAGCTCTTGCTCCGAGGGAGCAGACAGGAGAGGTTAGGCCAGGCCTCAGCTGGATCCCATTAACTACTTTACCCACTGCCCCCATGACCATGTGACCACATCACCTTCAGCATCTGTGAGGAGTGGAGGCCTTGAGAACCCTTTGGACTCCATTAGTAGTTACTTAGATATTAGCAGGTTTGCTTGCAGGGCTTTGGGAGTGGACCCTTCCCTCATACTTAGCAACTTGTAAAAGTAGAAAACAAAACATTGGGACTTAGTTACAGAATAAAGGTCTGGGATTAGAGTGGCCTGGGTGGCCCCGAGAGAAGCTGTGACTCTGAACCCTGCAAGGACACTAACAAATAACTAGCCAAAGTCCGTCCGTCCATCCATCCGTCCGTCCGTCTGTCCCTCCCTCCCTCCTTCTCTCTCCCTCCCGCTCTCTCCCTCCCTCTGGTTTTTTGAGACAGGGTTTCTCTGTGTAACAGCCCTGGCTGTCCTGGAACTCTCTTTGTAGACCAGGCTGGCCTCAAACTCACAGAGATCCACCTACCTCTGCCTCCTGAGTGCTGGGATTAGAGGTGTGTGCCACCACTGCCCATCCAGAGACTTTCTTATAAAGCACAAGGACTTCCTATTGTCCCCTTCTGTAACACTCAATTGCAATAAATGTGTCAATCATCTGCCCAGGAAAACAGTGCTTAGGACAAGGTACCTGCTCTAGAGACGAGTTAATGAATCTCTGGTGTAAGGGGGGGTTGGGAGGTTGTCACCTCTGTCACTATTCGTTTTATGTTTTGAGATGGGGTTTCTCTCTGCACTGGGAGCTTGCCAGCCAGGTGAGCCCCAGGGATCTCCGTTTCTCATTCCAGCATCGGGATTACAGATGTGCACCACCACGTGCAGCTGGGTTGGGTTTTGTTTTGCTGGAGACAGGGTTTCTCTGTAGCTTTAGAGCTTATCCTGGACTAGCTCTTGTAAACCAGGCTGGCCTCGAACTCACAGAGATCTGCCTGCCTCTGCCTCCCGAGTGCTGGGATTAAAGGTGTGCACCACCACCACCCCAGCCCCACAAGTGGCTGTTTAATGCAAGAGTCGTGGATACAAACTCAGGCCCTCACATGTGACGGTTAGTTTCAGTCGTCAACGTGACGCTGCCTAGAATCAGCTGGAAAGAGAATCCCTGGCAGGGGCTGCCTAGATCGGGCTGGCCTGTGCGCATGTTTGGAGAAGACTGTCTTTCTTATATTAATGGAAGGGGAGGAATCACATGGGCAGCACCATGTCCGGGGTCTGGGCTCCTGGACTGCAGAGCGGAGAACCAGACGAAGCACAAGCATGAAGCCTTCAACTGCTCTCTGCGGGACTGGGGGTGGGAATGGCTACCTTAACTTCCCCGTTAGAATGGACCATAACCTTGAATTACAAGCTAAACTACACCCCGTGGAACCCAAGTTACTTTTGGGAAAGTGTTTTACCATGGCAACAGGAAACAAAACAAAATGTTTGCCTGGCAAGCATGTTACTGATTGAGCCATCTCCCCAGCCTGAGACTTCAGGGATAGCCTAAAGCTGGCCCTAAAACATGTCAGCATGGCGGTCCCTTCGACTATCGCCTACCCTCACCTCTGAGGATATATGCATTCTTCTGCTCTCCAGTAAACCAGGGAATTGAGAGGAGGCCAAAGCAAGATCCCCTTTAAAGAGCGAGTTCCATTTGTCTGGCTCTTGGCCTCTTGGTCTGCCCCTTTGACTTCAGGAACCACAGGGCTGTGAGCAGGGCTTCCCCAGCATGATCCCAGGTAGGGTGGGTGGGTCCTCCCTTCATCTCTGCTTGGGGACTGTGAGAATGGAGGCCATGACAGCTTCTTCCTTTTTGGGGCCTCTGCTAAACACTGCGTCTGTCCTGGGAGACTTCAGTTCCTGGCCTGCTCCAGCTCCCATGGGCCTCACACTGGGCCCTCCGGACCAACCTCCCACCATGGCAGATGAGATAGCAGGGACAGAGGTGGAGGTCCCTGGCCAGGGCACAGAGGGGCCTGGAACTGAGCTGAGATTGGGCTTTCACCAAGCACACAATCACACCCACCCAGGCAGTGAGGAAAGCGCAGGCCTGGCCAGCTGGAGATAAGGAGACTGTATGTCACCATGTTCCTCTCCAAGGGAAGCTTGGGGCTGCTTCCTAAGCCCAGCATGGCTTCAGGGGATGCTGCTGCTGCTGCTGCTGCTGCTGCCGCCGCCGCTGCCACATTTCTCCCATGGCCCTGCCCTACTGGAGTAGGCAAGCAGCTCCTTAGAGTCTCAGGGAAGATGAGGAAAGGGCTGGATGGACTGGGAGAGGAATACAGGTGGAGAGAGACAGCATGTTGGAGAGGCAGAGACAGGAAGACCCCAAAAGAAGGAAAAACAGGGGAGTGGGGGGACATGAGAGGAGGGAGGAATGTGGTGCAGCTTTGTCTGTGATCTAACAAATAAAATCTGCCTGAAGATCAGAGTGCAGAGCTAAGCCACTAGTTAGCCAGAGGGGCCAGGCAGTGGTGACACACACCTTTAATCCCAGAGACAGAGGCAGATGGATCTCTGAGAGTTCAAGGCCAACCTGGGCTACAGGAGATCGATCCAGTCTAAAAGAGAATCAGAGCCAGGCAGTGATAGTTCACACTTTTAATTCCAGCACTAGTGAGGTGGAGACAGGAAGGGAGATGGCTGGGCTGATGGGAGGAGACAGGAGCTCAGCGCACTCCTTCTGATGATTCCGTAGAGGTAAAAAGCCTCCTTCTCTGATCTTTCAGCATTTAGCCTGATCTGACTTCGGGTTTTTATTATTTAGGTTTTTATTAAGACCAATTAGAATTTGCGCGACAAAGAGTGACGTTCAGAAAGACTAGAAAGGGCATGTACATAAAGGCTCTTGGTACAGGCCTAGGAAGCCTTGAGCAGCCTGGCCTGGAAAGATCCATGATGCTAAACATAGTGGGATATGGGGAAAGATGGAGAGCGAGCGGGGAGAAGGAGGAGAAGCCAGTCTTCGGAGCCAGCTGGGAATGAGGCCAAGGGTGAATAAGTGGGCCTGGATGCTATGAGCGTTTCAGAGTGGAGTGTGTGCTTGGGCCCAGGCAGGTGTGAACATGAGGGCCAAGTGTTTCTTCTCTCGTGAGTCCACACACTCGGCCTGCCCGTATCCCTAAGAACCAAGCTGCAGGTGTGACTTACACAGACTATATCTTGTGCTCCCAGGGTGGGAGCGGTGTAAACAGTTTGAGGGGGGAAAGGGGAGAACTGGTGGATTCCATGCACCCATCTGTCCATCCTCTACCCACAGATCACCTCCCATTTGTAGGGTAACAATCTCCCATAGACCCAGCTCACAGGCAGGTCCTGTCCTGAGCATGGATGTTATTCTATAAGGTAACATGCTCCAGGATCTGGCCCTAGTATTTGCACACCTGTAAGACGGGGTGTAATCCCAACCCCCTGGGCTTGTTGAAGACCAGGCAGCATGCTAGAACAGAGCCGTCTCTCCAACCGCATTGGCTCCCTACCCACTGTCCCACCCTCTGGTGACTCTTACTTCTCTAGTTAGACCCTGAGTGTTCAAAGGCTGCCAACTCAGCCAGGCCCTGTGGGTGGCCACAGCTGTGCACCCCGCTAGGGCGACAGGCTGGGTGAGCCCTGCCCAGTCTTGGCAGCTGTGGAATGAACATGGAGGGGCACGCACCCACCCCTAGATGCCCCACACCTGCCCTCCCTCCCAAGCCTGGAATACTCAGGCTATTTCTGCTTGTCCACCAGGTCTCAGCTCAGACGCCCTTTCCTCCAAGAAGACCTCTGGGCTGTCCGTGTTGGATGTGGTCCCATCTCTGCGTCTCAGACGCCCCTGTAGGTCACCTTGTCCTCACTCTCCCTCCAGACACGCCACCCGTCTTTCACTGGGGTCTTCTTGTCTCTCCCACCATAGCCTCTGGAGGTAGAGGTCAGGCTGGATCAGTGTGGGTCTGGCACATTGTAGGTCGTCTGCTGGGCCCTGGGCTGAGCATCTGGCCAAATGCCCTCTGGTATTGCTTGCCTAGAGGATCACACCCACTTACATCCATCCCTGTAGCCAGCATACGGATTGGGCTCTGGGAGGAGACATCCCAGCAACTGGGGCTGAGTCTATGGGTACAGGGATACAGATTAGGGAGAAGGGATGAGAAACCAGCTCTGCCAGGAGCTGCCCTCGTGTCTTTGAGACAGATCTTTCTCATCTGGAAGTCTCGGTTTTCTCAGCTGTGAGCCCGGAAGAAGGCAACTTTCTACCCAGGTGGCTGGGGAAGGGGACCTGAACTTGAATTTGGGCTGCAGGTTGCACTGAGGTGGAGCTGGTGAAGGCAGAAGTATCAAGAATTCTAACAGTGGCAGTCCGACCCGTTATGCCCTTCCCCGATACACGGAAAGTGCTTTGCAAATAAAAATTCAAGACGTATCCAATGAATGCTCCCAAATCCTTTTGCAAAAGAGCACGAATTCTGGTGCCCCCTTTAAGCCACAGTGAGCAAACCCTGAGCATGCCGGCCAACTCTACTACCCAAGCTTCAAATCGGGAACCAAATAACCTTAACTTCAGCAGGCTTCCTGAAGTGCCCTCTATAGGTGGGGGTGGCCCATTCCTCTCCAAAGCTAGCCTATCTCCAAACCCTTCCTTCCTGTCCCCCAAGCTGGACTCAGCTGCCCCCCGCCCCCTCCCTTCTCCATCGGGACGTGACATTCACCAGCGTCACTTCTGGTCTCATCTGCAGAGCGCCCCACCCCCGGCAGCTAATCCCCACAAAGCCCCGCGCTGGGCGCAGCATGACAAGCAGGCCCCTGCCGCCTGCAGCTCGGCCGAGCGTGCTCACAGGGGCCGAGGCGGGATTCTGCGCGGCTGTCACTCTCGCCTTCCGCGCCTCTAATTGGATTCGCAACACGCAGAGGTCAGCAGAAACGCTACGGAGAGGAGAATCAAAGGGAAGGGGCGTCTGGATAAAAAGAGAGGCATTCTTCCCGGGCCACAAAGACGGCAGCCCGTGGGGGCGGTGGGGACCCCGAGAGGGGCTGCCCATCTGGAGGGGGAAGGAGAAGGAACGCGCAGGGAGCTGCTTCTCCTGCACCTCCCATGACTTGCTTCCATCTTGGGCATGGTCACTAGGGTGGGGTCTGGGTGGTATTCGGGGCCTGCTATAGGGGGCATTTTTGGAATATAGATTTGGGAAAGCTCAGGAATTAACCACAGTGGATCCTGGCGTAATTACCACTGGCTCCCTGGAAGATGCAGCAGGTCTTCCAGGGCCTCAGTTTCCTCATTGGCGAAATAGGACACTCCCAGCTGCTATTGGCTGGTGGTGTGGGGCAGGGGCAATTCATGCACCCCTACCCTTCACAACATGCTCATGCCGGTACAGAGCAGAGGTTAGCCTCTCTCTTCAGAAAGCAAAAGGATTCATTCATTCGACCAAAGTGAACCATCCCCAGACTGAGCAGAGTCAACAAATGCCACCCTATGCCTTTTTGGCTCATAGGGACCAGGAGGGTCAGTAAGTGTAAGTAAGGAAATGGATAGGAATCCATACTGGAAAAGGTTTGAGTGTGTACTGGAGCCTGTGTGCTCTCCTGTACATAAGCAGGTTCTGTGTGTTCATGTGTGTGTACATGCACACACACACACCTAGATGTGGGCAGCACACACATATGCACACACACACATAGATGTGGGCAGCACACACACATGCACACACACACACACACACACGCATGACGTGGGCAGCCTGGAACCAGTCCCGCCGCAAAGCAGGCCTTGTTCGCTTTAAGAACATTGGCTACACTGACTCTGGCTCATGAAAGAGACAAGGGGCAGACTCAAAGGGAATTTCTAAGAGACAGAAAATCGATGGCCCTGACATCCTAGCCCCCGAAAGTGTTTCTCTCACACATTAGGGGCGTGCGCACATACACCCCATTCAGTGTGCACACACATACTCACAAACACCCATTTTCAAGTGCATATATATTATGTCTGACTTGATATGATATATACATGGACCTAGGAATAAGTAAAGATCTGTGGGAGGGTATGCATCTGTGTAGACATGCACCTCCCAGTGCCTGTGTGTACACAGCAGCAGCACACACACCAGGGCACTGACTGCTCTCCATCAAGGATGGACATACGTGCCGTTGGAGTATAGAACATATGTTCCAATCTGTGCACGTGATGGCTAATTCAGCAATCATGAGTATGCTCCCCCCTGCACATTTATGTGCCAAAGAGACACAAGAGTACACAGACACAAGGGTTGTCATGGCTCACAGTGAGCTCCAGAGTCATCCACACAGACAAGGGCATGTGTGCAGCCTATGTCTGAGATGTCCAGGTACACTCTTTGATCCAGGGACGCTCTGAATTTGCAGGTGCTGGGGTGGTGGACCGTATGTACACATGGGTACACAAACATGCTCCCAGCAGGCCCAGCACATACGTATGCATCAAGGGCTCCTCTAGGCTGACCCGAGTCTCTGGGGAACTCCCCCAGACAGACACTTTTGACAGGAGCGTGTGGGGGAGGGTGGCAAAGGGCTGGGGTTGCCAGGGAGACGGCTGTGGGTCTTCAGGGGTTCCCAGAGCTCTCCCGCCTGCCCAAGCAGTACAAAAAAGGCCAGCAAGCACTCCTGGATTTTAGAGTTTGCCCATCACACAGTGCTGGTTTTAGAAAGGGCAGGAGTCTGGTTTTCCCCCAAGGAGTCGGCATAACTCTGATGGGTACCAGTCAAGGTTTGCAAAGCCTGCAAGGTGGAATCTCTCTTCAAAGGCTGTCAGGAGGCCCTGAGACAAGAATCTGCTGGGGTTACAGGGGCCAAAAAAACCTCTGCACAGTCCCTAGGCCCCCACCTAGGCCACACTCCATGTGTCCAAATAACAACCAGAGTTTAAGTAACAGTCCTCTGCTAGATGTGTAGCCTGGAGCAAGTCCTTTGCTTTCCTCATCTGCAGAACGGGATAAGAAGGACTGAAGTGTGTCAGTTATTGAGATGTCACCTCACAGGGTAGCCAGGCTCCCTGGAACTCGCTGTCCTCCTGCCCCTTCCCGTAGAGATGGTAAATGTTACCGCCAGTGTTTGCCTGCCTTGCCAGACCTTCCCGCTGCCTGAGGCCCAGGTGTCTGAGTGTGGAAGGTGAGGGAGGTGGAACCTTTGTCCATAGATGCTCACAGCTTCCCTGATGGTCCCCAGAAGACTGTGGGGACCAGGCAGAATCAGGGGCTATTCGCATCCAAGATTCAGTCTATGGGTAGAGACACTGAGTTCCAGGGATAAGCTGGGGGCAAAGTGCTTTGCCAGGGTCCCAGATCAAGAGATGCAGGGCCCAAATTTGAACCCTGACTCAGGCACCCTGACTCTGAGCTGCTCTTGCGACACCCACTAAGAGCTCCCTGACAGGAGGACACAAGGCCAAGCCACAGGCACACACGTGGTACCTGCTGCATACCAGGCTTGCTTACACTTGCAGGGACACCATAGCCATGATATGGACACGCAACCCTGCTCTAGCAACCTGACCAGGGTCCACCTGTATATCCCTCCTGGAGCAAGACCACGATCCTTCTCCTGTCTTTTGAGTTTACCGGACACTTTTTAAAATCACTATTTATTTATGAGGTAGGGGGAGGGGGAGGGGCACGCGCATGTGCATGCCAGAGTGTGATTGTGGAAGTCAGAGGACAACTTTTGGTAGTCAGTTCTCCTTTCTTCCTTGTTGGGGCAGCATCTCTCTTACTGCTTTGGCATTATCTTGAAGGATATGCCCTGCTACACGCAGCATTTTGTATAGGTTTCAGGCGTTAACGTAGGTCACCAGGCTTGTGCAGCTAGCCATGTTGTACACAAACACACACACAGACACACACACCATCCTCCTGGCTCCCTGAACACTTTGCTTCTCCCTCAAGCTTTGGGAAGCTGGAGTTACTGCTCTTGCTCTATAATAGGGAAACCGAGGCTCAGAAAAAGGAGCTGCCTGATTGAGTCCTGGGACTGGACATCTCTCCTCGTCCCCAGCCCTGTGCTTGCACAGACCCAGGGGATACAGTTGTTGCTCAGGCCTCTGGGCCCATCCGCAGGCTCTGGGCCAGGACCATGCTGGGAAGTATGTGGTCATTGCCCAGCTAGAACAGAGCAGGAAACTGCAACCAAAGTCACGTTTGTTATCGTGAAGGACAAGAAGGAGCCTCCAGCTCTGAGATCTCTGGGGAAATCCAACTACAAGCCCTGCCTATGAGCATCTGCCCAGCCATAGACAGTGCCTGGGTCACCTCCAGGACTGGAAGTATTCTAGTTCTCCAGCATGGTGGTGAGGGGAAGGCGTCTGAGATGGGACAGTGGGACTCTGCCAAGTACTTATCACACACCTATGAGGCCAGCATCACCATGGACCCCAGAGTGGCCAGGGTGTCTACCCAGGTGAAATCTATACTCCCCTGGGGGAAGACAGATAGCGAAGGAACGTTCTAGAAAACACATAAGGGCTGTCAGTAACGTGCTTGCTTCACGAGCTTGAAGACTGGAGTTTGGAGCCTCGGCCGGTATGGAAACAAAGGAAAAGCTGATGGTTGCACACATATCCAGTCACGGTGCTGGAGGCAGAGATGGGTAGGTCCCTGGGACTAGCTGACCAGTCAGTCTAGCCAAACGGGTGAGCTCCGGGTTTGGTGAGAGACCCTGCCTCGAAAATCAAAGCGGAGAGCAAATGACATAACTGAGAGGGTCAGAGGGTAAAGGCACTTGCTGCTAAGTCTGCCAGTCTGCGTTTGGTCCCCGGGACCCATGAACTGAATCCCAAAAACTGTCCTCTGACCTCCACACAAGTGACCTCTCTCTCTCTCTCTCTCTCTCTCTCTCTCTCTCTCTCTCTCTCTCTCTCTCTCTCTCACACACACACACACACACACACACACACACCCTACAACTATGAAAAAAAGTAAAGTGGAGAATAATTGGGGAAGACCCCCGATATTGACCTCTGACTTCCACATTCACAGGCACGTGTACTCACACATGAACGAGTACACACATACAAAACAGAAAACACATAGACCGTGTGACTATCTGAGCAAAGAATCGTCCGTGTAGAAGACACACCAAGAAGGCCAGGGTGGTGGAGGAAGACACTGAAGAAGATGAGGGCACAGCATTCAGGGCTTCCTGGGTCACCTCAGGACATTGGCCTTGCCCCCTTTCTAGATGTGGAGCCTTGGGTACTCAGAGCAGACGGTGTTTTGGGGAGCTCTCTGGCTGACGTGGATGGATTGAGGGGTGAGGTGGGGGCAGACAGGTTGGTGGGGCAGGCTTGATGGAGCTAGACGGAACGGAATGTTGGGCCTCAGGGAGAAGAGGTCAAGGGACTTTAAAGAGGCAATCGAAACCGGGCGGTGGTGGCGCACGCCTTTAATCCCAGCACTCGGGAGGCAGAGGCAGGCGGATCCCTGGGAGTTCGAGGCCAGCCTGGTCTACAAGAGCTAGTTCCAGGACAGCACCAAAGCTACAGAGAAACCCTGTCTCGAAAAACAAAACAAAACAAACAAAAAAAAAAAAAAAAAAAAGAGGCAATCAAGGGTGGACAGAGCAGGGACCAGCTATGAAGCACCAGGGGAGGTGGGAGGGGCCAAGGAGAGAGAGCGAGGTCACTTTCTCACATGCATCCAGCATGGCAGGGGACCACCTCCCGGACTGGCCTCATGGGCATCTCTCGTCAACTGCTTCAGCCCGATGGGAGAGCAATGCCTGTCCCAGTGGGTCCTGTGGGGGTTGGTAGACATCACTGGCCACCAGTGGAGCTTCAGAATGGAACACCCTTGGGGACTCCATCTTAGTACCAGCTCTGTCCTCCCTGGTGGTGAAGCCTGGGAAAGCTCACTGTCGTACACCAAACCTCAGACACAGGGAGATGATACCCTCTCAGAGCTGCCAAGACCGAGTCAAGTCTGTGATTATTGAGGTCATTGTAAAGCTTTTTTTTTTTTTTTTTAATATACTGATGATGAAGCTACAGATATCCCTGCTCCTGCAGGATGGGTAGAGAACTGAGTTTGGAGGTAATCTCTAACTTCTCCTCCCAGAGCTGCATGACCTTGGGTGGATTGCTTGACTTCTCTGAGTCTCCAAATCTTCCTCTGTCAAAGTCTGCTTTATCGTGGATAAAGGATTCAGTGAAAATTTGATGCACTGAAATGGAGAGATGGCTCAGCATTTACGAGCACTTGCTGCTCTTCCAGAGGATCCAGGTTTGAAGCCCAGCATCCACACAGCAGTTTACAACCATCTGTAACTTCCAGGGGCTCCAACTCCCTTTTCTAACCTCCACAGGCACCAAGCACACACACGGCACATAGACATACATGCAGGCACAACTATACACATAAAATAAATACATTTTTTAAAAACATTGTGTGTATATGTGAGTGTGTGTGTGTGTGCACATACGTGCATGCACGCACATCAGGCCAAGGGCTGGATACACATTGAACAACAGACTGATACGTGTTAACTACCTCCAGGGCCTTCAACACGCAACTCAACAGTAGAGTCCACAAGAGGCACAGACTTGGGAGCACCACAGAAAGTAAAGTCTGAGCCCCGGCAGCCTGGCTGTATAATCCAGGATGGCTTAGAACTCACAATCCTGCCTCAGCCTTCCAACTGCTGGAGTCTCAGACATGCTTCACTGTGCAGTCCTCTCAAGCTGTGTGTTTTCCTGGGCCTCAGTGCTTACAAGCTCCACAGCTAGTGAGCAGAATTCTTGCCTCAGGCCCCTGGTCCATGGCAGCGGACAAAGAACAAGAGACTGAAGTGTTCCAGTGATGTTAGATGTGTGACATGGGGGTGACTGTGGCCCTTTCTTCAGCCTGCAGGTGGGGCAGCAGATATGCCACACACACACACCACATACATGCACGCCACACACGCAGGCATGCATGCACACACACATGCACACATCATGACAGCCATAGTGAAGGGGACTTGGCTGAGCAGCATGACCCCAGGCTGCTACAGACTAGGTGTCTCCAGGCCAGCTCACCCTTCAGCAGGACCCCCAGTCACAGGCCAGTTCAGTTTTCTGGGGGATTATCTATAGATTGCCAACTCTACCCTCAGCCCTTTACACAGCCACATGGAGTATGGACATGACAGCCCCACCCAGCTGGGGACAGTCCTCTTCCCTTCCCACTCATAGCCCAAAGTCCTCTTAGGCCCTTAGGGAACTCTGGGATCACCTCTCCCCGCCCCCACCATGAGAGGGAGCACAGCAGAGTGGGGCACTCCACGCCGGACACTGCAGAGGTGATGAGACGCAGGGAACACCCAGGCCAGGGAGGCTGCCGCTGCATTTGAGTCCTAGCTCTGATCTCACAAAATGTCCAGCAATTCGACTTTGGTTTTCATGTCTCTACAACGGCAAAGGCAACCACGTGGGCATCATTAAGATCAAAGTATCTCATAGGGTAAGGCTTGATGACTCAGAGAGCCCCCGGGCTCTGCTGCCGTCAGGCGGGTGTCAGTAAATAAACACAGCACACATGGGAAACGTGTGACCATGGTGCAGAGAAACCACTGGGCAGGCACAGCGAGGAATTATTACCAGGGGCTCAGCAGGCTCTGTACCTGGAAGGCAGTGAGTGAGTTTGGCGAGCCTCGCGTTCGTGTGCAAGCCTGGAACAGATCAAGTTGGTATCTGGGCATTGTGTGAATCTGTTAAACCAGGCATTAACGGTATAGAATACTGTCCCTCATTCCCAGGTGGATTTGGAGGCAGGAAAGGGACTCCCGCAAACCTTAGCTCAGGCCTTTCTTTTTGCAAATTACATTTGTTTGTTTGTTTATTTAATAACTTATTGTACATAGGCATGCACCCCGGTTCACATGCCATGACTCGTGTGGAGGTCAGAGGACAACTTGTGGGAGTCAGTTCACTCCTTCCATCAAGTGGATCCTGGGGATCAAACTCAGGTCCTTAGCCTTAATGGTGAGCACCTTTACCCATGGAGCCTTCTGGTCAATCCAATTGGGTCTCTTATGGGCTGTGTGGCCTTGGGCAGCTGCTATTCTCTCTTGGGCATCAGTTCCTTTTATAAAGTTTAAAGTTCATACCTGAAGGCGTGGGGTGGGAGGATGGGGAGAAACAGTAGGGACAGGACTTAAAGACAAAGGCCCCAGGGAGGGGGCACCCCAACAGGGTGGGGCAGAGGCCAGCGCAGGCCAGTGGGCCCTGAGCCAGCTGCTGCAGAGCAATGAAAATCTCTTAACCACACAGCATTGTTAACGGCTCCCAAATCCTGTTGTACCACAGGCTTAGAAAGGCTTAAACTGTTAAATGCATAAACTTCCTCAATAAACGGGGCCTCTCTCGCCAGATCCTGGGCCCGGCCAGATGAAAAGGCAGTGGGCCGGAGGGAAGGGAATGTCTCCAGCAGTTTATGAGCCTGTTGGAGTGTGGTGGAGGCAGCCTGGCCCAAACCTGTTACCCCGGTGCTGTCTGGGTCAGGGGCAGTCGGCACTAAGTCAAAAGGATGACAGAACAGGGCTCCAGAGACAGCCAACCTGAGCCAATGCCCAACCCCTTATAACAATGTCATCTTGGACAGCTGAAAAAACTTCTCCAAACTTTGCATTCTTTTTCTTTAAAATGGATGCAACCCACGGGAGCAGGGGGAGCCTTGAGGGACACACTGGAGAGCAAGGAATGAGATGTGGGAGGTCATGAGATCATAGCTCTGAGCCTGTTGCCTACATGGGGTCCCATGGTGGCCTTGTCTCTGCTTCTGAATCTGATGGGAAGTTTAGAAAGGGGTCCAGACAGGAGAGAGATACTGGGTAAGTGTAGGCACATATGGGGGAAGGCATAAGTAGCTTCTCTGGCTAATGGGGGCCCGAGGGGGCACCTTCTCTGGGGACTCGTGACCACCTGGAGTGCTTCCCCCACCCCTGGGACCATTCCCACCCGCCACTCTCTGGATGGGAAGTATCACTCACTTTTCCAACTCTTCCCTTCCCCCAGACAGCATGGATCTCATGGCTGTGATATAGAAGGAGAGTCTGGGGGACAGGGACATGGCCCAAGCATGAGAACCCAAGTCAGGACCCCCAGCACTCATGGAAAAAGCCAGGCGAGGTGGCTTGTGCCTGTTCTGTCAGTACTGGGGAGGACTTGCTGTCCAGACAGTCTTGTCAATCATAGAGAGACACTGGCTCAAAAACTAAGGTAGACAGCAGCTAATGACATCACTGATCTCTAGTCTTCTCATGTTTGCACAAGTGTGCATGAGTATCAGGACAGGGACATACACACACACACACACACACACACCATACACAAAGAAGTTGGTGTTCAGGTAATGTAGAATGGTGGATGAACTGGGGGACCAGAGGGTGGACAAGAAAGGGAAGTGGAGGAACTTGTGCCATCTCTAAGCTCTAAGCGTGAGGGCCTTAATAGCTTTCAAGCACCGGCCAGGATCACAACCTTGGCCAATCTGCCCAGCCCTCCCTGCTCCCTAAAGGCTGGGCTGTGTGGTCCTAGTTTGAGCTGAGCCTGGAGGTCTAGAGAGGTCACCCATGACCCTACCCTCCTTCCCCCTGCAGGGTGTCTCCACTCCCACCAGCATTCCAACCCCACCCCATTTCCCCAGCCAACTAGTGCTTGAGGCTACTGCCTCCCTCCTACGCACCCCCAGACTGACCAGGCCGCACCACCAGACTCCCTCAGGACACATTGGGTCCACTAGTCACTCTAAGGGAAGGGCTGGGGTTGAGAGCAGATTTGGAAGGAAACCATCCCAAGGGCGCTGAGAGTGGACCTCTGCTCCTCGCCTCACCTCTTCCCTCCCTTTGCTAGAGAAGCATTGGATTCCAGGAGTAAAACAAAACAAAGTCATTGGCAAGCATGCCCACAGGCAGGCAGAGCAGCAACCCCCAGGAGGGAGCCAGGGCCAAATGCTCCACCAGGTTGCCCACAGCTCTAAGAGGAGTCCATGACCATAGACTTCCTAGCTCCATGCTGGTGGCATCTCCTAAACAAATCCAGGCAATGGGGCTTGGGGAAGTTCACCCAGCTCAAGTATAAGGTATGCATGCAGTCAACTACCTACAGCCCCCTATGGGGTGTTAGCACACCGGTAACTGCTCACTTCTACCTCAGAACTCCACCTGCATGTGACGTGTCTGGGAGAGGGGCTGGACCGTGAAGTAAACAAACCCACGGGCGGGGGTGTGGCCAGTGGTAGAGCAATCTTTGAGGCTGAAGGCCCTGGGTTCCATTCTTACCACCATGCAATACTCTGATTAGTTTGAGCAGGAGTTTTGTTTTGTTTTTTTCTCCTCCTTTTAAAAAGATCAGTGAGAGCTAGGTGTGGTGGCAAAAGTCTATGATCCCTGGAAGAGGATCATAGGTTCAAGATCCCTCAACTACCTAACCAATTAGAGGCCAACCTGAGACTTTGTCTCAAAAAAAAACCAAAAAACCAACTAGATAATTAAATTAAATATTAATGATATGAGTTTGATGGCATATACCTGTATTATTAACACTCGAGAGGCTGGAGCAGGATGATTAATTCTGAGTTTGAGGCTAGCCTGGGCTATGTGTTTTTACAGTGTGTAAATACTTGCCCATATATTTGGAAGGCTCTCCTCCAGTCTGTTAGCAAGGGCCCTCCCTAGTGATAAATCCTGGGAAAATTTAATTTTCTCCTTTTTGTTTATCAGTGCTTTCTACAATCCTACAAATAACCCCGAGTGCTTCTGTGATTAAGAAGAAAGTTATTGTTTCTTCAAAATCAAAAGCACATCGGGAGAAAATATCAACACACACCCAAGACAATGTTTGTAAAAGTCCCTAGTTCTAGCTCCTCAAACTGCTGAGCACTGGCTCAGCACCACAGCTGCCTCTCTGCGACCCAGCTTTGCCGGAGAGAAAACAGAGCCGTGGCTGGCCCAAGGTCACAGGGTTAGCAGGAGGTTGGAAAGGAAGCCTCTAAAGCCAAGGTCAAGGAGAGGCTAGGGTCAGAGAGGCACAGGGCTGGGCAGGGTATGAGGCAGGGAGGCCGCAGGCTAAGCCTTACTAAGCAGGCGGTTTGACTAGAGCCAGTCAATCAGTATCGCCGCACGCTGGCAGACATGGTGCTCACCCGGGGGTCTGCCAAACTACTGTAGAGGGAAGAGAGGAGGACAGGGCTCCCAAAGGCAGCTCTGCTAGAAATCCAACTGGGAAAGGAGCTGAGGTGGGGGAAGGGGAGGCAATCCAGAGAAACCTAAGGCTGGGCACTTTATAATTGCAATGGTAATACGCCAAGAGTCAAAGAGATGCCCCACCGCATTGGGTGGGAACTTGTTGGTGGCGCACACCTTTAATCCCAGCACTTGGGAGGCAGAGGCAGGCGAATCTCTGTGAGTTCAAGTCCAGCCTGGTCTACAAGAGCTAGTTCCAGGACAGGCTCCAAAACCACAGAGAAACCCTGTCTCGAAAAACAAAAAAAGAAAGAAAGAAAGAAAGAAAGAAAGAAAGAAAGAAAGAAAGAAAGAAAGAAAGAAAGAAAGAAAGAAAGAAAACACCTGCTGCCTCTCGGCAGATCTGCTAGGGACCCCCAGGGTGGAATCCTGGGGTAATGGCTTCTGTGCAGGGGTCCCCACCTGCTAGATGTATGCAACAGGGGGCCCACATCCAGCACTCATTAAATCAGGAAGAGACAACATCTGAGGTGTGTCCGACCTGGGGTTCACAGTCACACTTGCCCTAGGATAGTTTGAATGTATTTGTATTTTGTCCAAATTTATATCTGAACACAAAATAATGAACTTACTTAAAACAGCATATAATTTTTAGAGGTTTTTTTTAACTTAATTGCACAGTTTAACTTTGTAGATGCCAACATTATGTCACCGTGTTAAAAGGATGGACACACTAGCCCACCAGCCTGCAGTGGCATTAAGAGAACTAAACCATGCTTTGGTCCCTAGACAATCTGGCAGAGCAATTCATCACCCTGTAATGCCATATTTTGGGGTCTTTATTTACATAGTCCCCTCCACTCTCTCCTCTCAACCACCCACTACTGCTTCCGGACCAATACCAGCATCACTTCCTCCTGGAAATCCTCTGAGATCCTGAGGCAGAAAGGATGCTTTCCTCTCAGTGGCTCAAGGTACCTCCTGGGTAGAGCTCATCTCAGGTAGGACTACACTCTGCATGCTACTCCTCTGTGGAACTCACTCTGTAGGCCAGGCTGACCTCGAACACACAGGGATATTCCTGCCTCCTCCTCCTGAGTGCTGGAATCTGAGATGTGCCGCCCCCCCCCCCCATGATCCGTGCTGGAGTCCCAGGTGTTCCCCCATGATCAGTGCTGGAATCCGAGGTGTACCTCACCATGATCAGTGCTGGGAACCCAAGCCAGGACTTAGTATATACAGTAGGCAAGCACCCTATCAACTGAGTCACATCTGCAGTCCTAAACTGCCAGTATTGGGGTTCCTCTGGTACCCTTAATTTGGGATGGTCTTCCTGGGTTATCTTGGGAAGACCCCTGGCAGCTCAAATGACATCTTTTCCAAGAAGCGTTCCTTCTTGGGGGCAGGGCTTTGACTATCTCTGCCATCATCTGGGATCTCCTCTGGATTCCTTCCCGCCTGTGACTGGTTTATCTGATCATTAACCTTTCCCTTCTCTCTTGTCCCATCTGCCTATACAGGCTAAGTTCTGGAAAGAGGTGGCAGGGATCTGAACGCTGCTGGGGGCTGTGTGGCTCACTTCTGCGTGGCACGTGACCCACAGTGGTACTCTACCCACCTTTGTTCACTGCAGGGCTGCGCAGTATGCAGAGAGCGTGCAATACCTGCTGCGAGAATGGTGGGTTTCCCCCTAAGCTCTGCATACAACCAGCTCCAGAGAACGTAGATCAGACTGAACCCATTTAGCCCTTCGTTTTAAAAGTCACTCACTACATAGAGCATTAGAGTCCCTTTGTTAGGTATTGTATACACCATGGAGTAGAGACCACGCCTCATGAGAGCCCAGGACAGCTCACCTGCCAGGAAGACAGCAGCCAGTTTTATCTTTGCAAGTCAAGAGACTAGGAGAGAGTTTTTCCCCATCAGATCATGCTTGGCTGATAGGAGGATCTTCTCTGAGCCCTCTGGTCTTCTCCCTCCCTTAGACTGAGGCTCTTGGGCTGGGGCTAGGTTTGTGCTCATCTCAGCCTTCAGCAGCCCCAGGATGCTCTAGTCAAGCTGTGCAATGCCCCTGCCTGCCTGAGCTAACAGTCTTAATACAGAATCATCAAGGCTGCTCGCCTCAGAGACACATGACCAGGCCTGGGGAGAGAGGGGAGCCATATCTAGACACCTGTGTTTTCAACTATTTGCCTGCTGTTTCTGGTCCACAAGAAAAGCCAACAACCCTTTAAAAGGATGAGAGAACACTGGCTCATCGCTCCGATGTGAACCATGGTGCCCATCCTACCACACCACTGCATTTGGGTGCCTTTCCCAGGCTACACAGCAGTTTGGTTCCTGTGATTGTTAGCTATGCCTCAGTTGGTCCGTGTGTTTGTGCAGTGACCAGGGTAGGCTGTGCCAAGCCAGGGCTGGGTCTGGAGTGTCCTGCTGGTTCTAAGCAGAAGGCAGCCAGGGCTGGGCATGCCCGCCCTCATCTGCAGTTTCACTGCCTGAAAAGAAAGCTATGACCCTGACCTTGAACCCAGGAACCTGCCTTTGGCCTCATGCTCTATTTTAATTTTTTTTTGTTTGCTTTTGTTTTTGTTTTTCGAGACAGGGTTTCTCTGTGGTTTTGGAGCCTGTCCTGGAACTAGCTCTTGTAGACCAGGCTGGTCTCGAACTCACAGAGATCTGCCTGTCTCTGCCTCCCAAGTGTTGGGATTAAAGGCTGCGCCACCACCGCCCGGCTCTATTTTAATTTTGAGACCTCTACACAGCCCTGGGTGTCCTGGACATCACTATGTAGACCAAGCTGGCCATGAACTTACAGAGATCTGCCTGTCTCTGCCTCCTTAGTGCTGGGATTCAAGTCATGGGCCACCATGCCCAGTTGGCTACTTGCTCTAATATGAGACTGTTCCAGGCTTTCGAAACCTGGGTCTCTGTGAACCACCCTCTGGACCATAGGCTGATTCCAAGGACTCATGTTGAATGAATGTGGCAGAGATGATGGGATGTTACTTCTAAGACTGAATAATAAAGATGCTGGCCTTGGGCGGGGGCAGGTGCATGGCTCATTTGGTAAAGTGTTTGCCTTGTAAGCATGAAGATCAGAACCTATGTAAAAATTCTGGGCTTGGTGGTGCAAGCTTGTCACTCTAGTGCAGGGAGGTGGAGGCAGAAGAGTCCCTGGGGCTCACTGGCTGGCCAGCCTAACCTAATTGGTCAGCAGGAGGTCCTGTCTTAAAGGAAGTGGATATTTCTGAGGATAATACATGAAGTTGTCCTCTGACCTAAGCACTCATGCACACACATTTGAATCAGTGTATACACACACACACACACACACACACACACACACACAACATTAGCTTTGTCTTGGGTCCTCTCTCTGGGTGATCCCAGGTGCATGTTGAGAGGCCGGGTAACAATCTCAGGAGGGATCAAGGAAAAAGACCCCTCCCTGGGCAGTTCCGGAAGCCACTAAAGCCCTAGCTGGCAGCAGCCAGAGGCGAGCTGGAACACTTCTGTGCCTCTGACTACCACTAGTTGCAACCTGCTAAGTCCTGGGAGGTTCTGCTAAGCATCAGTAGATAAATGAAGGTATCTCCTCGGCTGAGCACGCTCAGATGTCAGTTTCTCCCTGATCCCCTGGACCCCTCAGTCCCAGCTAGACCAGTCAGTTCTGCAATATGGGTCCAGCTGCCCTGGACCCTCAGTTCCAGCTAGACCAGTCAGTCCTGCAATATGGGTCCAGCTGACTCAAGCCCTTAGGCCTTTTAATCCATGCAGATTCATCCTTTGGAAGTTCTAGGTCCCCAAACCAACGCATCTTTCTTCCCAGATACCCAGATACCCAGAGAGATACCCAGAGGCTCAGGTATCACTGCCTCTGAGATATCTCCTGCTATTTCCAGCACCCTCCCGTGCCCAGCTGCGCTGCAGTATAAGCAGTTCCGAGGAAACCAAGTGCCGGGCCTCTGCCTCCAACCTTAGTTCACAACAGATCTGTTCCCTCCCACCCCCCAGAACTGGGAGACCCAGAGGGTAGGGCTGAAGCTGCATTCCCTCTGGTATCACCTGAGGCTCAGCACAAAGTCTGATACCACATAGGCTCTGGGAGAGATTGATGAATGAATAAACAACCATCGTGAGCAATTGGTCCCTGCCCCATCTCTGCTGTCCTCTTCCAAGGCAAGGATGTAAAACTGAACCTGTGGGCTTAGAGATGCAGCTCAGTGGCAGAGGGCTTGCCCAGCATACCTGAGACCCTGGCTCAACTTTAGTGCCTTAAAAATAAACAAATACAAACAAAATAAAAAAATAATACAACAGGGGGCTAGAGAGATGACTCAGTGGTCAAGAGCACCGGCTGCTTTTAGCGGAGGACCTAGTTTCAGTTCCTAGCACCCACATGGCTGTTCACGACTGCAACTCTAATTCTAGGGGATCTAATGCCCCCTTCTGGCCTCTGTGGGAACTAGACATACATACAGTACACAGATGTGCAGGCAAAACATCCATATGCATAAAGAAAAACAACTACAACAGAATGTGTTGCCTTCCACAAAAAAAATTAGTCTTTGCCCCTAATTTCTCCATTTCTTTTCCTGGGAAGAGGAAGCTTC
Source organism: Chionomys nivalis (assembly GCF_950005125.1). Taxonomy (NCBI): domain Eukaryota; kingdom Metazoa; phylum Chordata; class Mammalia; order Rodentia; family Cricetidae; genus Chionomys; species Chionomys nivalis. The sequence goes on along the minus strand of NC_080096.1, from coordinate 15,911,626 downwards.
CAGGTAACCTTTGACCTGTCTTGGGGAAGCACACACTGGCTGCAGCCTTCGTCCCCCAGCATTGTGACACCCCAGCGCACGCAGTAGCCCTCTCTGAGACTGCTGTGGCTGCTTCCTGAGGAAACCACCCCTCCAGGAGAAAGAGAACACTGGCTAGCTAGGTGTGGTGGCACACACCTTTAATTCCAGCACTCAGGAGGCAGGGGCAGGTGGATCTCTGAGTTTGAGGCCAGCCTGGTCTACAGAGTGAGTTCCAAGAGGACAACGAGGTCTACACAGAGAAACCCTGTCTCGAAAAAAAATCAAGGTGGGGGCACTGCCTACTGGTGTCAAGAGGCTGGAGGGAGATGCTTAGGAAGAGTGGATTTTATCAGAGGATTCTATTTCCATTCCCAGGGAAACATTCTCCAGTCTTGCATAGCCTCTCTCAGCCTGGCATTTGGGACATCCCAGCACCCCCACCCAGCCCCATATTCCGACAGGAAATACAAAAGGAAATGACACAGTAGGCTCCAGACCCTTGTGTAACAACCACTGAGTGCAGCCCAGCTAACTTTTCGTCACTGTTGCGTTTAGTGGACTGCCATGCACTTCCCATGTCAGCATCAATGCTAAACATTTTACAGGCTTAGTTCTTGACTCTCCACACCCTGTGAAAGATGTCTTTGCACTTGGCCAAGGTCACCGGGTTAATGGGAGGTGGGGCTGCAACTGGAAGCAGGTTTAGTAACCTTCTTGCCAACCTGAGGTCCCTTCTGCAAACTTCTTATGCTTGAAAACCACCTTCATGATTCTTTGTCCTATGCACGCTTGTTCAAGAGGATGCCCCCTAGGTGAAACAGCCACTCCCAGTGGTTCCAAGGATGGGCTCTGGAGCCACATCCCCTGAGTGAGACTCTCCTGTCTCCTGATAACTGTGCGACCTTCCTGAGGCTCAGTTCCCTTCTCAGAAAACAGTACTTTGTCCCTTGACTATTTCACATGAGTTGTGTGTCCTATGCATGTCTGACACATGGTAAAAACAGTCCACAGTGAGGCCTGGTTGGCCAGCACTTGCCCCATCTCTGAACTGCAAGTGACTATGAACGTATTTTGACCATTGGAATGAGCAGAGCTGTAAGGTGTGGACTGTTCCAGGTAGCCGCATCATGACCTGTTTTCAGCCCGCCACAATCTCCCTTTCCATCTGCTATGATGACAGCAATATTCCAAACAGTGGCTCCTCTATGGCTCAGTTCCCAGGGGAAGGAATCTCAAACTGGCCCATCACGGTCACGTAGCATGGAGGAGGAATAAGCATTATTGTCTTGTCTGGCCTATAGAGACCCAGAACAAGCTCTGTGGATGCTAAGATTTAACAGTCATTTATCATGTCTTACTCCTTTTTTAAAACATAAAACCATATCACTTTCACAAATTAACAAGGAAAAAGCACCAACCACCATCCGAAGTAATCACGCTATAATTAAAACAAGGCCCCTGCATTTTCTTACTCCCCAGGGCATCTGTATTCGTATAACTGTTCTATGAACACAACCCATTGTCCAGGAAGTGTTAGCTAAGGGAGCTTGGAAAGCCAGCCATGGAAAGCCTTGGGGTTACCCCAGACCTCCGCCCTTGCCAGTCAGAGCCCAGTCTATCACCATACCTCTGCAGGGCCCTGCCCCACTGCCCCTTACCTCTGCAGATGGTTCCGTTCTCCACAGCTTCGAAGCCTGCCTTGCACATGCAGCGGCCGATGGGCACCAGCCATTCACCGTCCCCGTTACAGTACAGTTTGATGGGCACGTCCACTTCCTCCGCATTGGGGATGCAGCTGCCCCGAGCAGCCACCAGGGAAGTGCTCTCGGCCCCCGACAATGTCTCCTGGAAGATGGCACCATTCTGGATGACTCTGGGACACTTTCGGTAGAATACACGCACAGCAATGAGGGACATACAGCCCCCGTAGTCCTGGAAGGCCAGGTAGAAACCGTTGCGGGAAACAGGACCAAAGCTTCGCACCTCGGTGTTGATTTTCATGACGCGGCCACCCAGATCCACCTGGGAGAAACTTTCGTCGGCCGCAATGGTGTCTACCTTCACCCATGGGTTCTCCATCCAGTTGGGGAAGGTCTTAGTGGCTAAGTCAAAGTCAGCCTCATAGTAGTAGAGGTTAAAGGTCTCCTTGCAGGAGCCGGGCACGCTGGGAATGCTGCTGCAGTCACGTACTGAGAACTTCATCTCCACGTGGATGCGGTGGGCGCCACGGCGCCGGATGAATTTGGTCCGCAGCCAGTTGTTCTGGCTTGACTCAAAGACATTGCACACCTGGTATGTGCGGATAGTGTTCATGTTCTCATCGTAGCCACTCACCTCTTCCCACTGCGGGCGAAACACCAGTCAGATGGGGAAAGTGGCACTTGGCCACAGCAAAGACCCCATCTGAAGTGGGGGGAAGGGACGAATATGGACTCTGCTTTGGGGACCCCTCCAGTATGATGATGGAGAGACGTTTCCATCTGATGAGGGGAGACACGGCCTCAACTTTAGAGAATTCCCCAGCCTAAGAGTGCCACACCAATCTGACGGTGAGAGGTACCATACCCTCTCTTGGTATTTATCCCCTAGTCCTCATGGGATATGTGGCTCTGACCTCAGGGTTTGCTAGCAGGCAGGGACTTGGAAGGGGCTCACAAGGAAGGAGGGCTTTCTGATACAAGGAGACAGCTTCATGCATGGGGGTGGGGGGTGGGGGGTGGGGGCACAGGAACAGGACACTGGGAAGATGGGGGATGGAAGCCATGGAAGATGGTTACTACTTGCTTGGAGGAGGAGACAGAGCATCTGCCACCCTCAAGAGTTCCCTGTCAGTGAGAGAGATACTATCTTTGCCCTCTGGAGACTCCCAGTCTATGGAGGAAGATGGCCTATACCCTTACTGATCGAGGGTCATGGGGCAGCCAACAGCAGCTTCCCTCAGAGGCTTGCACCGCCTGAGCTCTCCTCTGGGAACTGATGCCTGCTGGTACCTGGAAGGAGCTAACCGCCTTCCCTGTCTGGAGAAGGAGCTCAGAAACCTCCCTGAGTCCCTTCCTGAGCCATTACTAACTATGAGACCCTCTAAGTCTCCATGCTGGGTGGGCCGGATTGCCTGTGAGCAGATAGAAGAGTGTGGGAGCCAGTCATTTCTGCAGACTCAGGCAAAGATCATCTCCATGGCTGGGCCTCTCCGTGTTCAATTCTGTGACTCTCTCAAATGACCTTTGTTCATCCCCCCGCCCCCCCGTGGTGCTGAGGATAGAAGGAGGGACTTGCACACACCCCACAAATACTCTGCCACTGTACAGTCCCAGCTCTCACACACCCTCAAACATCCGGGCCTGTTCCAGCACCTGTCCACAGCCTCCTGTGTTTGCATTTACTGACACGCCCCGGGGACAAGGAACACTCAGCCTTCTAGGTCTGGTCTTCCCAATGGACTGGGGTGCTGACTAAGGCCACTTCCTTCTCTTCCTCTGTGCTCCCTGGGGTAAGGCTGGTCCTCCCACCTAGGCCAGGCCCGAGGCTAATGCCAGCACAGTGTCTCATTCTTTGGCATGATTCTCACACTTAGCATGTGAGCTCCATTTTGCAGAAGCAGGAGATGAGACCACCTGACTCAAGTCACAGAGTCTTGGTCCTATTCCTAGGCTTGCCCATATTGCCTCGGACTAAGCAATGTTAACAAGCTGCATGCACCTGGGCAATCCTTCTCCCCTCTTTGGGCCTTGATTTTCCCATTTGTCAAATGGGACCATGGGGATGGCGGATGACCATGGAGATGTCAGTGATCCTTGAACCATCCTGTGCAGGACTTGGAGGGAGCGAGATGCTGTGAAAGCTACATGTACAGGGGAAGCCAGAACCAGAGCTTGCTGGCCCAGCCTCTACCTCAATGGCGACTCTGAATCTCCCTACATCACATTTAATTTTTTTTTCCTTTTGGTGGCACCATGTGACAAAGTCAGCCCCTTGTTACAAGCGCTGCTCTTCCTCAGAACTTAATTAGAGCACTTAATTAGAGCACTCTGCCTTTCTCCCCTCTCTCTAATTAACATGCGGAGGCCCTGCAGCCCAAACACCCCAAATAATTGCGTCCGGGGGCCCTGCAGCCCAGCCTGGCCTCATTACTGACAGGGTGGGGCCGTGGGCCCAGCAGTCTTCGCAGATGGAAAATTGGTGACAAGAAAGAGCCACAGAAAGAAGCCTGACCCTGGGGCCCTGCCTATTGAGAGCGAGGCCTGAGGGGGGCGGGTATGGATCCCTAGGGCTGCAGCTGAGTCCCCTTGGAAGACTACTGGAAGACTAGAGTGGGAAGGGGGGGGATGGGCTGTAGAGTCCAGGGCCTCCCCAGAGACCATGGGAGGGTGAACGGTAAAATTGATGGTGATGATGATGGTGATGATGATTACAGCTGCTCTCCCTCGGGGGCCAGCCCATGCCAGCCTCTGTGTTATGCTCTGGGGGAAGCCTTTGGTAACAGTGGTGAAGGCCACTGTTTCACAGGTAAAGAAAGCAGAGTTAGACAGGCAAAGGGCTACCCACAGACTCAGCTGACAGGTGGAATTGGGACAGTGTAGGGAGAGACAGTGACAGGCGGAACTGGGACAATGCTAGCGGGAGAAGACCTATCTAGCCTCATCTTCCTCTCAGGGTACTCGGGGCAGACATGGGCTCAGACCCTACCTGAGGGATGCGATAAGAACTCAGGGAAGGGCTGGGGATGTAGATCAGCTGCTAGGGCGCTTGCCCAGCAGGCCCAGGACCCTGGGTTCCACTTCTAGCACGGAACAGAACCGACCGTGGTGGTGCACACCTGTTTTCACAACATCCAGGAGGAAGAGGCAGGAGGAGCAGAAGTTCAATGTCACCCCTCGTTACACAGCTAAGTTTGCAGCTAGCCTGTGCTACATGAGACCCTTTCTCAAAACAAACATAAAAGAACCCAGGGATGTTCACTCGGGGGATCCTTGTGTTATGGAGATCCAGAGTTGGGGTGGCGAGGACTGGGTCCCTGATACAAACCTGAGCCCCAGTTGAGGTGTAGCTCAGTGGTAGAATATAATTATGAGGCCCTGGGTCTGATTCCCAAGCACCAGAAACCAAACCACAATCAAACCACCATGAACCCCTTCATGTGAAGTTGTCAGGCCCCGGCAGGTGGCTGCATCTCTGAGCTTCTGTATTGGAGATGACATGTAAAAGATGTGGTCTCTAACCCAGAACAAAATCTCACGCGGTATACTTCCCTCTTCTGAAATGGGCGCCATGTGAGGACCTACTTCTCAGCCTCCCCTGGGGAATTCTACAGGATAAAGGCCAAAGTGTCCACATGTTGTCATGGGAACGGGTACTCGACCAAGGGTGGGTGGGATGGGGTGGGTGAGATGTAAGAGGAGAGGGGCTGGGATATGAGGGGAAGTGCGAGGCTTCAGTAGACTCTGGGGCATGCTGGGAGCCAGCCAAGCAGGGTTTGAGGGACCAGAACTCACCCCTGATGGGGGATGCACCATCCAGCCCAGCTCAGCCGTCGCCGTGGTAGAATCCATCAGTGTTTCTGTGGAAAGAGCAAAGAGTCACCACCCGCCCCACCTCCCAGTGCTGTCAGTTACTCTGCAGACCCTGGGACCCCACCCTTTATGGTTCTTCCTTACAGCCACTTGGCCTGTAAACCCAGCTTCCCTGCTCCACATTCCCCCTTACTGCAAATGCCTAGCCAATTGTTAGAGCCCATTTTTCTGCTGTACTCTTCTCTCTGCGGTCATCCCCATTCCCAGCTAACCATATCTCACCAACCCAAGAACTATCTTGAGCCATCTTTCCTGGTAGAGGGTCTTTTCTTTCTTTTTTCTTTATTTCCTTCCTTCCTTCCTTCCTTCCTTCCTTCCTTCCTTCCTTCCTTCCCTCCTTCCCTCCTTCCCTCCTTCCCTCCTTCCTGTTCTAGTTAGTTTTTTTTCTGTGTAGCCTTGGCTATCCTGGAACTTGCCTTGTAGACCAGGCTGGCCTCGAACTCAGAGATCTGCCTGCCTCTGCTTCTCAAGTTCTGGGATTAAAAGTATGAGCCACCACCACATGGCCTGGTGGAGGATCTTAATCTAGGGTTCTCTCTTCAATGTTTCAGAGGATCCACCACCAATCCCTCAAATTTTTACATCAAAATTCAACCATCTATTCGCTTTCCAGTTTATATCAAAGGTTCAGACACTGGAATGACAGCCTTGGAGGGGGTCTCTCTTCAACCTCTGGAGAGTCATCATTTGCCTGACTGGCCTCAGGACATATGCCATGTTGGCACCCTCTGTCTCATCCTGGAGTCCCTCCTCCAGTGTTCAGCCAGCTCCAACCCCGGATGAGACTCTGAAGAGGAGAGTTAAGGACAGACCTCAGAGTGTGCTTGCCACTTGCTCTATGGGGTTCCAGAGACTCAAACCACTGTCAGAAACAGTAGTTGGTGGCCCTGGAGATCCCGTTAATCCCAGGTCGGAGTCAGGATCCTTCCCTTCTAGTCTTTTCTTACCAAGGGCTGTCAAAACTGAGCTGAATTATAACACATGGAATGGATCTACACAGATGCTTTTAAACACTCATTCAACGAATCTATTTTAATGTCCGTTATATACCAGGCACTGGTCTATACTGTGGGACCATGGTCTTGTACCCTGTAAAGATTTGTCACTTGTACTGGTTTAATAAAATGTTGATTGGCCAGTAGTCCGGCAGGAAGTGACCAGAATAGGAGAATTCTGGGGAAGAGGAAAGGCTCTGTCTGCATTTGTCACCCAGATGTAGAGAATGCAAGCTGAGAACGCCTCACTGATAAAACATACCAAGCCATGTGGCTGACAGAGACAAGGATTATGGGCTAATATAAGTTATAAGAATTAATAAAAAGGCTGAGCTAAGAGGCCAACCAGTTTATAATTAATGGAGGCCTCTGTGTGTTTCTTTGGGACTGAATGGCTGCAGGACTGGGTGGGACAGAAACCTCTGTCTATAGGCCTAGGTACCACAAGAGAGAAAGAAATGACTCAACCGCAGGGAAGCCAGTGAGATGGCTCAGTAGATAAAGGTGTTTTGTTGAACGACCTGAGTTCAAGCCCTAGAATCCACATGAAGGTGGAAGCAGAGAGCCAACTGCACAAAATTGTTCTCCAACATGTACATGCACGTAGAGGCATGGGTTAGCCCCATCATGTACATATGTGTACATACACATACTAACAATAAGTAATTATTTATTTAAAAAGCCCCTACAACAGAGCAGTTTGTAGACTAGAGATAGAGAGGAGGAGGAGGAGTATAAATGACTATGAGGGAATAGACAGAGAGCTCTAACTCGGCTCCATACCACCGAGGACGGGAGACAGACATACTACCACACTCCAATTCTGTGCCCAGAACAGGCATCATTATTCAGTACCCACATCTCTGTATCCAGTGCAGGCATCACTAATCAATCTCTATACTCTGTGGCCACTAATCATTTCCTCTGCAAAGTTCCAGGAAAGGAAAAACAGACCATCTGAGGTGCTTGCCTGGTCTTGCCTAGTAGCACCACTGTAGAGAGAAGGAATCTGGACCAGTGGAAGAGGACTGTACAAGAGCTGGTGAAGGACTGGGACACACAGCCGTCCTGCCTCTTACCGTTGACATTCTAGGCACTTGGTCTATGCGAGTTGCACCAGGCCGGGGAGGGTCCACATGGGAGGGGATGAGGGTGTGAACTATGACAGGGCGGTGGCTACGGAGGGTGGGAAAGGGAGGAGTGTCTGGGCGGAGGTGACCCCAGCCAGACCTCTGAGCTGACAAGAGAGGCTGCAGAAGAGAGCCTCATGACCGCCCGGGGCTCGAGTTTGTGGTCACTGTGTCCTTTTGCGCTTGAGAGGGGGTAATTGGGGGGAGGGTGCCAGGGACAGTGGGAGCCAGTGCCAAGGGCATCCTTTTGATGGCAAATTGGGGGGAAGTTCCATTGTGCAGCTCTGGAGCTGAAAGAAGGTTCCTTTTCACACTCGAATGCTACAGATTCTTCTTCCTGGAGAGAACAAGGGCTGAACTTTTAACCTGTTTTCTCTCATCGGACTCAGCCAGAGACGCGCCAAGCTGGGCTCTCAGCCTGGGCCCTGTAAGCAGCTGCTGGGGGCAGGGAGAAGGGAGCCTCTCCTGGGACAGAGTGGGGTCGAATGGGAGGCCAGCCCGCCAAGCAGGTGGCCCCACCCCTTGGCTAGATTCCTGGGCTGACCCCAAGGAAAAAGCACTAGAAGATTCTATGGCTTAGAGGAGGAGGAGCTGGGAAGTGACGATGTAAGCTCGGACCCAGGGGGGTACGAATGACCCACCAGGAAGCACACTGTAAAAGTTGGGGCTTAAATATGACTCCCCAGAAGTCCTGGACAGTGTTCTTCCACCACTGGCCAAGTAGGGTGGGAACCTGCTAGAAAAACAAACAGGAGGGTGGCTGCATCCCAGGAAAGAACCAGAAGGGAGTAAAAGGTGCAGGTAGGGTCCAAGTGGAGCCCTGACCTGCTCTTTCTTCACCTGGCTTTGCCTTAAACCAGCTTTCTAGAAACTGTAGCCCCCTGGGCTCTGACATGAGGGGACATATGGCTGTTCTCCCCCAAACCCACCTTGGTTTTTTAATTCTAGTATCTCCTTCTACCCTTTGTCTGTGCAAAGGGAAGTGAGCAGCAAAGGGAAGTGAGCAGGACTATGACTTTGTGTGTGTGTGTGTGTGTGTGTGTGTGTGTGAGAGAGAGAGAGAGAGAGAGAGAGAGAGAGAGAGAGAGAGGATTTCACCCCAACTGAATTAGAACTCAGTACAGGACCAGCAAGAAGACTCCATTGAGAAAAATACTTGCCACCAAGCCTGATGATCTGAGTTTGAGCCCCAGGACCCACACGATAGAAAGAGAAAACGGACTCCTGCGAGTTGCCTTCTGACTCCCATATATATACTGTGGCATGTGTTTATGTATATCACGTGCACACTAAATAAAAAAGTTTAAATGTAATATCTAAAAAAAAAAGAAGAACTCACTATATTATCCAGGTTGGCTTAGAATTTGCAATCCTCCTGCCTTTGACTCTGCCTCTTGCCTCTGACAAGTGTATGCCACCATGCTTGGCTGAGACCTCAATTTTAACATAGGTTCTCTCTTATGCTGGCTGGCCTTACAATTTTGTTTTCTCTCTGTCTCTGTCTCTGTGTCTCTCTCTGTCTCTGTGTCTCTCTCTGTGTCTCTCTGTGTCTCTCTCTCTGTGTGTCTCTCTCTCTCTGTGTCTCTGTCTCTGTCTCTCTCTCTCTCCTCTCTCTCTCTCTCATTAAACCCAGGGCTTTGCACATGCTAGGCAAGTACTCTACCACTAAGTTATATTCTCAGCCTTTTTTTGTATTTTCAAAGGTTTTGTGATAGTTTCCCAGGCTGACCTTGAACTTGAAATCCTCTTGCCTTGGGTTCCCGAGGAGCTGGGATTATTGGCATGTAGAACCAAACCTTGCTAAACTTGAGTCTTTCAAAGCTCCATTTTCCTCACCTGAATTTCTTCTGGGTATGGACAGGGGGTATCCACGAGGGGAACAAGTCAGCCATGACCCATACACTGTAGGTCCTCGAGGCATAAGCACTGACCATTGCTTTAGGTGTAGCACGGACTCCCAGGCCCATCCAGTGCCATACTCACTCACCACTCATGAGCTGACCTCTTCGATAAAACACAGGGGGGTCCAAAGGCCTCCAGAGCAGTCTGCCCAGCTCTCTGGCTCAGAGAGATGACAAGAGACGACAAACATCTCATGAGCATCAGACCTCACTGGACAGCCACAACCTCCAAGGACCCTTTCCTGGTCCATCTGAGGCTGCTTTCCTGGAGCACCCCAGCTTCTTTGTTCTACTCAAACCTGTCAGAGAAGCCAGGCTCCATGCCCTGAAAATCTGGAAATCATAGCTCTTGCCTCAGGCAACCGGGTGGGCTCAGGAAAACAACTCTAAATTCTCTCGCCAGCATTTCCTCTCATGGTACCCTACACAGCTCTCTAATCCCGAAGTCTGCCAAGGGAGAGAAAACTAAAGTTCACTGAGACCCCATTAAGACCCAGGAGCCAGGCAGGCTCACGGGCAGGCCTTAATCTCGGCATTTGGGAGGAAGAATGGGAGTTCAAGGCCACCCTCACCTATATAACGAGTTCCAGGCTAGCCTGAGACACTGGAGACCCTGTTTCATTCAAAACAACAGGCCAGGGAGATGATGCAGTGGTAAGGGTTTTTGCCACCAAACCTGACACCCTGAGTTCAATCCCAGGGACACACATGGTAGAAGGAGATAACCAGTTCCCAGTTGTCCCGTGACCTCCACAAGTGGGTCACAGCACACACACACTCTCACACGGAAGACAAACAAATGCAATGAGAAAAACACTGAAAACAAAATAGCCAAGAACTCGCTCACATCTGTACAATGCCAAGAGGGGCTCGGCATATCGCCACTTCACAAAGAGAAAAACCAAGGCCAGCAAAGACTCAGGAACCCACCAGGCTGCCCATCTGTCCTGCTGCCTTGTAGGAGCATGGGCTCTGTGGCACAGTCTGACCCACAACTCCTCACACGCACTGCTCCGTCTGAGCCTCTCCCCTCTGCCTGGCCTTCACCTGCCCCAGCGATATTCCCGAGTCAGGTCACCTCCAAGGAAAGCCCTAATGAACCCTCACCCCACAGCGCTGCAGCTGTGTTGGGAGGACCCAGGGCTCACCAGAGTCCCTGCCTTGTTTGCCACCCCTCTCATTAGCCTGTCCATCCCTGAAGGGTGAGTGCCACGTCCCCGGGACCCAGGACGGACTTGGCACGTGGGACATCCCCTCATCCCACTTGCTGGAGTCTGCACCATCGGCCTTGCAAGTTGGAACCTGTCGTGTAGACAGGACTTTGGCCTTCCTACCTCAAACCTGAGCGTGGACTGCGATGATTCATTTACTTTTTTTCTTTCCAATTGACTTTTTTTCTTAAGTGCATTTTAAAGAGGAAAAAAATACCTCATTATAAATGGAAAAATCAGTATCGCTGACGTTAGGAGGAGGAAACTAAATATGAGAACTACAATTGCCAATGTCCCCTGTAGGTCACTTAACACCACTTCACTACATACTCTGGGGGTCACTGGGTTCCCTCAGTCTCCCTCACCCTCTTGCGTATGGTGATGACGGCAATCCCTCATCCAGGGAGACGGCTGCCTCTGCACACATAATCGCCACGTGGATGTGGCAAGGACCACAGCTCAGAATATGTGAGGTGTGTGCTATGGGAGGTGAGTTTGGGAGGATGGGGGTGGAAGTGCCAGGTTGTGGGGCCATCTTCCTAGAGGAAGAGAAACGTGATGGAGGCTTGGGAACCAGTTAGGAGGGAGCCAGCCAATTCTGGGTGGGTGTCATAGTTTGTTTTCTGTTGTTACAGTAAAAACTGACCAAACCTAACCTTGTGTGTTATGGAATAATCTTTTTGTACACTGTGAAGATGTGTCTTTGCCAAGGTGCCTTCTGATTGGTTCAATCAAAGAGCTGACTGGCCAATAGCTAGGCAGGTAGAGGTTAGGCGGGACTTGCAGACAAAATGAGAGCTCAGGGAAGGAGGGCAGAGTCGCCAGCCAGTCACATAGGAAGCAGGAGATTAACATGCCGTGCTGAATCAAAGGTACTGCCACGTGGTAGAGCGTAGATAAGAAATATGGGTTAATTTAAAATGTAAGAGCTAGTTAGTAATAAGCCTAAGCTACCGGCTGAGCATTTACTCTGTGTGGTTATTTGTGGAGCCATGATGAAAAACTCCACCTACACTTGTGGAAGAAAGGTTATATTTGGCTTACAGGTTACAGTTCATCACCAAGAGAAGCCAGGTAGGAACTCAAGACAGGAACCTGGAGACTGGAACTAAGTATGCCCATGGAGGAATGCTACTAACTGATTTGGCCAGGATGGCACTGCCCACAGTGGGCTGGGCCCTCCCATTTCAATCAGCAGTCAAGAAAATGACCCCACCGACATGCCTACAATCCAATTGATGGATGCAATTCCTCAACTAAGACTCTCTCTTCCTGAGAATGACTAGGTTTGTTCCAGGTTAACAAAAACTAAGACAGTGGGCCAGGTGGAGGGACACCAGAGGCAGAGGCAAGGAGGCAAGGAAGAACTTGGCTCCTGGGAGCCGGCGGAGGCGGAGCCTGCTGGCGGACACTGGTGGGAGAGGATCCCAGAGGGCTGGGCCTGGGTTGGAGCAGGGCTGCCTGTTAAAGGGTAGCAGCTTGCCAAGCCCCTGCCCTGGACCATGCCCAGCAGCCGACATCCTCAGCAGCCTCGCCGATGTCACCTGCTCAGCTCCTGTTTGACACAGCTGTCCATCTGCCTCCACATCGCCTGGTAACCAGGAAGACCAGTTACCAGGCCATGGGTGAAGCACCATCAGAAACAAAAGGACAACCACAAAGACCCCAACGGAGCTGAGGAAAGCGAGGCCACACAAATTCTCAGCCATCAGGCAAAAACTGGAACCAGAGTGTGTTTCCTCTGGAGAAAACAAGGTTTGGGCCACGGGAGTGGCTTTGGCCCCGGCTCTGCTGTACCGCACCCCCTCTGCTTCCTGGAGACTGCACAGAAGAAAGCAATCAGGGGGCCCTGATTGCACAGGCTGGGGAGGCCCGCCGGCCCCTCGGGCTACGTGTGAATGAGCAGTATGCATTTCAGAAATATTTGAGCTAAAAGGGGAGACACACTGAAGTCGTTAGCATCAGGCCGATGGGAGGTGGCTGCACGGGGCCCCCTGCTCACAGGCTGGGGTAGATGTATGCCCCCTGCTCCTCAACCCACCTCGTCAGCACTGCCCAAGCCCATGCTGGTCTGGAACTCTCTAGGTCACGTACGCTGTTCATCTGCACTAATGTGTATAAGTCCTAAGGACATCAGGAGGGAGTGTTCATTAGGTACTCACAGTGTATTTAAAGGTTGGTCAAGTCTTTTAGTGCCATTTCAGGCTCCTGAAAACTTACAGGGGCCATGCCCTGGGACCCTGCTTTACAGATGAGGAAGCTGATGTCAGAGATGGGAAAATAGGATGTGGGTACACTTCTGTTCGTCTCCACATCTGTGTTATTTCTAAGATGCCAGGACTGTAGCCACAAAAATGAGACAACACAGAAGAAGAAGAAAAATCACTAATTCTTGGGTGGTGTTGGGGGGAGGGAGAGGGAGAGAGAGAGGGAGAAGGAGAGGAAGAGGGGGAGAGGGAGAAAGGGAGAGAAAGGGAGAGAGGGAGGGGGAGGGAGAGAGAGGGAGAGAGGAAGGGAGAGAGGGGGGAGAGAAGGAGAGAGAGGGAGGGGAGAGAGGGAGAGGGGGGAGAGGGGGAGAGGGGGAAGAGGGAGGGAGAGAGGGGGAGAGAGGGAGAGAGAGAGAGGGGAGAGAGGGAGAGGGGGGAGAGGGGGAGAGGGGGAAGAGGGGGGAGAGAGGGAGAAAGAGAGAGAGGGAGAGAGGCGGAGAGAGAGAGAGGGAGAGAGGCGGAGAGGGAGAGACAGGGAGAGAGAGCGAGAGAGGGAGAGAGAGGGAGAGAGGGGGGAGAGAGGGAAAGGGGGGAGAGAGGGAGGGGGGAGAGAGAGGGAGAGAGGGAGAGGGAGGGGGGGGAGAGAGAGAGAGGGAGAGAGAGAGGGAGAGAAGGAGAGAGGCGGAGAGGGAGAGGGAGGGAGAGGGAGAGAGAGGGAGAGAGGGAGGCATTTTCTCTATCTGAGTGGGCAGGAGGTAGGAGGCACAGATGGCCCAGGTAGATCCTTGGCTCCAGGACTTTCTAACGTGACTGCAGGGAAGTAGTCTCTCCTCTCTGGACTTCATTTTTTACATTTATACAATGGATCATTGTAATGTTAGCGATGTGATGTCTCCTGAAGCCCTCGCTGTTTTTGAGACAAAGTCTCACCAAACCCTGGCTGGCCTTAAACTCACTATGTGGCCCTGCGCTCAGATCCTCTGTCTCCACCTCCCAACCCTGGGACTGCAGACAAGTGCCATCATGCCTAGCTTTATATGGTGCTAAGAACTGAAACCAGGGCTGGGTGCATTCTAGGCAAGCACCCTCCCAGTTGAACCACAACCTCAGCCCTCCTGGAGCCCTCATCTTGAGTGAGGTCGACATCTGCCCGTTCACCCAGCAGCGAGAGCCTGGCACTGGCGGATACACTGAGTCTGTGCAGGGCAGAGAGGTGACAAATCTAAAGTCCACATCCCATCACCTAACACCCCACAGTGTCCCACGACTACCGGATAGAGTCCTAGCTCACCCAGCAATAAACACACCCCACGCCCCTGCCACTCAGGTTAGTGAGTTATCCCACAGGCCATCTTTTCCACTCGCAAGGGCCCAGTTATCCCGTTTGCAGAAGACACTATGCTTCTCTGAGACTTGATGACTTGACTTTTCCAGAATGTTCTCCCTGGAATGCGTGGCCCTTCCTGCTCTGTTGGCTTGGCTCATTCTCCTCCTTCCTGGCAGCTGTCCTTGGCTGCTCCCCCTCTGGCTAGGATAGGAGCAGAGTCACAGTGAACATTGATTCCTGCAGCCTGTGCCAAGGACTTCGATGCAGAAACCGACCCACGGGTCCCTGCCTCAAGGAGCACCCAGACTCATGCCCGGCAGATGAACTCACGGCAGGGAGAAGCAGCGGGCGTGGCTGATCCAGGCTGGAAAACTGGGTCACACGTGGGAAAATCAGCTCTGGATACGGAATTGGAATCAGGAACGGCATCTCAGAGGAAGAAGCGACTGGAAGGGGTGGAGAAGGCTCAGCAGAATGAAGACACAGGTGGGACAGCACTGGGGCATTCAGGACACCGGTAAAATATATGGCCAGCCTGCGGTGGGCTCAGGGCTACACATTGCCACAGTGAGAGCCATGTATGCAGAGGCTAGAATGGAGAGGACCTTGAACGCAGGTCTGAAGAGTTTGGATTTTATTCATGGGTATCAGGGAGTCATGAAGAATGCCTGGAGAGGGTAGTAATGTAGTCTGTCCTAAGATCTACTAGGTAATAGAGCAACCCTGGTGTAAGAAATGAAGCCAGAATTGGGATCCAGCTGTGGCAAGGCTTGGGGTTGATGAGTGGTCCCCTGGTAGAGGTACCCAGGGGCCTTTGCTCCAGCTCCTCACAGCCAGGGTCACCATGTGACACATACTGCCCTGTACCCTGACCACAGCTCCTGCTGTACCTGCCTCCATTGGTGGGGCTGAGGTGACTTGAAACTAGGCCTGGAAGGCATTGTACCACCTGGTGAGGAACCAGGCATAGCCATGAGGGGTTGGGAGCCAGAACACTCTTTCCACGGCCCAACTGAAGAATTCCAAAAGGATGCCAAGAGCCAGGAAGTAAATTCAAGGCCAGTAACGGGCTGATCTCTTCTCTGAGCCTTGATTTTTCTCATCTATAAAATGGGGCCGAATAAAGCCTTGCTCTATGTCCCTCACACCATGGCTTTGAGGAACTGAGATTATGCTGAGTGCAAAGTCTATTGGTTTGTTTTCTAACCTTCTTTTTGAAACAGGGTCATGCTATGGAGCCCAGGCTGGCCTTAAACTTGATAAATAGCTGGGTTATCTCCAAACTTATGATCTTCTGGCTTCAGCTTCATGAGTGCTAGGAATACTAGCCTGGCTGGCATTGAGTAACATGCCAAGAACTGGGCCATATGGAATCCACAGGGAAGACAGCTAATGCCTGAGAAGGCCACTGCTAGCAGGTACTTCAGTAGCATCATCTCTCTGTTATCCAGAACAAACTTACAGGGAAACTGAGGCACAGAGAGATGAAGGACTCCCATAAGATTGACAAGAGGCAAGAAAAACTTTGGCTTTTCTGGATCCAATCCCAGAAGCTACCAGTCACCTGGCCTCACAAAAGGGATAGGGAATCATTCCCTCCACCAGAGCCCTCAGTGCCAGGCCCTCACACACTCTGGAAGCTGGTATTGCCATCTCCCATGACAGAAATGAGAAGACTGAACCTGGAGAGTCCCAGAGACCTGCCTATTGTCACACAGCCAAAAAGAAGCAGAGCTGGGATCTGAACCCAGGTCAGCCTGCACAGACCTCTCTTCTGTGTTGAGAGCGGGAGGGAGGGTCGTTGGCCAAGGGGACGATGCTGGAGAAATCCTGAGCCAGCTCCTGGAAGGTTCTGATTTCCTAGTGTGAAACCTGCCAGGAGGCATCATGCTGTTTTCCCGGCTTCGCCGGCTTGGCCCTTCGGCTCAAGGAAAGGGGACCCCGCTAATGTAAAATCCTTATGCAGCACTCTACACTCTTCCCTGTCACGCTGCTCCTGGCCCTTGCCTGCCTGGAGCATGCTTGTGTTTTCTCAGGCCCGGGTGGAGGAGTCCCTGTGACGCCAGCTCCAGCACCATGTCCCCAGCCTGCCTGCCGCTGGCCTGGGCATCCGCCAGTGCCGGCTGCCCCGGCTGAAACCCAATCCGGCGGGCCAGCCAGGCTACTCACTAACAGCGGGCCGCATTGTGCAGCCCAAGCTTTGGGGGAGTTTGGATTCGCTGCTTAGGGACCCACTTAACCTCCGCCAAGGACAGGATGATGGATGGGGGTCTGGGACGGGGTTGCTGGGGGCGGGGTGGGCGGTAAATGAATACCAGGGCTTGCTGAGGAAGGGAAGGAAGGGAGGCAGGGGCCGATGGCCTGGACACATTAAGAGTTCCTTTGGTTCCCACAACAACCCCAGGGACACCGTTACTAGCCAGGTTTCGTAGAGCAAGCTTAAAACTCTGAGATGTTAGGTGACCTGTCCATGATCACACAGCAAGTCAGAAACTAAATCCCAGCCAATGGCTTCGGAGCTTTCCCAACACATCCGGTTGCCTGTTCATCAACAATTTGGCTTAAATGAATTCATGTATCATCTCTACCCATTAGCAGATTATAAAATCTCAGCAGGGGGCAATACTGCGCATCTACTATGAACACCTACTACATACACCTACTATGTACACCTACATACATTACATACACCCATAGTCCATGACTGTGCCATCCATGAGAGAGAACGGTTAGTCTTCATGGCCACTTCAAGAACAAAGCTTAGGGGAGAGTTACTTGTTAACTCCAGGCCTCAGTCATTTACATGGGGTAGTTACCAAATATTAAAATATTTTATTGGGCCAGTAAAATGGCTCAGCAGGTAAAGGTGCTTGCCACCAAGCCTGACCACCTGATTTTGATTCCCAGGATCCCATATGATGGAGAATGGACTCCAGCAAGTTGCCCTCTGAATTACACACACACACACACACACACACACACAACCACACACACACACCACTATAGCACTCAGGAAGAGGCAGGGGCAGGCAGATTTCTATGAGTTCGAGGCCAGCCTGGTCTACATAGAGTTCTAGGCCACCCAGGGCTACACAGTGAGACCCTGTTTCAAAAACAAATACAGCCTGGCAGTGGTGGCACACGCCTTTAATCCCAGCCAGCACTTGGGAGACAGAGGCAGGCAGATCTCTGTGAGTTCGAGGCCAGCCTGGTCTACAAGAGCTAGTTTCTGGACAGGCCCCAAAGCTACAGAGAAACCTTGTCTCAAAAAATCCAAAAGCAAAAACAAACAAACAAATACAAATGACAATGCAAAACAAAAGTAAAATAATTTTCTCCCCTTTGCCTGTCACCCTGGGTAGATTGTCTATGTAGAGTGGTTCTTCAAGACACCGTGCTTTCCCCCGAGACAGTCCTAGCCCTTCTGACCTTATGGTTTCTATCCACTTCAAATGTCACTTCCCCTAAGATGCTGCCACTGATGAGCCAGAACACAGGACCCCCCTGATCATGGGGTTGGCACCCAGCCCCGATACAACATTTTTCTTATTAGCCTCTAAAATGGACTGCAAGCCCCACGCAGGCAGGGCTGAGGCTGGTGATGTCACAGCCACTCGGCCTCACTGTGAGAAAACTTCCGTAGCTCTACACCATCATCCAGTGCTCCCCAGGCAGCAGTGGCTCATCCCGGGTCACACCACCCTCCTGGTTGCCTAGGGTCTTCTTCCAGCAAACATATTCACAGGTTATGAAGACAGCTTAAACACTGTACGGCTGAGGGGCTGGGTTCCAGGAACCCCACAGATACCAGGTGCCAGAGCTCAGGTACCAGAGTCCCTTTTACTTAATAGCAAAGCGACTGCACAGAACCCACAGGCTCCTCCCAGGAACCTGAAGTCATCTCTACATTTACAATATGGAAGACAACACGAAGGCTGTTGAAACCATCATACCTCATTGTTGGGGAGCCAGAGCAAAGAAAACAGTCTGTATGTAATTAGTGAAGAGGTGATTTTTTTTTTTTTAAATGACAGGCCTCATGCAACCCAGTCAGGCCGCTAACCCTACAGCTGCGGATGACCCTGAATGCCTGATCCTTCTGTCTCTACCTCCCAGATGCCGGAATGGCGTGCACCACCGCGCTCTATTTCCTGCAGTGCTAGGGCTGGAGCCCAGGCAGGGCTTTGTGCCTGCTAAGCAAGGGCTCTGCATCTCCAGTCACCTGATACAAAGTTGCTTTAGAACCTTTCTGACGCACAGTTGGCTGGATCCACAGATTTGGAGTTGTTAGATACAGGAAGCTGACTGCGTAATCTGAAGCCCTTACTTTATGGCAACCACTGAGCTGAACTGTCACAGACGCTCAAAATGTCCTATGAGATGGAATTAGTACTGTCCCCACTTGCCGATTCACCCACCAACACCCATCTATCATGCTGTTCACCCAATAATCTACCGCCCATTCACCCGCCCACCCACTCCTGGAGTATCCACGTGGGCATCCATTCTCCATCCATCCCCACAGCACCGACCTCCTTTCTTTCTACAAAGTTTCAGAGAGGTTATGAAGGCCACCTAACACCACACAGCTAGAAGGCCACAGAACCTGGAGGCGTACCAGTTAACTCTTTATCGTCCCCACTCACTGCTGTCTCGCTTAATATCTAACTGTCCTGCCGTATGCGGGCTTAATCGTGTAAGTCACCTCAAATCCTCTGGATGTGAGCGGAGTGTAAATTACAAATCAATATGACACAGGCCACTGTGAAGTCCAGGCCAGGCCTGTGAGGTTGAAGTCAATTAGCAAGCCTGCTGCAGGGCCTGCAGGAGCTGGGTCTTTTTGCCTAATTGGCCCTGGTTTCCCCCAGCGAAGGGCAATTAACTCAAACCTCAGAACCCGGAGCGCCCCTTGGCTTCTGGGCAACGCGTCAGGCATTTAGCCACATCAGGATTTAGTGTTCAATCATTCATTCACTAGTGACCCCCGCACACGTATCCATCCGTCTTTCCCAACCATCTGATCCCTCAGTCATCAAGAAAGTACCCTAACTTCCACCCGCCACCCGTGCCCACATCCATGTCCATGCCTGTCCACCCACCCATTCAGTTATCCAGCAGAGCACCCAGCCATTCTGATTAGTATCCTCTGAAGCACCCAGCCCAGGTAACGGTTTATGAACGCTCTCTGCTCTCCTGACATTCACCTGCCTACCCTCTCACTCCATTTACTCAGCTGCCCACACATCCAGCCTCTCACTTAGTTTGCCCCTCTGTATCGCCCTCCCTCCCTCTTTTCTTTTCCTTCTCTTTCTCTCCCCCATTCAGTTCTCCACTGACCCATCCCTCCATTCCCATCATTCATTTACACACCCACACATCCGCTTTCAGCTCCTTCTAGCCAGTCAGCCTGCATTGGTCAAATGCCCACTGAGTGCCAAGCCTGTATTAACTGTGTTCCAAGCCAGTATTAAGTACTGGAGGACAACAACAACAACAGGCACCATTCTCCAAAAATCAGCTAATCTGGGGCAAATTCTAAACTCCGTACGGTTTTCATTCTCGGTTTCTCAAGGGCCTTCCACACTTCCATCCTCAGCCTCTGCCACTTGCCTGCACTGCCATCCAGCTCTGCCCTGCCGCCTTTGGGTCTGGCTTCTATCTGCCTCCAGACAGCCCGGTTCACGTAAGAACAGGACATGCCTGAGGCCTACTGCACCTCATAGAGGCCTCCCCTACACCCTGTCATGGCTCCCTGCTGCAGGGAGAACCCTAGGCACAAAATGACAGGGGTTCAGATTCCAGGCCCATCTATGGGCCCCCAACCCTGACCAGGGGCTGGAGGAGACCCCACATGAGTAGCATTTGGCCTGAAACCCACATATAGTGTAGGAAGCAGCTAGACAAAAGGAAGGAGGGGCAACAGAACTGGGCACAGGATGTTCCAGGAAGAAGGGACAGCTGGTGGCCAGGTAGGGAAGAGGGGAGCTGCCTGAAAGAGAAGAAACCCAGGAGACAGGTACCCCACACCTCACAGTCCTCAATGGCAGGTCGAAGGGCTATGTCTCACCTCTCGGAGGAGAGCGGCCTGACCCATCTCTCCCTGCCTTCTCTTATGTGATGTATCCATTCTATAGATGAAGGAATTGCAATGTAAATTCAGAGAGGTAGAGAGAGCCATGCAGGCCACACAGCATGCCCAAACAAAACTGATTCCACCCTACGTTGTATGACTCCAAGTCTCTCATTTTCTTAAAAGCGGCTGCCGTCTCAGAAGAGACATTTCTAGAATGCCCGAATGGCTCCCCTGCAGGCCTCTTTGTGGCCATCCAAAGCATGGGCACCATTTCTGCTTAGGTGACCGTCATTCCCTGATACCTGCTTTCTTGCCAACTGCTCCAGCAAGTCAGGTGGTGAGGCCTGCCAGGTCTGCAACGTGTCCCGAGTGCCAGTTTCCCAGAACTACTCAGTGATATCTCATAGTGAAGAGCCTCAGAGCCTCCATCATCAATTACTGCACATTTCCTGCCAACCTAGCAGTGATACAGGTCGAAGGGGAAATGCCAGGCACAGACTCAGGCGCACGAGCTTCTCGAACAAGGTGGCGGTGGTGACACTGTTGGGCAAGAGGACTGATGACAGCAGAAAGGACTTGGGAAGACTGGGCTTGAAATAAAGAGGGCTTTGAGTGACTAGACATGGGGGTAGGGGTCTCCTGAGCCAGCCGTGGGGAAGAGACCACCCTACTCCCAGCATCTCCATCGCCATGGCTACTGCTTACTGAGCACCTAACTGTGGGAAACGTGCAAAATTCATCTAAGCCTCTTCAAACCCCTCAAATCGAAGTCATGGCCTCCATTTTACACATAAACAAATTGGGGCTCACTTAGTAGACTGAGATTGCCCTCCCCCCAGATTGGTAGTAAACTGATAAGGGAGAGTGACTTTAATTTCTAGGTTATGTGACCGGAATTCCTCTCCCTGCCCCAAGGAGCCTTTTCTGTGACATTCTTAGGGGATGGTTGGAGCAGATGGTAGGGATATGGAAGGGTGGGCTCCAGGCCTGGGCACGGCAGCACGGAGCGTGGGAAGCAGGCATGGTCTCATCCAGAGGCAGAAGGCTGCTGCCAGGCAGAGGGAGGAAGGGGGATTAAGGCTACCTCATCTGTCCACCACACCTGTGGATGCTTTTGCGGCCTCTACGGAACTGTTGGAGAGGTGCGCGAGGGGCCATGGCCCTGCCACTGTGGAGAGCTTTCCTGGCTTCCCATGAAGTTTGGCAGTGGAGATGTCATGACTGTGCTGGAGACTCATTTGCATGAAGGCAGAGGGGGTTCCCTGGGGGAAGCAGAGAATTTCGAGATAGATGCTCTTCAAATCTGTGTCCTGCGCCAAGAAACTGAATATTGCCAATGGCAGGAAGACATGTTTCTTTACTAGCCCAGAGGGGGGCACCAAGATCAGGGTGACATTTTTGCCTCTCACAACAGCACCCTGGCCCAATCCCCAGGGTGTTTCCTGCAGACACTGAAGCCCACTTGACTGTTCTGCTCAGCTATTCCTGCACTATCTTGCCTAGAAAGTCGGATTTGTTGCAGGAAAGCCACACAAGAGGTCTCAGGTTGCCTCTACATAGCAGGCCCCTTCTGGCCTCCATGTGCATGTCCACGCTGTTTTCCCTGCCCAGCACACCTAACCCTTTCCCTTGGGAAACTCTGAATTAGCCTTGAAGACTCAGCCTACTATGTCTTCCCTCACTGTGCAAGATGCCCCTCCTCCAGGTACTGACTCTCCTTCCAACATCTGAAGTTACTTCCTGGACCCATGTTTGGAGTGGGCCCACTCCATGCCTGTGATCAGCAGACATGTATCTCCTGGGCATGAGGACAGCCACATCAGATGATGAGCAAGTGACCAGCTCAGCTGTTGAATGGGACAGGCCTGGCCCTCTGCCCTCATTTCTCAGCCCTACGAGGCGCCGCCTCACTAGGAATTCTGTAGTGGTGGCAGCAGGCAGCTGGCGCTGGGGGTTGGGAGGGGCGTCAGACCCACTGGCGCTGGGAGTCAGGTTAGGAATTTCTGCTCTGATTGGGAGACTGGATCTAGAACCTCAAGCTCCTCCTATGCTGGCATCCATCCCAGTAGGGCAGGTGCTTCTCTTACAGGGTTAAGGTATATGGTAGGTGGTCCTCTCAGGCTGATGGGGGATCCTAATGCCTGCACATCCCACACACACTCATCTGGAACATGGGAGTGGTAAATACCCACTCGGGGAGACCAATGAGAAATTCTTAACCTAAAGCCTTCACTGTGGCTACCTTATGGTGTCCACCATTCTGCCTCCTGGAGGTTGACAGAGCTGAGAAGAGGAACAAGGGACACCTCTGGGGTGGGCAGTGGTCTCAGGCTACCTGGTGTCCCTCAGAGCATCTGCAAGATGCCACGGAGGCACCTTTTCACAGATCCCCATCAGACAAATGTGGCAATTGGGGCCCAGACAGGGATAGTGCCATGTCTGAGTTCTCCAGGGAGCTGGGATGTGCTGGGATTCTGGGCATCACCCGAGGCTTCCTTCTTGCTACCTCCTTCCACAGCTCCGAGTCCCCTGGGCCAGGCCTGGCAGGGAGCTTTAACTTGGCCTTATTTAAAGTTGCAATTATCTGTCCCATCTCCCGCTGGCTTTGCTCAGCTCTCCGGGGAGGCGGGAAGACCCTGATGGAGGAACCAGAATGGGGAGTTCCCAAGGAATCTCCCCGAGGCTGCTGGTGAGGGAGGCTGGAGGCCTCGTCTCCACACCTCTAGAGGCCTTTTCCCTCTAGGATCTGGGCCTCTCTCCCTGGCGCTTCTGTCTTCAAAACCAGTCAGATCTGCAGAGCTTCTACAGGGTGACAGAGACGCCTTTTCAGTCCTACGGAACGGGTCACGGCAGACTGAGGTCTAAGAGGCTGTTAGGGTGCCGTGCAGGGAGCACCCAATGTGGAGATGGATGGGGGCAGGTGAGTCCTCATAGCCAGGTGGCAGGTGGTGGGGCTGAAAGTCAGGATAATGAAGACAGAGACGAGGGCTCTGAGATTTAAGGGGGCAGGGCAGATCAGAGAAGGGCCCGAGCAAAGGACAGCGACGGCGACTATGGGGCACAGTTTGGGATTCAACGTGCTAGCGCCTCGTGAAGGACTTGGAAGGACACGGAGCATCCCTTAGCTCTGAGTGGCCGACAAACGCCTCGGAAGAGGTCAGTCTGTCAAGTGCTTGCTACAGAGCACGGGTGGCAATACTGGCAAGCGTTGGGATGATTCAGATCTCGACCTGACTTGGCACAAAGCGGTCACTCAATAAAGAGAATTAGGGACCGTTGCCAGCGCAGACATGAGACCATCCTGTCTGGCCAAGGCAGAGGTCAAAGAGCTTTCTTGTCTGTGGGACAAAGAATAATGATACACACCTCCTAATCCTTGGAGTGTGAACATCACCTTAAATGGCAAAAAAGGGACTTTGCAGGAATTAAGGGGCTTGAGACAAGGAAGACTGCCCTGAATACCCAAGAGGGCCAGATGTTATCATGAGATGGTGGAGGGGTGCAGGAGGGGCGGTCAGACAGCAGAGGTGAGGAGGGCAACGGGGAGGGCAGGTGGTGCTGCAGTAGACAGGAAGCACAGCCCAGGAGCACAGGTCTCCAGAAGCCCAAGGTCCCCTGAGGTTTTAGAAGGGGTGCGGCCCCCAGCACTCACTTCAGAGATCCTACTTCCCTGATCTCCCTAGCTTCCCGAGATGAATTTCGTGCTGCCGGGAGCCACTGAACTGAGTCTGCGGTGATTTGTTACAATGACGACAGAATGAATGAACCATTCATGAGAGAGCAGTGAGCGCCGAGAGCTCACACCCACGCCCCACTCCCCATTGATGAAAACAAGCAAGGCCAGGATGGGCAGGGGGTGCCTCTGGCTACTTTCTCTCTGTGCCATTCCTAACTCTGGATCAGGCACACATAGTGTCCAGGGGCAGGCCTGAGCTGGGGGCAGGCTGGACGTGGGTCCTGGGCCACAGCCCCTGCTCGGCACGGCAGGTGGCTCTTCCGCTATGGACCCAGTGTCAGTCACATACCAGCTCCCTGCAACAGAGGCCTTAGAGGCAAGAACTATTATGAGTCCATTCTACAGATGAGGAAGTCAAGGCTCATGGAGCTGCTCAGGGTTTTGCTCATTCCCAGGTTGCTTGGCTTCTGGCTGCTGTGGGCTGCTGGGTGGCTCTAGGGCCACCTCCGGGCCAGTACTCAGAGCCGTGAGGTAGAAACCATGCCCTGTAATCTGCCTCACAGAGATTTATGCAGTAAGTGGACAAGGAGCAAAGTGCTGTAGAGAGCTAGCCCACAAGGACAAGTGGCATTTTAAAAGACAAGGATGCAAGTCAGCAAGTAGAGCACTTGCCGATCATGCTCAAAGTCCTGGGTTCGATTCCCGGCACTGCCTAGAACAGGTATGGGTGTGCATACCCATAATCCTAGCTCTCGGGAAGGAAGCAGAAGGATTTGAAGTTCAAGGCCATTCTAGGCTATGTAGTGGACCTGAGGCTGGCCTGGTACACACGTGACCCTATCTCAGAACTCCTTCTCCTCCAAAAGAGAAGAGGGATGGCATTCCAGGGTCATGGGAGAGCTCTCCTGGATGCTGTCCCTGCCTCTACACAGTAGCTGTGTGGCCAGGGCACAACGCTTCCATGATTCTGCATCCGTATGACCTACTTCAGGGTCACCCTCACAAGGTGTTCAGGCCATGGATGGAAATGCTTGCTGGGTCTACCCTATTCTCTCCGTCTTACAGGCAGGCCCCAATATCATGGTAATCGAGAACGCTGGGGTGGCCCAAGGGGAAGAGCTTCTCTAGTCCCTAAGCCTGGAAGAGGCCCCACAGGCCCAGAAAGATTCCTGGCCTCCTTGGCCTCCAGTGATGAGGACATGGTGCGTCGGACATCCCAGCCAGGGTTTGCCTTGTGGAACCCTTGTGCTTGTCTCCAGAGACTGAGGCTTCAGGCATTCCTGGGACCTACTGTCCAGGGTCTGCCCGAGACACGGCTCTGAATTCACCCTCCTTTCTCAGTAGGTCCTCAAGGACTGAGCACGCTACTAGCCGAGAGCAGAGACGTTGGAGTTAGGGTCTCAAGTGGTGCTTGGCTGGAGCTCTCAGGGCCACTGTCTGCACCCTATCCCTTCCCACACACTCCTGGGAGATGGCCTCAGATGACTCCCGGCAGCGTTGGTGCCAGGCTTGGGGAGGAGGAGGCAGGCTGGATGTCTCTGCCACAGCAGGCCTCAGCACTCGCGCGGAATCCCAATTGAGCTATTTTTAATGTGCTTCAATTTTCATTTTCTTTTATTGGAAAACACAGATGGTGACTTGCTGCCCCTCATACTGAGTGGTGCTGGCAGGAAGGGAAGCGTGCGACACACACTCAGGCTCCCCTTCCAGTGCTGGGGAACCAGAGCCAGCGCCAAGCTCTGCTGCTGTCTCCAGCCTCAGTTTACCCTTTTATGAGGGTCTAAGCTGGCCTGGAGATAGTGCCCACTGTATGCTGGCAGATACAGGCATCCAAAGCCAGGGCTTGGTTGTCAGGGAAAGAGAAGTTGGTTTGGCTGCAGGAGTAAGGTTTGGGGATACCTTACTCAATCCCCAAATCAGGGCGGAGGGCTTCTCCCCATTTCACAGATACGAAAATGGAGGCTCAGAGACCACATACTGGCCCAGGTCATATAAGCTTAACTCCAATTTTGATATTTACTTTTCTGGGGTCTTTCCTATCCTGAGCGACCATGCTGACACATTCTCATGATAAAAACAGTCGTGGACTGGAGATTACTCAGTTAGTAAGGTACTAGCTATGAAAGCATGGGGACCTGAGTTTTATCTCCAGGTCCCTCATAAAACTACCGGTTTTGCCAGGCGGTGGTGGCGCACGTCTTTAATCCCAGCACTCGGGAGGCAGAGGCAGGCAGATCTCTGTGAGTTCGAGGCCAGCCTGGTCTACAAGAGCTAGTTCCAGGACAGGCTCCAAAACCACAGAGAAACCCTGTCTCGAAAAACTAAAAAAAAAAAAAACTACCGGTTTTAGGCCAGGCAGTGGTGGCACACGCCTTTAATCCCAGCACTCGGGAGGCAGAGGCAGGCAGATCTCTGTGAGCTTGAGGCCAGTCTGGTTTACAAGAGCTAGTTCCAGGTCAGGCTCCAAAGCTACAGAGAAACCTTGTCTCAAAACACATACACACACACACATACACACCAAAAAAAAAAAAAAAACTACCCAGTTTTACTTCCTCCATTTGTTCCAACCTGTGACACCAATGGGTGATGGGTCTCGGCCAGCTGCGGCTCACCATACATAAGGATACTTCCGACAGCATTGGCTTTAGCATCCCCAAGTCCCCACAAGACCAAAGTCACGAGAATCATGGGCCCAGCTGGCAATCAGTAGCCAGTTCTGCATTTCCACCAAGGATCCTGGTGATGCTACAGCTGGCCCAGTGGAGACGGCAGACCTGCCTCAGTTACACCACTGCTGATGTTATTTTTAGGTTTCACCAGGCTGAGCTGTGTGACTCTTGGAGAGTACATTCACCTCTCTGAGCTTTTGTTTCCCTATCTGAACAACTGAGACTTCCCTTCTCCCCAGTCACACAGGCTGTGAAGAGCCTGAGATTAAAAAACCAGATAAAACACATCGCCACCTTCCCAAGGCTGTCATTTTGACTGTCCCAACATCACTTTCCTGGTGAAAGGGAAGCTGTCCAAGACAGGAATAAGAACGTGGGTTACCGTGAGTTACAAGGTAGTGGGAGTGATTTCCAGACATTTTGGGCATAATCAGGTGACCCAACATCCAGGTCCCCTTTCCCCAGCTATATGAACTCTACATGGCAAGTGTCCTGCCCCCTATAGTTAGGATGACAGGAGGCAGATTTTTAGGAGTTTGGGCTCAAGAAAGGCAAGGTGATGGAGTCACTTCAGTAGGCATGTGGGCCCAGATGAACAAGAGTAACTTGTGTGGACAGCCAGGAGTTTCCCTGAACCTACTGTCCATTACCCAACAGGCATCGCCGCTATGTCTGAACCTGAGCACAGCCAAAGTCCACAGTTTACCCTGGCGGCCTGGCAAAGGCTACTGGGCTCCCTCTGTGCACCTACCTCGCTCCATATCCTGGGTATATAACTCATTCCTCATGCCCCAATCCCATCAAACTGCAGGAGTTGGGAGGGCAGGGTCAACGGTGAGCTGGGAACGTGGTCAGGTGAGCTAAGCTCAGCCATGTCTCAGTCTTAGCTGTAGATGAGTGAGCTAGGCTGTCATTTCCACCTGTTCAGGGGTTTGGCATCTACAGGTTAGAGGGCCTAAGCTCTGGACAGAGTGTAGCCCAAGAGGGGTTTGGGGATGGTTCTTGGCCTTTTCACCCATCCTGGGGGCCATCAAATGTGGCTTTGAGACTATATGGGCAAGGAGAGAATGTAATTTTCATCAAGGAAAGTCAATGTTAATTATCTCTCCTAAACATGACACCTCCTTCTGGAATGGGGTGACACAAAAAACACGGGAGGTGGAGTGGGGATGGAAGCAACATTGAATCCTTGGTCCTATGGAGTCAGCTGGGGCAGAACTATAGTGTGGACCTGGCTGCAGGCTGAGCTCTAGGCCCCTTAATTTTGCAAAGCATGTCCCCTTCATTGCCCCATGTTTTTCTTATAACTGTCCTACGACAGGGACACTTGCTCATCAGCCCTTCACTGAGTGGTTGTCATCGTGCTGGGTAGAGCAGGGCAATGTTGAGGGAGATGACATCAGGCCCTCCAGTCATGTATGTGGGTGATCTGGAAGAGCAGGAAGGGCCTACAACGTACAGACCACTGCTAAGTACAGTAAAGAGCATGCTGTGTCATTCTGAGAGGCAGAGCGATCACACAAGCCTCAGTGTCTCCATGTTATAGATGAAGGAATTGTAACTGTGTGAAGCCATTAGCCCTGGTCTCTGAGTCTAGAGCTTTCCAGAAAGCTTTGTGGCAGGACAGAAGACCAGCCAAGACATAGCATGAAGATAAATGTTCCAAGAAGAAATAGCAAAATAATAGAAATGGGTTAACTTAAGATACAAGAGTTGGCCAGGAATATGTCTAAGTAATAGGCCAAGCAGTGTTTTAACTGATGTAGTTTCTGTGTGATTATTTCCAGTCTGGGTGGCCAGGAAACGAACAAGCAGTCTCTGCCTACACAATGGTCCTGAGACATAAGTATCCATGATTCCATCCAGTCATTTTTGGATGTGTTTTTCAGTTATCTAACCCATCCATCTGTCTGTCTGTCTGTCTGTCTGTCCGTTCATCTATCCCTCCACTCACTAACCTTCCCATCCATCACTAATTCATCTACCTGTCATCATTTACCCACCCGCCCACCATCTATCTATCTATCTATCTATCTATCTATCTATCTATCTATCTATCTATCCATCCATCCATCCATCCATCCATCCATCCATCCATCCATCCATCCATCTCAGCTGGATCCCTCCATGGGTACCAGTCTATAAGATGGGAATACGAGTTGGTTTGACTAACTAGCTGACTTCATTAGAAAAGATTAATGTAACCTCAAAAGTGGGCCCACCTTGTCTCCCATCCACATGTTCCAGGGTGAGGAACTGAGACTCAGGGGGACCACTTAGCTCGTGCAAGGAAAAAAACCACAGCTGAGAGGTGACAGTGGGACTTGAGTGGATGTCTCTCAGACCCTAACTGGCAGCCTGAATCCTGTTGGGCTGCTATGACCTCCCTGCTCATTTGCCTGCCAAGGATGGGGTGTTGGAACTCTGGCAGGGTGCTTCCAAACTCTCAGGAATTGGCTATATCCTAGTTTTTGGGGATTGCAACACACATGCACACACACACACACACACACACACACACAGCTTTGGGGATGGGGTATAGCTTAGTGGTGGGATGCCTGTCTAGCATAGCTGAGGACCTGGATTCCATTTCTAGCACTGTGTGACCCACTGTGTAAGCTGGCTGTATGTGAGCAAGTGCTATCTGATGTTTAACATCATCAAAACAACCACTGCACGGACGAAGACACCAAAGCTCAGACAGATGACAGAATCTGTCCGGAGTCCCCTGGAGAGCAGCAAAGGCCTAGGGCGAAAGATCTGCTCTTGGTCTCCCTTCTGAAACACCCCTGCTCATCCAGTCAAATCTTAGCACCTTTCAATGGCTGCTGACCTCTCTTGCCTTCCCAGCCCCATGTGCTCAACCTGAAACCACCCTGTACCTGCAGGATTCTGGGAGCTCATCTGGGTGGGTTCAGCAGAAAGGGACGCCCAAGAACCCCAGAAGGTCTCAAGAGAGAGCATCAAGCGCTCTTAGATCTCTAAAGCCAGCCGCCCACCACCCACTGACAAGGGGAAGCCCCTCCCCCA
The DNA here is from genome assembly GCF_950005125.1 of Chionomys nivalis. Taxonomy (NCBI): domain Eukaryota; kingdom Metazoa; phylum Chordata; class Mammalia; order Rodentia; family Cricetidae; genus Chionomys; species Chionomys nivalis. Next base: position 15,881,816 of record NC_080096.1, on the reverse strand, counting down.
GTATCACCTCTACCATCACTCTTAAGTGAAAACAAAATATGCCTATTATGCGATACTGAGACAATATAGAAGGGTCTACAGTGAAAAGTCAAAGCCTTCTCTCTGGAGGTGGGCGCAATTAGCGATCATTTAGACATTTTACCACACATTAAATGTATTTTTAGAGGCATAAATGGGTATTTATTCCTTTGAAAGTCACAAATGGAATCGCATTCCTACCGAAGTTCATACTGTTTGTAACTTGCTTCAAATCATACACATCTGTCAACCCAGATATACAAGGTTCTGGAACATTCTACCGCCTCCCTGCCTGTAGCTCTTTTGTGTGACCCTGATCTACTCAACCTCTCAGAGAATCGACAAGGAGAAACTGAGGCCACAGGTGCTACCTGTCCTGAGCCTGGCTCTCAGGAACTGTGGCTGGGACCAGCATGCTAACGCTGTGGACTGGAGAATGTCCTTAGCTCTCCCCTTTCCCAGCAGGCCCATCTTACCCGCCAAGGCCCTGTCCTCCCCTGGTCATGTCCCCCACACCTCATAAATCTGCAGCCAGCCAGGCCCGCTCAGCTCAGTCGGGATGCCCCTTACATCCGAGATAGCAGCGCTGTACCAGCAGAGGGGAAACCCAACATTTGTACCCACCGAGCATCTCAACCCTGAGCCTGACCTGGCTGGGCTTGACTGGGGTTCCAAGTCAGCCTGTTAGGGGGACCTTGTGCCTCTCTCTTGGGACCCCCCTCTTCCTAGGCCAGCTGCCCAGCCGGGCTTCCTGCCTTCCCTGTGAGGCTTCCCAACGCCCATTCATCGTGAAACCGCAGCCGCACAGACCGTCCTGAACACCCCTTTTATCATGTCACTCCCTGACCGTGGCCTGCCAGTGGCTCCCCTGGGCCCGTGGGAGAGAGTGCAAACCTCTTCCCCCAGAATTCCTGAGCTGGCTGCAGCCCCTCTGGCCCCACAGCCCCCCATCCTGGCCACCCTGGGCTGTTTTAGTTCAGCCATCTCATTTGGCCTGAGTCCCTATCCTGAATCTCAACGTGCTGGATGAAGAAGATGTGGCTGTACCCTTCCAGGGTGTGGCCCTAGACCATCACCAAGCTCTCAGACAAAGACCTCATCAGAGGTCTGAAGACCAAACACCTGTTTTCTTCCCCCTTCCTCCCTAAGCCTGATAATATTAGAAATCCCAGTGAACAAACAGGGCATGCACCAGACCCTATGAAACTTACTGAATCAATGTATTGAATCTAAACATGCTTTTTGGAGAGGAAGAACCTCATGTCACATTACAGATGTGGAAATCAAGTCACAGACAGAGTTAGGACAGAGCAAAATATTCAATCCAAAGTTTCCAGCTGCCCCTGGGAAGTTCCTTCTCCAAGAAACCCTCCTCTTGAAGGATGGCTTGGTGAGAGGGCCCCAGTGCCTTGTGTCTGCCCTCCAACGCCAACAAAGCCCATCCTGCGGCAGGACGACAGAACAGCAAGGCTGATGGACCTTTCTGAGTCCATAGCTTCTCCTTCCTAGGCACAGCCTGACTGAAGTTAACTTCTGACCAGAGATTAATTTGGGTCTTTTCCTCTCCATAGCTACCTACAACTGTTTCCCCAAGCCAGTGAGACGGTTCAGCAAGGTAAAGGCGTTTGCAGCCAACGCTGATGGTTTGAGTTTAATCCCTGGGACCCGCATGGTATATGAAGAGAATCGACTTCCAAAAGCTCTCCTGTTCTCATGCATGTTGTAGCGTGTGTATACCCATACACACAGTAAGCCCATAAATGCAATCAAAACTATTTTAAAAACATTTCCTGGTCTTTGTTAAAAATTAGTTGAAGGAAAACTGGGAAGATAGTTTAGTCACAAAAAACTGAGTTCAACCCCCAGAATCCATGCAAAAAACAAACAAACAAACAAACAAACAAAAAAACAGGCAGGGTAGTCTAGGCCTAGAGTCCCAGCGCTGGGGAGGAGACAGGCAGATTCTTGGGGCTCACTGGCCAGCTAACGGAGCCTGATTGGTGAGCTCCAGTCCAGTAGGACTGAAGAGCACGCCTGAAGGCTATGTAACTTACACCCATCCAAGGTGGATGGCACCGAGAAACAATGTCTTCGTTTGTCCTCTGGCCTCCCCATGCCTGTGCACACAATTGCAAGCACACACAAGGGTTAAAAGCGAGCATGGGGCCCTCAGATCCACGCGGGGCCTATCGCAATGAGCACCTCAGGCTAGTCCTGTCTCAGCTCAGGACCTTAGTTTCCCCTAAAAACAGCCTCAGGGATATAGCAGTACACAGCACTGCACTGACAAATGCTATGTATGATCTGAGAAATAACCCCTCTTTCCAGCTCTCCCCAGTTCCCCAAATTCCTGAACAGACACATCCACTTGGCTGCTGAAACGCTAATAAATTTCCAGTGTTCGCTGGTTTTAACAGACAGGGCGCAATGGCTGGGCAGCAGACAGGGGGTCTCATTAGACCTGACTTTGGGGCTCCCAAGCCCTGGGCTTTTCAGGATGGTCAGAGCATGACCATAGCACATGCGACCTTGGAGCAGTCTGAACAGAGAAGACAGTGCCTTCTGAGGTGCGGGCTCTATGGTCCGCAATCGGTTCCCATGAGTTTGGGCCTCAGCTCCCAGTGCCTGTCCATCTCTGGGGTCCCCCTCCAGTCTGGGGTCCCCCTCCAGCCCACCAGTCTCTTGTTCACACGGAGCCCAGCAGCGGCTGTGACTACAGGCTGGACCAGACGCAGGCCACTGCTTTGTGGCCGTTGCGGTATTTATAGCCACAGTTACCTTCTGTTTGTGTCAAGAGACATCAGGACTTTATTTACAGCATGTGGCCTTTTCTTCCTAACACACTGACTCTTACACTCTAACAAATAGAAAAGTGAGTTATTTCCAGACTAGCGGCAAGAACATGGCCCAAGATGCTAAAGACTAAGAGGAGAGAACCGACGGGGAGCCACACGACAAAACGGCTTCAGAGCCCCTGCGAGGCTTCACTCTGTTGGGCATGGGGCACAGCTGGTATCTTTGTGGGCTGTGAGAGACTCCAGGCCACACTCTCGCCCTGGGAATGACACAGTGGTCCAGTGTCATGGTACCCGAGTCCAACCTCGGGGCCCTGACATCAGCTCAAACTGAAGCACCTGGGGCCTGGGTCAGGGAACAGGGCAGGGAGCAAGCTAACTAAGTCTTCCCTCATCTCCCCATCCCATGCCCTTGGGTCTGAGGGGAAGACTTGGGGAAGGGCCCCATCCTCACATCTGGAGCTTGTTACACTGGGCCGGAGAGGCGTAGGATACAAATGGGTCCAGCAAGGGTTTAGATAAATACGGAATGATAGATCCGCACCAGGCTACGGAGGGGAAGTGCGGGATGTTCCCGGAAGACGCTTAACCTTGTCAGGTTCCCCGACAAACTGTCCCCAGGGGGGCGTCTACTCAGCAGCTCATCTTCTGCCTCTGCCCCACTGAAGCCTGGGGGTGGGGACACCCCCAATCTCAGGACTTCCAGCCTCCTCCCGAGGCCAGACCTGAGTCCGGAAGGCACTCAACTCCCTTTCTGCCGTACTCCAAGAAGCCCTCCCTGGCCACCCAGGCTGGTGTAGGGACTGAGGGTAACTCACTGGCCAAAGTCATTCAGATGGGCCAGCAGAGTCTGGCGGAGGGCAGGTGTGTTGTGACCATATGATCACTGTCAAGTGCCTACCACAGTGCTGTGTGTATGCACCAACCTGAACTAGCCACACGACCAAGGGGTATGAGCTCAGAGATAGAGCCACCTGCCCGGAGTCACACAGCTCTCCGGCTACAGAGCTCTGACTCCAGGATTCTCATTTAACACTGAGTTACCTCAACCAATAGGAGGATGGTCAGAGATGAGTAGTTCACTGCTAAATAAGAAGCAAGGTAAGAGTCGGGATGCCACTAGGGCCAGGCCTTCTCAGAGGCTTGCTGCAAAGTGTTTTCATTTCCTTGTATATCCCATCTCTACTGTGGTTTTAATGAAGCTGTTTGCTGCTTTTTCTGTGTCCACAGGGACAAAGACCATGACACGTAACATGCAGACTGCACGGGACTGTTCTAAGGACACTCATCGTGTATAGCCTTATGATAGGCATCATTTGACAGCAGAGGAAACCCAGGCTGGGAGAGCACACATGGGGCCTGTGAGCAGAGTCTGTGTCCATGCTCACTGTCCCCCGGGTGGAGTTCCTGACCAGGGCTCATTTTGCAAGAAGCTAGGTCTCCCTATTTCTGCCACTGAGCCTTGTGAATGACCTGCTTCCTGGGATCTCCATGGAACAGAAGGGCAAGCTGGAAGCTTCTATAATACTGAAATGGCCCCTGTAGCAAGGTGACTTGGAAAGAAAGTCAAGCAAAGACACGGCCCACCTTCTGTCCTTCCAGGCCCAGGGAACATAAGAAAGCCGAGCTCTGAGGACCAGCCATCCCGAGGACGGTCGATGGGGACCAGAACCTGGGTCTGAGACTGGATAAGCCCCCATTTCCCAAGGCTGGAGCCACAGGGCTTCTGCAGCAGCAGCAGCGTGGTGCTGGATGTGAGGAGCTGGCTCAAACCAGAGCTGCTGGCTCCCCCACAGACAGAGCCTCGGCAGAGAAGATGAGGCGAGGAAGGGGACTCAGCAGGGATGACTACTGAGTCCCCTTCCATGCTGGGCCTGTCTATCTCTGCCATGCCAGGAGCAGCTGGGAAGGATCCTGTTACTGGGACACTCCTAGACAGGTGAGCACGCTTCCCACTCCTGCCAGCTGCCTCAGCTTAGATCACAGGAAGCAGACAGCGTGGGTGGTAGGTGAAGGCTGCTCCTAGCTGCCCTGGCCACTCACAGCGTTGTGCAGCCTTTGTCATGTCCCTTTCCCTCTCTGGGCTCCAAATGCCCTTTTCAGCCAATGAGAAGCTCCGGCTGGCTAGCGTTCTTCTAACTTCAGTGGTTGCTGTTAGGCCTCTGGCCCTACCTGTGTCATCACGAACCAGGCTTTACCTTCAGATTGACTCACCTATTCTTACTGAGATAAATTCATTAGTAAAGGCAAAAATCAGGTTAGGACCGTAACAAGAAAGCACTAATCCTAACCAGGGGCAGTTTGGATTCTGGAGACGGCTGCCCAGGTTTTACGATCCTGTAGTGTCTGATACTACACAAACCTCGGGCTACTTTCTTTGCTTCTCTGTGCCTTGGCTTACTCATCTGACAGCCAAAGCTATAGGGAGGATGAAGGTGTCTGGTGTGTGCGTGTGTGTGTGTATGTACTTGGTATGTGGGGTGTGTATATGTATTTTGCATGTTATGTAGTGTGTGTGGTGTGTATAGAATATGTGTGTGTTGTGTGTGTGGCATATGTATGTATTGTATATAGTATATATGGTATATGTGTGTGTTGTATGTCTGTTATATGTGGCATGCAGTGTGCAGTATATGAATGTGTGTGAGTATATATGTTGTATGTGTATGTGTGTGATATATGTATGTTTGTGAATATGTATGTGGTGTGTATATGTCTGTGTGATGTATGTATGTAAATAGGTATAGATGTGGTGTGTGTGTGTGGTATATGTATGTGTGTGGTGTGTGTGTATGCCACATAAAAATGAATCCACTAAACAGAACACAACCTGCCAAGAAGATGCCCTGGCATTGGGACTCCCTAGTGGGGTCTGCAGCAGGTCTGAGCTGGAGACTGGCTTTCTCCACTGAAAAGGAGATTAGGGGCTGTCAGAGAGGTGTGAGAGACACAGGAAGGCAGGAAACAGACTTTCTCCCTGAGTGTGAGTAATCGGCAGGTGTGTGGGACGGGACGGGGACTTCCTCATCAGTGACTCAGCGCTATTCAATGTCATTTCCCTGTCCCCCAAGCCCTCTCTGCCCGACACCCTGGTAAACATGAACATGGCACGGCACGTCTGAAGTCTGGCTCCATGACCCAGGACTCCCGGGAAGGAGAGAGCAAGCCAGTGGTACCCCAACCGTGCCCAGCTGCTGCTTCCCCTCCTCCTCACTCCCATCTTCCTCTTCCTCCTCCTCACTTCCAGCCCGGCTTGGCCTGGGTTTTCCGATTTGGCCCCTGTATGAACCTCCCTCCTGCGTGCTCACATAAGAACGCCCCGCCGGGTAGAATTTGGAGTGTGGATTCTGAACCTTAAATTTCACTCATGCTCATGAACTGTGTGACTTGGGGCTAATCATGTCCTGCTCAGTGGGCCTAAAAGGCTGTGGGGGTGGCTCAATGTTAGGGTACTAGCTGAGGGCTCAGGGCAGTGCTGGACACAACATACTCAGTAAATGACAGTTGCTAATGCTATAAACAGAATCGTAAAGTTCTGCTGAATCAAACGCACGCTGGTGATCTCAGTGACGGGCCTCTGGCCCCACAGTCTCAGCACAGATCTCAAGTCACGGCTGAACTTAGCAGTGCCTGGGGGAGACCCTTGTAAACAGAAGGCATCTTCTTTCCTCTCTCCATTCTGGCCTGACACCTGACTCCCTCCCCTGTACTTCACCGAGGGACCAGGATAGCCAACCCAATGGGGATTGATGGGATGTGGAATCCAAGACACCAGACCACCCAGGGACCCCTGAGTTGACAGGGGTCCCTTAATTCTGGGTCTCTCAAACACCAGGCACACACACACATACACACAAACCCCCAAAACTTTGATTTTTGCTTACTACTCTCGATGTGCCCAGCCCTGGGCTTCTCGATTGGGACAGCAGACTCTAGAAGGTTGTCTAGATTCTAGACACCACAGTCTCTCTGTCTTCAGCTCCCTATTTTTCTGGGAAGTCACCAGGGCTGGTAGTGAGCAAAGCACAAAGGGATAAGACAGCCATGGACCAACAACAGGAGGCCCCAGGCAAGGGTTGGTATTTACAGCAGGCCCTGTAGATTACTCCAGAGATAAATGAAGGGAACTTAACTCCTATCCATCCATCAGGAAGAGCGTGCAGTGGTCCTTCTGGGTAAGGGAAGGAAAATGCCCTTGTGAATCGCCACTTCCCGGAAGTCAAGGAGGAAAGGTTCATGGGTAAGACAAGAGTGATCTGCTCTCGGCATTAAAAGCTGTGTGGGGACACTTTTGTGACCTGCTGATACGGTAAAATTACTTGCTCCAGTTTTCAGTGAAACCAGAGAATAAATAATCGATGGAGAGATGGGATCTGAATGGGAAACTTGTTATTCTGGTCCCCACCCATGAGACTGGTCTCTGGAGCATGTGGTTTTTCTCACAGATTTGGCACAGAGAGGTGAAGCAACCTTGCCAAATATGCACAGCCCCTCAGTGAGAGCAAAGGGACTGCCCAACTCATTGTCCCCTTCCCTAGCAGACTGGCTCAGCTTCTTGGCACAACCCGGCATGACGGGTTCCCGAGCTCATGCCACCCACCAGAGTAGGTAAACATGTCCCTTCCAGGTGAGGAGACATGTCACTCCTGAGCCTCCCCACCCCCTACCTCCACCCTGGTTGAGGGTGCTTGCCTGTTTTTCCACTGGCTGCCCCTGCTGACAGAGACCCAGATGACTTGGGGTCTGGCAATGCCGCTCACAACCACATGCCACACCACGGCGTTTTCTCCGCTTCCCTGGGTGGGTGAGTCACTTGGGCTCTGCCACCCAGTCCCCGCCGTCTAAGACACTAGTGGCTGGGCTCTGGAGGGTCACAGATTCTTGACTTGCCCTATGAATTGGCACAGAGTGGCTAAGTCGACCTGGTTGCCAGACCTTGCCTAGTCTATTCTTGCAAGCTGCTTTCCCTACCTGGAACAGCATCAAGGATTAAGTGACATAATCCAGGTGGGGTATTTAGCACAGTGCTTAGGCTCAGGGACCCAAATGAACATGGCAGCCCTTATGAATGCAGTCAATCTGGCCTAGACCAGCACTTGGTCCACAGGTCATGGTTACTGACCAGGACGGATGGACAAGAACTAACTGAGCTCAGGTCCCAGCTTGGAGTGGGAGGGAAAGGGGCAACAGGCTGTTTCTGGTACCAACCAGCCATTCGGAAACCCAAGTTTCGACCTCAACTGAGCTACTGCTTGCTGTGTGACCTTGAGCTAGCCAACCTCCCCTCCCCCCCCCAGTCTGGGCCTTATGTAAAATAAGAGGCTCGAATGGGACTTGCAGGATCTGGAAATTGTTCCTTGCATCTTTTACTGTATTCAGAGCACCCATGGGTAGGGAGACAAGGCAGGGTGTGTCCCAACTTCCTTCTTTAAGGGAGTAAAACAGGGCTGGGCAGAAGGAGGGGCTCACACCGAATGGGAAGTGTGGGTGTGGCCTAAGAGCAGGTCAGTGTCCTGGCTCCTCCTTTTCTCTGGAGGATGCAGTTCTGACCCACTTCTGCGGGGCAGGGAAAACCTCTTTGCAGGAGGTCTGGACTTGGAAGGGCTTCCCAATGGCCTGGGAGGCATGGGACACCGTGGGTGGTCTCCCCAGGACACTTGGCTTTGCAGAGGCTGACCCACCACCTCTCCTCTCCCCCACAAAAAGCCAGGCTGGCTTAGGGATGCTCCCAAGCAAAGCCACCCAGGGCTTCACCACACCCCTTCCCCTTGGCCTCAATCTCAGACTTCCTCTATCCTTTCAACCACCAGAAACACACGCTCTCCTGCCTGGCCGCCATCAGAGCTGTCTCCCAACCTCAGCGCCTGCCATCCCCACCCTGTGATCCAATCCAGCTCTGGCCATACTTCAGGATCCTGCCTTGAGCCGTCTTCTCCTAAAGTCACCATCCAAATCTATCAGGACCCTCAGGGTGGTGGAGGAGGGATGGGGGATGGCACAAGGGGCCAGGGCAGGTGTGCAGTTACATCTGGAGTTTGATCAGAACACAGCTGATCTTGCTGTGGTTGGAAGCCTTCCTCACCTGGTTCATGAAAAAATTGGGATCCCCACATGGGCCACCAATGGGAGAGTGGAAGTCCTAGTGACGGGGGCTCTAACAGTACAGTGGGGAGGCCAGGTTTGGAGGCTCAAGTCTGCAACGCAGCGGTTCTCAACCAGTGGGTCGCAACTCCTTACAAGGGGTTGCCTAAGACCATTGGAAAACACAAGTATTTACATTATGATTCATAACAGGAGCAAAGTTACAGTTATGAGATAACAATGAAAATAATTTTATAGTCGGGGGTCACCACAACATGAGGATCTGTATTAAAGGGTTGCAGCACTAGGAAGGTGGATGACCACCGGTGTAATGCCAACCACTTAGGAGGCTGAGGCTGAGGCTGGAGGCTCCTGAGTTCAAGACCAGCATGAGCAACCAAGTAAAAATTAAAATGGAGGTTGGGTGATATAGCTCATACCTGATTCCCCACATCCTGGACCAGACTTAGTGTAGCACCAGGGGTCCTCATGGGTGACAGAGGCCTCCTGTGTGCCAGACACCAAACTTGCAGTTTTGGGACTATCACTGCCTCAAGCCTCCCCAGGTGTTCTGTGAAAGCAGGGGTTACCCTCTTCCTTTTAAAAAAGGAAACTGAGGCTCAGCGAGATAAAGAGCCTCCGACTGGACTCACTAAGAGTAAGGCGAGCTGGTCGCTGGTGTCAGCGCAGGGCATCTGAGCCCAGGTGCTCACAGCAGTCAAAGAAGCCCAGGCCTCAGCAGATCAGTGTTCCACAGAGGCTGGCCTGTAATGGGCTGCACGAATGTCACTAACTCTTGTCACTAATGTCACCAATAACTGCTGCAAAGGATGCTGGGGAAACCAGGCACTTGGACCTCTCTGCCCACAAATGTATCAACAAAAGTGCTCAGACCAGACAATCCCACGCTGGCTCTCCTAATCTGGGCGGGACACAGTGCACACAGCCCCTATTCCAGGCTTGCTCCCTCTGCATTCCTGCCTCATTCTGCTCTGGCACAAGGCCCACCCTCAACGCAGAACGGACAATCTGTCTCCAGCCTGCCTCTCCTGGGCCCCCTCCTACTTTAGCCAGTGACTTGCCACTCTAAATGCTTTCTGGGGCCAGTACAGCCCCCAGATCCAAGGACTAAGCCAGGGATGGGGCTCTGGCCTGGCTTGGATTCTGTCTACCCATTCACCTTGGGTGCAGTCTTCCTGACGAGTCTCAGTTTCCCCATCTGTGGATGTGTGTTGACTGTGTGCATTGGCCACGGAGGCACAGGTCTGGCTCCATGCTGAGTTAGAGTTTCCCCTGAACCACACTGGGTCTAGGTCTCTTCACTCTGAAACAGGAAAGCAGAGCCCCAAAGACCTAGGTGTACTCAGGCAGGTGACTACCCTCAAGGCAAGACTGATGGGGAGGGCTCCTGGGGGGGGAGCATAAGGGGGTGGGCAGCACCCTGACTTCCCAGGTTCTTGTGCATTCCAAACATGCCAACAGGATAGGCAGATGGCCCTAGCCTCAGCCTAGGCTAGCGGCTAAGTACCTACTGTGTGCCCGGGACGTGTACAGACGCCCGCGGAGGGACGCTTATCTCCAGAGGAGAGACAGGAGGCTTAGGATTTAGATAAGAGGGAGACTGAGGGGCGGGTGGAGGAGGGCAGCCAGGCTGTCCCAGCTCTGGGGAAGTATCTTCAGGCATTTATTTAGCAGGATAATAAAATGGGGATGGATGTCAGAGTAGGCAGACAGATCCCAGAGCAAGGCACTCAGACAGCATCCAAAGACAGGTGTCTCCAGGGCCAAGTGACCCCAGTGCCACTTTCGGTCTCTTACAGGGTATGCCCAAGGACCATATTTGTCGGTCTGGCTGCTACTGGTTTGGGGGAAGGGTCGGATGTGTGTGGAGGGGTGGATCCGCCTTCTACCAGCACAGGAGAGACTCGGGGAGACAGACTGTTGCCAGCCTCCATCAGAAGAGGCTCTGCCACCTGGGGACAGTCACTGACAGTTCCCTGATACTGCTGCCCGGGCCCCACAGGAACGCTAGAGTCACTTATCCTGGGAAGGGCCCTGCTCTGCTCCCCACATACTAATGAGAACAGGGGAGCGAGAGCGGGGGCCCAGTCTGAGGCTTCCCTCACTGTGAGCTGATGCTGTCACCACTGCTCCGGGCAGTGGGATCCTGGGAAAAGGTGGCAAAGGAAAGAGTCACAGGAAGCCTAGACAGAGACAAAGGAAGGGAGCTGACTTCAAGCTCTGCAGACAATGGTCTCGGGGGTCCCAGACTTGAGGCTGTCACTAGTGGTTCTCACTTGGACATGGCGCCCCCAGGGGACACTTAAAATGGGCAGAGTGGTGTGATGTGGCTCAGTGGTAGCAAGTTTCAGGCCCTGGGTTTGATTCCAACACCTCATAAAATGGATACCGTGGTGCATGCCTGTAACCCCAACAATTGGGAGGTAGAGGCAGGACGACAGGAAGTTCAAGGCCATCCTCAGCTTCACAGCTAGGGAGTTTGAGGTACCCAGGCTACACAGACCCATTCTTAGGTAAAGTTTGCTATGAGGACCAGAAAGGCCTAGAACATTCTTGCTCATTCTGGCACTGTCCCAACCTAAGAGGTATGGAGTCCCAGGGCCACAAACCTCCTTCTTAAGAAATATGGAGACACGATAACCATCAGGGGGTCCATGGACATTCAATGGGCCAGAGCCTGGGGTCCTTAACATGCAATGGGGAGCAAGTGCATCTACACAAAGGCAGAACTATGCTACTAAGAGTGATTTTGCTGAGAGAGAGAGAGAGAGAGAGAGAGAGAGAGAGAGAGAGAGAGAGAGAGCACTATCCTCCCCAAAGAAAGAATGATAGAGACTCCAAAGGCCAGGCCTCTTACCAGGGGAGTGAGCCTACTGCCCTGGTTCCATGGAAAACTATCTCAGCGTCACTGGGGACCATAAACCGAGTACAAGAAAGTAACCAAAGGCTCAGGCAAATCATCTGGGCCTCCAACCCGAAACTTCAAAACACAGTTTATTTAAATAATCCTTTGCCAGGCCTCCTGGCCTCAGTGCCTGGCTTCTCTGAGGATTTATTTTATAAAAATGTCTCTCTCAACAAGTAAGTCATCCTACCCTGAGCTGATGAGGGAATTCTCCTCTGAGTTCAAAACCACAAGGTCTGGGCAGGCCACTCTGCAGCCCGCACCCGTTCTGCAGTGTCAGGCTATGATGCTGGGCTGGAGAAGGGGCATGCGTCTTGTGGCTCTCCCACTGCCCCTACTGTGATGCTATGCTCCCGGGCACACCAACATAGGATACCTGGATGCCCCTGTGATGATGGGCATGTCTCCAATACTAGGCTTTTCACGGGGCTGAGTATTCTGCAGCCTCAGAGGGCCTGGTCAATGGTATCTGGTAATGTACTAAGGACAGTGATAGCATGGAGGAGGTACTCAAGAAGGAGCAAAGGTCACAAGTGTGGCATGCAACTCAATAGAGTACCTGGCATACAAGAGGTCTTTCTGGGTTCTACCCCAAGTACAGCATAAACCACATGTGGTGGTCCATGCCTGTAATCCAGCAACCCCAGCACTCTAGTGATGAGGGCAGAAGAATCATCAGTTCAAGATCATACTTGGCTACATATGGAGTTTGATGCCAGTCTGAACTACATGATAGTCTATCTTTATACCTACATACGTGTATATGTGCATGTATGTGTTCATGTGTGCGTGTGTGCATGTGTGTGTGCATTCCTCTCCAGAAATTAGTGAGACCCAAGTGTGGCCCATGGTGCCAATGGAGCCCCCTAGAGCATGCTGGCTCACTGCCATCCCAATCTTTTAGAATAGAGAAGATGCAGGACCACAGACAGGTCTGACCTTCAAAGGACAAGGAGGCACTCTGCCATAGTAAATGCCTCTCCTATGGCAAGCCTGCCTGACACATAGTAGGTCTTCAGAACGCAACTCTTTTTTTTTTTTTTTTGGTTTTTCAAGACAGGGTTTCTCTGTAGCTTTGGAGCCTGTCCCGGAACCAGCTCTTGTAGACCAGGCTGGCCTCGAACTCCCAGAGATCCGCCTGCCTCTGCCTCCCCAGTGCTGGGATTAAAGGTGTGCACCACCACCGCCCGGCCAGAAAGCAACTCTTTAGCACAGGAACAAATAAGTAACTAAAACAGATGACAGTAGATCTGCATTAAAATGATCACTGAATGGATGGATGAATATATGGATGGGTGGATGGATGATGGATGGATGGATGATGGATGGATGGATGGATGGATGATGGATGATGGATGAATGGATGGGTATATGGATGGATGGATATATGGATGGATGGATGGATGGATGGATGGATGGATGGATGGATGGATGGATACATGGATGGTTGGATGGATGGATGATGATGAATGGATGGATGGGTGGGTTAAATGGATGGATGGATATATGAATGGATGGGGAGATGGATGGATAGGTACATGGACTGGCCAGCAGTGTGGTCCTAGAACAAGGAGGCACAAGGAACCATCCTGGAGATCGAAGCCCTGGCTCTGCCCAGCATGGATGACCACTGAGAAGCCACTTTGCTTCTACAGCCTCAGTTTCCTCACCTGCACTATAAGGACACAAGGTGATTGGGTGCCACATGAGACCAGCAGTGGCCAAGCTGCTCCGTGCACCTGAATAAGCTCAGAGACGGAGCAGCCACCTCATCACCATCATCACGGAGACAGGACTTGAGCGCCTGGGGACCAGGAGCTCTTAGGGTTCTGGAGACAGAGGCAGAGGCCTGGAGGGAAAAGGCAGTGGAGGGGCTTGGGAATGGCTTGGTTAGGAAAGTGCCTCCCGACAAGCCTGAGAACCTAAGTTTGCAAGAAAAGCAAGGTAAGACGGTGCACCAGCATAAACCCAGCACTGGGGACGCAGAGGCAGCCAACAGGAGGGGTACCCGGGCTGGCTAGCCAGCCATCAGAGCCAATTGGTGAGTAGTTAGTAAGAGACCCTACCTCAAAACCTAAGGTGGAGAGTGATAGCGGAAGACACTCAATGTCTGGAGTCCATACCCATGCTCACCCACATGCATCCGCACCCACGCATGTTCACACCCACACACCAACACACATGTACACAGGACAAGAGAGGAAGGGAAACTGAGCTAGGCTCCCCGGAGCAGACAATCATCTGAGCTCTGTACAAGCTGTCCCCAAGTGGGGGTACAGCCCCCAACCTCGGGACCCAACGTGGAGATTTCAGATCCTGTCACCCTAAGAGCCGTTTCATTCGGCTTGGCAGGGTCTATGAAGCATGGGAACAGCCTGACTATTTTGATCACTTCCTCCCACCTCCATGGGCTGGTGGGGGTGTCACGCTGAGTTGTAAAAGCCTCTAGGAGAAGTTATTTTTAGGGGCAGACAGTGTATTCCCTCATTCATAAAACATGGGCTAAGAACCCGCTGGGAACAGCCCCATGGTATGCACTAAGGAACTCGCATGGAGGTGAGAGGCTCCACGGTCCACTCTAGGAGCCGAGGCTGAAGTGGAAGAAAGTGGCCACATCTCACTGTTTCAAGGCCATCTATAAAAGAGCTGTGGGTGGAAGGCCAGAGGCAGGTATAGAGCCCAGTACCCTAAGGAGTGGACGTTGTATTGGGTCTTGAAGGATGGAGTAGGAGTTCACCACACAGAACTGGGCAGACAGCAGCTAGGGCCTGAATAAAGAACTGGGTGTGAGTGGGTGGGGATGCGATGGGGGAAGGGGCTTGTGACACAGATGTGTGAAGATTAGTCTGTGGGCCAGAATGACTGAAACAGGAATGATTTCACCACACGCCAGACCCTTAAGCAGCTTCCCCAATCCCCACCCCTGACCTTGGTTTTTACCTCTTGGTCCTGCTGCCACCAATAAGTGGGGGGGGGGGGCGAGACCTGAGGGCAGGTGACCACAGTAGGAATGGATGAAGGGGTGGGGTATAGCTGGGGGGGGGCACAGTCTAGACACAGCCAGCTCTAGCCCACAGAGGCCTCTCTGGAACTCCAGGCTAACAGAACAGGAAACTGAGGTAGGGCTGGATCCACTGATTCCTAAGGGCCTCAGAGGTTGTGTTTCTGCCTCAGGATCTACCCAGAGGGCATGGCCAAGGTGACTTATAGCTGAGTTGTCCCTGAAACCACTCCTCCTCCCTGGCTCTGAGGGGCGCTGGGCTGGGACGGGCTGGGCCCTGGTTAGAAGCCCTATTATCTGCGGGGCCTCCTGCGGCCTCTTAGGAGGAAAGGCTTTCCTCTGAGTAGCCCCGCCCCCACCCCACCCCACTCAGGGAGGGCAGGCAGCTTCTTTATCTGAGCTGACCCTTCCCAGTCCCCCGCAGCCCACCCTAGGACCTCCTCCTGAGGCCCATGGGAACCAGACTGGCCCCTAGACAGCTTCCCAGCCTCCGGGAAATCACATGGGGCCAACATGGTGGCCCGTGTTGTCCCTGGGTTAGGGGACAATGGCTCAACCCTACTACTTTGCCGTGAAGGTGACTGACTACAAGTCCTGTCTAGCCACCAAAAGCACTGAAAAGTCGGAGGGCACAGACTCTGTGCCACTTGGGGGTGGCTCTGCACCCTACTCCCCACGCCAGCCAAGCACAGTGGTCTTTTCCCCGTATGTACCCTCCATGCTGGCCAGCTTGGTCAAGTACTATGATCTTTGTCTCTGATGGCACAGATCTTGGGCTCTGAGCCCACAAAGTAGGCTTTCTCCAGTGCATCTCCAGCAGAGGCTTCCTCTGTGCGAGCCTTGGCATCTCTGTGAGCCTGCCACCTCATTTGATTGATGAGAAACTAAGGCTCAGAACGACAAAGCAGCCCTCAGGAGATCACACGGCATGTAGGGCAGGATTTGAACTCAGGATTTAAACTGCTAATAGCTTCATGCTTAACCGCTACACAAGACTCCCCTTCCTTTGCCCCAGACTGCTCAGCCAACAGGGGGAGAACGGCAGACTCCCCATCACATGGAGCAAGAGGAATTCAGACTACACTGTGAGGAAGGAGCCCTGTCTAGTCTCCAGGGGACTTCCAGACCTGAGAAAGAAGGTTCCTCCTTCTGTCCATCCTCCTAAGGCAAAAATTACCAATGAACTCCCATAGAATTCCAGTCTGACCACAAGGAGACAGTGGCAGTGAGGTGTTCCCAGGGTCACGTGGCCTCCAAGGCCAGGCAGAACCAGCTCAAACCCTCCTGTGCTCCCGCAGTGAGTGACACCCTCTCAGAGCCTCAGTCCCCTACCGCACAAAGGTGTTAGAAGAGAATAAC
The DNA here is from genome assembly GCF_950005125.1 of Chionomys nivalis. NCBI lineage: Eukaryota > Metazoa > Chordata > Mammalia > Rodentia > Cricetidae > Chionomys > Chionomys nivalis. Next base: position 15,865,636 of record NC_080096.1, on the reverse strand, counting down.
CAGAAAGCACCTCGCCCCAGCCTCAGTGCAACCACGCAGGCCGCAGCAGGAACAGCGTAGAGACACGTGGCAGCTTTCGAGTTTTTTGAGGCCTTACTGGGTAAGGTGGCACAGGCCTGCAATCCCACATTTGAGAGTCTGAGGCAGGAGGATTTCAAATCTGAGATCTTGCCTGGCAGTAGTGGTGGCACACACCTTTAATCCCAGCACTCGGGAGGCAGAAGCATGTGGATCTCTGTGAGTTCAAGGCCAGCCTGGTCTACAAAGCGAGTTCTAGGACAGACAGGATTGTTTCACAGAGAAACCCTGTCTCAAAAAAGAAAAAAACAAAAACAAACAAAAAAAGTGCAGCTGGGCACAGTGGCACTCAGGAGGCAGATGCAGGGGGAACCCTGTGAGTTACTGGAGGCCAGCCTAGTCTACTTAGAGAGTCTGAGGCCAGCCAGGGCTCTACAATGAGACTTTGACACAAGTTAACACACAAATAGGGCCCGCAGGACGGCTCAGTATGTTTGCCATCAAGTCTGTCAATCCGAGTTCCATCCACAGGACCCTCATGGTGAAAGGAGAGAAGTCACGCCTGTAAGTTGTCCTCTGACCTCCACACATGCACCATGACACACACACACGATAAATATGTAATACAAAATGTAAAACACAAACAGCTGGGAAGAATCCTGAAATGATATCTAAGACAGTGTGTGTGTGTGTGTGTGTGTACACGCGTACTTGAACCTACAACTTTCAGGAAGATAATTCACAATTTCAGCATTTTCTTAAAGTTCTTTAAGGCCCAAGCCATGAAGCACAACCAAAACAACCTCATTGCCCTGCTGCAGACACATCTCTGGGCCTGTTCCCTCCCTTCCATCCACCCTCCCACTCCACTCCCCAGAACCCAGAGAGCCTGCATGGCCTATCTCTCGAGGACGTCAGAGAGCTCTGGGAGTTTGCAAAGGGGACAGGACACTGTCAACTACCCTGGACTGTGCTGGAGACAGAATTTATCCTGCTGCCAGGCAGCCAAGGTGATGTAGGATGCTCTCCAGCTCCCTAGAGAGGGCTGAGAGGTGCCTAGCCAAAGGGAGCTAAACATGAGCAAGCGGGAGGGGCTGCTGTTGTGCTCTGGATATTCTGCGCTGGCTCCTAGCTTGGTCCCACCAGTCCTCATCAGTCTGTGCTCTGGTTTGGAGCATGAGCTTGAGACCAGAGGACTGGGTTATACCCAGTTATGACTCTTTCGGGCTCTATGGCCTTGGGCAAGTACCGAACCTCTCAGACATATTCATAACCCCGCAACACAACATCTCACTATGCACCCCAGGCTGGCCTCAAAATCTCCATCCTCCTGCTTCAGCCTCCCAAGTATTGTGATTCTAACATCTTTCCTGTCTCTCAGCCAGAGCAAGGAACCTCCTTGCCCCAAAGGCAGAGACTCTGCAGCTAATGTGGATAAAGCAGCAATGGTGCAACCAACACAGCGGGTGCCAACTAAGTCCAGCTTCTAATCCCACGGTAACATGGCATCCTGCACTGGTCATCTCACTGTACCACCCTACCCTCTGTGATCGTGGTCTCCCCACGTGTCAGCATGCAGGCAGGTGAGGAGAAAAGCACCAGGAATCTGGATGGTCCTAGGGTAGAAGCCGGGACAAGTCCTTGCACTGCCCGGAGTCTGAGTCTCCATATTTGAGTGACAGGCCTCATAGCTGCTTCTGTATTGAAAAGGCAGAGCTAGGCGTATGAATGCATCGGCCAGGATACGGACTAGCCACTGTGATCAGCAACGCACGCCATGGTCTTGTCACCGGCGGTGATCACAAGCAGCATGCCACTGGATGCTGCAGCTCAAGGCCTCTGGCTGCGAATCAGAAAATAAAGAGGGTCGCTTCAATATCTACCAGTTGGGCAAAATAGGAACCTTCAAATGGGAGGCGCAAAAGTCAGTTCTAAAACTCAAATATAACAAGTCAAAAAAAAAAAAATGTAAAGGGTCAGTGAGATGGCTCTGTTGGAAAAGAGGCTTGCTGCCAAACCTGATGTCCTGAGTTTGATCCCTAAGTCCCACAGTGGAAGAAAAGACTGGACTTCCATAAGTTTGCCTTCTGACTTCCACACACATGCTGTGGAACATGTGCACGCTCCATTCCCCCATCACACACACACACACACACACACACACAAACAAATATTGTCTCAAGCCCAATTGTGTGTGTATGCATGAGTGCATGTGTGTGTGCTCACTGTGGGGTGTGGAATAAAATGAGGTCATATGGAAATGGGCTATTTTTATTTCAACAAGGCATTTTAAAAATACTCTTAATTATATGAAGATGGGGGAAAGGTTCTCTCAAAAATTAGAGAGCACTGTTACAGCTGCCCTCTGGACCCCCACACCCTCCTAAACCCTCCAGTCTCCTACCACACCCTCCTCAGCCCCCTCACCTTTCCCAGGCCCCCCAAAGCTCTTTACATCCACCCCCGCCCTTGGGAGGCAACTGGCCCACACATGTGGGCAGAAGAGAGCCAGACTCCACCAGGCCCGCCCTCCAAGCTCTTTCCAGGATTCTCAGTTTATCTAACGGTCCTTGGAAGTGGTAGGCTGAGCAGAGGGGAGGCCTGGAAGCCAGTGAGGTTGTGGAGCCCTTCTGCCAGAGGGCGCTGTCTGCTGGGGTGGCTGCTGCAGAGGCAGACCTACGATTGCGGGGCCCGAGACAAACTCCACGGAGACTAGACAGAGACGGGGGCCCAGGCTACCGAAGGCATTCCTGGGGAGCTCTGGGGGCTCTTTCTCAACACAACGGTCATTTTAGTTTTGTTCCTGGGGCAGTCACTACACTGCATTTTGGAGATAAGAAAATGGGGTTCTAGGAAGGAAAGCCACTTATCAGGTCACTTAGGACAGGACCAGGTGCCGTGACTGCAACCCCATTGGCAGCTATCCCCCAGTACAGCCCGTTTCCCGGAGGGAAAGGCTTGGGTCAGGGCCAGAGCCCAGGTTCCTCCTCACCCTCTGCCCTTCGGGCTCCCTCTGGATGGCGCAGCAGGTACGGAAGTCACAAGCTCATTGCCAAGGGGTCTGCCGGTAAATTACTAATTTTGTCAGAAACAAAATGTCAAGTTTGCCTCGAATACAAGAGGAGCTGTCCCAGGGGGCCAGAGTGGAGAAAGCACAAGGCAAGTCCTGTCCCTGGCACCCCAACTTGGTGAAGAGGGCCAACCCTGCCAGGTTCCTTCCACCTGCTGTGGTGGCTCCTCCCATCCCTCTACTCCCCTCCCCTCCCCACACCCTGACTTTCTGAGCCCAGGTTAGATCCAGGTACCTCCTCAAAGGCACTGCTACCAGCTCACTGACAGAAGAAACCAGTCCAATCAGGACCCACCCGTCAATCACCGGCCTACAATCCCTTACTCTCTGTCTCCAGCTATGCAGACCTCCGGCAGACTCCTGCCACAGGGGCTTTGCTCAGATGGTCGCTCTACTTGGCACATAGTCTCGGCATCCATAAGACTCCCTTCTCTTCTCCTTCCTTTTCTCCTGCAGGCTCTGCCCAGCTCAGAAACACTTCTCCTCCCAGCCGACCTCCCATCTCCCACCCTCTGGTTCTCTGCCTACATTTTCAACACTTCATGGTACACCTGTCATCAGCCTGGCCCTGGAAAAGTAGAGATCAATGGAGCAGTCACGCTACCCCCACAGCTTGCCCAGTGAGGCCCGGCACTACCCATCAGAGTATCTGGCCAGAGTAGGGAAAGGCCCCTACTGCACATCCACCAGGTCTGAATTCTGGCGTACCCTCCACGTCACTTCCCCTCCCTGAGCACCAGGGGCCTCTTCTGTCTGCATGGGAGAGGAGCTGCCCCGCTAGGCCCTCCTCCCAGGGGCTGTACACAGCCGCAGCTCTCGATGCCTGCTCCACCTCAGCTCCCACACCCCCACCCTGGGGTCTGGCCCTGTGCCAAGCCCCTGCAGACTTCAATACCAGTCTGTTCAATTAAAGGGAGATGACGGATGTCACAGCACTCTGCCAACTGTCACCCTGAAGAACAAACAGAAGCGTATCCCCCTTTCACAGAGTGGAGAACTGCGTTCACTCATTCATTCTTCCAACCGACACATTAAATGAACACTTACTAGGGGCCAGGCCTGAGGTAGACCTGGGTAATCCCAGCGGCAGGCAGGGTAATCGCCCCTGCTTTTGCAGTATGGTAGGGAGGAAAGAATACTAACAAGAGACACAAGTTAACTTAAAATTAGGATTTTGACAAACGCTGCTTATGGAACTTTCTGGGAGAGGGACACTCGCCCCAGAAAACAACAGAGCAAGGGTAAGCATTACACAGACAACAAGGGGAACAGTATTCCAGCTTCAAGGATCAGCCAGTGCAAAGGTCCTGTGGTAGGTGAAACCCAGAGATTCTAAGGGATCTAAAGGCCAGAGCAGCTACATCTACTGTGTGAGCAGCAGCCAGACACACGCGGCCTCTGGGCCCTGGGAAGGCTAGTGGCTCCCTCTCCAGAGTAATAGGGAGCCAAGAAATGCTCTAAAGAAACAGCGTGGGGAGCAGGAGAGATGGCTCAGAGGTTAAGAGCATTGCCTGCTCTTCCAAAGGTCCTGGGTTCAATTCCTAGCAACCACATGGTGGCTCACAACCATCTATAATGGGGTCTGGTGCTCTCATTTGGCCTGCAGGCATACACACAGACAGAATATTGTATACATAATAAATAAATATTTAAAAAAAAAGAAAGAAGCAGCGTGATTGGATTCAGAGTCTGGTCCTGAACCATGTTCCACTAATAGGTTCACGTGACTCTGTGTAGCTGTGCTTTAGGCTAGGCTTCAGGCTCAACTCTCCCAATTTGAAAGTTTTAAGGCCAAAGGTCACCTCCTCTCCCCCTCCCCTTCCTCCTCCTCCCCCACCAGGTGACAAAGCCCACTACCCTCAAACACATCTGTGCATGCCCTATGGCTGAGGGCTATTCTTCAGGCCAAGGTCTACCCCACAGCCTAGCTGTCAGAGAATTGAAAGGGGCCCAGAATTCCAGGCACCTTGGTGCAGCTCCCCCTGTCAGCTGACCGGGAGGCATTACCCCGAGTGAGCATATTATCACGATGTGTAATTTCTGGAATAAACACAGCTGTGTTTGTTTCTCCGCGTGCACAGCAGACAGAACAGCAGACGGATCTGCCGCGTGCAGCTGGAGCCTCGCACCTTGGGACAGCCACGCACTGTAGAGGAACCAAGAGGATGATGGGTTGTCCCTGGGGCCTCCAGATACCATCATCCGGGTGACACCTTCAAGGGGCCAGCTCAAGGCCTCCTGGGAAAGCAGTATGGAGATGACAGCAAGGGTAGAAACTGGGACATCTGTCCCTTGGAGACGGGTGGGTCCTGATCATTGGGGACAGTTGACCCTGGAGGTATCCGTCATGAGCAGGTCCCTTAGAACGAGCGGTCACATAGATGAACCCCAACAAAGCAATTCCAGCCTGAAGTTTTCCACATGGGAAAGCTGATGCTCTGGAATGGAAATGGGGCTAACACGGCAAGAGTTGGGACACCCTCTGCGACAGCCACTTTGTGCCAGGCCCTGCAGCAGATCCCAAGGATGCCTGTCCAATCACATGAGTTTCCTTGTCCAGGTGCTGTGAGCATGTGCGTTTCAGGCAGCCTTGCCACAGCTATTTCCTCATCTGCAATGGGACCAGAACAGTGATGTCTCAACCTGTGGGTCACAGAGACCTCCTGCATATCAGATATTTACATTACAGTTCATAACAGCACCGAAACTACAGTTATGGACTAGCAACGAAAATAACTTTACGGTTGGAGCTCACCACAACATGAGGAACTGTATTAGAGGGTCACAGTGTTAGGAAGGGTGAGAACCACTGGGCTAGAGAATTAAGATTCTGCATGTGAAGCCTTGGTGCAGGGACAGGAGGCAGGCACTGACACGCGACAGTCCCTACTCCCTCAGTAGAAGCCAACTGAACAACTACTATGTCCCAGGCAAGCACTGGGACTTGCAAGCAAGGCATAAACATTTCTGCCTTTGGGAAGCATGTGTTTTGTGCCTGTGTGTGTAGTGTGTATTGTGTATATTGTGTGTATTGTATTGTATGCTGTGTCTATTGGGTGTGTAGTTTGTGTTGTGTATATTGTGTTACATGTATTATATGTGTTGTGTGTAGTGTTTATTATGTGTACTCTGTGTGTTGTGTGTAGTGTGTATGTTATGTGTATTGTGTCTAATGTATGTTGTGTGTATTGTGTGCTGTGTGTAGTGTGTGTGTATGTATTTTTGTGTGTGTGTCTGTGAGATTTGAAGCAGGGACTCATGTATCCCAGACTGGTCTCAAACTTGCCATGTAACCAAAGCTGACCTCAAACTTCTGGTCCTCCTGCCTTGACTTCCAGATGTGCTGGGATTACAGATATGCACCCACCGAGTTTATTCAGCGCTGGGATGGAACCCAGGGCTTTTGTGTATGCTAGGCAAGCACTCCTCCAGCCTGAAGCTTATATCTGGACATGGAAGTAAGTTTTCCTTTGTTGTGATTATTGTGCCCATTTCACAGAAAGTTGGGTGGATGCTCAAAGAGGACTTTTAAACGCCCCTCTTCCCCCCTCACATCCCCCCTAACACTCAAAAGGGCTAGAACCAGATGCTAAAAAACTCCATCCAAGATTTTACCAGGAGAAAAGGGGAACTACCAATTTCAAGGCACTGTCCTAAAGGCACTGATCCAGCTGCCCACTGGTTTTATGGGACCTCAGGAAGACGGCAGTTTGGGCTTCACTCTCCCCACATTTGGATGCTCTGAATTCTGGGGTGAGCCTCGGGTTGTCCTAGCTCTGTGAAAGACCTGGGCTAAATGAGGTATGGGAGCTGTTCCCCGGCTGGCAGAGCTGGGGGTCTGGGCAGGGGAGACAGGTGAGCCGGGAAGGCGGGCCATGGTCCCTATGGCCCTGCCCTGTTTCCACCCCTCTCCCACTGACACAGTAGTGGGCAAGCACGTACAGCCTGCACACAGGGGCTCGCTTAACGGCGGCTGTGCCCGTCGTCTTCCTCAACTGCTTCCTGCTTTGGGGTGGATTTTTTTTTTCTTCTTGGCAGTGCTGGGGATGGAACCTAAGGGCCTTGCAAGCACTAGGCAAGCACTCCACCCCTGAGCCACATCACCTGCTCCTCGCTTTGGATGTCTTTTGTCAGCCTTCTCCTGCTCCGAAGAGCAACCACTTTCCTTGCTCACACCTCTGCCGGGCTCACCTCCCCGTCTTCCACTTCACACACTTCTGTCTACAGTGACATCCACAAAGCAGCCTGCTTCCAGCTTCTGGGCCTTTGTTTAGGCCGTCCCTCCGCTGAGAATGCCGTTCCTTCCACTTGAATGCGCCTTCTCCCACAGCACAGGCTGGGACACACTTCTCTGCAGCACACCCCATGCTACACATGTGTATGGGATTCTTGGTTTCCTTTTTGCTTGTTTGTTTAGGATATTTACATATACATAATAAGGTATCTTTTTGTTAGATTGGGGGGAGTGGGTTTTTTTGTTTTTTTTTTCGAGACAGGTTTTCTCTGTGTAATAGTCCTGACTGTCCTGAAACTCACTTTGTAGATCAGCCTGGCCTTAAGCTCACAGAGATCCGCCTACCTCTCCTTCCCAAGTACCGAGATTAAAGGCATGCACCACCACCACCCAGCATTACACAGTATCTGAAGGACACACCTCAAGTCTAGACACAAAGGTGGGATGTTTCACGTACACCTTCAATTCACAGCTGGGAGTGTTTCCACATACCTGTAATCCCCGCATACCGGTGGTGGAGCAGGAGGATTAAGACCAACCTCAGCTACACAGAAATTTGAGGCTAGCCTGCACTAGATGAAAATCTGTCTCAAAAAAAAAAAAAAAATCAAACAACATGGCTCAGTGGGTAAAGGGCAGGCTGTGCAAGCATGCAACCCTGAGCTCAGACCCCCGGCATGCACAGAAAAGCCAGGTATGGGGACCGGAGACTCTCAGGGTGCATCAGCCAGTCAGTCTAGCCAACCAACCAGCTCCCAGTTCAGCCGAGATTCCGCTTAAAAACTAAGGCAGCGAGCATGTGCGCCTATACACAAAACACCACGCAAAATAACAAAATAAGACAAAATAAAATAAAACCCCAAACATCACCAAAAATAACAACAATTAACAACTACCCCAGAACCAGCTGGAAGGTCATTTTATATGGCATTTTTTTTTTTTTTACTGTGTGGACATTTTTTGTTGATGTGTTTGTGTGAGCATATATGTATGTATAGTCACATGCATGCATGTGTGCTTGTAGGCCAGAGGTTGATGTCACTAACCCATTCCCCCAGCCCCAGTGTGCCTGCATTTTGACTATGACATGTCACGTGAGGTCAGGTGTGGAATTTCCTACTTGTGGCCTCTTGTTGGTGGAAAAAAATAAAAGTTTTGGATCTTTTTGGGTTTCAGGATTTTCACATTAGAGAGGCTTCAGATGTTTCAAACAGTGACCCTGGGGTCCCTGGACACTTCTATACTTGCATCTGTTTTAATCTGCCGTATGATGAGTTCATGACTATTATCAGGGTCGTTGCTCAGGACAGTGCCAGCTTATCCATGGGAGCTGCTCTGATGATATTAATGAAGGAAAAGGAAAAAGAAAGGAGGAAAAAGAAGAGAAATGATGGAGGGGAAGGAAGAGGAAGAAGGCTTTGCCCATCTCTGCTGGGATGCAGCTCTGATAGCCAATGTGAGTCTGTTTAATCTCTCACAAGGTCCCCTGGCATCTTAGAAGCCGTCCACAGAGAATGATGAATGGAGAGACGGATGAATGAACTGATGGATGGGCAGGAAAAGGATTAAGGGAAAGAAGGATGCATGGACAGATGGACAGAAACAGTCTGGAGGAGGCTGAAGGCACTAACTGAGCCCAGCGGCACAGAGCCCCACCACAGCAGAGGCTTCTGAGACCAGATGCTCAATCTGTCCCCAGCTGCTGCACCTCTCCCTGGCTGTGAGCTCCCAGACTGGAGCCAGCATCAGTCTGAGCATAGGATGGAGAAAGTGGAAGCATGGGGCGACTGGTGCCCAGGGGAGCCCCAGCTCTTCCCCCACCTGTCACCAGCTCTAAGCACCAGCCCCTGACAGCAGGAAGATATCTCTAAAAGCATGAGCCAAGTCGGCAGGAAAATAGGATTTACTCCACAGACATTCACTTGGGGGCAACTTCTCCGGAACTCTACAGTGTAGCAACTTTGGCAAACCTAAGTCCATGGCTCAGAAGATTTCTCTCTAAACCTGAGGTGTCTGCTGTTTGCCAGCGTGATCCAGAGCCAGAAACAGGAGAATAAGGAAGTATGATCATCCAGATACCAAAGGGAATTTCAGGATAGAAGGGCACCCAGACTATTGTTCATTCTGCCCATTTTCCCACCTACCTACCCAAAACAGGCAAACACTTGACTCTGCACATACACACTACATACATATATACATACACACATACATACACCATATCCTTCTACCCAGCCAAGCAGCCAGCCACTCATCAAACACCTGTCTACGCGTCCATCATCAATTCCTCCATCTACCCATCCATATCTACATCCCATCTAAACATACATACATACATATATACATGCATACACATACATCCCATACATCTGTACATACATACATACATCCCATCCATCTACCCACCCACCACCCATTCATCCCTCCCTCCCATCTATCTACCCAGCCAGCCAAGCCAGCCACACTTATGTATTCATCTACCATCAATTCTATCCATTCATCCACCCCATCCATTCACCCACCCATCTATCCATTTATCCATCTACTCACTCACCCATACACTTATCTGCCTGTCCATCATTTGCCCAGCCATCTAATCCATGTAACTGCTCAGGCACTCTTCTTCTGTCTGTCTAGCCACTCATCCATCCAACCATCACCCAGCTATCCACTGCTCAGCTGCTCATCTCTCTGTACCACCATGCACCGTTCAACCATTCCAGCTGAGGGTCTCCCGCTACAGCTGGGAGGAAGTGGACATGCTGACCCATCGTACAACAGATGTAATCTGAGAAATAGGATAGAGTTACACGCAAGGTACCGCCAAGGACACCAAGACCACCAAAGACAAGGCAATCAGGGCTTCGGATAGGAGGAGATCTACGCTTGACCTTACTAAGGGGCAGGAAGATGCCAGAGCAAGAAGATGAAGGAGTACTGAACGGGGGCAGGGTGCAATAGGAAACAAACTGTAGGTTCCACAAGTCCAAGGGGGGCAAGAAGAACGGGTTTAAAGGGTTAATAAGAGTAACTCCGTGGCAGAGCACTTGCCTAGCACTTGTCCTAGGTTTCACCCCAGAACACACACACCACACACACACACACACACACACACCACACACACGCAATCAGTTCAAAGCACAGGTCCCCATACCACCCCACCAACCAGTTATGGGCCAGGGGCTTGTGCTCTGGTGACTACAACACAGATCCATCAGAAAGAAAATCAATCCCCAGAAACTTCAGGGCCAAGCAACCTCATCTATGATACCTACATCACCTTCTGCTGCAATTCCTTAAGTTTCTGTGCCTTTCTTGTCTGGCAAAGGTAAACCTGCTAGCAGTCCCTTAACAGCCAGAACTGGGTAAATGGAGGCACATCCAGCAGGCGGCAGGGAGGCGGGCCCTGCTTCCCCTGCTGAGATTCAAGGCCCCCATATACCAATCAGTGGTTAAAACACCAAACTGAGAGCTGGAGAGATGGCTCAACTGTTAAGACCACTGACTGCTCTTCCAGTAGGACTCGGGTTTAATTCCCAACACCCACATGACAGCTCATGACTGTCTGTAACCAAGTTCCAAGTGATCTGACACCCTCACATGGGTATACATGCAGGCAAAACACCAATGTACATAAAATAAAAAAATTATTTTAAAATATTATTTTTATAAAGTATTTTTTATTATTATATTGATTTCACATATGTGTATACATTCTTGTGTGTGCACATGCTTGTGAGTGGAAGTCAGAGGGCGATTTGTGGGGGTTCTACTCCCCCATTAGCACCTGGAACAGCGGGCCTTCCACTCATTGATGGGTGAATAACTAAGACTCAGGAAGCTGAACCATAGCTGGGGACACAGCTCAGTGGGAAGACTGTGTGTCTAACATTCATGAAGTCCTGCGTTTGACAGCCAATACTGCACAAACTAAGCATGGTGCTGCCCATCCCAGCACTTGGGAGGTGGAGGCAGGAGGATTAGAAACTCAGAGTCATCTTTGGCCAGCCCCAGGCCGGTTCACCTCAAGTGACAGAGCTGAGAAGCAGAGAATCCAGGACAGGTGCTCCTCTCTGCCCTTGTCTGTACCTCCTAGCTCCCCTCGACCCAGCCTCATCACCCCTCTGGCTCCAGAAGGGACTGGTCCAAGGGGGTCCCAAGTGCTGGGGGCGCCTCAGAAGCCTTCCCACTGCTTTCCTGGAACCGCGGGAGCTGCCATCTGAGGCTGTGAGCAGTGACAGCTGATGCTGATGGGCACAAGCAAGAGGATGTCACAACCGGGGCCCTGACTTGAGCAGACTCCCTGGGCCCCAGCTTTCTGTGGGTTCCAAAAGGGCCCCTTGGGCTCTGGCCGAGCTGTTCCCAGGCCCTGCCTCCTGGGAGAGGCGGAGAAGGCCCATTCAGGAGGGTCGAGTCCCACTGTGCTCTAAAGCCGCTCTCTCCCCACTTACAGGGCTCAGATGCTTTTTGTCCTTCCGGCTTCCCATGGACTTGGGCCAAGTGACAAGTTGGTGCTGTGGACATATGTCGTCGCCATAATGGGAATGTTGACCTCACGCTCTCCCTGCTGGGGCCAGGCAGCTTGCACCCCGCCTCTGCGCTTGGCAGCTTCTGCTCTCGGGCACACACAGGACTCCATCCCGCAGTCTAGCTACACAGGACATTCATGGGCCTTCTACCAGATCTTAGCATGCACCGTCTCCATCACCCGCCTCACACTTCACCTGCCTGTGCTTTGGGAATGTCTGAGGAGTCACCTCCTCCAGGTGCTGGGAAGACAGCTCCGTCAGTACAATGCCAGCTGTGCAAGCACGAAGACCCTAGAATCAGGCACAGTGACATCAGAACCCCTGCTGGAGCTTGCATACTCTTGGCCTGTGAGCAAAATCCAGCTGGCAAACACGGTTAGGTGTGATAGCTCCCCCATAAACATGCAAGACTGAGCCCCAACTCCTGCAGAAAAAAAGGGGTGCTCGGGGGTATAGTACCTGTCTTCTTTGGACAGGACTGGGACACCACTGTCCTTCTAACATGAACTGCACACTTGACCACAAGCCAGGCCAGCTCCTGGGTCTGGGGGGTGGGGGGTGTGTCTTTAACCAAGATACTTGTAATTTATTATCTGTCTGACTTTGAACTTGATCTCCCATTTAGGCAGCAGATAGGAGCCGTATTTCTTGCCTGTCAAAGGTTTAACACAGTGGTTCTCAACCTGTGGGTCTTGACTGCTTTTGGGAGTCGGACGACCCTTCCACAAGGGTCACTCATCAGACCCTCTGCATATCAGATATTTACATTATGATTTATGACAGTAGCAAAATTACAGTTACGAAGCAGCACTAAAAAGAATTTTATGGTTGGGGGTCACCACCGCATGAGGAACTGTATTAAGGGTTGCGGCGTTAGGATGATTGAGAACCACTGGTTTAACACAGAAAATCCCACTAACGCACTGCCTGGGCCCACCCTCCACTGGGTCTCTGCGGGTGATGCCAGAGAGGTCTCTCCACCCGCCCATGTCACCACGCGTACGCACCTCCCTGTGCTCTGAGCCAGCCTGTGCTCTAAAGCAGATTCCACAGCAATGGCAGAATCACATCCGAACCTTTCACATCCTCCCCTTGCCTCCCTGCACATGTGACGGCCCCTGACCACATCAAGAACGACAGCCACAGTCACACCTTCAGATTCTTTTATAGTCAAGTGAAGAATACAGTTGCTTTTTGACACACATATCACAGGTGGCTGATTATAACTCCTCAGGAAACTGAGGCCCAAGGGGGCAAAGCCACCTATACCAGGACCTTACCTTCAAATCCCATGTCACCAGACCAAGGCTTCTTTCTTTGACCTCGAACCTCAGACAAAGTCTTGAAAAAGCTTGTCCCTGGCTACCCTCACTAACTTGGAGGTTCCCTGATTTTTACATCTGTTAGAAACTAACTTGGGGCCGGGCGGTGGTGGCGCACACCTTTAATCCCAGCACTTGAGAGGCAGAGGCAGGCGGATCTCTGTGAGTTCGAGACCAGCCTGGTCTACAAGAGCTAGTTCCAGGACAGGCTCCAAAACCACAGAGAAACCCTGTCTCGAAAAACCAAAAAAAAAAAAAAAAAAAAAAAGAAAGAAAGAAAGAAAGAAAGAAAGGAAACTAACTTGGCCATGGGTCACAAGGTGACAAGAGTCCCTGCTTGCTCAGGGCCAAATTACACAAGAAAGATACAGAGAGAAAAGTGTTGAGGTGGAGTAGAAGGAGCAGAGGGCAAAGAATGGACCTCCTGGCTTTTTGTTCTCCCCATCCCTGGGCTATCAGCTGCACGGAATAGACCTTGCCCCAAAGAACCCAGGGCAGCCTAGATCAAAATCTGGAGCACAGGCTAGCCCAGAGCATGTGGAAAGATGGCGTGAGATGGGAGGAAGTCTGGAAGTTTGAGCATCTCCTCCAAGGTGTGCTTTGGTGAGGAGTTAATCCAGTTAAACGGTGTCTAGTCTCTGGCAAGAAAAGGGCTTCTCTTGAGGTCTGAATGGAAAATGGAACCATGGGTTTCCTCCCTTCCTGGGACCCCTCATGAGGGAGCCTGAGATGCCCCCAAGCTGGCTTTGGGACTGGTGCTAACTCGTAAGATGCCAGAGGGTAACATTTTGTTACTGTCCAAGAAGCTGACATGGAAGCTGGGAATGGTAGTGCATGCTTGTAATCTCAGCACTTGGGAGGCTGAGGCAGGAGGATTGCCACAAATTTAAAGCTAGTTTGGGCTACAGGGACCTAGTCTCAGAAAATCCAAGCTGGTGAGATGACTCAGTGAGTAACAGGTTCCTGCACAAGCCTGATGACCTGTTTGGGTCCCTGGGACATCAGTGGAAAGTGAGTACCCACTCCTCTGACCTCCACAAACATACCATGACACATGTATGACCACGCTCACACACATATATCATACACACAATAATATATAATACATATATATATCATACATAATTTTATTGATGTTCTTACTAAAGCTACAAGTCTTACATGGGCTGGGAATGTAGCTCATGTAAAGCACCGGCCTAACATACATGAAGCCTTGGTACATCTTCAGCACAGCAGAACAAGCAAGAAAGGAAAGGCTTGGAGCTCTGCTTTGCCCCCTGGGGTGCTCGGGGTAGACCAGAGATGGGTGAGAAACACTGAGGAGTGAGGGGGTCCAGCCCTCCAGCTGTCCCCAGGGTCACTTTGGCATTCCTGATCTCGCTGTAAGGATCCTGGCTGACGCCATCTCCTCCAAGATGTGAGGAACAGAACAAATACCTCCCAAAGCCATCAACCTGCTGGAGCAAAAGCCCTAAATCACCCCTCTCTGAGCTAGGACTCGGGGGCTGCTTGTTACCCAGCAGCAGACCACAGATGTCCTTTCTGTAGTGTTCTCCCTGGATGGGGCCCAGCACCTGGTCATGAACCTAAGAGTTGAAGGAGCCCGGCCCAAGGCGTAGAAGGGGCGGCCAAGGCCCAGCAGACTCCTGAGCAATTGTCTTCAGGTCCCCACAGAGTCTGCGCCAGACTCAAGGGTTCAGCTTGAACCTACAGAGCCTGGAGAGTAATGCTAACATATGTGTGAGGTAGTGGTGAGTCACCCAGTACTTGGGGAATCCGAGGATTCGGCTGCCGTTGGGCTCCAGCTGACCGTGGCCATGTGGCAATGTGGGCCTGGGAAGCAAGATCGACTTTCAGGGAAGCCAGAATCATGAATTTTTCTATAAAGCTATCCTTCTTTATGCTGTCTAAGCACTCAGTAGGAATGGTGACTCCTGGGCTCTGTGGAGAGGCCCCAGTTACAGCAAGTCACTGGCTTTGGACAAGTCACATTTTTCTCTCAGGCCTCAGTTTCCCCACATCTGAAGTGGAACCGCCGGCTCCTGCCCCCTTGGAGGGTGGCCACGGCACTCACAGGGCACATGACCCTCCAGTCCTATCAGTAGCCTTCCCATGACAGCTCCACAGTCCCCACTCTCAGTGGCGGCCCCCACCCACTATACAGTGTTAACACCCGATTTGTCTAACTTACAACAACATTATTCTGACCGTTATGACGGAGATTGCGCTTTTATGGCCGGTTTGTGAGTTCCAGAACACTCCCGCCTGCATTATCTCAGGATGCTGATGGAGTCGGAGGCTGGACAGCTGCCTCAGAGACCCTTGTCAGAGCCAAGCCTACCTCTGAGCTTGAAGCCCAGTTGCAGAGGCAGCTGGAGGGGAGGAGGCTCCTCCAGTGCCACCCAGACCCAGTTTAAATCCAAACCTTGCCATTCCCCCGGTAACCCCAGGACAGTCAGTATCCGGGTTTCCTTTTCTTCATCTGTAAAATGGATATGACCACATGGTCACCACGGACCTGAGGGACACACAGACAAGCTCAGCAGTGTCTGCAGAGAATCACAGCCATGGGCACCTTCGTGGCAGGAAGTGGAAACCAGGGAGGCACTGGGCCAAAAGCGGGGTGTGGCCATGGAGAACCTGGAGGGGTTCTGGGGGTGTTAAGTGGGTCAAGGCCTTTGAGGAAATGGAGGTGGTGTTAAACTAGGGCAAGGCCTTTGAGGGAAACCCTCCAAGACAGGCTGAGGGGCCTCTTAGTCTCCAGCCAGGGTCAGTTAAACCCCGGCTCTAGAACACAGGGGCCTGAGGTGTCTTTACTGTTCTCCTGCAGGTGAGGGCGGGGCCGGGGAGAGGTGGTGACAAAGGACCTAATGAAACAAGCCCCACCTTCTCCCCCCAGCTCTGAGCCCAGTTTCTCACTAGGACTCAGCAACTGAGGCTTTCTAAGGTTTTATTTCCACTCATCCGGCCGGAAACTCACTGAGCTCACTTTCCTCCAGGGAAGGGAACAGTTCCCACAACCACCTGGAGAGCTAGGGGCATTATTCCTATGTGACAGACTACGGAACTAAAACTCAGAGAGGGTAAGCCACAAGTCTTAAGGACACACAGGACGGGATGGTGGGACTCCATATTGTTCTGTGTGCATGTACATGTGTGTACGAACAAACATACACATGCTGCTTACAGGACAGGAGGGAAGGGAGCCAGGGCTACACCAAAGGACTTGGGGACAGGAGGAGAGAGTACCCACATCTCAGTTATGCCACCAAATGAAGCGGGGTGTGGCTGAGTATCAGGTCACTGTGCTAGCACAGATCTGTACACTGGCTCTCACCTCTCCTCACCGCACAGTGCACAGTGCCTCCAGCAGGCCGTCTGGCGCTTACAAATGAGGGAACTGAGGCTCTGGGTGGAATGCTGGCTTAAGGTCACAGGAGTGGGAAGGGTTATCCTCTTCGGAGGGTGTACCCACTCGCAGGGCATACAGGGGTGGGTAGGAGGAAAGGGGGGGAGCAGGCAGCTCTGGGATGCTCACCTAATGAGGCCCAGGCTTCAGTGGCCTCAGTGAGCCCCAGGTGACACAGGAGTTCCCTTCCCCCACCTTCCGGAAGGCAGCTGCTTTAAAAGGCCCTAAAATGCTTTCAAGGCCTTATCAGGTCTGCTTCGCTGATGCCAATCAGGAAGCTTCCAGGTGCTGCACCAACGGCCACCTCACCCCTTGGAGCTGTACAAACATTCCTCCCTCCCACTCTCCTCCTGCTGGGCCTCCTCCTCCTCCTAGTCAGCAGCCACCAGGTGCCAGGAGGTGGGCACAGGCTCTGCTGGGCATCATTTCAGCCTGGCCTTTACCAGATTCTAATGCCTGGTGAAACTTCTGTCTCAGAAGTCCTGGGCTGTATCTCAGGTCACTGGGGACAAGTGTTACTCGCTGACAGAAAGATCAGAAGAATGCTTAAAATGGAGATTTCCCCCACCACGCTCCCCACGCCAAACTGCCAAGCTGGGGCCAGCACACAGATCTGATTTGCCTCTGTCAGGAACTCCAACCTGATCTACACGCTTCAACCTCAACGGGAGCCCAGGGCCCCTCCTGCCACCAGCCAGCTCCACCCTCCACCTACCCTTCCTACGTGTAAGGATCTTGCTCGGCCAAGACTCACAGGTGAACACAGGCAGGCAGAGTTGAGAGGATGAGAGCCCGGGTTAAGGGTCCTCAAAGATGTCCACAGGGGACTGGGGATGCATCTCAGTTCGTAGCGAGGATACCTGCCTAGCATGCAAGAGGCCCTGAGTTCAAATCTCAGCACTCCATAAACCAGCAGTGACGGTGCACAACTGTAATCCCAGCAACTGGGAGACAGTGGCAGGAGGACCCGGAGTTCAAGGTCTTTCTTGACTACAGAACCAGTTCGAGGCCAGCATGAGCACCCAGAGAATATGTCCCTAGCAGGACGCTTCGATGCAGGGGTCAGAAACAGCCCGGACAACCTGCATGAGGCACTGGAGCTGCCGCAGGACAGACGGATGCACTGACACTGACAGATGAACGGGACTCTGGAGGTAGGGTTACTGAGGTGAGAATCCTGACGGCAGAGATGCCTCCACAGCCAGGGTTCTAGACCACCTCGGGGTGACCAGAGGGCAGAGCTGTGGGTAGTCTCTAACCCACAGGGTCCTAGATGGTAAGTCTGAAGTCTATTCACAGACTCAGAGCGCTGTCCCAGGGCCAGGGGCCCGACACCCAAACAATCACAAGCCAAATAGGTAGGCACATCCGAGCCCAGTCATCACGGACTACACCTACAGACAAGGCAAGGAGCCCCGATCCCAAACCAGCACATCTCTATCTGACTGTCTGGCAAGGGAACCACAGGAGATGAAGCCCAGAGAGTATGAGCACCTTGTCCCAAGCCACACAGCAAGCAATGTTCACATTCGAACCCAGATCCATTGCTCCTGAAGACAGTGTCTTCACACACCATCTATGAGGTCAGCATGCTCTGTTCTCTACTGCAGCCAGATTGTTTCCCACAACCTGCCCCTGAAGATGGACAGACGGATGGATGGATGAATGAATGAATGATGGATGGATGGATAGATGATAGGTGGAAGGAGGGTAGAATATAAAATAGAAAGATAGGTGTATTTATGGATGGAGCACAGATGGATGCATGGAGGGGTGGAGGGTGGAGGGCGGAGGGGTGGATGAAGGATAGATAGCGGATGGGCGACAGACCAGATTCATCTGATTAGAATTATCAGTGCTGGGTTTTAAAGCGAAGCCTTGCTTTCTACAAAAGCTACCTCCTCGAGAAACAGAAAAAACAAACTTCCATAGGAAACAACTGTAAATTTACCCCACATTCACCAGGCCTCCAGACATACGAAGCCCCAGAAGACAGCTGGGCTCCCAGCCCTCATCAGAAGGAATCCATGTGGCCCTCTGGCTGAACTGTCCATCCCTCACCCTGAAACACTTCCCGTTTGGACCATCCCCAGACCCTCTCTCCAGGAAGGTTTCCTTGGTTACCCAGGCCCTTTCCTTCTCCGATGCTCATCCCGTGTTCACTCACTCAATACTCCATCTTATGCACACTTGTTACCCAGTGCCCCGGGTATCAGAGCAAGGAGCTCTGCACCTTTGGATGCCATAGTCAACAAAGCAGCTTGAATCACTTCCTCTGGGGTTCATGGTCCCGAGTGCCAGACAACATGAAACAAGGAAACCAAAGATGGTGTTAGGAAGCCAAAACAGGCAGGTAGGATACAAAGTAGCAAAACTGGTATCTGATACTGTCACAGACGGCCTCTTGGAAACCGGCTTTTGAGCAGTTCCATGTACCATAACTATGGACATACAAAAGGTCCAGGAGGTCCTTGTCTTTATCCCTAAATCTCACAGTCCAGAGCACTGGCCTTACTGTGACTCTGTAGAACCCAATTTAGATTATTTGGGATTAAATCAACATCCCTAATGACTGAAGTCATCCCATCTTTTCAAACACAAACCTGGCCAGGTCCCTCAGTAAAGAGCTCAAGAACCGTCAATGGCTCCCCACTTCCCTCCGCATTAGTAGGCCACCATCCCAGCCTTTCCGCCTGTTCTCTCTCCTCTGTGTCACCTCACACTGGTGCCCTCTAGGCACCCTCCCCTAGGTCACACCCCAGGAAATGCCAGATCATCCAGCCCTGGGCCTTCCCATATGCTGTTGGCTTGCCAGGCAATGTGTTCCTCATCCTCCCAAAGTCAACCGCCTCAACTCTGCAGAGATCAATCTGTAAAAAACGCCAGGTGGCTAAGAAAGTTCATTGCCGGGAGAGCAGGGAGTGAGAAAATGAAACACAGCATCGAGCCATAAAAGACGAAATAACCCTTTTCCAGCCCAAACTGCACCCCCAGGTGGCCCTCGACTTCCTCCTGGCAGTGCTTGGGGATACACTTCACACATTCGCTCTTGCCAACTATTTTCTCTGTCAGCCTGTCCCCTGCCTCCCTGCCTGCCCCGGGGTCCAGCACCACCCAGCCAAAAAGGAAGCACCATAAATATTTGGAGAGCAAACGAAGGGCTGTGAGGGGGAGACCTCAACCTTTACATTCCATCTAGCAGTGAGCCGGCCACCGTCCTCTGTCAGATGTGTCCCGGGGCTTCTCTGCCTTGTGACGCCCCGGCTCCAGATGTTCAATGCTTTGCTTTTCCTGGAGGGGTCTTGTGGTTTGGGTGATTCACTATGCTCACCATTCTTGCAGGGCGGGGTGGGGGAACTGCTCCCCAGCACACACACATGCGTGCACGCATGCAGTGCACCCCATCTCCTCTCGAGCACCCCCTTTCCTCTCAAGCATTCCACAGGCTAGAGCTGGGAATTCTTAGGCTGAAAAACTCAAGCCAGCCCTGGAATGGGCTGGGAGACAGAGCGGCTGGAGGAGAAAGGAAGGCAGGCGGTGGGAGCCTCATGGCTTTCCATGTCAGAGACAAGAGCTGTCCTCCCTGGCCTCTGGCCTCCACGCTGCCCCACAGATGGGGCTGCATCCAGGAGAGTCCAAGAGCTCCCTGGATGTGCAGGACCATTCATGTCACCTTCCCAGCACAAAGACCATACCCAATTCTTGCAGTTGGACTATTTCCCCATCCACTAGTCACTGTGGTTCTTACAATCACACAGGTGAGATGGCCACTGTGCCCACCCTTGAGTGACAGATGAAGTAAAGGAGGCTTGGAGAAAAGAGTATGGGACGGTGGGTATACATAATGGAATCCCGAGAGAATAGCCAAAGACCCTATCTAGGAAACCTGAGGCCCCTACAAAGAAGAGAGCTGGCCCAGGGTCCTGAGTGAATTAGAAGCAGCCCCTGCAACCTACCTCACACCATTTCTCAGTCCAATACGAGCCGATCATGATGGATTACATTCTCTAGCGTCCTCCTACTCCTGCCCCCAAACGGGCAGCCATCCCATCTTGTGACATCAGCCACCAACCAGCCCTGTGTCCAGGGCCAGGGCCCAGTCAGGCCACGGCCCCCCAGATTCTAACCACCCACTTGCCAGAGCTGGACAGACGTGGCCCTTCCATCTACCCCACGGTAATTAAAAACACACCCAGGCCTTCTCAAACGTGCAAGAGAGGCCAATTTTCCTCCCCTCCAGCCCCACTGACTGCAACCTAAATAGCAATATTTATGCCAAGCTCCCCATAATACTGTAAACATCCCAACGTATAGCAGGCCAGCACATGACTCATTTCCCCAAAGCCAGTGTAATAAGTGGTACACCAACCAAATCCCAGGGTGCTCCCCGCCAGCAGCCGGGCTCCAGGGCTGCCCTCCACACCCAGGGCCCGTGGCACCCTCAGTGTCCTGGCCACCCCACTCTGGGAAACCGCAGGCAGCCGCCAAATCCTGAAGGAGCCGGAGGACAGCTGCCTTGGTGCCAAACACGATGGCTGCCATCCAATGATTCCCCCCCATTTCTTCCCTCCCCCTGCACCCTCCCCCCGTACTGCGGTCACTAAAATGCTCATTACTGAGAAACTAAGTTCTAGCACAGGGTCCCCCACCATGTCTGCAGTGGTTGTGCCTGGACCCCTCAAGGCTTCTTCACACTTCACCCCAAAGTGGCCCAAGAATAAGACACTCTATGCCGCACCTCTCAAGCCCCCGATGGCACACTCCTAGAAGGAGTCACCCTCTTTAGGGGCAAGAAAGCACAGTCAATTGTTTCAAAGACCTCAGACTCAGGGCCTATTTTTAACACCCAATGGCTATGGGTAAGACGGGATTTTTCTGAACCCGCGGGTTTCCCTATTTGTTAAAACCAGCAAAAAAAAAAAAATTCGACCCATCTGGCTTCCCGGAAGACTTCTCTTGAAGGAATCAACACGACTGTCGGCCGGCAAGCACTTTGCAAAGAAGGCTTCAAGTACCTTGTCAACCGTGCAGCACGCAGTAAACCACTGAGAGCAAAGTACTTCATAAACTGTGAAGCGATTGGCAAACTGTAAAGCGCAGTACACGTGAGAACCATTATTAGGATTCACGCCTGGTCCTACCAGCCCATCCATTCCTGGAGGACACACCCAGACCCCCGCTAACAACTTTCCCTCCTTAGCCAGCGAGCAGCGACCACCTGGCAGCCACTCCCGCCCCCGGGGGGTCGGGTGGTACCACAGCGCGAGGCCTCGGGGAGAGGCCCTGAGACCCAGGCCAAGGCCAACAACACATGGCAAAGCATCTGGCCGGGGCTCTGACGGCAGCTGGAGAGTTCTCGGAGCTCCAGACTCCACGCTGAGCTCTGTCGCCCTCAGGGCGGTGGCCCGCGGAGGTACCTGGAGGACCCCGAGCGCAAGAGAGATGCCCATTGCCCCATCCCCCGCTCAGTCCTTCTGGGGAGGGGACCCCATTGTACGCCGCGGGCGATCGTGCGGGCACGGACGAAGGAGTGGGGGACACGAGCGCTTCTCTCCACTCCGCGGGTCCTCCGACTCTTCGGGTCGCCCAGACTGCATCCAAGGGGGCGCGGCCCGGGATCCCCAATCCTTGGCGCGGTCGCGGTGCCTCCCTTGGAACGCTCCCTGCCAAACTTTGCTGCGCCCACTGCGCGCCGGGCCCGCGCCTCTGAGCCGGGTGCCTAGCCAGGCAGGGCCAGCGCCGGGCTCTGCGGGGATGCAGGGAACCGGGTGGCGGGTGCGCAGTGGGCAGAGTCCCCGGCCCTGGGCGGCGCTCGCCGGGCTGGCTACAAAGCCTCGGCAAGATGGTCCCTTCGCCTCCTCCTGGCACAGTCAATCAGCGCACGCCGCTCGTCCGGGCGCCCGCGGGGCCCCGCGTCCTCCCCAGCGGTGGCCGCCGACCACACCTCCCTGCGGCCACCTGCGCCCGGCACCGGCCCCCGGGCAAACTTTGCGACCGCGGGGCCGAGTGAGGGGGCGACCCGGGGCCGAGGCGGCCGCTCCCCGCCCCCATCCCCGCTCACCTTCCACGGCGGCTAGCAGCGGCAGCAGCAGCAGCGCAGCCCCCAGCCTGCGCACGGCCATCGCTGCGCTGCCGGGAGCCTCGGGCCGCGGCGCCGCGGGGATCCCGGGGCTGGAGCGCGCGCCCCGGGCTCGGGGGGCCGGCGGGGAGCGGCGGGGCGCGGCGCACACACACACGAGCCGCCGCCGCCGCGCAGCCAGCAGAATGAGCCATCCAGCCCGGGCAGAACGGGGACCCGGGCTCCGCCAGCGCTGGGCACGGCCCACCTGAGCCGCGGGCGCGGGGGGAGCCGGGATTAGATTGCCAATCTTGCGCCTGTACTCCACGTGCCCACGGGTTGCACCACGCCCGAGACACGACCCTGTTAGTATTTTATATTCCTTCGGAGGGTGCAGCAGCCGCGCTGAAATACCGTGACCCCACGCACCCTGGCGTCTGGGACCCCATATTCCCCCCCGCGCAGCAGTGGTCTCTTCCAAGCTGTGGCTCCTCCAGATAAAGCAGCGTTTTCAGCCCAAATGTTTCTCAATTTTTATTGAATGCTGCAAAGCCGAGATCGTCTGGCGCGGCTGACAGGAGCAGAGAGAGGGGACCCGGGGCGGGGGGGTGGGGAGCGAGGAAGGGGCTACCCAAAGCCGGGGACTAGCTCTACCTGTCAGGGCCGGGAGTGCCACCCCCTTGTCTGAGCCTTGCCACCCGCGTCCCTGCGGCTTCGAAAGGGACTGAACTGCAATGAATGAGGGGGGAAAAAAGAGGGGGAAGCTGGGAACAAAACAGGCGGCTTTCCCAGGCTCTGGGGCTGGGCTGGGGCCTCCGCCTGGGAGAGTGGGCCTTGGCGCTCGCCCGCGGGCCCGGGGTTCTCTCTGGCAGGGGTGGCGGGTCCTGGCAGGCAGACCCCAGGCCTTCCCTCCTTGCCTTGTCTTGCGCGAGCCCACCGGCCCCTCCCCGCGGACCTTTCCAACCGCACATTGTATTTCTCCTCTGTTGATCTGGTTCCCGGTGCAGTTTGCGCTCAGGGGTGTGGAGGAGGCCCAGGGGGATGCCTAGCGACATCCCCTACTCCACCCCTCAGTGGAATGGACCTGTCTGGGCTGCTCGGGTTTTGTGCATAGCTGTCCCTTCAGGGAGGACACAACCCCTTGTTCCATTTCTGTGGGCCCAGCCTGCTCTGACAGCCTTCATCACCGTCATCATTAGCGGGCTTGCTGAGGCCGGTGGTGGGCGGACTGTAGGGACCCTGCGGGAACCACCCAGGCAGGGCCCCTGGCCTTTGGGATCTGCTCTCCTGAAAACACGCTTAGCCACAGCACTGGCCATGCTCTTTGCACTGGGTAGAAGAGTCCCCTAGAGGGACAGTCTGTTAAAATCCAGTGCAGACCTCTCTAGTCCCTTTGTCCCACAAACTAGCAAAAATGTCCCAGAGATGTCTTCCCTTCAAGGCCCATCAGGTAGATAGTCCCGAGACACCAGCCAAGGTTTGGAGATGTGGGTCACCTTTTGAAGCTCTGAGAGTTCATTGGAAATGAACGTCAACCTGGGAGGCCACCAGGCAGAGGTGGGCCCTGAAGGCTGCAAAGGAAGCAGAAGAGAAGTGAGCCAAGGAGGGCAGAAGAGAATGGAAGATACTCCCCTCTGCCAACATCTTCCACCCCGCGTTGCCTGCAGACTCCTGCCTGGAGTAGAGATGAATTGGGTGCCCCTGGCTATTATTCTGCTTTTGCTTGTCAGACGTTCCATGAGACTTAGGACTTGGTGGACTCTGGACCTATTCCTCTCCATACCAGGTGGCCCCTCCCCATTTCCAGAAATAATTACAGGACTCTTCTTACATGCTGGGTGGATTCAGCCCTGCTTGCTTTCCATCCCCTGGGGCCCTTGCCATCATCAACACACCCGTAACAGTTGTGTCCTCCTTTGATGCAAACTTCAAATACCAGACACTAGCTTTCTTTGAGGACCCTGGTAGCAGGGATGAGGCTCAGGGTTGTTTAGGTGTACATATGTTTGTCTCAACCCTGGTGGCAGGTGCTGACCATCTCAGGTGATGGAACTGAGGACCCAGTAAGTCATCTGTTCAAGGTCACATAGCACGTTGGAGATAGGATTCAAGGTCTGTCCATCTGACACCAGTGCCCATCCCCTGGGCCTCCCATAGGTCCATAGAACATGTTTATTCAATAAATGAGCTTGCCACAGCCACTGAAAACCTTATCATTAATAGGTAACAGTCTGGACCTTTACCTGGTTTAACACAAAAATCATAACAACAATAAAGTCCCTCAACTTTTCCATCTATTCTCCCTACACTTTTTTTTTATTATTATTATTTTTCCCCATTTGGGATCCTATAGAACGGCTGAGTTTTGTCACCCAGCCAGGGCCTTCCTCTCTGCTCTCTTGGCAGCTGCCTCAGTCTGCCTTTGTCCCAGTCAAACTGTACCCAGCTCTCTTACTCCGTGACCAGGGTTCCACCTCGGAGACAACCTACTAAGAGCCTCCACTAACTTTGGACTCCCCTTGAAACACCCATTTGCTTAGGATGTTTCCTGAAAGGTGATCGGTGGTTCTCCGGCTAGGGCTTCAGGATAGTTTGATTGTCTTCAATTTGCCTATCCTCTCTCTAACCCCAGCAGGTTAGAGGCTCCCCATGGGGGGGGGCGGGGTGCTGGGAAGCTTCCCCTCTCCAGGTGCAGAAGCTGGAGCACTTTGGATCCAGATCTGGGTCCCTCACTGCAAAGGGAGAGCAGGCTGGGGGCTTCATTTGTCTAATGACAACAGCGCCTCGCATTTGCAATCACGCTTTAACAGTTTACAAAGCAGTGTTCACACCCATCAGCTCATGATAATTCAACCCGCCGAGTCTCCCGCCCCCAGCACCAGCTTTTAGAAGGGGAAACCGGGATCCAGACAGGGAAAGGGACTTGCCCAGGTTCTCTCCGCACAGCCCCTGTGTGTTGCTGCAGCGGCAGAGGGACTCTGATGCCCTAGCTTGTCTGTGTCATTTGATTGACAAGCATGAGTTGGGCATTGCCTGCATGGCAGGCACGGGGGAGGCAGGAATGCAGTTGAGGATCTGTTAGACAAGACCCTGCAGGGAGCCCCAAATACGGACAAAACGATGGACAATGGTCCAGGCCAGGAAGACAATAAAGCGGAGTGACAGACCGCGGTGGGGGTGTGTGTGGGGGTGTCATAAAAGGCTGTCTGAGGAGAAAATATGACAGCTGAAAGCCAGGTCAAACGAATGTGAGGACGGGACCTGTTGGGTTTCTCCTAGCTGTCCTCCCACTACCTAACCTGCCCAGTCACCAGACTGACGGAGACCCTTGGCCGTGTGTGGATCAGAACACACTCCAGCCACTGCCCAGCTGTAGGATCTGTTTGCTGTGTGACCACAGACAAGACTTTCACTTCTCTGAGCCCGAGCCGAAGTGTATCTAATTCTCCTCTTATGGGGCTCACAGGTCAACACTGCCCAGAAGAAACCCGATATCAGCTCAAATGTAAATTTAAATTTCTGTGGCCACATTAAAAAATTAAATGAAGAGCCAGGCGGTGATGACGCATGCCTTTAATCCCAGCACTAGAAAGGAAGAGGCAGGCATATTCTTGTGAGTTCGAGGCCAGCCTGGTCTACAGAGTGAGTTCTAGGGCTGTTACACATAGAAACCCTGTTTCAAAAACCTCCCCTCAAAAAGAAAGGAAAAATTAAATGGAGGACTGGGGTGCATGTATCTTAGAGGAATGCTTTGTGTGTTTAGCATGTGTGATATCCCAGCTCTTTAAAAAATAAGGAATTATTGATTTTTTTAATTTAAATTTATGTCATGTGCACTGGCCTTTTGTCTGCATGTCTGTCTGCATGAGGGTGTCAGATTCCCTGGAACTGGAGTTACAGACAGTTGTGAGCTGCCATGTGGATGCTAGGAATTGAACCTGCGTCCTCTGGAAGAGCAGCCAGTGCTCTTAAGTGCTAACCTGTCTCTCCAACCCCAGCCCTGGATTCTAACACCACCTCCAAGAAAAATAAAACAAAGCAGGCAAAGTTAATTTTAACTATTTAAACCATGTCAGTGTGTAATTAGCAAACCATTCCATGGTTTTTTTTTTCCTTACATTCTTTTGTTCTGAGACAGTGTTGTCTTGACTCGTGGCAGTCCTCCTGCCTCAGCTTCCTCAGTATTGGGGTTACAAGGGTGAGTAATCTGGTATTTCACTTTTGCTACTTCTCAGTTTCCATCTGCCTGGTGTTGAAGCTGAGTAGCCCCATGTGACAAGGGGCATAGATGTAGATATGGAGGACGATGCTGGGATGCTTACCTAGCATGCGCAAGTGCTGGGTTCCATGCCCAGAGTTTCATAACCGGACATGGTGGTGCACACCTGCAATCCCAGCATTCAGGCAGGAGGACCAGAAAGCCAAAGGCATCCTCAGCCATACAGTGTGAGGCTAGCCTATGCTACATTAAACCCTGTCTGACAGCCTTAACTGTCCTGCAGGGTGAAAAGTGAGATTCGTCCAAACTCTCCCAGGGAGAGGACAGAGGACAGAATTGCAGCCTCTCCCCGGAGAAAGGAGGGGGTGGGGCTTCCCAGAGGAGGGGCTGGGAAAGATCATCTTGACAGCTAGGATCTGACCCATCCCCCTCTTTATTTTTGTCTGAGACAAGGTCTCCCTAACGCAGCCATGGCTGGCCTGGAACTCGTTAGGTAGATCAGGCTGACCTCAAATTTATGGTCCTTTAGTCTCTCAAATGCTGGCATTACTGACGTGTGCCCGCACGCCTGGCTGGCTGCACTCCCTATTTTGAGAAAAGTTTTTTTCTATCTTCTGAGAAAAATCACAACACATTCTCAGTGTGAGAAATACAAACGACAGCGAACACTTCAGAAGAAACAAAATTAATAAACAAGAGTCGCCCAGTGCCCCACCCCAACCTGCGAGCCGCTGCCCATGGTTTGTGACCGACTGCATTCTCAGCACTGTTTTTTCTTCTAGGCACACGATTTGGGTACATCTTTGCGTCATGCACAGTGCTGAGTCCTGGTTTTTCTCCTCCTAGCGTGGGGAGTATGTGTTAGATCATGACTAAGGGAGATACGCTACCCCAGGGACCAGGGGGTGGAAAAACATCAGCAACTCTTGATGACTCCTTACTCCTCCTGAAGGCGACTGGGAACATAGCCCAGCTGTGGATGATCCTCTGAGTGCAGAGCAAGAGTGGACAGAGCGGCCAGGAGGGAGGACTGATTCCTCTGAAAGCCACTTTGAATCTGAAGCCAGCCCTGAGTCTTTGTCACTGGGAGGTAGAGGTGACTGGGCTGGGCTGAGGTTCTGGGCAGCAGATCTCTCTACTGCCACCTGGTGGCCTCTAGCATTAGTGCACTCTTCCAGGAGCCTGAGCTGGACAGACAGAAGCAGGAGGTACTGGGGTCTCATCTAATCCAGTCCTCTAGATAGGTTTCCCCAAGATCAACATCTCTGATCAATCCACCTTCTTGTTATAGGCTTCCATGAGGCCTCATTGCAGTAAATACCACCCCTCTATCCTGACATTCAAGGCTCCTCAGAGATTGTACCACTCCACCTTCCAACATCATCTCTGTTCAACTCAGGCTCTATTTTGTATTCTCCTCCTCATGCCCCAGTTCTTATCAACCTCAGCTCCACTCTGCCACCTTCTGCAGGCCATCCTCCCAGTCCTGTCACATGACACCTACTCCCTGAATCCTTCCACAGACTCCCTCACCGGTAGGCTGATAACACGTGCCTTGATTTCCTCCACCCCCTAATTGTCTCACAGCACAGAAAGATGGGGGCTCGGAACTTAGAGAATGATATGTTGAAGCCACTGAGGCCATCTGTGACCTTAACTTCCTTGATCCTCAGTTTCTTTGTTTTATTGTTTGCTTGTGAGACAGTCTTGTCATGTGACTCACGATCCTCCTGCCTCAGACACCTGATTGTTGGGATTCTATGTTATATGACTTAATATATATATATTATATGTTGGGATTATATATTATATTATATGGCATGCATCACATGCCTGGCTCTTGGTTTATCTATAAAATGGATCCAAACCTTGCAGATTCATTAAGAGGACAGAATGAGGCTGAGTGTGGTGGCATAGGCTTGTAATGCTAACACCAAGTAATGCTCATGAAGATTGGCGGTTCCAAACCATCCTGGGCTACATAGTGTCTCAAAGACTACTAATAAAGTGTGCAAACTGGGTGTGGTGGGTATATGTCTATAATCCCAGCATTTGGGAAGTGGAAGAAGGAGGCTCACAAGTTAAGTCTGAGGACCACCTGGGCTATCTCGAAAGAAAACAGTGTAGAACGAGGTGCCAATCTGAACACCTGCCTTAGCGCGTATCTGAGACACATCCGTCTTCCAGCCTGCTAGCCTACAACTCCTGTCCACATCCGGCTCACTTCAAGATCCCAGAGTCCAACAGAGGCCTGGAACCTGGGTGTTGAGTTGATTGACACCTCTCCCACTGATACAAAGAAACAGCCTGGCGTCAGAAACAGGTGGGAAGACACTTTGATGTATTTGTGAGCAACCGAAACAAAGACTCACTTCTTCCCTAGAATGGTGCCGGCCTGGAGCAAAGGGTCAAGGAAGCGGTGGGAGGGACCTGGAATGGGAGGGACCTAGCGTGGGTGTGGCCTGGCTGGCAGTCTGTTCTACCATCCACTTTGATCTTCAGAGACTCCTCACTTGACTGTAGAGGAAACTAAGACCCAAAGAGGAAGAGACTTGGCTAAAGTCATTCAAAAGACTCAGGAAATCTAAGCTGGGTGCCAGAATTCCCCATCCCCTGGTTAAGACTTTCTGTAGCTTGTGGCCACAGTGAGGTTGAAACCGAATCTGAGTTCCAATCCCAGCGTAGTTCTTTGCCTTATACACAACTTTCATGGCATGGAACTTTCTGAGCCTTGGTTTCCTTGTAGCAGGGGGCCCTGTTGAAAGATGAAAGGAGCTAGAGATGGTGACGCCTCTGTAAACGGCAGAGTGCCATACCCAGGTGAAAGGTTGACGCAGTTGCTTGTCGAGCCTGATACAGGTTGCTTTGATCTTGGTGCCCTCGGGAGTACAGAGTTATATGACCGGCAGTTCACCTGACTGCCCATTTCCCAATCTAACTCTCTTCAGGAGTTTGCAAGAGCTATTTGGATGGGTGCCTGGCAGCAGAGGTGCAGCAGAATCAATACACTGAATATGGGGGCAGGGATGCCCAGGAGAACTGCCCCATCTGGGCACATGTAGGCTGGATGCTGGGGCTGAAGAAACACGCCAAAGGTATAATGCAGGTATCATTCTTTATAGACCCGGTGTATGAGAAGTATTGGTGTCAGGTAGAGTGATGAAAGCTCCCAGCAAGAGTGAGTTGGGAAGAACAAAGATTACAGCTGGAGAGATGGCTCAATGGTTAAGAGCACTCGCTGCTCTTCCAGAGGACCCAGGTTCAATTCCCAGCAACCACATGGCAGCTCACAACTGCCTGTAGCTTTACACCAATGCACATAACTAGAAGTACTAGACAACAGGATAATTGAAGGATGGATGGGTAGATGGATGGACGAGTGGGTGATTATTAATAGGTAGGTGAGTGCGTGGCTTGATGAATGAATAAGTGGTGGTGGATAGATGAGTGAGTAATTCGAAGGATGGGTGTGTATAGATAGATGGCTGGCTGGGTAAGTGGATGAATGGACAGATGATGGATGGATGGACGACGGATGGATGTGTGGATAGATGACTGATGGGTAGTTGGATAGCTAGGTGGACAGATAAGTAGGTGTGTAGATGAATGGATGGCCGAATGGGTAAATGGATGACAGGTAGGTAGATGAACAGATGAGTAGACCCATGGGTGCGTGGGAAGGTGGATGGATATGTGGATGTATGTAAGCGCATATGGTTAGATGGCTGGATAGCATAGAGGAAAGAGGAAAGTGACAAACAGGTTGGCTTTCAGGAGGTAGTAGCATATGAATTTAGAGAAATCTTGGGCGTAAATTGACTTGTGAGTTTTTAAAAGGGCACAACCAGCTTTCAAAGCTGAAGAGACGTAGAAGCAGCCTCTGGAGCTCTGCGGTCTCCTCAGCCTCTGGAGCTCTGCGGTCTCCTCAGCCTCTGAGGCCTCCGAAAGCACTCAGATGTGGGGACGACCGTGGCTTCCAGGTACCATGACAAGCACCATCCTGCAAATCCTCCCACGGTGCTTTCCGAGGCTTGTGTGCTCTTCTCTCGTTGGCTGTATCCCGAGCTCCCATCTTGCCCACCGGGCACCTTCAGTTCTTCTTGGGAGATATTTGAACTGGGGAGCTGAGTACCAACCCAGTGCAGGTTGAGCTGTCCTGCTCTGCATGCTCTTGATCTTGTGGGCGTGGTGCAGAGGGATAGAGAGCTGGACTAGAGCCCAGTCCCTATCTCTGAAACCATAGGAGGGAGTGTCTGGGGTCCAACAGAGGATCTGAAATAAGGGAACAGGAGCTTTGGGGGACGTGACCCAAACATCTCAACTTCATAGCCATCCTTAGGGTCCCTGAAAGTGACCTTCAAGGTGCTCAGGTCAACGGCACCACAGAACACCGTTCACGCCGGTGTTTGATCGAGTGAGGACTGAAACTCAGCAGACTTACATTCAAAATGGCCTGACATCCCACCCATCCCCGTCATTTTATGAATCAACAGGGTCAGAGAAGGAAAGGGATTTCTTCAAGGTCACACAGCAAGGTAACCAGGACACAGTGATATTACGTTTTCTAGCTCCTGGAGGGGGTCTGGCAGGTGGCCTAAACTTCAAGGAGGAGTTGGTACAAGGAGACCAAAATGAGCCCAAGGAGACAAGGAGGGCCGTTGTGTTCTAAGACTGGCTGGAAAACTGGGCAGAGCCTTGCAGCGTGACTCTCCGAGATGGAATTGGAGAGCAGCCAACTTGTCGACTCTAGCTATTAACTAATAGCCTATTATTTCCCCCTAGGATTAATTTTTAAATGCAAATGGCATGTTTTTATCACACGTTAGAACGTTTAGAATTCACAGATCCCTGGTCGGAGCAGGGCAGGCCTTTTCTACTGTCTGGAGAGGTGCAGGCTGTCCCCGGGGACTGCAGGCACAGGGAGGCATGGATAGCAGTTTCCTCTTTGTTTTTGTTTTCTTTTTTGAGACAGGGTTTCTCTGCAACTTTGGAGCCTGTCCTGGAACTAGCTCTTGTAGCAGGTTCCTCTTCTGTTCCTTAATTCCAAGCCTATCCTCTTCCCATGGGCAGTTGGGGAGGGCCAAAGCTGCAGAGATGACAGGAGGAGTCACGGTGGAAAACGGGACCAATCTCCTTGCCTGGGACAGTTTCCCCTTTACGTCCATACTATCACAAAGGAAAGCTGGGTCTGCATTGGATTGTGGGGATTATGCAAATGAAGCCATGCACTGAGGTTTCTGAATGCAGGTTGGTGTAGCTGCCACCAAGGCCTGTCCAGCAAAGGACCAAGGCCACAGCTAGCATTAGCTCCCTCGTTGATTCTAAAGCACAGGGAGGCGAGTGGGGCACCCCAACAGAACAAGGTCTGGCCTAGAGGGAGTCCAGAGCAGGCTGCCCTGGTAGAGAGGAGCCTATAACAGTTTCTTTGAAGGGAACCCAGCCATTACGGGCAGAGCCGGCTTCTTGTACAGGTGGTAGCCGGTTCACATCCCTGCTCTGCCATTTGCTGGTTATGTGACCCTGGGTGAGGTCAAGCCTTGATCTCCTCATTTGTGGAACAGGAGGGCAGTGATCACTGCCCTGTAGAGTCGGTGTGACTGAGATCAGATGAGTGACCCGTCAGTTGGTACAGGTGCTCGCTAGCAAGTCTGACAACCTGAATTTGATCCTGAGACCCACAGGGTAGGGGAGACAGCTGATTCCTGTAAGTTTTCCTCTGCTTCTGTCTCTCTCTCTCTCTCTCTCACACACACACACACATACACACGTGTGCTATGGCATGTGAGCATGCACATACATTCTCACAGATACACACAAATAAAATAAATGTAAAAAAGAATTGGAAAGAAGGTATGGTCTGTGCGAAGCCTGGGACCTGCTCCATCATGCCGACAACGATGGTGGTCCCTCTGCGGAGCTCTTGGGGAGGGCCTGCTACAATAATTCATTCAGTATCACAATAATAGTATCAGGGTAAATAATATATAATGTAACAGTGAGTTTCAGGGACTCAGAGGATAGCTGAGAGGTGGAGCACTTGCCTAGCAGGTAAGGGACCTAGGGTTTAATTCCTAGCACTATTAAAAAAACAAAACAAAAACAAAACATATCCTTGACTCTGAAGAAGGAGGGGTGCAGGACCCCAGGGACACCAGGACCTGCAGGCACCCCAGTTCCTTATAGAAAATACCATCGTGTTTGCCTGTAACCCATGCAGAATACATCCTCCTGTATACATTAAACCGTCTCCAGGTTACCGACACCAGCACAGTGTAAGTGGGATGTAAATAATTGCCGAACTCCCTGCTTGGGGTACAATAGCAAGAAGAAAGTCTGTCCCTCTGCTACAAATGTGATTTGTTTATCGGATATTTTTGACCCCACGTTTGTTGAAAGCCCAGGTGCAGAAGCCATGGAAGAGGAGGGCTGACTAACACGGTGAGTACCTTCAGCGCTAGGAGGGGCTGCCCTGAGCTCTCGGTCTACGTGAACTCACTTAAGAGTGCACGGTCGAGGCGTGGATGTGACAGCCTGTGATGCGAGGGCGCCTCTTGTGCATCCTCCTCTAAGCAGATCCCGGCTGGCCCCGTGTCCCCAGCACAAGCTGTAAACATGTCACGAGAAAGGCCCTGATGTTTGGGCCAGGAAGGTGGCTCCACAGACAAGGGTGATTGCTTTCAGGTCTGACAATCTGAGTTTGATCCCCGGGATACCCATGGTGGAAGGAAAGGCAACTTCAGCAAGTTGTCCTCTGACCTCCATACAATCGCCATGGCGTAACTCTGTGTGTGTGTGTGCACGCGCGGACACACACATAAATAAATATGATTCTTTTTAAAAAGGTAAGCTGTGGGTTGCACTTTTATAGCCAGCACTCAGGAGGCAGAATAGGTGGATCTCTGTAAGTAACAGGTCAGCCAAGGCTACACAGTGAGACACTGTCTCAAAATCAATTAAAATTTGAAAGTAAAAACCAGTATAGCATTTATCCGTGTTATTTATGCTGTGCCTGGTGCTGCAGGCTTTTTGACCATCATTCATATTCATAGGACTCACCCAGCTGGGTAACGTTGTGATGATGTTCTGTGATGATATAATATTGATGGAATGACATCATACATAGACTATAATAGCATTAAATATTGAACGATCTCACATCTAGAATGTCACAGTCATTTTACGGATAAAGAATGTGAAAGTTTAGAGACCGAGTTTCTAGCTGGCCCCAGCAGCAGACAAAGGAATCCACACCCACTTCTGCATTCTGTCCAGTATGGCGGGCATTGGTGAGACGCAGCTATTGAACACGCGCCACGTGCCGGGCTGAGAGGAGATGTGTCTTGAATATCAAGTGCACGCTGGATTTCGCAGATTTAGTAGGAAAAAGAGACTGCAAATGGCCAGCGAGTTTTTAAAAATTGCATTTATCCTTTGAAAGGGAGGGGGATGCATAGACCCTGACGCAGGTACAGAAGCAGGGGATAACCTGTGGGAGCTGATTTTTTTCCTTCCATCATGTGGGGCTCAGGGATCGAACTCTGGTTGTCAGGCTTAGTGGCAGGCCCCCTTTTTACCCACTGAGTCACCTCACTGGCCTTTGGGTTTTTAAAACCTGTTGGCAAAATATTATGGCATAGTGGGTTAAATAAAATGTCTTATCAAAATTAATTTTGCCTGTTTCTTACTTTTCCCAATGGTGCTATTTGGAAAAAAATTAATTTCCACTTGTGGTTTGTCTTACATTTAATTTCTTTTCTATCTTTATTGTTTCGAGATGGGATCTTACATAGCCTAGGCTAATTTTGTTGTTGTTGTTTGTTTTTTAAGATAGGGTTTCCCAGAGCCGGGCGGTGGTGGCGCACGCCTTTAATCCCAGCACTTGGGAGGCAGAGGCAGGCGGATCTCTGTGAGTTCGAGACCAGCCTGGTCTACAGAGCTAGTTCCAGGACAGGCTCCAAAGCCACAGAGAAACCCTGTCTCGAAAAACCAAAAAAAAAAAAAAAAAGATAGGGTTTCCCTGTAGAGATCTGACTGTCCTGGAACTTCTTTGTAGACCTGTAGATCTCAAATTTATAGAGATCTGCCTGCCTCTGCCTCCTGAATGCTGGAATTAAAGGTGTGCACCACTACGGCCTGGCTACAAGCCTAGGTTAATCTTGGTGTCCCTGATCCTCCTGCTTCCACCTCTGAAGCGCTGGGATTATAGACATGGACCAAATATTCTCTCTCTCTCTCCTCTCTCTCTCTCTCTCTCTCTCTCTCTCTGTCTCTCTCTCTCTCTCTCCACCTCTTTTTGTTGTTGTTGATATTGTGATGGAAGATAGGGCCTCAAGCTAGCAAGCGCTCTGAGCTACACTCTGCCCCTGTCGCCGGGCAGAGTCTCACTAGACCAGGCTGCCTGCAGAACTTTCTAGGCTGATGAAATGATGGATTGTACAGCTCTGGAAGATCACCTCCAAATCTGTGGCCACTGAGAGCTTGAAACACGACTCATGTCGTTGGATAAGTGCACTTTAAATGCTGTTCTGCTTTAATTAATTTACATTGCAGGGTTAGTAGCCACATGTGGCCAGCGGCTACAAGATCTGGCAGCGCATTTTCAGCCAATCATAATTCCCTGTCTAGAGAGAGAGAGAGAGAGAGAGAGAGAGAGAGAGAGAGAGAGAATATTCCTGGTGGTCCCTTGGAAGGATTATGGGTTTCGGTGGATCTGTCTGTTCACATTCTATCTGTGGACATTGAGACTCAGAGAAGAACAGAGAACGCCCTATGGCAGTGGTAGAGGGGAGGTCACTCCCAGGGCAGCCTGATCTTTGGGAAGCCCCTGATGTGGTGACCTGTGGTTTTTCCTCGGGCCACCATTTCCCTGTCCTCTCACTTCAGTTCCTCATACCTGAATGACGGCTTCTCCTCAAGGGGCTGCATCTTGTCCCCTATCCTCCAGTACCTCCCAGGCCCCACACATTCTGTCCCCCTATGCTCATGAACCTCTCTGATCCCTGGGACCCTGTCCCACCCTCAGCTCCTGTGGAGTATAAAAGCCCTGGCCTAGAGGTTGTTCATTTCCACAGCCCCTCAAGCCCCGTAGGCACTTTTGAACAGGCTGTGAATTTCCAGTGGAAGCAATAGCAGAAGCCTCGGGCTTCCTGCCATCCTTCCAAGCTAATAATGGGCTGGGTTCCCACTCCACCTCTGCCACCCACTGCCTGTGTGACTCTGGCCAAGGCTCTTCTCTCCGAGCCTCGACAGCTCCCTGTAAAATGGAGAGAGGCAGACACCCCTCCACTTACAACAGGAACCCATCCTGATCAGTCCTGCTGATCTGCCCCATACTGAGAAAACACAATGAGTGGAAAATGCGTTGGATCATCTCCCCAGCTCAGCAGGACCCAGTGCCGCCAAGCATCAGTTTCTCCTGTAACTGAGCACCTAAATCTGGGGGAAAATCTCCATACAAAACCTGAAGTACTTGCTGGGCGGTGGTGGCGCACGCCTTTAATCCCAGCACTTGGGAGGCAGAGGCAGGCGGATCTCTGGGAGTTCGAGGCCAGCCTGGTCTACAAGAGCTAGTTCCAGGACAGGCACCAAAGCTACAGAGAAACCCTGTCTCGAAAAACCAAAAAAAAAAAAAAAAACTGAAGTACTGCAGGGCAGAGTGACAAACACCTCTGATCCCTGCCAGCACTCAGGAGACTGAGGCAGGAGGGTTACCATGAGTCTGAGGCCAGTCTGAGCTATAACGTGGAACAAAACAAATGGCTGGGCATGGTTGTTAATGTCTTTGAAATTCAGCACCCAGTAGACAGAACTCTGGGAGTTTGAGGCCAACCTGGTGTACCTAGTGGATCTAGGTCTTCTGAGGCTAGGTGAGGCCGTCTTAAAACAGAACAAAACAGTTTCTACCTTTCCCTTTCGCTGCATTGTAAAGTTGAAAAATCCTGTGTCTAGTAAATAAAATAATCACAAGTTGGGCTATTTGAGACCTATCTGTGATGATACCAAAAGATTCATTTTAAGTTTTCATTTGTGTGTGTGTGCATGTGCGCGCTTGCACACGAGTGCGTGCTCATGCATGCTTGTCTGTATGTGTACTGCATACACACAGTGTCCTCAGAAAGCCAGAAGAAGACGTTGGATCCCCTGGAACTGGAGTTACAAGAGATTGTGAGCCACCCAGTGTGGATGCTAAGAATCAAACCTAGATCCTCTGCTAGATCAGCAGGTGGTTTTAACTGCTGAGCCATCTCTCTAGCCCCACCAAAGGATTCTTATGAACATTAAGTAGAGCAAGATTGAAATTTTTTATTAATTTATTTATGTGGACTTTTTTTTGAGACAGGGTCTCTTTATTTTTTTTTAAAAAAAAACATTTATTTATTTATTTTTGGTTTAGCAAGACAGAGTTTCATTGCATAGTCCCGGATGTCCTGAAACCCACTATGTGGAAAAGGCTGGCTTCACAGACATCTGCCTGCAAGTGCTGGAATTAAAGGTGTGAGCCACCAGCGCCCAGTCAAGGTCTCTTTCTTGTGTAGCTCTGGCTGTCCTAGAACTCACTACAGAGACCAGGCTGGCCTTGAAATCATAGAGATTCACCTGCCTTTGCCTCCTAAGTGTTGGGATTAAAGGTGTGCACTATTATGCCTACTGGAAAAGTTTTTTAAATATTTCAAAGTAACATGTGAGATCACAGGAAATAACTGTGTTGTTTGCGGCTGGGCTCGCTGCCAAGTGCTAACCTCACACTGCCCTCCAGCTGCAGTGATGCGGCGATGTGTCCCCTTAGGTCCTCCTCCCTTCAAGAGACAGACTTCTGTGCAGACCGTCTGGAGTTAAGGAACTGCTTCTAATCAGTTGCAGAGAGGGAGAGACACCCTGCGGTTGGGAGCCCTCAGAAGGCTTTGAGCTACTGTCTTCAGGAGAAGCTCTGCTGTGTCTCAAGACCCCTATGGACAAAGGCTTCTGGCTGGCAGCCAAGTGAGTGGGCTACCTGGGATGCGGACCCTCCCATGGCTGCCACCCCTGCTGACATTCTGACCCAACGTGGGAGAAATCCAAAGTCAGCTCTGAGTTCCAGGCCTGAAGAAACCAGGAAACGATGACCATGTTCATCTTTTCAGCTACTGGGTTTCAGGGAAAATGTATCACATGGTAAAGGAGATTTAAGCACAGGCTGTTACCATGTTCTCACCACATAGCCATACAGGGTAGGGTTCATTGTTATTTACTTTGAGACAGGGTCTCACATAGCTCAGGCTGCCCTCAGACTAGCTGTGTAGCAGAGGATGACCCTGGATTCTGGATTCCCCTGCCTCTGCTTCCTCGATGCTAGGATGACAGAAATAGTCAGAATTTTTGGTTTGCTTTGGTTTTTTTGAGACAGCGTTTCCCTGCGTAGCCCAGTTGTCCTGGAACTCATTCTGTAGACTCATTCAGAGATCTGCCTGCTTCTGCCCCTACCCCGACTGCTGGGATTAAAGGCGTGTGCCCAGCTCAGATACAATTATTATCCCTCCCATTTCATAAACACTTGCCTGACACAGCTCAGCAAAGATGTGGTGGCCCTAGATCTAAGGCCTGATCCATTTGGATGAAGTCTGGGGAGAGTCCAGTCATAGCACCATGCCACCACTACAGGGATCCAACTGCCAAACATCACGCCACCGTGACAGGGATCCATGCCCAACGGCCAAATGTAGACTTCTGTGCTGGAGTATGGGCTGGTCTATCCCAGTGATGAAGGCTGCAATGTAAACATCGTGGTCTGATTTCCATGTCTAGCAGCTAATAGTTGCTCACTAAATGTTCACTGGGTAAGGGACTGGATGCTTGGCTCCTGTGTCGTCTTGGGTAGGTCCTTGACTAAACCCACTTGAGGATTTTGGAGCCAGGGC
This sequence comes from Chionomys nivalis, assembly GCF_950005125.1. Taxonomy (NCBI): domain Eukaryota; kingdom Metazoa; phylum Chordata; class Mammalia; order Rodentia; family Cricetidae; genus Chionomys; species Chionomys nivalis. The sequence goes on along the minus strand of NC_080096.1, from coordinate 15,826,883 downwards.
AAGATTTGAATGGAGTCCCTATAACCCATATTTGAATATTTAAAAGCTAAAATTTAACTGAGCATGGTGTCAAATGCCTATAAGGTTAACACATGGGAGGCGGAGGCAGGAGGATCAGGAGTCCAAGGTTCTCTTTAGCTACATAAATTTGAGGCTAGCATGGGCTACATGAGTCCCTGCCTCAAAAGGTTGGAGGCAGCTAGGGAAATGTTCAGTGTGTGAAAGTGCTTGTTCTGCAAGCTTGAAGGCCCAGCTTCAAACTCCCAGCATTCCCATAAAAAGCTGGGACGCGGGCTGAGTGTGGTGGCACCCGCCTTTAATCCCAGGGCTTGGGAGGCAGAGGCAGTGATCTTTGGGTTCAAGGCAAAGAGCTACACAGAGAAGCCATGTCTCCAAACAACAATGAAACCAAACAAAAAGCTGGGACATGGCTACCTGAGTGTGCAACCTCTGCACTTCGAGAGGAGCCAAATTGCCAACCAGTAGCTCTGTCTCAAAGCAATTGAATGGATAGTTTGGTAGAGCACACACACACACACACACACACACACACACACACACACACTGTAACTCAAACCAATAAAACACTTAAATAAAATACAGCAAATACGCCTTTATTACAATGAAATATAAACTATGCAGTAAGCTATGGTCTTTATAGGATGAAAGTCTGTAAAGTGTCAAAGTTGGCTGAATAGAATTATTATTGCATATGTTTGTGGAGTTCTGTGAAGGGTTAATAGTATTTGAACAAATAACAAAATAAAAACATAACACAAGTAATAATTTTCTGTGTAGTGCTGAGGATGCTATGAGTCAATAAATCCCTTGTAAATTATGATATATTTGATCCATCAATTAAAATTTTTTTGCCTTCATTTCAGCACAATTAGAACTGAGCTATGAAAAGCCAAGATTTCTTTTATATAATTTCTGCTCTGTTGACAGTGATATGGAATTAGACCACCTTTCTCAAATCATTACATTTCTTAGTTTTTAATTAAATTCAATGCGGAAACACTTGCTCTGCTGAGGATGTGGCCCCAAATTGCCCATAAAATTCTTAAAGCGGTATTTCCACTCGGAAATGGGCTGTGTGTTTGATACAGTGAGCTGAGGAGGCGGGGCTACATGGGTTGGAAGAATCGCTACCCCGGTGGGGATGGTACCCGCTGTTCCAGTTGTTCTACAGTCCCTATGAAGGGTGTGTTTTTGTGCGGCTGGCTTTTTGTAGCTTCTGTGGTGGCAGGAACTCTCCGCGTAGTCCACAACTGATCTTGAACTCACGGCTATCCTCCTGCCTCAGACTCCTGAGTGCTGGGATTGTGAGCGTGTGTGGTGCCACACCCAGCTGCTACCATATACGCTTGATTTTAACTGTCTCTCTAAGTGATATGCAAACCCAGCAACCATGGAAGCAGACGACGCCATGCTTGAAGCACAATGTCACTCACAAACCACACATTAAGCGGTACAGCCTACTTAATAACAAGGAATATTTCATAGCAGCCAAGTCCTGTGCATTTTGTACCTAACATTTTAGATGCTTTCCTTTCTGGAACTGGGCTTCACACACGTCAGGTAAAGACTATGCCACTGGGCTATATTCCCAGGCTCTTTTGATTATTTTGAGGCAGTCTCACTCAGTAGCCTGAGGTAACCTCAAACTCGTGGCAATCCTCCTGCCTTAGTCTTCCTAGGGCAGAGGTCGTAGGCTTGAACCACGACACCAGGTCCTTGCCCCCCCCCCCCATTTTGTATTTCTATGGAGGAAATCAGGCTGGCTTTAGGCTTGCAGTGATCCTCCTGCCTCTGCCTGGCTAGTGCTAGGATTATGAATCAAGTGTGAACCACCACATCTGGTTTAGATTTTCTCACTCTCTCTCTCTTTTGTGGTGTTGGGGATTGAACCCAGGGCTTTGGGAATACCAGGGAAACACTCCACCCCTAGCCTTTTGTTAAGATCTCTGGAGTCTATAATTAGAAATGGACACCAATGCTTAGATCACTGGGAGCCTGTGCCCCCTGCCTTCTAAGAGGAAGGACTCGGAAGGCTCACTAGGCCTTCCTCGAACCTAAGTTTGCCCAGCCTGCTCTCAGCCTTCCTGGGCCCTAGAACAGGTTCTGCATGGAGTCAGCAGTGTTAGCCCATGGACTCTGGAAGCGCTAACCCACAGACCTCAGCAGGGTTGGCCTGCAGCCCTCATGTTGAGGACAAAGAAGAAGAAATAAGAAAAAGCATGTCCATTCTTCCTCTGGGGCCCCAGAAGGGTCTGTCAGTCACAGAGGTGAATGTGGAGGGTGACAGGGTGTGCTGGACCAAGTGACAGAGGCGCCAGCAGCTAGGTAATAAACCGTGAGCCCTGGTGATGGGTGTGTCTCTGCCCTCTTGGTGTGTGGTCTGGGACTGGGGGTGGTGTGCAAGCTGCCCAGAAACCGAGAAATGTTGAAAACCTTTTGTGCCAGGGGAGTGCTGTTATATACAAGCTTGTGTTCATTTTCCTAGAAGGGCATTTTTTCCTTCTCTTTCTTTTCATTAGCTATGTGTATGCGAGTGTGTGCTTTCATACAAAGGGAGTGGGGGATGTCACTTTGCACATGTGGAGGTTAGAGAATAGTTTGCAAGAGTTGGTTCTTTCCCCCTATCATGTATGGGTCCTGGGAATTGAACTCTGGTCACCAGGCACAGCCACAAGCACCTTTACCTTCTGAGCTATCTTGCTGGCTCTTTTTTTCTGTTTTATTTTTGGGCATTATTGTTTGCTTGCTTGCTTGCTTAGGCAGGAACTCATTCATAGAGCTCAGACTGGCCTAAAGTTCTGTAGGTAGCTGAGGATGGCTTCGAACTTCTGATCCTCCTGCCTTCCCTTCTCAAGTGCTGGGATTGCAGATGTGCACCACTGTTCGGTTTCTTTCTCTTCTTTTCTTTTCTTTTCTTTTCTTTTCTTTTCTTTTCTTTCCTTTCCTTTCCTTTCCTTTCCTTTCCTTTCCTTTCCTTTCCTTTCCTTTCCTTTCCTTTCCTTCCTTCCTTCCTTCCTTCCTTCCTTCCTTCCTTCCTTTCTTTCTTTCTTTCTTTCTTTCTTTCTTTCTTTCTTTTTAAATAATTTCTCCCCCAGCACTGAGGATTGAACCTTGGGGCCTCTCTCATGCTAAGCAAGTTTAGCATTGAGCCCCAGCCCCAGCTCTCAGGAATGGTTCTACCAAATGCTGTAAGGCAGAGATCGCACACTCATCCCTGGTTCCTGCAATTTTAACAGCACTGTTTGGTGAGTTGCTGTCATTTTGAATGTCGGCATCTAGACCGCTGCAAGTCGGAAAATTGTTTTCTTTCATTGAGGGCGAGAGAAACCAGTTTACAGCACTAGCCGTCTTTCTGGTGTCTGGATGAGCAGGAGCACGTGTGTTCAGACACTTGCAAGGCTTCCAGTGACCTTTTTTCTCAAACTGCCTAACATGCCAAAGGCCCTGGGTTCTGTTCCTAGCACCGCACACACCCCCACACCCCTACACCCCACACACCGAAGGGGTCATCAAGTTGGCTCTGGGGGTAAAGGGGCTTGCTATAAAGGCCTGAGGACCCGAGTTTGAGCCCCGGGTCCTGTCGTAGAAGGAATGAGACCTGAGGAGGGAGGGTTTAGACGTGGGGGGGTCATCACTCATTCGCTGGTTACCACAAACTGCTGCAGAACTAGCAGCTGTGGGGCAGTTACCCTCACGTATTTGGAGATCAGAACCTTCACAGTCTTCAAGTTGCTGTCATATCTTAGAGATTCTGGGTCAGGACCCAGGGCCTTAGAGACTCAGCCAACCCGGTGCCACCTGCTCCAGATTTCTTGGCACTTTGAGGATAGCGACAAAGAACTCTTTTTACTGATTGTTATTATTACACCTTGGTTTTGTTTTGTTTTGTTTTGGTTTGGTTTGGTTTTTCGAGACAGGGTTTCTCTGTGGTTTTGGAGCCTGTCCTGGAACTAGCTCTTGTAGACCAGGCTGGTCTCGAACTCACAGAGATCCGCCTGCCTCTGCCTCCCGAGTGCTGGGATTAAAGGTGTGCGCCACCACCGCCCGGCTTTATTACACCTTGTTAATGTGTTACTAAAATGTATTAGAAGTGATGAGAAAACACAGGCTGGATGTAACTTTGTGGAGGGCTTGCCTGGCACACACCAAGTCCTGGATCCATCTCTCAGTACCTTATAAACCAGGCGTGGCGATGCACACCTCTAGGGGAGCACTAGAGAAGCAGAGGCAGGAAGATCAGGAGTTCGAGGCCAGCCTGGCCTATAAAAGCCCTTGCCTAAAAAAATAATTTCTTTAAAGATGTAAAAATATTTATTCTTTTCAGAAGAATAAATATATTACATTTTAAATTAATTGTTATCTTTTTATGAAAACAAATTCGATTTCCCAAGACAAAATCTCTGCCCAGGCAGAGTTTCGTTTTTGACAGTTCTTACGTTTGGCATTATGATAACAGTTGACTTTTTCACACAGCCCCCAGGAAGGTCTCAGGGTCCCCCTAACCCTCTGAGGAGGGTGTGGATTGGAGGCATTCCCCTACAGACCAAGGTGGAAGCCCGTGGTAATAACTTTTCTGACCACCTTGGGGATTGGAAGGGAAGCCAGGGCTGTGGGGAGGGTGGCCGGACTTTGCCCGCAGAGGGCAGAAGTGATTACCAGGAGCCTCCAAGGCTGACTTGGTGCCCAAGCTGGGCTACTAAAGAAGCCACCGTGGGAGGGGTGACAGATCCTGTTTTCAACTCTAGGGTGGAAAGTCTGCCCACTCCCCAGAGGCCATGCTCAGAAAAGTCCTGGGGCAAGAAGGGAGGCATTAGCAGGAGGGAGCATGGCACTATGCATCCCGGAAGGCAAGTTGTCAGGACATCAGGAAAGGACCTCTGGGAAAGGACGGGGTGGGCCTGCGAGCAGTACCTGGTGGCCAGCAGGTGCTACTAAGGAAGGGTGTGTCTGACTCCTCCCAGCTGTGAGTCCAGAGCTTGTTCTAAGGAGCAGCTGTCATGGAAACTGGCAAGAGCCCAGCCAGAGAAGACCTAGTGACACGGAGGTCTTAGGTGCCCAGGCTGTGTAGACAGCTTGACAAGGTGTGTGTGCTGGGGAGGGGGGTCGTCGGTATGGAAGGCACCAAAGACTTCTGTGTTTGAATCTCTGCTGTTCCCAGAACCTGACTTCTGGCCAGGAAGAGGCAGTGCTGGTCCAGTTGATCCCAGAGTGGTCTTTCCTTCAACCTTCCCTGGCTCTGTGGGACACTTTGCATAATTCTCTTGGGCCTCTGGGGACTGGTTTGGTTGTACACGAGCCATGTCTCCACCTTCGTGCCTCTGCCATCCCTGCCCCCGTGCCAGCCAGCCGCAAGCCGGCTGTTTCTGAGTTGCCAGCCTCAGATATGGAGGAACCCGCAAGACCGCCGGGAGAGAAGCCAGATCTGTGTTCAAGTCAGGGTTTCTACTGCTGCAAGGGAACGCCATGACCGAAAGCAAACTGGGGAGGACGGGGTTTATTTGACTTACGCTTCCACATCTTAGTCCGTCATTGAAGGAAGTCGGGACAAGTCAGGCAGGGCAGGAACCTGGAGGCCTGCAGGAGCTGATGCAGAAGCCGTGGAGTGGGGCCATTCACTGGCTAGCTCACATAGCTTGCTCAACCTGCTTTCTTATAGAACCCAGGACCACCCACCCTGGATGGGACCCTCCCCCATCATTCACTAATTAAGAAAATGTCCTACAGCTGAATCTTACGGAGGCATTTTTTTCAGTTGAGGTTCCCTCCTTTCAGATGACTCCAGCTTGTGTCAGACCAGCCAGGACAGATGATGATGAAGGCTGACAAGTGACAAGTGCCAGGTCCTGCACCGAGGAGACCTCACTCAGGTCTCAGGACAGATACCGAGACTTAAAAGATATTGTCATCCTGTGCTAAGAATGAGAAACGGAGGAACAGAGAGGCTGTGTAACTCTCTTGGGGTCACACAGCGGGAAATGGCAGAGGTGGGGGAGGGGAGGTTTGAGCCCAGGCTGTTGATGAAATATTAAATCTAATGTTTCTCTGTTATGCACAATGGATGCCATTCCAGAGTGCCACACGATGGCAGCCACAGGAAGAGCTGTGGGGTCTCTGAGGTGGCACTGTCCCAGGTGGGGAACATGGGGAAGGCTTCCTGGAGGAGGTGCTGTGTGGTACAAGTAATTGCCCTCCCCTCCCCCCAAAAAAAAAGAGATTGGAGGGTGGAGGCATCCCAAGCAGTAGATCCAGAGTAGGTGCAGAGAGGACACCCAGAGAGGCATCCCAAGCAGTGGATCCAGAGTAGGTGCAGAGAGGACACCCAGAGCCAGGCTGCTTCAGGGCTGCCAGGGCCTTACAGAGTGGCTGGGGACCTTGAAGTGACTGCAGGGGACTGGGGCAGGGTCATGTGGAAACAGATGGATGCCACTTCCGTCTGGAGTTTGGACCCCTCACATGTCAAATGTTCAATCTAAGGCCACTGCCTTCCTCTGAACCCTGGCCGCAGAGGCAGCCTGTCCTCTCCCTCCCTGACATCCCATCAACTTGTAAAGGGTAGAAACCTGCATCCCCACAGTCTGGTCCCTTCTGACCCTGTGCCTTACAACCCACCCTCAGCCCCCACCACACCCTGCTTTCCTTGGGCCAAGTTATTCTTGTTCCTGCCGCCTGGACCCTGCTGCAGACTGAATCACCTCCCTCTACCTTCAAACCATCCTAACTCACCACCATCTTCCTTCCCCTGTGCCCGAGCGGTCTCTCAAAGCTCACCAGGAATCCAAGTTTCTCAGCCAGAACCCTTGCCTGCATGCTCCACCTTCACGCTATGATCCAGGCTTCTGGCCATCTCTCTACTTTCATGGAAGCCCTGCACCTCAGGGCCTTTGCACCCACGGCCTGGAAGCCCAGCCCTGGGATCCCCTCTCCAGAGACCAATAGTGACTTGTTCTGCAGCCTCACTTCCCCCTGGTGCCATTGTCATGTGTGGTTTCCACTGTCTCTTCTGGTGAGCCACTTTTGATAAGATGAGAAACCGGGAGAGAGGAAGACCTGTTCTCCCGTCAGTGCGTAGCTCCGAGCCCAGGCTTAGTAGGTGGGTTCTCAGTAGTGTTTGTTGAGTGACTGAATGAGACATAATGCCTGCTGCTAAGGGGTTTGGGAGCTCTGGACAGAACTAATGCACGCTAATGCCGTGCAGAATGCTAGACCCCCACCACCCCCACCAAAGACAAAGTATGACGGGGACAGATACAGGAGGCTACTGCAAACTCTCGAGTAGTTTCTCTACAAGAATGAACTGCCGGGCCTTGAAGGACGAATAGGAGTTTATTAGACAGAGTTGTACCAAGAGCTGGGAAGCCCCTCCTTCTTGAACTAGTATCAGTGAGTGAGGCCAGGAGCCCAAAGGATGTTGGGAGAGTTATTCCTGATGGTTGAGTCTCACTGAGCTGAGGCTCCTCTTGCCTGGGAGCCCGCACACTAAAGACTTAGTCAGATGTAGCATCCTGCATTGACTCTCCCTCCCCCAACTGTGTGACCTTGGCTGAGTTATTTGCCCTCTCTGAACCCCAGTTTTCCTCTCCTGTGAAACAGTACAAGTCTGTCTAAGACAAGGAAAGGATGCAGAGATGGAGTTGTGAAGAGGCAGAGGCAGGAGAAGAGTTGTGTTATCGACAACCTGAGAGCAGTAGGGGTCAACAGAGGGTGGTGGGGGCCAAAAAAGGCACTGCCTGGGCCTGCAGAGGAAGCCTGGCCTAGCCAATGTTGGCCCCGGCTGGGCCTTTAGCTCCGAGAACCAAGACAACCGTGGCTGCTGCTTTGAACCACTGGGTCATGGTACCTTGCTATGAGCTCCCCATCACTGCATGTGAAAAACAACCTTATTTATGCATGCACTTATCCCCCATCCTTCTCCCAAGAGCCAGACTCCAAGAGGCAGATACTGTCTACTACGATCACCAATCACCGTGTCCCGGAAGATCTGGGACAGTCTTCAGTATATGGATGCTCAGCAAGTATTTGGCTGAGTCAGAGGTCCATGCCAGAACTCTCCTCAGTCTGGCGTTCTCCAACTGACTGGTCCCAACACATCAGGGACTCTTGCAGAGTGCACACACACCAGGACACTTGCAGAGATCTCAGAGCACTACTTTCAAGAGTCAGTTCTCTCCTCCCACATGGAGATCCTGGGACTGGAACTCAGATCGTCGGGCTCCAGGGCAAGCGCAGCCATCTTGTCAGCCTACTTCTGCTTTTGACAAATTGCTCCATCCCCAACCCCAGACACACGGGCTATATCACGCACACTCCTGCAGAAGCAGTGGAGCTTCTGATGACAGGCTCGGAGGTGTGGGGATCCCAGACCTGGTTTTATCACCCACCGCTGCTCTGTCTATCTATTTTCCTCTCTGGAAAACAAGGATAGACTCCCCCAAGCTCTCATGGCACCTCTCAGGGCACGAGCCGCAGTAGGGGCTAAATAAACGGTAACTAGACTCAGCGCTCCTTGATCCCTGGTCTTCCCTGAGAGGTTGGAACTCTCTGGCAGTAACCTGTCTGACATCCCCAGGGCCTGATGGGCTCTCAGGACACTCAGTACAGCCTGTCTGAGTCTGGAAATTCTCTTCCATGCGTGCGTGCGTTTGCAGCTCCCCAGTGGGCTGCCCCACCCTGGCTGGGTTTTATTGAGGCTCTCCCCCCTGAAGGAAAGAAGCCGCCTTTGATCTCTCTCCGCGGGTTCTTGCTTTGATGCCTATACCCAGGGACCTGCTGAGAGTCTGCCCACTGCTGCTGCTTCAGGCTGGGCCCTTGGCGGGTGCCTCCTCTTCCACCAATCTCAATTTCTCCGGAGGGAAGCCTGGGCAAAGGGGATGTTCCGTCAGACAGTCTCTGAATTCAGAGAGATGTCATTTTAACCCCAAGTTCTCTGGAAACATCCCCTTCTTAAATTCCTGGGACAAGTCGGTCCTCGAGGAAGCATGAGGCCAGGAGAGGTGACGGTCTCAAGCACTCCACTAGAGGTGGCACAGAGATTCAACCCAGATTGCATCTCTCCAGAGCTCACTTATTCCTGAGACCCCTAAGGCGCTGTAGTGCATGACATCCTGGTTCAGTCAACATGGGGATTTGCAGGGTCACTCTGTTCTTGGAGGGAACAGTTGAAAACTCAGGCCAGGAAGCTGGGGACCAGAGTCTAGAGGAGGCCCAATGCCAAAGGTGGGTAGATTCTTACCTGACTTGGGAATTCCTCCGGGGCTGGTTCTAAGGATCAAACAATGGTTGGGGGCCAGCCCCCTGAGTACCACCCACAGAGGAAAGGCTCTGGAAAGAGGAAGGGGTTGTCTGAGGGTTATGACAGGACTTGGACAATGCCTCAGCTGTACTCCGTGCTCCAGGACAGGTGCAGGATCAGTGGGGAAGCAGCCAGCAGCCTTGATGTATGGATGGGACGGAGGCAGACTCACACAAACAAACTCCCTGCAGAAAACACATAGTGACTGGAGGAGGAGGAGGAGGCGAGAACAGGGGAGAGGAGAGACGGGAGTGAGGATCAGAAACAGAGAGTGTGGAGGACAAAGAAACAGGAAGGAGGGCTGGAGAGGTAGCTCAGCAGTCAAGAACTGTACTGTCCTCCCAGAGAACCTGAGTCTGGTTCCAGGTACCCTGGTCTGGCAGTTTAAAACAACCTGTAACTCTGACTCTAGGGGATCCTGCACCCTCTTCTGGCAGCCAGGGGTACTGCACTTGTGTACACTCCAGACTCACACATATACATGCCCATAACTAAAAATAAAGTAACTTAAAAACAAAAACAAAAACAAAAACAGAGGGAAGTAGGAAGGACACAGAATCCTTGATTCACATTAATGGTCTGGGCAGAGCAGATTCAGAATGGAATGTGGGGGATACAGTATCTGCCAATCAACTTCCATGGGAGCCTAACACCACCACCACTTTGCTCTATCCCAGTGTGTCACCTGGATGGGAAGGGCCTAAAGGGAGGCTAGCAGGGGTAGGGACAAAGGGACAAGAGCCTACGATGAGAGGTGGAGGTCATGTTTTGGAGCGGGGTCACATTTAGTGAGTCATGGTCCCGTTCCTTCACCTCACTTTTGGAATCTATAAATAGTCGGGGCTCTGTGTGCATGTGCATATTGGTGTTCATGAGGACATGCTCATATGTGTGTGTATGTCAGTGTACACACGCACATGTGCATGCATGGATGTGTGTGTGTGCATAGGTGTGGACATATATGCATGTCCACGTACGTGTATTTATGTACACATGGGTAGGAGTCAGCTTTGGATTCTAATTGTTCTGGACCTTACCGATTTTGGCTTTGGGCCTCCCATGAGTGCGGAGGAGCAGCTGCATCCCAGTCCCCTTTTAAGAAGAGACTCAGTCCAGGGCCCCAGCAGACGCCACATCTAAGGATCCCAGCACACACCCACACATAACTTCTTCAAACCACCAGGAAAATCCCAGCATGGAAAAGATCGGCTTTTGGGGACAAGGCAGAAAACAACCGTTGCCAGCTTTCTCTGTTTCAGGTCCATATTGCTCTGGAATGTTTAGAACTAATAGTCTGCCGCTACTGGGTGCTCTCTGCCCAGCCAGACTGTAGCAAATGTCTATTATAAACCATTTCCTTAAAACTTAGAACCTTGAGCTTCCAATGCCCACTTCATAGAGGAAGAGGAGTTCATTCAGGCGGAGCAGGTGAGGCGGACCATCTGAGGGCATGCAGACATGTTGCAAACTGAGTTAGAGAGCAGAGCCCAGAATGCAGCATAAAAACCAAGGTTTTCTCTGTCCTGTGACATGGGGGACGCTTTGTCTTCTGCCGGCTGGTATCAGTTTCCTTATCAAAAGGCCTGTGGTAGGAAACAGAGCTGATGGCAGAGCCCCTGCCTGAAGAAACACAGCAAACCACAGCTCCCCAGATGACCAAATTTAGGTTCAGTCCTGAATGGAGATCCAGGCTCTGCCAGGTGGCAAACAGCTGGGTGACCTCAGGCAAGTGACTCAGCCTTGCTGAGCCCATTTGTAAAACAGAGTGGTACAAGGAAGAGGGGAGTGTTATCTAAAGGGCTCCCATAGAGTGCCTGGCACAAGGAGAAGAGGACCTTTGATCCCTTCTCCCCTCCCCTGTCCTTTGCAGGGGTATGGGAAGGAGAGGCTCCAGGCAGGAGGGGATTAGCCCCGGGTCCCTCTCCCTGGGCGGCACTTTTAACCATAGTCTCCTGGAGATCAGCCCTGCCCCCTCCCAGGCCCTGGGCCAGGCCAGTGTTTGCCGTGGGGATCTGGGCAGCCAGGGCCAGGCTTTCATTGCTGGAAAGCTTTTGCTTGCTTTAGGAGGCGCGCTCTGCCGGCTCCCAGGAGCAGATGGGCCGCAGTGGGAAAGGCGCTTGGCCCTAAGAGGATTGGCGGCCTTTCTTCCCACCCTTTGTGTGGTTTCCTTGGGCCGCCAGCACCCAGATCATAAAGGCTGTTTGTTTGGTGGCCTCTGGGGGCGCAGGGGTCACAGCTGGTGTCAGGGGCACCCTAGTGTGTGGGACACCCAGCACATTGGAGCACCCAAGCTGGGGGAGGGAAGGTGGGAAGTCCCAGGATCCACACATGTCGTGGAGAACGCTATCAGGCTGAGCCTGGACAATCTGGTAGCAAACTAGAGGATCCCTGGTTCCTTGGGAATCCTTGGTTCACCGAAAGAAAGTCAGAGGCCCACAGGGAACCACACGCTAGACTGTCACACAGCAAGTAGATCCCTTGGGCTCCCTCCTGGGGACCCTACAGCCCACTGGAGCACACTGCAATCTTGGAAATGTGGTCTTATTCCTGAAGCAGAGTGGGGAGGCTCTGCAAACAGGAGGAGAGGGGAGATTTACATTAGCTGAAGCCCAGCCATGGGGCCAGGGGCCTGGAGCTGGGTAGTAGAATGGTGCCCGTGGAAGGATGGGAAATCTTACCCATGCAGTTATACAAACCAGAGGTGCTGAGTGCCTGAGCTCTGTTGGGTGCTGGGGAAGCAGAGATGAGACTGAGTTGGGTCCTGGGGCCTCTGCACTGGAGACAGGCTATTGTGCACCAAGTATACTGTCCCCCTCCCTTCCAACAGCCCTCAGGACCACAGAGCTAACTAACCTCATGCACCTAGTGGGGGTCTTGGTCACTGTCTTGAGATTTGAGAAGCATGTCCAATAGCATTGACATGTCTGCGGATATGACTAAAAGCCCCCTGGGTGGAGATTATAATCAGCTGCTGCTTCACCGGACACCATTCTTCTGAGTGTGTTGCATTGCTGAGACACTGGGGATACTGCATGGGGCTGCAGGTACCAGGCTCACAAACACTGCCTTCATCTCGTCGGGGACAGGATGACCTAGTCCACACGTGGATGCAATGGGACAGGTGTTCTCATTTCAGGCTCCTGTAGGAGGTGAAATTTGAGCCAGTCTTAGAAGGGTGAGTGGGAGATTCCAGGATGGGAAAGGAAGAAGGGACGATATATCTCAGGCCAGACAGAGCAGAGCACACGGCCCCTTCTATACACTGCGGGCAGGGGGAGGGATGATGGCAGGCAGAGGAAGCAGCCCAGCTACTGAACCCCAGAGTGCCAGAGACAATGGGGGACCTACAAGGAAAAAGCTGGACTGAGGCAGGCGGATCTCTGTGAGTTTGAGGCCAGCCTGGTCTACAGAGTGAGTTCCAGGACAGACAGAGCTGTCACAGAGGGGAAGGGGGATACTGAGGAAAGGAACCATAAAGAGCTTGGACTTTATCCTGGGGTACTGGGGAGCCACGGAGGACATTTGAGCAGAGGAGTGTTAGTTCCGTTTTAGGAATTTCACTGTGATTGTCATGAAGTGACCGGATCTGAGGGGAGCTGGACACGGAAGTGACTAGGAGAGAGTTACAGCAGTCCCGGTATGAGACCAAGGTGACAAACGCACGCGGAGCGCAGGGGACAGTCTCACAGACACAGAGGGTGAAACTTGAGGACACAGGCTGGAATGTATGGAGGAGGGAGCTGGAGGAGACATCTGGGCAGATTCTGGGTGTCTGGCAGCATGGCCCTGCAACAAAGCCCCAGATTAGAAGCAACAGATAAAAGACTTCGTGGGGAAAGAGATGTCTGCAAAGCGGAGAATACAAATTATTTTTGGAACTTCGCTCTCATGCACCATCTTTAAATATTGATAAGCGACATTTTTAAAGAGCTTAACGTGATGTGCCAGGCGCTGTTCTGGGCGCTGCGGGCTCGGCAGCGTGCTAAGTCCTCAAAACATCCCTCCGGAGGAGAGGTTCCCGTCTCTGTTTTGCAGATAAAGAAACAAGCACAGAGAGAGTAAATAACCTGTACAGGGTCACACAGCCAGTGAGCAATCAAACCTGGATTTGAACTTGGGAAGTCTGGTTCAGAGAGTTTGTTTTAAGCCTGCTTTACTTTGGCTATTTATAAAGTCCCATATAATATAGTCCTTATCTGCCAGGGATCAGTCAGCTGTAATGAGAGACTCTCTCTCTCCCTCTCCCTCTCTCTGTCCGGGACTGGGGATAGATCCCATACGTTTGTGCATGCTAGGCAAATGCTTTGCCACTGTCCTACACCCTGAGCCCAGTGTCTTGCTCTTCAGCACAGGCAAACGCTACAGGGCCTGACACAGGATAGTTGTGGTGTCTGCAAGTGGAACTTCAGGGGAAACGTTAGGGGAGGGCAGGACACACTGTGTAACGTTAAAACGACAACGGAAAAAGTGCTGGACATAGCAACACGTTCCTTTAACCCCTGCACTCTGGAGGCCAAGGCAGGAGAATCATTCCTGGCCAACCTGGGCTAGAGAAAATGGCAAAGTCACAGCAACAGCCAAGCTAGTTCAAGCTAGCCTGGAACTCATGGTTCTCCCCCTGCCTCAACCTCCAGAGTCCCAGGCTTACCAGAATGAGTCTTTGCATCCTATCCAGCAATGGCATTTTATAGGTTGGGGCAGAAGATTTAAAAGGAGAAGAGGGAATCATATTGAGGAAATCCTCACCTGAGTAGCAACCGCCCCATGGGGGGTGGGGTGGGGGGAGCAGTCACTGCAACCAACCCATTTTCGTTGTTGTTGTTGTTGTTTTTCCTCGCATCTGTGAATGCCACCCCTGGGTTTGAGCGCAGAGTCACACAGCACTATTGTGAAAACAGGTCCTTGGCCAGACAGGAAGGAGACAGGGCTCAAGGATGTGCACAAGCAAGGGCAGAGAACACGGGTACCAGGATGGGTTGCCAGGACCTGTCCCAGCTCTCGCTGGTCTCCTAGACAACTGGCACCAGGCATTTCTGAAACAGCTGGTGGAGCTAGGGGTGGGGTGGGTGTTACTCTGCAAACAGGCTGTACCCATGACCCCGACCTTCTAATCCCAGGGTTTAACTGACTTCATTAACTCTAGAGGCCTCGAGGGAAAACCTCAGTCATTCCTTGTCAAACCATACTCATAAAAGCCTCCTTCTTGGGAGGTATGCAGGAAAACCTCATGCCCGAAGGCAGGGGATTGGAGGGGATGACCCTGGATGTGAACCGTTGACTGACTTGGAAAGAGCAGGATCAGCCCCACCCCCTGCGCGCCTGAGGGCAGTGAGGGAGAAAACTGGGTGAGAGCAGAGCATGCTGGGTAGCCTGGTCAAGAGCAATCGGTCCAGCTGCCCACCCCCCACCGTGGTTGCCATGGCAACCGAGGGTCGAGGGAGGAGGAGGGAAGAGACCACTCCCCCTCAGACAATGGAAACCTATTCCAGGTCACCCTTGGCCTTATCTTGAGGAGCACTCCAAACCCTGTGTCCAAGGATTTGGGAGAGCAGTCACTTCAGGCCCTATCTGGGGTCCCCTTGAATGGAGGTACAGACAAGTTCCTCCCTGCTAGAAAATTCAGGCTCCACTGCTGCCTTATTTTGTGGGGCACCCAGATCCCCCAAGATGAAGCACTGATCATGGCTTTACTAGGGGGGTGGGGGCATTGCAGGCACAAGGAGGAGATGGTTCCTCTGGGCACAGAGCGAATATGTTATGAGTAATTTCCTATCTGGAGCAAGAACACTGAGCAGAGAACCTGTCAGTCAAGTCACCCAGATCAAGGAGTGGGGCTGGGCTTCCTCATGTGGGTGTGAGGATGAAGGCTGAGGGACGTGTCCTAGCCACTGGGAGGCTAACCCCGGAGGGGATTCTAGGAGGAAGCTGGGTGGGACAGGACCGCAGGACTTCTGCGTGCACCCTGGATCTCAGCCCAAGGCTCCAGCATCTGGGGGAGCCCCCCAGACTTAAGGACCTGAGTGTGGCGTCTGCTAAAGTGATGGTGGACCAATGACTCCACCTCTCTGAGCCTCAGTTTCCTTATCCTTAAAATGGGATGAGTCTGGGACATAGTAGGTACTCAATGAGACACTTGTCCTGGTATGACTCTGACACCACCAGACCTCCTCACACCCAACAGCCCTTTAGAGCCTTCAAGTACCAAGGCATCTGTCAAGTTGGGAGCGCCTACGCTCAGTAGGCCTACCCCAGTCCCTCTCATCTATCCCAGCCCCCAGGTCTGATCTGGACTCCAAATCCCAGCAGGCCAGGTCCTTACCAGACCAGGACTGGGGGCTGGGATAGATGCAAGGGGCTAGGGCCTACGCTCCCAAATTGACAGCATCCTTCACGGTTTCCTGTACCGCCTTGCTCTGGAGCAGATCTGGCAGCAAGGCCTTCCTCCCATTCTACTGCAGCTAGGGCAGGCACCGAGGATGCTGTGGACAGCTGGTGACAATGGCCTTGTGATGTGTGAACACGCAGCCTGGTCTTCACCAGGTGCTTCCAAAGAGCAGCTCAGTACTGTTGCAGCCCCACTGGGCATGAGCTGTGAGGCCCTGGTCAGGTTCCCTCTTCCCTCACCCCCTTTCCACCCATGCCAAACTGGCCCAACAGTATCCCTCACTACCTGGTGGGTCTCCATCCAGACCCAGGAAGCGACTAGAACAGACCCCGCTCTAGGCCTGTCTTTCTGTCTCCCCAGGTCTCCAACAGTGCAAGGGTTTGTGAGGCGATTCTGTCCTGCCTTAACTCCAGGCAGTGAAACCTCCCCTTGCTCCGCTCTTCTGTGTGGGCCAGAGACCAAGCTGGTCCAGCTTTCTTGCTTCACAGATTGAGAAAAGGGGGCGAAGATAACTCCCTCAGTCTTGCGGAGGGCGCTCGGGCTAGGACTGACCCTTCTGCATGCCATACTGCCCCAGAGGGCTGGACACCCCAATGCCACTGGTGTCAATTACTTTTCTATCATTGGGACCAGATGCCTGCTAAAAGCAGTTTAGGCAGGGAGGATTTGTTTTGGTTCGATGCTCAGGGGACACAGCCTATCATGGTGGGGAGTGGAAGGCAACGTGCTCGGAGCTGCAGAGCCTCTGGTAGCTGTGGTAGCAGAAGCCGACAAGCAGAGAACTCTGTTGAGTTGGGCCCTGACTCCAGCCCACTAGGGATACTCGGGTCTGTGGGAGATAGCCCACATTCCAGCTGGAACACCCCAGTAGGGATGTGGAGGTCTAGACAGCTCAGCTCCCCAGCTAATGATGGGGGCAGGAGTCTGGCCTAGGAAACTCCCCAAGTCTGAGCACCCTAGGATCCTGAGGGGGACCTGAGGTGCCTGGGCAGCTGTGTAGACCCCCATCCCAGGGCCTCGAAAGGAAAAGTCCAGCTAGTCCACTTCACAGATGAGGAGATGATGGGGAGGGAGGTTGTCACTTGCCTGGGGTCAGTTAGTAAGCCAGGGACTGTGGTACAAGTGGTCTTATAGCATACCCCACTTTCAACCCAGAGACCTGTTTTAAGGTTTCGGTGAGGGTCTTCTTGTCCTTGCCTGTTTTGAAGGGACAACCACAGAGCACCTGCATAGCCGATGTCTGGCTCCATACTCCAGTGTCCCTCTTTGATTTTCTGGTGGCTGTGAACACATACACTGGTGCAAGACCTCAACTGGGTACCTCACAGGTGCTCTTTCATCTCTTTAATAGCACGAGGACACAAACCTCATCCTTCCCATTTTAGAGATGAAGGAACTGGGGTTCTTGTGGGACAAAGACCTCGGGGCTCCCAACTGTCCACCAGATATGGGGCACCCTGGAAACCCATCTCTACTCCCTTTTCTATCCTGACACGGAACTCCAAATACAATCCCCTCCACCCCTCTCCTGGCAAACCCCACCCTTCATGTTGACTTGCTCCTATCAAGCCATGGGGGAGGGGGGCCCGGGCCACGAAACAGAAGGAATGAAGATGTATTTTTTCAGATCTCCTTCTCCGGAAACCAGCTGGGGCTGGGTCCCTGAGAGGCTGGTATTTATGTCCTGCCTTTAATCATATTAGCTGACATATTCCAAACAAGGCCTGCAGACACTGTGTTAACGAGGACCGGGCTGTCTCTCCAGGGGATACCTGTGAGCAGGGACAGCTGCCCCGGAGAACTGTGCCTCCCTGGAGAGCTGCTAGCTCGGAAGTGGAGCTTCAGACAGGCTGTGCTGTGGCATGGCCCTTATGTTTCCCACACTCCCCTGTGAGCCTGGCACGTGTCCAGGGCGGCTAACACAGGATGGGGGGAGAAGGGAGACCACCCCAAGGTTTCTTCTTTATTCTAAGGCGTCTTGCCTCTGGTGGCTCACCTGAACCAAGGGTTGTGTTTCACAGATAAGGATGCTGATATTTGCTGAGAACCTACTATGTGTGCAGCAGGGTGTATGGCTTTTTATAAGGGCCCTCCTCACTGCACACCTACTGTGTGCCAGGCAGATGATCTGCATAGGCTGGCTTGCTTAGCTCAGGCCAATATTCATTTGTTTGGCTCAACTTCCTGCGAAAGAAGCAGAAACTCAGCAGGAAGATGACTGACTTGCCCCAGGTCACATCCTTGCAAAGTGCCAAAGCAGAAATGAACTTGTTGGATCCTGCTGGAGCTTGGATCCTGAACATGCCCCCAAAGGCACATGTGTTACAGGCTCGACGCCCAGGATGGAAGAGACTTTAGGAAGTGTGGCCTTGTAGGAGGCTTGTAGGTCATTGGGTTTTGTGGGAACTTGAACTCTTCTTGAGTGTGTGTGTGTGTATGTGAATTATCTATCTATCCACACATATGTGTATATATATGTATATGCGTGTGTTCATGTGTTCATGTATGATGCAGAATTGGTTCTCACTGTTCTTGAACTCCATGATCAATTGATCCTCTGTCTCCACTTCCCGAGGCTGATCCTAACAGCATGGGCTGCCGTGCAGGAATCTCAGGCATGAATTGGGACTAAACCAAGCCAAAGACGAAGGATAAAGTTTGATTAGTAGAGTGTTTGTCCTGCATGCACAAAGCCAGAAACGTAGAAAAACATGGGTGTGGTGGAACACGCCTATAACCCCAGCACTCAGGAGGTGGCGGCAAGAGGGACAATCAAGGCCAACCATGGAGATACAGCAAGTTCGAGGCCAGCCCAGCCTCCATAAGACTCTGTCTCAAACAGTCTGTGAACCAAAGCAACTGCTTTCCTCTTACAAGTGAATAACCTCAGGGGCTTTCGTATAGTGACAGAGAGCTGAATCCCAAAGCTCCACGGGGAAATAGTGAAGGACACACAGCACACATCCACATGGTTTGCAGCTCCTGAGCCAGGCTTTAAGCCTTTACAGCTTCTGCCAGGTTTACATTCTCCCTTGTTCACAGTGGCTGTGAGAAGCATTCATGGGGTCATAATCCGAACAAGGGCGAGAGGGAGAGGGTCAGCATGGGAGCAGAGGGGAGTGCCCACCCTGAGTTCCTCACAGCCCTTCTTACTCAGTATCATCTTCAGGCTCCTGGTCCCACAACCTGGTGGGGGTAACCTTGGCTTTCTTGCTTCAGAACAGGTCAAGGATGTCCACAGATGTGAGATGAGAGCCAAGCCCATTCACCATGCTCAGCTAAGGCCACCCCTACCTGCCTTGATTGCTCCTCAGGGTGCCAAGCCTTATGGTGACCGTCCCAAGAGCATAGAGACACTATTCATTCTTTTCTTTTCAAGTGGGACATCACTTTAATGTCCTTCCTGCTTGCCGTCATAGGGCGTGTGTTATATGAGTGTTCAGCACTCACAGGGGAAGGGTGCTGGGGCCTTCAGATTCCTAAAGTTAAGCGTTCTCATTAGGAAACATCTCCATATTCGCCCAAGGCTGGTCCTTTCATATACTTAGTGTGTCTGTGTCTGTGTGTAACATGCTTTGATCTGGGAGGGTATATGCATGTACACGTGTGTTCGTGCGAATATGGAGGGTAGAGGTGTACATCCAGGGTCTTCTATTGTTCTCCACCTTTGTTTCCAACTTCTGATTTCATCCTTTTGTCTTATTTGTCTGTGTGTTTGTTTGTTCGTTGTGTGTACTCACCCACGCCATGGAGGAAAACTTGTGGTAGTCACTTGTTTCCTCCCACAGACCATCGGGCTTAGCTGCAGGCAAGCCCTGTCTTAGGATTCTATTGCTGTGATAAATGCCAGGACCAAAAGCAGCTTGGAGGGGAGAGGGCTTGTTTCAGCTTAGAGTTGTATTCCATCACAGAGGGAAGTCAGGGCAGGAACCGGGAAAGATGAGCTCAGCAGAAGCCTTAGAAGAATGCTGGCTTGTTCCTTCTGCTTTCTCCTACACCCTAGGACCACCTGCTCAGGAACAGCACTGCCCACAGTGTTCTGGATCTTTCCATGTCAATCATCAACTATGAATCAAGAAAACGTGCCTTAGGGTTGCCTACAGGCCAGTTTGCTGGGGACATTTCCTCAACTGAGGTTCCCTCTTTTTAGATGACTCCAGCTTGTGTCAAGTGGACAAAAACCCTAA
The DNA here is from genome assembly GCF_950005125.1 of Chionomys nivalis. Classification (NCBI taxonomy): domain Eukaryota; kingdom Metazoa; phylum Chordata; class Mammalia; order Rodentia; family Cricetidae; genus Chionomys; species Chionomys nivalis. Next base: position 15,807,001 of record NC_080096.1, on the reverse strand, counting down.
CCAAGACTTTATCTGCTAATCCATCTCATCACTTGACACCACCTTGTTGTTTGAGATAATCTCTCTCTGAACTTGGAGTGCACCAATTGTCTAGATTGGTTGGCCAACAAACCTCAGGGGTTCTCCCGTTTCTACCTACCTCGCAGTTCTTGAGGTACAGACCTACACACACAGCTTTTTTGGTGTTGGAGATCAAATTTAGGCCCTCATTCTTGTACAGCAATCACTCTGGTGTCTGAGCCATCTCCCCAGCTCCTGAATATGTAAAAAATACATTTATTGTGTGTATGTGTGAGAGGGTATGAATACGAGTATGCAAGAGTGTGAATGTCAGAGAGTGTGCACAGGTATGTGATTGTGCATGCATACTTGAATGTTTTTGAGTGTATGTGCATTATTGTATGTTTGTGTATGCACATGTGCGAGCATATATGTATGTATGTGTGCATGTGTATGTAGTGAATATGTATATGGAAGAGACAGTATAGGCCAGAGAAAGGCGTCTGATATCTTGTTCTCTCTTTTCCTGCCTCATTCCTTTGAGGTGGGGTCTCTCGCTGAAGCTGGAGCAGCTCCCAGCAATTCTCTTGGGATTGCCTTCCCATGGCCCTGGGGTTATGGGCATGAAAGGCTATACCCGGGGTTTGGTTTTGTTTTGTTTAAATGCTTTTAACAATCCCTTAGAATTTCATACAATCTATTTTGAGGATATGCAAAGCCAATTCTTCCTCCCACCCCAACTTCATGTCCTTTTTAATTTTCATTTTAATTTAACAACCCACTGACTCCGGTTCACACGGTCCACGTTCTTCTGCATATAGGGCAATCCACTGAAGCGTAGTTGACCTACCAGGAGCTACACTCCTAGAGAAAACTGACTCTCCCCCAGAAGCCTTAACTGTGCCCAGCTCCTCAGTGAGAGGGGCTCACGACCCCCTCCCCTGTCCCTGCTGGCTTCATCCTGTGCGGTCAGCCACAGCTATTGTATTCCCTAGTGCAAAGGTTCTGTCATGGCCAGAAGACGCTGTTTTGCTCTTGTCTTTCCTGGCCTCTGGCTCTTAAAAATCTTTCTGCTGAGTCATCTCTCCAGCCCAGGACTTTTAATGCAGGTGCTGGGGGATTGAACTTAGGTCCTAGTATTTGGACAGCAAGCCCTCACACTGGCTGAGCCATCTTTGAAGGCCCTTTGTTGTTTGTTTTTGTTTGTTTGTTTGTTTTGCAACAGGGTTTCTCTGTGTGTAGCTCTAGCTGTCTTAGAAATCACACTATAAAACAGGTTGGCCTCGAACTCAGGAATCCATCTGCTTCTGCTTCCTGAGTGCTGGGATTAAAGGTATGTACTACTGAGCCTGGCTTACCTCTGTATACTTTTAAAAACTTGTTATTCATTGTCTTTGTGGCCTCTTCCATAGCTAAGTCACCTCAAGATGACTTCTACTAGCTAATTCAATGGAAATCTATGCAAATAGTTTTGTTATCTTGCTTAGGAAATAATAAAAGGCAAAAGAGCCCATGCCACTCAGTGTAGACGCACCCCTCCCAGGCCTCGTGGTTATGAGGAATGAAGATGTGTGGGGACACAGGAGGACGACAGTACTTGACTCCAGGCCCTGTACTTGAGGAAAGCACAATGAATCAATAAGTCAGGTAAATGATACATCTGCACTCCATTCATCCATTTGATGGATGTGGCCTTCCCTGGTCCTCTGGGCTGTGAAAGCTTGGCTCCTGACTTGCTCTGTTGCCCGCGCCCCGCCCCTTGGTCTGCACTGGTAAGTTCACAGGGGAGCAGTCTACATAAAGGAGGGAAAACTCTGTGCCCTTTCCACATGGTATCACCAGAGAACCTGGGCCCCCCAGCTTCTACTCAGCCAACTTCCAGGGAGCCCCAGAGCCTGTTTCTACTGTAAGTTACACGTGCAAGCCTACCACCTTCTTCCGTAGGGCAGGCTGAGGTTCACAGAGGGTTAGCAACTTGCCTGAGGTTACACAGTAAAGTCAGGTGCAAAACCAGACTAGAACAGGGGGATTTTTGACGTCTCTTTTGAAGGGTTTCCCACTCTGCCAGGACCCCTCACTGTGGGTGTCCCTCCCTGGTTGGGCCTTGCTGGGTTTCTTGAACAAACACCTCCTTTTCTGCTGCATCTGGCCAACAGGGTCGGCTATGAGGATGCCTTCTGGCTATGTGCAAAAATAAACTCAGCTAGCAGCTTTCTGGGAAAGAAGGGTGTGTGCTGGGTGGGGAGTGGGCAGGGCACCTGGTACTGGGTTGTCACAGGAGACCAGAGCAGTGAGGACACACAGAAGAGAGGCCACTGTGTCAAGCATCAGAACTCAGACACATTGCCACCAGAGCCCTTGCCCTGTGTCCTTTGCTTTGGAGTCAGACTGTTCTGGGTTTGAATTCCTCAGCTTCTCCTCCAAGGTTGGAGCCATTTCTGTGTCCACAGCAGGACACTGAGTTCTACATGGTGCCGAATCCCATCATAATCTCACATCTGAGAATGTTCGTCACAATTTTAGGTAGGTAAAAACAAATCAAAAGGAAAATAATGTAAAACTCAAATTTCATACAGATGTTTTGGAAGCTAGGCAGGGCGGAGCATGCCTGTAAGTCCAGTAATCTGAGGTTTTTTTTTTTATGGGAAGATGGCTCAGTGGGTAAGGTGCTTGCGCAAGTTGGAGGATCTGGGTTCAAATCTCCAGCACCCATGTAAGTAGTCCATCTGGGGTTGGGCATGGTGGTACACACCTTTAATCCAAGCACTTGGGAGGCAGAGGCAGGCAGAGCTCTTTAAATTTGAGACAAGTCTGATCTACAGAGAAAATTACAGGTCGGTCCGTGTTATAGCATGAGATCTGTCTTAAAAGGTTAAATTATATTAAATTAAAAATGGCCCATCTCTAATCTCAGCATTCCAGAGTCAGAGACAAGACTGGTCTCTATAGAAAGGTTGACAAGCTAGACTAGACAAACTGGCAAGCTCCTGGTTCAACGAGACCCTGTTTTGTTTTAGTATATAAGGTGGAGAAGTGACCAAGAAAAGGTGACTGGACAACAGTCTCTTTTACACACGCATACACACTTGCACACACATATGCTTGCACACATGTACAAACACTCATACACACATTCATATACATCATACACATATAGACATACAAACATATCTGAACTTAACCATCATTTGTGTATGTATACTCATCCCTCAGTCTTCCGGAGCTTCCAGACAGTTCCAGAACTCTCTCAGGGAGCCCAGAATCCACAGATGCTCAGGTCCCTTACAGAGAGAGGCACCGTGTCTGCATAATGCGCGTCCTCATCTCTAGACTTGTCAGACCAAACACACTGTAAACGCAGTGAAAGCAGCTACGCGGGCTGTTTGGTGAGCAACGACGGCGTTCCCACATGTTCAGGCCAGATGCAGCTTTTCCCGTGTGTTTTCCATGACCATTGGATGAGTCATGAGAACAGAACTTGTGGGTCCAGAGGGTGACTGTATATTATGCAGGCGCAGTTCCATCCTACAAAAACAAGGTTGAGTATTTGCAACAGTCTGTGGCTCCCCAAACAAGTACTTATTTGTTTTTCTTTCCTTTCTCTTCTTCTGAAATGGGGTCTTATATGTCCCAGGCCCCAAACTTGCTGTGAAGCTGAGGATAGTTTAGCATGACTAATCTTCCTTCCCCCTCTCAAGTCCTGGAACTCCAGGCATGAACCACCATATGCTCCATGGCTAAGAGCATTTGTTCTTGCAAAGGACCTGGGTTTGATTCTCAGCTTCCACATGGTGGTTCACAACCATCCGTAACTTCTGTTCCAGAGAATTCAACCCACTCTTTGGCCTCTGGTGCACAACATGCATGTGGTGCACAGATATACACGCAGGCAAAACACCCACACACGAGATAATAAAGAAAAAACATCAAAACCAAGCAAAAACCCACCTTGACAAAAAGCAGTTTAGGGGAGAAGGAGTTTATTTCAGCTCACATTTCCAGATTACAGCCCACCATAGCGAAGACGCCACAGGGACAGGTGCCTGAAGTGGGTATTCACACCCAAAGTTGAGAACAGAGAGAAGAAACGCATGCTCGCTCACTCACTCGCTTCTGCTCAGCTGATTTCTCCAGTCTTCAGCACTTCAGGGATGCCTGCCTAGGAAATGATGCCACCCACTGTAGGCTGCTGTTCCCGTATAAGATAATCGCCCACAGGTCTGGAGATATGGCTCAGAGGTTAAGAACACCAACTGTTCTTCCAGAAGTCCTGAGTTCAATTCCCAGCAACCACATGGTGGCTCACAACCATCTGTAATGAGGTCTGATGTCCTCTTCTGGCATGTAGGCAGACATGGAAACTAACACTGTGTACATAATAAATAAATATATAAAAAAAAAAGATAATTGCCCACAGAAATGCTCTTAGGTCAATCCAGTGTAGACAATCCCTTATCAAGACTCCCTCTCCAGGAGACTCTAGGTTGTGACAAGTTGACATCGCTAACTGTTACCCAAGGTGCTGGGGATCCAAAAAAAAAGTTAGGTATCCCCTTTTATTGGAGTACTGGCTCTCCAGAACTTACTTGTTCATGCATGCTGGGAAAGGAACACAGCCCTTACCATGCTGAACCTATGCTCTGCCACTGGATTCTGCCACTGGATTCTGTCACGAGTTTCTATGGTAGTTGGTGTTTCTCGGCCTCCTGACCCCACCCACCCGTGGGTGGCCTGTGAAAGTGGGTTATGTTCCCTCCTTGGAGTTCCTGCTTCAGCTGGCACCAGGTAGGGGCAGAGATTCTTGGTTCCTAAGACGTCCTCCTTGAAGGTAAGGCTGATGGGACCACATTTGGGGACCCTGATTTAGGGGACTTGGATCTTCAAAGCTGACTGAGACCCCCAACCTAGAAGATCACAGCTCACCCTGAGATTGGAACGGGAAAGGAGGGAGGGGAAACTGCCACCTGGCATCAGTCCTGCGCAGGCCATCCTTCTCCTGGTGTCTACTTCCCCCTGGTGGCCACCAGACTAAAGCTGGCCTGGATGTCCAGCCTGGAAGCCAGTGGCTTGCTGCAGAAGCATCCCCAGGCCATGGCGACACCTGCAGACTGAGCATCAGTGAGGCCAAAGCCGGGAGAGATGTGAGTCTGACGCTGGTCTGGGCTGTAGGGGGAGATCCCGTCTCAAAAAATACAAAGGAAGTAGCTGGAGAAATGGCTCAGCGGTTAAAAGCACATATCGTTCTTGCAAATGACCTAAATTTGGTCCTCAGCACCCAAGCTAGTGGCTCACAGCTATCACTAAATCCAGGGATCTGACAACCTCTTCTGGGCTCCATGGGCACCCAAATTCACAGTACACATTCCCATACACAGGCAAATCATTTTAAAAATAAAATGTCTTGGGCTGGAGAGATGGTTCAGTAGTTAAGAGCACTGGCTGCTCTTCCAGAGGACCCAGCTTCAGTTCCCAGCACTCATGTGGAGGCTCACAACCATCTATAAGTACAGTCATAGGGGATCCAATTCGCCTTCTGACTTCAGTGGGCACCAGGCACAGAAATGGCAATATACATACATTCAGGCAAAACATTTATAAATATAAGCTAAAATAATCTATTTTTTAATCTTAAAAAAATTAAAATAAAAAACAAAGCCTTGGGGCTGGAGAAATGGCTCAGCAGTTAAGGCAGTGGTTCTCAACCTTCCTAATGCATTAATATAGTTCCTCATGTTGTGGTGACCCCCAACCATAAAATTATTTTCATTGTTACTTCATAACTGTAATTTTGCTACTGTTTTGAATCATAATGTAAATATCTGTGTTTTTCAATGGTCTTAGGCAACCCCTGTGAAAGGATCATTTGAACCCCAAAAGGGCTGTGGCCCACAGGTTGAGAACTGCGGGGTTAAGAGCAGGCACTAACCTTGCAATGCATCCCAGCTCTGTCCCCAGTACCCACAGCAGTTGGCTCACAAGCATCTGTAGCTCCAGCCAGTCATTAGACCTGTAATCAGGTCACACGTCCTCCCCAAATCAGGGGTTATTCCAGCCCTTCCCTTCCCAGCCCCTCACAGGTCAGGTCTGAGCTGGCTGACACAGGTGCATGCCAGCTACATACAATCTGATTCCTGAAGGGTCAAGACCACAAGAATAAGAGCCCAGTCATAGGCTTACCTGTTAAGCCCCTTCTGCTAGCCCCACCCACCAATCCTTTCGGCAAGGTGGGAGGGATTTAAGGTATTCTAGCTTTTCATAGGGTCCCAGCCCCAGCCTCACCTGCTGATTGGCAGGCACACTTCTCAGGAACCTTGCTTCTGTTTCACCTCTTCCCCCTCAGGCTCTACAGGGATCTGATGTCCCTGGGCCTCTACAGACAACTACCAAGTATATGCACATGCCCATACTTGGACACAAACACAGACACACATACATATAATTAAAAATAAAGAAAACTCGTTTAAAAAAGCCTAGGACATCCCTCTCCTGACATCTAGGAAATTAATTCACCAGAGGAGTCAAGGATGCTGTTGTTCCACTCTTTGTAAGGAGTTGGGAGAGGGACACCCGGGGGGCAGCCACTTGTTTGTTGACAGCTGCTAAGAAGCCCACGCAAGACCTGAACTTGTGTCTGTCTGACTCCAAAGCCTTCACTGCCCAACACAGCTCCTCAAGGTGGGTCCTTCTTGCCGCAGGAAAGTATGGAATGGCATGATTTGAGCCTGCTTCTCTTTCTAAACCGTGATACCAGGCAGGTCGTTCAACTGCTCTGTCTCATGGGTCCCATTCCTGATGGGGTCCCCCACTGTTCAGCTTGCGTGAAGACCCTAGAGTGGTGAGGGACCATCCTGACTTGCCCAGCCCTGTGTCACATGGGCTCAGTGGCCTAGTTTGTAACCCCGGCGACTGGGGAGGCTGAAGCAGGAGGATTGCCTGGGTGACAGAGTTCGAGACCAGCCTGGGTAACTTAACAGGCCTACAGGGAGGCTAGATGGTCAGAGTGGAAGGCTTCTGGGAGGAGGAACCACGTTGTAGGAGTGCCTCAGCGGGAAGATGCAAATCGGCCATAAGATGCCCAGGCTCCTGGGGTGGAACTCTTTCCAGCAGACATTGGAGAGCTACTGAAGGTTTGGAGCAGAGGTGGGGCATTTGTTTTAATGAACGAGTGAGCATCCACTAGGCTGGAAAGACACTGAGAGGGGGCATGTAAGGCAGAGGGTGGGATGGGATGGGGACCCTTTGATCTCTGAGAGGCAGACTGTGGATTGACAGTGCCAAGACCATTAAGGGGTGCCCAGAGACATTGGCAGGGCTCAGATATCCCGAAGCTGCTTCCCACTGTGTGCTGGTTCAGAGAGGACCACAGTGGAGCCTCCCATTCATCTCTGGCTAACTGGAGATTCTTGTAAATGTGTATGCACATGTGTACATGTGTGCGTGTGCGTTTTGGTGAGCGAGCGTGTGCGAACCCAAGGACACCCTTTGGTGTGATTTCTCAGGAACCTCGTTTGAAATAGGCTCTCTCACTGAAACTGGAGCCCACCAATTTCCTAGACTGACTGACTGGCCAGCCCCAGAGATTCATCCCCCTGTCTCTGCTTTCCCAGTTCTGGGAATACAAGTGTCTGCTGCTGTGCTCAGCATTTTTATGTGGGTGCTAATGACTGAACTCAGGCCCTCATGCCTATAAGGTAAGGACCTCACTGACGGAGTCACCTCCCTAGCCTGAGAAATCATTCCTTCGTTCTTTGGCTGGTACTCCTCAGCCCTCCTATGAGCCAGGTCCTGGGATTAAGACTCAAATTAGACCGCTGCCCTTTGGTCTTGAAGGTTTATTTACCCATTCATTCTGTAACATCTACAGGACTCTGACCTGTGCTTCAGGTAGGCCAGGGGTGACATCAGGGGTACAGGGAAGATTGTTGGTAGGGAGGCAGGAGATGGTCATGAATAGGTATGATTTGACCCTGTGATCATGTATCCATGTCAGGGAAAAGCAGAAAGCCAGTGAAGATACTGTTGGTTCCCTCCAGGCCCAGCAGGGAGTTCTTGTCAGTGGCCTGTAGGTGAACAATCTCATCTTGCTCCAGCTTCAAGACCACACCGCCTGTGGAAACCTGGAAGGTGTTCTGAGCATAGTCACAGAAGGTGAGGACCTTTTGCATGTGATCCCGATCCCGGCCACGCATGAGGTTCACGCACAGGTTCCCTCGGGAACTGGCGTGGTACGTGAAATAGTAGAGGCCGGGCACTTTGCAGGTGAACTTGCCGTTGCGTGGCTCAAAATTTTCATTCACGTTGGTGATCACCTTGTCAAAGCGGATGGCCTGGTCCCGTCGCAGGAGGGTGTTGATGGTCCTCAGAGCAGAGAAGGCTACTTTCTGGGTAGCCTTGTAGTCTCCCGAGTCACCTTTGGGACCGGAGGGTCCAGGGGGCCCTGGAATACCTTTAGGACCAGCAGGGCCCTTGGGACCAACTTTGCCTGGAATCCCAGGGATCCCTGGCTCCCCTTTCTCTCCAAACTCACCATGGTCTCCAGCCAGTCCAGGAAACCCTGGAGAAACAGAATCAAGAGAAAAGAGGAAACTAGAGGTCACTGTGGGGAAAAAAAAAAGGAAGAGATTGGGCCAGGACCTTGGGTGGTTCCTTGCACCTCTCTGGGTTTGACTTACTAACTATAAAATAGTGGGATTGCCAGAGAGAGCCTCCTAGTCTTCCTCTACTCCAGAGCTTTAACTCCTGTTTGGGTTTGACAATCACGGGAAACTGATGCCCAGGAGTTGAGTGAGTGGCACCTCCATGAAGAAGTTGTGAGCCCTATTCTTGTCCTTAGCACACACACCCCTGCCAAGCTTAAGCCTAAAGCAGGGGCAATGAATTCACAGCACACATGCTATCCTTTCTCTTTCTTAGCCCATGGCAGACATCCTTAATCGATCACAGAACGCCTCTGCCTACACCTAATTGTGGATGGTAGAATTTCTCTCACATCATCACTTTACATAGCCGTGGTCCCACCACCACAAGACGGAAGGAATGTTCCAATAGAAAATCAGCTCAGTGCTGAAAGTATACACCCTAGAGACACAGATATGTCCTACGCAATGCCTGCCATCTTCAGCTGTGTCACCGAGACACAATGAGACACAGTCTCTGAAGCTCAACTTCCTCATCTGTGAAATAGGAATGGTTGTCTTTTGAGGAACTTCAGGATGTAGTGGGTTTCTGAGAGAAGAGGGCTGCCACAGAGGGGGTCTCATGGCTCATGGATTAAATAAAGCTGAATTTACAGAGGAAGTTTTATAGCAAGGAGCCTCTGCAGCCCACATCTGCCCTGACTTACAGATGAGGGCAGCTGCTTACCCCAGGGTCAGGGCAAGTGCGGGACTGAGGCACTGCTGGCATTGTCCTAGCATGGAGAAGGAGCCATTGTTTGGCCTGAGCCTTACTACTGCCTGAGCTGCCTTCCCACACAATTCCTCTGTCTGCAAAAGGGCAAACAGAAGCCCTTCCTGGAAAGGTACTGGAGTCTCAGATTCTCTTGCAATCTCTAAGGTGACTCAGGGGGTAGAAGATGGGGCCATGGCCAGCAACATTAGTGTGTTCCCAAAGTATACAGTACCTTTCTCCCCTTTTATCCCCAAAGTGCCAGGCTGACCATCAGAGCCAGGAACCCCAGGGATGCCGGGGATGCCAGGGATGGCTGGGGGCCCATTGCAGCTGCTTTGGGCCCAGGAGACATGGAGTAAACCCAGGAGCAGCAGTAACAGTGGTATTGAGACCTTGTGCCACCACGTCTTCATCGATTCAGCCTCAGGTGCCTCCTACAGGGCGAGAGCATGTGGAAAGTTACTGCCATGGTAGCTTCTATCATTCATTAACCCATCCCTTCATTTATGCATCTACCCATACATCTACCTATTCATCCTTGTCCTCATCTCTCCAGCTATTCCTCCATCATTTCAAACAACCATCCATCCACCTCTTCATCTGTTCATCCAGCAATCTGCCTGTCCATCCACCCATGTCTCTGACCATTCATTTATCCATCATCAATCCATTCATCCAATAATCTTGTTTCTATCAATCCACCCATCCCTCCAATTACCCATCAATCCATCTCTCCAATCACTCATCTAGTCTCCATCCAACCCACCTATTCATCTATCGTCTATTGATCTCTTCAGTCATCTATCTGCCATCATACATATCTCCAACAACCCGTTCATTCATTAATTCATCACCTGTCTCCTCATTCATTTATTTGCCATTCAGTCATTCACCTGTCCACTTCTCCATTTCTTCATTCATGCACTCATGCATCCATGTATATATGCATGCATGTATGCATCCAATTGTCCATCATCCAGCCATGCGTTTGTCTGCCCATCCATCTAATCATCCATCCGTTCATTCCATCATCCATCCACGCATTCACCTATGCATGCACCCACGCATTCACGTAAGTGTCCATGCATGCATCCATGTTTACAGATTGCCTTTCATACAATAGACCTTGAGGGTCCCATGACGACAAAGCAGACATGGCCTCTGCCCCCAAAATCCTTTGTTACTAAGAGGAAACACTCAACAAGTACAAAAATAAACCAAGATGGACATAGACTGATGGATGCTCTGGAAGATAGGCCGTGGTGCCCTGAGGAAGGAGGGTGGGCTGGGTTAGAGGGGGCTAATCTCTTGTCTTCTCCACAGGGGACTGTAAAGCGTTGCTGAGATCTGAAGGCTCAGAAGGGACTGGAGCAAGAAGGTTCTAGAAACGTATCTCAGAGGTTAAAAATACTTGTTCTTCCAGAGCACCTGAGTTCAGTTCTCAGCAACTGCATGAGGTGACTCACCAGTATCTGTAGCTCCAGCTCTGGGGAATCCAAGGCCTCTGGCCTCCTTAGACACCTGCGCTCACCTGCACACCCCCACACCTACCCACACCCACAACTAAAACTAACAGAATGGTAGACATATATGCATGCAGGCAAAACAAAAAAATCTTATTTATTATTATTATTATTATTTGATTAATTAATTTTTTGGTTTTGTTTCTGAGACAGGGTTTCTCTGTGTTGCCCTGGCTGTTCTGGAATTCTCTCGGTAGACCAGGCTGGCCAAGAACTCAGAGCTCCACTTACATCTGCTTTCCGAGTGCTGGGGTTAAAGGCATGCACCACCACTGTATGGCATAAATCTAATTTTTAAAAACTTCATTAATAGTAAAATAAGTATAAAAAGAGTATTGCAGGATGAAAGAGGGTGTGGCCTGAGGCAGGACAGAGATAGACCAAAAAGACTCAGCACAGAGGTTCCTAGAGGACTGTGTTTCAGTGACAGAGCTGTGTGGCCCCTTTCTCATCCCAGCTGAGAAGAAAGCCACGGACTGTTTTGAGCAGGTCTGCATAGCGATTCCACAAGCTTTTCCTCCAGGAAGCCCCCCCAGGTCATGCCCCAGTGTGCGGAGCAAAGAGTGCCCTGCCTTTCTCACACATAGCTATGGAGACCCTGCTGAGAACAAGAAAACCTACGGCTCCCACAGCTGGGTCCTCACGGCATCTGAGAGGTGGGTTGTGATGGACTGCCCATCTCACAGATAAGGAAACATAGACCCAACCATTTAAAAATGCCTCCCCGTGTCACCTAGCAAGCCGTTTGGGGCAGGGCTATGACAGGACTTCTCTCTAGACACAGCTGACTGTTCCATAAGATGCTGATCTCTCTCAAGCCTCAGATTTGGGGAGGCCTTGGCATCCTCTTGCTTGGACCATCCGACTCTTCCGCCAGCCCTAACCACAGCCCCTCATTTTTTTCTACTCTAGAATGGAGCCAGACCAACTTAGCTCTAAACTCCTGCCTGCTGCCCCCTGGCTGTGTGACCTCAGGCAGGTGTTTAAATTCTCTGGTCTCTGACATGGTTCATTTCTGGCTTCCAGGGCTGTCAGCGGTATTAAATGAGATGGCACGGGGAGGATTAAGGGCCCTAGGCAGCACGCGTCCTTTGCAGATACAGTCTTGTCACTCAGGACCAACCAACAATGACCAATGACCTCCAAATCCAGGTGTTGAGGACACGTGACAGCCGGTGGACCAACGAGGCCTAGGTTCTTATCCTGCCTCTGCCTCTGCCCTGCTGAAAGCATCAAGCTTGGTCTCTGCATGCATAAAAGGCTCTGTTCTCCCCAGAAGGGGTTTTGGAACCAGAGAGGCCAGGGAGGCCAGCGACCGGCTGCAGATGACCAGAACGCAAGAGACAGAAGTGGTATTTGGTTTAAGTCTCCATGGTTCCTGAGACCACAACCTAGGTGCTCCTGTTACAGGCTACCCATCCCCTGCACCCAGGATGCCCCACTTCCACCTCTAGCTCACCCCAGAGAGCCTGTGCTGTGGATCTGGGTTTGGGCTCTGAGAATTCAGAGCAATTAATAGTTCAGGTGTTCACAGCTGGAAGCAAGGCCTTTTGTTGGCAAGTTAATCCACCTCTCTCTGCCCTGCCCTGCCCTGGCGTGCTCACCTGTATACGGAGTCCTGATGTCCTGGGATAGATACTCCAGGTCAGACAGCCGTGGGTTCTGAGAGCCCAGAGCCTGGTGCTGTCTACAGAAAGCGGAAGTATGGGTCCCTAGAAGCTGGAAGGGCCTTCCCTTGGTGTCCCCTCCCAAGGCCCCACAGACTGACCCCCCACTTTCTCACCCTTCTGTCCCCCCATCCTGCTACCCTCAGGCAGTTTCAGGTCCTGTTTCTGCTCCTGGGGAGGGAATTACTGGAAAGGGTGGCTGTGGCCAGCACGGTTTCGTCCACTCAGCACCCGGGCGGGTGGGGGTGAGATAGCCTGTCCTTGGGGACTGTCCCCAGCAGGCTGCTCGCTTGCCAGAGCTTTGTGAGCACATGACTTCCATGATGACTAGTGATCCTCCATGGATGCTCATCTAAGGCCTGTGCCCCGGGCTTCACAGCCAGAAACCCTGATCCCTACCGCAGCTCTGCCACTTGCCAGCTAAATTCTCTCAATACAGGGAAGCCAGGGGGAGCCCCAGTTTTCCCCACTATGTGATGGAGCCATGACTATGTATATACGGGCTCTCACAAGCCTCCAGGAGGATAGAGAAGCAGGATTGGAGAAGAGACAGAGCAAGCTAGTGCACCCAACCCATGAATTGTGAATGTCCCTTCATGTCCTCGGCGTTCCCTTTCTGGCCTTATCTCTTTCTCTGCCTCCCGCTCTCCACCTCTACCCTCTTCTCTGTCTTCAGAAAATAATCTAATAATGAATTTTAAATGTATTCATTACTTATTCATTCCCCTCCTTCCACTCCCAACAGGGGCTCGGAGCCCTTGACAATAATAGCCACAGGCAGGGGACTATTGCATGGGGATCTAAAGAGGACATCAAGAAAGAGCTGCAGAGGAGCTTGGAGGTCACCGTGACCACCCTGTTCCTCCTTTTACATTCAGGGAAACTGAGGCTCAGAGACAGGATCAACAGGTCTTTTGCACTATAGCTACAGTTACTGTGAGCTATAGCCTGGGGAGAAGACCCCAAGAAGGAGCAATGAGTCCTTTTCTATAGCTGGAATTGGACATCGAGTTTTTCTGTGGTAAATGCCATTGAAAAATCAGAGAGTCTCAGAACCCATCTCTCAGGGCAGGACCTGAAGCCGAAGAGCTCTGGGGCCAGGGTCTGGTTGTGCTGCTGTGGCCCTATCTACGGCCAGGGATCACACTTCTCCAGGGTGGATACCCAGCGGGTGCAGGTACTGGGTTCCCCTGGAAGCTTGGAGAGGGATTAGTATTCTGCTTGGGGTGTTGCCTGTGGGTGGAAATGAGGCCTTAACTACAGGGAGGAGAGGGAAAGAGGAGGTAAAAACAATGAAACCAGATCTCTGGGCACAAGAGAAGAGAGAGCGGAGGGCTGCGTGTTGGGGGGACCCTCTTTGTTATCTATAAAGTTCTCAGAGAGGGTCTTACTATGTAACCTAGATTAGTCTCAGACTCCTGTGTCTCTGTCTCCTGCGTACTGGGGTTACAGGTGTGCACCAGGACACTCAGCCTCAGGTCCTCCTGAGGGTCTCATGGCCACCTACACTGAGTCACTGGTGCCTGAGGAAGTGCCAGTAGGAAAAGTTCAGCCTGAACTTGAACCTGGAGAAGCAGCAGGGTGAAGAAGAAGAAACGGATGTGGGGGATTTGCGACATCCATCTCAAGTTTGAACTCCAACTCTCCAATCATGGGGCCTTAAGCCCGTTACTGACTGGGGTTCCCTCAGTTCTTCATCAGAGATGGGGAAGCCTGCCTCCTGGGGCTGTTGGTGAGACAAGGCAGGAACCTTAAAAGTCCAGGGCCAAAGTTCCCTCAGACACAGTATTATCTGTATTTAGAGGAGCCAAGCTTGGAGCAGGCAGGGTCTATACCTGGGGCTCAGGAGCTGAGGGTCCCTGAGACTTGGTGCCTAAGTGAGAGGTGGTGTCTCTTCCTCCACTTCTTGATAGAGGGATAACACCTACATGTGGAGAAAAATGAGAGAAACCCCAGTTGCCCAAAGAAGTCCCCTGAAATAAGGGTCTCTTTCTGCTTCCTGCCTTGTCCCACTCCTCAGAACCCACCTGCTCCACATGGCCAATAGGTTGGTGTATTCTAAGGTCTGCTCATCTTGATGTAGCAAGGACCAGGGAAAATTATGGAGGAGAAGGAGTGGGAGACGACAAACCTTGTTGTTCGTTTTCCAAGTACAGGCATTGGCTCTGACTCCACGGCTGACAAAAGCACAGCGTTGATTTTTTTTTGTTTGTTTTTTGTTTTTTTGGGGGAGGGTTTCGAGACAGGGTTTCTCTGTAGCTTTTGGTGCCGGTCCCGGAACTAGCTCTTGTAGACCAGGCTGGCCTCGAACTCCCAGAGATCCGCCTGCCTCTGCCTCCCGAGTGCTGGGATTAAAGGCGTGCGCCACCACTGCCCGGCTGATTTTTGTTTTTAAACCAAAGAAAAATGAGAAGAAAGTTTTATCACATGGGACATCGCTGGGTGAACTGCTAAGTGGTTGATGGAGGGACAGCTGGGGATGCTGTGGCCAGTGACCCAGGCTGGCCCTGCCGAGTGCCCAGATGCTGTGAGCCAAACGGTTTCCTCAGCCCTGGCCTTCTGCTCTGTGTTCGTGCGTGCATGCATGAATGCATGCATGCATGCATGTGTGTGCGTGCGCGCGTGCGTGCGTGCATACGTGCATGAATGCGTGTGTGTGTGTGTGTGTGCGCGTCTGTTCCCTTGCATGTGCATATGCATGCATCTTTATTTCCCTCTGTGCCCTCTTATTCCTTTCACAAACCTCTAGTGTGTCGCAGGACTTCCGCATAGGACTGCTCACAGTCCCATGTGGAATGCTGAACCGTGGACAGGTGACAAGAGCTGTTCTGGGGGCCATGGGACCATGTGCACCAGATTTACCTGCAGCCCACCTACTGCTGCCTTCAAACAAAAATCTAGTTTCATTTTAAATGTCTTTAGGCTGGTATTATATACTACCAGGCTTGGGAAACTGTGCTCTAAAGAGTCCTGAATTTGAAGTCCAACGAAAAGTGTTGTGGGGACTCGTGGGGGAGTCAGGGCAGGCCTCATGGAGGAGGTGATCTTGGTTGAAGGACATTGCCTGAAGGTGTATGGATAGCTTCCATAGAGTGAAGGGACAGCCAAGGTGGAGGCATGGGTGTGTGACGTGACCCCATGCAGGACGAAAGGCTCAAACTGGACACAGAACACTCATTCGCCTGAGTTGAGGATGATTTATTTATTATTTATTGGTGCCAAGGATGCAGGCTAAGCTGTGTCCTTGTGAGCCTCCTGTGTCAGGCTGAGAGCCCAGCTGACTGGGACTGCTTCTCCAAGACGGGGAGGCCTCCCTCATACCTCTGCCCCAGACAGTTGCTCTTTGTAATTTTTTTTTAAATATTTATTTATTATGGATACAATATTCTATCTGCGTGCATGCCTGAAGAGGGCACCAGACCTCATTACAGATGGCTGTGTGCTACCATGTGGTTGCTGGGAATTGAACTCAGGACCTTTGGAAGAGCAGGCAATGCTCTTAACTGATGAGCCATCTCTCCAGCCCTCGTTGTAATTTTTTTTAAGTGGTGTGTGTGTCAGGGGGTTATGTATACTATGAGTACAGGTGCCTGTGGAGTGCTGAAGAGGACATCAGACCCTTTGGAGTCCGAAGCAGTTGTGAGCTGCCTGATGGGAATGCTGGGAGCCAAACTCCGGCCGTCTGCACAGATAGCAAGCACTCTTAACCATTGAGCCATCTCCTCTAGCCTGACTATTGCACTTTGCATTTTCTGAAGTCAGGTACCCCCAGAGGCCTCCGTGGTCCTCTGAAGACTGCGGTGGCCAGCCCCTGACATCAGAAATTTTATAGATCAAACTTGACAGCTTAAGGGCAGCCATGTTTTAGAGAGCTTCCTGCGGCTCCTAGACTCTGTGTGCCTGCTGTCAGGGTGTGCTCCTCTCTGCTACCCACGTGTCCATGTTCATCTCAAAGCGGGAGTGGGAATATTAGGCACTGAGAAGGACTTGCACACTAGCTACTATGGGTTTCTATGGGCTCATTCATTTGTTCGTTTTTCAGTCGTTAACCTGCCCACGTCAGCATT
The DNA here is from genome assembly GCF_950005125.1 of Chionomys nivalis. Classification (NCBI taxonomy): domain Eukaryota; kingdom Metazoa; phylum Chordata; class Mammalia; order Rodentia; family Cricetidae; genus Chionomys; species Chionomys nivalis. The sequence continues at coordinate 15,790,354 of NC_080096.1, read as the reverse complement.
CCTTAGTTCACCCCCAATCATCCCTTCACTCAGGACGAACTCACAGATGCAAAACTGTACAACCCAAGTTCAAGGCCTTCCAGTGAGAAATCCGGGCCACACATATTTCGTGACCTTTTTATTTATGTATCTCCCCACCTGAAAACCGTCTCAAGGTAAACTGCCACAGGAATGGTATCAGTAGGCGGTTCCTGAAGAAGCTGGGTCAGGACCCAGGCAGATCTCCTGGAGGAAGAGGTCAGCAGCGTGGAAGGGTCTGAGTGAGGATGGAGGAAGCCGAGGAAGTGAGGTGGGGGGCTGGGGGCTGGAGCCTGCCTGCCACTCTAGTCGGGAAAGAGCAGGAAGCCCGAGAAGACGCTGTCCGAGCCCTCAGTGCCCACCATGCCGTTGTAGTCGTTAACTTCCAGCCACACCTCATCGCCCCTCTGCTGCCGCAGCAGAACTCCTCCCGAGCTGACCTGCTTGATATTGGCCATGTGGTCGCAGAAGCTGGTCACCTTGGCATGGTTGTGGTACAGCTGCACGCACAGGTTGGCCGTCAGTGACACGTGGTAGACGAAGTAGTAGAGGCCGGGCACTTTGCAGGTGAACTTCCCTGTGCTGGTGTCATAGTCCCCCTGGGGGTTGGTGATGACAGAGTTGAACTTGACCAGGCCATTGGCCGCTGGGTACTGGGAGGTCTGCCGGGTGACGGTGAACACCGACTGGTGCTTCTGCTTGTACCGGCCCTCCTCACCTGGTTCCCCACGGGGTCCCATGGGGCCTGGATCCCCTGGCAACCCGAAGGTCCCCATGGGGCCATTTTTCCCACGATGGCCAGGCAAGCCAGGCTCGCCCTTCTGACCCTTGGGTCCTCGTGTCCCGGGGATGGCTGGGATTCCTGGAAAGAGAGCAGACAGGAAGGGATAGGGGGCAGGAAAGGGGACCCCAAGCCGGTTTGGCAGTGACCTCTTAGCCTATATTTCCCAGATGGCTCTGGCCAGGGGGAGGGGGCAGGGTGTGTGTGTGTATGTGTGTGTGTGTGTATGTGTGTGTGTGTGTCTCCTTTAGTCCTGCCCTTGGTCCATCCCTGTCTCACTTTCCAAATCTGTGGTGGAAGGAGAGGGGCCCTAGAGGCAGTGAAGGACAGTGGAACAAGAGCCACTATGTGACTTTGAGCCAGTTGCTTGATCTTTCTGGACCCCAGTTTTGACATCTGCAAAGTAGAAGCAAATCATGCATCTAAAGGATTTGGGCCTCGGTTTCCCCATTTGTAAAGCATGGCTGAGACGGTCATCTGCTCTGGGAGGTGAACGTACACCATGCTCAGAGAACACCAGAGCAAGGGGTTCACCAAGAGTATCACAGAACTGTCCCTGGCCAGCCTATGAGCAGGGTTTTCTAAAGTACAGCCCTGGGGGGGCCTCATGTGATCCCCTGAAGTGAGTAATTCCTTCCAGAGTCACAAGATTTTATTCTGTGGCTCAGAGGGAAGAGGGCCACATTCCTCTGTCCTCATGAGCTCTGTTCAGTCCCACCCAGCCTCCCTCATGCCCACATAGCACTGATCCCCCAGAGAAGTATGTTCACTTGGAGGAGGGATCACCACACCTGCACTCCCCTCCTCTCTAAGCCTAGCTGTCCACTCCTTTCCACAGCCCTTCCCTCACACCAGGACACCCATCGGAACATTCTGGGTAACGGTCTGGCCACCTGCCCCTTGCTTCTTGATTGACAGAGACCATCAAACCTGCCAGGTGCTTAATTTTGCCACATATGCAAACTCATTCAAAGCTGTGACACCCTGAGGAGCAGGGCCTACAGCGCCCGTGTCGCAGATGTGGAAACTAAGGCACTGCATGGTTAAGACACCTGTGCAAGCTGGCACAGGAGGTGGTGGGTGTGGCTTTGACCCTGCAGGTAGTGCACCCAGAACGACCAGGGTGGGGCACCTTTCCTAGGTGTCCACCTGCACAGTTAGCAGGCTGTTGCCTGCCCGTAGGGACAGGGCTTCTCCTTAACTCACTTAATGAGAACAACAAGCTACAAGGTCACCAGAGTCAGCTGGAGGCTGAAGCCTGGACTCTGAGGACGCAGGAACCAGCCCTGCCGAAAGAGAAGCCCACAGACTCACCTGGCTCACCCTTCAGCCCCGGGAGTCCATCATGCCCATCCTTCCCAGGAGTCCCCGGCAGGCCTGGTATCCCTGGGATTCCATAGCAGCTGGTGCTGGCCTGGCCCCTGAATGGCAAAGCCAGCAGAAGCAGCAGCAGGTAGAGTCCATGTTGGGGCTGGCAGCTGGGTCCTACATCCATCCTGAGGAGAGGCTGCGGGGTGAGGTAGGGAGGGGCTGGTACTGAGCTCCCCACTTGCCCTTTTTCCCCTCACTGCCCTGCCCCCTTCTATAGCCCTTCACCCTGGGGAGCCCACATCCATCCACAGATGAGGGTTGGGTGGATGATGGATGGATAGGGGGTAGTCGGGTCTCTCTAAGGCTCAAGACTGGGCTCAGCAAACAGAGCTAGTCCTTGTCCTATGGTTTAGGAAGGGAGCTGGATGTGGGGGGGATTGCATCTCACTCCCACCGGGGCAGGGTCCCAATCTCACCTGATGGTGTAGGGGACTTCAGGCCTAATCAAGGAGATGTCCTGTTCTCCCAGGCAGGAGGACAGAATGGACAAAGAGCTGCCCAGGGTAGGCTCTGGTGCCCCTCCCCCCACACCACCCTAATCCCACATCCTCTTTCCAGCAATTTCTCCTGACTTGACACTTTCTTTTAGGTTCTGAGCCAGGCTGACCACAGTGACACCTCTGTCCACCCCTTCCTTCCCTGGCCATAGGTCATGTGTGATGAAATGGGGAAGTATCTGCTGTCCCCTCATCCTGGGAACATGAGGGTGCATGCGTGCGTGCGTGCGTGTGTGTGCAAGTGTATGTGTGTTGCATGTGTACGTGCATAGACCTGAGCCCAGGGCATAGCTGCCTCCAGGGGCAGGGTGGCCATTGAATTTGTAGCCCCTCTTCAGCATTTGCCATGCCTGAGTCCCCATGTCCTTCCATCTCCCTGAGGGCAATTTATAGTCCCTCTTCCAGAAGAGGAGACTGGGGCCTGCCCTAAGTCACACACTGGATGGTTGTCAGGGTGACCCCTGTGCTCATCAACTCCCCAAAAACAAGCCTCACATGCAGCTGTCAAGGGGTGGGCTTGTTCTAGAAAGATCCACACACCCATTCCATTGTCAGGCTTGGGGAAGGACGCCAGGGTGAGCTTGCTTTGCCTCAGTGCATCGGCTGGTCTGGTTAGAGAGCCAGAGTCTCAGCTTTTCCTTGCTGGTGACTCCCTGATCAGTAGACACATCGCTGCTCTGCAGGCCCATTTCCCCACTGGGTGTGGGGAGCCAGGGCATGGCTGGCACTAGCTGTCTCTTTCCTGGGCTCCCACCACCTTGATGCGCAGCCCCAGCCCCATCATCCTGGCCCCCACCTTGGCTCTGGTCATAGGGCTTGTGGTGGTCAGGCCAGATGTCCCCTTGTCTCTTTCCTCAAGTGGGACTTTTAGGATAAAAGGAAGTTTGGGGTGGCAGAGCATCCCAGCCTTGCCCCTTTTATTACCTGGGCTTTGGTAGGGTCCCGTGTAGGGCACCATGCATGTGCCACACCCTGGCCCACGCTAGCAGTCCAGGCTGCCTAGCTAAGTGGTTCTAGGGGTCTTGTTTTTCCAGTCATTCTGAAGATTCTTCCCCGTATAGCCCAGAATATGCCATGAGGCCGGGGTGAGAACCCACTGGCATCCCAGGACTGGGAGGAACAGACATAGTGTGTTCTGCATTGTGGGAATGCCTGTAATGGAATCTCTTCTGTCTTGGTTGCCTCTGTGACATGTTTATCTCATCCAGCAGGTGGCAGTCTCGGTCTGTGCTCAGCCCTCTCTGCCCCGCCCACCTTTCTGCCTGGCACAGCTTCCAGTCTCAGAGGAACTGAGATTTTCAGGTGAAAGGATCAGGCAGGCTGGAATGCAAGCTCAGGAGGGGTTCAACACTCCTCCCTATTGGTTCATACATTGCCCCTCCTTTCAGGACCCCACAAAGTGAAAGGAGCCCTCCACTTCGGGGCCAGACAGCCTGGTTTAGATCCTCCATCTTCCAGCAGGGTGGTTTGACTCCTGCTTCCTTTCACGGAGCCCCAGTGCCCACAACTGTTTGCATTCCGTGCCTGTGGGAAGCCAGCACATGGGGTCCCCAAAGCGAATGTCTTTCCCAATCTGTGGAGGTGTACATTTAGGGGTCAGGGAGAGCTAGGGACAGAGTGGATGGAGAAAAAGTCAAGGAGCTCTAAGGGTCATGTGGTGGCCTGGAGCTGAGGGCCCACTCTCTCCCTGGAGTGTCCTACTTCTTTCTGACCTCAGAAGCTCCTAGTTGCAGGGGCGGGACATGGTTTGCATGCCAAAAGGGACATGCAGGATGTGCCGGGGATAGCTCTGAGACCAGGGGCACCAGCCAGTGAACAGGAGGGATCATCATCCCTGACTCTGAAGTGTATGCACACAGGGTAGGGGTTAGTGTGGGAGGAAACACAGGCTTTCTCATTGCTGTGCATGTGCTAACATGCACATCTATCACAGGTGTGCAGGAGTGTGTGCACGTGCATATGAGCATGTGTGTTTGGAGAAATAACATGTGTGTGCACGCGCAAGTGCACATGCACGAGTGTGCGCTTGGAGAAGTAACTGGTGTGTGACTCTAAGGTATACTTAGTGTGCTAGGAGGAAGTCTATGGGTTCATGTTTTGATGAGGAGTGGGTGAGTCTCAGCCCAGGAATGTGGGACAGTGTAAGTCTTGAGGGTAGCGTGTGATTGCTGTGAAACTGTGTGTGTAAGGCTCCGTGTGCGATTTTGTATGAGACCGTGATTGTGGGAATACTCTTGAACATGCAGCTTCCTCATCCGCCCCCCTGCCCCCTCCAGGCTGCAAAGCTGTCAGGATAGTCTGCTTGAAAACCCCTCAGGAAACCTAGCTCTGGGAAAGACTGCTGGGTGTCCCTGAGCCCCTCGTTTGCTCTCTCTGAGCTGGGCTGCAGAAGCACTAGTGGGATTGGTCCAGCATAGCTGGGAAGACTGGGAGGGAGTTGGTCAGCCAGCCTGACATCAGCCCCAGCTCCTCCCCCGAGGTGATGGCCTGGGGCTTGATGACCCCTGCTCCAGCCTCAGTGCCAACATCTTGGCCATGCGGTAAGAACACCCACCTTGGCACTTGGCTAGCAAGACGGAACAAAACAGAACAGCGATAGGCCCTGCCTGCAGTTTTCAGACACTGGTCCACAGCAGCCCCACCCCCCACCCTGCATCAGAGCTTTTACCAGCACCATTTAGCAGATTTGGAAACTGAGGCCACTCCGTGTGATCTGGCAGCTAGCAGGAGGTGACATCTAGATTGGAGCCAGGCTGACGTCCCCTTGTCCCCTTGCCCCCTGCCCACCTTTGTGTACAGTGCTAACACTGCAGTCTCTCAAGTAGTCAGCAATGGCTGGTTTTATGCCTCCTTCCTACCCAGTGCCCAGAACAACCACTACACTTCAAGCCACAGATACAGATGGGGTAATTTATTCCAGAAAATGCTTGAAGAAACCCCTGAGCTGTGTGCAGAGAAGCACCAGTCCTTAGGGTCCTCCAAGCCAGCCCTGCCCCCGGGCAGCTGAATCCCAGACTCTAGTTCCTTCCCTGAGCAGAGAGAAGAGGTCCAGGGCAGGGTCCCCTAACATGGAGTGGAGGAGATGGCAGAATGTGGGGTGGCTCCCCAGCTCAGGCCGAGGGGAAAATGAGAAACCCACTGAAAATGCTGTCGGCTTCAGGACCTTGGTAAATGCGACCCTTTGCGGGGTCCTTTTCGATCCACACTTGGTCCCCTTTCTGCAGCTGGAGCACAGTGCCCCCTGATATCACCTGGAAGAGCCCCTTGCTGTTGGCATCACAGAAACCCAGGGAACTCCTGACTTGGCCCCGGGAGGAGGACATGATAGACAGACAGAGATCCCACTTGGAGGTCACTTGGAAGGTGAAGTAATAGAAACCGGGCACCGCACATATGAAGCGACCCGTGTTGCTCTGGTATGGGCCCTCCTCGTTGGTGATGACCTGGTCGAAGATAACCACATTGCCAGCTGTCAGTGGGTTCTTCTGAATGGCTGAGAAAGCTGGCCTGGGCTGGTCCCTGATATTGCCTGGATTGCCTTTGACACCCTTCGGTCCTGCAGGGCCACTGCTCCCTGGGGGCCCAGTGGGCCCTGGGAACCCCATGTTGCCGGGTTTTCCAGGGAGTCCACCCTCCCCCTGGTCTCCTTTAAGGCCTCGGGTGCCCGTCCGGATGCCAGGAGCTCCTGTGCGGAAAGAGCAGATTGGTGGATGAGGGCATCATGGGTATGGAGTCCAGAGCTGCCAGTCCTCACAGAAAAAGCCTTTGCTTTAAAGAGACCGAGTCAGACTGGTCTGACTGGCTGTGTGGCGTTGGGCAAGCATCCCAACCTCTCTGAACCTCTGCTTCAGCCACAAAAACAGAGCGAAGCAAAGGCAGTCCTGTGACAGACCCTGAATTCTAGGAAATATGGGGCTCTTTGGCTGCTCAGTTGAGTTCTGCCCATGGCTGTGTCACCTTACATGTCTCCAGGTCACCAACTCCTTTCTCAGATTTGGGACCTTAGACGGGGACGGGATTAGTGTGTGTGTGTGTGTGTGTGTGTGTGTGCTTGTGTGTCAAATTGTCAGTGTTGATGAGGGTCCTTTCAACCTGCTGACCCAGAGACTGAGGATGACAGGGGACTTTCCTTCCTGCTCTGGGCTCTGGTCATAACCCCCTCCCTTCCAGTCCCCCTCAGGGTGACGTGTTCTGACAGGGTAGCGTGGACAGGGGAGGCAGGGATAGAGTAGGAGACTGGAAGGAAATGCAAAGGGCAGTTGTTATTGGCTGATTTTTCTTACATGGTTTTTGGTTTCTTTTTTGTTTATTTGCTTGTTTGAGACAGAGTTTCTCTGTGTAGCCCTGGCTGTCCTGAGACTCACTTTGTAGACCAGACTGACTTTGAACTCACAGAGATTCATCTGCCTCTGCCTCCGGAGTGCTGGGATTAAAAGTGTGCACTACCACCACCCAGCCTAATTTTTTGTTTGCTTGCTTTTGGGTTTTTATTTTTGTTTTTGTTTCTTTTACAGGCCAGACAGGCCTCATTGCTATGGGTTGACTTTTCCCTACACCCCAGGCAGGGCTCTGCCTCCATTTTACAGAGGAGAGGGTCTGTAACTTGTTTGAAGTCAACCTGTTGGCAACCTGTTAGGCAATGGCTCCTGACTCTAGATTCTAGGCTCTGTTATTTAGACCTTTGGCATCCATCCTCCATGTAGCCTCTTCTGCAGAGGAGGAAATGAGAGGGTCATGGAGGAGCTAGAAAGGTCACAGGGAGGCCTGGGGTCAGGGACAAGGTCCCAGAGAGAGAAGGCTGGGCCCACAGTTCCCGGGAGAACTGCACACTGTGGTGGCTTCCTGGAACCCAGACACACCACTGCTTCTCAGGACCATCCCTAGGCTGTTGCTTTGAGGACGGCAGGATGGGGCCCAGGAGAGAATGCTTACCTGGTTCCCCTCTCTCTCCTTTGAGACCTGGCCTCCCTGGGCGGCCAGGATTTCCTGCAACCCCATCCTTCCCATTGGGCGCTCGGCAGACATCCTGCGTCACTGTGGATACCAGGGTCACAGCCAGCACACAAGCTACCAGCCATCCCCGAGAGGCCTCCATGACGTCCCTGTAGAGACACACAGGAATCCTGGGCAGGAGGACAACCAGAATCACACATCTGTTCCACAATGAATCCCACAGGCAAGGTAGTGGACCCTTTCTGGAGCCTTTGTGTCCTCCCATGATTTACACATGTCCTCAGCACCTGTAATCAGTCATAGGTCCCTAACCCTAACCCTAATAATAACCTTGACCCTAGCCCCTAGCCCTAACCATAACCCCAACCTTAGCTCTGACTTTAAGCCTAACACCCAGTCCCTACCCTAAATCCTAATCCAAGCCTATAGGTGCTAGCTCTAGTTTTAATCCTGACCTTGACTTTAACCCTAATCTTAATCCTACCTCCTAGCTCTAGCCCGGATCCTGACCCTGACCCTGGTCCCGACCCTGATCTTAACCTTAGTCTTGATCCTGACCTTGACCCCGATCCTCACCCCAGCTCCAAACCCCAACACCTTTCCCCCTGCACCTGCTCAGCACGTGATCCGATACCCACATAGACCTCCCCGCTCTGTGGACACGCAAGCTCACATACTCCCACACATGATGGATCTCACTGAACAAATATTTACCAAGCATCAGCACTGTTTTAATTACAATCTCCGGCCCAGATGGCAAGCTATACACACTCACAAGCTTTCACAGACATCTGTCGGCTCCCCGGCAGCCTCGGCTCCCTTTCTACATCCATACACGGACTGACTGTCCCTACAAACCCTTCTGCTGGTCCAGCTGCTGGACTCTGGCTCCCCCACCCGCCCCTTGGCTTTTTGTGGTTTTTGATGGGAGAGAGACAGGACCCATTAACTCTGTTAGAACCGTGGGTATGAGCCCTCTCACCTCACCTTCCCCCAAGCTTTGGCCAGAGAATAGGATCCCTCCACCCGTCAGGTCTGGGTCTTAAATCAGTACCCCCCACCCCATACATCTTTCTATAGAACCAGCTAACAGCAATGTTCTTCCCTCCCTGCCTCAATTATCCAGACCGGTCCAGCTACCTTGTTTTCCCAGCCCCCTCCCCCTCCGGCTTGGCCTCACCTGCCTCCGTGGTCGGCTCAAACTGGATGTTCTGGCACTTTGCTGGTGGTGGGACACCCATCAGCAGAGGGGTGTCACCAGGGTGCCGCCGAGTTTCACATCCTTTCCCACTTCCCCTTCTTGGAATCTGCCCCCTGAACTTCCCCAGGGCCAGACACCAGGCATGGAAATTTTAAGCAGACCTCAGCAAGACTGGGACACGGGACGTCCTATCCCAGCCCAGTTACGAGGAGGGGACTCTGGAGGAGAGCAGGTTGGGGCTTTGGGATCCAGAGAAGCAAAGAATATCAGGGCAGAAGGAATCTGTCTTCGAATCAGTAACTTGGGGGCCTTTTTTCTTGATTAGGGAAGACACAAGAGTTCATGGCCAAGTGTTTGTAAAATTCAGAGAAGGAACAAAGAGGCTGCTGGGAGCAGAGAGGACAGACCACTGAGAGGTGGAGGCACGCAGCAATCGATTTCAAGCTTACCACTTCCTAGCAGCCAGTCTTCAGGAAGTTGCCACATCTCTTCACTCTCAGTTTCTCTTTCTTCCGTTCTCTCTGTCTCTCTCCCTCCCTTCCCTCCCTCCTTCTTTCCTTTCTTTTTTCCCTTTGTTTTCTTTAAACAGGGTTTCTCTGTGTATCCCTGGCTGTCTCTGGAACTCACTCTGTAGACCAGGCTGGCCTCTGCCTCCCAAGTGCTAGTAGGTTAAAGGTGTGCGCCACCACGGTTGGATTACAAGTGTTCTTGCATTATGCTTGGTTTATTCAAACCCAGGGCTTCATGAATACTAGGCACGTATTCTACCAACTGAGCTATATCCAAGTCCTTTATTTATTTATTTATTTATTTTTGGTTTTTCGAGACAGGGTTTTTCTGTAGCTTTGGAGTCTTTCCTGGAACTAGCTCTTGTAGACCAGACTGGCCTCGAACTCACAGAGATTCACTTGCCTCTGCCTCCCGAGTGCTGGGATTAAAGGTGTGTGCCACTGCCGCCCAGCTACCCAAGTCCTTTAAATCAATATTTAAAACAAAAACAACAGGGCCACAAGGCTGGCATGTGCTTCAGCTTGGAGACTTACCTGACATGTATAAGGTCCCAAGCAATGTTTTTTTTTTTTTTTTTTAAAAAAAAGACATATTTGTTTATGCAATATTTGCATACATATTTGCAGGGTTTTCTTGCTGTTGTTTAGTATACCATTACATCAAGTAAAGTGGCACATGCCTGTAATTCCAGCACTGGGGAGGCAGAAACAGGAAAGACCAGGAACCCAAGGCCACCTTGATGAGTTTGAAGCTAGCCTGGGCTATGTGAGGCCCTGTATAAAGGAACAACAGAAACCAAAACAAGGGCCAGAGAGATGTCTCAGCAGGTAAAGGCACTTGCCATCAAGGTTGGTGACCTGAATTGGCTTCTGACCTCCGCATGTGTGCTGTGGTATACACGCCTAAATAAATAAGCAAGCAAATGTAACAGAAGTTTCTTAGAACATGTCAGCTTTTGTGGCCTAGGAAGGATGAGACCAGCAGAACTCCACTGGCTCAATGAAGGCACCCAAAATTCACGTTTGTATCTACAGAGAAAAGAGAAGAAAGGAGGGAATTCCATCAAAATAACAAGAGTTCTGGAAAGTTTGTAAGATTGCCGTGTTAGAAACAAAATGGATTAAAGTTCTTTTGGAGTCAAGCCTGATGATGAGAGTTCAGTTCCTGGGAGCCACAGGGTGGAAGATGAGAACCCACTTTAGAAAGTTGACCTTTGACCTCCACGTGGATCTCTGCATGTAAGCACAAAATATATAACTAAATGTAATGCAATTTTTTAAAAAATTATAGTTCTGTGGGACAATAAAGCCTAGAGGAAACCCATCATTTACATCTCTATAAGGTTAAAATAATCTTGAGTTATTAATTTTCCCCCATTCATAGCTGTCTTATAGAGCAAACAGTGCATTGTGCAAAGTGACATTTCCATGAAGTGGCAGGCGACCCTTGGCACTACTTAGACACAGCTCGAACTTGGCTTTGAACAGACATGGTTATCTGCCTGCCTTGTTCGCACATGCTGGGTGATTTTCCTCATCAGGCTGTGTGCACACCCCTGCAGGAAGTCCAAGCATTCACATTCGCACACATAGCATTAGCCTGGAAAGGAGTGGCCCGGGGCTGGGGAGATGGCTCAGTGGGGAAGGTGCTTGCCTTGCAAGCATGAGGACCTGAGTTCAACCCCATGCCTGTTTATAATCCCACTGCTGGGGAGGTGGAGACAGGTGGGCCTAATCAGTGAATTCCAGGCCAGCGAGAGACTGTCTGAAAACAAAGACCACCAAGGCAGACAGAGCCCAAAGAAAGACACCTGGGTTCTCGGGTTGTCCTCTGGCCTCCACATGCTCGTGTACACACACCCTCACACACCACGCACACGCACGCACACACACCACATGGGTCAGCAACAACTGCAGCAATGTTGCACAGGGCACATCTTCAGGCCCGTACATTGTGAGTGGGCCCTTTCTTTCCTGCCTAGAGCTCAGACTCATGGACGGGAGGCAGTAGACTGAGACAGGAGCATGGCTCATGAAGTCATGGTTCATGCTTTCAGATGCATAGTGGAGTATTGTTACGCCTAAGGAGTAACAACAGCAAAATGTGTGTGTGCATGGGTGCGTGTGTGAATGTGTGTATGTGCATGCGTGTGTATGTGTATGCGTGTGTGCATGTGTGTGCGTGCGTGTGCGTGCGTGTGCGCGCGTGTGTTTTCTACTGGGGATTGAACCAGGCCTCACACACAGGGCACACGGGGCACACGGGGCACACGGGGCACACGGGGCACACTCTCATCACCGTGTCACATCCCCAGCTCTTCTTTTCTACATTTTATTCTGAGACTGAGTCTCTCTAAATTGCCCAGGTCGAGTTTGAATTCATTCTGCAGCCCAGACTGGCCTTGAACTCACAATCTTCCTGTCTCAGCTTTCCTACTTAGCTGGAATTATAGGCCTGCACCACCAGACCCAGAAAAACATGTATATACATCTGTGTCCTTTCAACTATCCAGATTCTTTCTGGTGGAGCTGTTCCCACCAAGGGCTAAGCTCTCACATCAGCACCTTAGGCGAGCCCTGTCTGTGGCAATGAATCTGCGGCTCCAGGGACAGCACTTGCTGAGCATGTATAAGCCTGGTTCTAATCCCTGGCACAGAAAGAAAAAATACTCCTGGAGGAAATAGCCAGAGAAAATGCCACTTGGGAGGACATATTAGCATTCTGCCATGGTCCTCTGCTGTCCCTCTGGGCTCTGGTGTTAGGACAGATTTTCCCTTCAGTGAGCAGTTGACTAATGCTAACTAATGATCCCTCCACAAAACGAACTGTGTCTTTGAAGACGGGAGAACACAGCGAGAGGAGCTGAGGTAGATCTGGGGACCGAAAGTCTTCCCTACCCTGCTCATCTCGGAAGCTAGCTCAACACCCCTGCTTTATTTCAAGTCGCCACTTCTAACTCTTCCTTTGAATCATAGTAGGCAAAGTATAGTGTTTATATATATATATATATATATATATATATATATATGTGTGTGTGTGTATTTCTATTTTTTTAATTTTTCATTTAGAAACATTGAACAGGCATAGTGGTACAGACCTGTAATCCAAACACCTGGGAGGCCTAACTGGGCTACATAGTGAGGTACTATGTTCAAAAAAGTAATAATTATAACAGAAGGAGTTGTAAGGTATAATTTATAGAGTGAGATGATGCCCAGTGTTTGATTTCCGGATATTGGATACCTCTGCCCATTGCCACCGGGCCAGACTTGAAACACTCCCACTGTACCCACAAGTGTCCTGGAGCCCCTTTTAGGCCACAAGCCTTCCCTTTCCGGAAGCAGAGTGGCCGACCCACTTCCTATTACCACTATTCCAACCTCCCACCATCTGCCTCATTGTCCCTCCTGGCATCTGAGTGGGCGCGAACGTCAGTTCTGTCTACAGCTACCTGGCATCCCTCACTCTCGCCCAGCACACCGGCTCCCCTGTTCTGTCAGTGGAAGTGGATGGCTTGGAACGAGGATGGGTGACATTGCGAGGTTCTCACCCCGCCCTGTGAACTGTTGCCTTGAAACCCCTCTTGTGCCGTTTCCACCACGCAGGGGCAGATTGGCCCTGAAGCCTCTCCCCCGACTCTCCTGTGGCATCCGTGCCCCAAGCCCTGCACCTTGGTGGAGACACCTTGCCTTTCCTCACCCTTCCCTCCTCACCCGGACAGTATCCCAGCCATTCTTCCTTACTCCTTTGGATCAATGCCTCCCCTCCTCCTTTGGGTCTCTCCTTCCAGTCTTGCCCTCAGCACCCGATAGATGCTTGTGAAGGCTGGAGTTGGGACGGACTGGCAGTGGCTACTGAGGTCATCTCTGCACACGCTTTGCCTCTCTTTGAACAGGCGGTGTGGAAGGCAGCTGGCCTGAGATCCAGGATCAGTGTCACTTTGGTTCTACCAGGAACTTCACCCATAAAACTGAGGGGGTGATGGACCTCAGTTGGTGAGCGTTGAGGTTTTCCATCCTCTAGAGGTTGTTACTTGGTGACATCCGGAAGCCTTTCCTTTCCCGGTCCTCACCTACCGCTCAGAGGGCTACTTCCATAGGGGACCGCTGAAAGTCTGGGTAAGAAAACAGAAAGCTGGGCCTGGTGGTCACATCTTTAATCCCAGCATTTAGGAAGCAGAGGCAGGTGGACCTCTGTGCGATCAAGACCAGTCAAGTCTATATAGTGAGTTCCAGAACAGCCAGGGCTGTGTAGAGAGAGCCTGTCTCAAAAAACAAACAAGCAATAACAAGAACCCAAACAAACTATGAGAAAAAGAAAAAAGACACTGTTGCTATTTAGAGAAGATTAAAGCCCCCACCCCCTTCCTTACCCCAGTTGGAGGGGGCACCCTGAATGGTGAAAAGGCAAATCCAGGATGTGCCAGAGGAGCCTCTTGGAGAAATCCCAGCTAGAAACCGCCCAGCTGGGCTCCAGGCAGGTGAGTTGTAAAGAGATCAGGAGGGATTAGGAAAAAGGGCTTAGAGAAAAGCCAGGCAGCTGGGGGAGCCAGATGGGAGGTGTCTCTGCACCTTGGCCACCGTGTAATCGGGCTGCTCGGAGCTTGTCTGTCCTGGCAGCGGCTCCCTGTGGGTCTTTGTTCAACAGTTCCCCTGACCTCAGGTCTAATCAGCCGACTCCTTTCCCCAGCGCCGGGGAGATGCCCAGGGTGACTGGGCATGCTGGGCCAAGGCTGGGTTGTGACACAGCCCTTACCCTGCACTCTCACTGGCGCTCTGAAATTTGGGGTAATGACAGTTGCTTCTGCTGGTGTCCTCCCCCTCTTCCCAGCCCTCTGCTGATTGCAAATAAACACCCGGTCGACGCGGGAGAGTAATTAACTCTCCGATGTGGGGAGAAGTAATCAGCCCAGAGTGTGCTGCAGGTGGGGAAAGTGAAGGCTTTTCCTAAGTAGTATGCAAATGAGCCGTAGTATGCAAAGGAGCCCCGGCTGCTCCTGGGAAGGGCTGTCACAGCCTGGAGCCTGGCTGGTGCAGGGGGATAGGCTCCCAGAAAGGGCAATGGCTGGGGTGTGTGTGAAAGAATTCATTCCTCAGATCTGGTAGGGGGGAGGGGGTCGGAGTAGGAAGAGCAGGTCTCCCCTTCAGGGTCCCAAGTTCACTTGTTCGCTGCTGTATAAGAGGCACCTGAGGAGGAGGAAGAGAACCAGGTTCCTGAATTTGCCTCTCCTCCACTCTCCCTGTGACCTTGAGTGTAGGTCTGCCTTCTTGAGTCTTAGTTTTCTCGGTTCTTAGGGGGATGCTAACATGTGTGGATTGGGCTGTGCTGAGAGCCCAGGAGTGAGCAGGTGTTCAGGACACGGGAGCTTACAAGCAGCATGGAGATACATCAAGGACCGCATGTTGCCAAGACAAGGCAGGGTCCCACCCAGGACGGCCTTCTAGGGTGCTCTGGGCTGGTGATTTGGAAGTCTCCTCTCCAGGGCCAAGCCTGGAATGCACACCTGATCTACTCTATAGAGGGAGGTTCTAAAGGCACACACCCAAGGAGGCACCGACTCTCTGTGACTTGAGTGCAGTTACTCCTGACAGTGATAAGTGTCTCTTTAAAGTCCTCTGCCCTTTCCTGTGCTGAAAATGGAGCTAGCTATGGGGGAGTTAGAGGTGACTTGGAGTTTGCTGACTAGCCCAGTTTTTGTAATTCCACCCTTGTTGAGTCTTCCAGGGGTCGGTGGGGGGGGGGGGTAGGCATTTCTTTCATCTTGGGTCTCCTTTAATATCCTGCCCTGTTCTCTGTGTCTGGAGGTGTAGCAGGTCATGGGAGAGAAGAAGTTCTATATGTTTATAAATCTAAGTGTCATAAAAAGTTTTTCAAATAAGATAAAGTCGGGGCAGGAGATGATTTCTGTTGGCAGTTTGTCTAGGGTGCACATGTAGCTTTGGGTTTTATTACCAGCACCATATAAACTGGGCATGGTGGCACATACCTGTTATCTCAGCACTCAGCAAGTGAAGGCAGGAGGATCAGAGGCTCAAAGGCTATCCTTGGCTAATAGGGTTTGAGGCCGACCTGGAATACAGGAGACCCTGTCAAAAAAAGAAGGCAAGTCTTTCCATGTAGATCCCAGGCTCTGTGATAATGGTGCCCAGTGCAGAATCCAGCTTCTGTCTGCATTCTCCCTGTGATGGGGAGCTCACTGCCTATGGAGGCTATGGTGCGTTTGGCTGTGGAGCTAGGATTGGAGCTAGGATTGCAACTTAGGTGAACTTGAGTCCAGAGTCCAAGGCCTTGACTCCTATCCACAGATAAAAGCGAGAGAGGGCCATGCGAAGTGTTGTCAAATGTGGGGTGCAAACCTCCAGCTGCCCTGCCCTGCCTTGTATGTTTCTGGAGGTTTGGCAGGTTTGCATATCCTGGATCATCCCTGGTTCTGTGAATTGGTGCAGGGACAGAAGTGACATCGAAGGTGCAAACTTTCCAGCATGCTCTTGCTCTGAGACGTCCTCACGGGTCCCAGGTAAAGCCCAGCGTCCTGGGGACCTGGCTCACTGCCTGTGCCTTGATGAGTCACTAGAACCCAGATGAGCTTTGCAGGTATGAAGAGGAAATCGCCATGGCTGAGCCACGGAGGCACTGTGACTCAGTTTACCCTGACTGATAAAGCACAGACAGGATGGTGTCCTCATGGTCTTGACCATAGCTCTCTTTGTTACTTTTCAGGACTGTGAGTGGCCACATTCTCATGGAACCTGCAGGGGGCACCATTCCTCCCTCGTCCCTGTTGAGCTGTCCAGGGTCCTGATGCGATTTAGCCTATTCCCCTGTCGCCTAGGTATCTGTAACCTACGAATTCTTAAATAAAAGATGACTGTCACCTCTACTGGGCTTAGACTCTCCTGGGATAGGCAGACACAGAAATGGAATCAGAAGACTGTGGGCACTAGAGACGGAAGTACCTGGTGTAGGTAAGAGCGGCATCACCCAGGGTAGGCTCTTGGGAGCTTGTTCAGAGAAGAGGGCAGAGGTGGCAGCAGGGACCCCCTTCTCAGTATCATAGGCTCGGGCTTTTGGTGCTCTGCTTCCCTCTGTGTAACCATGACACGGGCATCTTCTCTCCTAAAGCAACAAAAAATGACAACACATCCCCGTAGCATCACCATGAGAGTTCAGTGGGCTAATGTGTGCAGAGAGGCCAGGTGTGCTGGCTTACTTACACCTATGGTCCTAAGAGGCTGAAGCAGGTGGACTGCCATGAGATTGAGATTGAGGGTAGCCTGGGTTACAAAGTGGATTCCAGGCTAGTCTGAGCTACAGAGTAAGACCCTGCTTTAAAAACAGCCAACTGGAGGGTAGATTCTGGAGAGAGGGTGAACATGAGCTGGATTCTCAGCACCCAGATCCCAGTGGGAGACTTTGTCCCAAAAAACAGGGTATGAGCTGGAGAGATGTCTCCACAGTTAACAATGCTTGCTCTGAAATCAGGAGGACCTGAGTTTGGATTCTGGCACCCACACAAGTTGGGCACTCACAAATGCTTACAACCTCAGCTCTGAGGATCCAGTGCTTCCTTCTAGCCTCAGCATGTATGCAGAGACCTGTGCATCCCCCCCTCCTCTCACACACACAGAAATAAAAGGAAATCTTAAAAAAAATAATAAGCAGGCAGTTCCTGAAGAATGGTATCTGAGGTTGATCTCCAACCCCTACAAGTGTTGTGTGTGCGATATGCATACATACACTGGCACACACACCTGCACGTATGTATATTCACACACCTGCTCACACACAGAGTTCAGAGTGGATACTTTTATTTTATTTATTTATTTACTTATCTGAGATAGGTTCACTCTATTACGTAGCTATGGCTGTTCTGGAACTTCTGTGTAGACCAGGCTGGCCTTGAACTCACAGAGGTCTACCTGTCTTTGCTTCCTGAGCACTGGGACTTACGGTGTGTGCCAGCACACCTGGCTGGGGTGCTCAATGGATGGTAGGTGCTTAGTTCACACTTGTTGTTGCAGCCCCATTTGGTCCTTGCAGCATCCCGCAGAAGTGGGGTGACAAGTGTTCCCTCCATTTCACAGATGAGAAACCGAGGCTACAGGGGCAGTCACCTGCTCAGAGTCATGTGACCTGGAGCCAACTGAGCTTGACCTGAAGGCTGCACTACCCCATTGCCCAGGTCCGAAGTGTCATTTGTGATCAGTAGGCTGAATGTCACCCTGTTCCCCCAAGATTCCAAATCTTTGGATGTCCCCAACCCCAGCCTGACCTGTGAGAGTCACTACTTCTTTTTGTATTGCAGCAAAATACATATGACGTGACTACTGATTACCCTAATTTCAGGCATACAGTTCGGTGACATTAGGAAGGTCTTCCACGGGGCTGGAGAGGTGGTTCAGTAGTTAAGAGCACTGGCTGTTCTTCCAGAGGACCCGACTTTAATTCCTAGCACCCACATGGCAGCTCACAACTGTCTGTAACCCCAGTTCTAGGGTTTATAACACCCTCATGCAGATATACACACAGGCAAAACAGAAATGTACATAAATAAAAATTTCACAGCCAGGCACAAGGAGCACTGGGGACACTGAGGCAGGAGGATCACAAATTGAAGGTTAAGCTAGATGTATATATTATTAACCCTTCAGTCACTGAGGGACATTTGGACTGCATTCCCCTTTGGGCTACTGTGACATACAGGGGCAATATATCCCTATTTTCATGAGACCCTATGACTGTCGCCTCCTTGGTTCAGGTCCACAGAGCACAGATCAGCACCGGTCTGGTTATGTGTCCCTTCCCCAACCTGTGTTCCTCTTGCTGCTCCTCGGCTCCATGCCTCTGATTTCCCAGTCCCCACTCTCCATGAAGGTCCCCACAGTCCCTGCAGTCCAAAGCCACCCTCTCTCAAGGAGCATTTCCTGCCCACTGGAGGCCCATCTGCCTCTGGAGCTCCTGATGCGCTGTCTACCACTCACCTGGGTCTCCGATTACCTTAAACCTCAGATGACTGTGACCGCTGTCTGTCTTCTTCCACCCTTTCTACAAGGAGTTCCTTAAGACGTGGCTAAGGTTAGCATATCTTAAAGAAAGGTGGGATACAAGCTCTCCCTCCAGGGCAAACCCAGTTTGACACTGACCACTCCCACTAATGCAATATCTGAGAGGTGACCCTGCTCCCTAATCCACCCATACACAGCCCTGAGTGAGTGAACATGGGCTTCAATGTTCCCGTCACAGGAAGCCCTGGCCATTTTGCCTTGTTTCCAGCTTCAGGTTCAGTAGGCTTTGTGACTCTCTGCCATCTCCCCTCTCTTGTGTACGTGTGTGCGTGCGCACACACGCGTGCAACAACATGCATGTGGGGGTCAGAGGACACCCTTGAGTGTCTGGCCTCACTGGCTACCTTGCTGTGGACAGGAAACTTCACCTTCTGCCTTGCTGGGGACAGGATATCTTGTCCTCTGCTGCCTACTCCAGGTGAGCTGGCCCATGGACTTCTGGTGAGTCTTCCCTTCCCTCTTCCCATTTCTCCATGGGAGCACTGAGATTCCAGACACAGACTGTAGCATCTGGCTTACAGACCCAGGTCTTCAAGCAAGAACTTATACACAAGCCATCATCCCAGCCAAGGAACGTGTTAAAAAATAATCTAGATGTTCACAGTGTCAGGCTCCAAAAGTGACTTAACTCACCAAGACCTCTTCATGTGCCAAGATGCTCAGGGCAGGGAACTTAGACTTCAGTACATGTGGCTGTGTGGCCTTGAGCAGGCAGCTGTGCTTCTCTGAGCCTTGGCTTCCACATCACTAACATGAATAGGATCAACTTTTCTCTCCATGGGCTCTAAACAAAGGCAGGTGGTAAGATCCCAGCAGATCACGCGCACTGAGGCTCCAACAGTTGATAGACATCCTGTGACCACGTGGCGATCCCAAGCAGAATGTCTGGCTGCTTTCTCCAGAGCCTTTTGCCGCTCAGTGGGTGTGGACGCAGCTAGGTAGTCATGAAGCCTCCAGTCTCTGGGAGGTCTCCCCCTGCTCACATTTGGCCTGCCCCCCTCCTTGTTCTGTAGTCCTGGTTCTGAGGCTGCAACCACCCTCAGGCTTCCCACCTAAGTCCCAGAGCTGGATGTGGCCTGGGCAAGATCCTCCTTAGCCATGAGGGGCCTGTGACTTCCTGCTTCTGGCGGGGGACTAACCTGGGGTGTTACAGCAGAGAGGGCCCCTTTGCATCTCAGCAGTTGGGGTGAACAGGTTACAGCAGTGATGAGAGTTTAATACATTGAAAGGCATGGTTCTCGCTCTATACCGTAATTAGCCGTGGTGGCCGTGCTCCCCTAATTGTCTCTCTCACTCCAGACGGGAAGAGATCAATAGGAAGCGGCTGCTGTGTGCTGAAAGTCACAATTAATTAATTGTCGAGCATGTGTGTGTCTCCATCTCTGTCACATCAAAGGGCCTGGGCGGCAGCTGCCCACATCTCAGCGGTGTGGGGCCAACCCATCCCCCAGGCTCCAGGTGCACACCACTACATGCCAAGGGCTTGCTGTCCCCTCCCACAGCAGCAGGCTCCAGGGAAAGGGGGTCCTCCTCTGACAGGCAGCATCACCCGCCACCCCAACCCTGGGCCGGCTCTACCTTGCCAGTCGGTTTCCCCCTCCTCCATCTAACCCAGACACCCCCTGCAGTTCCTGCAGCTTGGTGAGCTTTTCCAGCTGTTGGTGAAGTATTGACTGGGGGAGGAATGCGAGGAATGCCGGGAATTCATGATGTGGTGTGCTCGCAGTGTGGGGCTGCGCTGAACGCTGTCTTTCCGAACCTTTGGGACGAGTAAAAACTGTTGAACACACACATGTGCACTCAAGGCAAACACACGTGCACATGCGGGTGCCTTCCCTTTATCGCATGGCCAGTGAGTGCCAAGTTCACCCATCTTGTCTCACAGTTGCTTTGGAAGTACAGGACGCCATCCGTGCCCCACAGATGGGAAAATAGAGGCACATGGGGATAGGGCTTGGCCCACTGAGGGAGGAGGCTGGAGGGTGGAAAGGGTAAACTCGGTGACCCACCCTTCTTCCCCCTAGCAGGGCTATTGAAGGGGGAGGGCACTTCCCAGCAGAGGCTAGGAGAGAGCAGCTCTCCTCTGAGGCTACTGTGGAGGGAGAGAACTCAGTGCATCAGAACACAGGTGCTCTTGTTCCTTCATCCAGCGGAGGGAAGGGAAAGTAGCAGACAGAGAGGAGAGAGGTGAGGGAGAGAGGTCAGTGAATCCAGAATCCCCCCAGCCAAATTCAAGCACAGACTAGGTGTTCATAAAGACACAGGCATGCAAGTGCATGCTCTCTCTCTCTCTCTCTCTCTCTCTCTCTCTCTCTCTCTCTCTCTCTTTCAGATACACACACACACACACGTGCGCGCGCACACATGTATATGCACACACCTTGTCATACACATACAGTGTACACATACATACATACGTGCATACATACTCTCACACACACTTGGTAGCAGCACCCACCCCATCTTTCTTGGGGGTTTCTGTAGCCACCCTAGGGCCAGATGTCCAACTTTTCCATCCAACGGGTAGAAGACCGTCTGTTCTCGGATGTGTTGTGCTCACCCATTGGCTAACACACCTAGGGGCTCAGTGAGGTCCCTGGGCCATATTGTGCCCCACAGCAGTAGGTAGGGCCACTTGGACTCCCGGCACCCAGCTGTGCCCAGGGTTTTCTGCTTGCAGGAGCCTCTTGGTTATGGAAAGGGCGTGTTCTGCTCACCCTGGCGTCTTCTGCGAGTCCCTCTCACCTCATAGCAAGCCTCCCAGTGCTTGCCAGTTGACAAATATTATACCAGCCAGTGCTGCAGGGGAGGCATCCTTGTCCTTCTGTCTACCTCTGGCGGCATCACGGTGAGAACAGAGGCGCAGTCTCACCCCCCACTCTCAGCTGGCCGTCAGGGGAGGCCACCTCCACTCCCCCATCACCGCTGCCTCCTGTCACCGAGCCTTTGAAGTGTCGCCTGATTTTCCAGTCTGTCTGAAGTCCTTTACTGTTTATGTAGCAGCTGGTCCAGCGAGGCCCTCCTGCCGGGCATTTTCATGATGGGGATAGCCGCTGGGGACACAGGGAGACAGCCACTGTGTCTCAGGGGGGCTGTGAGAGGAAGCCAGGATGACATTCCCATCTTCAGGGTCTCCTAGACCGACTTTGCTTATTTTTTTTGTTTAAAGAGACAAAAAGGGAGTTTCTGAGAACCCCGATGTGCTAGTTCACTTCAAAGAAAAAGGAACAAAGACAGAAAAACCCGAAACAAGGGGCGAAGGTGAAACTCAGAAATGCTTTGGAATATTTTTGCTGCTGCAGCAGCTGTGTGGTGGAAGACACTAACTGGGCTGGACAACCTTGGGCAAGTCGCCTCTAGTCACTTGATCCAGCATAGGGGTTGAAGGATCCCCGCTACTCTCCCCCTGTCCCAGATTAGGCCTCTTTTCCAACACAGATCAGGCAAAGGACAAGGCTACATCAGGATGCTCTAACAAGCCCTGAAGAATGGATTCCCCATCGTGAGAGAGCCATAGCTCAGGACCAGAGTGGTTAAGCAACTGGGCCGAGGTCACACAGTGAGGAAATCTATGGTAGAACAGGGCTATTGAATCTGTCTCTTGGCGACAGTCTGGGGCGTTTTTTCCTGCCTCTCCTGGTTCAGGAGGAAGTACTTAGAAAGGGGGTCTCCTTTCCTTTAGCATAATTTTTCTCCTTACATCTTTCTTTCTCTCATGTGTGGTATACGCGAGGTCAGAGCTTGCCTTGAAGACAGGGTCTCTCATTGAACCAGGAGCTCTACACTTCTACCAGTAGGACTGACCGCTGAGCTCTCACGATCCTCCGTCTCTGTCCCTACAATGTTGGGGTTACAGGCATGAGCCCCTATGCCTAGCTTTTTAGTCTAAAATTCATTCTATTCGTGCGTATGTGTATATGCCGGCATGAAAGCCTGCCGTGTGTATTGGTGCCTGAGGAAGTCAGAAAAGGGCGTTGGATACCTTGGAGCGTGAGATACAGGTTGTAAGTCACCCATTTGGTGCTGGGAACTAAACTCTAGTTGTCTGTAAAGCCGACCTGGCCGTAACCACTGATGCCTCTTCCCAGCCTCCCTCTTTACCTCTCCCAACAGCCTTCATGGGTGAAGGCTCTGGGGTCGAACACAGCTCTGTCCTATAGCGCTCTCTCAGTTCATGCCTCCAGCCTCAGTTACCCTCCCTGTACAATGGGCACCCTCAGGCCTCGCTCCCGCACAGTGGTGAATGTTAAGGCGCATAGTGGCTATGATTCCGGGCCAGCGTGAGTATCTGGGGATGCTGTTCACTGCCTGTCAGCATCTTCAGTACAGACTGGGGCCTTCTGCTTTGTTCTCAACTTTTTGGAAGAGGAGGGGACATGGGCTGCTCTCAAAGGCCTGGCTGTCACATCCCCTCTCCCATCACGGGCCCTTCCACCAGAGCCCCTTCCTGGGAGAGACAGGCAGTGCCTGCCAGGCTGTATGCAAAGTGTCAGCCTCATGTCACTCAGAGGCCTCAGCCAAACTGAGGAGCCCCCAGTGGGGGGTGCCCAGGGCCTGGCCTTTCTCCTTTACACTGTCACATCTCTGACTGTAGCCCCTGGGAGGTGACCCTGCTGGTTGTTTAGGTCACCTGCCTGGGCCTAGGGACCTGTCAGTGTGAGCCGGCCTTCAGGAAGCTGGAAGGCTGGGGAAGGCTCAGCCTCAGCAGGGTGCTGGGGGAGGGGGGTGGGGGAGGGGGATGGCTCAAGCACAGAACAGGCAGGGTAGAAGCTGAATCCACCCCTCACTCACAGGTGAAGTTGTCTCTGTAGCGGAGGGTTCACATGTTGGGGGTGGGGTCGAGTTGGGGGGCTGCAGAGCTAGGCAGTATCCTCTCCACAGGGCTCTGGGGAAGCCTAGAGTGGCGCTCACACCAGTGTTACACAGGTGATAGGAACCGGCCAGGTGGGAGATGGTCACCTTCTTGCTTCTCTGGTAGGCACAAGGCTCATCATTTCTTTCGTTATTATTACTATTGTTTTTTTTTTCTTTTCATTTTTATTGCTTTTCCCTCGCTGGGATTGAACCTGGGGCCTCAAGTATGCTGGGACAAGTGCTTGACGACTGAGTTGTGTTCCCAGCTTTTATAATTCACTTTTTATTTTGAGACAAAATGTAACAAAGTTGTCCAGGCTGGCCTTGCACTCCCTCTGCAGTCCAGGCGGGCCTAGAACTTCCGACCCTCTGCCTCCGCTCGGCTCGTTCATTCAATAAAGAGCAGTTGCTCACTCCTGTGACCCCCAGCCCCTGGGGCCCAGAAGCCCATAATGAACAGAAATGAAGTCACTCAGGGAGCTGACATTCTAGTGACAGAAATGGCCCGGAGGGGTCAAAGGGTGGCACAGAAGACCTGTTTCTGAGTCTGTCTCCACCACTAACTTGCTGTGTGACCATGAACAAGACACTTCCCTCTCTGACTTCAGTTCCCACGTTTTCAAAACGGGAATAGTCACCCAGTTTTAGAGCAGCAAGAGGCCAGGCCTGAGAGAGCACGAGGAGAACAGATCCAGGGATGGAGATCAGGGCTAGACAACCAGCAGGGGATCTGTGGGGAAGCCACTCACAGCACTTCCACTCAACACGGACGTCCAGCCTGAAAACCTAGAAGCTGTGATCCCAGAAATGGTGACTTGGCCTTTTGATGTCACCATTTTGAAGTCTCTACTTGCCTGGACAGCCTGCCTTCATTCATTCATTCATTCATTCATTCATTCATTCATTCATTCAGTCCTTGTCAATCACCAAACAGTTGGTTAGCATTTACCATGTGGCAACTCCATGCTAGACACAGAGCTTACTGTGAGGGAGTGTGTGTGTCAATTTTGTCTTAATGCATTCATTTCATGGAGGTGTGTCTCAGGGTGCGTGTGGAGGTCAATGTCGTCTGACTTGGTGACAAAGAACCTTTACTTACTGAGGCATTTCACTGACCCAGTGGTGTCGGTTTCTTCCAGAAGCCTTCAGCACCTCTGCTCCAGGCGTATGCATCTCTGTTCCAGGCATTGAGAACAGTGATTAACTGATTTGCTCTACCCTTAGACACACCACAGCCCTCTGCTGAGTGTGGAAGATTGAGCCTGTGCCAGGCTCTGTGCTGAAGGCAGAGAACAGAGACTCAGGGCTCCTTACACACCTGTTCTGCACCCTACTCCAAGCTTGGAGAATTGTAGCTGACGTTTTATATGCAGACTTGAAACCCGGTATCTCCCTGTGGCTAATGAATCGTCGAGCTTCACAAGAGAAGCCAACAGACCCCCTTGTCCATGAATTTGCTAATTGAGCTCCTCAAACTCAGACATTAACCTGCATTACCATAAAGACTGTGGAGGATGGTCTATGCTCACTCCCGGCTTGGAGCTAATGGAGAAAATCTGTTGAGGAATAAAACTGAAATGGAATCATAAAACCTTATTTTCACCATTAATTTAAACCTCATCTTCCCCAAATACATTTAGTTAAATCTTTCTCTTGAACTGTGGGGCTGGATTAGGGAGCCTGGGGCTGACAGAGGTCATGCTGTACTGAGGTTGTGGCTTCAGGGGTAGCTGGGCTGCCTCTCATGACTCCCTCACTGGCCCATGGCCTTAAGGGGTGGCTCTAGTGACTATAAGACCTCCTCCATGTGAAGAAAGGAATGGGCAGAGAGCAGAGGAAGAGCAGGGAGCTAGAGAGGAGACAGACAGGTAGGCCTGCCTGTCTGCCGGGTAGGCAGGAGAAATCAAAGGACAGGGTAGCCCAACCAATCAGGAGCGTTTACCAATGGCCAGCCTGACAGTTATAAGGACAAGAATACAAATGCACTGGAGGTGGCTCTGGAAGGACAGACAGACTTGATATAGAGAGAGGAAGGCCAGCAGATAGAGTGGCCGGCAGATAGGTGGACTGCTGGGCCCACTTAGAGCAGAAAGAGTGGTGATGGCTTGAAGCAGGTCAGGGTGGGGTGGTCAGTCTGTCTGCGGAGAAGCTGGATGGATGATTGACAGGCAGTGGAGAGGAGGCAGCAGCTGGGGGCAGGGACTTGGGCTGTGGGAGTGGGAGGCGGGGTAGGGGTCCCCCATGTGCTCTCAGCAGGAGGGGAGAACCGGGTAGCTGTCTTCACATTGCGTGTCAAGCCCTTTGCGTGAGGGAGAATGGCATGTAGGGTGCTCCCCTGGGCCCCAGGCTTCCTGACATTATCCCCTCCCTTCTTCCCCCTCAGAGTACCATGGCACGCAAGGCAGGGAGTCTGGAATGCTCCCTGAGTTTGGCTGAGGTGGGTGTGGGGCACTGTCTGCAAACTCTGTGGTCACCTGGGCCCAGTTGTCATCAGGGGTTCAGACCCAGTTCACAGTCCCTGCCCTTGGGATTGAGGGGTCGAAAAGTCTAGAAGGAACCTGCTGGGTTGTAGCCACACCTCTCTACCACCTTCTCATCCTCCACCCCTCTCCACAACTCAGGTGTGTAAGATCCTATTATAAACCCCACTTAGTAGACCAGTAGGGCTCAGAACAAGGAGGCAGGGGGAGGGGAGACATTCTCTCCTACTTGTGCTCTGGAGGTGGGGCTCCCAGTTCAGAGCTCCTTGGTTGAGCTGAGAGTCAGCCATACCCTAAGTTCACTGCAGGAAATCCAATAGCCCTCAGGACTGAGCTGCATCACCCAGTTTTTGAGGCTCTCTACCTGACTTTCAGATGGTGACAAAGTCAGGGGACAAGTCCTTCACAATCCCATAACAGCTGTGATTGGTCAGGTCTTCGCCTTCAGCTCCAGTCCAACCCTACTGCTGAGCATTGGGGAGCTCCTCTAAAGAGTGAATGGCGTCTCCCTTCCAGTTGCCTTGATTTGTTATTATTATTATTATTATTTGCTTTTTTTCAAGACAGATTTTCTCTGTAGCTTTGGAGCCTATCCTGGAACTAGCTCTTGTAGACCAGACTGGCCTCGAACTCACAGAGATCTGCCTGCCTCTGCCTCCTGAGTGCTGGGATTAAAGGCATGTGCCACCACTACCTGGCTTGATTTTTTTGTTATTATTATTGTTATTTTGGTTCTGATAATTGAACCTAGGGCCTCTTGTGTACTAGGTGAGCACTCTACCCACTGAGTCACTTGCCCAGGCTCTATTATTGTTTCTTTGTTTGAGATAGAGTCTCACTGTAGCCCAGGCTGACCTGGGACTCACTATGCAGCCCAGACTGGTTTTGAACTCACAGCAATCCTCCTGCCTCACTCTCTTCTAAGCGATTACAGATGTGAGCCACCACACTCAGCCGTCTCATCTCTTTGTAGTGGCCAGTCTTCAGGATGCAAGCACAGGAAGATTGTCATACCTATGGTGGGAGCAGCGGCAGAGGCTGTGACAGTGGCCAGTTATGGAGCCATGACTGAGAGGTGGTCCAGCTCTCAGGACATCTGTGCTTAGTCCTCACCCATGGGGCTGCCACTGTCCCATTCCTAGGACTAGCCACCCTGGAGCAGCTTTGGAACTCATAGCAGAAGGCAGAGTTGGCATCCATGCTGGAACCTTTTTGTCATCTCAGAGATGGGGTCCAAGCTGGGGCATCTTCATGAACCATGGGGAGCAAGGGAGGAGGGGACATAGTGGCAGATGGTGGCACAGACAGGAGAGCCCACAGGGCCAGTGGGCAGGTGGTCTGAGTGACCTACAGGCAATGGCTTCCTTGAGCTGCTGGTGATGAACACTGCCCCAACTCTCATGAAAGAAACATCAATTCTAATCTCCTTCAGCTTCACACACTGGGCCCCTACTCATCCATTTTTTATTCATCTCTTCTTTAAAAACCAACCATAGGAGGGAAGAGGGGAGGTAGTTGGAGAAAGCTGGGGAGCTGGGTTGTGGCTGGGCTGTTGAGCCCTGGGCTTGTTCAGGGAGCCTTCATAGCACTGAGTCAACAGCAAGGGTTTGGAGTCAGACACATGTGTGTGATTCCAGCCCTGTGGCTTTCCAGCTGTGTGACAATGATCGAGTGGTTTTCCCTCTTAGAACATGGTTTCCTCATGAATAACATGGAGCCATGGACACACATGCCTGTGGGCTGTGGGCTGTCATGGGATATTAGACTAAGATGTATTACATTTATTTATGCTGTGAAGTGTTTTTTTAATGATGCAAAGATGTGTTGCATTCTTTTATATTGTATTTGTTTAACTCTGTAAAACTGTCTTATTTTGCCTGCCCAAAACACTTGATTGGTCTAATAAAGAGCTGCATGGCCAATAGCAAGGCAGAAGAAAGGATAGGTGGGGCTGCCAGGCAGAGAGAAAAAATTTGGAGGAGAAATCTAGGTTCAAGAGAGAAGAGGAAGCAACAAGAAAAGGAGGCCAGTCACACATCCAGCCAAGGAGTAAGAAGGAAAGAAAGATATATAGAATAAGGCACAGTAAAAAGTCCAGAGAAGCAAAACATAGTTAAAGAGAAATGGGATATTTGAAGTTGGAAAGCTGGATAGAAACAAGTCAAGCTAAGGGCAGACATTCATAAATAAGAATAAGTCTCCATGTATTTATTTGGGAGCTAGGTGGCAGGCCCCCAAATAGTTAAAAAAAACAAAACAAAACTACAGTGGTCAGCACATAATAGGTGTTCAGTAGGTAGCAGCTATAGTGCTTAGGGGTTGATTCACAAGGACTGATCCTTTTTGTCAGGAATCCCACATATTCCTGACTGAGACAAGACAGTCCCATACTGAGGAGCTCTGGCTGTACGAAGAGTTTCTTAATTGAAATCTGTCTTCCCAGGGCTTCCACCATCTGGTTCTGGGAAGATCTTCCTCTACTGTTACATCCCCTCAGGCATACCCACCCTTCTTCTCTCTCTCAGCTGCAGCCTTCCAGACTCTCTGAGTTCCTGATGCTCCACAAGAGGTGTTCAGCCAACAGTGAAGCAAGCTCCAGGCATGCCAGGCCCATATGCAACACGGCGGGAAAACTCATTTTCCCTAACCAGAGATCTCTTCTCCTAATAATATGACCCCCAGGACCTGAAGTTATCATTGGATCAGAGTTTACAGCTTTTCAAAGTCAGTCGGGGTCCACCCCAAGCGCCTACACAACAGATACTGGCAGGTGCAGTTTCAGCACCAAGAGCAGCTCCCTCAAACTCAGGTGTTTCCTCCCTCTCCACCCAGGGACTCCTCCTACAGATGTTTGGTGACAGGGTGCACATGCTGAACTATGAATGTTAAGGAAAATTATAGAACAAAAGCCTAGACAAGTAGGGGTTTGGGAGAAGGCCATTTGAAGTTGGAAACAAGAATCTGGGTTCCTTCAGCTGCACTGTGGGAAGAAGGAAATCCCATTACATTTGTTACATTAAAGGCATGATGCATGGATCTTTCTGAGACTTAGTTCTTCTTGACATTGTATCGAGGACTGTGCCTGGCTTGAGGGGGATGCCTGAACCCAGTCAAGAGACCAACTGCCCTGTTAAGTAGATTCAACACCACGGACAGATCCTAAATGCTGAAGAGATGGAGAGCCTGGGTGCCAGCAGACCCTTTCAGTGTGACATGTGCGTGCGTGCGCGCACACACAAACACACACACACTCACACCCATTCACACACAAACACACACACACTCACACCCATTCACACACAAACACACACACACACACACACACACACACAGACATACACACACGAAGTACATACCCAGTCTCACACAGGCTCATTAACAACTACAGAGACGTGAACCTTTGGACACATGCACACAAAATCACACTGCGGTGCTGTGCAGCCATCATACATACGTTTATGAGCCTGTATCACCTAGCCTCAGCTTCCTTTGGTCTCAGAGAAAGTGATTACCTGTCCCAGCTCTGATCTTGCTCATTTGCATGCACATAGATGTACACACACACACACAGGTGTGTACACTCACTTGGAGATGATACCACACATACCTTTTTGTACCCATGGCATACCAACCATCACATGAGCTCATATACGGACATAATCCTTTCAGACCTCAGCTAAGACCATAACAGTGGCTCTGCCCCTCTGGCCAGTGGGCCCCAGAGGCCTTGGAAGGCAAATTCAGGTGTGACTTGTTGACTGGCAAGGTGAATCCTGAGCCAGGGTGACCTGGGCTGTGGTTGGAATGAGAAATGCTGTCTACAGGCTCCTGTGTTTGAGCATGATGTAAACACCAGTTAATGTCTCTGTTTTGAGAGCTTGAGGAACTTTGTAGGAGCAGGGCCTATCTGGCTGATTGGGTCATTAGGAAGAAGGCCTTGAGGGGGTGTTGTCTGAATGCATGTCTGTCTGGAGTTCTTGCTTCTTGATCTGCTGAGGTGTGAATAAGCCTAGCTTTCAGGTCCTATAGCCATAGAGAGAAGAGCTTTCCTACCACCATTGATGGAGCCCTCATAGCCATGGATGGAGCCCTCCTCCCACTATAGATAGAATCCTTAAATAGCCTTGGATGGAGCCCTCCTCCCACTACAGATGGAACCCTCCTATAGCCATGGATGGAGCCCTCCTCCCACTAGAGATGGAACCCTCCTATAGCCATGGATGGAGCCCTCCTCCCACTACAGATGGAACTGTTGAAGTGGGAGTGGCGGGGCTGCGGCCGCCCGCATGGCTAGCTTATGTCCTGAAATAATTGCATGGAAACTGTATTTTTTTAAATCACTGCCTGGCCCATTAGCTCCAGCCTCTTATTGACTAGCTCTTACATATTGATCTAACCCATTTTTTTTTTTTTTTTTGGTTTTTCGAGACAGGGTTTCTCTGTGGTTTTGGAGCCTGTCCTGGAACTAGCTCTTGTAGACCAGGCTGGTCTCAAACTCACAGAGATCCGCCTGCCTCTGCCTCCCAAGTGCTGGGATTAAAGGCGTGCGCCACCACCGCCCGGCTGATCTAACCCATTTTTAATATTTTGTGCAGCACCATGAGCTGGCTTACCAGGAAAGATCTTAAACTGCATCTGTCTGGAGTGGGAGAATCATGGCGACTCACTGACTCGGCTTCTTTTTTTCAGCATTTTGTTCTGTTTACTCCACCCACCTAAGGGTTGGCCTATCAAATGGGCCTAGGCAGTTTCTTTATTAACCAATAAAAGCAACAGATTATTACAAGACCCACCTCCATCACATGGAACCCTCCTATAGCCTTGGATGGAGCCCTCCTCCCACTACAGATGGAACCCTCCTATAGCCACGCATAAGCCTCTCTTATTGCTATGCATTCCTTCCATGGTGGACTACATCCCCTTGTGGTGGTTTGAATGAGAATGACTCTTATTGGCTCATATGTTTGAATATTTGATCTCCAGCTGATGATTGTTTAGGGGGGTTAAGGAGTGTGGCCTTGTTAGAG
The DNA here is from genome assembly GCF_950005125.1 of Chionomys nivalis. Lineage (NCBI taxonomy): Eukaryota > Metazoa > Chordata > Mammalia > Rodentia > Cricetidae > Chionomys > Chionomys nivalis. Next base: position 15,759,597 of record NC_080096.1, on the reverse strand, counting down.
GTGTGTCACTTGGGGTGAGTTTTTAGGTTTCAAAAGACTCATGCCATTTCCAGGAGATCTTTTCTCTGCAGCCCCTTCCCTCTGAGAGTACATTTGGGTGTGTGGATAACTGCTGTCAGCATCTAGCAGATGTCATCCCTGCTCTAGGGTTACCTTGACCATGTCTAGGCTTGACTTTTTCTGCTAAATCAGCTTCTTCCTCCCTGGCAGAATCTGCACCACTCACTCATGCTCCTTCCCTTCTCCCTCCAGCAGCAAAGTTCCCAGACCCCTCCTTCTTCCTCGGGGCTTCTGCCATCTCAAAGCTGGAAGGTGGCTCTCTGGCTTATTTTGCATTTTTGGTATTCAGAGAGAAGCTCTCTCGGTAATCTCCCCACTCTTGATGCTCGTCACATCCCTCTTAAAGCCACTGGAGTCCCCCCTCCCCATCTTTTATTCATCACCTTCCACCAGCCCCAACACAAGAGACACAGAAAAGCATACTCTCCCAGGACTGTGCCTCGCAGGCCAGCATTGACCCTTCCCCAGCCACCATGCCTGGGGAGGTGGGCAGGTCCTTGTGAGGTGCTGGATGCTTGGGAGAGAATGAGAAGACAGCAGGAGGCAGAAGAGGCATGGCTGAGGTTGCTACAGCATCTGCGGTTCTGGCTAGCCTACCCTTCCTGCTTACAAAGCTGCACCCGTCTTTGATGGCTCAGCTTTCACATCACAGCTCTCTGCCAGCTTCCTTGAGGTAGCAAAGACAATCACCTGTCCCTTGCACCTAAGCCATCATAAGTAGACTGTGGGATGGATATGCAAAGTGACCCCTTGCTATAGATGATGAAACGGGATTCAAACATAGGTCAAACTTGGCATTCTTAAGTTTGCAGAGAGGAGGAATCTGGCCTACTATTTGAAGAGAAACTAGAAGCCCAATTAGGACTCCTTCACTGACACACTATCCCACACTGAATTCTACTAGGTTCAGGTCTGAGATACGTAGATGGGGACCACTCTCATTTCCCACCCACCCAGACCCCAAATAATCACACAGAAACTATATTAATTAAAACACTGCTTGGTCTATTAGCTTAGGACTCTTATTATATAACTCTTATATCTTAAATGAACCCATTTCTTTAATTCTGTGTATCACCACAACAAGGCTGTGGCTTACCGGGCAAAGTTCCGGCATCTGTCTCCTTTGTCAGCCACATGGCGTCTCCTTGACTTCACCTACTCTCTCTCTATATCTCTGTTCCAATTTCCCACCTGGCTATATTCTGACCTGCCATAGGCCCAAAACATCTTCTTTATTAATCATTGGTAATAAAACATGTCCACGGCATACAGAGGGGAATCCCACATCAGAGATAGGCATGTATGTGTTCTGCCTTAACAGAGCAATTCCCTCACTTGTTTGGGGCCAGTCCTTCATTAGTCCACGGGGAAAGTAGCATGTCTACCATGGTGTATTGTGAGTAGAGAAGCCCAGGGTCCTTTGTGATCTCAGAGAAGCGGGGTTCTAGCTCTCAATTAGGGGAAGTGTGAAGAGGTTAAGAGCAGCATTGTGAGTTAGAATTAGCCGAGGGGGTGGGGAGGGAAGAGGGAGCTTCCTCTAGTAAGAGTCACACATGCTAGCCAGGGAAACCCCAAGCCCTGATGGACCTACCAGAGCTTCTGGTGGTCAGAGAGGCCTTGTGACTTGCTGAGGATCAAGAGCAGGGAATGGATGCTGAAATGAGCAGGGAAAGACAAGAAAACGGGGCTTGGGGCCCTGGCTACCTCTTCCAGTGTTTTCTCTGAACTCCTGGGCACATTCCTGTAGAGGTGGGAGAGTTGCATCAGCTTTGTCTGTTCTAGGAGACTAGGAGACAATCTTCTGGGATTTCTGTTTGCTTAGGGAAGTCCAAAGCAGGCGAAGCTTGCTCAAAAGAGATGGATTTTTGAGATGGACAGTGCAGACACTGTTTGTGAAAGGGGAGGTGACCTGGGCACCGGCTCACACTTCTCCAGTTGTCATTCTGTTGGTGGCACCTAGGACAGGCTTCAGTCAGTGGGGGTGGGGAGGACTTCTTATAAATGCAAAGTACAGGAAAATATGTGGCTTGAGATCACATGTGGGCCATGCATCTGATGTTGGGTGAGCTTGGGAGAGTCCTTGACCTTCTCTGGCAGGCTTGGGCTATTTTAGGTAATAAATAAGGGGCGAGAGATGAGCTACCAGATTACTTTAAAGTCCTTTGATTCTTTAATAAGGGAAAGGGGGATTATCTGCCATCTGAGTCTGCGATTTGGCACTCTGTTCTCTCTAGCCTATGAGCATCCTGAGGGCAAGGATTATCTTATTTATTCTGGAATCTACAGACCCAAGTGCGATGTCTGTTACAGAGCAGGTGCCCGGTAAGCATTCATTCAACAAACATGAATTGCTACCTGCTGGGGACAAAGTACTGAGTGAATCACACAAGGGACCTGAAAGCAAACAAGCTGATAATCACACATGCGAGATAAGCCCTCCAGTGAGGAGTAGAGCAGGCATGGAGGTACAGGTGGATGGGAGCCCCAGAAGAGATCTCCTCTTGTGGTCACCTGTGGCTGAGCCTTCGGGAGTTTGGGAAGAAGGAAGATGGAATGCGAAGCTCCAAAGAATGAGAGGAAGTGTGCTGGGGGAGGATGGTGGCATGGTGGTGGGAGAGGCAGGAGAATCATCTGGGCAATGCTGAGAGCCAGGAAATAGTTTCAGATGCGATGGAACACTAACTCATAGATATCTGCCTGTCTCTGCCTTCTGAGTGCTAGGATTCAACTTATGACCACTTCACCTGTCCAGAATTATTTTCAATTTTTAATTGTGTGTGTGTGTGTGTGAATGTGTGCCCACGAATGAGTTCCTGCAAAGGCCAAAGTCATTGGATCTTCCAGAGTGAAAATTAGAGGTAATAGTGAGCCACCCAACATGGGCATTGAGAACCAAATCTATGGGGCTACAGAGGTGGCTTAGTGGTTAGAACACTGACTTCTCTTCCAGAGGACCCAGGTTCAATTCCTAGAACCAACATGACAGCTCACAACTGCCTGTAACTCCAGTTCCAGGGTTTCTGACACCCTCGCACAGACATACATGAAGGCAAAATACCAATGAACATAAAATAAAACAAAATAATTAAAAGAAACTATAAAATTATTTTTTAAGACATGAAGAATAGGGGCTGGAGGGGTGGCTCGGCGGTTAAGAGCACTGCGCTTCCAGAGGTCCTAAGTTCAATTCCCAGCAACCACATGGTGGCTCACAACCATCTGTAATGAAATCTGGTGCCCTCTTCTGGCCTGCAGGCACACATGTAGGCATAATACTGCATACATAATAAATAAATAAATAAATAAATAAATAAATAAATAAATAAATCTTTTTTAAAAAAAGAAGTGAAGAATAAAACTTAAGTTCGTGTATGTCTAAGCCATAGTGCACCTGTGAGGATGAGAGGGACACTTACACTTGATTTTAGCCAAAAATATGAGATGCAATCAGATAACAATTTATTAGAGTAGGTTCTTTTTTCCACCATGTAGATGTGAGAATTAAACTCAGGTCATTAAGCTTGCATGGCAAACTTCTCTACCTCACGAGCCATCTCTCTAGCCCCAAATTGGTGTTTTAAAAAGTTTCATTTCTCTGAAGTTGGGGGGCAGTGATGGAAACATTAAAATCCATGAAGAAGCTCCCACATGGCCTTGAAAGTATAGGACACGGAGCCCTGTCCTATCTGGGGCTTAGACTTGCAGGTATATTGCAATGCAAATTGTGCCCGCCACTGGAGTCCAGAACCCTGGACAGCTCTCTGCCTCAATCCAGGACCTTGGACAGCGCAGTCCTAGCCAAGTCTCGGGCAGCTCTTTGAGTCTTTTTCAGAGACACTAGTTCTTCCCAAAGCACCTCAGAACCCTCCCTGTTGATTAAAACAACAACCGCAACAAAAGCTATTCTTTTGTACATTTTATTTTGTGGGGGAGATAGTGTGGCACACACATGTGGCACAGGTTCATGTGTGGTCAGTTCTCTCCTTACACCCTTGTGAGTCCCAGGGTTTGAACTTAGGCTGTGAGGTTTGGTGGTAGACACCTGAACCCACTGAACCTTCGTGGTGGCCCAGGTACAAAATCTACTTTTTAGAGAAGCCCCAGGTTCACAAACAAGTTGAATGGGAAATAGGATTTGTAGGTACAGGCTCTGTGTGGTTTTGTTTGCCGTTCATTTTGTGTGAGTGTTTTGCCTGCATGTATGTATGAGCACCACATGCCTGGTGCCTCAGAGATCAGAAAATGTCTTCAGGTCCCCTGGAACTAGAGTTACAGATGTTTGTGAGCTGCTGTGCGGGTGCTGGGAACCAAACCTGTTTCCTCAGTAAGAGCAGCAAGTGTTCCAAGCTGCTGAGTCATCTCTTCATTTTTATGTTGCTGTGTGAAGCAAAGTTGTCTAAATTAGGGATTTTATTGCAATGAAGAGACACCATGATCATGACAACTCTTAGAAAGAAAAGCCTTGGTTTAGTCTGTCATCATCATGGTGTGACATGGTGACATGCAGGCAGACATGGCGCTGGGGAAGGAGCTGAGAGTCCTGTAGCTTGACTCTCAGGTAACAGGAAGTGATCTCAGACATTGGGCGGTATCTTGAGCATATATGAGACCTCAAAGTCTGCTTCCACAGTGACATACTTCCTCCAACAAGAACACACCTATTCCAACAAGGTCATACCTCCTAGTAGTGCCCAAAGAGGGACATTTTCTTCCAAATCACCACATTGGCCTTGAAATGTGTCTCAGGCTGGCTATCTGCCCTACTCAGTCTCCTTGATGCTGGAGTTTTAGGCAGGTGCCCACACATCCAATTCCTTCTGGCTTTCAAACTTTTTTTTTTTTTTAAGATTTAATGCATGTGCATGTCATATACTTGTTGAGTGCCCTCGAAGGCTACAAGAGAACATCAGGTTCTCTGGGGTTATAGGCGCTTGTGAGCTAACCAACGTGGATGCTGGGAACTGAACTCCTGTCCTCTGAAAAAAGTAGCCAGCGCTCTTAACCACTGAGCTCCTTCTCCAGCCTCCAACCATTTTTATTTTTAGTCATAGACTATTTTGACACACAGGAGTGGGAAAACCTGGAAAACAATTAACGGGCATATATGCATCCATCATCAAGATTGAGCACTTTTTGGGGCCATATTTATTTCAGCCCTGTGTTTTAGAAAAGAAAATCAATGAAACAGAACAAGTAGACTGGAGCTGAAGCCAGGGTTTATCTGCCCCACAGGGTCTGTGCTGCCATTATCCAGTTATTCATTCAAAACCTCGGCATCCTGTTGCAGTAGGCACTTCTGAGGTTTCCATAAACGAGATGACATGGTGCTTGCCCCGCTGTCATTCATTTCTCTCCGGATGACGTTTGGAGGACTCATCCATGCTGACTCGTGTTGATCTGGTTGTGTTAACCGAGGTAGATTATTTCATTGGACTTGTTAAGCAGTGTGCTTTCCTGATCCCCCGCCGAGAGCCTGTCTGCATCTTTGCTTTTCTGTTATGTGTTAGGCTGGGATGGATACCCTCGGACACACGTGATTTTGCATATTAATGGAAACCACTGCTGATGGGGCTGGGAGGGTAATTTAGCTGCAAACAGATTGCTTAGCATTCTTGGGGGAGCAGATTAATTCACAATACTGTCCCCCAAAGCTCCAACTCCAAAGTCACAGTTGATGCCCCCCCCTCGGTGTCTTTTCATCTGTAGGTGGCATTGTTCCTCAGCGGCTGTGAGAGTCGGGTGCTAAGGGCTCATAGCTGTCCCTTCTAAGCAGGCTATGAATTTGTGGATGACCCACAGGCTGTGGTTAACATGAAGGTACAGAAAGACAAGCTATAGGGTCACTGATACTCCAGTGCCTCCCTTGATCATGTTAATGCTAATGTCGCAAGATCACTGCACTGCCCTGCTGTCCCCTCATGTGCAGGACGTCCTGTGCAGGACGCTCCCTCCCAGGTCCTGCTGAGAGACCAGAAGCTATGGCAGCACGCATTCATTGTGATATTGACCAAGTCATAGACTTGTTCATTTTAAAATTTACTAAATGTTTCTGAGCTGGGTGTGGTGGTCTACACCCTTATCTCAGCACTTTGGAGGTAGAGGCAGGAGGATCAAAAGTTCAAGGTCATCCTCTGCTATGTAGTAAGTTCAAGGCCAGCTTGAGCTACAGGAGCCCTTGTCATAAGACAAACAACAATAAAATTTTCCTAAGCATTTTCAAATGACTCTCCAGAGTAGCATGCCAATTTGCATCCCCCCATAGCGTGCCAATTTGTATTCCCCCAGCAGTCTATAAACAGAGCTGTTTCCTTCACTCCATCCATAGCCATTATTAAGCGGATGCTACACTCAGATTGATGTAGACTGTGGCCTCATTATTGTTCTAGTTTGCATTTCTCTGTTTATTGGTTGAGAATCTTTGTAATATCTTTATTGGCTATTCAAATTTCTTCCTGTTGTCTGTCTGTCTCTGGCCCATATTCCTATTTTGGAGAGGGGGGGAGTTGGTTAAATGATTTCAAGATTTTGTTATTATTATCATTTATTTCTGGTTTTCATGGTACTAGAGATGGAGCCCAAGGCCTCATGCCCACTAGCCAAACACTACCTTGGTGTGACATCATGAATCCTGTGGATTTTAAAAGGGTTTTCCCCTACACTATTCATGTGTGTGTCACACATGTACACATATGTCACAGTGCACATGTAGAAGTCAAAGAACAACTTTGGGAGTTACACTGACCCTGGGAATCAAACTCAGGTTGTCAGGCTTGTTGGTAAGTTTTATAACCCACTGAACCACCTCACCAACCTTTGGATAAAAAAAATAAAAAAACAGAAACAAAAATCCAGAAATTAGTTTAGAAACAAATTCTGGTTTGACTACACAGTTTATAAGTATTTCCACAGTCTGTATGTAGCTAGAAAAAAAAAACCATTCTTATTGGGCTGGGAATATATCTCAGTGGTAGAGAGCTTGCCTAGATCATGCCCAAGACTCTGGATTTGATTCCTAGTACCACAAAAAGCATTATTCTTACTAGTCTATTGAGACAAATTCTTGCTGGGCAGCTCAAACTGACCTTCACTCATGATGTAGCCCAGGCTGGCCTTGGGCTTAAGAGCTTCCTGCTTCTGCCTCCCAAGTGTTGAGATAACAGATGCTACCCCCCATCTATCTATTTTCCAGTAGAAATCCTTGTATTTAGTAATTAAACCTCATTATATTTTCTTTTATCATTTATGCTTTTTATGCCCTGTTGATATTTCTCCCCTAGTTGTTTTCCTTTGAAAATTTTATTAGCTTTCTTTATCCATCTAAGGCTACAGTCACCCTGGAACTTATTTTGTGACTAGTGTGAGTTGGGACCCCGGTTTTCCTTTTCTGCAGCGCTGTCGTCCTGACATCATCCTTCAATGAGTCCTGGCTGTACCCTTGCCATTGTCAAACTCTCCTGTGTATCAGGCTTGGTTCGGAGGCAGAGTATCTGCTATTTTCCTAAATTGGTCCCTGGCTTGGGACTAAAACAAACTCTCCAGTTCCCACTTCAAGATGGTGACCAGCACACCGGAGTGAGTTCCTGTGCCTTTCCTCCTTGTCCTTTGAGAAGCCACATTGGCGTTTCTAGGTTCTTTCTTACTCCACACTTGCCTTGAGCTGACCTTGTCGCACCGCAGGGACGATGCTGGTGAATCTTTTATTCAAAGTGCAAGGCGTAGCGCAAAATGGAGGGAAACAACCCACTCTGACTCGACAAGTTTGCCCGTTCCCAACCCACCTCGCTCCTTTTCCTCTCTGCATTCTATGCTTTCTACCAAGGGTTGCCCAGAAAATCAACACCCAGCCCTTCTTTCTTCAGGAAACCCTCGGGGACAGTCCCAGGCACTCTTCTTTCTGGCCTCCCCGAAACCCCTGTGCCCATTTCAGGAAGGTCCAGCATGCTGGATAGTCTGTGAAACTCCGCTCAGCTTCATGGCCTATGTGGGTTCAGTGGAACCTGATGATTGGTAGGTAAGGGTGAAGTCTGGGCCTTTTCCTTCCAGAGAACAGCAGGAGTCACAGGGAGGGGCCTGGGGCTGGGTTTAGAGTTCCCATCAGGTATGGTTTCACAGTGGTTCTCGCTGCTGGGACACAGGACCCTGTTTGCTCACTGCCTCTCCTCTGTTCCCACTCTGTCAGTCAGAGGGAGCTGAAGAGGGAGGACGCCCCCTCCTCAATTGGAAAGCCTTTACTTGTCCACGGAACATGGAAGCATCTTCCCCAAATGCCCATGCCACTGACTCAGACAGCCTTGAGTCTCTCTGTTGCCATGGTGTCCTGTCCCATCCAGGCACTGATGTCTGCTTGCCCCGTTGGCTCCTGGTATTACATTCTCAGTTTCCTGAGGTGACTTCTGGGCCTCCCTGTCTCCCAGTCCCAGTGAGTTGTTCCCATGGGCCTTTCCTACCTCATCTTTCTCCACTAGCATGCATGTTTCTTACCTACGAGGCGTCCAGCAAGGCCATCAAACTGCTGTGAGGACTGGGCTGGGGGCTGAAGCCCAACTGCAGCCTTGGAGTCAGAACCTGGCCTAGGGGAGGATTGCATCTCCCAGTGTGTGGGCTTCAGTTCGCCAGTACCCCCGACTTGACTCCAAGACCCATTTCTCCTGGAGCAGAAACAGCTGGGGATTGGGGGATAATCTTGCTGTGAAACACACATTGCTAGTGCCCAGTGGAAACAGGAATGGGGGGAAAAACAGGATGCACAGGCAAAGATGAGACAATTTATTCTCATCACAGGTAATTTCCAGACAGAATGGGAGCCACAGAGAGGTCCCAGGAGCCCCCAGGGGGACTCACCTCAGAGGCCTTGTCTGAGGATCCCAAGCCCAGACACTGGGTGAGTGGGGTGGGGTGGAAGACGGGGTGTTCCCCCACCTCGTGTCCTGACCATGTTTCCCACTTCCATAGGAAGGAAGGGCAGCTCGGCTACATAGTACTATAATATATAGAAGCGCAGGAGCTGGCCGCGGCACCTGGGTGGGGCTGAGGCCCCTGAATTATTGCAGGAGGGAAGGGGCTCAGTGCTGGTGTCTCGCGGGGTGCTGTGCTGGCTGTGGGCAGGGCTGGGAAGGGGAGGGGGCCGCCCTTTGCTCTGTGCTGGGGCTCCTTGGGCCCTGCCTCCCCCAGGGTGGGGCTCTCTCACCCGGGGTGCTTTGTATGTGCTTTGAAGACCATTTTTGCATTGCCAGGAGTGAGGAAAAAAATATCCTGACATGGTAGAAAAAAAGATATTTACATACCCTGGTGGGCCGTAACGGGGGTGTCAGCCTGTGGGTGACGGGCTTCCCAGGCCCCTCCCATCCTAACAGACCATGACTGGGAGGAAGGGGGCCCGATCTGGAATTTGGTTGTCATGTGACCTCAGACAAGGCATCCCCTTCTCTGGGCATTCCTATCTGGTATAGGAAGGGGTGGGATTGGGGCTTAGAATTTGCCCCATGCTCCTGTTCCCAGCATGGGCAGGGGTGGCAGGGATGGGCAGTGAGAAGTTGGGAAGAGGCATCACAGCCGTAAGAGCTTGGCCAGGCAGCCAAGCCCTCTGAGGGCATCTCACACTCTGCTGTGACACTCTATGGAAGGTGGCCAGAGGGACTGGCCAGGAACCCTGTTTTCCTGTTGAGCAGCAAGAGGAGCCAGGCAGAAGCTGCAGGTGGCTCCCCCATATAGGAAGGAGGCCCGGACCTGAGATATAGCCATGGTGGGCTCACCCAGGCTGGACAGTGGGCCTGGTGCTGGTGTGATTCGGAAGCAGCCTGGGCTCCAGCCTCCAGGCACTGGGGGGAGTGGAAGTGGGTCTCTGCCTGGTCCCCACGGGTACTGGGAACTAGACAGTGTCAGCTCAGATTCCTTGCTCACACTATCATGCCTCCTCATCCATGATGCGCTATCTGTGGTCACATCCATGTGGCTCCTGCCCTAGTGGATAAGCACACGCGTGGTAACCTCCACACATCTGGGAACAGAGACATGATCACATATTGTTTCCATCAACTGCCAGGACCTTTCTGACTACCACCTACATGCATGAATGCACACAGGTAGGGGAGTGACATCACTGCTGGATTCTGGTGTTGGAGGGCCCAGGCTCTAGAAGACACAGGTCCTCTGCCTCCAGGGGGCAGGTGTTCTATCCACCTGGAGCACCAAGAACCTTGTCTCAGATGCCTGACTGCTCTAACTGTAGGTTCTACGGCAGAGCTCCGGGGCTATTGCGACTTCTGGGTGGCCCTGCGGAGCCCCTGACAGCTAGTATGACCAGGGCCAGGCGGCCAGGAGTCAGAGGTGCCGGTGGGGCCCCTGAGTGCTGCTTAGCTGGGCCCTCATGGTCTGGATGCTTCCAAGGATCTTCTTCTGGTGGCCCATGAGGGTGATGCCAAGGGCACGCACATCCCTGCCAAAGAAACGAGGTCCACTAGTTTGGCCTTAGGAGTCTGGGAGCTGGGAAGAGAGCCCACTGCCCACCCCTGAACTGCTGTGGAACTGCTTCTGGCCCTGCACCCTCTTTCCCGCCCTGTCACTCACTGGGCATTCATGCGAAGCACCATGCCAAGGGAGGAGTACCCGCCGGCTGCAAAGTGGTCCCGGTACCGGCCCATTCGGATTGAGTCCAACCAGTCCCCCACAGTGAGGTCCCCACTGCCACTTCCACCTCCTCGGAGGTCAAAGCAGCTCCTGGCAAAGGCAGGGGGTGGGCACCTGGGAGCAGAGAATTCAGTGAGTAGCCTATCAGGGCTCTGGCCTTTGCCAGGGAAATGGGCACTGGGCATCCTCTCCCTCCATCCCAGTCCCACATAAGGTAGATGATTTGCAAAGCTGGACTCCGGGAAGGAGGCAGTACGGCTGGTGCAGGGCTCAGGTACCTGCTGACGGTGGCTGTGGCCCTAAGGTTCTCAGGGCTGTGGATTAGGGCATCGAGGACGCTCACGACTTGAGAGAAGCGAGGCCGCTGGGCACGGTCCTTATGCCAGCAGTCCAGCATAAGTTGGTGCAGGGTGCGTGGGCAGCCCATGGGTGCTGGCAGCCTATAACCCTCCTCCACTGAGCTGATGACCTGGGTGGGGCACAGTGCTGGGCTCAAGCTGGGTTCCCTGTTGGAGCCCCACTGCTGCACCTCTCCCCTGGGTCCCAGACTCACATCCTGGTTGGTCATGTTCCAATAGGGCCGTTCACCATAGGCCAGCACCTCCCACATGACCACACCGAAGCTCCACACATCGCTGGCTGAGGAGAAAGTGCGGAAGGCAATGGCCTCGGGCGCTGTCCATCGAATAGGGATCTTTCCTCCCTGGTATGGATACAAAAATGTTGAAGGAGCCTGGGTTTGTCCTCTGGCCCCAGGCAGAGTCCTGCTTTCCAGTCCACCAACCAAGAGTGCCTGCCTTAGGGGAGCCCACCTCCCCAAGTCACTAGAAAGATAAGGGAAGACTAAAGCACCCTGAAACACATGGTGTGTTTCACGGAACACATTAGAACGTGACTATCTGCCCCCCCAAGCTATAGAAACAATTATAAAGCCTCGCCTATACCCCCCTGCTCACAAGAAGATGTTGGAAACGCACCGCAGTGGTATAGGCGGCTTCAGGGTCATCCTCCAGAGCCCTCGAGAGCCCGAAGTCTGACACCTTGCAAACCAGATGGCCATCTACCAGGACATTGCGGGCGGCCAGGTCACGGTGGATGTAGCCCAGGTCTGAGAGGTAGCGCATGCCAGCGCCCACCCCTCTAAGCATGCCCACCAGCTGCACGATGGTGAACTGCCCATCGTGAGTCTGCAAAGGGACACAGAGTGGTGTGGGCTTTGGAGGTAGTTCCTGGTTCAGGGCTGGGGAACCTCCCATAATTCCCTAGAGACTGGGCAAAGTGAAGTGTCGAGCTGCTTAGAGGTGTCTCCTCTGGGGAAATGGAGGCCCAGAAAGGTCACGTTCCAGGTCTGACAGCCCCCAGTGAATACCCAGCAGTGGTGGCACAGGACACGCTATCCCTTAGCTTGGGGCAGGGCATAAGGGCCCTTGCAAAAGTGGGACCTTCACGGTAGGGGGGTAGAAAGCAGTTCAATCACCTGACCCTAAAGATGTCCCTTGTACCTGCCTCTCCCCCACATATGTGAGATGAAAGCTTGGGTGGGGTGAGGGGTGCCACTTACAAACCCTCAGCAGCCAGACTGAACCTCCATATGTGGACGGCAAGCGAACATACCCCATCTGTGTGGGTGGCAGTGAAGGATAAGCACCCTTCCCCCAAGTGGGCTCAGACATACCCTGAGGAAGGCGTCCAGAGAGCCGTTCTCCATGTACTCAGTCACGATCATTGCCAGACGGCCTGGACAGGGAAGGGGAGATGCAGGCCTGGTGTGTGCGGGGTCAGGGCTGCCGATCAGGGACCCCAAGAACATATGCCCACCCGGGAGGTGGTCAGGACCGTTTTTAGGGTCCGACTGTGGTCCTGGGCTCTGAGTACTCCAGGGTCATTTAGGGACCTGAGACATAGGGACAGAGTTAGATGGCCCAGCAGCTGGGCCTGATCCCCCTGTGAGTAGGAGCGTCCCACAAAGTGAAGCTACCCTTGTCTGGCACCTACCACGGGTGACGACACCCTCAAGGCGGATGATGTTAGGGTGGTCAAACTGGCCCATGATGGCTGCCTCGCTCAAGAAGTCCTGTCGCTGTCTCTCGGTGTAGCCAGCTTTGAGGGCCTTGATAGCCACAGGCATGTCCCTCTGGCCCGGCACCTGCAGCCGCCCATAGCACACTTCTCCCGACTCCCCTGTGGGGCACAGAAGGAGCAGGCAGAGGTGGAACCCAGCTTCCACTAGGGTCCACTCTCTCCATGCCTCCAGCACCAGGTGCGCCAGGGTCCCCATTCCCTACCCTCTGGCCATGGGTCCCCTCCCAGCCTCTGGGGCTCACCCGAGCCTATGATCTTCTCGATGTGGATCCTGGATGCCTCGATCTCTCGGGTGAAGCTGCGGCCCGCTCGACCTGGTTCCTCGTAGGTGTGGGGCTCTGCACAGAATTGGGGTTCTGGGAACTTCCCCGGGGGGTGATTCAAGGGCAAGAAGACAGGTGGGGGTGCTGAGGAGTCAAGGAGAAGGGCCCTCAATAGGGACAGGAGGAAGTTACCTCTCCCAATATTTCCTGGGGGGAATGGGGTGTCTCTGGGAATCCCTAGATTTAGTGTCAGACAGCAGGGACCCCACAAGGCTTACCCATAGGCATAAGTGGTAAGTTTACGGCATGGCTCTCTGGATAATTCTGACATGTCTGTTGTTCTCTGTGCCCCTCCCCCCGCCCCGTGCAATCTTAAAATTGCTCTTAGGATGGTAATGCTACTAAGAAAAAGAGTTCACAAGTGCCAACTCTGCCTGAGGGTGGGTCACTAGGGATTCTGAGGCTGCATGGAGCCTCGTGGGGAAGACTATTCTGACTGGCATTTAATGGGCACGTGGTGGGACGTGGAGGGGAAGATCTCCCCTGCTTCCTGGAATCTCTCTATAGGACTCTGGAAATCTTTCTGTAGTGGGGTTCTTGTCCAAAACTGCACAAATCCCCACCAGAGAAATCACTGAGTGGACATGGCTAGGCCTCGGCCTGACCAAAGAGCCTTCAGCATCCGCCAGGAGGCTGTCATCCGACAAAGTGGGAGATGCCTCTGTAACAGTAGCCTTAGCCTGGGCCCTGCCTGGCCTTCCCTATAGACAGCTGGACCTGGCAGCCCTGCACTGGGTCCTGCTGGGGCGAAGCTGCATACTCACCCTGCCCATTCTGGTAATGCATCTTCTCCTCATCCGAGTCCTGGAAAGCCTTGCTGTAGCCGCAGTGCCTGCATGGGGGTGGGGGTGGGAGCAGTCACCACCCTGCTGGGGCCAGGCCAGCCTAGACCTAGTCAGAAGATGAATTAGAATGCCCCTCTCCCAGCAGGTTGGCTCTTGTCCCTCAGCAAGTCTGCAGGGGACGGTCCTTGTTTTGGGGCTCACAGCCCATGGGGATAGCCCCAACAGCCACAAAACAGGCTCTGCTGGGCCACCCTAGTAAGTCCCCTTTTTTTCCTGGCGTGGGTGTTGCTGGGCGTGGCTAGGCTGTGGCTGAGGTTGACTAGGCATGTATGTGTCTGGGGTAGGGCTGAGGTGGGACCGGGCTTGGTTGTGGCTGGGGCAGGACTGAGGTTGGTTGGAGAGAATAGGTTCTGGCTGGGCATGGCTGGGTTGTGGCTGGGGTGGGGCAGAGATGCACCTACCTCTTCTTGCAGATGAGAAGGAGCAGGAGCACCACCAGGCCCGTGATGAGTGTCAGGCAGATCCAGACAATGGTCCGGGTATCATAGCGGGGTCCTGCAGGAAGGCCTGGTCTTTTGCAACCAGCAGCCTGCTCTGTTCCCATGCCACCCTGCACTAGGCTTCCCTTGGAGTTTGTGCAGCTGGGCTGCCTGGCTTCCCACTGTGCAAGCTGTGCATGCTGGGGACAGCTACTTGCCCTCTTTGACTCAAACAAAGACGAGCTGAAAACCACCTGTGCTGCTGTCAATCTCACAGCACCAGGAGTGTGTTGAGAGAAGTGAGCACTGGCCTCTCTTCTCAGCCCTGTAAGGTCGGGTCTGGCACCGTCTGCAGCCTACTGGAGGCTCTGAGAACTCTTACTGGAGGCCACACAATAAATGGAAGGGAAGGGGCATGACTGCCACCTTTGGTCTCAAAAGGACCTATAAACACTGGGGCTTGTGCACACCTTTAACCGCTGGGCCCCCTTTTCAGGGTTTCTGATTCAGGGCAACAGGCCTGGGGATTAGTATTTCCAACAAGGCCCCAGTGATGTGGATGCTGTGGGTCCCAGAATACACACAGGAAAGCCTCTACCGTCTGTGGAGAACATGAGATTACAAGAGATGTCCCTGGGACACCCATAAGGTCATCTGGAAGAGGCCTTCCTGCCTGTAAAAATCCCACTGGATTGGATAATGAGAACAGGGGTCCTGAGGGCACAGCTCGGTATGGCCACAGGTTTTCCCCTGCTCGCCCTCCTCTTCCTGGTCTCAACAGTGGAGTTCCTTGTCCCTCCCCCTTCGTACACTCACGGGGTTTCCCGGTCTCCACCTCCATAGCCTGGCTGAAGCGGCCACAGCCAGCTGAGGTGCGGGCTCGGACCTGGAACACGTAGCGAGTGCCCGGTTTGAGGCCTGACACGGTAGCGCGGGTGGTGACAGCCTTGAGGGTGGAGTAGCTTTGCATCTCCTTATCCTGACCAAAAGGGACGAGGGCGGTGAGGCCGCGGGGCTCCGAGGCCCTCCTTGCTGCCCTTGCCCCTGCCGGCTCCTTGCCCGCCCACCACCTCCGGGAAGCCCGCCCACCTCCGGGAAGCCCGCCCACCTCCGGGAAGCCCGCCCACCTCCGGGAAGCTGCTCAAACCTTCTCGTAGTACTTGATCTCGTACTCCAGGATGATGCCGTTGGGCTGCTCTGGCTCCTGCCACAGCAGGGACACGCTGGTCTGCCCCGCCCGCTCCTGCCGGATCACCACCACCTGGGACGGGGCTGGGGCGGCAGCTACCCATCAGGCCCAGCATGGGCCAAGCCCAGGCCCCTCTGGGACCCCAGACTGAGCTTGTTGACCCTCCTGCTTCTACACCAGGTCAATCAGCAGCCCCATACCCTGCAAAGGCACTGGACACTCCCTGTGGCCAGCACAACAGCACAGCCTGGCTCTTGGGCCGGGATATGAAGTTGGCTACACCTGGATAGACCTGGTTGCCCTCAGGGCCTTCACCCTGAGCAGAGGTCTGACTGTAGCAGGTATGCCTGCGGAAGGACCCTGGGCTGGAGTCCTGGCTGGGGTAGCACTGGACAACGAGGGGCAGGAGCTGAGAAGGCCTGTCTGTGTTCAGGGGTTCTTTGGTCACCGGAGGTGCCCTGCCTCCTACCCCTGGCTTCATCTTCAGGTATCCTGTGCTCTCCTGAGTCTGCTCCAAGGTCACACATAGCTACAGACAAGGCCAAACAATGACATAAGCTGGGCATGGTGACTCCCACCTGTAATCCCAATACTTGGGGTGGAGGCAAGAGAATCAACATGAATTCAGGGCCAGCCTGGGCTGCAGAGTGAGACCCTGACTGGCCAGTTCTTCCTGCGTCTAGGTGTCCTGCTGCTCCAGCATGCCTGGGAGCGCTTTGAAGGCAGGAACTGCATACAGCTGGTGCCCAATAGATGTTGCTGCTGCTGCTAGACACTCTGACGAGAAAAGTCAAGAAGCCCCTATGGAAGGACCTGAAATAGGGGAGTCAGATGTGGGAGCTCACAGCTCTGAGGTGGCTTTCTTTCTCGCTAGCCAGGGCCAGCTAAGTCACTTTCCGCTGTCCCTGCAGGCTGCTCTAAGGAGACCGGGGCTGGCAGGCAGATGGTCAGGGTTACAGAACAAGGAGAGGCACCTGCTGCATGTGGCCATGGTGCCAAGGTGGGGAAAAGGCTAGCAGGTGCCGTTGAGGTCACTCTGCACGGAGAGCCTTGTGGGCCTTTTGACAGGGACAGCACGAGACCCACGGTGGGTGGAGTGGGGTAGCGGTATATCTCTTTCTAATGTGGGTGCTGTCCAAATGCTGCTGGGGTCTCTGCTCTTCCCTGCCCGCCTCCAGCCAGCCACCTGCCTTCCTGCTCCTGCACACAGCTGGCAGAACAGGGCTGTGAACCCAGGCAAGGGTCCGTTCCTGAATACTGTTGGACAAGTTGGTGGGAAGATGTGTGGAAAGGAGCTGTGTCCTGGATAGATGTCACTGGGCCATGGGAGAGATGGGAGTGGTGAACTTCCCAGGAGGCTGCTCATCTGGGTCCCGACCTTTGCCTTCTATGTGGAGACGGGAGTTTCTGAACCATGTCTGTGTATGTTAATGGTGGGGCGGAGCTGAGGGTCCTGGGAATGTTTCAGGGTGACCAAGCATAGAAAGCTGCCTCTGGCTGCTCTGAGGACCAGGCTGCTGCCCGGCAGGCAGGACCCCCAGAGTTTGGAAAGAACGAACCTCCGGGGGCTGAACTCAGTCCAACTGACCAGAAATAAGGGAATGACCATGGTCCCAATATATCCAAGCCCACCTGGCTCTAGAAATAGGCACGGATGTGATGATATCTGGGGCTGGGGATGTGGTTTAGTTGGTAGGGTGCTTGCCTGGCATGCATGAAGCACTGGGTTTGATACTCAGCCCTGCATAAACTGGAAGTGGAGGGCCATATCTGTCATCTCAGCACTTGGGAGGCTAAGGCAAAAAGACTGGTGTGGGTTCAAGGCCAGTTTGGGCCAGCGTCAGACTCTGTTGCCAGCTGCTGGGCTGGGCACTCTCCCCTCTCTATGCCTCCACAGTATGGAGGGCAATGCCGTTACTTCCACTTCACAAGAGAGAAAGCAGAGATATAGGTAGGGAAAGTTCTAGAATCCAGGCTTATGACCCCCCCCCAAAAAAAGAAGCCTGCCTCTGTACTTTCTGGGGTACATCCATTCACAGTATAGGTTCTACTTTCTTGCAGGCAAAAATGTCCCCTGCGTAGGTCTTGGTGGGAAGGAAGAGCCAAGAGAGACAATGACTTAGGGAAGCAGGGGGGTCCCTAGGGCTGCTCCGCCTACCTGCCTGGTTCGTGGTGATGTTGACCATGGCAGCACTGCGGGGCTCGGGGCTCAGGTTGGACACACCATTGACAGCCTCAATCCAGAAGGAGTAGTTCATATGGGCCAGCAGGTTGGCCACCAGCAGGCTAGCCTGTGCCAGGCTGGTCTGCTGCGGGACGAAGCGGGTTCCACTCCCACAAGCCTCACAGTGGCTCAGGGCCCAGGGGCAGCGTCGGCACACTGCGTTGTAGGTGATGTCACTACGGCCACCTGGGTCCAGGGGAGGGGCCCACTCCAGGGTCACGGATGTTCCATTCACACTGGAGATCAGGTTCACTGGAGCTGAGGGTGGCCCTGAGGGCAGAGAGTAACAAGTTGGGGTGACACTGGCCCAAGGCCCCCATTGTATCTGGGGCCTCTTTACTAAGGAAGCCACATCCACTCCATCCTCCAGAAGCTCACAGGGCAAAGACTGTGCCGGCATCAGAGACAGGAGCCTGAGTTTCCATGTCACAGGGTCACAGTGTGTGTCCTACAATTCCCACTTATAGCTGGAGGGACACTGCACAGCCCTGGGGAGCCCACAGCAGCCACACTTTATGTAAACAGCCTGGTCGTGTCCACCTGTCTCATCTCTGCATTCTTGTGCTAACAGAAATGCCACCGAGCACTCTCTGTGGAAGAGGAATCCTGCTGTGTATGCACTAGGCTGTGTGGTACCACATATCCCTGCCTTGTCCCTGGAATACAGCCCCAGGCTGAGCAACACAGACTCTGGGGAGAGGGGCTGGTGGCTCCTTACTTGAGCTAATTGTGGTGCTGGGCAGATGTGTCATGGGGCTTGAGCTGGGAGAGCACAGGGTGGGTAGAGGACCCCAGGGCTCATCATTCCAGGCTGGGAATCTTGGCCTTGAGAGATTAGAAGCACGCGTTCTCAGAACCCTTCTTAATGGGTTCTCGGGGCTCTTGAAAGATGAAGAGAAGAATTTCCAAGCCCAAGGTACAAGACACCAAAAACCCGGAGTTACAGACTTAGGCCAGTTGGTAGCTCTGGGCCCTGTAACATGGGCTTGGGAAGAAGCCAGAGTCTAGCCAAATGTGGACACCTGTTTGGGACCGAGAGCTAGGCCCGCCTCAGCTGAGGAGGAATTCTTTTTGCCCCATCAGGTCCACATCAAGATAATGCTCAAGCCTGGGCAGGAATCACTGTGGAGGGACGACTGGCGTGTGTGTGTGTGTGTGTGTGTGTGTGTGTGTCACCCATGGGTTTGAGCACATCGGCCGGCACATGTATGTGTGGCACCCATGGGTGTGAGTACATTCAAGCCCTGACCTGCCTGTGCAGGGAGCCTGGGGCTGGGTGGTGATGGGAGGGGCAAGGGAGGAGGGATCTAGGCAGCAGCTTTGACGCAAAATCATGCAAGCCCCTCTGCAGCAGGCAGTGAGCTAGGGTTGGTGAATGCTGAGCCCCAGGCCAGTGGAGGTCAAGGGCCAGGGTTGAGGAACAACACCAATGTCAAGACAGTCCTGCAGCCCTCAGAGTCCCCTTGGGTACACAGGGCACACATACACAGAACCACACCCTCTCCAGGCACAAGTCACACTTGTTCAAGCTCAGGAATCCATTCAACTGTGCTGTGTCTCACACACAATCACCTGAGAATCTGTAATACACATGAATACAAATGCACGCTGCACACTCACACTCAGGCGTGCAGACACACCACACACGCACGCAGCTCCCAGCATCCAGCAGCTCCTGCTGGCTTGTCTAGGACGGTGAGGGTGAGAATGCTGTTCTGGCTCCCACCCTCAACTCACACTGAGCACAAGGCTTGCCCACCCAGCCCTGGGACACTGACATCACTGCCAAGTCTGATGACCAAAGCCACCTTGCTCCAGGAAATCAGGAGCCCTGACTGGCTGTTCCTTTAGGAGAGAAAGACTGAGGGAAGGACAGAAGGAGATTCTTGGGTGTCTCTGAAGAGATGGCAGGGGACCACATCAAGACTCCAGGAAGTCAAGCTTGATGCTGCAGTGAGGGCCAGCCCCTCCCCCACACACAGCCCACCCTTATTTCACAGACACACAGCTCCTGAACCTTAGGGGTCCTACCAGGAGAGCTGCTAGGCAATACTCACGGGTGCAGGCTGCCGACGGTGGGTCCAAGGCCGCGCGGTAGTAGCTGAGGTCACAACGGCAGGTCTGGGCCGCAGGGGTCGCAGAATGGCTGTGGGGTGGGCATCGGGCACACAGCTGGTCCCCGGGGGCTGATTTGTAGAATCCCAGCTCACAGGCTGTGGAGGATAAGACAACTGCAGGCAATCTGGGGGCCCACCAAATGGCTTCGGGGAGACTCCCCTTGAGCTTCCCAGTGTTTGTGTTGGGGGTCTTGGAGGAACGAGCTTCTTGTCTGTAACACAATGCTGCTATCCTCACCAATGAATGAGGGGACAGAGTGTAGAGAGGACATTTGACTTCTGCAAGGTTGCGCGGAGCTGAGCTAGGACCTTGATATGCATCCCAACACCAAAAGGGACACCCCAAAACCCCACTCCCAAGCTTCCCACATCACCCATCCTCCTTGGCCCTGGGGTCTGACAGGGCCCAAGCAGCTGAGAATCAATGGTAGT
This sequence comes from Chionomys nivalis, assembly GCF_950005125.1. Taxonomy (NCBI): domain Eukaryota; kingdom Metazoa; phylum Chordata; class Mammalia; order Rodentia; family Cricetidae; genus Chionomys; species Chionomys nivalis. Next base: position 15,739,277 of record NC_080096.1, on the reverse strand, counting down.
GTGGTTAAAGCCATGACCTGTGTGACCTGAGTGGATCAAAGAGGGAGAGAGGGGAATGTGGGCAAGTAAGAAAAGCCCCATGCATGACCTGTCCCAAGCCTGAACAAACAGGGACCCTCTCCCATTAAAGCCAGCTTCCTGGCTCGAGCACAAACCCTAAGGTGGCAAAGGCTATGGCTGGGGTCTCATACTTCATGCCTCACAAGTTCCCTAGGGAACCTAACTCCAAGGCCCACCACCCTGTTACCTCTGCTGCCAGCGGCTTGTCTCCTGTCTGATCCTATCTTCTGCCGAACCTGCCACCTGTTCTACCTCATCTGAGTGATAGTGGCCCCACCTGCCCTTTCACATCTGGCCAGATGGCTTAGAGAAGGACCCAGGACCAGGCCCTTTCCAGACCCAAGAGACCCTGACAGGAACCAAACCCACTTTCCGGGGCCACCACGTTAGGGAAGGAGACACAAGATAAACATGATGAAATCATCTTCAGGAGGGCAAGGGGATCGCGGAGGGCAGTGTCAGAAGCCCCCTCCCCAAGGAGGGGGATGTCTGAAAGATAAGAACAAAATCACACAGGCAGATGGGTTCAGGAATTCTGGCACCCCCGCCCCCGCTCAGTCCCTTGCAGTTCCAAATAAAAACAACCTTCTCTGCCAGGCCAATGCAGCTGCCTATCTTCAAGCCAGACTGAACAGGCTGCTGGCCTCAGGGCCTTTGCACTTGTTGGGTTTTCTTCCCAGGGTGTCTTTTCTCTCCTATCCATGTGCTGAGCTCCTCTTTCTGGATCCATTCCAACTGGTCCTTGATGACAGCCTTGCTGGCCCTCTCCACTGAACACACAGAAGTGACTGCGCCTGTCCCTGCATCTCCCTTTTCGCAGTCATTGTCTTCCCCTGCATTCCCAATCCAGGACCTCACAGGTCCTTAGGAGGTTAGGATTGATTTGTTCCAAAGCCGGTACTCATGGGAACCCTTCTGGAAGGTCAGGCAGACCCAGTGCCACCCAGTCGCTTCCAGCTCTGTCATAACGGAAGTCCTGTGCCACAGGGACAGCCACAGGCTCACTGGATTCTCTCCACACTAAATCCCATTCTGGAAAAGCCAGTCCCCCAGAGAAGTTTTATTTAAGGATGTCATTTCAGAGCACGGTGCCTGTGGATGCCGATCAGATCTCTTTATTATACCTGCTAAAGCTAAGCAAATTCTGAAAGTCAGCAGACTTGTAAGAAAGTGAGAGGCAGGGGAAAGGACGACCCCAGAGTGACTTTGGGGGCTCAGCATTGTCAGGTGATGGGCAATAATGTCCATGCTTTGAGGTACCTGCCCCATCCAAAGGGACCCCAAGAAGATTCAGGCTTGATTCCATTTGGGCTCTGAGTACAGGGATCTGTCTCGGGGTGCAGCCTGGATACAGGCTCCTTCCGAGGCAGGGAGCTATCAGGGCAGCACTGTTAGCAGGGGGCTTGGCACCTCCATACTGGACCTGGGATTGTGCTGAGCAACAGTGCCCTCCCTGTGGTGGGCAGACCCCTGTGTGTGAGCAACAGTGCCCTCCCTGTGGTGGGCAGACCCCCGTGTGCTGAGCAACAGTGCCCTCACGGTGGTGGGCAGACCCCCGTGTGTGAGCAACAGTGCCCTCACTGTGGTGGGCAGACCCCTGTGTGCTGTTCCTCCCCTACCCATTCCCCACTCCCCTGCCCCTCCACTACAAACTAGGTCAGAGGAGCTGGCTCTGCCCAGGGAGCCTTTGGAGCAGCAATGGACAGAGAAGCAGTTCTTAGGGACATCTTGCTGTGGCACGGCATGAAGGGAGCACAATGTGACAGGCATCTCTGAAAAGCTTTGGCTGTCAACAGCTCATAGCTGTTGGATGGGCACGAGGGGTTGACTGAATCTCTTTCTGGTATAACCCCACAGTTGGGCTAAGTGACACAGGGCACGTCATTGGACCCTGGTTTCCTCATCTGTAAAACGGGGACAGCAATAGTGCTAGCTTGGGGCTGCAGAGAGGGTCACATGAGCATCAGGATCTGGTGGTGCCTGGCACCGCTTACTATAACTAGATACGATCAGCAATTGTAGTGCAATCGTTTTGTCTGTGTGTGTGCCTGAGTGCGTATGCCTGTGTGTTGGTGAGCATGTCTCCGTATGCTTGTGCCTGTGTGTGTGTGTATGTATGCATGTGCCTGTGTGCGTGTGTATGTGTGCCTGCGTGCGTATGTGTGCATGTGCCTGTGTGCATGTACCTGTGTGCGTGTGTATGTGTGTTTGTGTGTATGTGTGCATGTGCCTGTGTGCATGTGTATGTGTGCATGTGTCTGTATGTATGTGTGCATGTGTCTGTGTGTATGTGTGCATGTGCCTGTGTATATGTATGTGTATGTGTGCACGTGTCTATGTGTGTGTATATGTGTGCATGCTGGGGATAGAACCCAGGGCCTTGCACAGGCTCAGCAAGCGCTCTTACACTGCATTGCACCCCAACCCACAGGAACCTTTGGCAGAAGAGGGAACAGCTCAGAGAGTTGCAGCCTTCAGCCCCAGATTCTCAGCCCGGGAGGTGATGCAAAGACAGTTAGGACCACCTAGCTGGGCCCCTACCTGGCTCTCCTCACAGTCATGGACTTAGAAGTGGCTGTGTCTTCCTTAACCACCAAGCCATCTCTCCAGGCTGGCTGTGTCTTCCTACAGCTCACCGGTTGGCAGTTCCCTCCTGCTCCACTAATACCCAATATGGCTATCACGTGTCAAGGCCAGATTAATCCACGCCTTGAAAATAAAATCATCTTTAATAAGAATACTAATCACCGGGCCTCAGGGAGCCCTGGATCCTGGAGGCTGGGCTAGGAATTAGTGGCTGGGACAGATGGAGGCGCTCTGGGCTGTGGCCTGGTCCTGCCCCGTGACCCAGGGGGCTTCCGGAATGGTACAGGGCTGGAGCGGCAGGCTGTGGGCCAGGAGAGGCCGCTGCCCCGCTGAGGGCACCTTGCCCAGCCTGCCTGTCAGGCTGGCAGCTGCCCACAGCCTCCACCACCTCTCTGCTCCCCCTGCACCAAGCCTGAGATTTGACAAATAAGATGCCCGCCCGTGGTCGACCAAAGGAAATTAATTCTAAATCAGATTTTAAACACAGGCAGGAAGGCGAACGAGCTCGTCGTCCTCGCTCCCCTCCGCATGAGCCTCTGATATTTATAGAAAGATGATTAGGGCCCCCGAGGGTGATTTACATTCCCATCCAGGTGACAGCAAGGACGGCAACTAGGCTTCAGACTCTTCCTGCCACTTGGGATGGGGGTGATGCTCCAAGGCCCTACCACATGCTGAAGGAGTTGGGGAAAGAGAGGAGTACAGGTGGCTAAAGAGGTCACTGAGTCACTAAGTGTCAACTTCCTGCTTGGAGGATCCCGGTGACTGGAGATCTACCTGCCAGTCCTTGCTGTGTGTCCCTGGGCCAGTAACTTTACCTCTCTGGACCTCTGTCTCTCAATGGTAAACTGGACTAGCTTCATATGATTCGACATTTTTTGACGCCTGAAAGAAATCTCACTTGGGCACCTGAGGAGCCAGGTGACACGGCAGAGTTTACAGTCTCCAGACAGAGACCCAGGCAAGGCTGCTGGCCTGGTTTCCCATGTGAAGGTCTCAGTTCAGACCCCATGTGGCTCCTTCCAGATGGGGTGACATAGACAGTCACAGATTCCACCAGTAGGGCTGGGGAATGTCCTTCCATGTGGGACTCGAAACCCGCAGCTCATCCCTATGGCTGCCTGTAGTGCACTGTGAATTGATATTTTTTATAAAACCTGTAATTATCTTGCAACTAGCGTAATTATGTTGCATTATGATTTAAATGTAAAACTCAAAACACACTGCACTTCCCTAACCCTGCCCTGCGTGTCTTTGTTATTTTTTATTAATGGGCTGGCAGCTGCAGGCAGGAAGCTTGGCCTTGGCCTCCCAGTCTCTGAGGAATTCTCACCAAGAGCCCTGCCCTGCCCCGTTTCTCACCTCTTTCAAACAAGGGGACTTCCTAGTCTTTCCCGCAGGCCAGCTTGTCTTGGCGCACGTGGGACTGACTGGCTTACTTGTAGAGCTGGTGGCATACAGAACTGGGAGCTGAGACAGCCCTGAGCAGGTGTTACCAGCTAGTAGTCTGCCTAGTCATAATGGCATGGCTGTACCCATCACTAGTAGCCTGAATGGGATAGGTGGGCTCCATGGGTAGAGGGGGAGTCTTGAGGGCCAGGTGGCCTGGGATCAGATCCATTCTGCTACTCATGTTAGAGGGTCTCAATTTGTCCCATGTGCAAGAAAAAAAAAATCCCATCTCACTTAGAAAACTGTTGTAAGGATGGGGACTTCCTAAAGGCAGGGTCCTCCGGCCCAGACCTCCATGCCCTGAGCCCACAATATTCAGTGGAAGAATAGATAACCTAATGTGTTAAGGGAATACATTAAAGTCTCCAAATATGGCAAACATTGAAAAGGTGCCATAGAGACAGTGTGTTCTCCTTGATCTGCAGGAGGTGTCTCCATGACTGCCACAGAGGAAGGTCTCTCCCTGAACCCTCTGTAGCCAGAACCAAAGTTCTCCATAGCCAGGCTTGTCTGTGCTCTGATGGCAGAGGGACCATGTGTCCAGCCTCTAGGGGATCCAAGAAGGGCAGAGGGAAAGCAGGCCGAGCCCCACACCAGCTGGTGCCCCAGCTGGTGCCCACGGAACTCCCCTAGGTAACTTGTTCTCAGCATACCAGGCTGCAGGGTCCCACATAGCTCCAGAGAGCACAATGTGTGCACATGCTTGTGTGTGCACGTGCACAGACACAGGCAAGCATGTGTGCATGCAGTGTGGTGCCTAGTCTTGGAACACCCGGTTGTTCAGCTGTTCTCAACAGCACTTTGCAAGTTCCCCTGAGTCTGGGGCTATGTGACAAGTCCAGCCCAGCCTGTCCTCCTTGGGTGGCCCAGTAGGCATGTCTTTGCAATGTCCCCTCTCTACGCTTCTTTACTCAGAACCCTGGTTCTGCTTCTGTTCACTCCACACTTTAGAGGGTTGATTGACTTTCAGCTTAGAGTCCAGAGTCAGCATCCGGACCAAGCTTTGCTACTGCCTAGCTGCGTGCCCTGGGGCACGCTGCTTCCCCTCTCTGCGCATCCTCAAAACCAGGGCATTAACAGCTCCTGCTTCACGGGGTGGTGACGGGGACTGAGTAAGTTAATACATGTGAAGCCCCTAGAACAACAGCCTCACAGATTAGCACACAGAGTGGTTTCCTACCCTAGGGACACGCCTGATAGCATACCTGATCCCTTTGACAATGTCGACAGGACAGGCCACCTGCCTGTTCTCCAGCCCCCAGATGCCCTGTGCATCTGCTGACAGGGAGCCAGATGGCTAGGGATGACATACACCAGCAGCCCTACCCACACGGAGCCACTTGCCACCCACCCGGTCAGCCAGCCTTGAGTTCCACTCACCCATACAGGCATCCCGCCGCTCCTCATAGCCAGCACTGCACACACACTTCCCGATGGGTACCAGCCACTCGCCCTCGGCACTGCAGTACATCTTGGGTGTGTCACGCTCCTCCGAGTGCCGCACACACTGCCCTCGCACCTCTACCAGTGAGGACGAGTCAGCCCCGGTCACTGCTTCTGAGAAGGCCGCCAGGTTGCGTACCATAGCGGGGCACTTCTTGTAGTAGATGCGGAGGGAGAGGATGGCGAGGCAGGCGCCTATGTCCTGGAAGGCCAAGTAGAAGCCGCGCTTGCTGAGTGGGCCCACCCCACGCACCTCCGTGTTCAGCTTGAGCCTCCGCACACCCAGGTCAGCACCCGTGAAGCTCTCATCAGCCGCGATGGTGTCGATCTTGAGGAACTGGCTCTCCTGTGTGCTGGCACCCAGGTCCCGGTCAGACTCCAGGTAGTGAAGGTTGAAGGTCTCCTTGCAGGTACCCAGCACGCCGGGAATGCTGTTGCAGTCACGCAGTGTGAACTTGATCTCGGCGTAGACACGCCGGGCGCCGTCACGGGGCACCCAGCTTGTACGCAGCCAGTTGTTCTGATTGGGACTCATGACATTGCACACTTGGTACGTGTGGATGGGCCGGAAGGACTCGTCCACCTCATTGATAGAGTCCCACTGTGGCAAAGAGAACACAGTCTGCTAGGGTGGAGGCCACACATGGCCTTCTCCAGCCAGCCCCTGCAATAGGTACCAGGAAAAGCACAGGAGAAATGTCCCTCTGGGCAGGCAGTCACCACTGCCCAATGCCAGACATCTGCAAATGAACCCTCAAGTTACGCCCATGGAAGTGTTACTGAGGAAGAGCCAGCTGTGTGCCACCAAGGGGTACACCAGAGCCCACCTTCGCCTGACTGCCGCCCAGGCTCTGACCACTGTTTCTATATGGCTTGTCCCTCCATTCCCAGGGTGACAGATCTAGCTTAGAGAAGTGGGTGAGTCCAGTTTCCCATTGAGCTACTTAAGGGACCTGTCCAGCAAAGAAGCAGTGGCCCTTGGTTGTACCCCACCTCAAATCCCTCTTCGGCTCCCTTTCTTTTGTGGCTGCTTGCTGAATGACTGACGGACTCTTCCCTTTACCCTGCTGCTTTTTGGTTTGTGGTTTGTGGGAGACAGGGTCTCTTGTAACTCAGACTGGCCTTGAACTCGAACTCCTCCGTTCCTCCTGCCTAGACCCTCTGAGTGCCTGGATTATAGACCTGACTGGTTGGTGGAGTGCTGGAGATAGAACTCAGAGCTATGTTGTGTGCTTGGCAGGAAAGCTACCGAAAAAGGTTCTGCACCACTGTCCTTGGCCTGGGATCCTAGGGCTGGTCTGGATCCCACTCGGGCTAGAACGAGGCTGAGGGAAAGTTAAGTGGTACTGCTTCTGTCTGGTCCTAGCCAGGCAATGGAAACAGAGATAAACCAAATACCCCCACAGAGCTGAAAGAAAGGCAGCCGGGAAGCAGGGGAAATCTGCCAACCATATATCAGACGAGACATTAATATCCATAACAAATAAATACGGCTCACCAACGGAAAACTAAGAGTCCAATTAAAAAAGGAGCAGAGAACTTGAAAAGACATTTTTTTCTAAAGATACACAGATGGCTAAATAGCACAAGAAAAGACACTCGACATCGCTAACCACTGGGGAAATGCGGATCAAACCTACAGTGAGAGCCCACCTCTCATCCGTTAGATATTTAACAGAAAAGAAGTGCCGGTGAGGGCACAGAGAAGGCGGGAGCCTGGTGCATGGCTGAGCCTGGTGCATGGCTGAGCCTGGTACACCGCTAAGCCTGGTGCATGGTTTAGCCTGGTGCATCGCTGAGCCTGGTGCATGGCTGAGCCTGGTGCATTATTGAACTGTGCAGCTGCTGTGGCAAACAGTGTAGCGAGGGCCTCAATAACCAGAATTACATGAGGCAGCGATTCCTATTGTACATCGTCTTGATGAGATAGCTGTATACCCACTATGCTCACGAGATGGGCAGGCAACCGGATGTGCTGTGGAGTGAGTCTGCCTAAAATGTCACATCCCCTGGGTCTGATCCCCAGCACCGAAAACACAAACATCTCAAGTACACAACCTACCTGTCTACCAACAGACACACGGACAGAGAAAATAGCGCACACAGACAGGGGACTATTACTCAGCATTAAAGAGGAATGGGAGCCGGGCAGTAGTGGCACAAGCCTTTAATCCCAGCACTTGAGAAGCAGAGGCTGGCAGATCTCTGTAAGTTCAAGGACAGCCTGTTTGGTCTACAGAGTGAGTTCCAGGGCAGCTAGGGCTACACAGAAAAACCCTGTCTCGGAAAACCAAACCAAACCGAGCAAAAACAAAACAAAGTGGGCTCCTGGCCCCCCAGCAGTGGAGAGTGTCAGCTCAGGGGACCTGAATCCAGATGGGAGAGGGAGGGTAACACCTGAGCCCTCCTGATGTGGCACTTGCCAGCTACATTCTGGGTGAAGCAGGGGCTTATGTAGGCACAGTGAGGGAAGAGCCCTGGCTCCCTCATCCACACCACTACCTAGCTCTAGCCAGGGGCAGGCACTGGGCTGAGTCCTGAGGGTCTCAAGGAATTGCTGGGGCTGAGGACAGACGGCCATGTCCACATCTGTGACTCTCTCTCTCTGCCCTGTCAGAACTAAGGATCTTATTACTTCAGTATGGGGCTAGGGGGCTTGAAGACCCTCCCTCCTGATCCACTAATCTGTAGGTTGAGTTTGCTCTAAGTGTGGCACAGTGGGGGTCCTGAGTGCCCCAAGGCCTTCCTTCATGTCACAAGGCCCTCCACCTGTCCTCATTTCTGCTGGCCGCACCAGCAGCCACCCCAGCACCCCCAGACAGGCCCATCTCTACTAGGCTGGGAGGACGCCAGGAGAAAATGTCTACAGAGTGCTGAGCTCAGGCCTGGCACAGGAAGACGCTCAAAGAGCAGAACACGAATGCACTGCTGCCCTTGCCAGCAGATCCCTGGTCCACATGCCTGCAGGACCATTAGGACCAGGTTCTTGCCCACAGAGCTTCTGGGGGGGGGTGTGTGGCCTCACTTGTAAGAGCCCGTGCTTGCTGCCCCCCACACCACACCGTAGCCCCAGCTCCAGGCAGCGGTGCCACATCTGGGGCTAAAGTCATTGTCACAGTTAATGGAACACCAAAGAGCTTGCCAGATGCTCCCTGTCTGCTTCCTGCCAGGGGCCCAGATAAATTAACCAGCTTGAACAGAGTCCGCTCCAGCTGTCCCCACCAGTGCCAATGGCCTGGCCCAGCCCTGGCAGCCCCAGAGTGAGGGCAGACTCCTGGAGTGGCCAGGTTCCTGGAAATAAATGCAGAGACAAGCCAGCCCAGTCAGGACCACTCTGGGCCACTCGCACCCAAGTTGCCTCTGCAGGGACACCTCAGGCTGTCCCCCACCGTGTTCTCTTCCCGGAACAGAACCGTGCAAAGCAGCTGTGCAGCCGTGGGCCTGTTACACTCCCTCTTTGAGTGTTGGGTGTTTTATCTATGAATGTCTGCTTCTAGCTACTCCAGGGCATGGTAAGGGTCAAGGGAGGTGTAGACAATAATGTGCCTCCTTCTAAGGGCAGCGTGCACTCTGGCTGTTCCTCGCCAGGCAAGCCACAGGATACTCCAGCGGGGCAGAAAGAGAGATGCGTCCTGGTTAAGTACACAGGGTCCGGGCCTAAGCAGAGTAGATTAAGCTCTCAAAAGCTTCTGGCTTCTCATTGGCCAATGTCCTTTCTATGTGTCACTCTCTGTAACTTCACAGAGCATGCTCCATGATCATCTCGGTGTAAATGAGGAGGTGAATGGCCTGTGCCATCCCACTGGTCAGAGAAGGCAGCGCTGGACCATCTTGGGGCCTGGTACCCATGCCTTCAGCTGTGTCCTGCCCAAGCGAGATAACACCCCCTGATGCTAAGCACAGACCAGAGGACCAAGGAGCAAGCTGCAGAGAGTTGGGCAGAGCTTGGTGAGCCAGTCCCTGAGGCTTTTCTCCTTGTTGGGCAGGAGGATCAGCAGAAGGGCCCCGAGATGGGAGTATGTGCTCACGCCCCCACTCGACCTGCTCAATTTCAAGTCTGGGGTTGGAGCCAGCTAGCTATTCCTTTTTGGGCAAGTCCAGGCATCCCTGGAGTACATCCTTGGCTCAGCAGACGATATGAATCCTCCCTCACCCCTTACAGAGAGGTCAGACAAGCCCTGAGCACCTGAGGTGCCTATGGATTCCACGTAGGTGCCAGGCCTAGAGAGATCTGGGTTTGAGTTTGGCTCACCACCAGAGCAGGGTTCTTTGCTTTTTGTTTTTTGGGTTGTTTTTTTTTTTCTTTGTTTGCATCTACTACATTGATGCAGGACTCATCTGTGGAATGGGCCTACCATTCTCCAAGGACTTGCTCCCGTAGCGATATAAACACAAGGTTTTATCATTGTTTTCTAAATCTCAGAAGAAGCAAGAAGATGCTGCGCATGCCTGGCATGCCCTGAAAAGCTGAGCCGTCTGTCACCAGGTGTGAGCCTCCCCAAACCAAATCCAGGTTCTCATTAACCTAATGGCCAAGCCCTGGCCCCAGGGCAACAGAGACAGCCAGCACAGAGCCCACCTGGGGCCAAGGCCACCTCTACCTCGCAGTTAAGAAGCAAGGGAGATGCCCGCTCAGCTAGTATCAGGGCACTCAGCATGGGCCAGGTCTAAGAATGGAGTTTCCTATGGACAGGTCCATCCCAGGCCCTTCCCAAGGACAGCCACACTGAGCAGCATTTCTCAGGAGCAGAAGACCCAGCCTCTGTCCTCAAAAGCGGTGGCTGTGCAAGCTACAGCTCTGGGCCTCGAGAATTACAGCACTCAGGCTTGTCCCTGCCAGCTCCCCGAGTCCTGTGCCCAGGGCTGATGGCAGTTGGCTCAGCCCACTGCTGCCTGCCATGAGACCCCAGAGAGGGGGAACAGAGATCCATCCTTACATCCAAGAAGAAAACCCCACCCGAGGTAAAACAAAACAAGCAAAAACCCTGTCCCTTTCCAGGCCTGAACTCCTGACGCCACTGTCATCATCAAGGACAAACTATGCTCTGTCCCCAGGACTATGGAAGTCAAAAGTATTCATAAAAGTCGTCAATATACACGCCTGTGCTGGGAACAAGGATTCGTGTCACACATGTGTGTGTTCATTATGGGATACAATCACAGCACACACTAGTAACGATGCTCACTGACTCCAAGAGCCACACTGCTGAGGTCCCACCCTGCACCGAGGCCATGTGACAGCCAAGGAGGTCACCATGCACACCTGCCTTTCTACAGACAGGGAAACTGAGGCCTGGAGAGGTGAGGTGGTGACCCAGGTCCCACCAGTCACTGTCCCACCTTTACTATGATGTCCATGGAATTTGGGGAAGATCGTGGAGGCCACAGGTTGTGCAGTATTGTTATGGAGTCCACGGTCACCTGGAGACTGGGAATGTGCCATCGTGGACTGTTGTACTCAAGGTGATTTCGACAGACACTCAATGCTCCTGGGTCCTAGGAGACCCTGGTGAGGCCTGGCAGTTGGAGGGAGGGGACTCAGCCTAAACGAAGGAAGGCCTCCGTGGACTTGATTGTCTATTTTTCTGTTGCTATGGTTCCAACTACCTTGCGCCTGGGCTGGGCAGGCCGTGAATATGCAAGTTCAGGGCACAGATATAAAGATTCTCAAACGGAGGGTTAGACGGGAATCGGGGGCCCGTGTCAGAGCCGGCTCTGTGACCCCAGGGATGCCAATGAGCTAAACTGCTAAGAGCTATCCACTCTGCCTCCCATTTCTGTGCCCTTGAACGAATGAAGATACTTCTCAGAGTCTCTGCTTCCTTTTGACCTGTGTCATGCGAAGACCCCAAACTGTAACCTCTCAGAGAGACGATGCAACTCCATCACTCACCCCGTGAGCCGGATACGTGAGCCAGCCCCAGTCTCCATGGATGGTGGATGTGTCCAACAGGTTCACTGTCAAAGGAAGACAAGAGGGCATTAGGACCCTGGGACCCCTTCCCAGCCAGCACCAACCACAGGGGTCACTCTTAGCTGCCCCTTCCCAGGAGCTCACAGTTCCTATCCCAGGATGCTTGTTCTTACCAGCATCCTTCAACGCCCCAACCAACAGCCACGTCACTACTGCAGCACGTGCTACCCAAGCCCTGGGCGTCCTGGAATATCTGGATGTACAGAGCTGGGTCTGGGCGGGGGCCGTTCTGGTTCTGCCTCTTCACCCTCTCTAAGCCCCAGATTCCTCCATTGTGGAACGGGGGTGGTGGTGTTTACCCCCAGTGCTCTCTGAGGAGGTGACAGCATTCACGTTTACACTATCAAGTCCTACCATTTCCCCGAGGACAGGCACGATTTTAATGTCCTCAGTGTCCCCAGGATGGAGCTCGGCACCTGCTGGACCACTGAAGACAGGAATGGGAGGGTCATGGATGGACGAGAGCTCCCTCCTGACCCCATCTGTGTCTGAACTCTGCCCACGGGAGCCTTAGATGACACCTTGCCTCTGACGGTGTCTCATGACAGTCCAGAGAAGCAGTCTGTACTACTTCCACTTAGGAATGAAAGACATATGTCTTCGAGAGGTTCGGAATCTGCCTAGAAGCCCGGGTGTGGCTAGCAGGGCCAGCACAGAGAGAACTACCACTTGACAAGGCTGACCAGAGAAGCAGGTTCTCTGGGTGGTGCCCTGGGCAGTGGGGGAGGAGTCTGATACAAATGGCAGCTTGTCCAAAGTCAGGCCCCACGACCACCTGGGGGGCCTGGCAGAATCACAAAGTAAAGAGGCCGCTTTTGGGGTCAGGCATTCCTGGGCCCTTGCTACATGAGCCCCTCATTACAAAACGGCTTCTATTTCTTTGAATCTCAATTCTTCATCTTTAAAATGAATCAGTAAGACTTGGGGGTTCAGATGGGGGCAAGGAAGCCAATTGTAAAGCACAGAGCCAGCTGCCTGGTCCAAAGCTGGTCCTGTTGACACTCTGTTCTTTTTCCTACAACCCTATGCCTACTCACTCACTATCCTGCTTAGAGAATAGGACTCTAGTCTCAACTATCTGCGTCTGCTGTGTGTCCTAGGAAAGTTCCTTCCTGTCTCTGGACTCTGCTGCTTTTTTTGTTTGTTTGTTTGTTTGTTTTTTTAATCTCAATGTGCCTTTGGCTCAAAGCCCCATAGCCTTCCGTGTTTTGTTTTTTTTTTTCTTCTGTGGATCTCGGTCCCTAGCCCACCACCATGGGCTTCCATCTACCAGGGTGGAACGTGACCTGGCTAGGTCACAGATGGTTAAAGCTCTTGGAACTTTCCCACGGGGAGGAGGGGTATCCTTCTGTTTGACATTTGCATAGCTCCAAGTTGGCCCTCTCTAGCCCCCAAAGACGCAGCCAAGTGTCCTCAGGAACTGTGGAGTGAGGATGCTCTTACAGACTCATTTTCTTCTTCCTTCCACCCTCCCGCTTCAATGTCAGGAGCCTGGCTGAACCAGGGAAGACTCCTCTGCACTCCTTTCTAGGTCTCCAGGGACTGGGTGGGACCAGAACCAGAACAAATGCCCACAGAGGGAAGTCCCCTCTCTGGAGCCAGCCCTACGCCAGGGGCGCAGGCAGAGAGAAGGCTTTCCGTCTCCCTCCCTCCTTTGCTCTCAGGCAATAGAGAGAAAAGTGGGTCAGGCAAGCTCTTTCCTCCTGCTGGCTGGGGGAGGGAAGGGGGCTGTACTGCAGCCCCCCCAAGACCGGTGGGGCCCCATTAGGAGAGAGGGTGGGGAAAGAACACCCAGAGGTGTCACCACACGAGCCAGTATCCCACATGTGGGTCTCAGCCTGAGGCCTCTCTTCCAGGCACAGAACAGTCCAGTCCAGACCTGCTTCTACATTAGAGGACCCTCCATTGCCACAGAGGCTCCCCCTGAACACCTTGACTACAGGGCCACCGTCTGTCCCCAGGAAGTACCACCACATCAGCCGGTCCTCAGATAATCCACAGATAAGTCAAAAGTCAATTCTATTGGATTCACAACAGGCTACAGGAATCCAGGGCTGTTTGTTTCGATCCCTTCTAGACCATTCTCTGCCCCTTTCCTCCCATCCTTTTCCTCTGGACCACTGCCAGCCACCGTACCTCGCATCTCATCCGCTCATCCGTGAGGGTATGGAGAAGTGGGATGAACCTCAAAGGACAACCCACGCCAACAGGGGTTGATGGGAACTGGGTGGAGTTCTGAGGCCCCTTGGACCAGACCCCCTGATCATACAGCTGCCTGGTTTACTGTCCTGCCAGACGGTGGGATCGATTCCCTGCTCTGGATGGATCTCATATTTGGAAAATGGGAGGCTGGACTCCGAGGCTTCCCACTGAACCCTTCAGGCCTCAGTTTCCTCATCTGGAACATGTCCACGGGCAGTCCTCCGAGAACTCCCTGTCCAGGTTGTTCTGGGGACCACACAGGGCCGTGAGGTGCTGAGCAGCAGAGATAATTCCACTGCGGCTTCCCGCCTGACCGTGGAAGGCATTATGCGATTCCTTTTCTCTCCAGAACTGTCACCTTCCCCCATTCCATTTCGCTGAGACTAATACTTAAATTGATTCACATTCCCTGAGGACACAGCACGTGATAGGGAGGCCAAAGAATCGGGGTGGCCCAGGGACATCAAGCAGGACATGCAGACTGCCTTAGAGACCACCCTGAAGTGGAGGACGGTCCACTCGAGGGAGCGAGAAGGGGTCTGGCGGCTGGTACGACTCAAGGAATCTCTGCAGGTGTACGACTGCCCAGCAGCCACTGCGAGCAACGGGCAGCTAGCCAGGCTGGGCACTGTCGCCTCCGCTGGTCCCCAGCTGGGAAGTGTGCCTTCTCCCCGAGTCCCCAGTGGTCTCCCTAGCAGGTTCTGGCTCTGTACCAGTGCAAGGATTCATTGGAGTTCCATGTGGACATGGGGCCCAGGTCTCTATCATGTGGCCATCTGAGTTGTGTGCATCACCCCTGCTTGCTGGCCAATCTACAAGCTATCATTTGGCTCTGTGCCTTGCACTTAGCTGTGACCCCCTCAGTGTGGGCAGGTTTCTCCCCTTTTTTCCAGGCCTGCCTTTCCTCCAGCTGTGACCCCTCTGTTGCACGCGTTCCTTACCTCGGATCTGTCTGCAGCATTAGAGCCTAGAAAAAGTCACCGTACCATGGGGACTCTGGGACCCACAGCCTGTGACTCTGGAAGTTGAGGAAAGGACTCAGGGAATACAGCTGACTCCTGGAGCCTTTCTGTAGACCTCCTTAAAAATTACTGGGCTAGAAACACCACCGCCACCCCCCCAGCCCTACCCACCCCAACTCGTGCGTGCCGCAGCACTTAACCCAGCTCTGGGAAACCTGTTCTCTCAGGCCATCTTTCTCCTGAGCCCTGCCTCTGCCCCCTTCCCTGCTCACTCAGAATAATGCCCCCCAAACCTGTCTTATAACTAGATAGCCAGCCAGCTCTGCCTGCCCACCTGCAACACGCCCCCATACCTCCTCGGCTCTGCTTTCCTTGGGGACAGCATCCTACCTGTCTCAGAGTGCACGTTTTACTGGGACGAATGTAAGTCACAGGGTCTCTTTCTGAGTGTGCTGCGGCACCTAACATGCCTATGTGGGTGTCACAATACATTTCCATGTGCATATATCTGTGCACATGCGTGTGCAATGGCTGCACTGCTGTGTGCAATGGCTGCACTGCTGTGTGCATGATGGCATGTGTGCTGTCCATGCATCTCAGGTTCTGCTAGCCTGGGTCTGTGTGGATGAATGAGCCTGTGCTTGTGGGATGCCTGGGCCCCCTGAGCTAAATGTTTGTATTCCAGGTACACTCTGAGCAGGAAGAATAGTTCAGCTTGCTAGGGAGCAGTGAGCACTATAAGTCCTGCCCGACTGGCGAGACTGGCTTTAGCCCTGAACGGTGGGCCACAGCCTCCTCAGCACAGCATCCTAAGAAGAATCCACACCAGAAGCTGGGGTGTAGGGAGGCAGGACCCTTGGTCTGACTGCAGTGTCTGGTGTGACTAAGAAAGGGTGTGGGTGGGCACCCTGGAGTCTCTCTAGCTCTGGGGTTTCTTCCCCCACCACAATTCACTTCCCAGATTCTTTTGGTTTGATGTCCTGATGACTCTGTGACCCTCCCACCTTCCTGGGGCCTGAGTGAAGGGGGCACCTGGTTTTGACCCAGACAAGAACCTTCTTGGAGGCAGCATGCCTCTGTCTCTCCCAGTCCTTTCCTCACCGCACCTCTTCACATCGAGTGCCTCTCCATTGCGCCCCTTTCCCCTGACCGGCCTCCGCCCCCACCCCACTCTCAAGCATCCCTCAAACCCATGTTCCCTAACCCCTGTTCTCTGGTCTCTGTCAGTTCTTGGCCTTGTTTCTCAATGCCATCTTCAGCCCCCGTTCCTTCAGTCCCCTGTATCTTGTCCCCGATTCTTGGAATCTTGCTTGTCTCCCTGTCTGCCCGGTGCCTGCCAGTTCGTTCTGTCCTAGGTCCCCATCCCTTGCCTTCTCTCTGTCCCCTCTCTCCTCCATACCTCTTCTGTCTTCTGTCCAGTCCTGTCCCCTTGCCCTGGCGTCCTATTCTCAATCCCCTGTGTATCTTCCCTCCGCCCCTGTCCGTGCCATCCCGAGCCCAGGCTGGCTGGGGTCGAGGCGGTGAAGTTGCGCCCCGGGCAGCGCCGCCCCCGCCCCCGCCCCACCGCGCCGCTCCGCTCACCTTCGCCGCGCCCCGCAGACACGCAGGTGGCCGCCGCCGCGGCCGTGACGACCCAGAGAGCAGGGGACAGGCGGGCCCGGGCGGGGGCCATGGCCGGGCGGCGCCGCGCTCCTCGGGCTCGGCCCGGCGGCCGCGCGTGGCGCGCTCCTGCCTCTCCCGCACCCCGGCCAGCGCACACGCGGCTCAGCCGCACGCGGGCACCCGCGCCCGCCGCCGCCCCGGGCGGGGCCGCCCCCGCACGCAGCCAATCAGGGCCCGGGCGGGCGGGACGCCGAGCCCGCACCGCGGCCACCGGCCGGCAGCACGTGCACACGCCCGACCCGGCCGGCCCGCGCCTGGGGGCGTTGGCCCCCACGCCACTCGTGGACCGCACCGCACACAGGAGGCTTCACGACCTAGGCGCGCCTGGGGATGTCCCAGAGGACGCACGCGGGACGCACGCCAGCTCTCTCACTCCTGCCCATGTAGTACCTCGCAGGGGACCGCGTTCATGCTTCTAGTTCATGGGCCCATAGGTAACTCAGAGCCACTTGCTGTTTACACACCTCTCTGCCTCCCCCACCTCCAGGACTAGGCGGCCACCGAGGTTCAGGAAAGTCATACAGATCAAATGCTCCAGAGAGCTCTGCATGCTGGGCATACTACCCTCCCTGAGCAAAGCGGGAGTCACTATGCCTGTGCCCCCGGGCTGTGGTGAGAGTTAAGTCAGAGGATCCAGGTAAACTCTTAGCATCCTTTAAGGGCACACAGCCAAGCTGGCAGTGACTGAAGTTAATTTCCTACTTCTCCTTTACCTGATTCTGCTAATGCCCATCCATCCTGGGAGGGCCACAGACTGGGGGTATCGAGTTATGTAATGTCTCACGGGGAGACCCCATCACCGTTCAACACTCTGAGCAGTCTTTGGAGACCAGCCCCAAGTGTGAGTGCCAGTGAGGATGAGACACACAAGTTCCTGATTGGCACAACCCTTTGCTGAGGTCACACAGAACATACTTGGGGAGCATACCCATGCCTTAAGTACACTGAGCCCCTGTTTCCGGGCCTTATAAATACACCTGTTCTAGCTTAAGTTTCACGCCGCTGGGCAGGGAGGAGCTGAGAAGGAAACTAAGGCCATTGGGAGCCTTAGGTCCCCCAGCTGGATGCTCGAGGGGGCTCCAGACTGTTTGGCTCCAAGCCCATTTTTTCCCACCGCATCTTTATCACAGAAGGGGCGAGGAAGTTCCTTTTCAGAACTCTTTCTAGCAGAATGAGCCGACTGTCTCAAAAATGTAGTGAGCCTCCTGTTTCCAGAGACATTTAAGCAGATATTAAGCTGAAGATTGTCAAGGTGTGGGGCGGGGGGAGGGAGCGATAGAAGAGGCAAATTTGACTGGACCTAGGGCAATGAACTCAAACACCTACGTGAGATCAGCAGGCATCCCTGGGATATGAGAGTCCCTGAGGAATGTCCCGGTGTGTCCTCTCTGAGGAGTCTCTACTTCCTAGCCTCTGTGGTTCTGGGTATCCCAAGGCTATGGAGAGTGGAAGAAGCCATTAAAAGTGCTCCAGCAGGGCCTTGGGCGAATGACATCAGGCCCGGGGTGGTAGAGCAGCCATAGGGCACTGGATGGGCTGGGGGCGGGGTCTTCCAGTCACTGAGCACACTCAGTCTGGACCCACATTATTCTCACTGAACCCCTGCAGCCAGGCTCTAATCCTGACACAGACAGGGACAGGGGGATGGCAGAGAGGACCAGTGATTGAAGAGTAATCAGAGCTCTGAGAAAGATGCCAAGAGGGTGTGGGGAAGGAGCTATCCCCACATATGTGCCATCTGACAGTTGAGGTCCGCTCCTCTCTCTGATGCTTGCTGACCTACGGGCAGGCCCGTCTGCACAGGATCTTCCTGCTGCACTGGAGTAGATGTTGAATGGCCAGGTGTGGCTTCCAGAACCCTTGGAGAAGGGAGCTGAGCACTGGCTCCTCTCTTACCAGCACAGTGAAACCTTGCTCTGCAGAGCAGGCAGGTCAAGGTGGCAGAGCTAGAAGCCTGGCTGAACTGGGGCAACCTCTGGGCTGTCCTCCTGCACCCCCCTCGGGCCTGGCTCACTGGGGCACGGCTGGAGAGGGTAGGCCCTTCATAATCGGCACGCCAGTCTCCTCCTCCATGCCTGGGAAGAGCCTGAGATCTAGACAGAACTTGTATTCTCAGCGTGAGGCCATGCAGCTTCCTTAAGCCTCAGTTTCCAGTTTGTAATGCGCCACCTGGGTTGTTTTTCTTTTCTTTTCTTTTTCTTTTTTTTTTTTTTTTTTTTTTGGTTTTTCGAGACAGGGTTTCTCTGTAGCTTTGGTGCCTGTCCTGGAACTAGCTCTTGTAGACCAGGCTGGCCTCGAACTCCCAGAGACTGGGTTGTTTTTCTAGAGCTGCAAAGGGCATGGAGGAGCCTGGCATTGGCCCTCATCTGTGAGGGTGCCTAGCTCTCCGTAATAAAATGTGACCTTGCCCTTGAAGAATACGAGGCCAGAGCAGAGGCAACCCAGCCTATAGCTAAAGTCCCACAGTCTACTGCTGTCTACCCTGCAGGAGACTCAAGCTGTACCCTCTACCTGAGTCCAGACAGGAGTGCTTAAGGAAGTGTGTGGCAATATAAGATTCAAACTTTCCTCCAATATCACATTAAAAAGTAAAATGAACCAGTGACACAAGGTATAAAAATATATGTATAAACTGGATGTTGCCTGGGATGGAATATTAACTAGTGAATCTGTTCGCTAATTCAATTAGGCACATGCCTGTAATCCCAGCCGTTGGGAAGTGATGGCAAGAGGATCAGGGGTTCAAGGTCATCTTGAGCTACATAATGAATTTGAGGCCAGCCTGGGCTACATGAGGCCAGCCTGGGCTACATGAGGCCAGCCTGGGCTACATGAGGCCAGGCTTCAAAACAAAACAACAAGCCAATTCAAATTGTGAATCAGCAGCTGTGTTTGGGTCCTTCTCTGAGGTGGTGCCAGGTCTGGCCCAAGCTGATGGGCCACGCAGAACCGGTTTCTGCTCCCGCTGAGATGTGGTGTGTATCCATGACACAGATACACAGGCGAGCACCAAACTCCCTCCCACATAGAGGGGTACGGCAGGAGCTGTCGGCACCAAAACTTAAAACCAAATTTACAATTTAAAAATACATATTTTTAAAGTCCCTTTCAGGCATAAATGTGGCATGTGATTTAGTCCTTTTTTTGGTGGCTCAGAGTCACCGTATGAACAAAGAATCCTTGGCTTTATGCGGAAACCGATCCAGAGATATGTGGGTCTGAACCACCGCGTGGTGAGGGGGCAGTCTAAGACAGGTGCCCTCGGGAACACTGGGGTGGGTAGGCTGACTTGCCCTCCAGCTGGGTGACCCTGGGTGGCTCTGCCCTCTCCTCCTCACAGGCTGGCAGTTGCCCAGTCCCTCTGCTGCAGAATCTCCTCCTAAATTGTGGTTTCTGACTCACTGCAGGCTTTAGTGACCATCACTGCTGTGAGAATTACATGTAAATCAGGAGTCTGTGGATTCCAAGGGACTTGGGAGTGGGGTTGGAGGAGCCAAGGCTGTTTGGAGGCCTCCCCTTCTTATCCCAATCTTTTCCAAAGATGTTTGTTCTTAGGATATTGGTCTCCAGGTTGGAGGGTAAGAGAGGTGTCGTTACAAATACATAAGAGGTTTATTAATGGCTGGGCATGCACAGACTAATTGCTCCTTCCTGTTTATGCACAATCAATCACTTCTGTGGTGGGAACCACTGGCAAGCACAGAGTGGATCAGAAAGACGCCCAGACGGGGAAGGGGCCTCAGCTGCTCCATCCTTCAAGTTCAAGACTCTCACGTCAAAACAAGACAACACCCAGAAAAGCCACCCAAACCGTGCTTGGCTCCTTCCCCCGTCCCACCGCCTTCTCCCTGTCCTCCCTTCCGCCTGTTCTCACTGTGTCCGGCTTTCAATCCAGCCTCTGCTCCTCTGCTCAGCTCTCCTCGCCCTGCGATTCATTACAGCCTCCCTCATCCTCACTTCCACATGCCAAGGGCTGATACCCCTGGCCCTCTCCAATCTACACAAACCAGGAAGCTGCACTTGGTCTCTCTTCACTCTAGGGCCACCCATACCTTGTGATGAGAGCAGCACACGAGTCTGGACCACAACTGTCTCTGCTGCCTCTAGTCCCCAGTACCGCGTTGTTTCTACGTTGTATCGCTAGATCTGGGCATGCTCTGTGGGCCCCTCTGGCTACTACTCACTGCCCAAGATCACAGTCATCCAGATCCAAACCTCCATCCCACTGGAACCATCCCAGAGTCAGCTGCCCTGTGCTGGTAGAGGTCTACCCCTATGGCTCCTGCAAGCCAATCCAGGAGCTCGACGGCAACAGTGCATCTCAGGTCTTGTCTTAGCCATTTCCACTGGTACTGAGCTCCACTGGGAGTTTTGGCTGTAAAAAGTAACTCCTCCTGGGTTGGCACAACCCCTCCCTTCTGTGCTTGCTGGATCTCAAGACAGAGGGGTCTCCTATCATAAATGCCTGGTATTGTTTGGCCATGGCTCCCTTTGAGACTTGAGACAGACCTGCAACTGAAGCTCCGCCACCAGGTGACCCTGTGACTCCAGGCAAATCTCCGAACTTCCTATCTGGGGCTCTGTGCAGCCATGGGGCGGGGGGAGCTACTGAGGGCTTTCCACATCTGGAATCATGTGACAGCTCATGCACTGTTCTTATTAATCTTAATAGCAGCCCTTTGAAGTGAGTTCTATTCTTATCTGCATTATCTCTATAGAAATGAGAACCGGGTGGGGAGGGGGTGACATAACTTGTCCAAGATGTCACAGATGTTAAGTGGCAGGCCCAGATCTGCCTGGCTCCACAGTGGGGAGCACTTAGCCACGAGGTCTCTAGGAAGTGGGGGAGGGGGGCTGGAGCACTGGGAGAGAGGAGAAGTCCTGGATTAGGGTCCTGAAGGCTCTGGAGGGAGCTGACCCCATGCAGGTCCAGGCTATTGATTTATGGACTGCTGGGCTTGCTGTCCCCTCAACTCTAGCCTGCCAGGGGGGAAATAGAACAGCTCATAACCTGAGGAGAGTCTCATGCCTGGAAACCACAGAGAGGGGGCAGGATGCTGTTTTGGAGTCCAGAGGCCACAGCTGGGCCTGACCTCCCTGCAGGCACAGAGCAGAGCCAGAACGCGGACTTCTGGGCAGCAGCTGGAGAGGTCAAGATTTGCTGGCAGGCTGAAAAGAGCGTATGTCCTGGCCTCAGACCTACTCCAGGCAGAGCTCTTGCTGTGTGGCTTTGCGAGGACACTTCACCTCTCTGAGCTTTTGTCCTGGTTTATAAAACAAGGACACCACCACCCAGCCTTTAAGCTTATGGAGATTAAAAGGCACCCGGCACACAGTAGGCCCACATGTCTCACCTTCCTGGACCTGCCTTTCCCTGCCCATTTCAAGATGGGTTGGGGGGGGGGCAGTCCAGGGCTCATCAGCAGAAAGAGATGCATTCTTATCCCTGATATTAAAAGATAACCTTCCTGTCACCCTGCCTTGTTAGGAAGGGAGCCCACATGGCATTCTGACAGCTGGGAGCAGCTCACTGTATGTTGTGATGGCTTCTATAGCCAGTCAGACAGACAGAGAGACAATGATGAGGGGCAAAGCCAGCAGACCAGTACCTGGTGACAGGACCTTCCTGGAGGTAGGGAGAGGAACAGATGGGGTGGTGGCAGCTCACTAGACCAAGGATTAGCTGAGGAGGGGGCCAAGGAGGTAGGACTTAGACTCAGATGCCAAGCAACCTGATGACCTGAGCCTGCTTTTCACTCTGAGGGTCAGACAGAGGGGTGGTGGCATGTCACATCTGGAAAGGTCTAGTGCCAGGAATCACAGCCCGGTCCGTGTGGTACCAGCCTCTACCCTGCCAGCTGCTCCCATCCAGGCCCTCACCTCAGCAGCCATTTGGAGGAAGTTCTGCCCTCGCTTGCCCTGCAGTGCTGATGGCCAGCACCAGTCATCAGTCACCGCTGCCGCTGCGGCTGCCCAGGGCTCCCTGCGCGCAGCATCCCCCCCTAGACCCATTTGTCACATAGGCAAGGACCCCAACTCATCTTGCATTTCATTCCTTCTCCTGTGTTCTGTCGGGCCGGCAGCCTGGGGTTACTCGGGGGGGGGGGCACACAGACATCCCTTAGGACACCGCTAGTGTGATGGCAGAGACTGGACAGGACAGGCCGCCTAGTTGCCAATTCACGACAGTGAGACAGGAACACAAATAGCTACAGAATGATTCAAAGGAAAGGCAGTGCGGGGACAGTGTGCACGTGGGAACAGAGGCAATGACCTCAGGACCAGAGAGAGGAAAGGACGCCCCTGACGCCACACAGCTGATCCCCACCCCTCGCTTAGTGCTCTGACCCTTCAGGAAACCATCTCATGACGGAGTTACTGAGGACCAAGAGGGTGTCAGGCTGTTGGCCTGTATGCATGCCAGCTCCCCAAGTACAGAGGACTGGAGTGTGGCATTGTGAACCCCCAGCAGTGCAGGGGACACACAGCTGGAAGGAGCTGACATTGGTGAGGTGCCCACAGTAGCTGGGTGCTTTGCAATGCCCCTGTGTGCTACTGGCCTTGCCCCGAGGTTGCAAGAAACCCAGACTCCATGGAGAGTCGCGGTGGGAAAGTGACCAGCTGAAGATCTGGAAGGAAGTAGCTGGGCCGAGATGCAGGCCTGAGCTGCCAGCCCCGCATGTTCCCCATCAGCCAAAAGAGTACCTGAGATGGATTTCTTGGGATAATTTGGAAGCTAGAGACCCATTAATGGCTCAGTTCTTGAGATGCCATTTTAATTTGAAATTGCCCCCAATGCAAACATGTACCCTAGGGAATAACAGAGGATCAGGGGGCTAGCCCTGCCCCTCAGGGGCCCAGCCAGGGGTCTCTGTTCCAGGGTGGCCAAATGCCTCCTTAGCTAACCGGCAGCTCAAGGTCATCTTTGAGGGAAGAAAGGCAGCTCCTGCCCGCCCTTGCTGCCCACTGAGCTCGGGCTCAGGCGGGGCTGACAGACAGTTCCTAGTGAAAGCTTAGGAAGGGGCTGGCTGGGGAGACAGGTCCACGGTGACACTGTCTCCATGGGGGAGTTTCCTGGGGCTGCTATGACAGCTTCAACTCTGGCTGGAGGAGAATGGGGTGGACACAGATCAGCCCTCATGCTTCTTTGTGGCTTCCTGAGCAAGGGTTCAGCTCAGGGTCTCCTCCCCAGGAGCCCTGGGACTCATCTGTCCCCGGAGACCAGTGACCACATCCAACCCTGTTGTCTCTTGTCCGTTGTCTCTTGTCTCCTGGCTACAGCTTCCGGCGGATTTTCTGCCTCCACCCCGACCAGGGTGCCTTCCCAAAACAGGGCATCCCCCCCTGCTTCTCGGCTGCAGCAGCAATGCCCCTGACGCAGGAAAAGGCCTCCCATGTCTGTGGTGCGACTTCTTCCTGTAGTCCATCCCACATCTCGCTGGCTCTGGGCCCTACATGTGTGGCTCTTTCTGCTTCCCATGGTCATCACCTCCCTTCTTCCTTGAAGCCTTTCCTGAAGCAAAGCCTCGGTGTTGAGAAGAGTGAACCCACCCCTATCACCTGCCCCTGGGACCATCTGTCATTACAGCAGGGTGCTCTCAAAGCCAGCTAACTGCCATTCGCTGCCACGTCGAATTCCACCCCAGCGCTGACCATGGTGACACTCGTTCATTCTTTTACCCACCCAGACTAGAGGCCACAGAACCGCTCCTGACAAGAGATCAGGGGTCATGTACCCATGCAAAGGGGGAATCCAAGGACTCTAACTTACCCAGCCCCCCTTGCCACATATCACCCTCATGTCTGAGCTTTCAGCTCTCACTCCACAGCTTAGATCTTCGTGCCCTCACTTCATACCCCATCTCCTGGCTAGCCCTGTACCGAGATGGGCAGTCCGAGAAGTGCCCTAATCCTAGAGCCCTCCCAGACCCCACACTGGGCTTGGCTATGCTCTGTTCCTGTCCCCAGAACAGCTTGTAAACCCCATAGGAGCTTAGCTCAGGCCCCAGGCCTCTTCCCCATTAAGGAAAGGAGCTGGGGGCTGGGCATGATGAAGTTGTCAGAGAGGGACAGTGCTAAAGATGTAAACGAACCCATGAAATCCCGCGTGACAGCCGTGACCGCTGTAGCTCCAGCCATTAAGCACGGAGCTTTAGCGGCCCTGAAATACACCTGGGGCGCTTGTAGCTGCGCCTGCTCGACACACAGGCACACATCGCTGTGCATGAGCATACATTTCTGCAGCTCAGGGGGGCTGAACAGAAGGGTAAGAGGAGAGCGAGCAGCCCCTTATAAGGGGGAGAGCAGGGCCCCAGACCGCCTCATGGTCCGCACCCTCTTCCAGGCTACATTTGACACATGTATACAGCACTCAGTCTTTGTGTCCTTCTAGAAAGGCTGTGGCTCATATACCACTTAACTAACATCTCACCATCTCATCCCTCAGCCCACTCTCCAACTGTGCAGCCCAATGCCAGGCACTGGAAGAGATGAACTAGGTGCCCTGGCCCTCGAGGAACAGCCCTCCTGATGGAGCTGCAAAGTCTGGATGGGGACTCTGGGCTCTGGGTACCAACCTTGGCTCTGACTCCCCTTGGCTAAGGAACAGGTTCTCTCCTGCCTTGCCTTCGGGCATTCTGTGCGTTTATCTGAAACAGAGTACTGGGTGTTGGTGGGCAGGGGTTGCTGTAGCCTTGCTGGTGGGCTCACACCCAACATCCCTGTTGGGTCACTTCAGGCCATCATTTCTGTTCACCAAGCACTAGACATGAGGCCAATTGAGGTACCACGGTAATTCTGACGGTGGCGGTGGGGGGGGGGGCTCACAGGAAGGGTTCAGGTGCCCCTTCAGCTCTACTGTTCCCTAGGACTCTCTGGCTCTTACTTCTCTTCTCTCTGACTGTATGTCATGTCTCACCACTCCTGTGCCTGTGAGGGCCATCCTGACTCCCCTTTTCCTGTCTGCTGTGGCCTTTCTCTAAGCTTGTGTGTTCTCCCCCCCCCACACACCCCTGCTTCCCTCCATTCATTGAATTCAACTTCAATCCACTCAAGCTTCAAGTCTCCAAAAGACTCCCTGAGGAGGCATGGCGCCACACTCCCGTAATCCCATCACTTAGGAGGCAGAGGCAGGATGGTAAGTTTAGGGTTAGCCTTGGCTAGTACAGCCCTGTTTCCCAAAGCTAAAGCCTCCTGTACCTCCCCACCCTGACCAGGTGTGTCCCCAGGTTTCCCCCAACCTTTGGAACGTCCCATCTTCTCAGACTAATCATGGTGGTGCGGCCATGCCAGGCCATGCTGCCTTTCTCTTGATGTGATGTGGGGACATCTCTAGTGCCGTCAGAGGTCCCTCATTCCCTCCTTTTTTAAACACTGGCTCTTTTCTCTTGCTCCCGAAGGCCTTCGAAGCTCATCTTTCTACTTCAGGCAAGTGACTTCTGTCCTTTCCAGGGGTCATATGTCACACATGACAGGAAGAGAGTGTCAAGGACTTTTATTCTAAAGTTTACAAGCAGAAAACTGCCCCTCCATCTGGGCCTGATGGTAGTTGGTAATAAGACCAAAACCCAGAGGGTTTTTCACAGCAGAAAGATCCGTCTGGCAAAGGCCAGGCAATGGCGGAAGGGCAGTTCGGTCTGGCAGAGATTCATTCCAGATACCTCGAAGCAGGAAGCCACCCTGTCAGGAGGGACTGACGGCAGGGTCTGTGACCTTAAAAAGGCAGGTAGACATTTCCAGGGGACACTGAAGTGCAGGCAGTACCTGAAGGCCAGACCTGGGCTTGGGGCCGCTGGTGGAGGCTCTGAAGTTGTGGGCAGGGCAGGCATCTGCTGGGGTAAGAATCAGAAGTCATTCTCAGCACATTTGTAAAATGGCGATCACGCCGTAGCATCCGTTAATACAGTCATCTCCGGAAACAATGCCTGGTGCTTAGGATTGGCTAATTGTTACTGATGACCCTGGCTTTGCTGCCGCTGCCATTCTGCTAATGATCCTTAATGGAGCAGCTGCCATGGGCTGGGTGCGAGTCAGGTCATAATGAATTTATCCTCACTACACGTTGGGAGTCCCTACTCTATGCCGAAGATGCCTAGAGGGGTGAGGTCAGGGTCACAGAGCCGCGGAGGCACAAAGATGACCCAGAAGCCCCATCTGACCCCAGACTTCAGCCCACGCAGACCTCAGCCTTGGGCAAAGTCTCGATGGGCAGGACCGGGACGCCTGTTCTCTCCTTGCTGTTTCCCGTCCCCCATCTGTGGGAGAGGCGGGAGACCCCAGCAGCGGGGCTGTGCCTGGACAAGGCTGGTGGCTAACTCCCTGAGCCTGTTCTGTGGATGTGGCCAGCGGCTATGGTCAGGAGGAGAGACCTCACTCTCCTGGTGACCCTGCCTGCTGCCCGGAGCCTAAGCCCCTGATTGTTTCCCACGGGGACTCATTTAAGAGCACTGGCCAGCTTGATAGGGGACTTCAAAGATAGTATTTGATGAGTTTTAGCAGCTTCAGCGAAACTCTAATTTGAATTTCAGGCGGTGGTGTGTGATTTCCTTGGTGACAGCTCCGAGGGATGCGCGGGCTGTCATCCATGGGGCTTCTCCAGTGCTGCCATGCCCGCCTTCCCAAAGAGGAGAGGGAGTCTGTGAGAAGCCCAGCTCCACTGAAGCTAGGGGAGGAGGGGGATAAACAAGTGACTGGGAGGGGACATAATAGCCGAGAGGGAGGGGGGAAAAGATGGGAGGGGGAGGAGGACTTGATGGTGACAACTGGAAAAGAGAATAGGGGTGAGGCAAAGGGATCTGGGGGTAGCAACAGAGACCAAGAGACACCAAAGTGTGTGGGAGTGGGGTGATTAGCTCCAGAGGGAAAACTAGAGAGAGAAAGAGGAAGGGAAGACAGACAGAGACTGGCAGGCGGAAAGCTAGACTGGAGCAGAGAACAGATGCAGAGAGATGGGAAGACTTGAAAGCCAATGGAAACAGAGCTCTGAGGGCGGCCCAGGGAACAGGAAAGAATGGGGAACAGCAAGGGACACCTATACCAAACGCAGGAAGATGCAGAGGATAAGCCGAGGAGACACAGAGGTGCCCACACAGCCAACATGCCTTTGCTAAACAGCTACTCCGTGCCCAGCGGACCCAAGACAGGTCCCATCCAAAGGGCATGGGGATGCCTGTGCATTGCTGCCCAGCCTTTCTTACTTAGTCCATGGCTGCCCCCAAGATCAGAGGCGACATGTCTGTCTGTCCTGCTGAGCTGTCCTGACCTTCATCTGATGCCCTGACCCCCTTGACTGTGGAGTTTACATATAGGAGTCATCTCTCTCTCTCTCTCTCTCTCTCTCTCTCTCTCTCTCTCTCTCTCTCTCTCTCACACACACACACACACACACACACACAGAGAGAGAGAGAGAGAGAGAGAGAGAGAGAGAGAGAGAGAGAGAGAGAGAGAGAGAGAGACCAAAGCCAGAAGGAAGGAACTTTCCCCAGGTTCAGGAGCCAGAAGTGTTTGGAACACTGACCTGAGCAAGGGTCTTGGGGACAGAGAGAGGACAAGACCAGTAGTCTGTTTCCATGCTCTCCCATCCTCCTCCCATCCCCCCTTCCCACCTCTGGCAAATGTTGACTGAGTTTTCATTAGGACACAATTTGAAGGCATAATTTCCCAGAGTTCAAACACCTGCCAGGTGGATTAGGCGCTTGAAAAGGCTCCCGCCAAGGCTGTCAGAAGATCCTGACCCCAGCCGGAGGCCTCATCAAAGACAGGGCCAGAGAATTCATGACACCACAGCCCAGAAGGAGTGCGTTCATTTCAAAAGCCGCGGGGGGCTGGGGGGACCGGTCAAGCTGAACTGCAGCCGATTATGGTGTCTGCGGTTCATGGCTGAATAAAAGACAAGAATGAAGTCCTGAAGGTATTACCGGCTCTGTTCCTGGGCCCTGAGGACTCGGCTAAAGGCCCTGCAAAGAATAAACAGTGTCTTGAGCCAGAACCGGCTGACTGACCTTGGTAGGAGCCATGCTAGTGGGTGCAGGACCCTCTTTGCAGTAGGATGTCTGAATGTGAGTCTGGAGATCAGGTCGACCTGGCCGCTGGTCTCTGTCACTTACTAGCCCTGGGCCAGCCTCTGTGGGTCCCTGTGTCTTCACCTGAAGCCATATGCTGCCTGTTCAGAGGATGGCTGAGAGGATCAAGGGGGTGACAGATGTGGTTGGCCACGTGGTGAAGGGAATTCACTTGGCAAGCATTTCCTGGGCACCTGCACTAGTCCAGCTGTGAAGAGCCAGCAGCGAGCACAGCTGGCCGCGTCCCTACCCTGGGGGGCTGTCTCCGTGGTGGGAATAAACCTAAAGTGTCAAGGCTCAGTTCCGAGAGAAACAAAAGGCATGTCGAAGGAAGAATATGAGCTACCCTTGAAGGGGACAGCAGCAGAGTTGTGTCAGAGTTCGGGTCTGTAGCCTAGGGGTCCATGATTGCCGGGGCTTTATCCAGCACCACCTCAGACTATGCCTTTAGGCAAGTCATTTCCCAGTTTGGTTGCTTCTGTGTTGCATGAGGATGATGGTGGATATACTGTGGGGGTGGTGACAGTCACTCTACCCCTAGAGGCAACTTCTGACTGGTAGCTGGAGAGATGGGCACACACAAAAGCTGCAGAGCCCAGGTTCCAGGACCAGATGTTACACAAAAGAGACCCTTGCCCTTGGAAAAGCTGAGGGGGTCACGCTTCCACAAGGGAAGCCCCGAAGGCTCCCACGGCAGAGCAGATTCTCCTTGCCCAGAACTGGGGCAGCAGAAATGGGGGTGAGATAACCTGAGTGAAGGATGAAGTGAGGAGAGAGTGATGGGGCTGGGGGAGCTGGAAGAGGTCAGCTCTCGGGAGAGCCTGACTGGCCAGTTAAGCTTCCGGGACCTCATCTTGGGCACCACAGGGGTCCGTATCAGGCCTCCGTGTGGTCAGATCTGTGTCCAGTGTTGGATCTGACAGCTGAAAGGCCTGTGAAGACAGCTCCGGGCCCCCTGGGCTCCCCCTTCCCTGCTGCGGGTCTCCAGGGCCTCCAGCTGCCCCAGTCCGACTCCTTAGTGCGTGCCATGCTTCTTGATAGCTCCAGGAGAGCAAGATGGGGGCTCCTGGGCAGACAGCCCAGGCCACCCACAGGACAGTCAAGCACAGGGGATCTGTGGGTGCCTGTCCCCCATCACCTATCACCCCGGTACCACACGCCCGTAATCTTACTGGCTCTGTGCCTGCTTTCGGTCACTGGGCTAAAATCCTGGCTCAATCCTACCTGGGAGACTTTTGACAAGTGATTAACTTCTCTGTGCCTGCTTCCTCACCTACAGAATGGGGCAGACTCTCTCCCTCACACGAGTGAACTCATTTATCCCTAGGCTGTGATCTTTGGTTTCCATGGGTTCCTCCAATCAACAGCTGGGTGAAGCTGGTGGTGGCAGGGGCGGGGGGGGTGGGAGGCGGGGGCTGTGTTTACCTCTCGCTTCAGAGATGGCCAAGCCCAATCTGAGAGGGAAGTGACCCGTCTGGGGACACTAGGTACCCACCGCCATACCAGTACTGGAATTCCTACGTTAAATCAGGTAGCTACAAGAGCAGTATCTGCTGTTGAGGAACAAAGCCCTGGCTGAGAACAGCAAGCAGGGAATTACCCCGAGCTGAGCCTCCTGATCCTACCTGTCCAAAGGGATCATCCTACATAAACATCTGTGTGCTGGCCTCCAGTGCCAGCCCAGTCCATGGAACCTTGAAGCTGAGCCTGTCCCTTCCTGGCCCCTGGCCCAGTGGCTCTGACTACAGGGTGTCACACTGCCTGATCTTGCATGCCACTCACTAGACTGTGGGCTCAAGGGCAGTGTCCCTGAACTTGATCACCTTTATCCCCAGCACCAGGATAGGCCACGGCGTTCCCAGACTTAACCTGGGCTCCCCCATCTTATTTTCGGTGTTATTCCCCAATGATCCCTTTAAGAATTTTTCCTAATTTAAGTTTCTTACTATTGATGTGTGTGTGTGTATATATATATATGTCTGTGTGTGCGGCTTGTGTGCTTTGTGCATATCTGCTTTGGAACCGGGAGCAAGATTTTCCAGCCCAGCAGCTCATTATCGCCCCCTTGAGGATGTGATGCACACCCAACCCAAGCTGCGTGATTGCCTTGCCAAGCTAATCACTTCTCCAAGGAACTTGCGGAAGGCAGGATTGATGCGATGCTAGGGCACATTTTGCTGGTCAGCTCTGCATTCTAGGAGGGCACAAGGTGCTGACACAGGGCCCTCTGAGCTTGGAAGATTAGGGCGGCCATACTGATCTAGTGAAGCTAAGGAGGGCTGAGTTCCTGGGGCACCGGGAGGCAGTCTGATCCACATTTTCCTGATGGAGGAACCTGGGAGTGGGAGTAGCAGCTGGAAGGGGAGGTTGGCGAGTCTGTAACTGGAGTGAGAGCCCCTGGGGGGCGGGGGTCAGCTGAGTGCTTGCTCCCTGCTGAATCCATTGGCTGGGTCTGACTCAGGTTAGACACGCAGGTCATATCAGAAGAGCAGATGGATGATGGATGGATGGACAGATGGACAGATAGATGGGAGAGCAAACTGACCCCTGTCTCTTTCCCCACACTGAACTGATAAGTCAGAGCTGCAGCTAGAGTCTCCAAGGGGTTTCTGTGATGCCAGGTGCCAGACAGGAGACAGCAGAGGACCACTGGCCAGCGTGTTCTGTAATAGCAAACAGGCTTCGCAGACTGCAAGCACCCAGCATATTCCTTCTCTCTCCCCAAAACATGCCTTTCTCTGGGTTCCCCCATAGCCCACAAACCCTGGGGAGCCATCCCGGACTTTCCTTCCTCTGAGACCCCATGTCCAACCCACCAGTAAATCTGCTAGCTTTCTCCCGCCACCTGCCATTTTCCTCACTCTCCTTCAGAGTCTCAGAACTTTGTCGTTGCTACGGTCATCCATTTGTAGAAAGCACCGCTGTAATGAAACTGAAGAGCCCCTTAACTAACTCCCCAGCACCCACCCCCTTCCCTTAGGTTTATTCTCTACACTGCAGCACAATGCTTCTGCTCAAAACCCTCCTCTGGCCACACCTGTGATACCCCCACAGGCTCCTGTGTAACCGGAGCCCTCGTTATTCATTTAGCGTTATCCCCAACCAGTCTCCATTTCACCTACTCCGCTCTAGCCACAGTGGCCACTTCAGTATTCCACAGGAACGTTCCTGCTTCAGGGCCCTTGCCCCAGCTGCCGCCTCTGCCAGACACGTTCAAAGATATTTGTGCAGTTACTCCGGGAAGGCTACCAGGCCTTCATTCAAATCCTTTGGTCAACGAGGCTCGTCCTGATTATACTGACTGCCATGGCATGGACAGTTTGGATGGATCTTGGGACCCAGTGGGACGGTTTGGAGGAAGGGAATTAGGTGGTGGGATGCTGCTCCGGGAAGGCATTAACTCTGGTCTCAGAATGAATCAGTTCCCAAGTGAGCAGTGGTTAGGTGTCTAGGCCACAGCACCCGCTTAGCTCTTTTGCACACAGCCAGCTCACTTTCCCTTTGTCTGCCACGTAAGTGATGCAGCCTCGGGGGCCTCACTCACCAGAGGACACACAGATACGCTTGATATTGAGTTTGCATGTTGTTGGTGGAGCCCAGGGAGCAGTAGCGAGTGGTAGCTGTCTGGAGTGGAGGCTTTTGGATGGGTGGTGCAGGGCAGGGAGAAGCTGGGTGGAAAGGCCAGCTGTGGGCGTGGGTGGCCACAGCTGGGTCGGGGACTCTGGGAGTGTGCATATGTCTGGGGCATACCCTCATATCTGCAGTGCAGTGACGTCCTTCATCCCTAGGCTTGAACCCTGAGAATGACTTGTGAGAGTGTGGAGGGGGCGGCTCTCTTCTCAGGCTTCTTGAGTGACAGGATGAGGAAATGCTCTGGGGTCACCTAGCCAGGCAGCAGTGTTCTAGAAGCCTCAACATCTGGACGCACTGGACACTTCTCAGTGCTCAGGCCCTGCCTCTCACAGCTGGCACAGAAGCCAGAGCTGCAGGTCAACGGGAATCTCCTAACAAGAGTCTCCCATCACCTACGGGCATCAGAGCCCAGGGAAGCATGGCTTCTTCATGCAGCAGGCAGGAAGAGCCACTGTCCTCATGCCCTGCTGTGCTGGACAGGGCTCTTCCCACTTTGGAAAACTTCCTTCTTCCAGGCCAGCTAAGTGGTCATAAGGCCTCATCTGCTGACGGGAGGCCCCTTCGGAACTGTTCTCAGAAGTGTGGTCTAAGAAGGACACAATCCCTCCACGTCTACCTGAGGACAGAGCTTCTCCTTCATCTCCCGAGAGTGGGACCGTGAGGCTGCTGGGGCGCTGTACACACGGCACAAAACCTAGAAAGGCCTTCACTGCACACTGGCCACGGGCATGAGACCTCCCTCCTCGCACTGCAAGTGGCATCACTAGACAAACACGTGTTGGCATCACACGAGTGGTGCAGAGCTCAGGTGCAGATCCTCTCAGGGCCGTGGGAGGGAGCACTTCCTGACTGCCTCCTCGGCCCCCTTCTCATTTCTCTTCTGCCCTGGTCTACCACTGGGGGTAAGTAGAATGGAGAACATGGTGCTCTCCGTTGGCATCAGCATGGCCCTGAAAGCTGAGTGATAACAAGCTCCTTAAGGTCCTTTGCCAGTGTCCCGAGTATCCATTTGGTCCCTCTGGATGAAGGTGGTGAAGGCTGAGCTGGGATGTGTTTCCTGTGGGACCTCAGGGCAGGAGACAGCCTTAGCGCTGCCAGTCTTCTGAAGCTTGCAGTCAGTACCACCCACATCAGGTGCCTTCCCTTCCTGACTTGTCACCAGTGGGAATGCTGTCACAGGTGTTGGGTCCAGATGGCAGAGCTGGGCTGGAAGGTGGGCTCAGCCACCTCCCATCCATGGTCCTCCATTTAGTTCTGTTGTTCGATGAGTCACTAGCTGCGTCTGATGCTGAGATGGAATTAGTATCGGGTCCCTCAGTATCACCACATTTCAAATACTATCAGTCATGTGGGCCTAGTGATTTCCATACTGAATGACACGGTAGACTGTCAACTCCTTCACGGGCAAAACAATGCCATGTCCTTCCAGCCTCAAGAGTACTGATGCAAGAATCAATGAGCAAACGACCAGAAGAGTCCTGAAATATGGGGAACCAGGGCAGATAGAGGGACAGCAGGCTGGGGGAGAGCAGTCTGAGTCTGGAATCAGGGAAGGCGCACTCCAGTAAGCCAAGGAAGCTTGAGGATGAGGCTGAGGTCTCACTCTCTGCAGCTCTTCTCTGCAGAGGGGAAGCGGGGGGGATGCTGAAGGTCCGTATTGTAAAGACCAAAAGAACATTCATGGGAACCCATGTGAAACAGCAGGGGGCTACTGGGAAGTATAGATAAGATGACCTGTTTGGCCCACGCAAGAGATGGGGGCTGGAGGAACCCTGGCCCATGGCCCTCCCCAGTAGCCTCTGCTATCCTTTTTTTATACACTTCACGAGTTTTCAGAGTGCCAGCCATGTGCCTGGCACCAGGGAAGTAGGAAGACAGACAGCTGGGACCAGGCCTTGCCCTCCGATACTTTTTCACCTGTGTGTCATTTTATGACTCTCTCCCCTACATGCCACAGCTACATGTACAAAGCCACCTTGTTCCCCAGCTGCAGTGCTGGCCTTGAGAGCTGGCTTCTGTCCTGACCCTGCCTGGACCAGGCACTTCCATCTTGCACAGGGTGAAAAGCTGCTGGGCCCCATGCCAGTCCCCAGGGCCCCTTCCCAGGCTGTCCATTTTTATCAGACCCTCTTGATGGCAGGACTGTGAAATCTCCCCTGGAAAGGCCTGCAGGTCTCTGGACTGACCTTGTCCAGATGTGTTTGATCAGCTGTCCCTGGCCTGCGCTGGGGGAAGAAGAGCGGCAAGGCGTGCTGTTTGATCAGAGCAGCTGGGGAGCTCAGGCTAGCTTGCTCAGCCTTCTGCTAATCTCATCTCAGAGGACAAAGAAAGCAGGATGTTCCTGCAGATTCTCCCACAGGTATCTATGGGAGCATCCTTGCCAGAGATGTAAAGCAGTGCGGGGCGGGGTGTGGGGGAGACAGCAAGCAGAATACTGGGTCCCCTTTGTTCCTAAGCTCCCCACTTTTCCAGCGAAAGTTTGTCAGGTTTGTTCCCTTCCTCGAGGCTCAGAATCCAGCAGGGATGGAGCTGCGTAAGAACTGCGGCAAAATCTAACTTCTGCTGTCAGGGGTTTCCATTGTGTAGCAGCTGGAGAGGAAAGCTGGGCAAGCCCCACCTCCCTCTGTGGGACTCCAGCAACACTCGCCCCAGGCCAGTGCCGCTTTCTGTCCTGCCAAGTTGCAGATGTGCTGTAGGCAGGGAGGACCGGATGGAATTACAGTACACGCCACCCATGGGAAACAGCTCCCGCAGGGCATGGGGTACAAGCGCAACACAGTGTGCCTGGGCTGAGTCCCATTCCCAGGGGCAAGCAATGCCTAAGCATCCAGTGACTCCACTGTCCATGATCAGCTCTGTTGCCACACATGCAATAG
Organism: Chionomys nivalis; assembly: GCF_950005125.1. Taxonomy (NCBI): domain Eukaryota; kingdom Metazoa; phylum Chordata; class Mammalia; order Rodentia; family Cricetidae; genus Chionomys; species Chionomys nivalis. Next base: position 15,704,368 of record NC_080096.1, on the reverse strand, counting down.
GTGACGTGGGACCTGTGTTCTGAGAGCACTTAGCAAGGGGGCAAGCAGAGAAAAGGGGAGCATGGTGTCTGCACATGCTGGATGCCTCTTCTCAGGGAATCCTTGAGTTCTAGGCTTACCCAAGCCATGGTGATGATGATACCCCCACATACAATACTTCGTTCTCTCTTCCCCCATTTTTCTCTTTGTGTTTTGAGACATGGTCTCACAATGTAGCTAGCTGGCCTTGAACTCAGAGATGCTCCTGAGTGCTGGGGTTAAGGAGTGTGCTATCTCACCCAGAATTTTTATTTTTTTATTTTTTTGAGGCAAGGGTCTTGTCGAGCAGTCAAGGCTGACCTCCAACTTGCTCTGTGGTTCAGGCAGGCTTCGAACTTACAATCACGTTTCTTCCTTGGGAAGGCAGGGATTATAAGGCTTGTGCCATCACATTAGGCAGCTTTTCTTTTTTCCACCCATGATCATAGGTGGACAGAGAGACAGTGAACGGTGGACTGAAGATGCAGGAGAGCAGCTGGGAGCTTGGCTATGTTCACCAGACTTGGTCCTTTGGCTGTGCTGCAGCGGATTCCAGGAGCCTGTTTGTCCCAGGGAGGCTCTGGGCCTACTGCAGTGAAGTCTAGAGGCCCTTGTTCTCAGCCTCCCCTGGGATACACAGGGCTCTGCTCCTCTCTAGTCCTTCTTGGCCCTTGCTTGTTCCCCTTGAGCCTGTCACAGACAGCAGCAACTAACAGGAGCCTCTGCACTCAGGTACTTTAAGATGTTAATAACTGTTCTGTCATTCTAGGAAAGGCTTGTCCAAGGTCATCTTCTCACTAAGAGAGAGGGGGCTCCCACACCCATCCCTTCCCTCTATGTTGTACTGCCTCCCCCAGCCAGCTCCCCTCATCCGGGCTCACCAGGGATCCCTCAGCCCATTTCCCACCTCTGTTCACACCATCCCAGACCCTATATTCCCCTTCCTCCAGGGCCCAAGGACATGCTTCAGTTAGATCTCACAGCAGTACACTCAAGACTACTGGTCCAGATGGGACCTGGACAGCTTTAGTCTCTCTGTGAAAACCTCATGTGGACAGTAGGGTGTCTGCGAGTTCTGAAAACATCAACCTTTGTGCCCTAAGATCATCCCAGAAGTGAGCACAGAGCCCCCCCCCCCCCCCCCCCCGTCTTCCCAGTCTTGGAGCCGAGTTCAGCTTGAAGATGCAGCAGGCTTCTGCTGGGAGCTGTGAACCCCCCAGATCCTGAATTTCTGGTAAACAACTTGTAATGTTTGCAGCTGCTTTGAGCACGAGACCCTAAGGAGTTCCTGATGGCAGGGGAGTGGTTTCTGGTGGGTTTGGCTGGGGCATGGCTATCAGTTAAGGATCCCTATATAAGCTCCCCTGGACAGAATAAAGGGGGCATTCCTGTTTCAAGGATGACCAGTGTTGCTGTGAGTCTTTGTGTTTAAATCTCCAGCCCCTTGCCTGGTGCACGAACTGTATGGTAGCGCAGATGGGCGTGGTGCGCTACAGGCTTCCTCTCAACTCTGGTCTTCCTAGTACCACCTCTTGTCCTTTATCAGCTGACAGCACCGTGACATCTTTGTTTCTGCTTACTTATCTATTGCACACTTAGGAGCCACTGAGATCAATACAAAAATGAAAAGTGGTGGATGTCGTAAGGGGTCTCAGAGGATTCAGGAAGGGGGAGACAGGAGGAAGAAAAGATTCTCCTCGTATTAGAGAGCACAGGAGGCTGGCCTGCGTGTAAACCTTCCACACTAAACTCAGTAAATCCGGATTTTATAGCCACCATTCCCCTTACTGTTAAGAGCCTAGGAAGGAGCTGAGCAGGTGTCCCCCCGCCCCTCCAGGAGGATAGTGCGGGGCAACTCGGGTGTCCCCTGGATTCCATGCTCTGAAATGTGCTGCTTTCGAAAGAGAAATTAGGATGAAATTGTGTGATGGGAGTTATCGCCCAGGCCAAATGTGGCCTGAAGGTGCACAATGGTCTCGGGACACCAAGCCCTTTGCCCAGAACCAAAAAGCAAAAGGGTCTACAACACCAGTGTCCTGAAATAACGTACCACAACTGCTTCCAAAGTACAGACTTTATTTGTAAGCACAGTGCATGTTGAGTGGAGATGTTTGGCAACCAGTTTACACATCTCATAGGGCTGGTTGTCCTGGTCATGGGTGGCTTTGCTCAGGGAAACCATGACCATTGTCACAACTTGAAGGCCATGTAAATTAGCCCAAGGAATGATTTCCTCAGCATAGTCCCCAAAGAATGCACTGCTCTCTTTCTTCATAGGCCCAGTTAGACTGGAATAAGTTTGAGTTTCTTTCTGAGTTTTTAGCATAAGTCCTCAGTGCCCCCAAAGTTTCCATAGCAACAAAACTATTAACCCGCCTCTGACTCCCTTGGCCCCATGTCTTTCACTTTTCTTCCGGGCTCCCAGTATCTGATGGGACATACAGGGCGCTGCAGCACAGGGCTAGGCTGGGAGAGCTCACTGGAGCAAACCAGTGTCATTGCCACTACTGGCCAACTTTCTAGCTCCACAAGAAACACTCCTGTCCCTTAGAAGCACTTGCCTGTTCTAAGTGATGCTGTCATGTCAGTATCTCCATCTTTTGTCAATACAGGTTCTCAGGCACATGAGATTTAAAGGCACACCCTCCCATCCCCAAGAGAATAGAGATCTTTTCCCGTTATTTGGCATGTCTGTCCCTCATCTCATTCCTCAGCCCTGACCATTGGAGCTCACTCTAGGGACAAGGGTGAGGTATCACCCCTGTGGTCAGCAGGGGCCAGAGGCTTCCTTCAACTGGGCAGCACAGCACACGGGCCTAGAGCTTAGGTCACAGACTTGGGTACTGACTGGACTCAGAGCTTTTCCAATAAAGAGCTTTGGAGACAGAAGAGTCAGTTTATAAAATAGTTGAGAAAGACCTTTGTTACACTGGCCAAAATGTTCATAGCAGTCTTTGCTCCTCAGTCACCTGCTTGTGTCCATGCACTGGTGACGGACCAACCAGACTTCAGCTTGGTATCTATCTGCCTTCTCCTCTTCAGTGGCTGAATCAGGAGCCCTGGGGGAGGACTGGTGCCCCATGGCTCAAATATATAAATTCCAAGGAACCCGGAGACCCCTCTGGCTGCTGCCCAAGGGCCAGGCAGACATATTCATGGGGAGGAAGCAAATGGAACCACACTTCCATTGTAAAACCAATGTGGACAAAGAAGCCCATTAACAATGCCCTCTGCGGTAGTTCAGGTCTCTGGGGCAGCAGCCGCAGACTATCCCCAGGCTTCTTCGGAGTCACTATAAAAAGTCAGGCAGCTGAAGCAGAGGCCACCAGTCACCAGAACAGAACTCGCTGAGGATAGGTGAGATCCAGCGCTGTGGTTATGTGTACCAGAGCTGTGCACCCAAGGATGGGCGGCAAGCCTACCTGCCCTACGGCTCTCTGCGGCAGACACATCTGGTGACTGAAGGGAGCGTGTGGCCGAGCACCACCTGGGTCCCCAGGAAACCCGAGATTGGCTTTTTCAGGCCGGGAAGGGCCTGCCCACTAACTTTCGGCTTTGTGTATTCAGGCTAACCTCCCCTCATAGGATCTCAGGATGTATTATTTTGAACTGCTGTTCCTGACAGAGGCTGGAAGCATGTGCCATCCACTGTCTTTCAGTGGGTTACTGATGTGGAGGGACTGGCACACCACTTACAGATCAAGAGCTCCCCTGGTCGGCTGCCACAGCTCTGAAAGCCAGCAGGCCAGGGCCGCAGCGTGGGAACACTGAGCTTTCAGGGAGGTGATGTCTTGATGTTTGAGCACCATCTTCTGGTCAGTGTTTGGTTTCTGAGGCTGAATGGCTTTGCAAAACATTTACTTTAGAAGGGGAAAGATTCCTTAGCAAATAAATTCAAGCAGCCTGCATATACAATGAGGGTGGGCTTGACTGGGACAGGCTGGCCAGAGCTGGAATCCAGCTTGGAAACTCACCTGGGCTGCCTGTGCCCAGTGTAGGGGCAGCCCTTGAAACACTGACTGCTGTAGGTTAAACTGCTACGTCCTGTCCTCCACAGTGAGTCAGGTGCAGGGATGGTGGCACTGAACACTGCTGTAGGTTAAATCGCTACCTCCTGTCCTCCGCAGTGAGCCAGGTGCAGGGATGGTGGCAATGCACCTACACCGTAACAAGACTTGACCTTCAACTCTGCACGTGGTCATGTGAGTTGCACTTGTGTGGGCTTATCTCTGATAGCAAGTGGCTTAAAGGCAAGTGACCAAATCAGGGCATTCCCCTGTGTAGGGAGTCAAGCCACACTAGGTGGCAGGGAGCCCTGCCTGATGGGCAAAAGCTGTGATATCTTTGGGCTTCCAGGAAAGGAAGATAATGCAAACCTTCTCTGTAAGCAGCAGGAACCAACATCCATCTAATTGCACTTCCAACCAGATTCCATGAGCCATCAATTACCAGATTGTATCTCAGGATCTAAAGATAAAAGGCTCTGTGACACTCAGACTTGAATAGAGCACCGATCTGCAGTGAGCATGCAGCCAGGGGGAGCCCAGAGAGCAGGTCATGCACCAGGCAGGTGGACCAGTGGCAGAGACAGAGGCCACCTCGGATACTTCTCATCCCCCACATGCAGGCACAGGCCTGCCCCCAGGAGCTGGGTCATTTTATCACATGCTCCAGAGGAAGCCAGCAAGAGGTCTCCAGGCTGAGGAGAGGTTTCAGCCTTGATTACTGGAAGGCATGGAAGGCCCGAGATCACAGGGTCGCTCTCCATAAGGAATGCAACAAAAAAACATCCAAAAAAGCAGGCATAGCCGGATGGCCTCACGCGAAGGTGCCTTCCGCAGCAATGCTCCAAAGCTTTGTTTTGGGAAGGTCAGAGCTGAAGGGATCCGGAATGGCAATGAGAGCTTCCTGTGTTGTTAACATTGGCACCTGCTTTACAGCCAAGCTCTGAGAGGCAACTGAGCAGAGGAGAGGATGGGGGAAGTGGGAAGGGCAAGTTGCCGAGCTGATGTCCCTGGAGGCTGTTGGTGCTTTAGTGCAGAGGCACTGGCGGTGTCTGCAGGCCCTCTGTGGGCTCAGATGCAGGTTAACTCCCCTGCTCTTGAGGCTACCCAGCATGATGTATCTCCTCGGCCACCTTGGCCACCAGTTCCCACCCACTACTCTTCAGACTCTCATTTCAGAAGCCAGACTTCCCTGGGGGTCAGTGGAATCTAGGCCTGAGCTGCAGCCTGGAGGATTGAGGCTGTCTGCCATGAAGGCGGTAGTGCTGGCGTCAGAGTGGATGGCTCAGACACTGGGTCCTAGGACAATGACGAAGCCTCTGATTTCCAAGTGAGAGCACCAGGGTGGCGCTGAGTCCAACAGCTCACCACTTGGGACAGCAGCTAGAGCAGAGGCAGGCAGGCTGTGAGCTTCCTCTGCGGTCCAGTCCAGTCCCCCGCTACTGGAGGAGCAGCCATTCACTTGGCTTCACCACAGATCAGGGTGACAGTACCATCCAGCAGATCCTCCACCGTCACTGCCACAAGCTCAGAGCTGCTCTGAGAGGCCTGTGAATCTGGCAAGGTCACAAACACCTGTGAGCCAGCAAGTTGCGTCTCCTCTAACGTGATCACCTGCTCGGCTGGGGCTGCTGGCTCTGGAGCTTGGATCACCTGAAAGGAAAGACAGGAAGGCTGCTCCGGGCAGTGTCCACAGTGAGCTCCCCAGAATTTACATGGCTCCCGTTTCACGCCGTAATGATGATATTTATGTTTTCACCTGAGGAGAGCAATTACTTACACCTAATGGGAAGAGGGAAGTTTCACACACCAGCGATGCAAAAGAGAGGCAGGCAGACAATTTAAATAACTCTGTGCACTAAATTGCTATAATTTTGCTCAGTACGCCACCTCGGGGTGCATGGACTCTGTGATTACACCCCAGCGAACACTGGCGCAGCAGCTTGCACTGGCTTCTCCTGTCTCAGGAATGGCATGCAGAATAAGTGCCGTGCAAGGGTTCCAAGGAAACAGGAGTGCTTTACCAAGAGCTCGGGCCCCTCTGAGGCTGAACGCCTTCTTGGTGAGAAAGTAGCTCAACTATGGCTGCTCCAGCTCTCTTCAGTCACTTGGTCCAGTGGCTGGTGGGGCAGGCATAGGCTCCTGTCCTCTCCACAGGCTACAGCTGCCCCTGAAAACCTGCACACTCTGCTAACAAAGGCCTTCCCAGCTCTTCTGGGGTTCCTGCTGCACCTCCAAGCTATTTGATGCCTTGACATTTCTAAGGCAGTGTGTGCCAAAGGGCATAGCCACCTGGCTCTGGAGGACCAGCCAGGGTGGAAGAGTGGGCTCAGCTGTGTGGCAGGGTTGTGGGATAACTGTGGTGGCCAGTCACCAGGTGTCTGGTTCAGTAGAACTGCTGTGAAGTAAACGCTCTCTCTCTCTCTCTCTCTCTCTCTCTCTCTCTCTCTCTCTCTCTCTCTCTCTCTCTCTCTCTCTCTCTCTCTTCTGGAGTGGAGTCCTCTCCCACCTGTAGGACACCTTGTCTAGAAGCCTTGTTTCTAGGCAAGACATAGGCAGAGTAGCTCAAGGTGGGATGACAATGAGAACCTCACCCGGAATCCTGCCCTGCTCTCCAGAGGCTGCAAAACAAGACTGGCTTGCACCCGGACAGTGTGACAGCTGGACAGACACCTCCATCAGTATACAGACCCGACCCCAGCTTCTCTAGGAACCACTGACAGCTGCCAGAAGTCAGTTTCTTTTCCTTTCTGCCGCCTCTGGAGAAGATGCAAGAGCAGGAAGCAGCAGGGAAGCAGGCTGGCCAAGCTTAGCCTTCTCACCATGTGAGTGAAGGCACAGGCTTACACAAATGCATCCTCTATCCAGCCAGGTCTACCCACGGGCCTTGCCTGCAGAACACAGCAGTCTTCTCCAGGGTTTCCTGACAGCCCTCCAGATCCCGCAGTGCCTTTCAGAAGGCGGGGAATGTGCGAGCTGGAAGGAGAAACTGCGGTTCCACCCGGCAAATTCCTGTTCCAGGCTCCTTCCACCTAGGGGCCACAACAGACTAGAATTTCCCATTGTCTGATAGGCAGTTCAGAGATTCTAAGATCAGGAAGGCATTGTGTAAGGACCTGTGAGAGGCCCACAGAGTGGGACTGGATACTGAGGGTGAGTGTCCTAGAGGAACCCTCGGAACTCTGTTCACATCCAATGACCCCAGTCTCACCTGCACCATCTGAGAGCTGGTTGCCTGGGTCTCAGTGCCCATTACCTTGGGGTGCTCAGACTCCAAGTGGCCATCAAGCTGGGCCTCGGAAGTGAAGAGCTCACCACAGAGCTCGCAGGGGAAGGTGCTCTCTGACTGCTTGAAGTGCTCTGTGGAGACATGGTGCTGCAGTGCTCCAGGAAAGCGGAAAGTGGCCGCACAGTACAAGCACCGGAATGGCTGCGACCCTGGAGGAGGAGGCAGCAGACATTACCTGGTCGCAGGGGAATGATGGCTCAGAGCAGGGGAGGAAGAGGGAGGCACAGTGAGGATGGGGGAGTAGAGACAGGGCTCACGGGACCTGAAGCTCAAACCTGAAACTGCACAAAGAGCAGGCTAGGGCCCTCAGGCCACAGTGCCATTTGCAGTGGACTCTGGCCAAGTTGCCTCTGCTGAGGTATGAATTTGCCCACTGTTCACTCAATAGCAGAGGCCTGCCAACGGGACGGCATTTCTTCAATCTAGGAAGCACTGTTTTCTGGACTGGGAACTGAACTTGCAGTCTTCAAAGGCTAGGCAAGAATCCTAGCGCTGAGCTCAGCCTCAGGAAGCACATTTAAGACTCCTGAATGGGCGGTGGTGGCGCACGCCTTTAATCCCAGCACTTGGGAGGCAGAGGCAGGTGGATCTCTGTGAGTTCGAGACCAGCCTGGTCTACAAGAGCTAGTTCCAGGACAGGCTCCAAAACCACAGAGAAACCCTGTCTCGAAAAACTTAAAAAAAAAAAAAAAAAAGACTCCTGAATGGGATGAATGGCACCTGACCACTAGACCACAACTGTGCATACTGGAGATGAGTCTGTGGACTAGGGGAGCGCATGTCTAAACAGGATGGGGCGCACTTTTACCTCTCAAGGATCCAGTGGTCTAAGCGGGAGAAGGCAAATGAAGTACTGGCTACATTCCAAGACTGGGAACCTAAAGCAGCCCAATTTTATAAGGTATTCAGGGGACCAAACCATTGGCTTCCTGTCCTCTGATGGATGTCAGAGTAACACTGGAAAGGGGACCAAAGGCTACTGTATAATGCTCATCTTCCTTTATTTCTTATGCTTTGGGATTTCCTTTTTACGTATGTACTTGAGTAAGTGACATGACAAAAATCAGTATCAATTAAGACTAAATACTGCCAGGTGGTGGTGGCGCACACCTTTAATCCTAGCACTCGGGGCAGAGGCAGGCAGGTCTCTGTGACTTTGAGGCTAGTCTGGTCTACAAAGCAAGTTCCAGGAGAGCCAGAGCTGTTATACAGAGAAACCTTGTCTTGGAAAAAAAATAACAAAAACAAAAAAAGGGAAAACTACTTTGAATAGCCTACAAATTCTAGTAATTAAAAAAGCACAGCTTTGCTGACAGCACTATTCCTTCTGGATGTTTCTTTAAAAATGGCTCAATTTATATTTAATGAAATACAGCACCAGTGACAGTCATGGCTCTCACACAGGGCTCCGTATCGGGGCCAGGCCTGAAGCTTTCATGGTTTCAGGTGAGGTTGGTACTGGTATGCCATCTTCCAGATGAAATGTAGGCACAAGTCAGAAAATAGACAGGCTGGGCTCTAGCGCTGTGAATGGTGGAGCTCAGCTCAGGGACATGCAGAAGGGTCACTGACCTGAATGCTGGCACTTGATGTGAACCTGCAGCAAAGCTGGTGTGGGGAAGAGCTCCTTACACTGGTCACACTCATGGAACTTCAGATCTGTGAGTGTGAAAGGAAAGAGGCAGAGGGAAGGACAAAGGATGAAGAACAGGGCTGGATAGGGCGAGGACCCACGTTCCACATAGCATCTGCCAACTGTTAGGAGCCTGTGCCTGTAGAGATCTGGGTAACCTACTGGTAAAGAGCACTCATCTGCTCCAGATGGATGCAAAGGGGTTGCGAGAATTAAATGACAAAATATACAGAGTGCTTGGCTGGTGCCCTACGCATAGGAAACGCTCTGTAACTGACAGCCGCTGTGATTATCCCCAAATGTACCTGCAAGGAAGGTATTAATAACTCCCATTCTGAGGAGAAGAAAACAGACTCAGAAAAGAGATGTCACCTGCCAAGGTCATGCAGCTGCTAAGAGCTAGAGCCAAGACTCCCACCTGGACCCATCTGCCATGAAAGCCGACACCCTTTCCAGGAGCTGGCTGGCTCCTGAGGGCTGGTTGGAGCTTACACTGCTCTATGCTAGGGGGCTTGAGAACTGCTGCCACATACACTACAGCTCCTGCTGGGTAGGTGTGGCCTCCTCTGGGGAGCCAGGGCAGAACAGAGGCAATATCAGTGCCTGGACAAATGAAACAAGACCCTCCACCCTCAGCTGCACCAGCGTCACCTGCATGCTCTGCTTTGACGTGCTTCTTGTGTTCGATGGTGTTAGGAAAGGTCTTGTCACAGGAGCTGCACTGCAGTGATGAGAACTTGGGTGACCGATGGTTCTGGGCAGCAAATACATCTGGGTGGTGGGTTCGATTGTGGTACCAGAGACCAGACAATTGCTGCAAGGCATTTGGCAAATGTTAAACCCTAGAAAGTCCCAGCAATGACAGAAAGTTTGGACACAAGCTTATGGATCTAGAATCATGCCCTTGGAGACTGATGTTAGTGGAGAGGCCACTACAGGCAGAGCTCAGTAGACCCTACAGTAAGCCCTCACTCATGCAAGCATATGTGGGATATAAGGATCTTCCCACCGAGGCCGACTGACACACTATATATATATTATATATATAGTATATATATACAGTTTGTATAAAAATGTGCTCAGATGCTAAAGAAAGAAAAGAACATAGGTATAGATATGGTGTGGGAAGTCCTTCTGTATATGTGTTGCCTTTATTGGTTAATGAATAAAGAAGCTGCTTTTGGCCAATGGCTTAACTAATAGGCCAAACAGTGATTTAATTCATATAGTTTCTGTGTGGTTATTTCGGAGCTGAGCAGCCGGGAACAAACAAGCAGACTCCTATTACATAGACAGTCATAGAAAAATAGGTAAATAGTTTGAAAATAATTAAGTCTCAGAAAGTAAAGTAATATAAAAGGAAAAAGTGATGTAAAGATGGAAAATACACAGGGTGTCTGAATCCTGTATGGTGTTTTGTTACCTTTAAATTTTTAAATGCTAAGGAACAAAAAACAATAGCTGTTGAGAGACATTGGCTTATGGAAAGCACTAAATTAAAGCAACCTATGTATTTTAAGAATGTCTAAGCTTCAGAATGGAAGTCAGAAATGGAGAGATTGTACTTTTGTTTCCACAGAAAACAAAAAAGCTATTTATTTGTGTTTTAATAAATAAAGCTTGCCTGAAGATCAGAGTGCAAAGCTAACCACACTAGTCAGCCACACAGGCCAGGCAATGGTGGCTCACACCTTTAATCCTAGCAATCACACTAGTCAGCCACAGAATCCAGGCGGTGGTGGTGCACACCTTTAATACTAGCACTAGAGAGGAATATAAGGCAGGATGAGACAGAAACTTGCTCTCTTTCAGTCTGAAGGCTTTGCAGAGGTAAGAGCTCTCTAGTAGTTGGCTGTTTTGCTTCTCTGGTCTTTCAGCTTTAACCCCAACATCAATCTCTGGGTTTTTATTAGTCGTGCTACAGGGATTCCTTCAAAATCAGTAAAGATCAGATTTGATTAAGGGAGACCTCCTAAAAATCTTGGTTATAGACATACAAGAAAACAACCATAAAAGACTACAGGACAGGTGATGTATAACCCTCTGCTATGGGAACAGCTCTAAGACTGGATGAGACATGATAAATCTTGGCTAGAGTCCTCCTGACCTATTATTACATGTCATCCTTTCCTATGGCATGGATAGAGGTTTGGTTATACAGTCCAAATAAACTTATAAAGTTAAAAGATGTCTTTTAGCTGCACAAACATAAAACAAAAAAAAATCATCTTTAACTGACTTGTGCACACTGCAATTCCATAGTTGTGTTACTGATGATATATGTTACCTTTAAAAGTTTACGTGTTTTCAAGAAAAGGACCAGACACCAATAAAGACAAGTAGCCCAGGTGATCAAGCCTCGCAAAATGCCTGTTACGATTTCCTCAAAATTCTACATCCAGATCAACATCAAAGTTGCTAGCAGAGATTGTGCTCCAGCCAAAATTTCAGATAAGCTCTACACTTTCCCATCACACAGAGACTAAACAAAAAATAACACAGCTAGCTCTCCCAGGACTTGACCATTATCCCAGTTTTCTCAGAGTCCCTTAAAGAGGCCATTGCCCCCAGATAGCAAGAAGCAGTCTAGAGAACAGATGCCCACATCCCCAAGAGGTGGGATGAGTGGTTTTCTGTCATTCCATGGTTATGGGTGTTGGTCGTCCTTTAGGGGGGTTGGTTACAAGTTGTTATTGGTCATGGTCAGGAAAAACACTGAATAAAGGAGGGATCTCTTTCTGAAGAGAAAAAGAAGGATATAGTATAGAAATTATGGAACAAATGGGTGGATTGTTGAGTCTACTTTTGAACAACAACTAGTCTCAAATATTTTACATTGGTATGGATTTTTGTATATCAATACAAATTTAAGGTTATTTTTGTTATACTGTGTATATGTTCTACTCTTGTTTAAGGTACAGTACCTATGTAGCTCATTTAAAAATGTAAAGTTTTAGCCAGGTGGTGGTGGTACACACCTTTAATTCCAGCACTCAGAGGCAGAGACAGAGGTAGGTGGATCTCTATAAGTTCAAGACCAGTCTGGTCTACAAGAGCTAGCTCCAGGAAAGGCTTCAAAGCGACAGAGAAACCCTGTCTCAACCCCTCCAACGTCCCACCCCCCAGAAAAAGTAAAGTTTTAGTCCTTTAAAGCTATTTAGTATAAAAAGAAAGACAGGTTGGTAGTTAGTCATCAGTATCAAACTTATAGTCATGTTGGTATGTTTTCAAGGTCAAACATATATTTTAAATAGATAGATGGTCTTCAAACACTTTCAAAAGACCTATAGAATATGGCATTTAAAATGTTTTAATAACATAAGGCTTTTCATGACAGTGAGACACATCTGCTCCTGGAAGCAACAATTTACTTCAAAAAAGGATGATGGGCATTGAAGAACCTCCATATGGAGTTTGCTTTCTATGTGGCAAAGTTAGTCACGGGGCAAAGAAACTCCCCTTGCCTTGACTGCTGACAGAATGCTGTCCAAACTGGACAAGAAGGATGCAAAAGAAAGTGACTGCCAAGACAAGGTAGGACAGGCCTTCAAAAATTCCTGCTTCACAGAAAAGTCTGTGATATTCTGGCCTACAGGCCAAAGATGGATGTTCCAACATTGCATATGAACCTTGCGTGACTCTCCAGGCAGTCAGCTGTTTCTGTCATTTCTATAATTTTAGAAGTTGGTTTACTCTGCATTCTCTGTTGACTCAGGTAATATTATATACTTCTCTAGTCTCTAATGGAGCTGAAGATGAGATATAGTTTTCCTTGTTACGAATTTCAAAAAAGAAACTTACATAAGAGATGTAAAGTTAATAAGGTTGAGAAACATAAAAGTTTAAACTGTTTATCTAAGAAAATGTTTTGAGGTATAAAAAGGTAGTTTAAAGATAGTAATACAAATAATGATAAAAATAATAGTTTAGGTATAAAACTTTAAATTCATCAAGATAAGATGGATAATACTTCCTCCAAATATGCCAAATACAAATGGACTGGACATTGTGAATGCAATTCTTAAAGGATAATTGCTAATACTGTATTTAGTTTTACTATGTTAAGAGTTAAAAGCATTCCTTTTTGTTTAGACAAAGGGGGGAAATGTTGTAGGATATTTGTACACTGTGTGAAGATATATTGCTGTGACTGTGATTGATTCAATAAAGAGCTGAGTGGCCAATAGCTAGGCAGGAGGTATAGGTGGGACTTCTGGACAGAGAAGTAGAAGGAGATAACTGAGGCACGCAGGAGATGCCAATAGAACAAATCAGACATAAGACAGAAGAAAGGTAACCAAGCCATGTGATAGAATGCAGATTAATAGAAAGAGGTCAATTAAGTTATAAGAGCTAGTTAGAAAAAAGTCTAAGCTAAGCACAAGCTTTCATATTTAGTAAGTCTCCATTTCATTATTTGTGAGCTGGTGGCCCAAAGAAAAATCAGACTACAATCTGCTGGGGATGTAACCCAGGGTCTCATGGATGCTAAGTGTGTGCTCACTGAGTACAGCCCCAGCTCATGCTTTCTCAGAGTCAAATTGTCTGTAACATCCTGGAGATAAGCTTGCAGGCAACAAACGCCAATAGGGAGTAAGGCACAGACGGGGGTGTGCTCCTGGTGGCCAGGGTCACCTGATAGGCCTTGTTGCAGATCCCACAGCTGAAGGGCTTCCCTCCAACATGGGTCACCATGTGCCGCTCCAGCATGGAAGGTGCGCTGAAGATCTTCCCACACGTGGGACAAGGGTGGTATTCTTTGGAGTGCACCTCATGGATATGCTTCCGGTGATCCTGCAGCGTGGGGAAACTCATCTTGCATTTCTTGCAGTCATAAGGATCTTCTATGTCTGCTTCCAGGCAGGGCATCCACGGGAGGGAGGGGCAGAGGGAGACAGTAGCACAAGCAGCAGTCAGTGGCATGCCACCGCTACATACAAGCAAGATGGAGGGCTGTTCAGACTTCCTGTGGCACCAGAGTCCAAGGACCCCAACCCAGTGTGGCAACAATCTGGCTCTACTTCCTTTTCCCGAGGAGGCAGGACTCCTCCAAGCTTTTGGACTCACCATCTTTGCAGTGTCAAACTGCTCACCTCCACCACTCACTTCCTGTCTTATATGTCAAACTCTCCATCATGGGTTTACTTTACAGTCAGTATCATGCTTGTTTCTCCTGTTTGCAGTGATAGGTCTGTCTACCACTTCCCTGTAGACCTTCCCAACACACCCTCTAGAGTGTCACTGTGTCTCCTGACAGTGACAGTAAGGGGACACATTTTTAGGTCCCAACTTGAGACCCAACAGTAAAGCCTTTGTACAGACTCCTGGTGAGCACTGGGTGGGTGTATTCAGGAAGTTTATGCATGTTAACTCAGAGAATGGGAGAAGAGGGTCTAGTTTGAGTCTTATTTTAAGATTAGGAAAATCAAGGTTTAGAGATCAACCAATCCTTGCTCAAGGATCTAATTGGGAAGAGGTCTCACCTATACATCCACGGATATGCCAACTCCTCAATGAGACCTCAAAAATAGGAACCACTGCTGATGGACATTTCTGCCATCTAGATGACAGAAAACATTGTATCTTTTTCTTAAAGCAACTAAAAGCAAAATATTTTGATAATAAAATCCTCTGTCCACAAGAAAGTCCAAGCCATAGCTCCGCCTATGTATGTACAGTGACTTTGCTTAACCCAGGAATACTGCCAACAGCAGCTTTGAGAACCATTTTGCTAGTTACCCCCATAAAAATGTCAGGTTCACACTATCTTTTAAGATTCTTTGACAGTTTCTATGAGCAATGCTGTGATCCTGAATACTGGGCCCTGAATACCAGGATTGTATGAATGGTATACTCTAGGATATGCCAGCGGGGGCTCTAGGGGATGCCAGCGGGGCTCTAGGGGATGCCAGCGGGGCTCTAGGGGATGCAAGACTAAGTCTGAAGATTAAATGTTCTCCTTCACTGATTCTCCCACTGTTGTGAGAAGAGGACTCACAGATCATCATTTCCTGAGGTTGAGAAGACACTGGAACTGTGGCACTGGATCTGACCCAAACCCCACTCATCTGGAAGTCCACTTGACTAGAGTCACAGTCTTGCTAACTCCTCAGGGGTACATGACCTCACACATGCTGGGCACATAGGAGCTCTGGGAAAGTCCTTAATGGGTGGCTGATAAGAGATGTGGACATGTGTACACAGAGCATATGCCACAGCTAGACACTGGGATGAGAGAGCAAGTGGGGGCAGAGGGACGGGAGCAAGGTACCTGGCAAAGCAGGAAACAACGCTCTGAGGGTGATGTATGGTACCCAACAAGGCTGTGCTTATCACCCGCAACACCAGTCTTTGGTGTTTACTGAGCATTTCTGAGTCAGGCGTGGAACGTAAACCTTTCTCTGTGGTGGTTTGAACAGGAATGGCTCCCATAGCCTCATATATTTGGATGCTTGGTCATTAGGGAGTGTTGCTACTTGACAGGGATTAGGTGTGGCCTTGTCAGAAGAAGTGTGTCACTGGGGGTGGGCTTCAGGGAGTTTCAAACGATCAAGTCAAGTTGCCTGTGGATCTGGATATAGAACTCTCAGCTGCTCTCCAGCACCATGTCTGCTGTGTGCCACCATGCTTCCCACCACGATGATAAAGAACTAAACTTCACTGCAACAGAACACTAAGACACTGTCATTTAGTTTTTCTGACAAGTCAAGCTGGTGGCATTACTATTCCTATTTATTCAAGTTTGAAAGGGAGAGGAGGCTTAGCAGGGCAAAGAAATGTAAGGTCTCAAGGAAAGTATATGGAAGGGTCAGAGTGCGAATCTAAACTCATGTGACTTTCAGAGTATGCGCTCCCAGTCTACCTGCTGTGTTGTGCTGACTATATATGCTAGTTCCAGAGTACACGGTTACTGCAAAGAAGGATGAAGAAAATGACAGGGGCCAGCCACCCAATAGTGTTTTGTGGGTGTGCGTGTGTAGCTCTGAGAAAGACAGGCAGCTGGGGCAGCCCCAGACAACTCAATGAAACACAATGGCACTTGGGAGAGGAATGCCAGGCAGGAGAGTTTGGAGGGAATATGGTAGCATTGCCGAGCACAGTGGAGAAGGGAAGGGTAGAACATGGGAGCTGGATGAGTTGATGGAGTTGTTTCAGTGTCCTGTGAGCCTGACAGTGAAGACACTCTCTCCTTCCAACACAATTTGCTTCTGGCAGCAAAACACTGTGAGGTGAGCTAAAGAGACAAGGAGGCAGGCTGGACAGAGAAGCAGAAAGTATACAGAGACATGCTAAGGAGGGACCGAGGGACTGTGGGCTTTACAACACTGGGAGGAGAGGGCCCAGAATGGGGCCCAGCTCTGGCGCAGTGACTGCCCTGTTATGACTGTCACAGGCCTCCTCCGTGCCAAACGTGGCCTGTGGTGCCTGACACTGTGACTGCAGTACTCACTGTGAAAGGTGTGCAGGTGGATAGAGAGGCCATTGGCCTGCCGGAAGCCCTTTCCACAGTCCCTGCAGACATACGGCTTGTCCCCAGTGTGGGTCCTCACGTGCCGGGACAGCTCGATGGATTGGGCGAACACAGCATCACAGTACTGGCATGCGTACATTTTCCCTGCAAACGCACATGAACACGTGAGAACAAGCACTGAACACGGATGGCACTCCTACAAACAGAACAAACTCTAAAGCACACACCAGAGAAATGTCACTGGCAGGTGACATTACCTCAGGCAATGCTGGGTAAGTCTGAGGCACATCATCAAACACATCTACCTCACAAACATAACCCATCACACAGTGGGTGAGCACAGCCGGATGGGGAACAAAGCTCTTGTCTCTAAGAGAACCCGTTTGTTTATCAGGTTTCTACAGAGAGGAAGAGCACACTCCACTTCCAGCCAGAGATAGGTCCTTCTGTCCAGAAATGTGAGTTAGATCTTGCAAAACACACTGTGTTCTTGTAAAGCACAACCTAGGTTATGGGAGACTCATCTCACAACAGAACAAAGCAAATTAACAACCAAGTCTAGCATGAATTCTCACTACTACAAAGATGATCTGGGGATTCAGAGGGGATGAGGGCTTGCAGTGACCCACTGCAGCCAGCACACAGCCCTTGACTCCTTCACTTTCCCATGTGCACGAGAATGTAGCCAGAGTTTCCTCCCAGGCCAGGGAGTAGCCACTGCGGAGGGGGTTCCAGATCAGCAAGTCTAGTACTAGGCCCCACTTCAGCTGGAGCCTTGTTCTTACTTTTTTCCTGGCCAGGCTTTGAGGAAGATTTTGCACATGCACATACATGCATACAAACACATGTGCCCACCGTGAATCCCATCTTATCATCACTCTGATCCAAACTCTTTGGAGGCTTCTGTAGCAAGAATTTGTTACTGTCACCTTATAAGTCACTACTGTGACTGAATCAAGTGTCTCGTGATGAGAAACTGCACTATCCTATCCAGGTGGCCTAGGGAGTTCCAGATGAGAGAGAACACAGAGTCCAAGGAAGAGGTAGAAAGGCTGCAGTGATGCGGCTCAGAACCAAGCAAGAATCTAGAAACTTCACAGGCTAGGAAATGAGTCTCCTGATAAACCTACTCTAGAGGAAACCTTGGTTTTGTCATTCAGGACCCTTCTAAAAATAATCTCTAGCTCCCTGGTGGTAATGACACGTATTATTTCAAGCTATTACTTTTGGTAATTCACGAGGACAGAAGAGAAAACCGAAGTCCTTTCCTTGGCTATAAGAAAACCCTGCAAGCCTTGGCCTTTGATAGCCCCTCTCTGAATACTGCCTCTTAACGCAGTCCCCTCAGGATTCTGCTGCCAGCTCTGTGGTCCACCTGGAGCTCATCTGCACTGAGGAGGGGTGTGGCCCTTCTTCCGGATGTCCCTCTGGCTGAGCCCTCCCTGATGGTGTGGACAGCCCTGTCCTTCCCCATTGCTCCCCAGCCTTGGTTTCCACCATGGCAATGACTACCTTCTCCATTTCTATCCCACAGTTGCTGTTTATCTTGTCCACTGAAATTTAAGTGCTACAGGAACAGGGTAAGCATGTTCACAAATCATTTATGTCTGGAACAGCACTCAAGAAATCCACTCACCAAAGTGTTTCTTTTTTGTAAGTTTGGTTTTTCAAGACAACGTTTCTCTGTATATCCCTGGCTGTAATTGAACTCAGGGATCCACCTGCCTCTGCTTCTGGGATTAAAGGGTGAGCCACCACTGCTGGACAAACAAGAGTTCCTTGAGGGCCTTTTGTTGCCATGCACTTTTCTAAGTTCTCCTGAAAGACTAGCAATTCTGTCACCACAGAGCCTGTGCTCTAATGGGGCACTAGGGTGATTGAATTATGGAGCATGGTTCTCGACGCGGTAAGCATGTGGAGAAAAGTAAAAACAGGCTGAGGCAGTTTCCACTAAGGAGGCCAAAGAAGGTATGTCTAGAGGAGGGAAGAGGAGCAGACACCTCTGAAGGTGTCACCAAGAAAGGTGACAAGCACAGAAGTCCCCCGAGGAAGTGAGTGTGAGTGCTTGGAGTGCTGAGAGCAGAAGGCAGAGTGGCATCCATAGGCCTGGCAGGTTATCAGGACTCAGATTCCACTGCAGATAAAAAGCCACTGCAGTGTGGAGCAGAGGCGTGGCCTGCCAAAGTTTAGTTTTAAATGTAAAGAGGGAATGCTGAGACAGAGAGGACACTGAAACCATCCAGATAAAGTGATGGAAGCACGGCTACTCACATCTAGGAGCTGAGCTCTTCTTGACTGGTCATGTCCCCACCATGGTCTCCTCCACCATCCTGGGATGCTACCTTGTGACGTACTGATATGTTCCACCCATCTCTAACCCTCCCCAGCCCTCAGGCCAGCAGGTGCAAGGGCACAAGGACCCCAGGCTAGTCACCAGGAACTTAGCATGGCCCAGCCACAGTGTACTCCATCAGCCCTTTCTCTTGCTTCAACTCTATGACAAGTGAAACGATTCCCGGCTGCATGTAAATTCTGACCACAAAGTCCCAATACTGCTCTAGCCGACTCCTCAGAAGCCCTCCCAGAAAGCTGTCTACAGCCTGTGCATACATGCTTACTGTGCATACATGCTTACTGTGCATACATGCTTACTGTGCATACATGCTCACTTCTGCCTTTACTTCCCCAACTACTGAGCTGCCTAAAGTCAAGAGGGTTTCAGCTCCCCCAGTGGCACTGTGCAGGGAAAGGAAGGGTGCCCCTCACCTTCTGAGTGCTTCTTCTTGGTGTGGTAAGCCAGGGCTGAGGCCTGTGTGAAGGTCATGAGGCAGTGCTTGCACATGAATGGGCGGTCCCCAGTGTGGAGGCGCAGATGGTTCTTTAGGGTGGAGTTGGCAGCAAACTTTGCCCCACATTCTTCACAGGAGAAAGGTTTCTCGTCGAAGTGCTCGGTCAGCTTGTGGTACTGCATGCCTAGGAAGGGGTACCAGGCCCGGACGAGACACCAGAGTCAGGAACACAGCAGAAGAATGTCCAAACAAGCGGCACTCGCCAGGCTCAAGCTCACTAGCCTGTGTTGCCGGCCACACCATTCACATGCCACTAGTCTGCTCCCTGCTTCCCTGTCACCTTAGCTTCACTCCTGGTTGAATTTGGCATAGAGATTTTTAGCCGATCTTCCCCATTCATTCCTCACACTTTTATAGTTCATTAGGTTTACCAGACATCTGGGGCAAGGCAAAATGGTTCTGACTTAATACTTCAGGATTTTCATATCAATAAATTGTTTCTTATTAATAAGTAAATGAGATGTGGGCACCAACAAGCCAGAGGCCAAACATCTGGCTACAGTTACAATCTCCAGGGTGTGGGTGTGGTGCAGGTGTTTAGTTCTATCGTCAAACACCCTAAGAGTGCAGAAGAGTGGATGAGGGACCTCCCTAACAGTTGGGAGAGCAACGCTTGGGGAGCCAACCCCAGTGATTATGCTCTTCTCAGAAGATCGTTGTGTGTCTATGAACTGGTCCTAGTGCCAAAGGCACACACAGGGGGCTAGGCTGGAATCTAAACTACACCATCTGCAGCCACTGTCCTCTACGACCACCTTCTGACATACCTGAGGCATGGGCAAACTCCCTTCCGCAGAGGTCACATGCCACAGGCAGCCGCTTCTTCTTCTTCTTGGGGGCGTCAGGCTCTCCACCCACGCTGTGGGTCTCCAGCTGCTGCTTCTCCAGCCCCTTCTCCGAGTCCTTGGTCCCACCGCTGTCTTTGCACAGCACCTGTTTGCTCTTGGCCACCCGGCAGCGCTTCATGTGCACCTTCAGACGACAGTAGAAATGGAAGCTCTTGTCACAGGCTTTGCAGATGAAGCTCTTCTTGGCAGAGTCCGGGGCGGCAGAAGTGTCTTTCTCCTGTTGCTCTGGCACGGACCCAGGCTCCCCCTGATTCTTTTGTTCCGTGGGCTGGCAGTCTTTGCTGGCTGCGTTGGCTGCTTTCTCCTCTTTGTCCTTGGCTCCAGGGTGAAACCTATCACCCACCGTCAACCTCTGCTCTCCATTTTCCTTCGTAAGAAACCCTGCACAGGAGAACACTCGTGGCTCTAGGGCTCGTTCTATCATGCTTTGCTACTTTTTAACACACTCTTAGAGAGACCGGATTATCTGGATCCTCAGGAAACTCAGAAGTAATACTGTTGTCATCTTCACTTCCCACTAAACACAAATAGCACCATGCCACACCTGCGGCTCCTGGCTAGTAGGCGCCAAGAGCACGTAAAAGGAATAAATATCTTGAAGCACGGCATCCTCTTACATCAACCGCTGTTTCTTCTACTCAATATAGAAAGGGCCCTGGGGTCTAGCAGGATCCAACCCCTGTTCCTTACCAACGTGTGCAAACTCCTGCATGAGGGGTTGCAGGCCAGGGAAAGACTTGTGGACACCACACAGGAGGCGACAGATTGCAGGGGCTGAGACAGATTTCTCCATGTCCTTGCTCAGCACTGCTCTCAGGGCCGCTTCAGGGCTCACTGTCTCGGAGGATATGCTCAGCATCTAAATGAAACCCAGAGACAGGGCTGTGTTAACATCAGATTTTCTCCATGCTCTTCAACAGCGGGGGCGGGGGACGGGTGTATGGGGATGGAATTCAAGAAGACACAGAGCTCTCCAGGTGGTTTATATTTCTCCTGGAGACACACAAAGAGCCTTGTTTTTCAAAGGACAAGAAAATTAGCAAAATGCAAACCAGGAAAGCACATATCAAGACAGACGTGCAAACAGAGAGAACAAATGGGGGCACTGGTGTTTTCTGTAGGACTGTCCTCTTAGCACCTGGCACCTCAAGGATCTTTCTAGAACTAAGCACAGGAAGTTGGGGGGAGGTAATGAGTCTAGAAGGGGGGAGGAGGGTATAAGATTCTGGATCTGAGCATGGGAAGCCAGGGGTGGGGGTGGGCTATAGCTTTTGGCAGCGGCTGCTTCTGTAGAGATCAGGATAATTTTTCATAATATATAATTGCCTCCATGTCTAGAAGTAATTCTGCATAGAGAGTGGCTTTATATTTTTAGACACTTAGATGTACCCTTTTAAACATCATTGAAACTCAGCGTTTTAAAGCCGGTTCAAATAGGGGCTTTAAAGAGGCCAGGAATATGATTTCAAAGCTGTCCTCTTTCAGAATGTTAGAGCTATGGGCAGAGAGCACACTGAGAAAATAAACTGAGACCATCCACAGATGGCCACATGGAACTTTCATTTTGGAAGATATTTCCCTTATGCTCTTTTCAGGTCTATCTAAATAACCCTGATGCCCCTGAAGGCAGGCAGGAGACTAATTAGTGAGGCTAAAGCGATCAACCGCAGAGGCCTCAGCTCTGAAGTGCACAGCACTCTGGAGAGAGACAGGCAGATGAGCCTTGCCTCTGGAGTGCTGCAGGGGTGTGCACCGCCTTCTTCCTGTCTGAGAGGCAGACTGAGGCGGGGCTGTCACCAGTGGGGATGGTTAGGAACCTGCCCTTCTGTCTGCGTGGATCAAAAGGTCACTCCAGGTACATCTGTGATTTAATTTTATGTTTCTTTGTTTATTCTTCCCTGTTGGAGATGTACAAGGCCAAGTTTGGACATCTCTGAGTCTTCCTCAGCCCCCATCTAGATTTTCTGGGATGCTGGTCCCATTGTGAGATGCCACACAGAAAACGAGCTGGCACTATTTGCTGCCTCATATGGGCAAAGCTTTTTTCTATGTTTATCTTGGCTCTTTCAGGAAGCCAGAAGAAAACATGCAGTAAGACCAACTTCCTTCTTCTGAGACCAGCTGCTTCTGAGAACATGGTTAAAAAGAGTCACCATTTCTCCAGCTACTCTGAGCTTAGGCAGTTGGAAGATGTGTTTGCTGGGGCTGTGTCACTGGCTTCCCCGCTCACTCACCAGTTTCCTACACTGGAAACAACTGCGAAGCCTGAACTCTTCTGTAAAGGGAGATGACATCACCTGCCACTTACGGCTGAAAAGTTAAAGAACAAAGGTGTTCTGTTGTGGAATACTATTTTAAGTAGGCAAAGATGTGCTACATTTGTTTTTGCTGTGGATTACTTTAACTGTGTGAAGGTGTGGTGTTACATTTGTTTACGCTGCATCTGTTTAATTATGTAAAGATGTGTTGCATTTGTTTCACCTTGCCTGCCTAAGGCACCTGATTGGTCTAATAAAAAGCTGAACAGCCAATAGCTAAGCAGGAGATAGGCAGGGATGGCAGGCAGAAAGAATAAATAGGAGAAATCTAGGCAGGAGGAGAAAAAAGACAACAAGGGAGAAATGAGGGAGCCACCTGGGACCAGTCAGTCAGCAGACACAGGAAATACAGAAAGGTAAAAAGTCCCGAGGCAAAAGGTAAAGAGAAACGGGTTAAGATAAAGGAGATAGCCAAAAACATGACTAAGCTAGGCCAACCATTCATAACTAATAATAAGTCTCCACGTCACGATTTGGGAACTGGTTGGTAGCCCCAAAAAAGGCCCGGTATGGTGTTCTGAAGAGCCAGCAGAGCACTAAGCATGCAGTAATTACGGTATACTGCGGTAATTACAGTATACCGCAGAGAATGAAGATGGCTCCAGGGCATCTCCCTGTAAAGTTCTACAGAATCTGAAGATCCACAAACCATTATCCACCCCCTCCACTCCCCACCTCTTTCACAATCTCAGCCAGGGCCTCATCCTCTGGAGAAAAGTGCTTGAGCTCCATCATCTGCTGGATGGCCTCTGTGACCAGCTTGCTATGCCTCAGGATTATTTCCAACACAGTGCTCTCTGGGGCAGTCACTGAAAAAAAGGGAGACTTGAACACTCAGCCAAACCATGGGCATCATTTTCTCCTTTACCTCTCAATTCCACTCTTCACAAAGACAATATATGTCGTCTCTAAGAGTGAGATCAGTTAACCACTGTAGCCAGGGCATAATGAATAAGGGCTTGTCAGCACCCATATCCCCAGACACAATTTCCTTTAACACATAAGCCTTTGTGAGCTTTTACCACCTGATGTTTCCGTGTGTGGATGCTGTGCCATGTTTGAACCAGAATTCACTACCTCGCTTCTCAAATGCCACTTTTCTGAACACACTGAAAATCCTTTCTTCTTGCTTTCCTCAAACACAGCACCTTGGTCACCTATGGTCACCCCACTATATAGGAGGACACGGGAATTTACCTGCCATTGCTCCTGAGGGGAGGGACACAGATGGCAACTGTAAGGGGCAACATCAAGACAGGGCAGACAACTCACCTGCCCGGAAGAAAGCCCCAGCGCCAGGCTCCTTTCCTACTTCCTTCAAGAGAAGGTTCAGTGGGCAGGTCTGGGTCTCTTGAGCCACTAGCAGCAGCTGCCAAATGGCTGTTGCAGAGAGTGTCTGCCTTTCCAGAGCGGCTGACATCAGGGAACTGAAGCCACCTGAGCCAGAGTCCTGTTTCACGAGTGTCTCCATAACCTTCAAGATGCAACATAAACATGGGCGTAAGAGTCTGGTCCTGAGTTGGTGGCAAAACAGTTAAGTATCAGTACTGGGTTCAGGTGAATGTGTTCCAGGAGGGGAGGTCTTTTCAACATTCACCTCCTCAACCGCGGGGGCTTTTTACAATCAAATTTACTTTGTGTGTAAGCAGGTGGAGTAGAGTCAGGGACACAGCCTAGTAATAGAAAGCTTATGATGCTCTAGGTGTGGCTAACATATACACACACAAAATAATCTTAGCTGAAAGCATCTCTCTCTCTGGTTTGGTTTTTAGGCAGTATTTCACTGTGCACCCCAGGCTGGCCTTGAACTCAGAACACTCTTCTCCTTGGCAATGGGATTATAGGCATGTACATCAAAGCTGGTTACTGACAGAGTTCTAATTTGTGACAAAGTTCTTTGTTCTTTCTCGTGAAGGCTTTTCTTTATTACTACAGAACTATGCAGTACAAAATATTGAAATACAACTAGTTAGGCCAGTGAGATGGCTGAGGGAGTATTGGCACTGGCCACCACGTCTAATGACCTCAGTTTGATCCCTAGAACTCACCTGACAGGAGGGAACTGACTCCTGAAAGTTGTCCAGTCTACAAACTAAATAAATAAAACTGTAAAAAAGGAAACTGCAATTATTCTATTTGGCATTTACCCTTAGAAAATGAGTCACCTTCTAGTCTCCTTCTTGGCATTTCTCAACTTGGCGGCGTATATGTATTTATAGAAAATGTAAATGTGTGTATGCATAGCCATATTTTCCTCCCTCCTGCTCACCTCTCTGTCTCCAGGGGCCAAGCTCCTCGCACGTGAGATCACTTTTAGCAGCACCTGGTTGTCCGTGAGAACCTCAGACAGGTTTTCATGGTACTTTCTCAACAGTTCAGCTCCGTAGTCCTCAGGGCTAGGGTGGGCTGGAAGAACAGCAGCACAACAATAAGGCCTGAGGCTCCACAAGAGCCAAGGGCTTCTACAGACAATAAGGGCCACAGATGCAAGTGAGGGGAACAGCTGAGAGCCTCAGAGTAGAGTCTCGTGGCTAGCCCCGGGCCACACACACAGCATCTGAGTCTCCTCTGGTCGACACCTGTGCTTCAGGGTCACGGACACAGACGAGTGCCTGGTAGAAGCCAGGGACTGCCCAGCAGGCGGATAATGAGAAGGCTGCACTGTGAGAGGCTCTGATGTACAGATCAGGGGGTCTTCCTCACAATGCCTGGGGTAAAGGACCCATGTGGTGATCCCAGATACCATCAGCCACCAGTCCAGGCCGTGCCCAGGAAGAGGCATGCCATTCTGTTCAGATGCCCCCTGTGCCCATCTGTTAGCTATTTCTTAAGTCATATTTCCTTAAAGGTAAAGAAAATACAAGCAATCTGAACAAAACTAGATCCCTTGGTTTATAAATAGTTATGTTTTTGTTTCCTCTTTAACCCAGTAAATCCACTTCTTGAAACTAAGCCTAAAGAAACAAAAAAACCCGAAGGCCAAGAGCCATGGCCACTGCAGAGCCACGTGATGACACTGTGAGGACAGCCCTAATATCTGCTGAGTCCACCATGTGCCAGGCACGTCGCTAAATGTTAATGGGTGTCATCTCACAATAGCCACAGAAATGAATGCAATGGTACAATCCTTACACCCACCCCAGGGACAGTAAGGTTCATAAAGGGAAGCTGCAAGCTCAAGGTCAAACGGCCAGGAATGGCACCATGGCTTCCAGGCTTCCCATTACACCACATCTGCCCCAGTCAGGACACATGTAACACACAGTGCATATCTGTGTGACAGAAAACTATACAACCTTCAAAAGAGATCGGAGTTCTTGGAAATGCAAGAGAATGTTTTGATATTGCTAACCAGGGGCAATCACACAACTGAAAAAATAAGGTAATGGATGAAACATGAGCACACAGTGCCAACAAGGAAGGACTAGGGAGTAGAACAGCAGCTTATTTTCATTTCTGGGAACCCTGATTTGTGTGTGTAATATAATTATTACACAATTACATAGGCAAAGTAATTCCAGCTGGGTTAAGAAGGGAAACGGGCTCCCTCCCCCAAGCTGAGGGACACCAAGGGGGCTACCTAGGGACTGTAGTACACAGCTGGGAAGGGGGCAATAAGGATTTGAATTTGCCACTCACATCCATCCACACAGTCTGTTGGAATGCACAGTCTTCTGGGCCCCTCTGTCTGTTCAGTCTCACAGGTGACCCTGGCCAGCCCTGTGGGAAGAGCGTCCATTAATAAGCCTGAACCACAGAGATGATAGGAGGGACCTAAATGGAGAAGAGTCTCAGATCCCAGCTGCTCTGACAGAGCTCGCTTCACAATGCAATACCACCGCTTCACAGAGCTCCTCTTCCCAGCATGGAGCCAGAAGGGAGCTTCACCCTGTGATTTTCTGTACAAGCTGCCCCTGTCCAGACACGGAATAATTAAGTAGTACCTGTGGTGCCAGGTGACTCCGCTACTTCCTGCAACTTCTCCAGCAGGAGGCCCAGGTTTGGGAATGCTGTTCTCACAGCCTGGAGGAGTTTTACCAGGCTCTCGGCAGGCAGGGTCTTCTCTTCAGTCATTCTGTGCAACAAATTCTCTATCGTCTCCTTGGGTGTTCTGCCCTCACAGCAGTTCAGAATCACCTGCAGGGGCATGCAATCAAGCAAACACCGTTACTGCAATTCAAAATGGATCTAACACTGAAAGAAAGCCAGCAAGAGAGCCTTACCGGATGCCCATCTCCAAGCCCTCCCCAGCTGTCTCTAGCACTACGTTTTGTCATGGTCCCTTCCTTTTTCTGTTTGTTTTTTTTTAAAGTCTCAAACATTCACCAAACAAATTGCTCCACAAAACTCTTACCAGCGGCAAGCCCACGTACAATAGTCTTTGCCTCCAACAGCTTGCAGTTTGAAAACCCTTTTCAGAAACAGGACTGGTCTGGTACTTATTCTATAGCCCAAGCTGGTCTTGAACTCACGGCAATCCTTCTGCTTCAGCCTCTCAAGTGCTAGGGGTACAGGCGTGCACCAGCACAGCCAGCCAAAAGCCCTTCACGCTTGGCTGGTGTAATACAGGAAGTAGTGAACATCTGACCTGTCCGCCTGAGACACAGGCCGGCGCTTTACACTATCAGAATGCTTTTCTATCTGTTCCATATTCAGTTCTGTTTATTTACTTCATTTCAATATTGAAAACTTTATAGTCTCTGGTTGCAAAACAATAAAGTGTGCTTTCAGATTATTTTCCTTGTAAAATCTTTTGTTTGTAGAGACCAGGTCTTACTATGGCTGCCCTGGCTGTCCTGGTACTCAATCTGCAGCACAGTTTGCCTCAAACTCAGGGAAATCCTACTTTATTTAGCCTCTTGAATTGAGGTTACAGTGTGTGTCCCTAGGTTTTGTGGGTTTGGTTTTTTTGTTAATTTTGTGTGTGTGTGTGAATTCTTCTCTATGTATCTACACACCTGCACTATGTCCTCCCCCCCCTCTCTCACTCACACACACACACACACACACACACACACACAAACTCCTATGCTTTGTACATGCAAAGGCCAGAGGAAGATACGGGGTGTCCTGTTCTGTCAACTTCTACCTTGTTCCTTTGAGACAGGTTTTTCACTGAGCCCAGATCTTGGCCTGCCAGCCCCAATGATCCTCTGCCCCACCTCCAGCACTGGGGCTACAGGCACACAGGGTGACTCTGCCTATTTAGTACCTGAGTGCAGGATCCACACTCGGGTCCTCACGTTCATGCAGCTGTCTTACCCACCAGCCCATCTCCCCAGCCTCTGAATGACCGCATGTTTCAGCTCCACTCACAACTCAACAGTCCCACTTCCCTTGATCTTTCTTGGTTTGTCAATGGATTTTCTGAGCAAAAGGTCACGGGGCTCTAGAAAATATGTTCAACAATTAAACATGTGACAGACACTTTCCTATTGCCGCAGAACTATTTTTCTTTTCTTTTTTGAGACAGGGTTTCTCTGTGTAACAATCCTGGCTGTCCTAGAACTTGTAGACCAGGCTGGCCTCAAACTCACAGAGATCTGCTTGCCTCTGCCTCCCGAGTGCTGGATTAAATGTGTGTGCCGCCACCTCCTGGCATAGAACCATTTCTTAATGGACCATGGTGCAAAATGTGTAGCATGGTTCTTACAGAACCAAGAGAGCAGATTATTTCAGTATACTTGATCCATAGCAACTGAAATGTAAGCCTTCCTCTGGGAAATGCCTGCTCTCAGGAGACAGTCAAGCAATCAGTCACAGAAGCATGCCAGCAGCTGCCATTATCAAATTAGCTCTGTTATAAAATAACGAATTGAGCTTTAAAGCCAAATTGGCTTTCTACATATGAAAGGAATATGTGTAAAATAATCAAGTTGTCATATTCCTTGTTAGTCATCTTTCTTTGGATAAAGTCTAATATAGGGTGGATAGCAACTAAGTGAATCATAATTTAAAATTTAAGACCTTGTACTTAAAACCTGTAGTGACTTCAGCACCAACCCCTCACTCTTAAGCAGCCTTCTGATGCCCGATGAAGAAGCTCAGGGATGGCTCTTAAGGCCAGACTGACCCAGTTTGTACCCCAGTTCTAGCTATTCATGCTGTGTGACTTCGGGCAAGTTCCATGATTCTTGGGAACTTGTTTTCCTCACTTGCAAATAGAGATAACTGCACCAACTCCTGCAGATCTCCAACTTCTGTGGATCCTGAGATGAGGCTGCAGCTTACAAAGCCTGCCGTGACTGCTAAGGACACATGTGCTCCTTCAGAAGCATGCTGCCATTGGCCACAAGCCATCTGCACAGTAGTGAGGATGCTCTCGATGTGCTCAAGCCCAGCAGAGCCCCAGCCTCCCCAAGCTCCCACTTCTTATGGGGATGGTCCCTGTCCATGAGGCTACAGAACTGCTGGGAAGAAAAAGTCAGGAACAGCACAAGTCTTCAGTATATTGCTTAGCAGGCCATAAGCAGCAAGAAAATGGCAACTTGTATCTGCTATGCTTATGCTGTGAATTAAGAAGTTCTTCTTTCTCATTTTTTACAGAAAGAACTCAAGACTTTTACAGATAAAGCACAGAAAGCATAATTTCAAAAAAGAAGTTCTGAAAGGCCTGGTGCAGGGCTGGGCTTCGGATCCTATAGCAGCTGCACTAGGCTGTGTGACCCAGCCTGAGAAGTGCTGCTGTGATTTGCAACTCATTTAAGTTCTGCTCCAGGCTTTTTTGTCAAGTAAACTGAAAGTGACAGAAGAAAATGACAGTGTGGTCTATCCTGCAGCAGAGCTTAGGGCTGGGGCTGGTTCTACCTCCAAGTGCTGTTTCACAAGGTAATGGAACAGCTCAAAGTCCACTTTCAGCCCAGCTCATCAGGAAAGGGCTGGGAGGAATAATCGAATGAAATCTCTCAACAGGGAATCAGAGGCTTCTGGGGCGATAAGAACTCACTGAAAATGAGTGCCCAAGATTACACCTAATCTGTAACCTCAGGAGGAAAACACGAGTTCATTCCCCACCATATTAGCATTGTCTATGAATTTTACAGAACTTTAAAACATCAATTTCCAAAATACACTTCTGAGATTAGACGCTTCCCTCAACTGTCTGCCTGCCTGGATATTTAACCTAAGATGACTCAGGCAGAGGGAATCTAGGACCCAGCCCACTATGTACCCAGTGCTATCACACCAATGGTTCGGAAACCATCTCTCCTGGGCATCTAAGTCACTCTCTTAGTTTTAAGTAATGCCACGAAAGTTCTCTCTCCCCACCCTTCCTTCTAGAGAGACATATTTTTAGCACAAAGTTGAAATCGATAACCCCAACAAAAACAGTTATCTAGTTGCCCTAAGAAGTCATGCCAGCAGTTTTATGAGGTTTTAGCAGCTAGCTGTTGGGAGAATAAACTGGCGTGTGACCTTTCTGAAGGGCAATTTGAGAATGTCCACAAAGACTTTTACATTCTATTTTAAAATTTCATTTAAAAATTACCCTAAGGAAATAATATTGAGAAGTTTGCAGAGCTTAGCCTGCAAGAATGTCCTCTACAACATCATTTATTATACCAAAGTATTGGCAACAAATGCCCAAGAAGTGTGAATGAGTCATGGGATGTCCATTAGAATACAACAGCGCTCCCCAATCCCTTAGTGTAGACAGAGACATGTGGTAGCAGAGAAGAGCCGTGAGCTTGTGCTGCCTCATCCCAGGACTCCAAAGAGACAAAGAGAAACACATGCTGCTGTAGTAGGATCCTCTCGATTTTTAAAATATTTATATTTGCCTGTTTTCTTCTGTATCTACATACTAATCATGTATCATTTCTGTAAATAAGAAAGGCATCATAATTACAAATGTGCCACAACATTCAGCTCCTGGAACAGTAGCTTCTGGCAGTCAGAGTCCCAGCAGCAGTAGGGTCATCTACCCATCCACCTGCCCTGCCCAGTGGCCATGTGCTGCAAAGTGCGCGGTGTAAGCTATGGCAAGAAATGTGATGGAGCATGCAACAGGAACCTCCAGTCAGCCAAGGTGATTACAATGCAGAAAGTATCAAAACATCGCAAGGCAAAAAGCACCTCGTGCAGCAGAGCACTAGAACAAGCTCTGCAGCAGTTCAGAAGGGGGCAGAGGCTTGACACAGTTACCCTTTTTTCGGAGACAGGCAGGAATTCCTCCTTGGCTGTTTCCAGGAACTCCACAATAGGTCTGAGCTGTGTCACACACTGGATCAGGTCCTCTTTGTGTTCCAGTAACAGAACAGACAAGGTCTTTCCCTCCCCTGCGCTCCCTGGGGGAGAAGGAATTAGAGACACACAAGAGAAGCTAGTCAATTTGAAGAAAATGACAGCGTGGTCTGTCGAGAGAGATCTAACGGAATAGTAAAGAGCTTCGGTGCACCTGAATGCAGAATCACTTTTGGAGAGAAAAATACTTTATTATTCTGTTTAAACTCTATGAAAGGAAAAATGTTTCATTTATCTGTCGAAATACAAAGCTTCAGAGCCAGCCAGAGGTTAACTTCTGGTAGGCAAGGCCACTGCTTTGTACCTAACCCAAATGAGAGCAACTTCAGCCTTTAAGTGCTGGCAGCGAACCAGTCACTTGAGGCGCTGCTTTGGACATTTGGCTTTTTGAAAGGCATGAGGACAGTGACAGTAGCCTCAGTTTGCTGAGGGCTGAAATGGAGACTCACATGGAGCCTGTGCACATTTAACATGCAGCTTCTGGGATGGCACAGGAACCTACATGAAAGCCACCAACAACACACATCACTGGCTGGAACTGTAAAAGCTGGGTCACCCAGGTGGCCAGAATGCCCTCCTACCTTCTGGCTGAGACTGAGACACCTTCTCTGTAGGTGTGGATTCCTGGTATAGTCTCATCAGAGACAAGACCACCTGCACATCCAGGCTCCCATCATGCACTTTGCCCAGGATTCTCTGGAATGCTGAGCCTCCTCCGTCATCCTTGAGACATTCTATTATGATCTGTGAACCAGGTGCCAAGAGAGAAAGAGATTAATTACCCTCAAACACTCTGTCTTTGGCATGAGGGCTCTGACAACTTGACCCTCACATCTCTCCATCAGCCCTTCACCCACTGCACCATCTTCCTTAGGCTCCCCACAGGCCTGCTTCCTCTCTGCTGGTCCTCCTCTGTGAGGACACATATACTGTAACTGTTTACTGCTTTCTCCTCAGAGACTTTTGGAAGACAGCAATCCTACTCCCAGGACTCTACAGCCTCAGCAAGAAGTACAGCCTGCCACATAGTAGGTGTGCAGTGTATTTTTAACAAATGCAACGCATTTCTTGCCTAATTAGACCTTTCTGAATCTTATGACACTGGATATTTCTCAGGCAAAGATATCTGAATTTCAAATTGAACGAACTGTCATTTTACTATTTGAGAATGCAATTAAAATCTTGCGAGTTAGGAAAAAAGAACACTTAAAGTCATTTACATTCCGAATAATAGACTATTTAGAAAGACACGGGCCTTATTACTTTTAGATATATTCTGTAATAAGGCTAACAATGTGTTGGCTTATAGGTGCCAGCTGTCAGAGAACGTGATTCACATATCAATTACCCCATGGTAATGGCTGCATCTACTCTAGAAACGAAAAGTGTCAAAGTTTCTTCTGGAACTCACACAGCCTGTCTTGCCTCTTGCCTCATGCTGATAGCATTTGGCATCACTCCGCCTTGGCATCATAATTTCCTGACATTGGTGACCCTGAAGTACTATGGTTAAAAACCCATCTTTGTAACCAGTCCCTTTCAGCTTTCTCCCAAATCCGTAACCACAGCAGGATCTAAAACTGGTCTAAAACATTGTTTTGAAGAGACAAGAAACTGTTCCACAGCCCGGCTGGCCCCAGCCTCCTGTCAACCCTTATTTCTTTCCTGGACAATCCTGCAAAGAGGCTCCGATCTCCGGCCCTCTTCTGAGCAGAGCCACATCAGTATTACACCACACAGCTCTGCGAGATCTGCCTTAGACTCCAGGTCTCAGGGCACAGTCTGGACTATGTCAGATCACAGTAAAGATTTAGCAACCCCAGTGGGAAGATAAACAAAATGAACATGCCTTTCTTTGATCTGATAGGCCATCTCTTATGTGAATGGGAGGAAGACCAATTGGAAGGGAGAATTAATATTTCTCTTTTAGCAAAAGTTTATTTTGAAAAAACATGAGGTCACCAAAACATAATTCCTTCATACAGTTGCATATATCTTTCTTATAGTAACCTTTAAAGGGGTTTCTTGTGGTTTTGGTCATCTCTAAAAGTAAACTAGGACAAAACCTAGTTTAATAATCTACACTTTTGGCTAAGAGCACTTGCTGCTCTTGCAGAGGACCAGAATTCAGGCTCCAGTACCCATAAAGAGAAGTTCATAACCACCTGTAACTCCAGGTCTAGAGGATCTGATGCCCCTTCTCTTCTGGCTTCTGCAGGCACATGTGTGCAGGTGCACACACATTTTCAAAAATCTACATAAAGATTTTATAAATAATTTCCATTAACCTTAGGCAAATATCTACTTTAAACACAATGAACAAGAAATAAAGACATCAGGTGAATGCTTAAATCCCCTTTGGCCAAATTAATTCACCTTCTCATGCTTTTTGTAGTCGGTCCACCATCTCTTTAGAATACCCCTCACTGATAGTAGTAGGGATCCTGGGGTCAACATGCAAAACAGCTCCCCAGACTTCTGCCTCCAGGTAGCTACACCCTTGGTCTGAACCTCATGATTTATTCAAGAAGAGACTAGGGCATAAGCAATGAGATAAGCCTCTGGGAGTTAGGTTACTATGCTTTTCTGTCTGGTGTTGGGGACTGTGGACTCCCAGACCCTGAATTTTCTATGACCCTTTGCCTGCAGCTGCTCTGAGCATGAGACTAATCAGGGACCAGCCAGGTTCCACCCAGGAACTCCTGACCTGCAGAATCTGAGAATAAGGACTCGCTGTTTCCAGGCTGCTGAACGTTACAGTGATGCCTCACACAGAAGAGGTGGCTCACAGTCACTCTTCACTCCTAACTCCCTCAGTAAACACACTGCTTCCTCCGTTTTCCTTTTCCTTCCTTCCTTTCTCACTGATACCACACAGTCCCCTTATTCTAGCCCAGGCCGGGCTGTTTCCTTTGTTCACCTACGGCTCTCTGAATAGTTCGCATTCTCTCTGGGTATCCACTGTGTCTGGCATTATCATCTGAGCTGAGGGGAATGAAGCTTCCACCAGCAGAGGCTTCTGAAGTGCTCTCATCTGCTGTCTCTCCCTCTGCAGAACTACTCAGCGGTGAAATTAAAACATTTGTTAACTTCATTGCTCGGCAGTGGTGCTGGGTGACCACCTGGGAGGAGAAGCAGGGAACTGTCAGCTGCCTGGGCAGCCCTGCTCTTCACCCCAGCACTGACTGGGCATTCACATCAGAGCGGGCACTCCAGGCTTGAAGGCATTCTGTAGTGCAACAGCAGCTCTGCCCAGACAGGAGTGCCAAGAGGGTGCCATATATTGCACAGGGCTGTCACCATGTAACAGAACTCTAAGATCCCAAGTAAAATATAGCCTTGCCACTAGGGCCAAGTTCTTTAACCAAACACTACTACTTCTTTGACTCGTAAGGAGTTAAAGGTATTTCAGTAAACTCATGTCAACACATGTTCATGCAAGTAGTCAAAATTACTGAGTAAAATGTAGGTAGACATATTTCAAAATGAGGCAGTTAGTTCTCCTTCTACAACACAGAAAAAGCATCTACTCTATCCCTTCACCCAAGTCTTTTTGTTGCTTATCTCAACTGTTTCTCCCTAGGACCTTCACATTTGTCTGGGTGACAGTCTTGTGCGCTCAGACCCTCCCATCCATGATGAGGGTCGGGGGACAGCAATAATGATAAAGATGAGGCTGGGGTATAACTCTGGGGGAATGTGTCTGTTTAGTATACATCAAGTCCTGCTCAATTGCTAACACCAAAATAAATAAAAATAAACTGTGACACAGACCATAAATAATAGTTCCATACCATCCTGGACTGAGTGTAGACTTGCTGTCTACTTTACTCCTCACACTATCCCAGGAGGCATTCCTTCTGCTATCTAGATAAGCACTGGAGAGGCTAAGGAACTTACCTAAGGTCACAGGGCAGCAAGCAGAGTAGTCTGAATAAAACGCTGGATACATTAAATCTCTCTGCACTGGATGCTACCAGACCTACCAGAACCAGTCACTGAACACTGAGTAGGACACAGCAATATGCACACTATTCTTCTTAATCTGTGTGATTACTACAGAGACCAGTACAGAGTGCTCACGCAAAGTGTGAGCCTTTCCCTACAACTGCAAGCCTTTTAGAGCTCTAGCTGTGTGACCCAGACTTGATGTCCAGAGATCTGGAAAACACCAGCTGACTTGTAGACATGGGAATGAGAGGGTTACCCTAGCCAGTGAGCACTGTCCTTACGACAAAAAGGTGCACCGGGCCACAAGGCAAAGCACCACTGAGAACAGATTCACAGAGGAGGAAACTAGCTCGCCTTTGAAATGCAGCTGAAAGAGAATGAATGCTACCTGGTCTTCAGCTTTGGGAGTCTTTCTGAGACATCAAATTTGAAAGTGAAATAAGATAGGCGAGGAATCAATAGTGGAGAAGTTAGCTTCTTATTCCTGACAAAGATCTCTTTGCTATACACACATTTAACTAAAAGCAGGGACGTGGCTAGGAATAAAGGAAGAAGACAATGAAAAGGTATAGCACACGCTGAAAGAAAATATGGGCTGGCTTGAAACAGGTTTTACTCAGCCAGAAAGTCACCAGTGCTTTCTTTAACGACAGTGGCAGTTAGACTGTGTACAGTTTGGCAGGAGATGCTCCCACACCCCAGCCCCAGCAGACGTGCTCTCATCAGTTCTGGCTGTGGAGCTTCCCTGGGTTCCAGCACCCAGCCTCTTGTATTTCAGCAATGATTACTTAGGGAATGGCTTTGCCACCTTTCGTCAGGTAGCTTGGGAGATAAACCTTTCAGGACACCAGGAGCCCAAGCTCTCCCTGAACTCAGTCCATGTCATCTGTATGCCTTGGATCTGTGTGTCTCAATCAGAACCCGATGCCACTCACCAGGGGCAGAAGGCCTCAAATGGCACACACAGTGGGAATATTTTTAATGGTGTCAAGTTATATCATGATTAGCCCAATAACAAAAACAATAAAACATTCAAAACTTCTTGGGAACTTGTTGTAGTAGGAGCGGCGGGGCTGCGTCCCCAGCACCCGGTCGCCTGCATGGCTTTACCAGAAATAATTACATGGAAACTGTATTCTTTTAAACACTGTCTGGCCCATTAGCTCCAGCCTCTTATTGGCTAGCTCTTACATATTGATTTAACCCATTTCTAATATTTTGTGTAGCACCACGAGCTGGCTTACCAGGAAAGATCTTAACCTGCGTCTGTCTGGAGTGGGAGAATCATGGCGACTCACTGACTCAGCTTCTTTCTCCCAGCATTCTGTTCTGTTTACTCCACCCACCTAAGGGTTGGCCTATCAAATGGGCCTAGGCAGTTTCTTATTAATTAACCAATGAAAGCAACAGATAAATACAAGACCCACCTCCATCAGGAACTAAAAATTTAAGAACAGGAAAAACAGCAACACCAATGAGAAAAGTCAAACCCTATAGTTGTACTAGAGCTTAAAATGTGCTGCTCTGGGAAATAATTCTTGAATACACTCATCACGGAAACCTTTCAGCAGGATCCCACCCAGAAGCTGGCTATACTTGTGGAACAATGTTTTCACCATGATGTAATCTCCAATGATATGGATCAGGGTTGCCTGGTTCATACCAGTGGCTCACCGAACATCTGCTGAATCAAAGGCAAGCAGAGACAGCTGGAGAGTTATGGCAGTGGTTCTCAACCTGTGGGTTGCAGCCCCTTGCACAGGGGTTGCCTAAGATCATTGGAAAACAGCTATGTAGACATATGTAAACATTATGATTTATAACAGTAGCAAATTAGTTATGAAGTAGCAATGTAGTAATTTTATGGTTGGGGTGACCACAACATGAGGAACTGTATTAAAGGGTCACAGCATTAGGAAGGTTGAGAACCGCTGCTCTATAGCCTCTTAGGACACAGGCATCATGCCCTCTGCCATCATGCACTGTAGGAGTCTGCAGGTCATTAACTTCAGCAGTGATTCTCAAAATGTGGTTCATGGCACACAGACACCTAGATGGCAGCCCCCTGAGAAACCGGCTAAAGGCAGATTCCGAAGCTCTCCCATGACTTAAGAATCAAACTCTCTGGAGGTTCCCGTCTTAACAAGTCTCCCAGACCATATGGAACACACCGCTGTTGGAAGACCAAGGACTTTGTCTGAGACCACACCCCTGCAGTTCAGGAAGCTACTTCCACTCAAGAGGTTGGTACGTCTCTGAAAACGTGCCCGATACATTAGGCCTAGGGCCACACAAACATCTCACAAGTCAGAGTGAAGCACACAGCACTGGGACATCTAAGAACTCAGTGAAAAGAGAGCAGAGGCTGCTTAGGCCAACAAGCATTGAGGTGATTAGAAATCAAGGCAGCAGTTGCTACCTAGTGAATTCCTGCTGTGTGCCTGGCATTTTATAGAGAATACCATATAAATAATCTTAATTACGTCATAATGACCCAACAAGGTGGTGCCTGGTGACATTACCATTTTATAAAGTAAGAAACCAAGCCTTATAAAGTCTAGGTTGCTCAAGGTCACAAGGAAGTAGTCAAGCTGAGCAAATAAACTATTAGTATTGCAATGGATTATTACCCAGCAAGAAGAAGGAATGAACATACAATAAATAGCACGGATGAGTCTCAACAAAGTGTGGTAAGGAAACAGACCCCCACAGACTCCATTTCTGCAATACTCTAGAAAATACAAGCTAATCTAAATAGACAGAAAGCCAATGAGCGGTACCTAGAGCCTGATCCAACTGGGATCAGATAACTGTGTGTGTGTGTGTGTGGTATTACAAAAGATTTGGCGACAGAATGTTTCTGAATATGCAACAGTAAGAAAATCGAAGTTAAAATCAAATGGGTAATAAATCTGTGTAGTTTCTGGCCGTGCTCACTTGGTCTGACAGTGAGACTTTACTGAAACCTCGGTTCTGAATGCAGTGTGTACAATTTATTCTGCACACACTGGCATGCCAGGCATGCCACAAATGCTAACTCAAGCACCTCAGCAATCAGTCAAGGCTACTGCTTCTAGGAACTATAGGGGGTTTTACTGCTTTCACCAAGTTTTTTCTGCTTACAGAGACACACGGTTTAGGAAAAGCAAAGACTGAGTATTTTTCTACCATCATTTCTCAGCATGTGAGTATTAAGTTAGTGCATTTGGGGTTGCGCTGTGATAGAATGCTTGATTTTTCAAATTGCTGGCTCATATTTTATTTTATTTTTTTAAAAAAAGATTGAATGAATTTCGCCTTGAGATTAGAACAGTATTTCACATCATTTCTGAAATGGCCCTCAACACCCTTGTGTCATTTTATGTGAAGCAGCACTCTCTGCAGTCACAACTGTGAAGCCCAAGTATTCATCAACTTGGAAAATGCTGAAGATGCTCTCTGCATCCGTATCAAATATTCAGCCAAGATTTTTTACATAAAAATAGACATCCATCTCATTAGTATGTAAATCTGCTTTTGTGTACAATAAATGGTGAAATTATATATACATCAAAAAATTATCTTAAAATAAATTTCTTGACGATTTATTATCAATAATGTTGGATCTGCATATCATATATATATATATGTGTGTGTATATATATATATATATATATATATATATATATATATATATATACCTGTATACCCAGGGGCACAGAAAATTTCTCAAGCAAAACCAGATTATGACTAGGAAAGGCTGAAGTTGCTTGATGTAAGGGATAGGTGAATGGAGGGATGGATTTCCAAAGACCATGAGGAGATTTGGGGTGCTACATGCCTACCTTGACTGTGATAATGGTCTCTGGACATACATTAAAACTTACCAAATTGTGCACTTCAAGTGTACAGTGTACTACAATCGAGTATGCCTCTCTAAAGCTGGCTGAAAGAAATGAGAACAGAAGATCCTGGAAATACAATGGCTTCCCAACCCTAACTCAATAATTTTTTTTTCTTTTTTGCAGTGATAGGAATCAAACCCAGGGCCTTGTGCTTACTAGGCAAGACTTCTACCATAGCTACATCCTCTGCCCTTTTATTTAATTTAATCTTACGTTCTTAAAGACTGTTTCCATCTGCATTCTGAAGTCCAAAGACGTATTATGGACAGTTTTAAATAAATACAGTCACCAAGTGATTTTTAAAGCTGGTACTCTGACCTCTAACATCAAGGAAGAAATAACACAAGCCTGTAATGATCTCCAGCAGTGACTCGGTGCTCTTCTAAAGCACTTTTAAAGCTACTGCCATCAGAAGATCAGAACAAGAATTAGAAAGGACAGAAAGAAAAAAGGAAGCATTCAACAGACCCACATAAAGATATATTTTTTGCAATTTATTTTTCTTTTATGTGTATCATGAGTGTTCTGCCTGCATGTATGTATGTATGTACATTGTCTTTGTGCATCGTGTCCACAGATGCCAGAGCCTCCATGTGGGTGCAGAAAACTGAACCCAGATCCTCTGCAAAAGTAGTGAGTGTTCCTAACCACGGGGCCATTTCTCTGGCTCCTGCAATGAACACATCTACGCACAGCGTTATCCAAAAAGGGCAAAGACACAACTCAAATAAACACAAGTTTTACTCATCTGAGCACTGCTGATCTAAGGGAAGGAGAGAAAGCCTAAGGGAGAAAGTGAAGAGGCATGCCTAGATGTTATCAAGGTAACAAACCAACAACAAAAGTGATGGATTAAGCAGTGAAGAGAATATACAAGTGAAAAATATAAAACCAAAATGTCCTTCAGAGCAACCAGACAAAGGGTGACAGGGATTTTACAACTTGAACCTCACCCCCTTGACCAGCCTTATAAAAAGTATTATTCTTAAGACAGAGATTCATGACTAAGGCCAAATATTTACTAATATGGTTAAAATCAATACTGAATTTGAGTTTGTTTTCTAAAATGTAACCTACAATGAGTCAGGAACACAATGCAATGCTAGTAGGCATTTACTGACAGAATCAGCAGACAGCAGGCTGCAGCTGCAGAGACCCTCATTCTGACATTCCCCATCAGATAGGTCGGCCTGCTGGAGCCCCCTGCCAAGCTCTCAGCTGGTTCTCCAGAGGAAGCAGGTGGGCTTCTAAGTGCCTGTGGAGTGAACCCTGCAGGGTCAGGTGTGCAGAGCACAGGTGGGGATGGGTCTCACTTGCCTTACTGAAAACAGAAAAGGGCAGCTAAGAAACAGCATGACAACCATCTGGCAGCTTCCTGTCAGGAGATTGCTAATGTGTTTCCACATATGGGTCACTTTCGCCCTGGTAGACTCAGGATACTTCAGTGGGCAGCTCTCTAATGTTAGAACTGGAGCTGAGGGTGTACTTGGCAGTAGAAGACGTTCAAGGTAGGCCCTGTGCTCTATCCTCAAGACAACACAAAGTCAGAAGCCTTGGGTTTTCCATCTGGCTACAACTCTTATGTGCTCTGTGCCTTTATCAGGCTTTTTCACCTCTTTGAATTTTCAACCATAAAACAGGACCAAAAGATAGACCCATTGTTTCTATGAGGATTGAATGAGATAAATTATGTATCAAGTTTAGCATAGTGTTACTAAAAAATGTCTCCCGTTGTGTTTTTAATGTCTGAAAGGGCCAATGTATTCCTCATGTGATGCCATCTGCTGTGTGTTTCTATTAAACACTTTCTGCACATGTTTTGAGTGTCTGTTGTCTACCTCTCTGATTTGGGGTTATCTGACACTACTTTGTTGTGGCATATTACTTTAACTAGGTAAAGGTGTGTTACATTTGTTTATGTTGTGGAAATATTACTTTAACTAGGTAAAGGTGTGTTACATTTGTTTATGTTGTGGAAATATTACTTTAACTAGGTAAAGGTGTGTTATATTTGTTTATGTTGTGGAAATATTACTTCAACTATGTAAAGATGTGTTACCTTTGTTTATGTTGTGGCATATTACTTTAACTAGGTAAAGGTGTGTTACATTTGTTTATGTTGTGGCATATTTAACTATGTAAAGATGTGTTATATTTGTTTATGTTGTGGAAATATTACTTTAACTAGG
This sequence comes from Chionomys nivalis, assembly GCF_950005125.1. Classification (NCBI taxonomy): domain Eukaryota; kingdom Metazoa; phylum Chordata; class Mammalia; order Rodentia; family Cricetidae; genus Chionomys; species Chionomys nivalis. Next base: position 15,663,670 of record NC_080096.1, on the reverse strand, counting down.
TAAAGGTGTGTTACATTTGTTTATGTTGTGGAAATATTACTTTAACTAGGTAAAGGTGTGTTACATTTGTTTATGTTGTGGCATATTACTTTAACTAGGTAATGGTGTGTTACATTTGTTTATGTTGTGGCATATTTAACTATGTAAAGGTGTGTTACATTTGTTTATGTTGTGGCATATGACTTTAACTAGGTAAAGGTGTGTTGCGTTTGTTTATACTGTACTTGTTTAATTATGTAAAGATCTGTTGTGTTTCACCTTGCCTGCCTAAGACACCTAATTGGTCTAATAAACAGTTGAATGGCCAATAGCAGGCAGAAGAGGGACAGGCAGGGCTGAATAAGAGGAGGAATCCAGGCAAAAAGAACGACGAGATTGGGAGGGAGGGGGACACAATGCAGCCAGGCCAGCCAGACAAAAGAAGCAGGAAAGATAGAAGAAAGAAAGAGAGGGGGGGGGGCATACCTTGACAGTGACAGTTCTTACCCATGATAAAACCCAACACACAAAAATTTAAAAAAGGGGGGGGGGGGAAGGGGATGAGAGGGGGGACAGAAGGGGGAGGGAGAGGGAGTGAAAAAAAGGTAAAAAGTCCTGAGGTAAAACATAGATGAAGAGAAAAAGGCTAAATTAAAAGAGCTAGCAAGAAACAAGCCTAAGCTAAGGCTGAGCATTCATAACTACTCTCTGTGCCATGATTTGGGAGTTGGTTGGTGGCTCAAAAGAAAGCTTGGTACAAGGCACCATGGTGCACACCTGAAATCCCAGCACTTAGAGGCTGAAGCAGGAGGATGTTCAAGGCCAGTCTGGGTTACAGAGCAATTCTCAAAACAACAACAACAACAAAACTGATTTAAAAAAAGCTGAATTCTCATGGTGATCAAAATACAACTTCCTTTTGGAAGTATACTGCTTAGCGGTCTTTCAAGACCCTTCTTTGGAAAGGGAGGGAGGTCATTAGGGAAAGTGAAACCCTAGGAGTTTTGCATTTTTCTATTTCTATCCTGTGAGGGACATTGACTTGGATTCCTGAGATGCTGAATCCAGACAAATGATGCTTGGAGGCACCTACCTCCTTCTGAGGGCCTTTAATTTCTGAGCATCCTTCCAGTCTTTTCAGTGTGTCCTGGGTGAGCAAGACTGCATTTGAGAAGACACTTTCCCGTTCTAGCAGGAAATTCAGCTGCTCCTGCTTCCTCTCACACTCTGAAGGAAGAGCAGAATGAAACAAAACAGGGCTTTATCATTTAAAACGACAAAAAAGCAGTTTCAGTTGAGGAGAACTGTCAGTCCAAGACTGCCCCACCTAGCACACGAATAAGTAGGACATCAGCATTTTAAGGCTTTTTTCTCCACACATCATGTCTAGTGGAGGTCTTGGGCAGCTCTGGGAAGCAGCAGGACACTGCTGTCTTAGTATTGAAAACTATCAGTGAAACAAAAATTTGCAGGGCATGATGATACATACCTGTAATCTCAGCACTTGGGAGGCAGAGGCAGGAAGATTGCCAAAGCCAACTTGGTCTTACACAGTGAGTTCCAAGCTACCTAGGGCTCCATAGAGGGACTTTGTCTCAAAATAACAAAAAAGCACAAAACAAAGAATTTCAAAAAGTAAAAAACATCAAATACTGTAAAGGCACTAGAAGTGTGGATTTCAATTAAATATAAATTTAAATGAAATGAAATACAAAATCAAACGATGGTTACCTGCTTGTGTGTTGGTTTCCTCTGCCTGACTTGGGAGCTGTCCATCAGAAGTGGAACAAACTTCGGCTGTGTGAGGAGTCACCCCTGTGATCTCTGTAGGCACCTTAACAACGGGAGGATCTGAATTTATCTCTTGGGTAGCCACGTGAGTTACTTCCTGGGTCTTGGCTTTCTCAGGGCCTGCTGGCACGGTAGAAACTTCTAGGGATGAAGATGGCTCCCCAGAACCTTCAGAAGAAATGACTTCTACTTGAGGCTTCTCTGAGTCCTTGCCACCTGCCTCTGAAGACAGCACTGAGATATCCCTTACCACCTGCCCCTGGACAGAGCAGTTTACAAGGTTGGTCAGAAGATTTTTACAACCAACAGCCACATCAAACATCTGCAAGCTATCTGCTAAGGAGATGATCTTGGAGAAGTTGTGCTTGCCCACGGGGAGCTTGCCAGTGTATGTCATTTCTAGCAAGAGGGCAAACTCCTCGGGGCTCACCACTGATGCATCGATGGAGATGGCATCTGTGTTATCCAGCAAGGTTTTAAACAGGAGGCTGGCCGCTGCCAGGACAAGCTTATGGGCCCTGAAGTAGATGTTGCCAATGGAAATAGTGCAATCACAGAACCGCTGCTCCTTGCACAGGGCGTAGAGCTGCAGTAGCAGCTGCTGGCTGTAGTTGGGGAGATCCATGGTGTTGCTCCAGCCTCAACTCCTTCCTCTCTCCTTCCAGACTCCACCTAGAGAGGATCAGCCCTAGAGAGACGCACAAAGAACTATGTCAAACACACAGACATTCTGGGAAGATGTAGTGGACAAATTCACTCACAAGCCAAAGGGCACTCACTTGTTGCTCAAGAGGGAGGGTCAGGGCACAAAGACTCCTGAGTTAGCAATAATTATAGTAATAATCCTATGGGATTAGTTAGAGGCGGGGACCTTGCTTAGAGCCCTGCATGCATGTTCTCACTTGCTCCTCATGGTGACTCTAGGAGTCATCTTTCCTTCCCCATTCCAGAGAGTACCGGAGGGAAAACCAGCTATGGAAGGGCCTGTCATCACTACAGGCTGATCTGGAAGCTTTAATTGCCCCTAAAAGTGCTGGCAAGCAGGACAGACAGACATATAGACACAGACTGGAAATACAATGTCCCAATACTCATGCTGTCATAGCACTGGGCAGGGATCATCACCCTCCCCTTGTACACACATGTCATCTGGTTCACGCTTGTAGATAGAGGCTGCTTGTTTGTTCCCGGCCACCCAGACCTAAAATAATCACACAGAAACCATATTACTACAACAACATGGCCTAGTGGCTCATGCTTTGTATTGGCTATCTCTTATATCTTACATTAACCCATTTCTATTCATCCATGTACCGCCACATGGTTATGTCTACAGATAAGGTTCTGGCTGGCAGATGGCATCTGTCTCCTGTGGTGGCTACATGGCTTCTCTTTGACTCTGCCTACTCTCTCCTCCTCTATCTGCCTTGTACTCCCACCTTGCCCTATTCTGTCCTGCAATAGACCCAAAGCAGATTCTTTATTAACCAATGGTATACTCAGCATACAGAGGGGAATCCCACATCACATGCTTCAGCTGACTCACTGGCCAGGCTTGCCTGTATTCTTTGCTGGGCTTTCCTTATCACTTCTCCAGTTCGAGCCTCCTCTCAATTTCTGGTATACACTTCCAACATCTGGTGTACCAGCTTCCCGGTATTCCTTCTCAATGTCTCCAACCGGAAACCTAAAAGCTTTCTATGTCTATGTCTCCAAAGCTCCCTGTCATCTTCACCACTTTCCAGAAAACCTATCCTAACTGCTCACACCAAAACCCTATAATGGGGCTAGAGAGATGGCTCAATAGTTAAGAGCACTGGCTATTCTTCTAGAAGACCCAGGTTCAATTCCCAGCACCTATGTAGCAGCTCACAACTGTCTGTAGCACCAGTTTCAGGGGATCTGGTGCTTTCTTTTGGCCTCCAAGACTACCAGGCATTCATGTGGTACACAGACATAAATGCAGACCAAATACCCACACACATACAATAAAACAAAAGAAAATCTATAGCTAACTATAGATACCTGTGTATCTTCATACACTAGATCTACTCCTTGAAAACCCCACTTGCCCTACCTGCAATATATGAAAATCCCAGCACCTCTCATTCTTTCATGGTCAGCCTAAGATACCATTTCCATTTATCAAAATTTCTACAATAATCTCATAGCTGATCTCCACGCCTCTGCCTTCCCCACCTTCTATTCAACCACCAGAGTGATCTATATAACACACAGTCAGAACCTGGCATTTCTTTGCACAGATGCCTTAAATGGCTTCAGTGTCAGATCAAAGTCAAGGTTCGTATAATGAACCGTACCAGCTGTCACCGGCTGTCTAACCTCCTCTACATTCTGCTCCTCTGCCCTCAGCTCTGAGTGCACTGCCTTCCTTGCTGACCTAGGAGCATATGTGTACACACGCAATATATGTATATTTATGTGTGTGAATGTGGACATCAGCTTCCTTGGCCCATGAGTTTCCAGGTATTCTATTGTCTCCACCTTCTATCTCCCATAGAAGGACTTGGAGTATAGATGTACTACACATTCAAGTTTTATGTAAGTTCTGGATATTTAAACTCAGGTCCTCATGTGTGTGACAAGCACATTTACACACCGAGCCATCTCCCCAGCTCCTTGACCTGCATCTTAAAAGATGAGGAAGTCAGAAGGGTTGATGCTAAGCTAGTGTGTGCAGGGCAGGTTGTAGAAGGCACACAGGTAAGAAAGCTTCCTCTTGGTCAGGAAGAACACTGGGGTGGAGGCGGTTATAAAAAGATCAGGTGCAGAGTATAAAGTGGGGGCTGGGACAGTCAGGAGATGGGTCTGGAGAGGCACAGTACGATGAACAGGCCATTGGAAGAACTCGGTTTTCTCTCTCTCTCTTTTTTTTTTTCTTTTTTTCGGTTTTCTCTTAAAGGCAAAGAAAAACCCTGAAGGAATTTGTAGTAGAAAGTAACATGGCCAAAGATGTACTTTAAATATCTTATTTCAGTCAGTACCTCTTCTTTTTTTGTGGGGATGGGGAGGTTTGAAACAGGATTTCTGAATAGCCCTACCTGCCCTGGAACTTGCTTGGTAGACCAGGCTGACCTCAAACTCACATTCATCCTCCTAACTCTGCCTCCCAAGTGCTGGGATCAAAGGTGTGCGCCACCATGTCTGGCATCAGTAGTGTGTCTATAGAATTTAAGGAAGATAATTTTGAAGGCATATTCTATTATCAAAGAAGATCCAAACAAACCAATGAGGCTCTGTTGGGGATTGCAGACCCTCAGACCCTGAATTTTCTATGACCCCTAGCCTGCTGGAGTAAACAACTTGTTTTCCTGTGCCTGCAGCTGCTCTGAGCATGAGACCCTCATGAGTTCCTGATGGCAGGAGAGTGGTTTCTGGTGGGCTTGCAGCTGGAAAATCCCGAGAGCTAGGGCAAGGCCATTAGCCAATGAAGAGCCCTATATAAGCTGCCCTGGAACACAATAAAATTGGCATTCTTGGCATTCTTATTTCAAGGATGACCCGTGTCTCTGTCTGTGTGTGTTTCAATCTCCAGGCCCTTGACTGACTCGTGAACTGTCGTGTAGTAGACAGGCAGTACAGTACAAGGGTCTTCACCAGAGATGGAGGCAGAAAACAGGAGAGTCCAAGTGATTTAGGAACTGAAGAGCACAAAGAAAGAGAGAAACACACCCCAGGGCCCTAGTGTGGTAAGGAAGGTTCGGATTACCTGTCTCTGAAGGAGTGAGGACACAGCTCAGGTTTGGGTTTGTGGATTCTACAGTGAAGTTAAATTGGAGCATCTCCAGAAGGTAAGAGAAGGGTAGAGAAACCTCTGTTTATAAGAAGAAACAGTAGCTGTCTTTGTTAAACAGTCAAGGCTGATTCTCCTTTTACCCACCACCAGTTTTTTTTTTCCTGATACCTGAAATGGACATACAAAAGTCCAGGCTCCACTGTGCATACGAATGGCTTATAAGGCACCACAATCCTCACAATAATCAAAAAGCTGAATGATGGAAAAGCCTTGATTAGAGAAGAGACCACTGTCTTCCCTAAGATGGGTACCAGGCAGACACAAAAGATCACCAGGATCAGAGGCCCAGTGCCAATGTCTCTCTCCAACAAGCACGGGTCAGGAAAACCTGTTCCCTGACTGATGAACTGGTGAAGGCCGAGAACCCAGGGCATCCTGCATACATTCCCAAGTTCTCCCTCAGGGTGACTTATATAACCACTTGTACTTCAGTTCCAGAGGCAGGACACCCTCACCTGGCCTCCATAGGCACCAGATACAAATAAGGCACATAAACAGATGCAAGCAAAATACTTGGAACACAGAGTAAATCTTTTTTTAAAAAAAGTTACAAAATCATTTTCAAGAAATGTAGACTTTGTTTCCGCACCTCGACAGTGCTATCATGCCTGGTGTTTGTTAATTCACACAACTGTTTCAGTTTCTTCAGAGAGGATGGCCAGCCATGAGAGCATCTAGTCCTACCATTTGAGTACAGGCTATCTTAACATCTACGTTCTAAAAAGGTACATGACTGCCTGTGGTGGCACATGCCAACAATCCCAGCAGTGAGAAGGCAGGGGATCACCCAAGTCTACATATCAATTCCAGGCCAGCCAGGGCTGCACAAAAGCCACAGAGGAGAAAATCCTTTTGTGCTTCTAAATGCACGAACAGTCCTCAGGGCTGAGTGACAGCAGCAGCATAAACAGCATGGGAATTTGCATCCATCTCATGGTACTTAGAGCAAAAGAAAAAGTTGTAGAAATTTAAAAAAATTTAAGCATTGCTTATGTGATCTTGCGGTCAAGCTATTTAATATTTTTATTAACAAGAAGAAATAATAATGTAATAAGTTGATGAATAAACAGTTGGGCAGATCAATACAGGATCTCTTTTATAAAAGAGTAACAAAGATTTTTATTTATATTTATGTTATTTGTATGGGTGTTTTGCCTGCATACGTAATTACATCACATGTCTGCAGTGCCCATGGCGGCCAGAAGAGAGTGTTGAATCCTCTGGACCTAGAGTTACAGGTGGTTGTGACCCACCATGTGGGTGATGGGAATTGAACCCAGGTCCTTTGGAAGAGCAGTCAGTATTACATAGTGAGTATACAGACACTAGCAAAGTCATAAACTTAGAACAATAAAGGAGGATGGAGGTAGTTATGGCCAAGAACAATCAAGGACAGGCAAGGGCTACTCAATGTATAAGCTGACAATATTAAAAATTAAAAAAAAAAACTAAAACTAACAGGAATGGTAATTTCAGAATAGACCTTTGGCAAAACAGCACACTGAGGTGATATAAAGTCATCTTTTCTACTACTACAGACATACAGAAGTGCCGGATAAAACCCATAAAAATGCTTTTAAAATACATAGTCAAGTTAAAAAAAAATCCCCCAGGCACCTGAAAATGAAAGAGACATCAAAATCAAAGCTAGAATAGTAAATGGGAGTTGAGACCAGGGGCCCTGTGGAGTATTCAAGCTCGTGTACAGGCCCTGAACTTGAAGGACGCTACAGTAACGCAGGCAAGAAAAGTGGCTTCCAGCAGGCAGAAGACAAGGAGTGAGAACTGAGGCCCTGTGTGAAGCCTAGGGCCCAGGCCCATCCCCCATGCTAAAGCAGTGCCAAGCACCAGGAAGCAGCCAGTCTTCTAGACCTGACGCAGAGAACCACACACAGGCCCGTGCCACACAGGCACAGCAAGCTTTCTGTGTCTTATAGGAAACCCAATCTGAGAAATTACCGCACAAACTTGTCTCTGGTATGCATCAGAAGATGCTGGGAAACTTTCATAATCCAAAGCAAAGAGACTCCCACAGAGAATCAGAAAAACCCCCAAAAGGATGCTCACCACCCCAAACCACGTGAGGAAAGCCGGATGAGAAAGGCAACTGTATACAGGGTCAGAAGAAAGTTTCAGAGGAACCTTTGAAGTGGGGGTAAGAAAAGACTTCTTAAATAGTGCCCTAAAAGAAACAGGAGGCTCATATTTTCAGTGTATAGATATCAACAGAGCTCTCTACAAAGATTCACAAACGGGAAGTAACATCCACGAAGTTTAAAGGCATCAAAGAATTTGTAACTAGAAAATATAACAAATTCCTCTAATCTTAGAGAAAAAAAAAGTGAAATCTGCAGAGGAAGGGCAAGCAAAGTGGCTCACAGGTAGTGATGATGTTGTTACAAAATAATGACTCATTTTGTTTACTCATTTTATTCTCATAACACTCAAGGAGACAGACAACTGACCTTTCTTCCTAGCAGATACTAACATTATCCTCTTTACTGATGAGAAGACTAAAGCCCAGAGAAGTTGCTCAATTTCTTCAAGGTCAAACAGAAACCCCTAGCAGAACCTAGGTTTAGGCTGTCACGGGGGTTGGGGGTGGTATGTAATCCATACAGCTGTTCTGGGAAGTTGATCTGGTAAAGAGTTCAGGAGACAGGCAACACACATCTGCCTTGCAGACTGGGAAACATTCTCCTGTGCATACACACAGGCCTATTAGGAAATAGCACTCACTGAGTACTGTCTGGTAGTAGAGAGACAGAGAGCATTTGAAATGTCCAAGCCTGAGAGAATAGAAATGGAAGCTGTACACCACGGAAGACAGGCCACCAGACAATACCCAGTAGTGATTAAAAATAAAAACCAAACCAGCAGGATGAGACATAGCAGGCAGTACCATGAACACAGGTTACAAACATGTCAAAGGACATTATGTATCAGTCAAGATCTCTCTCTCTCTCTCTTTCTCACACACACACACACACACACACACACACAGCCACACATAGAACACACACAGCACACATGCACTGGGGGTGGGGGTACGTAGGAATAGTCACAGAAATCCATTCACTGCCCATCAGATTAGACAGAGCTGAAGAGAAAGGTACTCACTTGAGGAGAAGTCTGAAACAACTGCTCACAACAGACAGACAACAGGAAAGGAAAGCTAAGACTGTAGAAGACAGAATTCCAAGCCTGACAGGCATCTGCTGGGAGCATGGAGACATGCTGAGGACACGTAGGAAAATATGCCATTTCTGAGAATTTTCTAAAATTAAAGAAAGGGCTGGGAAGACGGCTCAGAGCATTCGAGTGCATGCTGTGCAAACATAGGGATCTGAGTTGAATGCCCGGCACTCATGTAAAAGTTAGGCATGACCATGTGTGCCTATGATGCCAGTGTTGAGAGGTGGGGAGTGGGCAGAGACAGGCAAATTCTGTTACCCTAGCCCATATGGCAAGCTCCAGATTCAATGAGAGACCCTGTTTCAAGGGAATAAGTCATCAAGTGATAGAGCAGGATGCCTACAACACTCCTTGGCTTCTGCTGCATTTCTAAGAACATGCACGGACATGTGCAACCTCTCAAAACAAACAAAGTGACAGATAGGCATATGCCTTTAGAATAAAATTATAAAATATTAACACAGAAAAAGAATTTAAGCAAACGAAAAAGCATCATGAGAATGGCAGACACGTTACTAACTTCTCAATCATGGTAATGGTGTCAATAGAAATGGAGAAGCCATGTTCTCACCTCTACGGATAGGTCTATAAACCAAGCATGCACAAAACAACAAAGTACCAGTTGAGAGGAGCCTCAAAGTGTGAGACTAGGAAACAATCGGTGACAGAGTTGCTGTGAGGGAAATAGAAGCAGAGAAGAGATAGGTAAGAGAAAGAGAGCAATAAAGAAAGCACAAAGCTCCCAGCTCAGCTAAATAAGAAATGCTGGAAGTACTGAGAACTGGAACCTCTTCTGTTGGTGAAAATAGAAAATAACTATTTGAGAAATCGCACACTTTATACTGATGGAGAGACCTGTCTACCCAACGTCATGGACACATTTTAAAGAAACTGCCAGAGAAAGCAGACACAAAAGAGCACCTGACTAGATGGTCCTGCATACAAAATGCAAATGTAGACAAAGCTGATCCTATAATAAAATCAGGTGGTGGCATCAGGAAGCCATTGCTGGGCACAGAAAAAGACAGAATGAGAAACATGGGGAAACTGGCAGAATGGAGATGCTCTCCATCCTTTTTGGGGGGCAGTGGCAATTCCTACACTACATAAACAAGTACTCTACCACTAATTATCCCTACCCCTATCCCATGAGTTGGATTTTATAATCAAGTCTGCTAAATTTCATCAAATACAGGCTGGGTATGATGGTGTATGCTTTTAATCCCAGCACTCAGTAGGCAGAGGCAGGTGAATCTTTGTGAATTCACAGTCAGCCTGGTCTACAAATCAAATTCCAGATCAGTCAGGGCCACACAGTGAGATTCTGTCTGTCTCAGCCTGGTCCCATCCCCACCCCCAATTTTTTTCAAACACAGAATACTTAAGATCACAAATGGTGACCAACGATGATGCACACCTGCAATCCCAGCTACTTGGAGGACTGAAACAGAGCTTTGAGCTCAAAACCAGTCTGGATAACACAGTGAGACACCATCTCCAAAAAAAAAAAAAAAAAAAAAAAAGACCGAGCAAGACAAACTGCTGATGCTGAGGGGAGTGGTCTCAGACACCAACTCTGGGAATGAAATATCAGCAACATGGAGGCTAAGAGAAGCGAGACCAGACTCATTTTCTATGAGTCAGAAGATGCCCCAAAAAACGTTGGCCTGTTAACATACATGGTGACATATAGAACATAAGGAAATAAAAGTCAAGACTAGGCAAAGCTCAGCAGTAGGATAGTCCTTTACCTGGCATGCATGACCCTTGGTCTGATCCCTTAACAGTGGATACAAAGAAAGGAATTTACAAACCAGAGGTATAAAAAAGGATAAGGAAAACACGACTAATTCAGTAGGGAAAGAGTGGAAATGAACGCAAGGGAAGTACACTAAAGAGAAACTAATTAAGATGGAAGCAATAAATCCATGAGTATTATCACAACAAGTGAACAGTTGACAATTTTGTTAAGAAACAGGGATCCTCTGCTTGAATTTTAAAAGCTATATTATGTATTGGCATGCGAGTGTGTTTGCACTTAAAATAGAGTCATGTGTGTGTGTCTACCCTTAGTGCAAGCATTAATGAATTAGCTATTTTTACTACCAAGGGAGGCTGTGAAATCTCTAAACAGTTTTGAAACTAACCTCCCGACTTAAGTATCTGTCTTTAAAGAAACAAACTATACAGCCTTTGCAGACCACTTTGGGAAAATGGGCTGCAGAAAGCCCAGAGCTCTGGCTAAGCTACACTTGAGAAACAAATTACACATTCTATACAACCTTTGCAGAACAGTTTTTCCACTATGTTACTAAGTAAATGAATGCAATGAGCCATGCAGATGTGACCTGGAGGAGGGAGCAACAGAAAGTCCGAGAGGCTAAGCTACACCTGCCACAGCTTCCAACATGCTTTTCTGCTTCAGCCTAACTCCATTTGCAGGAAGTCCCACGGAGAGAGAATAGAACACTCACTACAGTGTGATTTGGGAGGTAAAGAAACTTACAGCTGATCACTGAGTGCTGAAATCTCTAAGTCTTGAAGATTGACACAGGAGCAATATAAAGTATGTTACAAAGCACTTGCAGAAATTGCTAGGCTGAGGAAATTGTCAAAGGTCCCATGGGGAAAACGTTTAAGCAACAAGAAAGAACTCCAGAAAGAAGGATGCTTCTCAAAGGAACACTATTAAAGCCTCAAGAAAAGGCTATACTGACTCAGAAAAAAGACGCCAGACAGAAGAAACTTAATTGGCTGAACCAAGTGCTGTATAATGACCCAAAACACAAATGGGAATTCAACACAAAGTAGAAAACTAGGCCAGCTTTCTAAAAGGGGCATAAAGGATATTTATTTAAATTTCTATCCTGACTCCTTCCAAAGAAGATTTGGAAGTCTCGGGTTCCTTACGTTCCACAGAACACAAATCAGAGAAGGCAAATGGGGCAAAGTCACGTTTGGAGGGAAGGTGACATCTCTCTAAGGAACGTGGAAGGAAATAACGCTGAAGATTCCAATGTCCACATACACTGCGAAATTGAAACAGTTCTGCCCTCTACAGTGGCAGGCAAGTGAAGGAAGGCCTCTGCCGCACCACCAGAGAGCGGAGCACCGGATCCCGCCTCAGGGAGGCAGCCCACACACCACCAACTACTTGGCACACCTTAGGTGCTGTGTGGGAGCCAAGACCCTGGTCCACAGGGAGCACATGGTCCACCCAGCAGCAGCAAAACTGAAACAGAACTCTCAAACTGGCTCAGTCTGTAAGAGACCAGAGAGAGGAAGGGAAGGAGAGAATGGATGGGCATGGTCTCCACTGAGCAGCTAGAAAAGGGAAAAGGGTAGAGCTGTAATTGCCACTTAAGTATGACCTCAACAGGTGAGGGCAAAGGTCAGGCGCGCTAGCCAGAGGAGACACTCAGGCCCATTTCTTGATCCCACGGCACTGAACCAGGCACTGGTGACAGAGGTCTCCAATACAGCATGTAACAGCAGCAGAGTGGATGTGGCCAAATACAGAGTAGAGAAAAGGGCACCTGAGTTCTGCAGGCAAAGTCTCCAAAATAGGAAGAGTAAAACTGAGTCAGAGCCGTAGGAGTGAGAGGAAGGTGGGCCCAGCAGAGGGACCAGCAGCAAGGACAGGTGACCTGATATCCTACCCACACTGTCTATCAGGCGCCAGCTGCAGGTGCCCAAAGACTGGATTTCTACTGGAGGAGGGAAAGGCTATTCGAACTCTTGGTCAAAGATCGCCAGTTTGGATCCCCTACTAATTCCACCTCTTGCTTTATTGTCTCTAGTGATAATTCCCGACTCCTCTGCAATCTTGCCTTCTGTCTCACTGCCTGGGCTCTGTGGTAGCCAGAGAGCTGAGGGACCTTGGAGAGCCCTTTCAGTTACTTTCGCGGTGCAGGAGTTCATTACTTCATCTGTCACGTACTCCTGTCACACGACCAGATGACCTTAGTCCAATCTCCTCCTTTCCAAGGGAGTAGACTGAGGTCCTGAGAAGCTGAGCTGCTCTCTGATCCTAGTCGGCCTTAACCCTGGGGCTATTTAGTATCTCACAAACAACCAGAGCCAGGTGAAATAATCGGCACTCTCAACATAATTAGAGCAAAGATCACACACTCGGAAACAAGAAATGGGGGCTTGCTCCACACGAAAAGATGATTTAAAATGTAAGGTATCTGAGGAATCAGCCGAGTTAAAAGAGAAGCCCTGGCAATTATTTCTGAGAATGCGAGGAGGATTGGTGAGGTTAGAAAAGGGTAACTGTAGCTTTCAGCAGGCCTGGATTTCTCAAGTTCAAAAGCAGCTGTCATTTGGTATCTTCTCTAACACTGAGTGCTGATAGGCAGAGCTGCAGTGTAAGGAATTCAGATTTCCCTGTGCTACTCTGGGGTTCACGGTAGTGTCTCTCACGTGGAGTTGTTGTTTCTAATGTTACCATCACCGTTGACATCATTCTGCCCCAAATGTAGAGCAACACCTCAATGGGCCAGCGGTCTTTTGTAAAGGTCACTGGGAATTCCAAGCAGCCAGAACAGCTTCAGAGAACTCCAGCCCAGGCACAGCACATACCTTAAGGGACTTGGGAGGCTATCTCCTGAGCAAGGAGATGCATAGATACATAGCTTGTTTATGTACTAGGATTTACAGCTCACAATCCCATCTACCCTTGTGTACAGATGCAAACTAAAGCACCAAGATATTAAAGACCCTGGGAAAGGACCAAAGAGCTAATACTTTAGGGCTAAGTCCTGAATTAAGTTGGGGCCTCAACATGCAAGCCATGGTTATGTGGTCTACAATGCACAGCCATGCTGGTTGCTAAGACTTAGCTCTCCCTCTGCAGGCAATTTTCCCACGAACTGAGCTGTCAACTACTGGTTACCTACTGGAAGCATCTCCAGTCTCTCCTCCAGGAGACTGGTCAGGGAATCAACCAGATCTACCACACAGCAGCTCCGAAGACCTTGTATTTCTCTTCCCTTTCAGTCTCCGTTTATCTCTTTGTTGAGGTTCTAGGGATGGAACTAAGGGCTTTCTAGGTGCTAACTGAGCAAATGCTGTACCACTGAGCAACAGTCCCAGCACTTGGTTTCTTAACACAGGTTCTTGCCATACAACCCAGGCTGGCCCCTCCACTGCCACTATATCTGGTGACCAGTTTTTCTAAAACTGCCAAATCATGCCTCCAGTCAATGTTAACGACATCCTGGTCTTTCTTTTTCATAGTCTACCAGTTTATACGAGGCTGTCACTTTTCAAAGAATCACTAACAGCCACCATAATGATGTACCACACTATGTTTCTAAGCACTTCTTAAGCTCTTTCATACTAACAACCAAGTAAGCATTAAACTCCGTTCACAACAAGGCCTTGACAGTGAAGATGTTAAGTAGCTGCCCAAGGGCACAGGCAGTCAATACAGGCAGTGAATGTGTCTGACTTGAAACTCAAGTCCTCTCATCCACCAGAGCAACTTCTCAGACTTTAATGTGCCCAAGAATCACACGGGGATCTTGTCAAAGGAAATTCTGGCCCAGAAGTTCTAGTGTGAAGCCCGAGATTCTACACTTCTAATAGCTCAGGATGACACAAATACTATGGAGAAGCCAGGTACTGTCTGCCACGGCCAGCTTTGGGCAAACAGCTCCATAGCCTCTTGGCGCTATCCCAAGTGCCTCTGGCCTGCATTCCAACATCCTGGTCTTCCAAGATCCTCTCACTTCCCTGGTTGCTGCCAATCTAACTTGACCCAACGAGGCTCATTTTCAGGGCAAGCTATTCCTTACTTAAGCAGTCACTGGGACCTGGTTAGGCCTCTGAAGATGGCACACACAAGCCATAAATATGCAGAACTGAGCACAGTGAACAGATCTTGGCTCATGCCACTATACATGACCTACTGTGGCATTTCTTCTCTAAACACAATGCATCTGTCTTCCTCCACACAACTCAGCAGCCTGCTAAGATCCTCAAAGCTGCCTGTAATGGCATTCAAGACCACTATTCTTTTTTGTGGAGTCAAAAATTAAAACTCAATATTGCACGCTGCCTTGGAATTTAGCAATACTGGGAGGCTTTCAAAAAACCTAACCCCAGTTCCTCTCCCCACTCAGCTCCAAGTCACTCAGCAGAACAATTTTCCTATCAGAGACCACGTGCAGCTCCTAGTTGTCTCTCAGTACTGGGTTTCAGCTCCCCCAGAGTAGCTGAAGAAGCCGGTCACATCTTCTGAATACTACAAAAGCTGCCTCCCACATGCACTTGGTACATGGGCTCCTGCAAACTGCACATTGTTCTCGCCCTCCAACTGTCAGATTTTCTGTGTAGGGCTATCCCCAGACTCCTAGGACAGGAACTCCTTCTCATCAAGGGGGTGGGCAGGAGGAAATTAAAACATAGTTTTCAGCCAGTCCACTAGACCTGCCCTCTTCCATATCCTTGACTCTCAAACACCAACGCCAGGAGCATAGTACTGTCTTGTGTATGCTAAGCATTTTCCACCTCCTGTTTAATTCTCCTGTCATCCCCATCAGATAGAAAGTTACTATCTCTATTTTACAGTAGAGGAAATTGGTATCCAACAAGGGAACTTGGCCAAGACTGCACAGGAGTCATTAATGTTAGGCACAGCTCAAATGCAGATCTGCCTGGCTCCTTATCCTTAAAATATTATTTATTATTAGAGAGTGGGGAGATGTCACATCATACATGTGGAAGTCAGAGCACAACTCTGTGGAGTCAGTTCTTTCCTTTTAGCTTTATGTGATATCCTAGATAACTGTCATAGCCTAGAATAACCCGAGAAAGGGGGTGTCAGTTGGGGCACTGCCCAGATCAGACTGGCCTCTGAGCATTTCTGTGGGAAACTGTCTTGATTGTTAATTGATGGAGGAGAGCCTGGCCCACTGTGGGCAGCTTTCCCCAGGCAGTTGATCCTGGGCTATATACAAGGAGGCTAAGCATGAACCTGTATGTAAGCCAGCAAGCAGTTCTCCTCCATGGTTTCTGTTTACAAATTTCTGCACTGGAAAACTCAAGTCTTCAAGTTCCTCCACTGTTTTCTCTCAATGACAGACTGTAAGCTGAAATGAACCCTCTCCTCCTTAGCTGCTTTTGGTCAGTGTGTTTTATGACAGCAACAGAAAGGGAACTAGAACATATGGTGGATGGGATGAAGCCCAAGTCACCAGACTTATACAGTCAGGGCTTTTCTCCACTAAGCTATCCTCTCAGCCCCTGGCTCCCTGTTCTCACTTAAAGCCTCAGTTTATCTGGTTGCCAGGGCTTCTGGGATCCCTAAGCCTCTCCCAGGAGAGATGAAATGCTAGCTGCCCTGATGGGAGCGCCTCCGTTTGAGGAGCCTTACTGCACTTTGCTGGAGACTGAGTGACGCTATGTATCTAGGAAAGTGCTCCTGGCATAGGCCAGCTAGCTGGCTGCCAAGAAACTTCCCCAGATGGCTTGAACTTAATTTACCAAAAGGTCTGACTTGGCTATCAGCCTTACAGATACATACACTAACCTTGCAAAGTCTCACAGTTGGCTGGACTTAAGAAACATAAATAACTCAATATAAATCAGAGAATCGATTCATAATGTGAGCTATGCCTATTCTTTGCAGTTATCTGCAAAAAGATGCAAGTAGCTGGAGCAGAAAAAAATCAGAAAGCCCTTTACAAATCACAGAGAGAACAACAAGAAGTTGGCTATATGGAACTGACATTTAGAGAAAATCCTGAAAAATCACTTGGTCATTAAAGTAAATGCTGGGCTCCAAATTCAGCAGGCAAGTTTTGGGATCAAAGTGCAATGCCAAATGACAGTGTCTTGTTCTTCCCGCCACTGATGTCCCATACTCTTCTGCAGCCCAGTCTCTCCTGTGACAGGTGCACACAGGACTCTGTTGAGCACTGGCCATGAGCTGAGGTTTCGATGGCTCCATCAGAACGCAAGGAAGATCCTCACTGACTTTGGCCAAGGCCTTGATTTGCTCTGAGCATCTATTGGTAACAGATCAGATCTCTCCTTCTTCCAAGTTGCCTAAGCCCAAGGAAGCTCACTTCAAACTCATCTTCATCCTGTTCCCTTTCAGGTTGCCAACCACACACTGGCTGCAACAGACTCGCCCCTCATTCCCTCTCTGCTCCCCTCACCTCACTCCTCCCTGGCTTTCTCCACATGCCTCACTCACTTACTACTCAGCCCACCTTCCTATCATTCATCACCAGATTAAAACTAGGAAATGAATGCATCAATGTATACCACCATGAAATGATCTTTATAAGAAGGTGATGAAAGCTGGGTGTGATGGTGCCTTACCACACAAAGGCGGAAG
Organism: Chionomys nivalis; assembly: GCF_950005125.1. Lineage (NCBI taxonomy): Eukaryota > Metazoa > Chordata > Mammalia > Rodentia > Cricetidae > Chionomys > Chionomys nivalis. Next base: position 15,646,538 of record NC_080096.1, on the reverse strand, counting down.
GATAGTGAGTCGGATCTCAGCAAGGACTATCAGCAAGTCATTCATGTACCTAAGTAATGTTAGGGCCAGAATCAGGATCCTGGCTTCTGGATCTTATGTTTGTATTTGGATCAAAACTAAAACACCCAACTTCTAGCAAAACAACAGAGGCCCTCAGCAGGGAGGGCTCTGTGTCATGGCATTGGACGTGGTACACAGCATATTTTTTATTTCTTCTTTGTGATTAAAATATCAACCACTGACACTAGAAGGACGGCTGTCACTCTCTCCATCCATTCTGTATTCAATATAGTACACTCTCCATCCATTCTGTACTCAATATAGTACACTCTCCATCCATTCTGTACTCAATATAGTACACTCTCCATCCATTCTGTATTCAATATAGTACACTCTCCATCCATTCTGTACTCAATATAGTACACTCTCCATCCATTCTGTATTCAATATAGTACACTCTCCATCCATTCTGTATTCAATATAGTACACTCTCCATCCATTCTGTACTCAATATAGTACACTCTCCATCCATTCTGTATTCAATATAGTACACTCTCCATCCATTCTGTACTCAATATAGTACTCAAAGGTCTAGCTAGACAATAAGACAACAAAAGGAGATCAAGGGTATACAAACTGGAAAGGAAGAAGTCAGACTTTCACAATCTGCAGATGACAGGATAGAATATATAAGTGACCTGGAAACTTCTACCAGGGAACTCCTCCACAAGGATGACCCCAGCTAAGAATCTAAGCAATAGTGGAGAGGGTGCCTTAACTGCCCTTCCCCTGTAATCAGATCCATGACTACCTTAACTGTCATCACAGAACCTTCATCCAGTAACTGAGGGAAACAGATGCAGAGATCCACAGCTAAGCATTGGGCCGAACTCCTCAGTTGTAGAGATGGAGGAGCAATAATATGAGCAAAGGGGTCAAGACCATAATGGAGAAACCCACAGCTGACCCAAGCTACTGGGAGCTCACTGACTCCAGATTGACAGCTAGGGAACCTGCATAGGACTGAACTAGGCCCTGTGAATGTAGGTGACAGTTGTGTTGCTTGGGCGGTTTTGTGGGGCCACTGGCAGTGGAACCAGTATTTATTCCTAGTGCATAAACTGGCTTTTTAGAGTCCATTCCCTATGGAGGAATACCTTGCTGAGCCTAGATACAAGGGGAAGGGCCTGGTCCTGTCCCAGGTGATGTGATAGACTCATAGAACAGAAACACATCGCATAGAAATCGTGGATCTGAAAAGGACGGCATAGAAGAATTAGCTTTCACAATAATGAAAGACCAATAAGCCAACCAAAAGGGAGCAAAGGACTGAACAGGCGTGTTCGTTAGGCTGACCAAACAGCCAATGAGCACCAGGCTGCAAGGGAGCAGACAAGGAGAGAAAATACAAGTGCTGCTGAGCATGCAGCAGGGCTGGAAACCTACAGAGTGCAGGCGGGCATGTAGATGGTGCAGCCGCCTTGGGGAACAATTTGGAAGTTCCTCAAAAACCTAAACACACTCACCTGATGTGTGATGCACACCTATAATCTGCCACTCAGGGGGCTCAGGCACACAGACTTTGTTTCAAGACAAAAAGTAAAACCCCAAATGTCCCAGCAGCTCCATTGTTGGTAAACACACGAGAGAGCTGAAAACAAACACCCACACAGAAACTTCTGCAATGGTATGGCCTGGAACACGAAACACAGCAGGCAGTGCCAAAAACCTAATGCAAACACATCAGCACAGCCCACATCTACAAGGTGGGATAACATTCAGCCATAGAAAGAAGTGCATGTTTACCACATCCTACACACTGCACGAGAATGTCCACACAAGGAAAACCTCATAAGAACTGCAAAAGGGAGAGTGGTTACCACAGACTGCAGGGAGGAAATGAAGTCTGAAGTAATGGTTACAGATATTTAACCACACAATTTAAACTGAAGTACATCTAAATAAATTAGATCTAATAAATTACATTTAAATAAATTTTCTGGAAAAAATTAGACACTTTAAGAGTTTTTAGTAGTGTGAGGGAAATGCTGCTGCTTCTCCAACACAGTTTACTCACTAAACATTTACACTCTACTATGTAGCAAGCTTAGGAAATAGGAATTTCCTAAGTCAGAGGGGAATTTGCTTAAGTCTAGGGTGGGGTTTAAGGCCACACTGTGTAAGGAAAGAGTAGTCACAAAATCCTTACACTGCCCACAGATGCCCAAGTGCATCTTTTTCTGAGGGAAGGAGTTCTCTCTCCCCAGGTGTGGCTTAGTAGTCAAACCAAACTACAGTGTGGTATGAATTCCAATTGAAAAACAAAACTATGTTACAAATCCTGGAATCTATGTAGCTGTTTTCTCGCTCCCAAACAGGGCTTACTGAAAGGCTGGGTGAGCACAGTACATGCAGTACATACTCAATCACTCAAACAGCTGCCAGCACCAGCATCAGCACCACTTCCTCAGATCCTCAAGGAAACAGAGGAGAAAAGGGGGCTGGAGAGATGGCTCAGTGCAGAAGAGCACATCTGTCCTTCCAGAAGACGGCGCCTCACAACCTCCTGAAACTACACTTCCAGGGGATCCGATGCTGCTGGCCTCCACGAACACCTGCACAAACATATACTAGACTACACATATGCACACAATTAAAAATAAATGTTTAAAAACTATTTAAAATTTTAAAGATAAAATTAAGGATCACTGGGAAGGCTGGTTTCCACAACTCCAAGCTGGGGGCAGGCATCGGATTCCTACCCTGCCTCTAACAACCAACCAAGGCAACTAATTGCTTTTCCCAGATTCTCTCAATTCCTAATGAAACTCTTCTTGAGGCGTTCTACAAAATACAACGATGCAAAAACATCAAAATGGCATAGCAAACTGTTTAGACCCTCTTATCGTCTGACTAATTCATAGAAACAAGCGATTGTGCACGCCTATTACAACAGAAGGAGGCTCTGCAGGACTTAGGTGCCTTTCTGGGCACGCTGCTCTGATCCAGTTCATCCCAGATTACTCTTCACAGACTCCACTGCAAAATCCCCTGAGCAGCCCGGCCGCCTAATGAGCAGCTGGGGATTGTGACTGCATTATACTTAATGCCAACTTTTCCATCTTGCAGTCAAGAGTCTCAACAAGCAATCACTGCTTTAATGCTTTCAAATCCAGCCTCTTAGGTGTACAAAAGACCCTTGGCTTTGCCACTGATAGGCCTTTTGCTCTGACCTGAAAACCTGGATGACTTACAAGTTCTCATAACTTGATTATCTGAATACATCTTTCTTCGGCAGGGACTGCATCTGGACTACACATTTAACCCAGATCAAAACTCTAAAACTCCAAATCCCCATCTAATGTACAAATGAAAGTGCTCTGGCAGGGGCCCAGCAGCCCACTAAGTGCTGTGATTCTAGAGGCTGTGGGCTCACCAGTAAAGGTCTGGAGTGTGCCCCCTAGACATAGCGGCTCAGGGGTGAACACCAGCTTGGCCCTCTAATGAGCTAAGATTTGAGGCAGACTGATTATTCTTGGGAACTCAGTTTCCTTCTTGGTATAACAGGGATGACTTTAGGGCTTGCCTCATGAGATGTTTCAAACTGATATAAACCAGCAGCTCCAGCAGCCTCGCAGACACTCATCAGAGTGAGCAGGTATTGCCCGGCGCAGACCACTGCTTCAATGAAAGAAACATAGAAGTTCCCCTGCTGAAATGTTTGTATTTATTACTGAGTGTCATCGTTTTTAAGTTCTATTCTTGTCTTTGATACATGTGTCAGATATTGTTCATGGATTTTGAGAGCAAAGACCAGACAGTCCCACTGTTCATCTCACACAGCTGTTTGGGATGAAAGCCAGCTAATGAAGGGAGAAACTGGGTAGTGTGAGGCCTCTCTTAGGAGCACAGGCTATGATCTGAGGAATTTCATACAAAACTCAGCACAGAATGGGAATGAGGAATTTCTCAGGTGACCCTGGCTCAGTTCTCAAATTGCACAGCTGAGTGTTTTAGCTTGCAGTTCCTTGATAGCGGAAGTCTAGGAAGACCCTTCCTGCTTTCTATATTACATGTGCAGCTGATCTCACTGTAATTGGTCCAGGACATCCTGTGGATACCTCCCATTCCTCACTGATAGGTCAACTGGAGCTGGATTAAATCCAGGGTATAAATACTTACCCCAGCCCTAAGTTCATATTAAATTCACAATAAATAGTTGCTCCTTGGTACCCATGAGTATTGATTCTAGTCCCCCAGAGTTATCAAAACCTTTGGATGCCCAATGCCCACAGAACATTGTGCAGAACTCCAAATTACCCCTGTACATCCTTCTGTACGCTTATGTCTCTTAAAAATGCAAATGCTATGTAAACAAACTCTACATGTTCAGAACAGGTGTATTCTTCCCCAAATATTTTCCTTCTACTGATTTTTATTGAGCTCTACATTTTTCTCTGCTCCCCTCCCTTTCACCTCTTCCCCAAGGTCCCCATGCTCCCAATTTACTCAGAGATCTTGTTTTTTTTTCTACTTCTCATGTAGATTAGATCTATGTAAGTCTCTCTTAGAGTCCTCATTGTTGTTTAGGTTCTCTGGCATTATGATTTATAGGCTGGTTTTCTTTGCTTTATGCTTAAAAACCACTTATGAGTGAGTACATATAACTGTCTTTCTGGGTCTAGGTTACCTCACTCAAAATAATGTTTTCTAGTTCCATCCATTTGCCTGCAAATTTTGTAAATGTACCACATTTTCCTTATCCATTCTTTGGTGAAGGGGCATTTAGGTTGTTTCCAGGTTCTGGCTATGACACACAAAGCTGCTATGAACATAATTGAGCACGTGTCCTTGTGGCACGACTGAGCATCCTATGGATATATACCCAAAAGTGATATTGCTGGGTCTTGAGGACGGTTGTTTCCAAATTTTCTGAGAAATCGCCACAATGACATCCAAATGGGTTGTACCAGCTTGCATTCCCACTAGCAATGCGGAAGTGTTCCCTTTACCCCACAACCTCTCCAGTGTAAGTTGACATCAGTGTTTTTGATCTTGGCCATTCTTACAGGTGTAAGATGGAATCTCAGAGTTGTTTTGATTTGCATTTCTCTGATGACTAAGGATGTTGAACATTTCCTTAAGTGTCTTTCAGCCATTTTATATTCCTCTGTTGAGAGTTCTCAGTTTAGGTCTGTACTCCGTTTGTTTTTTTATTGAATTATTTGTTCTTTTGATGACCAATTTCTTGAGTTCTTTGTATATTTTGGAGATTAGACCTCTGTCTGATGTGGGGTTGGTGAAGATCTTTTCCCATTCTGTAGGCTGTTGTTTTGTCTTGTTGACCATGTCCTTTGCTTTATGGAAGCTTTTCAGTTTCAGGAGGTCCCAGTGTCTGTGCTACTGGGGTTCTATTTAGGAAGTGGTCTCCTGTGCCAAGGCATCCAAGTGTACTTCCCACTTTCTCTTCTGTGAGGTTCAGTGTGGTTGGTTTTATGTTGAGGTCTTTGATCCACTTGGACTTGAGTTTTGTGCATGGTGATAGACATGGACCTATTTTCATTCTTCTACATGTTGATATACAGTTATGTCAGCACCATTTGTTACATATGCTTTCTTTTTTCCATTTGATATTTTTTGGCTTCTTTGTCAAAAATCAGATGTTTGAAAGTGTGTGGATTAATATCTGGGTCTTCAATTCAGTTCCACTCGTCCTCCTGTCTGTTCTTATGCCAATACCAGGATGTACAATACTGTAGTAGAGTTTGAAGTCAGGGACTGTGATGCCTCCAGAAATTCTTTTATTGTACAGGATTGTTTTGGATATCCTGGGTTTTTTGCTTTTCCATATGAAGTTGAGTACTGTTCTTTTGAGGTCTGAGAAGAATTTTGCTGGGCACTGCAATGAATCTGTAGATTGCTTTTGGTAAAAATGCCATTTTTACTATGTTAATTCTACCTACCCAAGACCATGGGAGATCTTTCCACTTTCTGGTATCTTTTTCATTTCTTTCTTCAAAGATTAAAGTTCTTGTCATACAAGTCTTCCACTTGTTTGGTTAGAGTTACTTTGAGATTTTTTATGCTATTTGTGGCTATTGTGAAGGGTGATGTTTCTCTAATTTCTTTCTCAGTCCATTTATCATCTATGTACAGGAGGGCTACTGATTTTTTTTTTGCGTTAATCTTGTGTCCTGCTACATTACTGAAAGTGTTTATGAATTGTAGAAGTTCCTTAGAAGAACTTTTCCCCCAAATATTTTCAACCCAAGGTTGATTAAATCATGGATGAAACCCATAGGCAAATAGGGCCAACCGCATATTCCAAATGGTAAGCAATGAGGAAGACACTCTGGAAAGACAGTTATGAGGTAGCCCTAGGGACCCATCCATAGCAGGTAACATTTACCAAGCACCTCTTGTACCCTAGGCATGGTGGCAAGTGTCTTATACAAGCGGCGTTACACAATCTCTGCAAAACCAGTGAGTCAGTTACTAATATTAACCTCTTTCCACTGAGGAAGAGGAGGCCTGGCAAAGTGAAGGGATTTGTCCAAATAACCAAGTCAGTGAGTGGCAGTTAGTAAATGAACCCACACTGTCTGATGCTGGAGACGATACTGTTTCCAGAAAATTATAAGGTCCAAGCCTGAGAACCTGAAATTCAATGAACCTTGGCATCTTAGTCTTCTCACATCTGAATAACTTGCTGCCAGAGGTACTGGACACACACAATAAACAAGGTGGTTTTTTAAATAACAGCACAAAGTAGGTGTGAAGCTCCTCTGTACAGCACTTATCTGGCATGCCTGAGGCCCCGGATTCTGCCCCAGCACCAAAAAGACGGAGGGCATGGTAAAATCTACTTACTCTCTGTGTGAAGCCCTGGCACAGTGCAGATCTTAAATACTCCAACAGGCTCACATGCTGAAGGCTTGTACTTCAGAATAGAGCTACTAGGGGTGGGGGAAACTTAAAAGGTGGGGTGCATGGAAAGTCTGGGAACTGGGGTATATCCTAGAGGGCATGGAGGAGTCTGGTCTTCCATGTGCTCTTAGCCTCACCACAGGCCCCAAAGCAACAGAGCCAACCAACCAGGGACCAAACCATGAGCCCCAAACTTCCAAAACAATGATCCCAAACTCTTGTCTTTATGAGTTGCTATCTCTCAGGTATTCCGTTTCCCAGCAGTGGCCTGTGCAAGCAGCAGAGCTCTGCCGAGCTCAGGTGTCATGTCTCGCACTCATAGACACTTTGCTCCCAGGGAGCTTATGGCCCAGCTGAGGAAAGCCCTCTCTGCCTAAATCTACCTTTTCTTCCACCTTTGTAAAGAAGAACAGAAGCACAGAATGACTCCAGACGCCTGTCTTTCTGCACTATGTCCTACCGCAATGCTCAGATCATTGGGCCCTCAGTTCCTTCTGTGTGAGCTCCACAGAGCAACATCACGCTCCTTGCCTGTGCTGGGAACTTCTTCCTTTGTCTTTGAAGAACTGGGAATGGCTTTTATCTCTAGCTTTCCCCCAGTCCATCACAAGGGAGTCTAACAAGAGGGTTATCTTAAGGAACTAACAAAAAAAAAAAAAAAATGCAAAAGTGTAGCTTCTCCACTGCCTTTAACGCTGGCAAAGAGCCTGTGGGATTCCATCGTTATTTGCTCAAAAATGTTCAAAGAGAAACACGGAAAATTTCATCTTCACCATGCTGCAGCCCAGGAAAGAAACCCAGAACTCTAGGGGCCAATTACTCCACCATCCGGACTCTGACCTTCAGAAGTCTCCCTCTGGTTTTAGCCTGACTGGAACTGAGGGCAACTGACAGCAGAGGGCCAGCTGAACGGGCAGCTTGTGTCCAGGCTGGTCATACTTAATGACTGCTGGGCCCTCAGACGCTCAAAAGTTGCAGTGCCATGCCAAACCTACGGGCTAATTGAGCAAATTTCACTGTCACTTACTTTAAAGTTGCTACCTTTGTGACATCAAGGGCTAGGAGCTGGGCACTCAGGACAGGGGCAGCCCTTTGAAAATCAATCACTACCAATGGCTCCAATAAAGCCAGAGGGAGGAGCCAAGCAGGCAGAACACACAGAGGCAGTGAAGCATGAGCAAGAACTGGCTGGCTGCAGACAGGAGTGAGCAGCATTCTGGATGAGAAGCTCATGCCAAAGCTGAGAACACAGGCAGGCTGAAGACGGCGCGCCTGCCTCCCTCCCTCCTGCCTTTCCCAGGACAACTGAAGCTGCAAATGTGAAGAGGCAGAACCAAGCCTAGTTTAGTGCTGCAGCTCTTGCATGGAGCCTTCAACATGTGCTTTCCCAAGCCTATCCTCAAATTAATACACTGGGAATCGTTCTTCAGAGTTTATAGGAGTGTGAGCTAGGAGAGGTTGGGAGATTCTAGTTCAGTGGTAGAACGCTTCCTACCATGTCCAAAAGGCCCTAGTACCACAGTAGTAAATATTTAAAAAAAAAAAATGCTAATAATTGGGACCTTAAATTATAAAAATAAACACATACAAACAACACCAAATGGACTCAGCAGGTTGTGTTTATTTACTTACACATATATGTAACAGTAATATTTAAGAGGTCATAAAGTTGAGCGGTAGTCAAATGACACGAGGGAAAACTGGAAAGGGGAGATTGTGGTGTAGAAATAATGTAAACACGGGACTTGTGTATGAACTTCTCAAAAAACAAAATGTTCAAATAGTCAGTACTGAAGCTCTAAAGGCTGAAGCCATTCTGTGCAATGGACACGGGGCTGCTGTATGGCATTTTCTTTGAAATGAGGATTGGCTCACAGGCTGCTCACTTACCGGAGTAAGCCTGAGTGATCCTACTCGCCTCAAGAAAAACTAGTACTCACTGGCTTCCACTTCTGCTTAGAATCAGAAAATGTGAAAATTAAAATAAAATAGGTGAAAGCTCCTTATTCAAGTGAATATACCAAAGGAGGAAATAATATCCAATGCCTAGTGGCAACGAAAGGCACACAGGACTACATGACATAGTTATGTAAACACAGTGCATGGCACTTTGTGTGTGTTCGACAGCAATTTTTATTATGATAATGGTATTTCTGGGATGGGTTAAGGTAAACAAACCGCTCTGCATCAGTGGCTGCAGATTTAGGAGTGCCTGGGTGCAGGCCTCTCACTGTCACCCTCTCTCATTTCCCCTTGTCTAGTTTGTTCATCTATTTAGTGGGTGGATACTGAATGCTTCTTAAATACAGGACAAAGTGCTAAATACTAAATAGGAAACAGTGGAAACAGACAATAGAAGGGCCTTTGGGGGGCAATGTAACGGGATAAAATACCCTAAAGGGGTAGTTATGAAGCATCTGGTTACATGCTACAAGGCTGTTGCAACATCCAGCACAGAGGTCATAGTAGCTTTAACCAGAGGTGGAGAGAGGGGAGCAGAGACCAACACAACAGAAAAGCGGCTTAACCAGCAGCAGTTTCTACCACCATCTCCTATGAACTAAAAGAAGAAACTGTGTAATCAACTAGACTTTACCATTCTGCAAGGTGACATGTAATACACAGTCAACCACCATGTTGTACACATTAAAAAAAAATTCACTCCATGTCACTCTAAACAATACATTAGCTGCAGTGATAAAGCTGTGTGACAAGGTGTTTACTGAGCATGGGCAAGGCTGATTTTAATCCCTGGCACAAAAAGAAATACATCAAATATTAAGAAGGAGGAGGAGGAAGAAGAAGAGGAAGAAGAGGAAGAGGAAGAGGAAGAGGAGGAGGAGGAAGAGGAAGAGGAAGAGGAAGAGGAAGAAGAAGAAGAAGAAGAAGAAGAAGAAGAAGAAGAAGAAGAAGAAGAAGAAGAAGAAGAAGAAGAAGAAGAAGAAGAAGAAGCAGCAGCAGCAGCAGCAACAACATTCTTGGCTTGGTACAACAACAACAACAATCTTGGCTTGGTAGCCCACACCAGTAAGCCTAGTACTCAGGATGAAAAGGCAAGGAGAATCAGGAATTTCAAGATGTTAAGGCCAGCCAGTGCCACTTGAACCCATCCAGGCAGGCAGGCAGGCAGGCAGATCTGTTAACAAGGTCGCTAAGAGACACCATCCACATCTCACTAGTCTTCTGTAAGGAATTTTGAAGCATGCCCTTAAGTTTATCCATCATGTCTGACCACTTCATATAAGAAACAAAACCTAGCTGGGCGGTGGTGGCGCACGCCTTTAATCCCAGCACTTGGGAGGCAGAGGCAGGCGGATCTCTGTGAGTTCGAGGCCAGCCTGGTCTACAAGAGCTAGTTCTGGGACAGGCACCAAAGCTACAGAGAAACCCTGTCTTGAAAAAAAAGAAAAAGAAAAAAAGAAACAAAACCTAAAAAGGTACTTCTAAAACTCAGGTCAAGGGCACAGATCTGTACAAAGGACTGCCTGCACGGCTTTGGTCTGGTGTTACACGTGACATTCATTATCAGCTCTGCTCCTTTTGAGGGGTCAAGGACTCTCTGAGATCTGATTAAAGGGATGGTTCGCCCCCTGCAGAATGGCATTCTGGAGGATTTGTAGCCATTTTCAAAGGCTTCATGGATCCACTGAGAGTCAACATTTCCCTGGAGATTAACGATCTCGGTTTTTCACGAATCAGCTATACTCTACTTACTCTGTGTAAGGAAATGAGTTGCTTGGTGTCGAAATTTTGAGGATCCGAGTTAAGTAACATTAGGGAAATAGAAGGAAAGTCACTTTCTTTCTTTCCTTACCCCTCTGTTCCCTGGAGAGCTGCCAGGGCCTCACACTGTGTACTCTCTGTGAATGAAATACTGTACCCTCTGCACAGCTTAAAGAAAATGACAGCTTCATCTCTGAACTTAAATGTCCTTAATATTTAATTCCTTCCTATGTGGTTAGTAGCTTGGGTCTCCACATTCTCCAGATGATGGCTTTGGAAGGTAAGCTATTGGAAGTTCAGAAAAGTACATACCCCAATTCAATTTCCTCGGGAAAATCAAAATCTCACAGGGGTGAGAGCTCAGAATGATTGAGGGACCAATGCCGTTGTTCCCCAGGTGTGCTGGGGAGGGGTAGCGTACGTACTGAGGATGGAGCAACAGGGCACACCAATTTGTTTTTCAATCTATTTCACTTCAGTTCAGAGCATCATCTCAGACAGACAGCCCAGGAAAACAAGCTGCACTTTGGTTACTTTCAGTCTTCCTCAATCTACAAATGCAGCTGAGTGTTGCCAGAGTGCGGCCTGTTTTCCTGGGCTGCCGTTTGCACTGATGCTCTGAACTGAAATAAAATAGATTGGAAAACAAATTGGTATGCCCTGGCTCCTCCTGCAGTTTCATACCATGCTTCAAAGCTGGCGTTACCACCTACTCTTTACTGGAACCCAACAGACCCAAATCACAAAGTAGAAACAGCAACGCTCTGATGGAAAGGTCCCACCCAAACCCGAAATAGCAATTTAATTCTGGGCTTGCAGTTCAATACTGCATTAACATGCCACTCTGTGGCCAGCTCCCAGCTCCATTCGCTGGCCTGGGTGACATCTTCTGATGACATGCCTAACACGGTTACTGCATACAGTATAAAGCAAAACCTGACATTCCTTCTTCCATATGACAGCTGCAGTGCTCCGTGGATTTAGTACAGCCTATCGTTTCTCACGCTCTTGTTCTGTTCATACCTATTCAAAAAGCCTGGTGCTTTTCAAGTATTCCATACCACGGTAAAGACGCTACGATTTTGTTCTTTGAGACACAGCCTCACGATTCTCGTTTTTTTGTGGGCTGGCACAGGACTCACAGAGATCCACCCTCCTCTGCCTTCTGAATGCACAGATTAAAGGTGTGCCTCACCACGCCTGGCTCTTAAAGGATGCTGCCTCATTAGAAAACATTGAAAGGAAACCCACAATCAACTTCAAACACACCCTAGAGTCAGCACCCAGATTTCCCCAAAAAGTCCCAAGAAAGTGCAGATATCGGGGCTGAAGGTGTAGCTCAGGCTCAGATCACATGTTTGCTGTGGGACAGACTTTGGTTACATTCCCAACATCCCCAAAATGCAGGTATCCCTGATGGAGGAACATTAACAGTTCTAAACTTAAAGTGCTAAAATGATGAAAAACTTTCTATGTAGACAATTGTATAGCTGGGTTGGTGGGATGGCTCAGTGGATCAAAGGTACCTGCTGCCAAGTCTGACCTGAGTTCAGTCCCTCATGGTGGAGCCACGTGGTGGTAGGAGAAAACCAACCCCCCCCCCATAAACTGTCTTCTTCCTTCCACCATCACACTGTGGCATCCAGGCACCTCCCCCCCATCTACACTCTCCTCCCCCCCTCACCTCACCACACGTGCGTGTGTGCACACACACAATTAATGTAATTTTTAAATAATTTAAAAGAACAATTAAATTCCACTTGGGAAAGCTGCCCTCTATTTAAACACTAGAGAAATCTATCTCTCCCTCTCCCCAAAAGATAGAAAACACACATTCTCCTGCCCCTCATTTTGTTTGTAACACATCTGAAATTTCACTATTATTTAACACACCTGGGGTCAAATTTGGGTTAGTCTTTCCAATTGGATGTAATTACATACAATAGTAAGCACACTGTACCCCAGCACTCCACAATAGGACAAGGAGACAGGTTGCATTACCAGTTTAAGACCAAGAAGACTCCCCTCTCAGAAAGCAAACTCAGGACCTATTAAGATATTTTTCTCTTCAATAAGCAAGACAACACCCTACTGTGCAGACCATAAGAGCAGACAACAACTCTGCAATGTGTCAAGCCACCCAGCTCTACCAGTGTTCGTAGTGTAGAACAAATTCTCAAGTATTTGCTCAGTGGATGCTAAAGGTTTGTATATTTACTACCTTCCTGAAAACATCAAGTTGTGGCACCGGCTAGCAGCTGAGGCCACAAAAGTAAGATGTGGCATTACTCTCGTGGACCTCACAAGCTGGCAGGGAAGACAACAGATGGAACACAGCATGACATGATCTGTTTACTTCAGCTCCATGCTCCCCATGCATAAACCATGTAATACTGGCCATCTCTCCAGGGTAAAAGGTTAATCCTAACACTGTCTGTGTCACAGACTAAGTGACAGTTCACATTAAGCCTTAGTGCCAGTATCTGGCACAAAGAAACTGCTCAATGAGCATTAACTACTCATTTATTGCTCTGGTGCTATGAGATAGGTTTGAAATTATTTTTTGTCAGACAGGCAGGGGTAATGTACAACTGCAATTCCAGCATTTGGAAGCTGAGGAAAAAAGATCTCAAGTTAAAGGTGAGCCAGGGCCGTGCAGCAAGATCCCTGTTTCTGTGTACCTGTATATCACCCAAGCCCGTAGAAGACCCCTGTTTCTGTGAACCTGTACATCACCCAAGCCCGTTGAAGAATTTAAATTCCAAAGAGACAGAGGTCAGGGCTATCTTGTGCACTAGTACATTTCCAGGAATCAGACCTGCACACGGTAGACGCAAACGGCTAATTAAGTTTGCTTATGCAAGCCTAGGTGTTAAACAAACAAAACAACCGTTAAATGTTTGAGGGGGCTGGGCAAGGGGTACACTTGGGAGGGAGAGGCAGGAGAGTCAGGAGCCCAAGGCCAATCTCGGCTACCGTGTACACACGTACACACACACACACACACACACACAAAGACAGGGGTCGGGAAATACCATCACAGAAGAACCATGTCTACATGACCGGTGGGTATAATTTATGCCAAGTACTGAGATTGCTCACACAGCGATAACCAATACCAAGATTTGGATACAATTACAAGAAAGAACATTCCAAGAGAGGCAACAGGGAGGTCCCAGTGTTAGGCTCAGATTGTCGGTCCTATGACCTAGTACACCCCAAAACAGCTTAATCTCAAGTCATTTCTTTTGCAAAAGAAAAATATTTCCAACATCATGTGTAAACATAAAGTAGATGGTCTATTGGATGCACTGGGCGGGCAACATTGCGAAGTATGAGAAACTAGCTTGACCGTGACACGGAAGTCAGGGTATTGTGTCAATCGAACGTTAGCTCAATCTACTTGTGCCTCGGGCCAAGGCTGGCAAACTTCTGTAAAGCGCCACTGAGAAATGACTCCAGCTTCACGGGCCTTTCCATCAAAGCGGAATAAAAGCCAAGCAACGGCGAGCACTCCCCCGCCCCGCGTCGGGCAGGCGGCCAGACAACACATAAACAATGAACGTGGCTGCTTCTCGGTGCAACTTCACTTGTGGGAGCTGAAGTTTTATTTCATATGACTTCTATTTCCCCACAACTATTTTAAAACGGATAAACCATTCTCGTCGCGCAGTAAACAAAAGCTGAGAGTAGGGACAGGGAGGGAGCCCTGGGAGGGAGGGCGTCGGCTGGCCAGTCGCGGGGAGCTGGGTAAAAAGGCCCGCGGTTGCCAGGCAGGGTCCCGCGTCCTCCCGCAGGAGTTCACGACCGAGATTACGCCCGGGGTGAGGGCCATCCCCGGGCCACGTCCAGAGGACAGCGGCGACTGTGACCAACGCGAGCCCCGCGGAGCTCGCCACGTGCGTAGCCCGCAGTGCGCAAGGGTCCTGGGGCGCCCCTCATTCAGGGAGTCTCTCGGGCCGCTGCCGCAACAGGGGTCTCCACGCGAAGTCCCAGCGCCGTTTCTATGGTTACCTGTTCAGTACCGATTCAAACTGCCGTTCTTTATTGACAGCGCCATAGAGGACACGAACACTCCTGCCCGAAGGGAACAATAAAGCTTTCTCCATTCAACAGCGCCAAAGACGCCAAAAGGCAGCCATCTTGGGGCCGGGGGACGCTGAGGGCAGAGACGCTGATGTGCTCGCGCCAGTCACGTGCTGGGGGTGGTCTCGCGAGAAGGCGGTGCCTGTACCACGTGGTCACTCTCCACCAATGGTAGGCTCCCAGGGAACGCTGTCTGCTAGCCTGTTCTTGACCTCTGAACTCCGCCCCAGTTCCTTGGGAGAAGTTTGCCTGGTCTGGTCCCTCATTACCCGGGCCACCCTGAGATCATCAGCGTGGAGACAACAAAGGTTTCTGTCCGTTTTCCATAACAACGAACACGGTCACGTGCGGGACGGGGACGGGACTTATTCTGGACTGGGCTTGGCGTGGATTCTTTTACCCTTGTTCTCTCTCGTCTTACTGCACCCCGATCCTAGCGTCTTGGCAGTCAAACATGCAGACTTTTTTTGTCCCTGCTACCGATGTCAGACCCAGATCCAAGCAAGCCTCTTGTTGCAGTGTCGTGCTCCTTCTGTAATTACAGCTGTTCCATCAGCAGTGACAATATTCAGCGCTGTAGCTGTCAGTTGGACTCGATGCAATGCCGTTTGAAACCGAAAATTCAGTCTATCGAGTAGAACTGCTACCTCGATAGGTGACTGCTGCTGTCACCTGGCTTATCGTATTTACTGTTACTGCGGTTTGCACCCTCTGCCAGAGACTGTAACGTTCGTACAATTCTGCTCATCGGAACACTCTGGCCAACTGTTGTAGTTCGTTTTTGTTGTGATAAAACACACTGACAAAAAGCAACATAATGAGTCAGGCTTGGTGGCCCATCCTTTAATCCTGGTGCTTTGGAGGCAGAGGCAGGCAGATCTCTGTGAATTTGAGACCAGTTTGGTCTATGGAAGGACTTCCAGGACACCCAGGGCTACATAGTAAGATGAAGAAGGAGGACCAAGGAGAGAAAGATTTACTTTAGCTTACAATTGTAGGTTAGTCCATCACTTTGAAGAAGTCAAAGCCAGACATGGACTTCACAGTAATATCACGTCCACAAGAGCAGAGAGAAGTGAATACACACACACCTGTTTGCTTGTGTGCAGTTGGATTTCTTACACAGTTCAGGACCAGACTGGGGAGTGGTGCTGGCCACAGTGAACTGGGTCTTCTGGCCTTGGTTAGCTCAAGACACCCCCAAGCCCCTCCCCCCCACAGCCCCACCCAGTGTAGACAAACCCCTAGTGAGACATACTTCCCAGATGATTCCCGGTTGTGTCAAGTTGACAGCGCTAAACATGACACCCGTAGTCACCTGTCAGTTGTTTACACTGTCATCACTCAGTTATTCTTGCCACAATCAAACAGCATTTAGCAGGCCCCTTCCCGGACACAGTCACCTTCTGAGCCACTCTCCCTGTTATCCTCACAGGTCCCCATCACCTTTAGCCACTGGTGTAGCCTTTAGACCTTCACCTGCAGCTGTTATGATGACCGAGCCCGACAGCCAGCAGCCTCTGGTTCACTTATAGTAGGAGCCCCACAACATAGAACTGTAGGCTTTAAGAAACACCTATGACAGTGCTCAGCACATCAGGGCTCCACAAGTAGGCACTAAATGAGTGGATCTTTTAAAAACAGCGTGGTCACTGTGCTTTATGGAAACATGGCTGACTTGCAACTCATGCAGCAGGGATCAGTTTTAAAGTCCTCTGCTTAACTAGGTTCCGCATCACATAAAGAGTAAGAGTAGAGATCACAAGAAAGGAGGTCACCATATCCACAGAATTTTCATGACTGTGGTGACAAAAAAATTTTTTTCAGTGGTGGGGATCAAGCCTTGCAAATGGTAGTCAGAGACTCTACCCCTGAGCTGCATCTCCCAATCCCTAAAATAGGATTTCAGAAAGATTTTTTTTTCTTATTTTAAAAGGAACATATGGAATCAGGCAAAATGTCTCAGCAGGTAAAGTCACTCGTCACCAAGCCTGACGACCTGAGTTCCATCCCCAGGGCCCCACATGCTGAAAAATGATAACTGAATCCCACAGATTGTCCTCTGACCTCCACACATGCTGTGGCACATGTCTACCCATACCCAAATAATGAATATACATGTAATAAAAAGACTACATGGCCAGTGAAATGGGGCAGTGAGTAAAAGCTCTTGTCAATCAAGCTTAACCTGAGATCAGTCACCAGCACCCATGGGAAGGAGAGAACCAAGTCTAGAGCGTTATCCTCTGACCTCCACATATGCGCACTGTACTCGCCCACATAGATACACATCATACATGAATAATAAAAATTAGAATAATAGCTGGGAGTGATGGCGCACGCCTTTGATCCCAGCACTTGGAAGGCAGAGGCAGTCTGATCTCTGTGAGTTTGGGGCTAACCTCGTCTAAAAAGCAGGTTACAAGACAGCCAGGGCTACACAGAGAAACCCTCAAAAACCACCCCCCCAATTAAAATTACAGGCAAGGCTTTCCCTAGTAGACACGTGATACACGCACATGCACACACACACACACACACACACATCCTTAGCTGCAGTTTCCTGGTAGCATTTACTTGAAGTTTTTCATTGAGTATCCCTAATTCAAGAATCTATAATCCAAACTACTTCAGACTCAGAAGACTTTCCAGTGGTAACATAACACAATGAGTAGAAAATTCCGCACTGTATCTCCTGTGGCAGATTGTAGTTAAAACAGGTGAGAGGGCTAGAGAGCAATGCTTTAGTGGGTAAAAGCCATGGCTGTTTTCCCAGAGGGACCTGGATTCAACTTCCAGCACCCACAAGGTGTCTTCCAACCATCTGTAACTCCTGTATTAGGGGATCTGATGCCCTCTTTTAGCCTCCTTAGGTACCAGGTACCCACATGGTACACAGACATACATGCAGGTGAAGCACCCATACACATACCCATACACAAATAGGTGCACTGACACCTGACTTTATATAGCTTTCAGCCTATATATGTAAGCTGTATATGAAGTACCCATGACTTTCTGAGCCCATGATTTCTCATATGTATGGCAAATATTCCAAATTCCGAAATCCAAAATACTTCTAGTCCCAAGCAAATTCAACTTGCATGAAACATTTTTTTTTATTTCATTGGTGTTTTGCCTGTATGTATGTATGTCTGTCTGTGTGAGGAAGTTGGATCCTGGAGTTACAGACAGTTGTGGACTGCCTTGTGCGTGCTGGGAATTGAACCCAGTTCCCCTGGAAGAGCAGACAGTGCTAGTAACCACTGAGCCATCTCTCCAGTTCCCCATACATGAAATATTTTTAAGAATATATTTTGCTTATTCTTGCAGTTTCATAGACTTAAACATCTTGACCATATGCACCCCTACTCCCTCCCACTCCCCTGAACACCCCTCAACAAGTCCCCCTCCCAACTTCATGTCTTTTTTTTTTTTTTTAATTTTTGTAACCCACTGAATCCAATTAGTGCTACCTGATGGAATCCTGATTGATCTTGTTAGTTTGATCTTGTGCGGGTAACCATGAATTCATGGGTGTAGTGGCCATGTCATGTCCCAAAGATAACATTACATAGCACACATGCAGGCAGAACTCTCTCTCTCTCTCTCTCTCTCCTGTCTTCCTGCTCTTGCATTCTTTCCACCTCTCTTTGGAAGTGTTCCCTGAGCTTTGGAGGTGGGGCTGATACAGGTGTATCTCATGTAATGCTGAGCGTTCAGTAGACTTATTCCCAGCACTTTGACCAGTTCTGTGTCTCTGTAGTGACTGTTGCCCACTGCAGAAAGAAGCATGTGTGGCCGAGACCAAGAGACAGTCTCCTGGAACTGACTTACTTACAGTTCGGGAAGAAGAATACAGGAAGGCTTGTGAGTAGGTTCCATGGTAGAGCATGTACCTAGCATGTGAGCCTGTATTTCAGAACAGCAAAACTCTGACTGGGCACGGTGGCTACGCAAGAGGTTGAGGCAGTTGGGTCACTTGAGCCCAGAGTTGGAGGCAGTGTGGTAGCATAGGGGGACCCCGTCTCAAAAAGGAGGGTGGTGGAGAATGTAGGAAGCATGGCATTGCAAAGAGCACTGCCCCTGGCTTCTGGCTGCTGTTCCATGGAAGAATAAAAAAACAGTGCCTGGACCATCTGATAAAGTAGCCTCACTTTCTCAGAGAGTGGCAACAGCTTTTGTAAAAATTACATGAGCTTCCCCATTGGTAGAAACTTGACCTTGATGGGAAAGATACGTGGGGAATTTTCAACTCTGTCCACCATAATAGAGTTGCTTCTCGGGCCACGGCACTATGTAAGATACCCGATGGTTTCAGTTAATCCACCCACTGTGGTGTCTCAGGAATGTGGGTCAGTGCTAGAGCACTCGTTCATTATTCAAGACCCCATCACCAAAAAATGAACGCAATGAAAAGCTACCATTTCCACAGCGTTGAACACATACCAAGGACACTGAAGCGGGAGGTAGCACAGCCAGCAGCATTTCCCTGCTAATGAGAACCGTTGTCATTTATCTCTTTATGCCTCTCTGCCACATGCCATGCCACCTGGGTGTCTGGAGTATCTCGTTTTACTCTCATAACCCTCAATGACCTTGGTACTATGAGGCTGGAAAGAGTTCAGCAGTTAAGAACATTTACGGCTTTTGAAGACGACTTGAGTTTGGTTCCTAGTACTTCTACCAGGCAATTCACAACCACCTTAAGTCCAGGTCCAAAGGGAATCATACCCTCTTCTGGTATCTGTGGGCACCAGTACTCGTGGGCATGTAGCCCCCGCCACACACACACCTAGACACAATTAAAACTGTTTTAAAGAGGAAACTGATTCAAAGAAAGAAAATAATGTGCCTACAAACTCACAGCTCTTGAAGAAATTCAGTCTTCAGCCAGGAGATCTGACTCCAGTGTCTGCACACCCTTCAATCTTGCATATTAACTTATGTTTTATGTAATAAATGTATTCACTGTAAGGAATGAAAAGATTACAGCAAAACACAAAGGTGCTGGAAAGCCAGTGATTGTAAATCCCACCACTTATCTATACCCTGCCATTAGAGCTGAACATCTCTCCATCTCTGGACATATTTACATTAGTAGGTGACTGTGGAGATAATAATGACAATTGGTGACAGCTTCTATCCGCTGATCGCGATGTGCTGGGCATTATTCTAAGCACTTTCCTTGAACCAACATACTTAATTTACTCGAAGAGAGGTGGAGAAACATCATTTTATTAAAATGAGCTCAGTGGACATATTCAGGGTTCACAGCAGCCAACTACCTGCTGGTGTCTCCCCCCCACCCCGAATCTGGTTTCTTCCTCGGTGTTGCTGCCCTCCAATCAAATTTGCAGCCCAGAGTCCTGTGGTCCCGAGCTGCAAAAGTTGAGTCCTTAAATAGCATTTTCCATGCAGCTACTGCCGGGTCAGCTGTCTCTGCTGCTCCCCAAGGCGGTGGTGGTATTTGTGGAATCAAAGTCTGCTGTGTTAGTTAGAGCAGGTATCGGGGCTTCAAGTCCCCCTCCCTCCCTTTCCAAGTACTAGTTTCTCTGTCCTTCTCTTCAGTCCCAGTGAAGCCTGGTCTTTAGATCTTGCCCAGTGGCCACCTCAGTCCCAGATGGTGCAGCTGTTGGAATTTGCCAAATACCTCAGAAAGGTCAGCTGCTGCTCTTCTGTCCTGGAAGACAGAAGACAAAAGGGCGATCGTCATGCTTCAGCTGCAGTGCCCAGCCTGGAGCATTCCCGAGCCCTGTGCCTGCTGATATATTATAGATGAATTCCGTGTCTCAGCTGGGCCAGAGGCATGCGCACATTCAGAATGCTTGAATCAGTGTCTCTGCTGACACAGTGCACAGGCCCTTCATGTTCATCTCACCCAAAACCCAAGTGGTGGTTTTCCCCTCAAGACAGGTTCTTCCTTTCAGCTCTGAGATGATGCCTCCGGCCACCATTCTCTTCAACGTTTCTCTTTTTAGCCTTCAACCAGTCATCAGATCCTGTGGATTTTACCTCTAATTTGATGTCCAACACCACAGACATGCACATGAGTTCACAGACAAACACACTCATAGAGAGAGATTATTTAAAATCACTGAGCCTTCAGTGATATATCTGTCTGATGAAGGGGTTGTTGGGGATGGAACAGGGAGCAGCGTGTACACACCCCAAGCTCTACCTTTCAGCCCAAAGCATATCTTTTTGCTAGCATAGGGTTTTGCCCTTGTGTTGATGGCTGCTGACTGACTGACCAGGGTGGTAGTTGCTGATGCTTGGGGTGACTGGCAATTTCTTAGAACAAGACAACAGTGACTGTCCTGGCTAGTTTGACGTCAGCTTGACACAGCTAAAGTCATCTGAGAGGAGGAAACCTCAATTAAGAAAATGCCTCCATAAGACTGTGCTGCAGGGCCTGGAGAGATAGATGGCTTAGCAGTTAAGAGCACTGGCTGCAGTTCCAAAGGACCTGAGTCCAACCCCTAGCACTCCCATGGCGGCTCACAGCTGTCTGTAGCTCCAGTTCCAGGGGATCTGGCATCTTCACACAGACATTCATGCAGGCGAAATAGCAATGCACATAAAAATAAACATTTTTTTTAAAAGGGGGCCTTCAGGCAAACCTGTAGGGATTTTCTTAATTAGTGATGGATGTGGGGAAGCCAAGCCCATTGTGCATGGTACTACCCCTGGGCTGGTAGTCCTGAGTTCTATAAGGAAGGCCAAGCAAGCCGTGATAAACAAGCTAATAAGTAGCACCCCTCCATGCCCCCTGCCTCGGGTTCTGCCTCCAGGTTCCTGCCTTCACTGCTTCTCATAATGAACTGGTATAGAGAACTGTGAGGGAAATAAACCCTTTCCTCCCCAAGTTATTTCTGATCATGGTATTTCGTGGAGCAATAGTAACACTAACTAGGTCGGTGACTTTTAGTTCGTTGATTGACTTACAGTGCTAGGAATTGAAGCAGGGCCTCTTGCATACAGACAAATGCCCGACCACTGAATGACATCACAGCCCTCAGTTGACAGTATCAACTTGCACACCAAAACAGCCCTAATCCCATTGCATGATTCCAACAGAGCTGCTGCATAACTAGGTTCATTGCCAATAGCTGTATTTTGAAAGGAGTCCTTTTTCCCTCAACAGTGGGTTTAAAGTACTCAGTAAGCCACATTGAAAACAGATGTGTACTCATCAAGGCTTGTTCTGTTCCTACAACACAAGCAGAGGAGGCATTTCCTATAATCCTTTTTAAAATTATGTTTATAAACTTTATTATAAAAACCCTTGCAAATAAATAAAAATGTCATATACCAAAATTTACCAGACCCGCAGTCTACACAACTCAGTGAGCATCTATACAGTTAGGATAGACATCCAGAGCAGATGTGAAACTTCACCTTACCGCTTACACATTTGGAGTCAAATATATCTTATGTTCTTATCCTCCACTAAAACCAAAACAAAAAAATCTATTAGTTAGGGGCTGGAGAGATGGCTCAGAGGTTAAGAGCATTGCCTGCTCTTCCAAAGGTCCTGAGTTCAATTCTCAGCAACCACATGGTGGCTCACAACCATCTGTAATGGGGTCTGGTTCCCTCTTCTGGCCTGCAGGCATACACATAGACAGAATATTATATACATAAATTAATTAATTAATTAAAAAAATCTATTAGTTAGAACTAGAAAAACAGTTCCTTTTCTCCTCCTTCATAACCTCTGTCCGTTACCTGCATTCTGTCCTTCCTCAGTCCCCTGGCAGTCACCCTCTCTTATTCCCCTTTCTTCATGCTGTTCTGCACCCACACGTGTATTTGCTTACACATATGCATATACTATTGGCTAGATGCCACATATGAGAGAGAACATGTGGTTTATTTCTGAGGCTGTGTGATCTTGCTTAATACTTACGTTCAAGTTCATCCATTTTCCTGCCAAGTTTTCTACTTCATTTTCTTTAGAGCTAAAAGTGTCCCATTTTATATATGCACAAAATTCCCATTATCTGTTCATCGCCGATGGACAACTAAATTGGTTCCAATCCTTTCCACATCTTGTTCAACATCTGTCATCAGATTTATTGATGACAGCCATGCTGATGGAGTAAGGTGGCATCTCACATGGCAAGTTTTAACTTGCGTTTTCCTGGGGGTTAGGGATATTAAACACATTTCTTTCTTTCTTTCTTTCTTTCTTTCTTTCTTTCTTTCTTTCTTTTTTTTTTTTTTGAGACACGGTTTTTCTGTATAGCTGTGTCTGTCCTAGAATTCACTCTGTAGACCAGGCTGACATTGAACTCTGAGATCTGCCTACCTCTGCCTTCCTAGTGCTGGGATTAAAGACATGAGCACACAACAACCATCCAGTATTGAATACTTTTTAAAATATTGGCCATTTGCCCTCCTTCAGTTCATTTGTCCATGTGTTGATTGGTAGTTTTATTTCCTTAATAGTTAATTTCTACATTCTTTGTAAATTCTACACATTAGCCCTTATCTGAAGTGCAGCTAGTTAAGATTTTTTCCCACTCTGTAGGCTGTCCGTTAACTCTGCTGATTGTGTCCTTTTCTGTACAGAAACATTCAAACTCATGTGCTGTTGATGTTCTATTTAAAAAGTTCTTGCCATGGTGATGTATTTATACCAGAACTTGGGAGGGAGAGGCAGGTGAATCTTTCTGAGTTCAAGGCCAGCCTGGTCTCCAGAGAGAGTTCTAGGACATCCAGGGCTACACAGAGAAACCTTCTCTCAAAATAAATAAATAAATAAATAAATAATAACAAATAAATGGTTCTAGCGTACCCCAATATACTGAAGGGTAGTCTATTGTGTTTTCTACCAGAAGTTTCAGTGTTTCTAGTTTTAAGTTAAGGTCTTTGATCTATTTTGAACTGATTTTTGTACAAGGTAAAAGAATCTAATTCTATTCTCCTGCAGGCAAAGTCCATTTTGTCGGCACCATCTGTTGAACAGGCCATCTTTTTCAAAGTATGTTCTTGCCTTCTTTGTCATGAATTAGGTGGGAATTTCCCATTTTATTTCCAGGACCTTTATTCTGTTCCATTGGTCTTCTTTTCTCTTTTCCCCTCCCAAGACAGGGTTTCTCTGTGTAGCTCTGCCTGTCCTGGAACTTGCTTTGTAGACCAGGCTGGCCTTGAACTCAGAGATCTGCCTGCCTCTGCTTCCTGCATGCTGGGATCAAAGACGTGAGCTACCACCTTCCCACTCTTCCTTTTATTTTATGCCAGTCTGTCTTTATCACTGCAGCTCTGTGGTATAATAACACCTCAGCATTGGTCTTTCTCCTTAGGACTGCTCTGGCTATTTGTGGTGTTTTGTGATTCCATTTGAATTCCTACTTTAATTTTTCTAAACCTGGGAGCTATGACATGGGAATTTTGATAAATATTGCATTAATTCTGTGTATTAGTTTTGGTTATAGATATTTCAATATTAATTCTGCCAATTCTGGAACAGAATTTTTTCCATCATCTAGTATCTGCTGTGATTTTTCTTTTTTAATAATTTGATTTTTTGTTTCAATATTTCACTTCTTTGTTAACTATATATTCCACGATTCTTTTTGTTTGTTTGTTTTTTGAGACAGAATGTCTCTACATTGTATTACAGCTCTGAAGGGAAAGGTATCCTGACTGTGGGGAGCCAGACTATAGCTATAGCTCTGAAGGGAAGGTACCCTGACTGTGGTTTTGTGAGAATCTAAAACAATTAATATATTCTTTGGGGGGAAATTATGAAATGCCAAAGTTAGTACAAGGCAAAAAAATGGAATAAAACATTCTCTGCTTCGTTCCTTCAATAATTTAATTACTGAGTGCCTATTAAAGTCTAGCTACTATTTCTATTCAAACACAGTGACCACCCTCATCCCTAAACAAAATGTTACCAGGCCAAGGAAATTTTTTGCAGGCAAATTCTCCCAAACTTCTATAGAATAGCTTATTTCTATTTCTTCAAAGTTTTTGCAGGGAATAAAGAAGACAGTCTTCAAATTAATTATTAAATCTAGTTAAACCAGATTATAGCTAAATAGGTACAGTATGGGAAGCCTTATAAACCAGCCTATAACTATAAATGGGAAATTCACAGTAGGGTTTATTTAGAATCAGATAAAACTACCAGGATTCATTAGAGAAAAAGATACAGGAAAAACATCAAGTTGTGGTTAAAGTAGCTTTCTTACCTGATACATTCTATCAAACACCTACAAGGCTGGAGAGATGGCCCAGCAGTTAAGAGCACTGTCTCCTCTTACAGACATCCTGCATTCATTCCCGGTAACCATATGGGGGCTCACAACCATCTCTAGTGAAATCTGATGCCCTCTTCTGTCATAAAGTCAGTCTACAGAGCGCTCATATACATAAACTAAATAAATATTTTTTTTTAAAAGCCTATAGTGGAGGTAGGTATAGTGATATATGCTTTTAAGTCTACTGCTCAGGAGGCAGAGGCAGGCGAGGCAGGTGGATCTCCGTGAATTTGAGGCCAGCCTGGTCTTTATAGTGAGTTTCAGGTCATCAGGGCTACATAGTGAGACCCTGTTTCAAAAACAACCGCCCCCCAAATAATTTTCCAAAATTTACTGCAGCTAGATGTTGTGGCCCACACCTTACCCAGCACTTGAAAGATGAAGCAGAAAGATGAGGAGTTCACGACTATCTTTGGCTACATGAGTTGTTCCCTATTCCTCACTATTGGAGTGGAAATGTTTACTCTACCATTGTACGTTGGGAAAGTTTTAAATTTTTACAGCGCCTCACAGCTAAAAGTTTGCCTTAGGTCTCAGAAGAGTCTGGGAGCTCTTAAATGGTGCTGGAAACTTTAGGACCATGGGGATTTTTAAAAACTGAGCAGAATGCATTTTGCATTGTGCAGTGACTGTGCACTGGGGTAGAGTGTTCGGTGTGAGTGTGAAAGCCCTCCCTCCTGCCATATGTAAGAACACAAGCTAGGGGCACTGTTTTTGGGAGGCTGTGGGTCTGGCTGGTGGAGGTGTCACTGGAGATGGGCCTTTAAGGGTCATAGACTGGCTGTGCAGGCTAGTTTTATGTCAGCTTGACACAGCTATCATCATCTGAGAATAGGGAATCTTAATTGAGAAAACGCCTTCTTAATATCAAGCTTCAGGCAAGCCGTTAGGCCATTTTCTTAATTAATGATGGATGGTGGAGGGCCCATCCTTGGCTGGTGGTCTTGGGTTCTATAAGAAATCAGCCTCCCTGGAGAGCAAGTCAGTAAGCAGCGCTCCTCCATGGTCTCTGCATCAACCTAGAGGCAGGTTCCTGTCTTGCTTGTATTCCTTTTTAACTCCCTTTGATGACGAACAGTGGTGTTGAAGAGTAAGCCAAATCAACCCTTCTCCTTTAAAGGTACTTTTGCTCATGGTGTTGGATCACAGCAACAGTGACCCTAACTGAGACACTGGCCTTGCTGTGCAGCCCATTCTCAGCTTCCTGATCCACACCATGCTCCTGTCGCCACAGAACAAACCACATCTGCTGTTGTGGCTTCCCCACTGAGACAAGCAGCAATCCCTCTGAAACCATGAACCCAAACAAACCTTTCCTTGATCAAGCTGTTCCCGTCACCGGGAGAAAACCAGCTGAAACAGTGCCCCGCTGTGTGGGGCGAGAACTAGTCCAGTCCGTTTGGAAAGCCGTCGTGACAGGCTGCCTAGTGGCACAGACCACTTTAGATCACAGTTCACAGCTGTGTTCCAACCCAGGGAAACGTCTGGCCTGAACTCACAGAAGTAAGTCCCAGCAGCTCCATAGCACACTTGGATGCAGCGTCTATGTTCTTCAGCAGAGAATTAGTCAATAAAACATAATGTGCATGACTGAAGAACTCATTGTCACTGTCTAAAGGACTGGATCCGTACCAGTCAACATCGGCGTGCCTCGAAGACAGAGAGTGGCTGATACAGCCAAGTGTCGGATGTGTTCACTAAGCATACATGAGGCAATAGATAAGTTGTTTGGCTTGGTGGCTCTGTGTGGTTAAAATGTTAATGCATCTGTAAGCACAGACAGAATGACAGAGAGCCTGAGGATCGTGCCTATGGGATAAGAGGGATGGGCCTGGGAATAAGAGACGGACAGTAAATAAAGTAGAGGTTGGAGAATAAAATACCAAATCAAATGACAAGCCTGGGACCAGACTGAAACCTCGTAAGAGGAGATATGAGTTCCAGTCCTCTTTCCCTTTCTCATCTTTTTGAGTTAGGATCTCAGGTAGTCCAGGCTACATGCACAGGCAGAGCCCCAGCTCACTGCGTAGCAGAGGATGACCTCAAGCTTCTGATTCCCTTTGCTCTGACCTCCCCAGCACTGCAAGTGTAGGCACACACTACCACGCCCAGTACTGAGGATAGAACGGGGGTGCACGGATGCTAGGCTGCTCTCCGCTGACTGAGCCGCACCCTCATCCCCTAGTTCATTTTCCAAGTCAGCAAACACGAGCATTGCAGACACCTGGCTGCTCAATGATAGCTCCTTTTCTGAGAGCCTTGCCACAGAGTCCAGACTGACCTGAAACTCATCATCCTCCTGCCTCAGCATCGCAGGTGTTCGTACCACAGACATTCACTACCGTGCCCAGCTAATGTTTCCGGAACGAGCAGACTATTTCCCCAAAAAGAACATCTCCAAGTGGGTTGTGCTTCCACTAGGGATCTTGCAATGATTTATCTGAATATTT
Organism: Chionomys nivalis; assembly: GCF_950005125.1. Classification (NCBI taxonomy): domain Eukaryota; kingdom Metazoa; phylum Chordata; class Mammalia; order Rodentia; family Cricetidae; genus Chionomys; species Chionomys nivalis. The sequence continues at coordinate 15,619,078 of NC_080096.1, read as the reverse complement.
TCCTCCACAGGGCTCCGCATCATTTGCCTCCAACTGTTTAATCTCATCAAGCGGAGCGCTCACAACTTCCAGTCATTTCACGCGAGGCCATTATCACGGCTGTCTTCCGTGTTGTTTTGTTTTTCATTTGGAGTTGTATTTCTGAAGCATTTCTTCCCCCGGCAGGTTTTGAGCCATCTGCCATAAAGGAGGCACTTAAGATTTCAATAGCAGCGAAAACAGATTAAGCAAAGGTTTGCCTTTCATGTGGAGTGTATTTCTGGTCCGCTTTCAGGTCTGCACCTCAAAGAGCCTTTATTTTGTTTCAGTCGATTGAAATTGAGGCCTGGGTACCGGATGAAATGCCTTTGCGCTCCTTTCAACTGTTTGAATGTGGAGGAAATCTCCTGCCTCAGATATCCGCATGGCTTCCTTTATGTCTCTGCTCAAATGCCATCATTTTTTATTTTGGGGTGTCAGGGCTTGAGCCCAGGGCCTCGCACATGCCAGACAAGTGCTCCACCACTGAGCTACACCCCCAGCTCCAATGTTATCCTTTTTTTTTTTTATTTTTCCTAAGCTAGGATCTCACTTTGTCTCCCAGGCAGGGCTAGGACTCTGAATGCCCTAGCCTCAGCCTCCCAACTCCTTGGATTACGGGTAGGTGCCACCACACCAGGCTGGATTCTCTCTCTCTCTCTCCCCCTCCCATGTGTGTGTATGTGTGTGTGTGTATGTGTGTGTGTATGTGTGTGTGTAGGTCAGAAGTCAGCACTGGGTGTCTTTCTCAATTTCTCTCCACTATAATTTTTTAAACAGGGTCTCTTGCTGAACCTGAAACTTGCCAGTTTGTCTAGACTGTCTGTCGAGTAAGCACCAGGGCTCTTCCTGTCCCCCCACTTCCAGCACTAGGATAGCAAGCACGCACCACAGCCGTCTTTTTACATGGGCGGTGGGGATCCAAACTCAGATCCTCATGTTTCAATACCAGCTGAGCCATCTTCCCTGGCTCACTTTGTTTTTCTTCCCAGCACCTCTTATGTCACACTGTGTGATTATATCTATTTATGATCCTCTTCCCCATGTGGGAACACCAGTCCCTTGAGAGCAGGGACCTTGTCTCCTCTGTTCTCCGCGTTATCTGCACACCAGGAGCAGTGTCTGGAGCAGAGCACATGCTCTCAATAGGTGTCGGCTTGAGATGAGGAATGCATCTCTCTGAAGTATATCACACCTTTCCATCTTATACAGTTTTCTGTCCAGCTCATGCCTCGTAATCACCCGATCTACACGACCCCTTCTGCCGGTCATCTTCCCTCCGACTGTACATTCATTCCGCTAATATTAATGGAGCCCCTGCTGTGTGCCAGCTGCTGTGCCATCCCATGGCCAATGAGAGAGGGCAGGTCTCGGGGGCTCCACTTTCATTTCAGCAGTGTCTGTGACCTCACATGTCTGAAGCTGGCCCGGTTATTAGAAGTTCAGGGCTGGCGAGATGGCTCAGCAGGTAAAAGCGCTTGCTGGGTAAGCTTGTTAGCCTGGATTTGATCCCCGGGTCCCATGGTAGAAGAAAAGAGCTGACGCCAAAAATCTGTTGCCTGACCTCCACGGCATACATGCCACACACACACACACACACACACACACACACACACACACACACAGAGAGAGAGAGAGAGAGAGAGAGAGAGAGAGAGAGAGAGAGAGAATTTTAGAGTTGACATGGTGTTACACACCTGCAATCCAAGCAGTTAGGAGACAGATTAGGAGGATCAGGATTTGGCCAAAGGTACACGAGACCCTGCCAAAACCAAAACCAAAACCTTAGCCAATGTTGAGTGAGTGCTGAACACAGGCGTCCTGGGGGGCACCCAGCTTAGAACCACATATGATGGCTTCAGAGCCCTACAGGATCCTGCACAACCCCCACCTGCTCCTCTCCAGCCTCCGAGATGCTTTAGTCGCTGTCTCTTCCCAGAGTGGAGGGTGGGCTTCTCTCCAGCAGACACAGACACAGTTTGAGAGTTTGTTTGAACCTAAGACCCCTTTTCTATGACAGACTCGGCACTCACTGCCCATTTTCTAGAAAGGGCTCAGGAGACACCTAGTCCATGGCAGTCTTACTATGTGGTTAGTCTAGGCTTAAACTTGTGCCCATCCTCCTGCCTCAGCCTCCTGAGTGCTGGGCTTACAGACACAAGCCACTCCACCCAGCACTTTAGGGTTCTCTATCATTTTAAAGATGAGGAAATTGGTGATAAGTTTAGAAGCTTCTGTAAGGTGGGGGTCAATCCAGGTCGGACTTGGCCTTGCCTATCAACCCTCTTCTCTCCTCCACTGGCCCTTCAATGCCTTAATCTCTCCCCAAGGCCTCTAAACCCAAGGCGTACCGGCCTTTCCACTGGGTGCCCCAGAAGTCCCCAAGTAACTGAGACCATCCCATGAGCCACCATGCACAGCTAGCAAACTGACACACACACACACACACACATTTGTTTTTAGTCCTGGGGATAGAACACAGGGCCTCGTGCCTACAAGGCAAGCTCTCAGCCATTGATGTACGTATGCCCCCAGTATTCTCATATGCTGGCTATTTCCACCCGGCACCCTCACGGTCACTATGTGGGCAGCCTGCTCTCCGAAAGGCCCAGGACTTTGGCCTTTTCCCTCTTCCCTGGAGTAAACAACAGGTTTGTCTAGGAGCAGGACAGACCCGTGCTGGAAATAATTCCCCATTTGGAGGTAGTCTGTGTTAGCTGCAGAAGAAACCTTCTGGCTAGACATCTGTCTTGTTGGTAGTAGTCCACGAAATTTAGAATGTTCTAGAACAATGGTTCTCAACCTTCCTAACACTGCAACCTTTTAATACAGTTCCTCATGGTGTGGTGAATCCCCCAGTCATAAAATTATCTCATTGCTACTTCATAACTGCAATTTACTTCTCTTATAAATCATAACGTAACTCTTTGATCCACGGCCCACAGGTTGAGAATCACTTGTCTAGCTCTTCAGCTGAGGTCCGATGGCAGAGTGCTAGTCCAGCATGTACAAATCTCTCAGCTTTATCCTCAGCACCACAGATGATCCACACCTGTAACCCCAGCTAGGAAAGTAGAAGCAGGAGCATCAGAAGTTCAAGGTCATCTTCAGCTACTTAGTGAGTTCAAAGTTGGCCTTGGCTACAAGAGACCCTGCCAGAAGGAAGGGAGGGAGGGGAGGAGGGGGGGGGAGGAGAGGAAAGTGGGGGAAAGGAAAGGAAAATCTCTGCTGGGACTATGCTCAGCATGCCCTGCTCTCAGGAGGCTGTGGGGACTCCGGTGAATCCACTTTGAAGCTATGATCTCATCTGAGTGTGAATGACATCTGATTGGAATGGACAGACCCTGTGTTTTAGCTGGAGAGTCTTGAAACTGATCTTCTGAAACACAAACTATGTGCACAGGTGCCCAACCAGCTGATAGCTTTAGAGCAGCCACCCTTCAGGCCAGTTAGTCCCAGCCAAACTCGATTTCTCAGCCAAGGGTGCCACCTTGTGGCCACATTGGGCTTGCCAGTTACGGTGTGGCTCCGGTGGTAATTTTAATAAGGTGTTAGTAGGTGGTAGCTAGCACAGCAATACCCTATCAAGCATAGTGAAAATGGTTACAACCCCTGATTACCTAGGACTTACACTAACAATCGAACACCTATAAGTGTCTACTCTTCTCCCCTCTGCTGTGTGCCTGCCCAGGCCACTGCTCTCCGCAGGATACCTCCAGCATCCAGGAGGTAGGATGCCCCCCTGGGGGAAGCAGGGTCCTGATATACCTGCCTTCTCCACACTTGCTGAGCCTTTCACTCTTCATTTTCCTAATTGGCTGATAGGCAACAGCCTTGCTTCTTGTGGGTATGACCTGAGGTGAGTCTGAGGCACCCAGTAACCTGGGTAGGCTCTGCATACAAGCTGGTTGTTGCTTTCCCCAGTGCTGGTCAAAGCCACTGCCCACATCAGGAAGATATGTGGAGCAGAAGTGTGTGGGGTTTACTGAAGACAGAAGCCACTTCGAATACCTTCTTCACCATCAATAGAAACAGCTTCATCATTGTGGTTAGAGGACATCACTTGCATCGAGTCCTCCAAATGTTTCTGCCTAATTAGTGGATAAGCATTGGCTCTTGCTGTTCATTCTTTCTTGTTTAGCCACATTATCAATCCATCCAACTGTTTATTCTTTCAACCATCCAACCATCCATCCATCCTTCCTTCCAACCATCCATCCATCCATTCGTCCGTCCTTCCATTCATCTGTCCATCCATCTATCCATCCTTCCAACCATGCATGCATGCATCCATCCGTCCTTCCATCCATCTGTCCATCCATCCATCCATCCATCCATCCATCCATCCATCCATCCATCCATCCATCTGTCCATCCATCCATCCGTCCGTCCGTCCATCCATCCGTCCGTCCGTCCGTCCGTCCATCCATCCATCCATCCTTTCGTGCCTCAACTCATTCATTGATTCTTCAATCCAGCTATCCAGGCATCCTTCCATAATCCATGCACCCATTCATCTTCCTGTTGTCCCACCACTTCAGTTCATCTGTCTATCAACTCATCAAACCAACAAAGCATCCTTCCCTGAATCTACTCAACCATCACTCCATCCATCCATCCATCCACCCACCCACCCACCCATCCATCTATCCATCCACCCACCCACCCACCCATCCATCTATCCATCCACCCACCCACCCATCCATCTACCCACCCATCCATCCATCCATCCATCCATCCATCCATCCATCCAAGAATTCTACCCATCCCATTCATTCATCCATCTATGCATCCATCCCACCCACGCACCTACTCATTCGTCCACCTATCCATCTACCTCCTCCCAGTCATAGATAATTTCATCTATCCCATCTACCTGTCCATCCATCTACCAATCCATCTGTTCATGTGTCCTCCTATGCATCCATCTGTCCCATTCCATCCTGCCATTTGCCCTTCTAGGCACCCATTCGTTTATCTGCTTGTAAATCTATTAATCTGTCTAGTAACCTATCTATCCGTCCTATGCATCTATCCTCTCCCACCCACCTTCCCACCCACCCATCTATACCATATATCTATCCCACCCACCTGTCTGTCCTTCCATAATTCATCCATCTATCCCAATCCATCCATCAACTCTTTCCCTGCATCTACTCACCCATCAACCCATCCATTTAAAAAGATCTGTCAAATGTCTGCAGGCCAGATCCCAGGCTGCTACTCTTGCTCTGGTCATTTTCTGTCCTGTGGGGGAATAGGAGCAAATGGTCACAGCTATTTATGGAGTATCTACACTGGACTAAGACTTTAATAATACACACCCAGCAAATAACTTGCAAAACCCAGGTAAGTAGGCTGTAGCCATTACTGTCCCATCTCCCAGGTTCACTGGCCAGGAAGTGTGTCAGATACAGTAGGAAGAGCTGTCTTGAAGGGTGGGTCTGCAGCAGGGAGCCTGTCATCAGGGATGACTGGGACCTGGGAGGGAGTGAAGGTAGAGGGAATGATGGGTGGAGGACGTGGGATGGGGAAACCAGGGCAGGGTGATCTGGGTTTGTCTTTGCTGAGCAGTTTTGACTCCACATTTTGTGTGTGTGTGTGTGTGTGTGTGTGTATGTGTGTGTTCCAGAGAAGAGTATGGTGGTGGAAGGGTTAAGGTGGTAATCCTGGCAGCAGTGTGGCATCTGAAAGCAGGACCTGGTGAGGCAGAGTTAACCATAACCTGGCTCTGGAGAAAGAGCAATGGCTGAGTTGGGGGAGGGGTGCTGGGTGTAAAGTAGATGATGGACCCCCAAAGCAGATCATGAATCCACAGAAAGCAGAGAACCTAGACAACCTCCTGTTGATGGCCGTAGAGAAGGTGCTACCACAGGACAAGGAGTCCAAGGGAAGAGCAAGATTGGGTCTCACAGCATCAGGAGTCCAAGTGCCTATTGCTGTCACTCTCGCTCCTCTGCCCCTCCTACTCTGCCTACTACATCTCTTAAGAGCAGGGGAACAAATGGAAACAGGCAGGTGCAGGTGGTAAACCAGCCCTGAGCTTCCTACTGGGACCACAAGGAAGGGGGATGATCTGAGCTCTAATAGGTTCCACCCTGCTGCCTCATGTCACCTTCTACAATCCTCTGGTTTCACTAATATCCCCTGTGTTTCTAGAATGCTCTTTTAAATGATGGCTCAATTTCCTTACAGGTTGGAATAATGGAATTGTTTAGTATATATACGTGTGTCAGTGTATAAAGGATCCAGGGACCAGGGACCACTGAGAAGTCAATGCACCACTTGCTGCTGCAGTGACCATTGGGTGGCGCTGTCTACCCACAGTTCTTGCTGAGCTCGCCCAGTGGGTCCGCGTGCCTGATGATGTCTAAGTGATTCAGAGGTTCTGAAATAGTACCTGGACGACTTCTGGACACTGCTGGACGAACCCACAGGAGCCATATGGAGCCAGTACCAGCGGAACCAGAGAGAGGATGTATCAGAGACTTGGCCAGGAGTAAAAGAAGACCTGGAGTTCAGTGTGCTGACTTGCGGGGAACTGGGGCAAATACTTTACCTCTTGGTGTCTCTGTACCTCTGTAGAATGGAGACAGTGAAGTCTACCCTGTGGGCCTGTGGTAAGAGACGCTGTGCTTGAGCTCAGGGGTTCCCTATGCTATAGTTAGTGTGTCTGATCCTTTTCCAGCATGGGCGCTAACATTTGGGAAGGGTTCCCCAGGTCCTTAAAACTACTTCAGACAGAGGGGTTGTCTCTGAAACTTTGCCACAGCAGCTCCATCACACAGTTGGGGAAACTGAGGTTCTGGGTGGCTGTGGCTTTCTATTGGTTCCACAGCTACAGGGTGGTCTGCCTGGAGTCTAAGCTCCAAGCCTTCGGGGTCCAAGCCCCTGGCCTCCACTGCTGTATGCCAGGGGGGACACGTCTCCAGCTTCTCCACCAAGAACTTTGAGTGTCCCTTACTGAGTCCTTTGCAGGCATGGGATCGCTGCCCAGCTGCTTTCCCGTGTTCTTCACATAGTTGTCCGTAAGGTCAGGGCTTCCTGGCTCACCCTCACCGGACTCTCTGCCTTTGAATTTGTGTGGGATTCTTCCTGGGAAACACAGCCAGGCATGGGGGACAGGTGGCTGTTCTGCAGCTTGACTGAGCTCTGGCCTGTGTGAGGAAGCTTGACTGTGGTTCTGACTCCCCGAAGTGCACCCCCCAGGGGTTCAGGGTAACAGACTATGTGGTAAGGTGGGCAGCTTGATCTTCTGCCTTGATGGGTGAAAGGCAGTGCCATCTTTACGGCTGTGGACCAGCAGAGCCGTGGAGAGGTAAGGACAGAGTGGGAGCCAGGGAACTTCCGGTGTCCCCCAGCCTGGGGACTCTGGGCATCCCAGAGGCATGGAACTGTGGTACCTGGCAGGGTGAGGGGCTTCAGAGCTTAGGGAAGATGCTATCTAGGGCAGAGAGGGGCCACTGAGGCTCAGGAAGAAGACCAGATGACCCGGGGCTGGCTGGCTGGCCAGCCACAGGCTGGAGCCAAACCCTGCCTTTCTTTTGGTCTCCTGCCAACTTGTTCTGCTAAGTCACCCTCTGGCTGGCATGTGGTTAGGTCAGAAGACTAGGCTGAGGAGCCAGGGAATGGGACTGTGGAGGGGACAGGGTGAGGCTGACCTTGCTCTTTGAAAGCACTAGTGGGGAGTTGATTGTCCTCCTCTGACGTCAGCCCTGGGCAAATAGTGGCCTCGGAAAGCAAATATTTTGAGAGTAAATTTGTAAAGCAGGACGAAGTGACTGAGGGCTCCAGGCTTTTCAGCTGTACTCTTCTCCTTCTTGGGGACCAGGGTGTCATCAGAGATGGGAGGCTGGGTTCCCCGCAGGGGTGAAGTGAGCTGAGGGCTGGCAGGGTGGAGGTTAGGGAGATTTGGAGAACTAGGAACATATCCAGAAGCAGGAAGGACAGCACTGTCCATCGGGAGCACCCATCTATGCCAGGTCCCAGAGGACACCCCATAGAGATCATCTCATTTAAGCTGCCCCTTGGCAGGCATTGCTGTTCCCACATGGATAAAGACACTTCAGGTCAGAGTGGCTAAGCAACCTGCCTACAGTCTGAGCCCCAGATGTGGAGCCAGAATCCCATCCCTGCTCTGTCTGGGAGGTTTCAAAGTCTAGACTAGAGCATCCTGCCTCAGGACCACCAAGAACCCTTCTGCATTAGTCAGGGTTCTCTGGAGAAACAGAATTTACTCCCCCCCCCCACACACACTCACACACACATATGGATTTATTAGAATGACTTACAGGCTGTGGTCCAGCTAATCCAAGAGCGGCTGGCTGTGACTGGAAAGTCCAAGAATCTAGTAGTTACTCAATCCACAAGCAAGGCTGGATGTTTCAGCTGGTCTTCAGTAGACACTGGAATCCCAAAGAAGGAGGCCCTAATGCCAATGGAGGAATGGATTTGCTAGCCTAAAGGTGAGGGCAACCAGGCTAAAAGCAAAAGCTTCCTTCTTCCATATTCTTATATTGGCTTCCAGCAAAAGACATGAGCCAGATTAGATCTGGATTAAATGTGTGTCTTCCTACCTTACAGATACGGATTCGTAGATCTTCCCATTTGAAATTAGGCAGAAATCTCTCACAGGTGTGCCCTCCATTTTTGGGTTTTAGTTAGTTCCAGATGTAGTCAAATTGACAATCAAGAACAGTCTTTACACCTTCAAAAAGAACATTCTTTATTAATCTTCATGGGCCAGATGTGGCGGCACATACCTTTAATCTCAGAACACAGAAGGCAGAGACGGGCAGATCTCTCTGAGTTCCAGGCCAGCCTGGGCTGCAAAGTGAGATCTGTCTCAAAAAACAAAATAGAATGTAGATTCTGGAGTTGGGGAGATGGCCTATAGTTGGTAGTGTTTGTGCTGACAAGTCTTGTATCATTTGTCACAAGCTAGCGCCATCTGAGTGGAGGGAACCTCAATTGAGAAAATGTCTCATATGCAACTCTATGGAGACATTTTTTTGATTGATGATTGATGTGGGGGACCCAGTCCATGGTGGGTGGTTCTGCCCCTCGACAGGTGGTCCTGGGCTCTATAAGAAAGCAAGCTAAGCAACCCATGAAGAGCAGGCCAGTAAGCAGCATCGTCCATGGTCTCTGCTTTAGTCCCTGCTTCTGGGTTCCTGCCTTGAGTTCCTGCCCACACTTCCTTCAGCGACGGACTATGACGTGGAAACATGAGTGAGATAAACCATTCTTTTCCAGCTTGCTTTTGGTCATGGTGTTTTACCACAGCAAAAGAAATGCTAGCTAAGAAAATGCGTCCTCAGCACAAGCGTGGAGACTGGAGTTCAGATCCCTAAGACCCACATGCAAAGCTGTGAGAGCCGTGATGCATGCTTGGAATCCCAGCTCTGGAGAGGCAGAGACACGAGCATCCCTGTGGCTCAGTAGCCAGCTAGGCTAACTGAATCAGTGAGCTCTGGGCTCAGTGAGAAACACTGCATCAAATAATACAGTGCTGTGTGATCGAGGAAGATGTGCAATGTTAACCTCTGACCTCATATGCCCGCATACATGTATATGTGCACCCCATACATGTATACACATGAACACACACACAAAGTCATAAACATGCAAGAAGATGCTCAGGCCTCACTCAGATCTATAATAATCAGATCTTTGTGGAGACTTGGAAATGGTTTCTAAAGAGCAGAAGGAGGCGTCCATCAGGACCTGGGGGAAAGTTCTCCATAGTGGAAATCAGCCCTATTTTTCCACGAGGAGCTAGACAGTAAGTCTGGGGTTTTGCAGGCCTTCAGTCTCTGAGGCAACTCTTCTGTTCTGGCACTATAGCCTAAAAACAGCCACCATTGACATTCATGACTAAACCTGGCCATGTGCCAATAAAGCTTTATTTATAAATTGGCCCACAATAGTCTCTCTGTCTCTCTCCCCTGTCTCTGTCTCTGCCTGTCTGTCTGTCTCTGTCTCTCTGTCTCTCTATCTCTGTGTCTCTCTCTGTCTCTCTCTATCTCTCTCTCACACACACACACAAACACTCCACCCTCAAATAGACATGTGGTAGGTTCAGGAACTTCCTTGTCCTAGAGAAGAGAACATGAAATCCAAGGGCTGGAAATTCCACATCTGATTGACAGAACCAGGAAGTCTTCTAGGTGTGGGGAAGAGTGCGGGGCTTCCAGGCTCCAGAGATTCCACACTCTGCTCCTAGGCATGCTGGGTAACTTCCCTCAGTTACCAAATGAGTGTCATGTTCTTAGTTCACACACTGGGTGGGAACCAAACTCCTCACTCCTTGAAGCCATTCCTTCAGTCAACAGTAAGCTTAAGCTGCTAAGCACTGCACTAAACTCCAGAGCTGAGTGCAGTGAGGTCTTTTCAATCTGAAATCCAAGGATTAAAGATTACTTCCTCCTCTCACTATTTAAGAGTCACCACCTGAGTAACGGACCCCTTGGCTCTTGTGCCTTGTGCTAGGATTCTCTGTCCATCAGTTCATCTCTCCCATATGTGCAGTGGAGCTTGGCAAGGATGTAGCACAAACCCCATTCTCTAATTGACTCATCAGTTCAGCCATCCATATGTTTGCTTACCCACCCATCCACCCACCCATCCACCTACCCATTCATTTTCCCACTCATCTTCACATCTACCCATCCATCCATCCACCATTTAATCATTCACTTATCTATCCATCCATCTTCCCAATAATCTGTCCATCCATTTTCCCAGTCTTCCATCAACCATCTATCTAGTCATCCACCCATCCACCCATCTACCTATCTATCTTATCAATCATCTGCCTTCCCAATAATTTACCCATTTACCTTCCTAATTCTCCAATCACACGTACATCACCAATCCATCTGCCCACCCACTCATCCATATTTTTACCCATCCATTCAGCTATCCATTCATCTTCCCAGTCAGACATCTAGTCATCCACACAGCCCCTGTCACTTATCTACCAACCCTTAGGCCACCCATCCCTTTCTATCCATCCATCTTCTCTGCTCTTCATTTCTTTGATCTGCTCACTCACACTTGCAACCCTCCCTCCCTCCATCTATTCGTTCTACCCAACTGTTGGTTGACCACTCACACCATGCCTACTGACCCACTCCCATGAGTTCTGCTGGGGCCACGGTAACTGTGGTTTGGGTTGAACATGGTAGAGTACTTGGACTATAGGTAGCAATCATTCTCAATGTTCAGAATTCAGGAGGGGTAGGATTGGCCATGAGCTCCTTAAGCTACGTACATCTCCTCTTTCCAAACGGAATTCCTTTGCCTGTTCTGCTCTGGCCCTAGAGAACACTTGAGTATTGGGTCTAGAACTTAAGTGCCCTCAAGATCATCCTACATGAAGGAGTGAGAAAACTGTGACATAAGCACATGAATATTACACAGCCATGAAAGGAATGGAGTACTCACATGTGTTACCACACAGAACATTGCTAAGTGAAAATGCTTAGATACACAAGATCATACACCACAGGACTCCAGTCATCTGAAATGCCCGTGATAAACAAAACCATAGAGACAAAAAGGACGCTACTAGTCACTAGAGGCTGAGATAAGGGAGGAATAAAAATTTCAGGGTGATGAAATATTCTGGAATTAGATAATGATGATGATTGTGTGATCTTAAAACAAAGACCACAGGAGTGTGCAATGTAGCCGGATGGATTATGTGGTTAGGAAAAAACAAACACATTAAAAGCCAGGCATGGTGGACATGCCTGCAATCTCAGCTTTGGGGAGATGGAGCAGGAAGGATCCAGAATTCAAAGTCATCAGCTTAGATTATGTGAGGCCCCCATCTCAGAAAGAACACATTGAAAATTATAAATAATATCCCATATGTTACTGCATTCATTCTTCCCCAGAGAAAAGAGAGGACAAGGCACCTGTCAAGTAGGCTAGATACGATCCTGACTGAGTGACCTGCCCTCACGTAGATCTTCCTGACCAGCCTGCAGTGCATCTGACCGGATCCCAACCAATCAACCTCAAGCTACCTCCATGCAAGCCCCAAGACCAGTCAGTGGCCTGCTCAGGTCCCGTGCACAGAGGGGTTTGGTGGAGTGGACCATGCCATGGTTTTCCTTTGCTCCAGGGTTTAAGAAGCCTTCATGACCTGGATGGATACTTTCTATACCTCTGCTCGGACCCAGGCATCCTCAAATACCACCTGTTATAGAGAGCAAACTTTTCCCCTTGTTTACCCTATGCCTCTCCGCTATGTCACTTGATGACCTGAGGCCTGATTGCCCTTGGGTCTGTGAACTTTCACTGTTCTCTGAACAACTTGATCCTGGAGCTGCCAGCCACTGGTGACCTTCTAGAACCATTGGCATTCAAACACAGGTCAGTATGAATGCTGGCACTCTGGATGGGCTGTGGGAGGGGGATGGGTTGATGACTTCTGAGAGAGTGCACACATACCCCCACCCCCATAGTCAAGAGTCATGAGCCCAGGCCTGTGGCTGGGCTCCTTCTGACTCTCAGATTCTTCCTCCGTGGTCCAGAGTGAGCCTGGGGAAGCGGGCAGGAGATGGCTCAGGAGGTACATGTGCTTGCCACCAAGCCCAATAACCTGAGTTTGGTCCCTGGAATCCATACGGTAGAAGAAGAGAGTAGTCAGCCTTGGTCCTCCCCTCCTAGCTGGGCATTCTCCTGTCCCACCCTAAACCCTATATCTTCCCCTCCTCCTTCTTCCCGAATCTTTTGCTTTTTGACACATCATTGTGATGGAGATGGGTCTTGTATTAATCTGTTGCTTTCATTGGTTAATTAATAAAGAAACTGCCTAGGTCCATTTATAGGCCAGCCCTTAGGTGGGTGGAGTAAACAGAACAGAATGCTGGGAGAAAGAAGCCGAGTGAGGAGTCGCCATGATTCTCCCACTCCAGACAGACGCAGGTTAAGATCTTCCCTGGTAAGCCAGCTCATGGTACTACACAGAATATTAGAAATGGGTTAGATCAATATGTAAGAGCTAGCCAATAAGAGGCTGGAACTAATGGGCCAGGCAGTGTTTAAAAGAATACAGTTTCCATGTAATTATTTCGGGGCATAAGCTAGCCATGTGGGCAGCCGGGTGGCGGGACGCAGCCCGCCGCTCACACTTCAACATCATTGTCCTCCCCTCCTCCCCATTCCCCAAGCTGGCTCTTTTCTCCACATCAGTTTTCTTCTTTCTCTCTCTTTTCCCTTTAGTTCTTCTGTCTCTTACTTACAATGCAATGCATAGATTGTGCAGACCAGAAATGCAAGGAACAGTGCCCTCTGTGCTGGAGAGACGGTCATGATTTCATCCCACAGAAACCCGGGGAGATCACAGCAGGATGTCCAAGATAATAAGACAGGAATGTCACGAGACTTTTTAGCCTTCAGGCTGGTAGGCAGGCAGGCACCAGCGTCCACCCTCCTTAGACACTCAGAAGGGGGTTGTGACCTCTCACAGAGCAAGAAGTCAGCTCTGAGACCAGTGCTTTCCTCTGTCCCTTCCATCACACTTGGTGTTTTAAACTCGAATTTACATATTTTTCCAGGTCCTTATATGTTTTTTTGATTGACACTTCTACCTGAGCATATTCACGTAGGCAGTCGGGATTTGTTGGTACACCGGTGGGCACACCGGGAAACGGGTATGCCCATCGTTGCTACCCTCTATCACTTGTGTTGGGAGTTTTTGAAGTCTTCTAGCTAGTGTGAACTCCTGTGGGTGGTGGGCAGTGGTCACCCAGCTGTGCTATAGCTAGCTAGAAAGCAATCCTCTCAGCTGTTTCTGAACCTGTTCACCAGCCCGTCTCCCTGATTCTCCTCACCCCACCCCCTTCCTGGCCTGCTGACCACACTCCACTCCCTGCTTCCGTGAGAGAAACTTCAGCTTTCACACGGGAATGAGCCAGCGCTGGTCTTTATTCTTCCGTGCCTGGCTTATTTCACTTCATAGCATCTGCCAGGCTCCTCCACGCTGCCTCGAATGGCGGGAATCTCATTCTTTTTTATGGCTGAATAACATTCCGTTGGGTGTGTATTTGCTCCTTTTCCTATTGCTGTGGCAAAATGCCTGGCAAAAGCGGTGTGAGAAGGAAGGGTTCGCTATAGCTCACGACTTGAGGGCGCGGTTCACCAGGCAGCAGATCAAGTCATATCCATAATCAGAGGGACGGATGCTCAGTTCATTTTATCCTTTTGATTCAGTCCTGAATTCCAGGGGATCCTGTCCAGTTGATATCAGTGTTAACCAGCACAATGGTTATAACGATACCACATTTGCTCTATCCAGTCATTCTCTAGGTTGAGTCTGGATCTGGGCTACTGTGGCTAGAGGTACGGGGAACACGGGAGGGTCACCCTGACTTCCTTTCCTTTGGATGTACCTGCAGGAACAGGGTTGTTAGAGTCCACGGTAGCAAGGACGTGGAGGAGGAACATCATCTGGGAATACAGGTGAGCACCTAGGTGATGAGCAACATTGAGGTGCTTCAGAATATGAAAATGGAGCCAGCTTCTGGTACGGCAATCCCTCTATGGGTATTTATTCAGAGAAATGAGATCTCAATGTGGAGGAAATCCTACTCCCCATGCTCATGGCAGTGTGATGCCCACAAACAAGGCGTGGAGTTGACCTTGATACCCATGATTGGGTGCACAGGTGGGGGTGATACAGAGGCAGAGAGAGACAAACACACACACACACACATACACACACACACACAGAGAGAGAGAGAGAAGGAGCTGCTGTGTGTTGGTTGTGAGTCTAATAGGCAGACCATTGCTAGGGATGAGTTGGGAAGCATTGAGAAAACTAAACCAGGCATGCTGAGGTTAATTCTCTGTCTGTTGGGTGCAGATGATGCTGGGTTCCAACCCTGGACTCCCAACTGTAGTTTGCCCAGGCTCCTGCTTCTGAAATTTTTACAAGGAAGTCAGAGTACTTGGAAGGGTGAACTCCTGGCCCAATAGTCAAAAGACAAGGAAGTTGATTAAACAAAGTAATATGCATTTAGAGAAAGTGAGCTGAAGTTCATGTCTTTATAGATCTCCAGAGCAGAGCAGGCTTGCTGGGGGGCTAGGCAGACAGCAGCTGAGGTTGCTCTTCTCTGGGCAGAGCACCTCAGCCTGGGCTTTGGGGGGTGGGGATGCACTCCATGCTCACTGGGACCAGGACCACGTGGCTTTTATCTGTCTGGTTTGAATTAGAAGCTAGGGCTCATTAGCGGTTTCCTCACCCAGCCTGGCGCCTGTGAGATGCTAACAGTTTATTGTTTCCTTGCTTTTTCTTTCTTATTTCTGTCTCTCTTTCCCCCATTTCTTTATTATCTCAAATTTCCGCTTCATGCCACAAAAATGCAAAGGCTGCCACATTCCCCAGGGGACACGCAGACACGGTACCTCTCATGCCTCTGTCCCTCTCCGTTCTCTAGCTGTTAAATCAGGTGCCACAGACCGGGGACCCACAAATGCTCCTCACAGGCACAGTTCAAAGGGGTGTGACCCATCCTGCCCACACCTAAGACAATGTGCAATCTCAGCTCCCCATTTCTGGTGACAGAGGTGACGCTGCTGTTACCCATCATTCCCAGAGCCTGAGTCTCTTCCACTCCGTTTCTAAACTCCGGCCCACAATTCATTCCTCTTAGTAACTCAACCTTTGCAAACTGTAAAGTATGTGTACAAAGAGCATCTGTCTCCTACCACTGGAGTCAGAGTAGAAGGAGCCTGGGCCAGACCATGCATTCAGTGAGTGCTTAATAAGCAACACTGTGGCTGTCCCTCTGCTGAGGTCAAGGTCAGAGCGTCTTTTCTGAATCTGCTGGATAAAAAGTTGCATTTGATCAGTCAGGGTGAACAAGGCAAGGGGACCGCATTCATCTACAGAGTCATGGTCATTACCATCATCAGCACCCTCGCAGACTCTGTCAACACCACTGTGGTTGGTGTTATGGTCATCACTGTCACCATCGCTGTCTCTCACTATAGCTTTGTGAGTCTTCCCATTGCTCCTCAGCAGACAGTGGGAGACAGCACAGCTAGAAAGAGAGGAAGGAGGTCAACCAGGAATGATAAGACCAGAGATCCATGAGCAAGAGAGATGGCTAGGCCAGAGGGTCCTGCGGGACAGGAGACGGAGGATGGGGAAGAAAAGGCAGCTAGAGACGGTCTCAGATCTGCTTCTGATCACGGTTGGTGACAAGTGACATGGCTGGAAACCAATGACACCTCTGAATATATGGCCCTCTCAGTGATCTCAGACAGGGCAGGGGAGACTGAGATACTGCGACAGAGTCCCAGAAAGCTCCCCATGCATGGTCACTCTGTCTGGCCATGACAGCCTATGTCTGGTAGACTAGACCAGGGAATACCTAGCAACTGGTCAGTGACTTCTTGGAACAGTGCACAGAGGGAAGTGGGTCCCTCATGAAACTGAACTGGAAGCTTGGGACCTGGAGATAGTGGACATGCCTTCAGGAAGTGGCTTCCACAATCCAAGGGGATGGTTCTTTCCCACCTCTTCCCTTCTTTCTTGGTGGCTTTGAAACCAGACCCTTTCCTGTCTAAAGGTCTTGTTCCAGGACATCATAGGTTCCTGTCTGCCTCCCTTTCAAAAGGATAAAGCTGACACGCCTGGGGCATATCTACATTCCTGGGACATGTCAACCTCCCAGGCTGTATTAACTATGAGTTTTATTGCTCTAGAAGGAAGGGAGGGTTTATTCCAACTCGCAGTTAGAGGGTGTGCAGTCCATCAGGGTGGGCAGTCATGGCGGTAGGAGTGTAAGGCAGTTAGCTGCTTACATAGTGTCCATGGCTGGTAGACAAAGGAATGAATGCTAATACTCAGCTCACTCTCTCCTCTTTATCTGGCCTAGGACCATGGGATGGTGCTTCTTACATTCAGAGCGCACCTTCCAACCTCAACTGGCTCGATCTAGAAACTCCCTCACAGACACGCCCAGTGTTGACTCCTAGCTGACAGTCATTATTAACCATCTTCTAGGCTCTGTCTGCCACCTTTCCCGGGCTCTGCCTGTGCTCCAGTATCTGCCACACCCTCCCTAGGTGACCTCCTGCATTCTGAGTTTGCAGGGAACGTCTCCTGCACACTGCTGACCCTAGTCCATCCCTGCCCCACTCTGCTTTCTGCCTGAGATTTTATGGTTCCTCTTGGAGGTGTCCTGTCACCTTTCCAGGCAGATGGCACTCTTGAGTCTGCCGCCCCTCCTATCTAGTCCTGTAGGCCCATAACACCCAGGTCATCCATTTTCCAACCATGGTGTTGTCCTGTCTTTCCCCTTCACTTCCTACCTGGATCCATCCACCAGCAGATCTGGCAGGCAGTGCCTTGGTCACAGATACTGACTTCCGGCACCTCTTACCATCCACTCTGCTCCAGCGGCTTGGTCCCTGGGCCCAGGCAGCCTGTTCCATCCCTTGATACCTGCTGTCCCCCAGCGCAGTGGTCTTTCAAATGTGGACATCAGATCTTATGCCCTATGGTCTCAAGTGAGTGCTTCTTGGGCGATGTCATAGCTGTCCCTGGCGATCCTGTCTCTCTTCTGCCTGCTCCAGGCTTACTGCCGTTCTCCCATTCGCTCTTTCCCAGACCCAGTATCCTCTTTCTTGTTCCTATGTTTTGCAAGCTTGTGCCAGGCTCCCTCCGGCCTCAGGGCCACAGTGCCTGTCGTTTTCCATGCCGGGATCACAAACTCCACCTGCACCTACAACTCCCCCTCTCTGTGTGTTCAAGTCACTTTCCTCAAACTCTGTCATCCCAAAGACCTTCCCTGGTGGCCTTTCTGATGTCCTACCTTGCACCTCTCGGTCCTTTCCAGACCTCTGTTCAACCCACCACCTGCTCTGATCTTCATAGGACTGCCCTTCCCACTCAGTGTGGTCCAGGACCCATCATTGTCTCAGAGCTTCTGTCTCTCCCTTGCACCAGGGACTTTCCCTTGTTCTGTTCCCCCCGTGCCTGACACCAGGCCTGGCACATGCTGGTGCATGATAGGAATTGACTAGATGATTGAATAAACGAGTGTTTGCAAAGCTCGTGTTTGTTGAATGAAGAATGAATGAATAAACGTGAGGTTGTGTTTTTGTCTTTTAGCTGTTGGTTGCCTGGTGACAGAGTTTGTTCCTCCTGGTATTGTTTATGATGCTCGCAAAGCTGTGTGACCTCAGGTAAGTTACTGCATCCCTCTGGACTTCAGTTGCTTGGCCCATAAAAATGACACTGTCAGGGTATCCATGTCCTAGGTTAGTGGGAAGATTAAATGAATGAACATATAAAATGCCCTGAAACCCCTGCCTGGCACAAAGTCAATGCTCAGAACACATGCGAGCTTATCGTTACACTGGTTTTGCAGTGAGTGGGTGTGCTAAGACCCGCAAGGTTGAGCCCAGAGAAGCCTGCTTGCACGGCCCGTTTCTTTTCTCAGACCAGGAACTGAGGAATCACCCAAGAGCATGGACCAGATTGTAATCAGAGCCCACTCCATGCCATCAGCTCACGCCGCCACCCGAGTCTGTGGTCGGCCAAACCCTAAAGCCTTTCTTTGCTGCCTTGCTAGTTGGCCAGGGCGCCCTCATCCTGTGTTTGTGGGTTTTGCTTTATTTCTTGTGGTCTTTGGCTTTTTTAATGTTCCAGATTATAAAAGTAATATATGCCCAGCGTGGAAAGTTTACAATGAGCATAAAATTACAAAGGGCAGGGGGTGAGCAGGCTGCAAATCAGCATGAATGCTTGAAGCACTTGCGTAAAATGTTTGCGTGGATTTATAAAGAGAGATGAGGCTGCCAGGGAGAGAGAGAGGGAGAGAGGGAGAGAGGGAGAGAGGGAGAGAGGGAGAGAGAGAGAGAGAGAGAGAGAGAGAGAGAGAGAGAGAGAGAGTGGTGGGGCTGCCAGGGAGAGAGAGAGGCGGAGAGAGAGAGGCACTTGAACCGATAGGAGGCTTGCTGGCCCATCATGTGGCTGAACACTGAATGAATTTTTTATTGTCCTATTATTTTTCCCCTGATGCCTTTTGAATTTTTAGAACAAGCAAATCTTACTATTTTTCAAAAGTAAAAACTTTAACAATCACTTAAACAAAAAAGAAAGATATCAAATAATCTTTAACCCCTTCTAATGCCATGCAGCTTTTTCATTCATTCCTGACATCTAAGTAGAGCAAAACTTACACCCCTGGCTGAGTTTTCTCCTCCCTGGACTTTGGGGTCCCTGGGACTTCCCACAGTCCTGCTCCTCTTAGTGTGTGAGTTCAGCTGAGCAGGCTGTGAGGAACAAACCAATAATGAGCGCTCCTCCACAGCCTATGCTTCAATTCCTGCCTCCAGGTGCCTGCCCTGCCCTCCTTTCCGAGGGACTGCGAACTGTAAAATGAGATAAAGCCTTTGCTCCCTAGCTGATGTTGATTGTGATGTTTATCACATCAACAGGATGCAAACAAGAACACTCCCACTCAGCTCTCCTGCTTGAACTCTGTTTTATTGTCTCAGGGTCCTCTTGCCATTCATTCTGTCACCGGCCTCACCTGTTTAAGTGGCGTGGTGGCGCCTGCCTTTAATCCCAGCACTCACTTGAAAGGCAGAGGCAGGTGGATCTCTGTGAGTGAGATCGAGGCCAACCTGGTCTGCAGAATGAGTTCCAGGATACCAGGGTTAGACAGAGAAGCCGTGTCTCTCCCCTCCCCCCTTCCAAAAGGATGTATAGCCACACCAGGGGAAAGCTGAGTCTACACTGCAGTTCTCAACCTGTGAGTACGACACCTTTTGGGGTCAAACAACCCTTTTACAGGGGTCTCATATCAGATATTTTACATTACATTTTATAAAAGTAGCAAAATTATAGTTATAAAGCAATAGCACCATAACATGTTTTAAAGGGTCGCAACATCAGGAAGGTTGAGAACCACATTGGTCTACAAACAACATATAGCGCATACTATGGGAACAGAAGGGGAGACGGCAAAGAAGACCCGGTTCCAGTGTCTTCCCTGCCCTGAGCTAGGGTGTTCCTGCACCCTCCTTCCGTAGATCCTGTCCTAGGTAGGAGTGCTGTGAAGTCCATGTGAGACAAAACACTCAGTACACACCACAGGTGGCAAGCCAGGCTCCATCCTATACACGGTAGATGGACGGAAACACTCACCGGGGGGCACCTGGGGCCTCACACAGCCCACCTTCCGGAGTCTCACAAACCATATGAATAACGTGAGGAAGGAATTTGTGATTGGAAGAACAATAGACCTGGAAGGGGCCAGAGGAGCGGGAGGGGAGTGCTGTTTTAGGCAGAACCAGCTGAGACGGACTCCCTGAAGAGTATTGGACAGTGGCTGTAACCATGGCGACACTCGAGAGCGTGGCCAGTGCAAGGGCCCTGTGTCAGGAATATGCTGTGCAGATGCAGAGAGCAGCGAAGATGCAACTGACAGGGACAGAGGGGAAAGTTGTGGATGAGGTCAGAGGGATAGTGGCAGCCACTCCACAGATGGAAGGGCTTGAGCAGGGTAGGAAAGAAAAGCCCCTGTTCACTTCTAAAGGAGTCCTAGTGAGGGCTGGGACTGTAACTCGGTGGTTAGAGTGCTTGCCTAGCATGTGGGAGGCCCCGGGTTTAATCCCCAACACCACCTACAACAGACATGGTGGTGCACGTCTAATCCCAGCAGTCTGGAGGTGAACGCAGGAGGATCAGAAGTCTGAGGTTATCTTCAGCTGTAGAGCAAGTTCCAGGCTAGCCCAGCCTCCAGGAGACCCTGTCTCAAACAAAACAAAAGAGAGGAAAAGAGCCCTTCTGACTGCATGGAGAAACTGGACTTTCTAGCCAGAGGAACTATTCAGACCTCCCTGGCTCTAGCCCAACCCTGGAGGCAGTATGAGTGATTCTCCCCTGCCCTCTGCCCGGGACAGAGTATGGTGTGTCTGATGAAGTCAAGATGCCTCAATGGGTCTCTCACTGGGCCTGGTCTGTTTCTCTGCACATACAGGTTGTCCTCCTAGCTGAGCAGGCCTCAGGACAAAAGGGTGTGTCTCCGTCACAGGGCAGGTCAGCTTTGCATGCCTGGTGATGAAGTATAGGGTGTTCTGGTTCTGAGGCCAGGAAGAGGGTGTGTGGGGGTATCAGCATCACAGGTTGTCTGATAGATAGACAGGAGGAGCACTGCCAAGAGAGTCCTCCACTAGGCTCTGGGCACCTGTGGTCCAGGGCTTTGTGGTCCTGGATCAGTGTATCTGTGCTGAGGTCTCCAACTTCTGGAGGATGGACCGTGGTGTGGAATCCTGACGGGATGGGGCAGAACCATGGCAGGGGTAGGACAGAGCTCTGGCAGAGTGGGGTGAAACCATGGCAGGAGGTGGGGAGATTCTGCTCCCCATGATATGTCACTGTGGGACTTAGAGTGAGTTCCTGGCATTGGATGGACCTTCGTCTCTTCATTGAGACCTCTTTGGTTTCCACTGTAGGTCTAAGTGACTGTTTCAATGTCCCTGGTATTTCTGACACTGTCACCATGGGGGTGTGAGGGTTTTCTGAAAAGCATGCTCCTTATTGCTGTGATGAAATGCTTAAACAGAAACAACTCAAGAACCATAGCAGACATGGTTCCATTACGGCAGAAGGCAAGTGTGATGGTTTGAATGAGAAATGTCCCCCGTAGGCTTCCATATTTGGTGCTACTGTTTGGGGAGGTTATGGAACCTTAAGGAAGGTAAGCTTTGAGGGTTTATAGCCCCACCCACTTTTTGATCCCCTTTCTGCTTCCTGTGTGTGTATTAAATATAACAAGCCAATTTCTTGCTCATGTTGCTATGCCTTCCCCACTATGATGAACTGTTATCCCCCCTGAAACCGTAATCCAGAACGAATCCCTTCTACTTTTAGTTGCCATTGTCAGGGTGTTTTATCACTCATTAGCTGATTAGTTACTACAGTAACTAAAAAGAAACCGGTACCAGAAGAGGGGCTGTTGCTATGATAACCCTGACCCAGTAGCTTTCATGCTTTGGAGTATTTGGCAGAAGGATTTGAAACGTTGAGTCCTGCACACAGAGCTTAATGGGTCATTCTTGTGTGAGCTTAGATGTTAACGGTGCTGAGAGAAACACAGACAGTGAAGGCCCAGCTCATGGGGTTTCAGAGAAAGCAAGCGTAGGACCTTGGCGACTGGCGGTTAGTGTGACACTTTGGCTAAAAATCTGGGGCATTCTGCCCGTCTCCCAAGACTTTCCAAGCTGTGTAACATTGAGTCTGTGGCATCCTCTTTCCTCAAGGAGGTCTACAGTGAAAAAGGGCAGCAGGTGGAAGAGAAAGGAACGAAGTGTGAAGTGTAAGGTAGGGAGAGGAGGCAAGCAGAGGAAGTTCAAGGTTGCAATTATAAGCAAGAGGCTTGAATTGCCACGGAGATCAGTGTTCTTAAAAGAGAAGCCTTCTGCTCAGCCCTGGAACAATGGGGAAGTTCCCTGAGGGTAAATCTACACCCAGCTAAGGCTCCATTATGAAAGGAGAGAGCCCAAGAGATTTCCCCCAGAAAGCAAATATCCAGGGAAGCATTTCTTCGGCTTCAGCATAGAGAGACTCCTAAACTGTGGTCCCAGGGGCTGGGACTCCATCCTGAGCAGTCAGTTGAACTTGACAGTGTCATTCACTTGGTATGAGTTTTAGAGATGAGAGATGCAAGTTTGAGGAGGTCATGGAATCTTACGTCACCATTCCAGAGAGCCACTGAGGCTAGGCCACATGTGGCAGGGTCAGAGTCCCTGCAAGGAGGCTGCGTGTGAGTGGCCACGTCTGATCCCATGACAGTGAAGACTGGGTTGCAGTGGAGAACTCAGGATGTTGGAGATGCCAGAGTTGGAAGACATGAGCTAGGAAAGCTACATACAGCGAGTGAAAACAGACCAAGAGAGAGATGTATGCTACAGGAAGAAAAGCTGGAGAGGCTGAGCCACGCTATGAAAAGGAAGCCCCAGATACTGGACATGGGGTTACAGGATTTAGTGCTTATCCTGCTGGATTCTACTCTTGCTTTGACCCAATATTTCTTTACTATGCCCCCTCCTTTCCTTTCAGGGTGGGAATGTATATCCTGTGCCATTATATGTTAGAAGTATGTTATTTTATTTTTAAAGGGGGTCACAGTTAAGAGATTGCCTTGAATCTCAGAGGAGGAGACTTGAAACTTCTGAATGGCATTTAGACTATTAAAGACAACGGGAACCTCTGAAGTTAAACCAAATGCACTTTGCACCCTGATATGGCTGTGAGCCCATGGGGGCCAGGGATGGAATGTCGCGGTTTAAATGAGAAATATCCCCCATAGGCTCAGGCATGTGAACACTCCGTTCCTTGCTGGAGGAAGTACATCACGGAGTGGCAGGCTTTATTATAGCTCCGTCCCACTTCCTGTTCTCCCTCTCTGCTCCCCTGTGCATAGATAAAATGTGATTGATTACCCAGCTTTCTGCTCCTCCTGCCTTGCCTTCCCTGCCATGATGGACTATTATACCCTGGAACCAGAAGCTAAACATAGGCCATTCCTTCTGCACAGCAACAGAAAAGCCATGAGCACAGCATTGCCACATAGCAGGGAAGGCGTGGCTGGGGGGGATGGGTAACTGGAGAGCAGGCTTCATAGGTTAGAGATTGGCCCAGTGCCAGCCAAGCTTTCTGCTTCCTTATTCTGTGAAAATCTAAGCAATGGTGCCCTCATGTTCTCACAGCCATGTGTGTGCACACATGTATGTATGTGTTTGCATATTTGTGTGTCTGAGTGTATGCACATATATTGTTGTATATATGTGTATTGCATGTGTAAATGTATCTGTGTATGCTTGTGTGTGTTCATATGTGTATGTATGTTTATGTATTTGTGTATATGCATGTGTATGTATTTATGTCTATATGTGTGTTGGGCAGGACACTGACTTCCAGGAAGCACACTTAAAGAATCTGCTCAAAGAATGGCTGTTAATGTTTGTACTGTTTGCTGTTGTTCGTAGTGTTTGTTGCGATCTCTGAACCACGGTCCTTGTCCACCACTGTGCCAGGGCCTAGCTTAGTGTGAGGGTCAGGGTGAGGTGGCAGCTGGCCTCTGGGGGTGGCAACACAACCCTACGGATCTACACTTGCCTACAGGTCTGAAGTTTGCCTGCATCACTGCTGAGCCACCTGAGCAACTGCCTTTGCCTCTCTGGGCCTCATTTCCTCATTGGAAAAGTGGGACACGGTCCAGGGAGGTCAGCTGTCCCATGTCACAGAGCGAAGGAGAGTATTGTATAAACTGAGGTGCAGATGTTCCTGGGTGCAGACAAGTGTCACTTCTGTCATATTCAGTAGTACAGAAGGCCACCTAGCAGAGGGGAACTTTGAGGCTCCACCCTACCCCTGGAGAAGGCAAGCAAGTCTGTGAAGACCCCACCACTGTCATCTCACTTGGTATCTTGGGGCCCATGGGGTAGAGTCACAAATGGGGACTCTGGGATCCTCCAGAGATGACTAGAAATGCAAGTCCCAGCCCTCTTTGTCCCTCAAAAGGACACTGGCACCACGAGACTGTGCTCCTGGTTTCAGATTCTGGCTGAGAAACCCACTGCAGAGGAGCCATCTCTGCCCCTGGAGAGTAGTCATCCCCTGGAGTAGCCCCGGGAGCTCTGGAGCTTCCATCAATTCCTCTCTGGCTCCTCCCAATTCAGGGAAGCAGCCCCAGCCCAACCCATACTCAATAACAAGGCTGTTGATGCCTCATTCCCCAGCGGCATGGAGGGCCTGGTCCTGTCTCCCACAAGCCCTGCCTGGTCCCCATGGGCTTATCTGTCTGGAGGGTGGACATGTGTCCTGGCTTCACAGCCAGGCTCCCCTCTGATCGGCTTATGACTCACATCTCCAAGCAGAGCACTTGGCACAGGCAAAGCCGGCAGCCGTCTGTGTTCCCAGGCCCTTGGAGGCGGCCCGGCAGTGACAGTGTGATGGGGGGGCCACCCACCTACCCAATTATCTCCTCGGTGGGTGCCTGAGATTCCACCATGAAGACATCATTCTTTTGGAGGACATTAATATCTTATCTAGGCTTCGTTCTTTAAATACAAGCCCCGCGGGACCCACAGCATACCTGAATGCAGATGAGCATGTCCAAACATTTTCCTTTCCAGCAGCAGAGATCCAAGTTCTCAGGCTCCAAACTCAGCAACCTTTTCCAATGCCACCACTTTCAGTCACTCACCAAACAGAATCTCGACCCTGCTAACATATCACACCCTGTGCCCAAGGCAGAGGCAAGCGAGGCCCTTCCCTGTTCTGTCCTCAAGGTTTGGAATGGTAAGAGTTACTCTCTGCATCCACGGCCCCTTGCAAAATGCCTCGAATTCAGAAAGAACTCAGGAAATGCTGAGCGGATTAATGAAAGTAATGGGCATGCCGCCTGGGTATGTGAGCATGAGCTGTGGGGCCGGCTACCTGGGTCCTGCGCTCTGGCTTTGCTGCTCCACCTGTGGTGGGATCTCAGGTGAGTTCCCAGGCCTCTGCTTCAGTCTCCACAGCAGGAGAATTGGTATCTTGAAGGTTTGTGGGGGATGCGTTGAGCTTATCTCTATGAAGTCCTTGGAACGATTCCTGCCGCACGTTAAACACGACGCAAGTGATTGTTCAATAGCGGCAGCCTGGCAAACATAACTGAACACACATGGAAGGCATCTGGATGTTTGTTGGCTGGCTAAGAGCCACTCGCGGCAGGGGTGACCATCACCACTCGCTCTGTCCTCGGTGGCTGGCAGGGTGTGGGTGCCAGGTCGTGCGTGTGCCTGGACTGGCTCTGTGTCCTCCTCAAGCCATCTTTGATTTCAAGTAGGCTAAGTGCCTCTGAGGTGGGAGCCGACTGGGCCTGTGGGTCTTGGCAGCCTGAGTTCTTGCAAATATGTTAGCATAGCTGCTGCCGGACCCCTATGGGATTTTTTTTTCCCCTGCCTGTTTGGGTGCAGACAGAAACTGTCAATACAGAACCGATCTTTATGGGAAAGAGAAGAATGTGCAAGGGTTTGGAAGGGGGGGCGATGGAACTAGCTGGAACAACCTGTACCTCCCACACCTACCCCAAGTCTGTGACTGACACTTGGTAAATACTGTTAGTGACGCCTGAGCGTGGCTTGGAACAGCCAGTCTCTTCCTGGTCCCTGGAGGGCACATGCTGTGATCTGTCAACTCCACACCCTGCCTGGGTGGGCGGGGGCCCCAGGAGTCCTCTCAGGTTGCCTTGTCCTCCCCCAAGTTCCCCCTCAGTACTCGGGGGGTTCAGTCATGTTCCCCTGGCATTCCCTAGCTCTCTGCCTTGCTATCTATCCCACTGTTTCAGCCCCACCGAACTACCTTGGTTTGTTCATTTAGCAAACACACGCTGGCAGCCTACAGAGCCGCTCAGCAAACTCCAGGGTGAAGTGGATGTTGTACTAGGGTCTGGGGACCACAAATGTATAATCTAGAAGGATCGAGACGGGAATCTAAAGAAAGAATTTAGCTGTCACTTGGGAGAAGGAGGAAAAGACTGTGAGTGTGAGGGACACTGGCCCAGAACACAGAGCCCGAAGATAGTCGAGAGGCTGGAAATGGGTGCAAGAGGAGCCCATGAGCTGGCCTAACGGGCAGAGGAGAAAAAGAATGACCCAGGGGATTGAGAAGCAGGCTTCAGGAAAGAAGTGGGGCTGTTGCTTTAAAGTATTTAAAGTATAAAACAGTGTCATTTCTAAGGTTTTTTTTTTTTTTTGGTTTTTCGAGACAGGGTTTCTCTGTAGCTTTGGTGCCTGTCCCGGAACTAGCTCTTGTAGACCAGACTGGCCTCGAACTCCCAGAGATCCGCCTGCCTCTGCCTCCCAAGTGCTGGGATTAAAGGCGTGCGCCACCACCGCCCGGCTTAAGGTTTTTCTAAAAACACAAAACCACTGTGTCAAGGCCTAATTATTTTTCAGTGCTGGGAATGGAACCCACTGTCTTTGGCGTGCTAGGCAAGCTTTAGTCTACCACTGACCGATAGCCCTGCCTCTCAGAGGTCGAATTCACATACAACAAAATCCACCCTTTCCTATGTACAAACCAATCACTGACAGCGGAATGCGGTCACTCAGTTATGCAAGATATAGAACTATCCTGACTTCCAAAGCCCCTCACATCCCTCTACAAAGATTCTCACCAGCCCTGAGTCGCTCTCAAACCCCGAGAAAGGCCTTGTTAGACTTTGCTGTAGAGATCCACATGCATGCTGCTGTCTGGTCACCTCTCCCCCTGCTACGCTGCTTCTAACATTCCTTCACACTGTGTATCAGGTCTGATTCCCTTTCCACTCCTGATCAATATTCCTTGCCACTAGCCCATGGTCTGATAGTTTCAACATCTCTTCTCCTGGGGATGGATGCTATCTTTAGGAAAGGCTGTTTCTACCCCAAAACTCGTGGCCTCAATGCCTTTCCTCCTCCTAGAGAAGTCCAAGAGACTTATTTCTCAAGGAAGGGGAGAGCAAGGAGAGAACACAGAGTCTGTGCTGGCTTGTGTAAGTGCGGGGAATCAGGTGATACTGTCCTCAGCAGGCAGAGGCAGGGATCTACATAGTGAATTCCAAGTCAGGCAGGACTACATAGTGAAAGCCCGGAGAAAGAGAGGAGAGATGGGAGACGATTACAGGTTAGATCTCAAATATCCCCAAGTAGCGTGTGTCCTGAAAGGGAGGGATTTGGTGAGGGGCCGGTGAAGTGATTCCACCACCGATAGACTGACCTACATTACAGCTGTGGGTGTTTGGAGGACAATGTGTAATGACAGGCCTTCTCCCACTTCCTGCTTGCCACCAGATGAGCTGGGCTCCGCTCTTCTGCCCTGCTTTGCCTCCTCATCACAGATCCCAAGGTGAGCAGTTGGACCCAGGCAACCCTGGGGCTGAGGCCTCCAAAACTAGGAGCCAAAATATGCTTCAAGCTGACTTTCTCAGGTCATTGGCGACAGTGACAGAATGCAGACTGTCACAGTTTCCGAAACCAGCCTTGTGCAGAAGGAACAAAGTGACCAGGAAGGACACAAGGAATTGCCTACTCTTGAGAGAACGGCACCTGAGGATAGGCAAAGAAGTGGGAGGAGGAGAAAGGATGGGGCGGGGGCACTGCTGGACCTGCTACAGGGCAGACAGGTAGCACTGGCACTCACAAACATGCCCAGGATATTTGAGAGTGTGTGACTGTGCCCATCTGTCCTGTGCCACTGGTTCACATAGACACCAAGGGGGGATCTAGAGCAGTGTACCTCAGATGCTCTGTTCGTTCTAGCAACTGTAAGACCTTAAATGTCTCTAGGGTGGAGTCCACAGCTCCGGATAGGATCAGGACAAGGAAGCCACAGGGAGGTGATAGCTGGGCCACCATCAACAACAGGGGATGTGGGCACATGCCTCAGGCCAAGAGGGGCCCAGGCCAGCACAGCAGTGCCCGCCAAGTCAGAGGCCAGATCTCAAAGACCAGTGAGTCAGACATCCAAGGCCAGAGAGGTAGCCATCGGCCCCGTATGGGCAAGCAGCAGCCACCCCTGTCCACAATGCCATGTCTCAGAAGAGAAAGACGGGGTGGGGGTGGGAGTGAGGGGGACGGGGTGGGTTTGAAGACAACCATATCAACAGAGTCACCGTCAACCAGTAAAATACTGTTTGCTCATTCAGGATTCCCCAAGTCAGCCCCACAAAGGGGCTGGGAGCAAGCTGGGGTCAGTCAGAGAGAGGACAGCTTTGCTTCTGTTTGGTAGGCTGAAGGACACCCGCATTTTGTAAACATCCCCGGGTGATGTAAATGTGTAGGCAAGGTTGAGAAAATTACATGGTGGGGGAAACTTGAGAAACAGAGCCTGGGTGACTCACTGAGGAAGCCGTGAAATGCGAGCAACAGCCGCCCGGGGCGAGGCAGGGACCCGATGTCAGTCGAGGACCACACTTTGGTTAGGAGGGGGTGGAATCATAAGGTCTGGAGACGCCCAGATGTCATGGGTTGGATGGGTGAAGAAGGCAGCGAGAATTCCAGGTGTCCGGCCACCCCATCTGAGAGGCAAGGGGTCTTTGAGACGTGTTGGGACAATTGCTGAGCTGGGGCTTAGAGGTGGAGTGAGTTCCATGTTAGGTTCTGGTGACCAGAGAAGCCTGTTTGGTGTGAACAACAGAAGATCATAGACTTGAGACGCAGATGCGACAGTTCCTTGCTACGTCAACTCTCCTTGACTGACAAACGCCGAGTTCAAGTTTACACAATCTTTGCATAGTTCACTGAAAGGCTACAGTGACCCATGGTGTATGTAACAAATGAGTCCCATTTTATATATGGAGAGACAGAGGCATCGAGAGGACGCTAAAATGTCCATCTAGTAACTGGCTTAGCTTAGTTTTGAACTCAGGTCATTGGCCCAAGTGTACACATCAAATACCATATCATGTGGTCACCAGAGATGGGATCCCAATTCAAATACTTTTAAACAGAACAAGAAAGTTGTTGGTGGATTAACTTTGAGATCAAGGGCCGATCCTAATCACTGGGGGGCTCGGTTAGGAGCTAGTCTGATGTCAGACCCTGCTTTATCCACAGCTCAACTTTCAGCACCACTATTTCTCCAGCGCCTCTCAGTAGGCATGACAAGGGTCCTGGAGGCTGGCGGCTCAGACCTCATCCTTCCAGCAACACCAATGGAGAAAGCTGACAGTTACTGGCCTGGCATCATGGGTCATGGACCACTGCACCAGCCAATTACATACACCCACTAAGAAGGGTCCTGGAAACACAGATTGCTCACAGGAGCAGGCAGTTAAAAAGACTCACTGGAATTTTATTTTGTAAGGTTTTGGTGGCTCCACCCACTGTGAACCTTTGACCATTGTCTCTATGTCCTCCACCTTCGCCTGCTCAGCTTCCTATGTGTCACTCAAGACACAGGCTCAGCATCACAGAACATGTTTCCAGCTGCCATAACCTTTCTCCTCTTCCTCCTGTTCCTTCTCTTCCTTCTTCTTCTTCTTCTTCTGTTTTTTTTTTTTGTTTGTTTTGTTTTTTCAAGACAGGGTTTCTCTGCAGTTTTGGAGCCTGTCCTGGAACTAGCTCTTGTAGACCAGGCTGGCCTCGAACTCACAGAGATCTGTCTGCCTCTGCTTCCCGAGTGCTGGGATTAAAGGTGTGCACCACTGTCCAGCCCCAGCCCCGTAACCCTTCTTATTGATAGCTTCTAGAAGGAACTTCCTCTTTCAGCTTTCTGTCTTGATCCTCCTGCCTCCACCTCACAAATGCTAGCCTTCCATGCTTGCCTGGCTTAAGAAGTGATCTTTCTGTAGTTTCTCTCTGTATATAGTTTATTTCTTCATTTCTTAATAGTCTTTCAAAGTGCCATGCTTTGATTTTGGTGAAGCCCAATGTGCCCACTTATTTTTTAAAAAAGATTTCTTTATCTTATTATTTTATGCATCAGTTTTTGCCCAAATGTTTGTATGCATACTATCTTTGTCTTAGTCAGGGTGTCTATTGCTGTGAAGAGACACCATGGCCATGGCAACTCTAATAAAGGAAAACATTTCATTGTGGTGGTTTGTTTATAGTTCAGAGGTTTAGTCTGTTATCATCATGGTGAGAAGCAAGGTAGCACGCAGGCAGATATGGTGCTGGAGCTGAGAGTCCTACATCTTGATGGGCAACAGGAAGTGGTCTGTCTCACTGGACGTGGCTCAAGCATATGTGAGACCTCAGAGCTCGCCTCCACAACAAGACCACACTTCCTCCAACAAGGTCACACCTTCTAATAGTGCCACTCTTTTTAGGGGCTCTTTTCTTTCAAAGCACGACAAACTCCATGTCAGGGTCTGCAGAGGCCGGAAGAGAGTGTCTTCCTGGGACCAAAGAGTTTTCAAACTGTAAACCATTCTGTAGATGGGTGCTGGGGATAAAATCCTGGTCCCATGTCCCATATCCACTTATTTTAATCTTATGGCTAATGCTTTTTTTGTGTGTGCTGGATTGAGGACACATTTGCTGAGCCAAAATCACAATGTTTTTCTTGTAGGGTGTTTGCTTTTTCCTGTTTTATCCATGGATATGTGGTCCTCTCTGGTCACTTTTGTATGCATGGTATAAGAGCTTCCAGGGGCGGGGGCATTCATCCTCCTTTAGGAACGCTTTCAGATGCCTTCAGTTAGAGGACCTTCAAATTTTTATTGTTCATTAAATAATTTTGAGTAGATAGGGTCTACTGTTGTCTTCTGGAGACTGGAGGCTTTTCTCTGAGCAGCCAAATAGCCTAACTAGGCCTGGATTTCAAATTCCAAGAGCCCCCGTAAGTGATGACTGACTTCCCGTCCAGTGCTCTGAGCCTCTGACATATTGGATGGGTCTTCCCAGTGTCCTCGCAGGTCTGGGCTTTGTTGAGGCTTGTCTGTCTAGTTGGGGGTCTCATCTCGGCTCTCTGAGCCCTGCCCTGATCTGACATGTACCAGTCCCTTGAAGCACACCAAACAAAGTACCTAGAAATGGGGGACTTGGGGACTCAACACCTACAGGTGCCCTTTGAGGGCAAAGACCTCAAAAGGGCTCCTTCCTTGTCTGTCTTGCTCAGTGCACTGGAAGTGGACGCCACCCAGGCATCTCCAGGCCACACTCAGGAAGTAGAGCCACAAGGTCAAATGCTGACTTACTGGCCGTACCCTGACTCTACTGAGGTCTCCAAAATCCTGGCCCACTTCACGTTCTCATTCTCTGGGGGCCATCCAAGTTTGACTCAGCACATCTCCTCTTCTTCCATCCAGGTCCATAGGGCATGGGCTGGAGTGGAGTATGGGAGGAGGAAGAGGAGGGACGAGGAAGGAGTAGCTTCATCTCTCTCAGGTGTGAGGCGCTCTGTAGAACTCCAACTGCTGGTCTGAGGAAATAACAAGCCAGGGGTCGTTAGGGTGTCTCAACAGGTAGAGGCACTTGCCACCAAATCAGCTAACCTTCCTATCCCTCCATCTAATATGGTGGACAGAAAGAACCAACTCCTGAAGGTTGTCCTTAGACCACACATGTTGTATGGCATGCACATGCTCACATACCTACATTAAATACTTTAGGATAACAAGTCACATTTACTATATGCCTTACTGCTAAAAAAAAAAAAGTCACACTACCCCACCCCCAAGATCTCCCACTCTTCCAATGACACTTGTAGGTGGCAAAGTCATTTCTGGAGAAGGCCAGAGGACTCAGGTCCCTTTCCCCAGCCTCTGATCCAAAAGAGAAGAGATGTAGGTTACCTCAGCCCTCACGCCGAGCAGGCCACCAGCAGGAGATTAACTCAAGAGAAGAGACACACAAGCCCGGACAGAGGATGGAGAGAGAGGGACGGTTCTGTGTTCTTCATTACATCCCAAAAGGAAGGGCCAACTGTGCAGGGTGTACAGGCTTCCCGCTCCCACCACCCCAGACTCCTGAAACATCTTTATCCACTTACCCGGGGATTCAGGAAATTCCCTCCCAAGTCACTTTTATTGGAGGCATTACATGCAGTCTCTCAATCGGGAACAGATGAGAACCATTCATACCGCGTAGTTTCAGATGCTCGCACGGGCTTGTTTCATCTGTCAAGCCTGGCCTCGGACATCCCCATAGATGGGACATCACTGGGAAATGAAGTTCAGGAAAGTTCTAGAAACCAGAGTCAATAGCGTGGGGTCTGGCGCACCCAGAAAGACCCTGGGAAGGGATGGGTCTTGTAGAGCTTCCGATCCCCTCTGTAAAGTCGCGCATCCTGGCTTCTCCTTTCACGGCTTCTTTCTTGGCTAGAGATCCCATCCTGAAGCCCAGAAAGACTCAGTCAAATCTCATCTGGTCAAGCTGGGGACGCAGTGCCAAGGTGCTGATGGGGTGGAGTGGCAGCGGGGTGGTAACAGGAGACTCGCTGTGCAGAAAATTTAATTTGACAGAGACCTTATTCTGTTCCCCCACGACACAGCTTGGAGCTGGCTGTGCTGGCCCAGGACCTCTCCTAAGCCTCTGCTCTGTCTTCATAGCTGCCAGGGGGATGAGCTGGGGAGGGAGCAGAAGCACACTCAGAGCCTAGAATGTTTGGATGACCATCTGACAGGCTTCAGTATGCACTAAGGGTCCAGATTGATAAGCATGCTCCACAGTATATTTCTGACAGTTCAGCAACCTGTATTGAGCTCCTAAGGTATACCCTGAGGGACTGCAGAAAGTGTGGATGGTAGGTAGAGACCAGGCCGTTCACCTGCCAGCAGTGACTTCATGCATTGCTGTCCCCATCGCTACTCTGCCACCAAGGAAAGAAAGGAAAACAACAGAAACTGTAGATATTAGGAGTCTGCAAGTGATCAGGGTTTCCCTCTGTGTGGTCATGAAGATCCATCCCATCACTCTCTTACCAGGTCACCCATCCCTTTTGCATCCTATTGCCCAAAACACCCGCTGAAGACTTTGGTGTGGCCATGGTCCCACCACCCATCATCTGGTACTTGTTGAGCACTAACTGGAGTCAGTCATGCCTGGGTGGACATGCGCTGTGGGCAGAGCAGTGGGCTTCAGGGGTATGCAGTCTGCAGGTAGGTCCCTCTGCACTAGGTCCAACTAGCCCAGACCCATGAGGCGGAAGTCCAGATTCAAGTCTCACGCTGCCAGTGGACTTCGGGTCTCCCTGCATTCCCACCTGCACCTTAGTCTCCCCATATGCAAAACTGCATGGTTGACAGCTATTTCTCCAGGTCAAGTCCGTGGGTCATTTGCTTCAGATTTACTCATCTCAGGATGAGAAGACATGCGTATTACTTTAAAAGCATTAGATTTATTTTATGTATGTAAGTGTTTTGCCCACATGGATGTACACCATGTGTGTGCCTGGTGCCTGGGGAGGTCAAAAGAAGAGATCAGAGCTAGGGATGGTTGAGAGTCACATGTGGGTGCTGGGAACCAAACCCAGGTGGATCTGGTGGAAGCTCCACCCCAGCCCCCGGCATTCATATACCCAAAGAGTCTGGAATGTTCTGGTGGAAGCTCCATGCCAAGCTCCCTCCCTCATTTCTCTCCAAACCCTGATGAATCTCAGAAAGCTTGCCAAATGGTGACCCCTCCCTCAGAGATGCTCAAGACCAGTCCCACGGGGTATTTAAACTGTCCCCCAGAAAACAGACACGTGGTTTTTCTCTCTTCTCTGTCTCCTCTCTGGGGGTCTGGAAGATCAATCTGGGGTATTTTATTTGGGAGAAGCACATGGGGTGCAGAAACTTTTCACCCAGGTCCTCTGCTGAAGTAACAAATGCTGTCAGTGACTGAGCCATCTCTCCAGCCCCTGGGCTATTTTTCTTTCTGTGCCAAAACAACTTAAAGAAAGA
This sequence comes from Chionomys nivalis, assembly GCF_950005125.1. Classification (NCBI taxonomy): domain Eukaryota; kingdom Metazoa; phylum Chordata; class Mammalia; order Rodentia; family Cricetidae; genus Chionomys; species Chionomys nivalis. The sequence goes on along the minus strand of NC_080096.1, from coordinate 15,584,666 downwards.
AGGGTCGTCTGGGATCACGGTTTGAGGGTGTGGTCCATCATGGTGGGAAAGGCATGGAGGCAGGAGTGTTGGACAGATGCTCCCATCACATCTGCAGCCAGGAAGCAGAGAGAGATGGAGGCTGGGGCTCAGCTCACTTTCTTCTTTCATGCAGTCCCGTTTCTCAGCCTACAGGATGATGCTGCCCACAGTTTCAGTGGATCATCCCATCTCAGTTAACCCAGAGTCTAGAAACTCCCTCACGGATGCCCAGAATCTTGTTGTCTAGGCGATGCTAGGTCCTGTCAAAGTTGACTGTCAACATTAACCACCAAGGGCTCTGAGTGTGGAAAGCTCATTGCCTAGAAAACCGCTCCACCCGCTTGGGCCCAGCTCAGCCCTTCACTCACCCCCTGTTTCTCCTTTGAGGCAGCCTATCCAGGGACTTCACACAGTAGCTTTGCCACTTTCCGTGTTCCTTTGCAGTAGACCAACGGCTGCCTGCATTTGTCAGGGCTCTCTCCTTACTAGTGAGGTCCCTGACAGTGGGGCTGAGAGATGACCTCGTGTGGTACTGATGGGGAAGCTGGCGGCGGGGGTGGGTGGGGGGTGGCTAGCAGGAGGGAGGTAGGGCAGACAGGGCAGGTTAGCTGAAGGAGTGCAGGTTAGCTGAAGGAGGCCATGACCTCAGAGGAGACTGAGGCAGGGTGTCCAGAGTGCTGCACCCTCTGCAACACTGCTGAAGGTCTGTGGCAATGCAGGACCAGCTGGCAAACAGAAGTTGATCCATGGAAGCAGGGACCGCACTCACAGCAGCCATGGTGGGCCATAGTGATTGGCCTGCGAGAAGTCCCAACACAGCTGCCACTCAGGCCTGCTTTTATCCCTTCCTCCCCTCCACCTCTCACAGAAGCCCACTAGCAAAGGCAGCCAGCCCTCCCTCCTACCGTGACCTGTCATTACCAACTGACCATGCCACCACCAGCTAGTGCCTATGCCAACCTCACGGCTTCCTTTCCGGCCTCACTAAGTTCCACTTCCTCCTCCAGCAGCAGTCAGCCACAACAAAGATCTGACACGTTAGGTCTCACAGTCCCACTTCTGATACCTGCCAGCATTTATAATACCCAGAACCTGACCTCAGCCTGCCGCACCCAGAGTCTGTTCCTTCCATGTTTCTGCAAGCCCCTGACTCTTCCCACCACCTGCACCAACTCCCTGATGGCCTTCCCAGTTCCAACCCCAGGAACTTTGCCCCAGATGTTCCCTCTAGGTTTATGCTATATTCCAGTCCTGACTGGTTCCTGCTTATCTTCAGGTGCCCAGTTCAGAAGTCCTGCAGCCCTCACCATTATATTCCGCCCGCTAATTTCCCAGCAGAGAGGGAGGACAGAGCAGGAACCTCTCTTGACTCCTCAGAGAGCCAAGGCTGGCACATAGAGCTTCAGCTGCAGATTTGAAGGTGTGAGGAACCTAGAGATTCACACACAGGCTCTGGTAGTGCCCCTCCTGGTTGTACTGTCCTCTGTCTGACTCTGTCCCAGGGGGTGGAACACCCATTTCCCAGCCCCCACCCCCAGGCTCCAAACATGCGTGACATATATTTTTCTTTGGGGCTTGGAAGGGCAGGACGCTTGACTCTCCTTACAGGGTATCACATCAGGGAAAAAAAACCAAAAAACAACAACAAAAACAAGTCAACAGCCTTCCTGTCCCTGGAGTGGCTAGATGGAGGTTTGCTCTGTCCTGCAGAGCCTGCCATGCAGCCTAACAAGGACTTCTGGTGACTCTCTAGCAAATTCCCTAGGGCTTTTTAGCACTTAAGTTGCAAAACCTGAGCCTAGGTCCATAGAGGTATGTATGGCTGGCCTAAGTGCCTGTTAGGGAAAAACGATCACTAATCCCAGTAGAGACAGAGAAGCCTCCCCGCAAATCCCACCTCCACTTAAAACAGCCCGTGGTTGAGTTTGTCATGCATAGCATAGCGCTCCACTTTGGGGCAGCCTTCTAAGCACATCAATCCTCCTTTAGCCACTAAGGACTTAGAGATGCAGCCTTAATAGCATAAGCAAGAAGAGGCCTGCAGCGGCTCACCTGGCTGAGAACGCCAAGGATGCAGGGGCTCCAGTGCCAGGGTTTAGCGCTCCACCATTCTCACAATCTTTGGCTTACATCTCAGACAAGCTCTTCTCCACTAATGGAGGACATTCTGCCAAGCCTGTGTCCACCCTCCCTGCTGCTGAGTCAGGGATCTGCCCACTGGGCAGGAATCTGATGGGTGGTCTGGTTCGGCTGCCTACTCCTCAGACCCACATGGTACAGAGGGGTGGATTCGATGCAGGTGGAGGCATTGTAGGGAACATCATAGCTGATAGCTCCACTGGATCCATGTGGGACAAGACATGGGGAAGCCCATGAAAGATAGTCCGTGCTCCTTTGGCTGAAGGAAAAAGTTGCACCTCGGGAGCTCTGCCTGTTCCCATAGCTCACATTTCTGTGAAGTGTTCCATACTGAGATGTTGAGACATGATATGTCACAGATCCCACTCTGCCGCCCCACAGCTTCCTTTTCTACTCGGAAAGCTCTCTGAGAAGGAGCTAGAACCATGATGTCAAAACTACTTTCCTCACTGTTTGGACAAAACCCCAACAGAACAACTTAAGGGAGTTAATGGTCTCTTCTGGCTCACGGTTTGAGGGTGCACAGTCCATCACTAAGGGAAAATCATAGTGGCGGGAGCGTGAGGCGGCTGCTCCCTCTATTAGAGTGAGGTGGATGCTGGTTCCTGGCTTGCATTTTCCTTTCTATCCAGTCCAGGGATGGCACCCACATTTAGAGTGGGTCTTCCCGACTCAGTTAACCCAATCTAAATAATCCATCACAGACATGCCCAGGGACTTGTCTCCTTGGCGATACTATATCCTACCAAGCTGGCAGCATTAACCATCACATCGTGAACTCTGGACCTCTCCCCTTTCTGTTCTGGAGAACTCGCCGAGACACCTCCTTCAGATCACATGGGCCTCAACTACTATCCTTGTGGGTGTGATACCTGGGATGCAGTAAGCGAGTCCCATCACATGGCCTCAGAGGTGTGACTGTCGTGGGATGGGAAGAGACACTATATGGTTGGGTAAGCACAGACAAACTCTTGACGAAACAAAACCAGTGCAGCTTCCTCACAAAGAGTACAGAGCCTTTGCTCAATTAATGAAATCCTGTGTCTTTCCCAGAAGCAGAAAAAGTGTCGCAACATTTCCCAAAACACTTTGCTCAAGAAGTTCTTTCGTTGGGTCATCGGTAGATCCCATGTTCTGTGGGAGACCCTTGGCAATGGAAAAGTGGCCAGAGATGGAGACAGAGCTTCTGGTTAAACTTTCTGCTCTGCTGTCTGGCTGTGCTGTGTCCTTTCTGTGTAGAAATGTTTAGGGTCTCAGTTTCCTCGCCTGTGCAATGGAGCAGTTACTATTGCTGACTTCTGGGCTTTGTTCTCTCCAACCCTGTGAGAGAAGTCGTCAGCAGAAGGCCTGGCTCAGGAAGGTGTCCTCAGATGACATGGCTCTCATAGCTGGACATTGCTATGGTGGTGCTGGGTCTAAGGGTGTGTCCCCACAAGGGGCCCCCAGGCGCAGGCCTCTGGTCAACTTAGAAACTTGACGGCCTGCTTGTGACAGGATGGTGTTTCCTCCCCTTCTCTTCCTCCACCCCCACCTCTATTCTCCTCCTTCTGCTCCAACTTTACCTGCTAAGCCTCCTTCTTTTGAGATAGGCTCTCACTCTGTAACCCAGACTCCAAGCAATCCTCTTGCCTCAGTATCCAAGGTGCTAGGGTTACAGGTATGTCCTGCCACAGCCAGGCTTTGTGCCAAGCATTTTAGGATTGATGCCTTGGGGTGAGGCTGTAGCTTGGTTGGTAGGGTGCCTGCCCAGCATGCACACAGCCTTGGATTCTATCCCCAGGGTCAAATAGACTAGATAATTCCAGAACTTTGGAGGTGGAGGCAGGAGGACTTCAAGGTCATCCACAACTATGTAGTGAGTCTGGGGCCAAACAGGAATTTTTTTTTTTAAGTTGCTGGATTTGGGGACATTGAAGCTTTAACTGTGCCAGCTATAGATAGCAGGCAGGCAAAGAGGGCAACTTTTTGGGAACCTGAGTCCAGACCTGTCCCTTTGGTGTCTATCTCTCCCCAGCCATGGTTTCAGGCAGAGCTGGGAACAGGCCACCCAGGAGATGACAGACCTTTCCCCTGCTGACACCAGGGGCTCAGGCAGGGGTAACAGACAGCAGCCTGAAGCTGGTGTTCCCACCATCACAACTGCCATCAACAATGAATGTTGTGGGGAGCTGCGGGCTGGCGTTCCTGCCACCCAGTTCCCGGCCGCCTGGCTAGCTCATGCCCCAAAATAACAATACACAAACTGTATTCTTTTAAACACTGCTTGGCCCATTAGCTCTAGCCCTTACTGGCTAATTCTCATATCCCGATCAACCCATCTCTAATAATCTGTGTAGCACCAGTCTTACCAGGAAAGATTCAGCATGTCTGACCTAGCGGCTTGCTTCATCGCGTCTGCCCTGGAGAGCAGCGGCATGGCATCTGAGCTCACTTCCTCTTCCTCCCAGCATTCTGTTCTGTTTACTCCACCCACTTATGTTCTAACCTACGAGGGCCAAGCAGTTTCTTTATTAATTAACCAATGACCTTCCTCCATCAAGCCAAGTGCTGTATCTAGCCAAGAGAGCTTTGATTGACAAGAGTGAGCTATTTTCATAAGCAATGACTTCACAGATATTTCCTGAGCTCCTACTATGCACCAGGCCCCTGGAAACATGATGAAGAATAAGGCCACATTCTCTGTTCTCTGTCCCCCCTCAGTCTGTCTGAAGCACAGACGCCTTAGAGAAAGCAACTTAAGCAGATTATCTCTAATATCTTTATCGTTATAAACCAAACTCCCTGGAACAGAAAGTAGAAAGAAACTCTAATCAGAAACAGCAAGGGAAGATTAAAAAAATATATACTCACTATCCCATCACTCGGGGAAGGCCACCATGAATATCTTCAAATGTTTAATATCTTTTCAAAACAAAAGTATTTTCAAACATGCAATACGACAGAATACTCATTTATCTTGCATTTCCACAAAAGGCACCACGAGTATTTTCCCATGTCATGAACTAGTCTTCAAATATGCTTTCTGGAAGAGACGTGATTCAAAACAGCTGTGGTTCTGTGTCATCTGGGGCATAAGCAGGGCCCGAAAACGCCCATCTCCTGCTGCTGGCAGACAGGTGATTGCAGAGTTATCATGTGATAAACATCTGACCAGAACGTCCTTGTGGATCACAGCTTTGTCGCCACAGGAACTGGAACCTCACTAGTCCAAAAGAAATGCCATTTAAAAATTATTATTATGATTGTTTTCCTATTTTCTTTATTTGTGAAAGTGTGTGTAGCCTGGGCATAAAGAGGCACCCAAACCTCAATAATCAAAATAACTGGTGCCTCAGGTAACACTTTCTTGTTTGGGCGACAGCAGCACAGGCCAGGACCTGCATGATCTCACCACTGAGCTACATTAGATGGGACTGAAGTCAGGGACTGGACAGACGGTTCCCATTGGGTTTCCATTGGGAGGCTAACGACACCTTGGGTCCAGGGACTCTAAGGCGCTTCTCTGGCCTCCTTAGGCGTGTGTGATGAAGGGCAGCCCACAGAACTGAAATGGCAGCAAAGGGATGCCCAGTGTGTGAGTGGTGGGCAGGTGTATCAGTGGTCACGATATGATTGTCACACTCTGTGTGCATATGTGGAGAATCACACTGTGCGCCGTAAATGAAATGTCGATTAAAATTAAAGTATTTATGCTAAAAAGTTCGGTATATTTAAGAACAGCAACAAAAACTCTTCAGGAAAAAAAAAAGCAAAACCGTTCCTTGTAGGATCACTGTGGGGTAAAGCAAGATGATACGTACGTAACATACTAGGTGCCTGGTACTTGGAACCTAATAATTTAGAGGTGGACAAAGGAGTGGCTCCCTTTTCTGCTTATTGGAAGGGAGTTGGTCAATGTCCCTAGACCAAAAGACAAAGATGAACAAGACAAATTTATTCCACTATAGTTCTGCATGACTCGGGAGCCAAGACCACAGATCCAAAGTCCGAGAGTGGAGCCCCCATTTTAAGGCTTAGGTTGGGTGAAGTCAGAGACAGCATGTAAGCACTATGAGAAGACAAAAAGGCGCAAATACAAAGCATTCCATTCTGAGGCCATGCCAGACACTGGGATTGGCTCAAAGAACTGAGCCAACAAAATGTAGTCCTTGCCCTTGGGGAGTGTATGATCCAAGGACAGCAGACAGAAAATTCGTGCTATAAGATGAGCAGTGATGGACAGAGCTGGGTTTTGTAAGGTGAATAGGGCATAGAAGACAATAGCAGCTGGAGCAGAGACTGGAGGCCAGGAGAGATAGAAACGGGGTAGGCTGTGTGGTGGCTGCAGAGGGCGAGAGTCTGGGAGATCTGTCTCCACCTTCTGAAGAGACTCCACTGAGCTCCCAGCAGCTGCCCTGTGAGCTCACCCTCACTGTCGGGTTGCTGCCTGTGGGCCAAGGTGCTGAGTGGCTAAAACGACTTGATCCCAGAAATGGGGGAAACTTAAGGTTAATTAATCCAACAAAGCCAAACTTCAGAGTTCCAGGAAAGCAGAAGAGATGGCACTATTTTTCTTCTACAAAAACAGAAACAAAAACAGAAGAAACCCTCTGTCACTGATTCATCTCCCTTGCCGTCCTTCCTGTAGGCTGTCCCTGACATTTGGAGATGGACACACCCGGAAGTCCTCTGAACCTCATCCTGGCATCTCAGAACAAGTGTGGTGGTTCTGATCCTGTCACCTCCTGGCTCCCTACCCGGACCTTCCCAATACTCTGTTTGTCCACAAGGGACCCCGGGAGGAGAAGAGGGTCCTGCTCTAGTCACTTCCCCAGAATTAGGGACCAGATGTAACACCAAGCAGGTGCTGGGCAACCCGCCACTGAATCCATGCCATCTGGAGATGTCCTTCCCGAAGTGCCGAGGATGTCCCTCCTGTAGTAGGGCCTTCCCAGTTTCTCCCAGAATCTTCTCTGTTCCCTGGCTGTTCCTCTGACAGCACCCCCACACACAGCCTCTCCGTCTGGAACTTACTGTGCTATAAACACTTCAATGGAGGAGCCTTTTAAAGAACCCTTTGAAGAAAGATCACAACGTGACTGATCACCCCTTAATTTATGGCTCTAGAAATCTGCATTCTCTTCACATGGGCCTCCCTCGAGGTGGGGGTGGGGACAAAGACAGTCTCAACTATAGCTGAGCGTCCTGTTTAGAAGCTGCAGACACTTTCCTAAAGTCATTATATTGTTTTAACGTCCACAACGAAGAGTAGACACGGGTAGGAGGGGCGGGGCCAGAAGAGGGCGTGGCGTCTCTAGGAGCGTGAGCTAGGGAGAGAACTGGGGCTGGTGCAGCGGCAGCCCCTCTGGGCTCCAATCTTCTTGTACCTGGATCCACCCTCTACTGCCTCCCTGCTTGCTCCCTTCCCCCCTTAGGCCAAGAGACAGGCGTGGGCGGATTTATGAGGCTAGCCCCTATGGGAAGGATTGGGGGATAAATCTCCGCTTATGTACGAGCGTGATCTACATTTATTGTACTTAATGTGATCTTTAACGTGTCCAGCAGGAGCCCATAAATCCCTGCCTGGCTGCCCTGAGGTAGGACCCTGGCCTGCCTGCCCCTCGCTGGGCGGGGGGCCCGTGGTGAGAGTCCCTGAGTCTGTGGGCTCCCCTTTTCTGGGGCTCCAGAGTTGGCTGAGTAACCAGGGCTTGGCTCCCTTCCTAGATAGGCTGAAGCCACATGTCCTCACAGAATCACCACTTCGGGACAGTAATGGCTCTTGTGTTTGACTATGTGAGTTTTGGGATCCCATTAGGATCCCGGAAGGGTAAGAGTATAGAAGTTAACATGATGTGGGGGGAGGGGCGTCTGGACACCCAGTTTGGGACTGTGTAAAGACATGCCCTTCAATGCTATAGGGTCCTACCTCAGCCTTCCCTCGCCTACAAAGATGAAAGATGCAGGGGCTCCAGGCGCCATGGCTTGCTCAATATCTCCATGACACTGAGTAGCAGGCTGGGCTAGGTCATGCGATCACGATGCTCTGGCGTGTGGAGTCACGTGTTCTTCCCAAGAGCACTCATGCATGTGCATGCTCACAGCCGTGCTCATGTGCCCAAAGGCTTGCTTGTGTCCCCTGCTGGGGCTCCTGGCAGAGTCTGAAGACTCCCTGGAGACACCATGGTATATTTTAACCCCTCTGTCCAGTTCTCTCTTCACAGAGGGAAAGCCGACTCTGCTGCCAGCACTGTTTTTGCTTGTCCTCTGTTTGTGTGGATGGGTGTTGGGGTGGAGAGAGGAGGAGGTGCATTCCAGAGGGGAGCTGGGAACACGAGTCTCTTGGGAATGACCCAAGCAACCTTCAGAACCAGCTGTGAGCCACTCATGGTGGCACACACCTGTAATCCTAGCACTAAGCAGGTTGAGACAAGAGAATTGCAAGTTCAAGGCCAGCTTGGGTTACACACAGAGATCCTGTCTCAAGACAGAACTGTCCCATTACTGTCCAAGGAGGTGGCGATTCTGTGCGGATGTGTGCCAAACAGAATAGAACGATATGACAGCTAAAATCGTTTTCTTCTTTGGGCTTGGGATGACTGTCCTACCCGCCAGCAGCGTGTTCTACCCCAGGAAACACAACCGTGCATATATCGGTCGGTCTGCAGACTCAGGGATGCAAGTGTGAGGCCTGGGAGTATGAAGCCCTGGGGTTCCATCTTCAGATCTGTTCCTCGGGATAGGGTAGTTCCACATTTTCCTTGGTGAATTTCTGGAAATGGTATCGTGCCTGTAATCCAAACGAAGCTCCTGAGTGCTGTGTAATAAACGCCAGGAAACTCGTTACAATTTCATGGGAGGATCACACTTCAGGGTGTCTCATTTTAACCCTAGCCCATATGTATGTTCAAAACTTAGAGAACCAGGAGAGAGGGGCTGGGGATGGAGTTCCGTTGGTAGAGTGGTTGCATGAAGTCCTGGGTCCAATCCCCAGCACCACATAAACCATGCATGGTGGCACACACCTGCAATCCCAGCCCTCCAGAGGTGGAAGCAGAAGTATCAGGAGTTCAAGGTCATTCTTGGCTACTCAGATATTTCAAGATTTCAAGGCCAGCCTGGGATACGTTAAACCTTCCTTGGAGAGAGACAGAGAGACAGAGAGAGAGAAAGAGGAGAGAGAGAGAGAGAGAGAGAGAGAGAGAGAGAGAGAGAGAGAGAGAGAGAGAGGTCCTAGTAGTTTATCCCTAGAATCCAGGCATGCAGGCATGGGGAGGGTGAATTCAAATCTAGCTTCAATTACATGGTGAAAGCCTGTCTAAAAAAAAAACAAAAAGCAAACAAACATAATAACTAAGAAAAAAAGAGGGGCTATGAGCTGGCTTGGCGTGTACCCTACTCACTTTCATTTTCTGAGTAAAAACTATGCAGGGGAGAAAGGTTTCATTCAGCTCACAGCCCCAGGTTGCAGTCCAACACTGGCAGGAAGTCAAGGTGAGGACTTGAAGCAGCCTCTCACACGCCGTCAGAAGCAGAGAGAAGTGCGTGCACACACGTCCCTGATGAAGCTGGCTTTCTCTTACACAGTCCAGGGACCCAAACCAGGGCATGGACGCCATCCACTTTCCGGCTGGATCTTCTCACATTAAAGAAGAGGACTGACTGACCAGGACATTCTCCCACAGATGTGTCCACAAGCCACTATGGGGTCTAGATAATACCTCTCTGGGACTAACTTTCCAAGTGATTCTGGGTGGGTAATTTGATGAACTAACCACTGCCATGGGTAAAGGTGCTTGCCGACAAGCCCAGGGATCCGGGTTCAATCCCCCAGGATCCATAAAGTAGAAGGAAAGAGACCAGTTCCACAAAGTGTCCCCTGACCTCCGTACAACTGCTGTGGTGTGCAGACCCACCCACGGACTCAGACATTAAATGTAAACTTTTTTAAAAGAACAGAAAAAATGCCACAAAACCACGTGTAACACTTCTGTTGAGAGACACCTCATTTTTCATTTTTTTTTCAGTCACTTCTATGTACCTGTATATTTCTTCAAAACTAGGATTGTCCAGTGAAAATAGATCTACCCGTGTTTATCCTTAGTACCTTGGGAATGTTCTTGCCTGATCTCTCCACTGCTGTCTGAGGCACCTATGTCCTGTCCAAGCAGAAGCGATCATTTTTCTACTAACGAACAACCCTTGAGGCTAACCCTCATCTCTGCCCATGATGAACTACTTAGATTAAATTCCTAGAAGTGAAATTGCCACTCAGGGGTTGGGCCACTTGGAAAAGATTTCCCATAATTCTTATAGAATTCTTTGCTATACATCAGGGTGGTCATTTCGGTCAAGGATACAAAACCCCAGCTATAATGAGAAGGGTTTTGTCAATAAAGGAGGAGTTTGGGAGTGACCCCACACACACACTTGAACGTAAGAGGCTAAGACCAATGGAAAGGGACAACAGAAGACATTCTGCCACCTTTAGTCCTTTGCAGAGGACAGGACTGGCTGCCTGCCACGTGGTGTTCTGTCCCTAACACGTCTGAAATCTCAGTGCACAGGGCGTGAGCTGAATCAACACTGTCGGGCAAACAAATGTTTAATGTTTGTTGAATGTCCAGAAGTTTGCTGGTTGAACAAATGTTTATCAAAAGAGCACTATTGTTCTTAGAAACACAGCCGCTGACTCATGGGCTCTGAGTTCCCCTCAGCAGGGCCACTCTGGGGTTGACAAGAGCCTCATCTTGCCTGACCAGCAGCTCTTAAAGGCAGGATGGTTGTGTTGCCATCTCTACCTCCCAGGGCGCACCCCAGTCGCCTCTTCTCTCTGTGTCCAGGAGTGCTGGTTAAGTGAATAAATGGCTTGCTTTTAGGTCCCCCTCAACAGTGCACCCCTCAGTGAGGCATGGTGCCGTCCACACTCTGCAATGACAGAATAGCGTGACTCCTCTGTTTTCTTCTTTAAAGCGGGTTTTGTTTTTTTCACTTAAGCAACCCCGTTTCTGTGTGCTTCCTCTTCTTCAGGTGAACTTCTGGGGTTTCATAGCAATTTAAGAATCTCTTACATTTGTCTCATCTCAAGTCCTGACTAACCAAGGGGCGCCACACACGGGATCCATCATGCTCAGCACTGGGAATTCCCTTCAGAGCAGAGTTGTTTTGCTCAAGAAACCTAGAAAGGGAGAGCCTGGGTGTGGCTCAGTTGGTAGAGTGTTGACCTTACAAGAATGAGGACCCGAGTTCAATCCCCTAGGACCCACGTAAAAAAATAAAACAAAAAACCACACAGCAGACAAACCAAATAGTGGTGCACTCGGAATCCTGACACCAGGGAGTGGAGAGAAATGGGTCCCAGAGGCTCACTGAACAGCCAGCCTGGTCTACTGGTTAGTTCCAGGCCAATTAAGAAGTCTCTCTAAAAATAAGGTGGATGGCAGAGGTTGACCCCTTCCCAGGCCATTCCTGCAGCTCCCTGCAGCAAGAACAGAGCCATGTTTACAATGTACGTGTGGTGCAGGCCCTGGGGACTGTGGGGACTCTGGAATACAGTGTCTGTCCCCAGTTCCCCCTAAAGCAGTGCCTCTCAACCTTCCTAATACTGTGACCCTTTATTATAGTTCTCATGCTGTGGTGACCCCCAACCATAAAATTATTTTCGTTGTTGCTTTATAACTGTAATTTTGCTACTGTTATGAATCATAATGTAGATATCTGTATTTTACAATGCTCTTTGGGGGTTGCGACCCACGGACTGAAAACTGCAGCCCTAAAGTCTAACTGTGGGCCATGCTTGAACCCATTTGTCCCCGTGAGGTTTAGGCTTCAGATCTGTGCTAGAAGAAAAAGGCCTATTTCTCAGAGCATAGGAGAAGAGGGTAGCAATGGGCCAGTCATGTGACTACGTGCTCACAGACCTGTGTGTCCACTGTGTGCTCACAGGTCTGTGTGTGCCCATTCATGACTGTGTTCGCAAGCTTGGTGTGGGGGACAGGGAGTGGAGACTTAACCTCTACACCTCACATCATGGTGCTGTCTTTAGTCCTTACACAGAAGGGGGTGCACGCATTCATTCGGCATCTCTGCATTCGTTCGTTTTCCAAGATTTATTTGTTTTATTTTATGACTGTTTTGCCTGCTTAATGTATATGCAACATGCACTTGCCTGGTGCCCGAGGAGGTCAGAAGAGCGCCCCCAGATCCTCTGGAACTGAACTTATGATATGGATGGTTTTGAGTCACTGAGTAAATACTGGGAGCCAAACCCGGATCTCTGCAACAGCAACATGTTCATTTTTGAGACCTCTGTATATATTTTTGTAAAGAGTCATGGCTTCCCCTCTGTATCCAGCCAATCACAGGTTCTAAACAGAGGACAGACACAGAGGTATGTGTTAACCCTGGTCTTTGCTGTGGAATGATCCATTTATACACTGTGAATATACACTGTTCTCATTGGTTTAACAAAGAGTCAACTGGCCAATAGCTAGGTAGGAAGAGGTTAGGCGGGAGAGCTAGACTAACAGAAAGCTGAGAAGAAGAAAAGTGGGGCCACCAGCTAGAGGCAAATGAACTGTGTGCTGGAAAAAGGTACTGCCATATGGTAGAGTGTAGGTAAGAAGTGTGGGTTAACTTAAGTTGTAAGAGCTAGTTAGTAACAAGCCTATGCTATTGACTGAGCATTTATAAATTAATAAATAAGTCTCTGAGTGATTATTTGGGAGCAGGCTGGCAGGACAGAAAATTCTACCTACAAATGGAGCCTAAAGTCTGGTGACATATATTCACACAAAACCTTAAAAAGTTTAAATAAAGGTCCAAGCACACAAAAACAGAGCCAAATGTAGCTTTCTAGTCTCACAGTCTCATGCCAGCCCCAATACAGAGATGTATCTCCCAGCAGCTGCCTGTGGGATGGAGCCAGCAGTCAGCCTCCATGTACTGGTGCCACAAACCAAGCTGAGCTGCACCAGTGGCTGACATACCAGTTTAAAATTCATCTTATGGCTGAGCAGTGGTGGTGCACGCCTTTAATCCCAGCACTCAGGAGGCAGAGGCAGGTGGATCTCTGTGAGTTTGAGGCCAGTCTGATCTACAAGAACTAGTTCCAGGACAGGCTCCAAAGCTACAGAGAAACCCTGTCCTGAAAAAAATTCATCTCATGCAATCATAAAAGATCAATAAAGACAGAACCAGATGTGAAAAAAACCCTCTAAATGGATTATAGTGTGTTAAAAAATGTATATACGCTTGGGAGAGATAAGACAAAAGGTATAAATAGTCATAGAAAAAATAGTTTAAAAATGATAGTAAAGTCTTTAAAGAAAGAATAAAGTAATATGAAGAAAAAAGCCACACAAAGATGAAAATACATGGGGAGTCTGGATCCTGTATGTTATTGTGTTGTCTTTAGAATTTTTGATTGTTGATGAACAAACAATGGCTGTTGACAGACATTGGATTATGAAGGCTGCTGTATTAAATCAACCCATATATTTAAAAGTGTCTTGATTTCAAAATGGAAGTCAAAAGATGTGTTGTATTGGAGAAGAGGTCATGCTTTTCCCCCACAGAATATGAAAGGCTGTGGACTCATTCAAGGTAGATAGAGATTGGATTTGATTAGGAGAGACCCCCTGAAAATTCTGGCTACAGACATAAAGAAATAAACCTAAAAAACCTACACGACATGTAATGTATACTTTACCTGCTCAAACATAAAGCCCCAAATCATCTTGGGCTGACTTGTTTACAACACAGTCTATACTTGTATTAATGCAGATGCGTATGTTACTTTTGAAAATTTATGTATTTTCAGGACAAGGGGACTAGATACCAATAAAAACAGATGACCCAGGTGATCCAACATCTCAGAGCACCTCTGTTGCAGTTTCCTCAGAGTTCTGCATCCAAAACAGCTACAAGGCTGCTGGCTGAGATGGTCGAGCCTCATATACTACTCCAGCCAAGACTTAACTGTTATACTGATTTTCTCAAGCATCCTCCAGAGATGCCAGCACAACTTGAAGCAGTCTAGAGAAAACAACACCCACATTCCCCAAAGATGGGTTATGGATGTTTGTTATAATTTAAGGAGGACTTGTTACAAATTATTATTGGTCATAGACAAGAAAAAAGCTAAACAAATGAGTTAAATGCAAAGATCTCTTTCTAAACAAAAAGAGATATAATATAGAAATAGTGAGATAAAAGGATAGATTATTGAATCTACTTTAATCTAAAAATCAACTATTAATCTCAAAATATTTTACATTGGTATGGATTTTGTCTTATTGATACAATTTTGAAGTTATTTTTGCTCTACTGTTTATATATGTTTCTACTCTTGTTTAGGGAATTGTGCTTATGCAGCTCATTTAAAAATATAGTGTATAATTAAGAAATACAGGTTTAGTACTTTAATAATTTAACTTGCAAGGCTAAGCAGACATATTTAGATAGATAGATAGATGGTCTTCAAACACTTCAAAGACCTACAGAATGTAATGTTTAAAATGCTTTAATAACCTGAAACTTTTCATGACTGTGAGACACGTCTGCTCCTGACAGCACCAATCTTCTTCAGAGAAGATGGTAGGCATTGAAGAACTTCTGAATGGATTTTACTTTCTTTGTGGCAAAAGCTAGCCACTGGACAAAACCTGCCCTTGCCTTGGGATACTGTCCAAACTGGACAAGCAGGATGCAAAGGAAAGCAACTGCTGAACTTTGCCAAGGCAGGATAGGAGAGTCCTTCAAAATGCCTGCTTCACAGAAAAGTCTGTAAGATATACTAATCCTGAATGCCAAAGATAGATACCCCAACATTACAGAAGAACTTTGGATGATTGTCCAGGCAGACAGATGTCCCTGTTATTAAGTAACATTACACCCTTCTGGGGTCTTCGATGGAGTTAAAGACTAAATAATTAGACTTAAAGTTTTCCTTAGTTATGATAAAAGGTAATTATGTATAAAACATTAGACTCACAAAGAAAAGAAAGATTCATAGAGTATTTTCTCTAATTTTTCCAAATACTGTAGAAGTAGGGGCGGGCTGCCTTCCCACCTGGCTCCTGCATGGCTAGCTTTACACCCAAAATAACAACACACAAATTGTATTCATTTAAACACTGCCTGGCCCAATAGTTCTAGCCTCTTATTGGCTAACTCTCACATCTTGCTTTAACCCATATTTAGTAATCTGTGTAGCTCCACGAGGTGGTGGCTTACCAGGAAGATTCCAACCTGCGTCCATCTCGGAGAGGAGAGCTATGGTGTCTGCCTCACTTCCCTTCTTCCCAGCATTCTGTTCTGTCTACTTCACCCACCTATGTTCTGACCTATCAGGCCAAGCAGTTTCTTTATTTTTTTTTTATTTTTTTTGGTTTTTTGAGACAGGGTTCCTCTGTAGCTTTGGTGCCTGTCCCGGAACTAGCTCTTGTAGACCAGGCTGACCTCGAACTCCCAGAGATCCGCCTGCCTCTGCCTCCCGAGTGCTGGGATTAAAGGCGTGTACCACCACCGCTCGACAGCAGTTTCTTTATTAATTAACCAATGAAAGCAACACATAAAAAGAAGACACTCCTACATCAAAATACAAATGGACTGGATATTGTAATTGTGATTCTCACTTGGTAACTGCTTTTGTTACATATAGTTTTACTATGTTAAAGTTAAAACCTTTCTTTTTAATTAGACAGAAAGGGAAATGCTGTGAAATAATCCTTTTGTACACCGTGAATACATATTACTCTCATTGGTTTAATAAAGAGCCAACTGGTCAAAAACTAGGCAGGAAGAGGTTAGGTGGGAGATCCACACTAAAAGAATGCTGGGAAGAACAATGGTGGGACCACCAGTCAGACACAGAGAGAGCAGGAGATGAACATGGGAGAGTGTAGATAAGATAGGTTAATTTAAGTTGTAAGAGCTAGTTAGTAACACAACTAAGCTGTTGGCCAAGCATTTACAATTAATAATAAGCCTCCATGTCAATTGTTGGGAAGCCAGTGGTTCCAATGAAACACCGCACCTACAGGCTCTTCACTTATCAGGGTGACTGTCCCATCCTTGTTCTTGCTTTTCTGTCCTACTGACAGACTCTCAGGTGGCAACACCCTCCTATTTTAACAACATAACATGAGAGTCACCTGTTCTTACTGAAACATGGCACCCTGGATTAGACAGGGTCCTGAACAGAACACATGGAGACAACCTGTGGGAATCTGAGGGAGCCTGAGACAATGCTGTCCCCAGGCCCTGGACTTACTTCTGACAATGGACTGCGGTCACAGAAGGGGCTGGCAGGAGAGAATGTGGCAGTAGTGGGGAGTCTGTCTAACAGTTACTTTATAAAATCTTCTCCCGGTCCTGTGTCTCCCCGTTTTTAAGACAGGGTCTTGATATTCAGTTCAGTCTGGCTTGGGCTTGCTATGCCCTCGCCTCCACCTCCTGAGCAGGGTCATCACAGGCATGTCCCCTCCCCGTCACTTCGTTAGTCCATCACAAACCCCCTTCCCACACAGAATCATCCACCTGCTGGCGTCAGGCTCCTCTCTAGTGCTTTCTGAACTCACGTCCCAGCCAAGTTGTTCCGGGCCCCAGGGCCTTTGATGCTCCTGTCAATTCCCAGTGGCCTTAGGGCTGGGCAGCTGCTCAGTGGGAAGAACACTTGTCTAAAAGCCCCTGCACCCATGTGAATCTGGGAGTGCTCATGACACTGGCACTAGGGGAAGGAGACAGATGGATCCCGCCAGCTTGGTGGCCTAAAAGAACCAGCGAGCTTCCCAGTCAGTCAGAGAGACTGGGCTTATCTCAAGGCAAAGTGATAAAGAGTGAAAAACTACACCAAACGACTGACTGGCTTCCACACGTATACCCATGGATACACACATCCACATAGTACAACACACACACACACACACACACACACACACACACACACACACACACAGAGTTTCCCGGGCTCACCACCCTCAGCTCAGGCTTCCAGAGGCCGACCTCTGTCCCCTCTCATCTTCCTGTGGTAAAGTGCACTTGCCTCAGTTCCCAGGCCTCTGTGTGATGGGGCTGTAGATGCAGGCTCTGGGCCACTCCCACTCTTCCTACCTGGCCTAACCTTACCACCTCCAGACTCTTCTGTTCCACCCCTCCGGGCCATCCTCCAGTCAGCAGCCAAAGGAGCCTGGAAGACAGGTCCTGCTAGGTAATCCTCATTTCCAATAATCTCTGTCCTTCACAAGAACCCAAGTCATTTCGACGGCCCCAACAGACCCTGTGTGACCTGGTCCCCCACTTCTCTGACCCCACCTCCTGCCCTCCATTCTACACTGAGCTCCAGCCACTGTCTTCCTCCTGGTCTACATGCACAGTCCTGCTCCAGGGACATTCCTGGTGCCCATGGTTTTCTGTCCCCTCACTTCCTCCAAGTCTTTGTTTAGAGGTCCCCTTCTCTGTGGTATCTGTTCATGCTCAGTGTTGACTGTGTCTTAGTGGAGTCGGCAAGTCCAGAGTGGCAGGGCTTGGTAAGAGAATGATTTAAAGAAATAAAAATCAGGGGCCGGGGAGATGACTCTGTCAGTGATGCATCTCTAGTGGTGGCTGGAAGACCCGAGTTTAATCCCCAGCAGCCGTGTAGAAATCCTGGTTTGGCAGAATGTGCCTATAATCCCAGGATCAGGGAGGAGCTCTGGAGGTCAGCGCCGGCCAGACCAGCTGAAGAAGGTGAGTTCTGCGTTAAGTGAGAGACCTTGACTCAAAAAATAAAGTGGAGTTCAATAGAGGCCCTCTGTCCTACACACACACACACACACACACACTCACGCACACACACACGCATGCACACACATGCCAGACACACACATGCATAAACACTTGCACAGTGAGACACATCACACACACATGCACACGCACAGAGAGATACCACACACACATACATACACACATGCCACACATATACACAGACATGGACACACACACAGACACACACATGCCACACATGTGGACACAGACATATACACAGAGAGACACCACACAATACACACATATAGACACACCACACACATACACACATGCAGAGAGACACACTGCACACATACACACACGCAGAGAGACACACCACACACATACACACACACGCACAGGGAGACACACCACACACACAAGTACAGAGAGACAACCACACACACACACACACACACACACACACACACACACACTGGCTTCAATGACTTAGGCCCTGCTTGCTCTGTGGCAGTGAGGCCAATGGGCTCAGAGGTGGCTTCATCTCTAGGTCCAGTTCAGTGCTCCCCTGCAGGTGCCCACGTGTGCATACAGAAGGAGGTGTGGGAGTGTGCACAGCATACTGATGGCTCCCAGGCTCAGGTGTCCCATGGTGGCCGTGTGAGTCTCCTGCCCTTTAAGGATCACTGTGTCCTCCCCGGTTGAACGGGGTCTGGAGTGGAGGTCTGCGAGGGCGGAGGCAGGGAGGCTATGGCTTCCTCACTTCTCTTACCCATCTCTGTGCCTCTTGGTTGGGAACTCTATTGGGATTCTAGTTGGGAAGTGAGGACCTGGGAACCATGCCTGTCCGTGTCGGCCTGGTTCTGTCACCTGTGTCTCTTCCTCTTGCCACCCTGCTCCTCTCCCCTGTTGTCCCTTTGTCCTCCAGAGTCTCCCTCCTCCTTGCCTTATCTGCTGCACCCTCTGCCAGGTGCTTAGTGAGGCTCACTGGTTTCCATCTTTGCCCTTCTCGAACACCTGACCACTCCTCTCTCGGCCTTTCTCACCCTTTTCTGTTCTCAGCTTTCTTTCTCCCCGTCTGTCGGTCCGTCTGACCAGTTGTATCATCTCTCTCTCTCCTCACCGGTCTGTCCTGGGTCCTCATCCCTTCTTCACCAGCCCCGTCTGTCCCCATCACCCTCTTTGTCTCCCTCAGCTTTCCGGGAAGGCCGCAGTGATTTATGAACTGTGGACAGGGCCAGCTGCGGGTGCGGGAGGCCCCGATTATGGTTTCCCGGAGGAAGCTGCCTGCTTGGGATGGCAGGGTGACAGCGTTTACAGAGCAGCTCCAGCTCAGAGCACGCCTGTCAGCCCGAGACGGATGGAGTGCTGGAGAAGGCCGGTTACTTCATTCACACCTCCACGGGCAAACAATAAAACACTTACGCACGGCCTTGACACAGGCAGCGGCCTCCCCAAGAACATTCCCAGCCAGGCCCAGGGGCCAGAGCTTGGGTAGCAGGGACAGGTGGTCCCAGAAATCCACCAAGCCACAACCAAGCCCAAAGCCTCCAACCTGGCTCCTGCTTGGGCTCTGAGGCTATAACTTGACCTGCTGCTTCTTACTCTGGGCCTCAGTTTCTTCATCTGGGAAGTGGGATTTGACAAAGGAGAAAAGTGCCACCAAAAGTCACCATCGGCACAAGGTAAACAGTGACATCCTTCTAAGGAAAGATGGTATCTAAGCCAAGGTGGCCAAGGACCGAGTAATCTACCCTCTTCCCGGAAATCCCTTCCCTCAGGCACTCAGAGGAACGGCCATTCACGTGGACACAACACACAGGAACGAGCTCTCCTGGACAAGGCAAGGACAGCAGAAGCTAACACATGCAGCCAGGCTTGCTGTCAAGAGGGGCAGGCTGCAGATGGCTCCCTCCCAGTGAGGAAACAGGTTCCCCACCTCTTCAAATATCAGGGTCTTCAATTGTGAGATGGGACAGATGCTACCTGACTTTAAGGGTGGCTGTGAAGGTTAACAGAGAGAATTCAGATACTGTGGTCACTAATCCAGTAAAGAACCTACTGTGTGCACAGCTGGGGATCTAGGAGGGGGCCAAGCGCCCTCGAGGCTTGCAGAGTGGGGGACTTCAGGCTTGGGATGTTGGAGATGATAAAATGAAGTGTGGGGTGGAATTGGGGTACCTGTGATCTGATAGTCGGGGAGGACCTCTGCCTGCCACGTAGCTTTTCTACCTGGGGGTCACAACTCTCACCAGGCTCCTCCATCTTCATGCCTGCTCACAGGCCTGTGGACAAGGAGGCCACAAGAAACAGCTCCCTCCTTTAGCATCAGCCAAGAGCTGAAGTCCCCTCCTCCATCCCTTCACCTGGCCTGGTCTCAGTGTCCCCTTACTCTTTTGCTCAGTCAGATTAGCCCGAGGTACAAAGCAGGGTGCTTGCTGACCCCTGAGGATGTGGTCAAGGGACAAGGAATCCTCCACCCTTGCTGGGTCATAGGACACAGGGTTATCAGATGTCGTAGACAGTAAATATGACAAAGATCAGGCCCCCGGGGGACTGGGCAAGGTGGCATGATTCAGGAGTGTGTCTTGCCTTCAGCATAAGGACTCTAACAATGGGCAGCTGACCTCCAATACAACCGCATCCTGAGGGGCTTTCTGGAAGCCAGGGAAATGGTTTTGGTTCCTTCTCCTGAGACCTCCCATCTGAAAGGTGCCTACTGAGGCCCCAAAATAGCCAGGCAGCAACAGAAAGGGTGGCCAGGCTAGTAGCCTGCGGCTGGAGTGGAGCCAGGGGCGTGGGGTGCTGATCTGGAGCTGCTAAACCAGGTGAGCAGGATTCAGCTTCCCATGGCTGAGGAAGGCGGAGAGCCTCCTTGGAGAAGACAGCGGAAGTGTGGAGCCTGGAACGAAAGTCCAGCGTGCTAGCACTCTGAGAGGCCAGAGACACACGGCAATTTCAAGAGTTTCACAGGCACACAAGCCTGGGGAGGGCAGAGGCTGTTCTAAGTGTTCCTAGCAGGGCAGCAGGGAGCTGGGATGCAAACCCCTGTTTGCTTGCCCCTGCAGCATCACAAGAAATTCCGAGGTTCGACACATGTGAGCCTAGAGAGATGATTCAGTGGCTGCTCTTTCAAAGGACATGAATTCGGTTCCCAGCACCCACCAACTGCTTGTAATTCCAGATCGAGTTGGGGATCTGATACCCCATTCTGGTCTCCATAGCTACCTGCATAAGTGTGTTGTAACACATGCGCGCGCACACACACACACACAAAATCTGTAAAAATAAAAAGAGCCAGGCATGGTGGCCCATGCCTTTGATACCAGCACTCAGGGGGTAGAAGAGGTAGTGGCAGACGGATTTCTGCGAGGTTGAGGCCAGTCTGTCCAACATAGCAAGTTCCAGGACAGCCAGGGCTATATAGTGAGTGAGACCCTTCCTCCATGTGTGTGTGTGTATGGGTCCAGGGAACCATGCAGGGCTGGGGGGGGGAGAACATGTTTCCTTCCTCATTGTGCCAAGGCACTCGCTTTGTTCTGAGCACCGGCCACCTGCACCTGACCATCCTTTCTCTCTCCACCGCAACCAGTGTCTTCCCCCTCACTGAATGGCCTTTATCACCATGTACTGCATGTTCTCAACTGTTCTGGACACAAGCTGAGGGCAGAGGTGGGAGGGTGGAGACAAGAAGTGTCCGGAAGCTGGAGGCATGACCCTACCCTCCAGTGTCCCTTGGTTCTCTCCCTGCAGCTTGGCAGACAGAGAAGCTACTCTCAAGAAGTCCACCAGGTTAAAGAGCCATAGAACATGGTCCACGGTCACTATGGGAGTCAGGATGGAGTGCTGGGCACAGGGCTCTCTGGGAATTGGGGACTGCTGGCAGTGTCCAGTCCTTCCTGGCCTATAGTGACCACTTGTCTGTAGGGTGCTGCTGTGTAGCAGCCCGAGGGTGTTCTGCCTGGTCCTTCCAAACCCACGAATATCTCTGTAAAGTCTATTCTAGACAGCTCATCCCTCCCATGTCCTGTGACAAGATGACAGCCCCATGGCCTATCACCCACAAAGTCCCCACCTCACTGACCACACTTTCATGCCCTCTCTCCACAGACACCGCAAGGTGAGGAGAGAGAGGCTTCCTTGGAGCAGGCTTCACGCACACAAGGCCACCGTGCCCGTGATTGTCAGAGTACCGTTGGAAGTACCCTATGAGTTCAGGATGAATGGGGATGAGGGAAGCACAGAACCCAGGCAGGGAGAGGGTCTGAGCGAGAGGCAGAGGCTGGCAGAGGCAGGGGTGCAGCTCAGAGGCCCATGGTGGTCTGCAGGCCTGTAGAGACAGTGTCTGATGGAGGTCGGAGGGGGAGGAGGAAGGAAGGCGTCTGGGTGATCCTTCACTGAGATGGATGGTTCTAGCAACAGCCCAGACAGGACCGCCCACCCCTGTGGGCTCTGCACAGTGACAACTCCTGCCCAGACTTGATGGGAGGCTGCTGGCCATGTCTGCCCCCTTGGCCCTGGGAGGGGGTAGGGCATTTCTCAAAGTTGGGGTCCAGAGGGTTCTCCACTGGCCCTCACCACACACACACACACGAGGGTGGGGGAAACAGACAGACAGACACACATACACACACACACACAGAGGGAGAGAGAGAGAGCACGAGAGAGAGAGAGAGAGAGAGAGAGAGAGAGAGAGAGAGAGAGAGAGAGAGGAGTGCGCTTCTTTTCTCCATGGGAACTCAAGGGGGAACACTGACCCTGCCAGATCCTCTGTATTGTCAATGCCCCCTCCTCAAAGAAGCCCTTACCAGTCTCCCTTCACCTTCCCATTCACCCTCGCATCTGCAGGTTCTCGCATCCGCAGATCACCCCCCCCCCCCCAACGCCTCCATAATCTGGTACAGCTGAAGTCCGGTCCACCTCTGCTAGGCACTGTGGTTTGAGCCACTCTGAAGGGCAAATAGAGACAAGAGACAGACAAGCTTGAAGATGGGAACTTGATCCCAGATCTGTTACTTCCTGGGGCTGCACTTCAGTTTCTGCATCTGACAACTAGAGACACAGAAGACACTGTCCTCCACAGAGGACAAGTGAAGCACTCGTGGGAAGGGAGGGCTTGGCCACAGAAGGAATCAGAGGAGAGCCACGTGGGCCTGAGTAATTACCTATCTACACCAGTAACCACAGGACCCAAGACCCTGGGCAGGGACTCAGTGAGGGGTCTATTTCAGGCCCCTTGTGTTAGGACAGAGGATGGGGGTTGCTCTGGCATAATCCCAGAAGTCCAATGAACTCAACATCCTGTTCCCCATCTTTCCATCCCCCTTGGTTTGTGAGTCTCAGAAGAACTAATCTTGTGTTTTTCCTTCTGTAAAACAGTGCCCTACACACCAATCTGCAGTCATTCTGGTCCATCTACCTAACTACCTCATCCATCCATCATCCATCGTCCATCATCCATCCATCTAACCACACACCCATGCCCCATCCCATCATCCATCCATCCATCCATCCATCCATCCATCCATCCATCCATCCATCCAACTGTTCATCCATTCACTTCTATCCCTCTGTCCATCTCATCTGTGCATGCATGCATCCATCTCATGTATCATTCCTCTGTCCACCCCTTTTCCATCCCTTCCATCTACCTCATGCATCTGTCTAACTGTCTCATCTACCCATCTATCCATCCATACACCCCTTCCTATTTGTTTACCCATGAATCACAGGTCCATCCATCTACTTAGCCACTCCCTCAATCACCTATCTATTTAATTTACCCTGCTCATTTACCCACCTGTCTAACCATCCATGATCTCTCCATCTTATGGTCCTCACCCACCCACCTATGCGCTTGCACACCTACCTATTCACTTGCACACCAACCTATTTGCTTGCACACCTATCCAGCCACACAGGCATCCACTGGTGAATGCACTTTTTATGGAAAGGAATAGAAGCAACAGTCAAATCTCTGAGGTAGGAAAAAAAAAATGATTTCGAGAGTTTGAAAGAAAAGCCATTGGGTACAAGATGATCTGGGCAAGATGGTGGGAAGGAGAGCTGGCCAAGGAGCCGTGGACAGGAGTACTGTTCCCCACAGAACAATGGAAGATGTGAACTTGAGGCTCAAAGTCAAACCAGTAAAATGTGGAGGCCACAAGGTGAGCAGAGGCTGCAAGAAGCCTGGACCATTAGGCCATTCTACAGTAGCCCCATCCCTACTCCAGGGGACTCAGCTGTCTTGGCAAGGACTAGAGGTGACACTGGACACTGGGAGTCAGATTTGGAGCGCATACCCGGGACTGGGCTGGGCACTGCCCCGCATGGTCTGTGTGGCCTCCTGGTTATGATTCCCCCTGGCATAATGGATGAAGTCTGTACTTCACACACTGCTGAGGGGAGCAAAAGGAAGGATGGCTGTGAGAAGTCCAGGAGCGGTGCCCGGGCAAGGTGCCCAGCGCTGTAGTAGGAAGCTGAAGAAATCCAGGGTGCGGGGCTACAGCAGTCAGTGCAGGGAAGGAATGGAAATGAGTATCGTTACCAAGAGGGCCTGGCAGGTGGGCAGGTAGGATGGGAGGGCCATACTCTGGGGCCACCAGGGACCCAACTCTGGGGTCAGAGGTTTTAATGGCAGCAAGAAGTAGGTGACAGTCGGGTGGGACAGTCTTGGCTCATGCTACCGGCAAGATAAGGGGACACTTTCCCAGTGAGATGTTCCCTAAAAGGTCCTATCTGCTCCTGGTCCCTCTGTACTGGTGCCTTGTGGCATCATTGTGGTGGAGTTTGGAGATGGGTGGCCACAGGAAATCTGGTCAGAGACAGCTGCCAACCTCATGGCTAAACAAGGGTGACTGAGGATAAACTAGAGAATGTTCCTCTTCCACTCCTGGCCTCCCTGGTTCTGAAAAAGGACTCAAAGTTGGTCTAAAGTACCTGACACAAGCAAGAGCTTATTCATTCACAAACATTCTCCAGCAGCCCCTAAGTGCTGAGCCCTGTGCTCCCCGAATCCCTGAGCTGGCAGAGATTCATCCTATCTCTTCTCTGGGACCCAGTGGGCTTCCAGTAAAGGCTGGTCCTGGCAGCTCCCCTGATGGAATCTCTCAGAGATACAGCCTAGACTGAGATGTGTGCCGATTCATGCAGACTCAAGCTGGCTCGGAGGGTCCCTGGTCAGCAATGACGGGTTGTTTCCATCCCCTCACACTTCGGCCAACACTTGCTGAGCCAGGTTCTGGCTTCGCTGAATGTGGGGGCCTTGCTGAGCTCAGTGCTGGGGAGTAGGAGGTAGATGCGGGTGTCATCCCAGACAGACCCATGGTAAGATAGACCCAGCCAAGACAGCCCCCAAGTGGAGTCACTGGTTCAACTTTTCACATTTGAACCCAAGACAGCAGATGTCAGCCTTAGGCCCCTACTCAGACTCCCACACCCTCCCTCCCTTCTGCAGGCCCTGCACCACCCCCCATCTCCGCCCCGGAGTTTATGGATGGCTCCCAACCTCGCCCTGCACCGTGGGATCCTCACTTCCTGTGTTTATCTTGGACAGGGATAGACTCTTGCCTCTTACCCACCCGGGCAGCTGACAGGACAGCCCCACGCATGCAGCTTCCAGTGCGTGCAAATGTGTGCTTGTGCATGTGTGTGCGTGTGTGGATACATGTGTGTGTGTGCTCACACTCACATGGGGCTAGGAAATCTTGCTAAGCTTCCAGTCCCTGTGGGCTTTGCACTTCTGGGGGTGCCTGAGTGTGTGAAAAGCAACTACCCTGAGGCAGGACCTGCTGGTGTGCATTCTCCGAACCCCCTCATTTCGTCCCCAGTGTACCTCGCAAGGGAGAGAAATGGGATTCAATGCCATGAGGCCACAGCTGAGGGGCTGCACAGGAGTGTGGAGCCTAAGGTGTTTCTTTTGTTTTTTCTTAATACCTGTGTTCTCCCCAATTGCAAAAGGAAGGGTATATGAAGAAAATGAAGATTAGCTTAAACCGGGGGTGTGGCACATGTCTGTCATCACAGCACTCCCCAGGTATACAGAGTTCAAGGTCATCCTTGGCTACATGGGGAGTTGAGGCCAGCCTGGGCTACAGGAGACCTTAATTCAAAACAGAAAATGGAGATCTGTAACCCATAACAGCCGTTGGCAGCTCGGAATGGACTTTCCCAGGCTTCTCTCATGCATATTCATAGGCACACATACATAAACTTGAATTAAGAACTGGAATTTCCTGCCTTTCTGTTTTCCTTTCTTCTTTAGTATAGAAAAACTCAACATAGTTTTTAAAAAATGGCGAAAACAGCACAAGAATTCCAACGTGTGTCTGAGCCTCTTTTCTTCACATTCAATTGTACAGGCTGCGGTGTGACCACACCGTGAGCCACATGCACCCCGTGGGGAGGGTGTTGTGTGCACCTATGTAGATCTGACAGCTTCCTCCTTCCTCCCCTAAACTCACCAACTGATTCAAACACCTCTTCTGGTCCCCCGAGTCCAGGCATGGGACATGTGTGGGCCTTTGAGTCTGGTGAAGAGTTGAGCCAGAGCCATTGTCCTTACCTCAGCCAACTCCTCAGGATGTATCCCAAAAGACAGGAAGGGAACAGAGGGACCCACCCTGGGGCTGAGCCCCAAGCCCACCTAAGTGCACCATGTACTGAGTACCCACCAGCCTTGACTCTACAGTCCATGAGGACCTGTACCCTAGGTTCAGAAGCCCTGCAGATGAGGGATGAGGAGTAGGGAGAAGTGGGGGGAGGGAAAGCCACGCTACCCATTTACCACAGCCCACTCAAGAGTGGCTTCTCCCACGGCAGTGGGCTCCGACTTTACTCCCTCTCTTCCCCACCTGTTTAGAGAGCAAAAAGGTGAATCCGTTGCCTGGTGGTCAAGTTCTCGTCCACAGCCTTGGACTGGGGCTGCAGCCAAGGCAGAGCGTTCATCTCTCCCGGCCTCAGTGTGCTCCTTTCGGGAGTGGGGGATCCTGGCCTCGTGGGGCTGCCGTGAGGGCCAGGCTGCTGCCAGAGGAGTGATGCCTGAATCTCAAGCAGGAAGCCAAGTCGTGGAGCTAATAAGGAATCTGTGGCCCTGTTAAATAGTTTATAAAGCATAACTGTTTGAATTAATGAATTCATTGACTCCTTTGAGTCCATACAATACAAATGGTTATTTGCAGTCTTTTGAGAGAATGATAAGGTGTACTAGGTCTTTAGGGAAACAGTCCTCACTTAAGGGCAGAATTGGGCTATCCTCAGCAGCTGCTCTGAGGAGGTGCCCAGAGCCCCGGACCCATGGATGGGCAGGAGCCTGCTCGCGATGTCGCCAGACTCATCGGCTCTGGCTTGGCCTGGACTAGAGCAGGCAGCTGGCCTAGAGCCAGAAGGCCTTGCTGGGGGGTTGTGGGGTTGTGGGGGTTGGGGGATGTGTGGGGCTGGGGGTGTCAGCTTCCTCTCTTTCATCTTCAGGCATCTTTTCTTTCATCGTGGCTGTTGTGTTCTGACCCAGAGCTGGGGTGGGGACAGTGGATGGAAGTTTAGGAGCGCCGTTCCATAAATCTTGTGGCCTGCAGGAAGGCTCCAGGCCCCAGAGTATCCTCCCTCCCCACTGCCCAGCTGAGGTCTCTTTGGGGCACCTGGACAGAGGGCACATTAAGAAAGGGAGGAACTGTGGGTAGACCCAGATAGGTACAAGCTAGAAAACAAGCCTAGAATTTTAGCTCTGCACAGGGAAACTTAGGACTCACCTGTACCTACAGCCAATGCAGGGCGGCAACCCAGCCTCTGAGCTTAGGCTAGCTACTGGATGCAGGAAGGCATAGGGACTGTTGCCTTAAGATAGTCACAGGTGGGAGGGGTCCCATCAGGCCAGAGTTGGGAATTCTGGAAAGTGCTTGCCACATGGCTCGGCCATCTGCTCTGCAAAATATTCTGTTTGTGACCTTGACAGTCAGTTCTCACAAAAACATGCCCCCCAGGAGGTTTTGGGAATGGCTGGGGTTGCACAAGGATCCCTATCTTGTTGCTAAACAGTGAGGCTCTCTGATGTCCTCTTACTGTCTAGCTCCGAGGACGATATGGAGTCTCACTCGCTCTTGGGCTAGCAAGCACATAGTTCTGCATTTACGGGACATCTCCTCCCATGCCTCTGCCGACAGGCAGCTTCGAACAGGCTGGCCACGCCTGCTGTGTTCTGTGGGGAACATCTTTGACTTTTTAAGGGCCTCTCACCCTGCACTAAGGGCTGCTTTCCTTACTGGTGACATCAGACATGGCACAACCCTTGAGTCCCTTACTTCTGTGACCTCCCTCTGGAGTGTCCCTGCTGGTTCCAAGAAGTCAGGCTGATTCAGTTCTTAGTCCTTCTCGTCCCTCTTCTGAGTTTTGCACCCTGAATATGTGTGGCTTTCCCAGTTTTCAAAGCTCAGGTTCAGTTAGATTAAGATGATAACCAAACCCAGCAAAAGACGCAGTGAGTCTTCCCACTCCGCTGCTCCAAGCCCAAAGAGTATTCAGCCACCTGGCCTCTGGATTGGACTCTGTGCACACACAAGGAGGAGAAACACGGAGAACATTCTGGAAGCCCCGCAGAAGAGGTGAGAGCACATCCCTAAAACCTGATGAACCTGAAGCTGCCCTGGCCTGGATCCTGACTGACCTGGAGATGCACTGGCCCTGAGGTACACTTGCAAGTATCTCCACACTCCAGCTTGCTCATCTGTAAATGTGGTCCCTACAGCACCCCTACACAGGGACGCTATGAGAACCGAGAAAAGCGACTCCCACAAACACAAGGCCAGGGCCGAGCCCACACTGGCTGTTTTAACGGTTCCCTTTATTGAAAATGGGGTCACATGTGCACACCTTTCTGCTGCGACAGCTTTCTGTGTGCACAGGTGGGTGTGGGGCTCTGAGGGGACCAGAGGTGTGACCTGCTCTCTCTAAGAGACACAGCACTCACTAGATGACGGCTAGAGAGTGACTCGATGCTAGAACACTGTTCTAGAATGTGCAAGGCCCTGAGCACAGCCCCCAGGATTTGGAGAAAGTGGGAGACAAGAAAGGAAGGAAAGCCAGCCCTTGAGTGACTCCCTTAGATGTCCTAATACCGCTGTGGGTGGGAGTGGGGTGGGCAGAATGCTTGGACCTATAGGGTATCTGGAACCAAAGAACCAAATGACAGAAAAGGAAAACGCTAAGTAGAGACTATACTTGCCTTGCCCTCAGTGGGGAGCTATAGAAGGTTCTAGGAAAGGGACATTTTCCTGCCATGTGACCCTTAGCAAGGCTCTCAACCTATCCAGGCCTCTGCTGCTGGAATAGACCAGTATAGAGTGGGTGGGGCTCCCGGTCTGAAGTTAGGGCTCAGGCCCTACTTCCTCTCTTTCATCAAGAGCAGAAGTCAGCTCCCGCCCTCAGTCCCCACTCCGCAGAGCCCAAACCCTTTCCTCTGCTTTTAACCTGCCGCTTTCAAGGGAGATCAGATCAAACATGTTTTCTTAGCCAAGAGGAAATGAACGCTATGCAGACAATGAAGATAGCCATTCATGATAAGGCTGCTCTGGAGGCCTGGCCTAAATGGACGGGCTTCTATCCCTGACTGCCCAGATGTGGAGAAGACAACCAGCCTTCAAAACCTCAGAGCTCAACCAACCAGAGGAGACAAGGGAGAGAAGCCCAGAGAGAGCAGAGACCCACGCACGGTCACATGGACGCCTGATCCTGACCTGAGCTGTTGGCTCACCCTGAGACTGGGCTCATTAAAGCCTCATGTGGAATGGGGTTCTGACTAATGAGGACCTGGGTGGGTCCTCTCTGATGGATATGCAGAAGGTAGAGAGGGACACTGGGTACTGGGGCTTTAGGGACAAGGAAATAAAGGCCATGGGGTGAGGTTGTCTCCTGCCTGCCCTGGTGTGGAGCCTGATAAAGGGTGTCATGGAAGGACTGTTTGGCTTTTGTTCTGGGGACCATAAGAGATCAGGGATCCAGGTGACTGATTGAGGGTCCAGGTGACACTTTCTATTCCTTGGTTATCTCCTAGATGTGAGCCTGGACACTCAGGTGACAGCAAAGGGTCATGCCAGTTAGCAAAGCTTTTCTTTTCTTTTAGGACGCAGGACACTCCAAATCCCTGACCATCATTTGATTCAGTGAAGCTCGGCACAGCTACGCTCCCACCCACCTGGGCAGTGAGACCCCAAGGCCACTTACTCCAGCCAACAGTTTATGAATGAGATTGACCCACCTGTGACGTCTGGATTTTAACCTTAGGTGATGAGCTAGACAAAGGGCCGCTGGGTCCCAGAACCCCTACCTGCTTCCTCCCACCCTCCATCTTTCCAGTTCTTTTCTGAGCCTGTCTTCTCACCTGGAAAACGGGGGACACCTAGAGACAATCATCCTCAGGCCATCTGCCTCTCTCTACGGTTTGACACCTTAGCGGCTAGTTCCTGTTTAACACGCCCCATTCATGTTCCCTCCAGACTTCACTACCAAGCCAGGGCCACCAGCAGCCCCAGCACCACACTGTGTGATGGTTGAGAGTCCACACCCTGGCCTTTCAGTTGACCCTGTGGTTTTCCACTGCCTCAATTTCCTTGTGAGTAGAACGGGGACAATCCAACACGGGGCTCAGCTGATGCTCAATAAAGGCCCTTCGTGGAGACAGCATGGAGATTGGAAGTGTCTCCCGCTCCAGGGAGGAAGCCCCATCAAGCTCCCTTTATTAGATCATACATGCTTTTAACAAGGCCAACTGCAGAAGGCAGGCAGCCAGCCAGTAGTGCAGAGAAGCCCAGTCCAGTTCCCCGGCCCTGGACATCAAAAACAACAACTGAAGGCCGCAGTACATCAAAGAGTGTTTAGCCCAAACATGCTCTGAGCTCTTATCTTAATTAAAGCAAGTCATAGGCAGAGGTTGGACGACACAAGTTGAAAAGCCGAGGTCTGGTTTTATTAGCTTTTGCTGACACCCGTGGAGATGTTTGTGACTTGCCCAAGGTCATCCAGAACCCTGGGGGCAGAGTTGGGGTCCAAACCCAGGCCTCAGATGCTGCAGAGAGGGTTCCATCCACACCCCTCCCTTTCCCCAGCTTGAGCCTCTCGGCTCCCGGGCTGAGACTTCAGAAGGTAAACTACAGTGTGTTCTTTCATGCAAACATGGATTCTGGTCTACCCCAGGAGTTCCTGTCTTCTGGGCACTATTCTAGGTTCTGTGGCTCCCGTGGGACATGGGAGGCAATGTCAACATATGGACCCAAATACCTATCCCAACACGATTTCTGTCCCATTCTCTAGATTCATGTTCTGTGGAAAGGTGACCCACCGATTGCAATGGAAGTGCCAGTGAGGTCCTTTCCAGACACCGGCCTGCTTTCTTCCTCTTGGGATACCCCCTGTGGGAGCATAGTGCCATGGCAGGAGGAAGCCCAAGCTGCCTCAAGGACAGGAGAACAAGAGGAACAGCCAAGGTTCAGGTCACATGAATAAACTCCCATGGAGGGGCTTCCTCCCCCAAGTCCAGCCCACACCTTACGGAGCAAAGACCCACCACTTTTACCCAGCCCTGCCCAGACTGTGAGCACACAAACAAAAGAAAGTCTTATTGTCCCTAACTCACTGGGGAGAGGGGCATCATCCACGATGGACACTTAGAGACCCCCATAACCAGAGCCCTTGTCAGAGGCTGGTGTTCCAGGACTAGCAGAGATGAATAACAGTCCCCCCCCCCGCCTCCCCCACACACACCGTGTGACTGTTCAAGCTGGGAAGACAGGAAGGAAGGGCAAGCCTGTTCCTCCAAGGCTGCGTAAACAGAGCTTTGGTTCTGAGACTGAAGGTGGCCTGTTTGATGAGAGCCCGGAAGGTAGGCAGGGACCCAGACTCTGTCCCAGAGTTCTATGAGCTCTGGGTGACCTTGGGAGAGTCACGGATCCTCCTTGTGACTCACAAACACAGTGAGAGGATATGCCCGCTGAAATAGAAGGTTCTGATGGTGTCCAGCAGCGGGAGATGCTTTAACCTAAAGGTCCAAAGAGGCGTCTCCATCCTCCCTAGGTACCCATAGAAGAGGAAGCCATCAGGGAACCAAGTCCCTAGACTTCCAGAAGCTTCTGTGTAGCTCTGCCACACCAGGCAAATGTTCCCTCCTCCACTGTCACCTGTATGTACTTGGTTTTAAAATGGGGGTACTCAAAGCTATTCATTTTATTGCTTATTTATTTATATGTGTATGTAGGGGTGGTTCATGCATGCCATGGCATGCATGTGGAGGTCAAAGGACAAACCTTGGAAGTTCATTCTCTCTTTCTACCATATGGGTCCCAGAGCTTGGATTCAGGTCATCAGGTTTGGCAGCAAGTATCTTTGCACACTGGGCAATCTTACCAGGCCTGTTTTATTTCACTTATCATTGTTAGTATGGGGGGGCATGTGTGCCACAGCACACATGTAGAGGTCAGACTACAGCTTGGTGGAATCGGTTCTTCTCACATATCAAGGGTTCTGGGGATCAAACTTGGTCACCAGGGCCACTCTGCAAGTATCTTTACCAGCTGAGTCATTTTGCCTAGCCTCCGAGCTCTTGATAAAGCCAAAAATGCACTAACTCGAGGGCCTGCCAGCACCCCAGTCACCCATGTGTGCAGGAGAGTTCCACAGGAGTAAGGTGGCTTTGTTCCTTCTTGCAATGACCCTGAAAGCCCTTGGAAATGAGAAGCTGTGCTCGGATGCCCAGGGGGAGGTCAGGAACCTAATGGCTCTGGCTGCCCCCAGCCACTCACCTTGTTCTGAGATGGGCCATCCATGGGTGATAGTCAAGAACTGGGTGGCCTGCCTTCCCTCAGGCCAGGACTTTTTCAGCATGGCATCTTTAGGGGCATCAGCTCCTCTTATGGTGGCTGAGAGTCCTAGAGTGGAGGCTGCAAGGTGCCTGACCTAGCATGGGTGGGGCATACATCACCCCCTCAATGGTGAGACTTGAGCTTTGAGAGCTATCCTGGTTCAAGGGGAGGATGAACTAAACACTGTCACATTCGAGAAGTTGCAGCCATCTCTGACCCACCGTACTATTCTCACTTAAGACCTCACAGTTACGTGAAACTTACTCATCTACTCGCTTGTGTGTATATGTGCTTGTTTGTGTGGGTGTGAATGTCGATGAACATGCAGATGTGTGTGCATATGCAAGTGGTGGCCAGCAGTCAGTCAGGTTCTTCCTCAATCACTCTCCATCCTTTTGTTGTGAGGCAGGGTCTCTCCATGAGACTAGAGCTTGCTGATTTGCTCAGTGAGCTCCAGGGATCTGCTTGTCTCCACCTGTTCGGTGCTGGGGATGGGGGGGTTATAGACACCTGCCATTGCACCTGGCTTCTTATGTGGGTACCGGGGATCCGAACACAGGTCTCCATGCCCGCATGGTAGGCACTTTATTGACTGAGCCATCTCCCCAGTCCCACTCACTCTTCCTGAGCACCTATTGTGCACATGGAAGGCAGTGGGAGGGGTTTAATAAACTCAGATCTCACCTACATCACAGATGAGGTGGCAGAAACCTGTGAAGATCTAAGTGTTCACAGAAGGGCCCAGCACTGTCCTTGCCCTGCTCCAGCATTCACCAGTCCTCTAGAACACACTCACCAGGCTAATCTTACGATTACCAACCCAGAAACAGAACAGCATTCAAATCCCGCTGGATACGCTAAAGTCAAGCCTTCCTCCAGCACCTCACCCACAGAACGCACTGGACTTGTGGAGGGGAGGGATGCCCAGCAGGGACGTTGGGAAGCTTGGAAAGCAAGCAGAAGGGACAGGGTATGAGGGAGGGAGCAGAATGGCCCAGCCTGAACCTGTCACCACGGCAACCACAGGGCTGTCTGGAGCCCCCAGCCTGCCAGGCCGTGGCCCCACAGAGCCAGCAAGGAGGCTGAGGGGGCGGTCCCCCACAGGGCATAAATCACAAAGTTCTATGCCCCTGGCTCCCAGCAGACGATTTATGGGGCTCTCACAGCCCAAGGGATGCACCAGGGAGAGATGAGGGGGTCTCCCTGTTCCCACCGCCTCTGAGGCCCCTGCCTGGGCTCGGGTACTAGGACAGAGTGGACAAGAAAACTTGCCTGTGTCGGAGAGTTCTTCTTGGCCACCCTCAGCGTAGCTGGAGACCCTGCCCCCACTGGACCTGCCATCTCTCCATGCCCAGCAAAGCCGTACTCAGACCGCAACTTTCAAGATGGTTCTCCACCCTGAGGCCTCCAATCCTGGTTGATCTGTCTGTATAAAACTATGGGTCGCAACCCACGACGTCGATTCCAGGACCCACTAATAGCTTTCGAAGTACCAATTGATAAATACTGAGCCAAGGAAGCCAGATGGGGAAACTGAGACCGGATGAGCCCTCCCTCACCTAGAACTCAACCAGATAGACTTTACATCTAGATGTCATCTCCTTACCCTCCTCACCTCCTCCCCAGTTCTCCCAAGGGAGCCAGCTTCCTTAGAAGGGAGTGAGCTGCCCATCTCTAGAGCTATCCAAGTCAGAGCTACATGACTACCTGGCAGCGTACTTTTTCAAGGGATCTCAACATCCACTCTGGGATGTACAGACTTGTGCCTGGGAACATCTGAAGCAAGGCACGTGCTCACCTTATCTATGTGCAACTGAGCTGCGGATGGGATACCGAGAGACTGCCTGCCTGCTAGCTGGCCCCACCAAAGAGGACTCAGAAACCCAAATCTGCCCAAAGGAACAAGGGAATGAGGACGTCACCAAGGAGGTGTGTGTGTTAGTTGGGAGCTGGCAGAGGTGGCAGAAGCCCTAAGGCCCCTTCCTCCTGGCACTGCCTGCCCAGACCCACAGACGTCTCATGCCTCCCTAAGTAACCAGGTCTTGATTCCCTACCTGGAGTTCTGAATCCCAAAGTCTCTCCTTCCTCCTTCCTGCTCCTCTCAGTTCTGTCTCGGGACTCAGTTTCTCTTTCATGGTGGTGCTGAGCCTCTAAAGGAAGGTTGAAGGCAAAGCTTCAGCTTAGCAGAGAAACCTTGTATTGTCTCTCTCTCCATCCTGTCCGGTTTCGACCCCACCCCCTCAGTCAGACAGACCTGGACCCCAGAGTTCCCACACCTCCCTAGAGTGTAACCTCGGCAAAGATGGCACTCTGTCCAGCCAGGCCAGTGGGCAGCACTACCTCCCTTGGGATCCCCGCAAAGGAAGGTAACCACGATACATTAAGGGAAGTGAGCAGCCGTGGCCCCAGCACCCGTGGCCCCCGGCCCCCGCTTTGACACAGGCCTTCTCCGTGTAACAGCCCTGGCTGTTCTCTTGGTTCAAACCAATAGCAAAAAGAAACAGAGTAAGCCGCTCTGCTCCTCTTCCTGTACACAGGAAAGGCTGAAAGGAACCCCAAACAGTGGAAGGGGAAGTGACTGTCACTTCACGCCTCACACACCTCTAGACTACTTGAAAAGTTTTAAGCTTGAAAAATGTTTTAATATGTGTTAATTTCATAATAAAAACTTTGAAATTGGAAACTCGGCTCCCCCCCCCCCCGTTCTTGTAAGGATGGAGGTGGAAAGGGGGAGAAGGAAGGAACTGGC
Source organism: Chionomys nivalis (assembly GCF_950005125.1). Lineage (NCBI taxonomy): Eukaryota > Metazoa > Chordata > Mammalia > Rodentia > Cricetidae > Chionomys > Chionomys nivalis. The sequence goes on along the minus strand of NC_080096.1, from coordinate 15,549,191 downwards.
TCAGCTACTCACAGCCCCATCTGACTCTCCAGCACTTCTTTCAGGCTGGCTCCCAGGATGCTTTGCTAAACGAGTGAATTAAAGATGTATAAAGATATATCAGGGGCTGGGGGAAGGCTCAGCAGATAAAGCGCATGCCTCCAGAAAGAGGGCCTTAGCTCAGTCACCCAGAACCCACGTGGAAATACTGGGAGCATTGACACATGTGCCTAACCAGGGAGGCAGAGACAGGCAGGTTCTGGGGACTGCTTGACCGACTAGACTTATTCTAATTGGTGAGCACCAAGACAATGAGAAACTGTCTCAAAGAAGATGTTCCCGAGGACGACAGAGGGGATTATCCACCAGTTTCCACAAGCACACACATACACGCACACACACTTGTACTGATTAATCACAAAATTAAAATTAAAGAAATAAAGATACACCAGTTTCATGCTGGTCAACGGATCTCCTGATACCTTGGGTTAGGGGAGGCGGTGTCACCTTTTAGGGGCAGGATAGCTGTCTAGCAGCACACTGTGCCAACTCTGGGGCATGGACACAGTTCTCAGGGTCATTTGGCAGCAGGAGAAGTTGCTGCACCCAAACTATCAACTAGAGCCCTCCACAGCCAAGAAAACTCTGAGAGCCGGTTGGAAATCAAGATGGTGGAAGGCTGGCTTCTCCTGATGGTGAAGATGGATGGTCCTTTCCCGCCTCTCTCCTGGCCTCTGTGTCCAGCTAACATTCCTGATTGTGTTGGTGTCCTCTGCTTCCCTGTGTCTTCACATAGCCAACTTCCATGTGTCTGCGTACCCCAACTTCTTCTTCTTACAAGTGTATCAGTGTTTGGGTTGGGCTCACTCTGTCTGATGTGATTCATCTTAGTTTGACTGTTCTGTAGAAGCCCACTTACTATGTGCACTCACATACACAGGTGGCTGATGTGGGATTCCCCTCTGTATGCTGTGAATATGTTTTATTACTGTTGCTTAATAAAAAAGCTTCTTCAACCGATGACAGGGCAGAATAAAGCCAGGCAGAAAATCCAAAGAGAGATATAGATGAAAAGTAGACAGAGTCAGGAAGACACCATGTAGCTACCGAAGGAAAAGGACACCGAAACCTTACCAGTAGGTCACAGCCTCATAGCGATACATAGATTAATAGAAATGGGTTAATTTAAGATGTAAGAGCTAGCTAGAAATACACCTAAGTTATTGGGCAGTGTTGTAATTATTATAGTTTCTGTGTGATTATTTGGGTCTGGACGGCTAGGAAATGAATGAACAGTCTCTGTTTACAAATGCCAGGGTTAGGGCTTATCTATCTATCTATCTATCTATCTATCTATCTATCTATCTATCTATAAATCACCTATATATCTACTATCTATCTATCTATCTATCTACCTATCTACCTATCTATCATCTATCTTCTTTTTATTTATCTTCTTTCTATCATTTACCTATCTATCTACTATCTATTTATCTTCTATCTACCATCTACCATTTATCTATCTTCTATCTATCTACTTATCTTCTATTTACCATTTCTTCTACTATCATCTACCGTTTATCTACCTATCTATATCCTATCTATAATCTATCTAATCACCTATTATCTATCACCTATCTACTTATCATCTGTTTATCTATCATTTACCATCTAATTGTCTATTCTATTTATCTATACATCTATCTTTTATCTCTCTCTCTAGCTAGCTCACCTATTATCTATCTATCTATCTATCTATTTATCTATCTATCTATCTATCTATCATCATCTATTTATTTTTGAAGTGCTAGAGAGTGAGCCCAGGATTTGTATGTTCTGCCACCTCAATCTTTGAGTTTATCTCTTCTGGGGTAATAATTCAGCTCACAACAGCTTCCCTGTCTCTATCTTCTCTCCCCCATGGCTCTTCCTTGAGCCACCTTCCCAACAACTTCATTCAGATCTTAACCCCGAAGTTCCCAAAAAGAGATAATGTCTCAAGAACTGTTTACCTGTGGTTGCTTTAGCAAGTAGTGAGCCCCTCATCCCTGGAAGGCTGCAAGCAAAGTCAAACTGTGTCTCCAGGATGACTGCACACAGCTGGTCCATCCTAGAGTGACTTCAAGGACCCAAGTAGCCCTAATAGCTGAGTCTACACTTTCAAAGTATGTAGTTGGAAGTTCAGACCTCAAGGTCAATGAGCAGAATAACCTCCCCTTGACCTCTGAAGAACATCACGGCGAGGCCACGCTGCCCCAGAACCTTCTGTAATTGGAGGGCTCGACTTGCTTATTAAAGGGATACACCAGAGAGAAAACCACTTAAATGGTGCCCAGTCTGGCTCACTATAAATGTCTCCGTCAGAGGGCCTGGCCTGGGCTCTGGTGCCCAGCAATTACAGCTGCTCTGAGGTCCGCCCAAGTCATAATCTGCAGCCTCTTCCCAGGTCTCTTCTATGACCAGGCAGGGCACACCAGCAGAAGTCCCTCTTGGGGGTAAAGTTATGGACCCCCCCAAGAAATCCCCAGCAAGTCTACTTGAATAGAGATGGCTTTGTGTGTCTCAGAGTCAAGTGATAGGGTGGCGGGCAGTTCCACTCACCAGCTCAGGTAGGAAACCATGCGGCAGGTGGACGCCATGTGTTAGCCCCACCCTTTTCTGAGTGTAACTCTAGCCTTAGGAAAAAGAAGGGACCAAGGTAAGGCCTGTGCCTTTCTCCTCACAGGCTGTTGATGGGGCACCAGTGGCTCAGGAGCAATGTTGGGGGCGGGGGCTCCAGTGTGAGCTGAAGGCAGATCATGAAGACCTTAGTTCAGATTCCCCAGCATCCACGTGCAAAACCAAACACTGTGGTGCACACCAATAATCCCAGTACTGGGGGGCAAAGACAAGAGGATCCCAGGGCTTGCTGACCAGTCAGTGTGATCAAATCAGTGAACTCCTGTTCAGTTCTGTTCAGACCCTGTCTCAAAATACAAAGTTGAGAGTGAGGAAAACACTTACCATTAATCTCTGGAACGCGCGTGCATGCGCGCACACACACACATTCACATGCACACATTTCATACTCACACTCTACACACACACACGACACACACACTATACACACACACAAACATTCCACACACTCCACACACACATACATACTCACAGTCACTACACACACATTCACACTTACACACTATGCACTCACACTACACACACATTCACACACAACACACACTATACACACACATTCACATGCATGCACTCCACACTCACACTCCACATACACATACAAACTCACAATCACTACACATACACATACATACTCACAATCACTACACACACACATGCACACATACTAAGGGAGGGAACGGCAGAGAACACAGATAATAGGAGCTCAGCCTGGTTCAATTCCTCGCTTCTGTTCCTACACACTGGAACAGACAAGTTGTTGAACCTCTCGGAGCTTCTGGCTCCTCCTCTGCCAGCCATGTTCATAATGCACAGCCTGCTTCACAGGGCTGTTGTAATACTTAGATGGAGGGCAAATCACAGACAGCCATCTGTGAGGACCCAGAAAACACTCCAGGCTCCACGCCAGGTCCTCGTGCTAAACACCTTGCTTGATTCCATAATCACGCTGTGAAGTCGCTCATTTTGATGAAGGTAGAGCTGGGGATGGAGCAGGCAGGCACTCCTCTTTAGCTGTGGAGAAAGGATGGGGCCTGGGTTTGAAGCTTGGTCTCCCTGAGTCAGGGAGCCTGGGTAGGAGGTGGAGGTCTGTGTTTGATTTTGCCCCAGATGTGCCCACGTGTTAACCCTTCCTTCTTCCTTTGCTCACATATTCACTCAACCAGCATGTATGTAGTGGCTGCTGCAGGTGCGGTGAGCTGTGCAGATGGAGGCCAAGGAAATGTAAGTATTCCGGCTCGATAGCTGTCCTGCCAATCATTCCCTCTGTCTCCGTCCAGAAGCGGTTCAACCATCCCTTCTAAAACACACCCAGAGTCTTTTCATGCCCGCTAAAACATTGCCCTCCAACAAGTCTGTCTCCCTCTCCACTCTGCATTCTGAGAAGCCAACTGTGCGCCAGGCCCTGGAGAGGCACTGGACCTCCCAGTAGGATGGAACAGTCCCTGCGCTCCCTAACTCCTGAGGCAGGCAGCACACGGCATGTGTACAGAGAGGTTTACTTGCTCCCGCCTCATCCCCAGGCTCCACTATGAGTCTACAAAAGCCAAAGCCCCTCCCCAGGGTTGAACTTGATTTGTTCCAGCCTGGCTTCACGCCTCCTCATTTATGCTCCAACCACACCAGGCTCCTCACCATGCCTACGTTCAACAACACATTCCTACCTCAGGACCCTTGCTCGTGCCTTCTCTGTTCAGATGAAGTGTGCCTGGCATCTTCAGCTTCCTAAGGTTTCTTTCCAAAAGCCACATGCCATTCAGGGTTACACAATGAATCTACTTAATCTACTTAAGACCACAATCCAGCCCCTACCATAGCTCCAGCCCCTGCCATGGCTTCCTTTACCTTCACAGTGTCTCCTTACCTGAAATAGTCAATAATTAAATTATGTAATGGTAGCTGTCTCCCCATTCACCAGTCTCCTTCCAGAGTCCTGAGAGCTGAGAAGACAGGAGTTTTAATCTATTTTGTTGGGTGGAATAGTCCCACTTGCTTTTTAAAATGTGTGTGTGTGTGTGTGTGTGTGTGTGTGTGTGTGTAGGACAACCTCGGACATTGTTCCTCGGGAATGCCAGGCCCCATCTCCTTTGACACAGGTCTCTCGTTGGCCTGGAGCTCACAAGTCAGGCTGGCCGGCCTGGGTGATTCTCCTGCTTACCTCTGGCATTTTTCCGTGGGTTTTAGGAACGGGACACGGGTCGCCATCTTGCACGCACCGCTAAACACTCATGGATTCAGTTTGACTAGATTTTTTGTTAGATGTTCCCATCTGTGCTCACAGGAGACATTTGCTGTAATTTTCTTTTCTTGTGGTGTCCTTTTCTGGTTACAGTCGATGGTAGTGATGGATTCACAGAGGGAGCATTGGTTCCTCTTCAGTTTCCAGGAAGAGCTTTATGGAATTGATGTTATTTCCCTTAAGTAGTTCATAGAATTCATGAGTGAATCTTGAAGTTTCCTCTGTAAGATGGTTTCTAGCTAGAATGCAGTTTTTGTTGTTGTTTTGTTTTGTTTTGTAGACAGGGTTTCTCTGCGGAGCTCTGGCTGTCCTGAAACTCACTGTGTACCAGGATGGCTTCCAACTCAGAGATTCTCCTGCCTCTGCCTCCTGTTTGCTGGAATTAAAGGCATTTATTTTTTCTTCTCCCTCCCTTACTCCTCCTGTCTTTCCCTTTCTCCTCCTCTCTCTCTTTCCTTCCCTCTTCTCTCTCTATCTCCAAAGTCTCGCTATGTAGCTCTGTGATGGAGGAGGGTCATCTTTCTATCTGTTGCTTTTATTGGTTAATTAATAAAGAAATTGCTTGGCCTCTGATAGGGTAGAATTTAGATAGGCAGAATTTAGATAGGCAGAGTAAACAGAACAGAATGCTGGGAAAAAGAAGCTGAGTCAGTGGGTCGCCATGATTCTCCCACTCCAGACAGACACAGGTTAAGATCTTTCCTGGTAAGCCACCAGCTTATGGTGCTACACAAAATATTAAAAATGGGTTAGATCAATATGTAAAAGCTAGCCAATAAGAGGCTGGAACTAATGGGCCAGACAGTGTTTAAAAGAATACAGTTTTCATGTAATTATTTAGGGGCATAAGCTAGCTGGCAGCCAGGAGCTGGGTAAAGCTAGCCATGCGAGAGCTGGGTGGCGGGAAGCGGCCTGCAGCTCCTTCAACAGCTCTGACTTGCCTAGAAGCCTGGAACTTATAGGAATCCTTCCTTCTCTGTTTCCTAAGTGCTGGCCTTACAGGTGTGTGCCATCACGCTACCTCCACTTCTTATCTGGGTGACCTTGGATAGCTTGTGTCTTTCAAGTAATTTCTTTGTTTAATCAAAGTCAACAAATTTATAGGTACAACATCCTTTATTGTAATCATAATTGTGTATGTTTATACAATGTGATATTTTGATACATGTATACATCTAGAATGATAAAGTCAATCTAATTAATGAATTTGTCAAAGCACATAGTTATGTGTTGAGCCATTTAAAAATCTACTCTTGGACTGAGAATTGGTGGGGTAAGTTAAGTGACAGGGTCTCACTATGTAGCTCAGGCTGGTCTCAAAATCATGAACTACCGGCTTCAGCCTCCCTCACGTGCCCCCCCTGCATCACTCTTCGTCTATTCCTCCGAGGCGGGGTTTCTCCCTGAATGTCGACTTTGTGTTTACTCGGTTGCTGGAAGCTAGAAAATCCAGCCATCTTCCCACCCCCACTCTCCCTCGGAGCTGGGGTTAGTGGTGTGGGGGACACTAGCTTTATTGTGCTTTAAGGGCTCTGAGCTGATGAGCCATCTCTCCAGTCCTTTTGTGGGATTTTTTTTTTAAGATGACATTTAAGCCTCACCTTGAACTCCAGATCCTCTTGGATTACAGGCACATACTGCTGCACCCAGGTTTTTTTTTCTTTACATGGGTGCTGGGGATCAAATTCAGGTCCAAATACTTGCATGGCCAACACTTTACCAACTGAGCCATCTCCTTGGCTCCTCTTTAGTTTCTTTCTTAACATATGCAGCAGAATTAGAATAACTTAAAAATTTTTAATTATTTTATGTGTATGGGCGTTTTGCCTATGTGTGTGTATATGCGGCCTGTGAGGACCAGAAGAGGGTGCCAGATCTCTCTGGAATTGGAATTAGACATAGTTGTGAGCTGCCATGTGTGTGCTGGGAACTGAACCCAGATCCTCTGGAAGAGCAACCAGTGCTCTTCACCGCTGAGTCATTTCACTGGGCCCTGAGACATAACTTTTGATATCCTTATCTAAGTCTAACGTTTGATGGCTTTGTCTGTTCTCACTGGTCATGTTTGGTACTCTCTGAGTGACCTCATGTTTCTTTGCTGGTGGTACGTGTTGTTTTGTTTCTATATATAAAAAAAATTGCCTGTATTAGGCTGGAACGATAGCTCAGAGGCTAAGAGCACTGGCTGTTCTTCCAGTTCAATTCCCAGCAACCACATGGTGGCTCACAACCATCTATAATGAGATCTGGTGCCCTCTTCTGGCAGGCAGGCAGGCATACACGAAGGCAGAACACTGTTTACATAATAAATAAAAAACACTTTATCTTTGTTTTGGGGCACCATTAAATTGCTCAAAGACAGTTTGATCTTTAGAAAGTCCATAAGGGGGACCCTCATGGCATTGTTACTCCCACCATTGAGGTGAGACTGCCCTGATAACTCTACCCGGCCCTGAGGTTTGAGCTCTCCAGTCTGTTGGGTGGCCCTGGGCTCCATCCTGTGCACAAGTCGGTCACTGTCTCTGCAGACGCCGTGGTCAGGTTTTCTCATTCTGTGCCATTTCCTCTTGCACATTTGCGCTTCCGGATCTTAGGGGACTCCTCAAAAGTCCTAAAAACACACTCATCAAAGCCCCTGCATGCACACTTGCCCTCTCAGGGCTGTCCTGTCTGTGTGTCTTCCACAACAACCACCTGACTAGAATTATAAAAGGAAGTCCAGGTACAGTGTGAACTGGAACCAACGTGGAGCAACCAGGAGCAACCTTCAGCCAGCAAGTGTGGCTCATCTTCCCTTTAATCAGCCCTTTAAAACTGGAATCAAGCTCAAAGGCAAGTATCTTACTAAAATAAGGAGCCCCTGGGCTGCGGTGATGGCTCAGCGCTTAAGAATACTTGCTGTTGTTGCAGATGACCCAAGTTCAGTTCCCAACACCCCCGCTGGGCTACTCAACCATCTGTAGCACCAACTCCAGCAGATCCAGCACCCTCTGCTGGCCTCTATCGGAACTGCATGTACAGACATGTAAGAATTTTAAAATAAGTATTAAAATAAGCCAGTGTAGGTAAGAAAAATGTGAGTCTTGCCTTCCAAAGCCAGTACTGACTTCTCATGAAACATCAAAGAGAAACATTACCCAACTACATTTTCAGTTAAATCAGTCCTTTCTCTGTGTGTTGATACATTGTATGAGCATAGAGGACACCTATCCTATTAAATAGCCTCCCATGTGCAGCGCCTCAGAACCTTGCTCTTCTGAACTGTGCTAACTGATAGGATCCTTGGGAGTCCGTGGCCACAAAGCAAGTTAAGAATAATCATCAAAGAAGAGAGATTGGAGCCTTCCACGCTTCCTCCCCGACCCTCCCCTCAGCGCTCTCACAGCCCCCACTCCTCTTTCTGCCCTCTCTCCTTTCTCTTTCCTGACCTTGCCTTTCTTCTCCCACCTCTGTCTCAAAGGAAAAGGAAAAGGCAAGAATCCCTGGCTCAGCCATCTTGTTGGGTGATCTTTCTGAATACAGCTTCATCCCCTCTCCAAACCTCAGCTTCTTTCCATAGAGGAATCGATCTAGGACAATGAGTCCCTGAGATGTGCCTGTCCTGAGCCTGGTACCTTGTATGGAATTCCCGGTTGTAGAATTCTAGCCTGTCGGTGTTGATCTTTGACAAATGGTTTTTTTTTTTTTTTTTTTTTTTGGTTTTTCGAGACAGGGTTTCTCTGTGGCTTTGGAGCCTGTCCCGGAACTAGCTCTGTAGACCAGGCTGGTCTCGAACTCACAGAGATCCGCCTGCCTCTGCCTCCCAAGTGCTGGGAAGTGTTGATGGAGCACCGAGAGTGGTCCTGTGCCGGGTGCTGGGGACACGGGAAGAAAGGAGTTGAATAAAGGACACGGGTAAATGCTGCTGTCACACGGAAGCATGAGAAGAATAACGGTGTCGGGCATACGGCTGCCCCGGGCTAGTGAGTTCTCCATCACTGGAAGTGTGTAAGGAGTACAGATGCGGGCCTGTGGGGATTTGTGTTTGCGCTGCCTGGTGGCTGGGCATGAGGAGTGGGTAGGGAGTGTCTCTGAACTAGAGGTAGATTTACTCTGCTTGCGGAGAGAGAACAATGTGTATGGCGAAGCCCGGTCAGTGAGAACAACTCATGCCAAGATCTTCCAAGGGACTGATGAGGTCCTGGGCCTATGGGGAGATAGCTTACCTCTTAATGGTACTGAGAACAGCCTGCTACAGAGGCAGCAGGGCTCAGAGGTACTCAGAGACTTGGCTATGAGAGCTTTTCAAACTGCTGGATCCAGCCACACCTGAAGCTGAATTCTCCCCTCCTCTTTCATCTAGCTCACTTTGGAAGCCTTTCCCTCATCCTCTTGTACCAAAAGACAGTGTGAAAACATGGATATGGCCAAGAAACATTTGGTGAGATCTACCAGGATGAAGGGAGATGTGAACTAGATGACCTTAAAATGCCCTTCCGGTGAGCACTTCTCTGAGTGAGGCATTGAAGGGCCTGAATTGGGAGTTGTCCCAGATGGTGGCACAGAGCGGCCATGCAGGGCCCCAGCATACCTCCCACTCCGGTTTCCACCCGGGAGCATTTCCTGGTGTGTTTAAATCGGCTCTGTGTATGTTTGTGCCTTCGGGACATTTCAGAATATCCCAAAATATCTAGAGTTCACAGATGGAAACCCTCTTTCCCTGCCTCTCCCCATTTCTGTCTTCTCTTGGGTGGGGACTGGGGCACTGTCGAGCTCTGTTCAGAGGGTGCAGGAAGTATTTCAAAGCCCAGCAGTCTTTGGGGAGGCTTGGTGAAGCCACCTGCTGGGCAAGAAGGTGGTTTGAATTCTACTTCACATCCCTTAGGTCTTGGGACTTCCTTGGACAGCAAGAAGTCCACAAAAAAAAAATCCACTGGTTCCCATCACCACCCGGGGGGGGGGGGCAGACCCCCTTTGGGATATCGTTGAATTCAATAATTTATTCATCAGCAACCTCTGTGACAAACTTGTGACCCCCACAGAGTGACATCCTGCTGCGTGTGTTGACACACAAATGTGATCCACAGGACACCAGAGGTTGAGGCAGAGGATCCAGAATTTGAGGTCAGCCTGGGCTACGTTACACAATCCTGTTTCCAAAACCCAAACACAGTGCTTTCCTCTGGAATTTAAAAGGTCACAGCTTGCTGCTGCTGGGGCTCAGAAAGAGAACCCCCAAATGAAGCTTCAGAGAACAGGTTTCCCCTGATCTCCTGCCTGCCTTTCTCACTCCCCCCCCCATGTGAGCTATATAGAAACTCGAATTCCCTGGTCGTGGCCTTGACTTCCCAGCTTTCTGCAGAGCAGTTGGCCATGATGAGGTTATCTGAGCTATTCCATCCTAAAAAGGTTCATTCCACGTGCCCAGAAGGAATGAACATCACACAGAGAAGTTGGGGATCCCCGCTGGGTCCACTCAGTCTGTTATAATGACACCCATTCTTATCATCCAATCTCAGGGTTCCTCACAGTCCTCGGGGCTTCACACAACCCACCCACCCTTCACAATGGACAGCCTGCACCCCATCCTTTGGTTTCTGGAGGGATCATCTAATGGCCAGGAACATCTGAAGGACAGCCTGGGGAGGCTCTATTTGTAGGTTTCCATACCAGTGACCAGTTCTCAGGCCCCAGGAGCCCTGGGAAACCATCATAGGTAAACCCTTACTTTGGTTATCACAGGTAAAAGGCACCATCCTATTACGTGGCCCCTAGCCTTCCACTGCATGAACAACCAGAACCAAGGTCAAACTGGATGCTTTCAAGATGCTCTCCTTGCATTCCAGAATATTCTAAAACAGCACATAGGACTCAGTGAGACATTGCTTGCTGTTACCAGCTTCCCAAAAAAGTGCACGGTTCATGGCAAAAGGAAACCATATAGGGAAGTGCACCAGTATACAGAATCCATACCTTCAGTACCCCAGTGTCTCTACCAACCTCCTGAGTTGCAGCCACTGCAGGATCTCTAGATCAGGAGCCACATACATGCAATTGATTTTGCCACTGGTGATTGACTGGCTCAGCCCATACACCCCTCAACCTCTCGGGTCCACTCCAGTGTTCTAACACTCAGCCCTTACCCCAAAGCTGGGGGTCCCTAGCCACCTGCCATCTCATTAGAGCCCAGAAATAAACTTGGAACTTTAGAGAGTCCAAGGGTCTGAAAAGCTGTATCATTAGCCGGGGACCAAGACCAAACACTGCAAATGATGTCATTCGTCTGGGTACCCGGGGACTTCAGGAGCCTGCACCCACAATCAAGGAGGATAAATGGATTGGATCTATGTATAAAATGATATCCCAGTGTCCCCGCAAGGTCCGACCTCGGCAAGGAGTCCTGCCACTTGTGGCTCCGAGACCACCCTTCAATCCTCGCTGCGTGGAATTCAGGATGCCTGCCTGCCCGGTATCCAAAGACTTTCCCACCTCCTCGCTGCCCTCCATGGATTTCACACAAGTCACAGAACCTATCCCTGTCCCCTTCAACGGCAGGCCCAAGAGTGATGCAGGCCTGATAGCAGGAACTGAGGACCGCGGGGCATGTGTTGAGGTCCGGCCATAGTTCAAGACACAACCGCCTTGTGCCATGGCACTAAACGGAGCCAGAGTGGTGTTGAGGGTTCTGGAGACAGACACTCATTGGCCCCGTGTCCTGAGCACCTGCCTCGTTAGCATTTGTTCATTAAATCTTGATGGCGATTTGAGGGCAGGCTTCTGAGAAACAAAGAGGCTTCTGAGAAGGGCCCAGTGAGGTTCAGAGAAGTAGAATGACTTGCCCAAGGTCACACAGCAGTGGCCCAGCTAAGGCTGCCACACTTCAAAGCTCTGGCCCCAAAGCCTGGTGGTGTCTTTCAGTGCAAATCAATGGCAGCAGAGCTTGGACATTTTTCTAATAATAAAAAACATAAAGGCCAGTCCCTGTCACACGGGGGAAAGATGAAAGAATGGGGTATGTTGATTGAAGAGGAAAGGGAACGGGGTGGGGGTAAGGTGGAGGGAGGGGAGGGACCAACTCGACAGTCAGCTAGTCTCACCCGAGGCTAGTGTCCTCCCCTCGTGTGGAAGAGCAGGCCTGAGTCAGACTTCACAGCTGAGCAAATATTTCTCCTTCTGTTGCAGAATGAACCCCTCTCCTGCAGCCAGCGAGGCCTGGGGAGTGCGGCCTTGAGCCAGGGTGAAGGTCAGCTCGGCCACCGGACCAGAGGGACCTAAGTGTGAGCTCCCAGGCCCGCCCATGGCTGCTGCTGGCGCTCATCTCTCTCTCCTGAGCCCTATCAGCTGTTCAGCTGTGGTGGCCTCCACGTCCTTCCTCAGTATATTCTCCATATGTCAACCAGGCAACTCGCCCCTGGCCCCCTACAGCCCTCAGATAAACACAATGAGGTCCTCCACGAGGGAGTACTCCCCACTGTTTCATCCTGCCCTTCCGGCCTCTGAGAGGATACGCTGTTCCCTTGCCTCACGCAGTTCCAAGGATCCATGCTCACCTGACCTGAACAACCTGTCTCCAGTCACACTCCTGGGCATCTTTAAAAGTGAAGTCAAACAGCCCTCCTCCGAGAAGTCCTTGAGGGTGGGGATCCAGGGCTCTGCCTCAGGCCCCGGAACCCTGGGAACTGTGCCAGTTCTGTTTCCCCCACGTGCCGTAATTCAGAGGTGAGATGGGCAGCCCACCAGGGGACAAGTGCTTGTGGTAAGAATGAGATCCTCCACCTGGCACCGATTTCCATGACTTCGAGGGAACAGTGACAGCCTCTGACTGTTCTAAAACAGCAGTTAAGTCAAGACAGCAAAGTGCTTTGGAACCAATAGGGACTGTCCTGACCAGTGTGAGACTCTGTCCCAAAACAGTTGGCATAGTCTGCCCCTTATGCCATGTGGACTTGGTACCCTGTAACTCTGGCATCCCTCTCCGCAAGGCCTTCGAACTCCCAGTTCTTAACGCTCTAACTTGGTTAAGGGTAGTTTCCTCCTAGGCATGCTGGGCATGTCATGTGACCAGCATTTTTTTTTTTAACACAGGGTTTCTCTGTGTAGCTTTGGACCCTGTTTTGGCACTAGCTCTGTAGACCAGTAGGCTGGCCTCGAACTCACAGAGATCCGCCTGCCTCTGCCTCCCAAGTGCTGGGATTAAAGGCGTGCGCCACCCCCCCCTCACGTGACCAGCATTTAAGCCTGGTGGAACGGAGTCTCCAGTACTGGGAACAATGGTGGCTCATTGAGCATTTGTAACTGACTTCAGAAAGTCCACATGGTGCTCCCCCCAGGAATTTAGAACCCAGGTGGCCCAAACCTCTGTGCTTAATGCCTTCCCTGACACAGCCATGTTCTAGGACTCTCCCGGGTGTGAATAAACCAATGGGTGGGTTCAAGTATTGCCGCACCCACAAGAGCAACAGCACCCAACGGAGCCCCAGCAGTGGCTCCCGTACCCTTCCACCCCATCAAACGACACTGTGGCAGTGCCACAGGGGGACAGGTCATCTGTGGCCATCTTTATTTCAGCAGGAGAGGGGCTTCTAAGATCCCCCGCCATCCCCACGATCACTACCACAATGGCTGATGAAGAGCAGGGCTTTTTGCCTCCGAGAATCCCAAAGTTCATCTCTGGCAGCCAAATCCACCAAGCATTAACCTGGTTGAGCATAAACATGGCCAACACAGTGGTAAGTGTCCCAGCCGGAGCCATTAGTCCTGTTAGACAAGGAAATTGAGGCCCCGAGGCATAAGGCCGCCTGACTTCACATCCTAGCTTCAGACCCAGACTGTATCCCTGGGGCTGTTAAGTTTCGTCTCTGTCATATTTGATCTCCTTTCACTGTGGGACTGTGTGAACCTCAGCAAGTGAGCCAGGCTCTCTGAGCCTCACTGTAAAAGCCACATGGGTACAAAGGAGGCGATGATCCATAGGGCCTGGGTGAGCGGTCAGATAGCCACGCCCAGCTTGATGCAACGCCGGCCGGGAGACCTAACCAGACAGGTTTCAGCAGTGTCCATTCTGGCCTCAGTTTCCTCATGGATCACAGGAGGGTGTCAGGTAGAGCAGCCCCAATGGTGCTCCCATGTTGACAGTGACTTTGAACTGGCCTTCTGGAAGCATTTCACCCTGGGCCTCCTGATGTCCTTGGGCTGAGCCAAATGAATGCCATAAATCTCCAGCCTCAGAGGACTGTTCTCCGTCCTCACCCTCCCTCCTGATGGCTCACACTTTCTCTGCTTTCGGGGGGGGGGGGTTCAAGCACCCCTTGCTCAGCAACATGCACACACACAGACGGGGTTGTTAATGCCCTTCTTCCTTCTGGCCCCTCATGTCACCCCAGACCAAGCACCAGCCACCCTGAACACAAAGAGGTGTCCAGTACCCAGAGGGTGGTTGGTCCATTGCTGCACACAGTGAAATGAGCACTAGATTTAACAGGCAGGATATTAATTGTGGGGTCTGCAGGCCACTGAACACTGAAGTTGTCTGCTAAACAGGAGCACCTGGAATAATGAGGTCAAGGGAGCTAAAATCCATGCTGTGCTGTGCTCCAAGCCCTGATCCCCTAAACGAACACTCTTCCCTAACACATACAGAGCTATTCTATAGGTTAACGGTGCTCTAGCCCTTGAACCTGCCCCTTTACATCTGTTATAATCGCTAAAGGTTTATACCCACGGAGATAACCAATGTCAAATCACCCAGTACTTATTTACAATGAATGGTCATTATTTATTTATACAAAATCTTATTCTACAAAGGTGTAGAGGCCACTTATGCCATGACCCATGGTTCTGCAGAAAGCATACAATATTGTATGTCTCGCACATGAAGGCACACATGAAGCCACTTTACCAGCTCTCCCTTACCCTTCTGACGACAGCAGATATTACTAATCGATAGGATTTGTGCTACTTTACCAGTATTTCCTTCCTGCACCTACAACAGACACTACTAATTGATAGGATCCATGATACAGTTTGGCCACGTTTGGAAAGTCAGCCCCCTCTACCCTGCAACCTTGGAGCAAAGGACATGAACCAGCACAGGCTGGCATCTTGCCTGCCACACATGAGGTGGTCAATAAGTGGTCATTACTAGGATTTGGAGTTGAGAGAAGAGAAAGAAAGGGAAGTTGGATCAGAGAAGCTGGCGTGTGTGCCAGCTCTGGCCTCGAACCTCACGGTGGATAAAACCAAGATCTTTGACATGAGTGCCACATGAGTCTGCACATGCACATGGGTACAGGCGTGTATACACAATGTCATGATATATAATTATAGCAGTTTTCCAGGCTTCCTACAATTTTTTTTTTTTTGCATTTCATTTTGAGTGAGGCTTCCCTGGGGCTCTTCAGCATGGCCATGTGGTGAACCAGGAGCTCCCCACAGCAGCCCCAGATCAAGTGTATTACGACAGGCTTGATTGGTGATACCTGGCTCAAGAACATGAATGGGTTTAACTGGTGATGCCTTACATGGCCAGCCCAGGGTATAAAAGCCAAGCAAGGCCCAGTGAAAGCCCTGTGACCTTGTCCCTACGCCATCTAATCCAGGAAGAAGACAAGTGTCTGCTGACCTTTGGGGAATGCTCCATTGCACATACCCCCAAACCCCTCCCTTCAGGAGGAGATGAGCCTCGAAGGGCAAGTAGAACCTCCAATAGGCAGAAGACTGAGGTCGTGCTAGCCCCTGAGGACTCCTCTGTAGTCCTCCACAGAGGACAGCGCCGGCGCAGAACAGGCCTCCTGCCACACAGCCTGGAGAGTCAGTGACCAGCATACTTCCGGGTTGAGCTCAGCTACCCTCAGATTCCTCACTGTAGGCTCAGACCTTCGCCTTTCTCTCCCCCGAGCCTCAATGCCCATGCCCATCTGTAGCATCAGCTTGATCACGTGGTCTCTAGAGGCCATTGTGACTACTCAAAGACTCAGGCTTTGCTTACTGAGCTTTTTGTTAGTCCTGCTATTATCATGACTCACCCTGAGGAAGCTGGCCAAACACTAGCCTGGGATCCCATGAAGCTGAGTCTGAATCCTGGTCAAGGAACTTTATAAGCCTCAATTTCTGTCACTGGGAAAAGGGACAGAAGGATAGGAACAGGGGACAGTGAGCTTCTCATTTGGGAAGAGCTAGCAGCTAGAGGGAGGCAGGGTTCTACAGGGCCTGAAGCCTTGTAGCTGCCCAGCGGTTCCCCTCTGTGCCTGGACTCCCGGAATGTGGAGGAGGAGAAGACCCAGGCAGAGGGCCCTGGAGTGCAGAGGAGAGGCTGCTCTAGCTGACCACGAGCAGTAGGTGACCCAAAAGTGGGAGCTAAGCTAGGGGCTCATCACTCAGCAGCTGTCTCCCCGAGCCAGGAACCCCTGCGGCCTGTCCTCCCCACTTCCTGCACTTGCATTGGGTCAGTATTGAGATTTCCAGCACACCGCCTGCCTGGGACAGCCTGGCCCTGAGAAACCTCCCAGGGTCACGGGGCCTGGGGGAGCCAGGGGCACGGAGCGGTCACCACTGCCTGGAAGATGACTCAGGACCCTGGTGGTGGCCGGTGCGGCAGAGAGCCAGGCACCTAGGGCAACCTCAAGCTCATCTCCACCGTACCTCACAGTGCTTGCCACTGTGGTCACCCCAATTCCGTGGAACTGGCGTGGTGCTTTGCCCTCCCATCGGAACACAGGGGCCACTGAGGCCTGTAGGACAGGGACTCACCCAAGAGGAGGCAATAGCTGAAGCGGGACCTAAACCCCATCTCTGACCTCAGTTACTGACAGAATGCTCCCCCGTCCTTGCCTTCCTTCCTGCCAACCACTGCTATGGCTGATTCCCCATGACAGCCTGACCTGTCTGGGGATCTCTGAGCAAGGGGCTTCCTCTGGGGTGAAGACAGTGCAGGAGAACTGTGGGGAATCTCCCCTCAAAAAACTGAAGGCGATGTGTTCAGTGAGTGACTGGGGACCTGTACCTTCTGCTCTAGTGAGTGGCAAGGCTGGCCAGGACTTGACTGTAGCCAAACAGCTGTCCCCTGCCTCCACCCCTTCCTGCCTCATCCAGGTAGAGAGCTCCCAGGGGATTACATCCTCAGATGGGGAAGCTAGAGACCAACAAATGGCTCGTGTCCCTCCTTCCCGTGTCATCGTGAGCTCCGCAGGACAGAAACTTCTAGAGCAGCTTCTAAGTCATCTCTGGCCAGTTCCTACTCTTCTAGAGGTCTCCACTGCGTTGCCTCTTCCTCCTGGAAGCCCTCCCTGACCACCTTGACTACACTGCACAGCTGACTCTGAGACCCCTTCCCTGTCTAAACTGTGACCACCTCCTTGCCCCACAAGGTGTAACCTGCTTCTCCTGGCTGGGTCTCTCTCCTATGCTCCCCACTCCAGATTCTACTCCGGGCTGTGAAGCTAAGGATGATCACCCACCCAAAAGCTGCCTCAGTTTCCCCATCTGTGTGGCAGAGGACAAATCTTCCTGTCAAGTCCTGGGGCATACTGAGACTCTCAAGTGGGCTGAGGTGACACAGTCATGGAAAGGATGACCTTCCTAGGCTGCTCAAGGGTCCCATGAGTGACTCTTCCTTTTGCCTTCCTATGCAATCTGGCTGCTGTGAACTCTTCTCTGGGCCACCTACTCTTCAGTTCTGTCCTGGTTCCTGTCACCCTCTCTCTCAGACCCACAAGCATGCCTTCTGCACACAGCACCTGAACGCTTATACCAAACTAAATAGGACTTGTGTGTGCTTTCTCATGCACTGGTTCTTAAGCCTCCTAATGCTGTGGCTCTTTAATAAAGTTCCTCAGGTTGTGGTGACCCCCGACCATAAAAGTATTCCGTTGCTACTTCATAACTGTAATGTTGCTGCTGTTACAAATCACAATGCAAATATCTGATGTGCAGGCACAAAGGGATCACGACCCACAGGTTGAGAACCACTGCTGCTGTTCTTAATAAAATACTCAAATTCTTGCCTTGGAGGAAGAATAGAAAACACACCTGACACATTTTCCTTGGGAACCTTGGGAACCATCTTTAAGTTTACAGTCCAGTGTTGCTAAAACTTCCATAACTGAAACTGTATCCATTGCTGAGCCCCATCCTCACCTCCACCCCAGCCCCTCCTGCTTTCCACGCTGCCTCGACGACTCCAACAGCACTTAGAGTCACCCCCTATTTGCCTTCGTGTAATGGTTTGGTTTTACTTGGCATGATAGTCTTAGGTTTCGTCTGTGTCATAGCAGGTATCAGAATTTTCTTCTTAAAGGCTGAGTAGATTCTGTTTAATGGGCGGGCCACATTTCGCTTACCCATGCATCTGCCAACAGAGGCTTTGACGGCTCCCACCATTTGGTGATTGTGAATGATGCCCAGTGTGGCTGTGCCAGGATCCCTTCAGGATCCTGCTCTCAGTTCTTTGAACGTAGAATTGCCAGATCACAGAATAATTCTGCAGCCTTCTGATTATATTCTGCAGTAACTACACATTCTACCATCTCCTCAGGAGCCTACCAGAGTTCACACTCCTCCTTGTCAACACTTACTGACTGTCTATTCTGGACAGTAGCTGTATTGACAGATATAAGAAGGGATTTGGCCACTGTTTAATTTGGGGGGGGGGATCACATCTATATATCCCCAGATTGTCCTGTAACTTGCCAAGTAGTCCGGGATGGTCCTTAAACTTGCAATCTTCTGACTCTGCCTACTGAGTGCTGGGATTGCAAGTCCACACCATGGCAGCGTATTTGGCATGTCTTGATGGGGCAGCATTGAAGTGCAGTGCTCCTGTGTTTTGGGGGACACCGGTCCTCCCAACATCTAGTCTGTCCCCAAGCCTCACAATAACCAAAAAGCTTGCTGGGTGAAGAAAGCACCCCCTCTAGCTGAGAACCTTCAGCCACACTCTCTTCTCCTAACACAGCTCACACACCCCTCCCTGCCCACCTCCCTTCTCTCTATGGAACTCAAAACTCTCAGGTGCTGGCTCTTTACAGAAGGGATGGAATGGCCTTCGGCACAGATCCACCTTCTACCAGTCCTCTCGGCCCTCTTCATTTCCCTCCTGTCTCTCCTGAGGGACTAGAGTCCACTCAGCCATGGAAACCATGGGATCCCAGCGTCTGCCTTCTGAGAAACCCTCCCTGTACAGTCCACACGGGTCCCTCCCAGATTTACTCAGTTCCAGTTCACTTAAGAAACCTTTGGCCCTCTTGGTGGATGGAGCGCTCTGCCAGCCTTAACCAAGCGTGAGCTGGGAGGGTTTTCCTGTGCAGGCACCTGACACCATCATGCTGTCCTACATTCAGACCTCAGCTTGTAAGAACTAAGTGACCAGTCTCTGGTTTGGGGCTTTCCTCATCGGCAGGGTGGGGCTACCTTCCCAAGGCCTCCATGGGGCAATAACAGATAAGAGGGGCTCAGTGTTATCTTGGCGCTAAGAGAGGGCTGGATTAGTCACCAGTTCACGTCTGACAGTTAGAAGAACTGATAGGGATAGCCTTGCTGTCCCGTCTTGTCCAAGCTTCCCTGGGAAATGGCTTTACTTGGAGAGAATGGGACCCAGCTGGACGCTGTCACCTTAGGACAGGGGAGTAAACACGGTGCTGTCACTTGGGTCAACAGCACAGCTTCATTTAGGGACCACAGTATCAGGAAGCTCCTGTCCTGAGCCACCTCCAGGAGGCTCAGGATTCACACTGCTAGCAATGGATGAGAAAAATGAGGAAATAAATCGCAAAGCAAACTGTTTGGATCACGTGGCTAAAATGCACCTGGTCTCGGCAGCCTGAAGCCGGGATAGAGGACACATCAGACCATGGGGCACCCAGAGCTGCCCAGCCCACGAGGAAGGCAAGTCAGGAGCTCTCCTGGACCCTGGAGAGGAAACTGAGAAGTAAGAGTTCTTGATGTGCTTGCCTGGGCTGCACAAGCTAGAAGCCGCGGCCACTCCCTTCACCCCTCTGACTGACAGAGTTCGCACCCCTTTGTCCATCCTCCTAAGTAGCAATTTGAAAATCTACCAGATACGAATAGGAGCCAACCAGAAGCATGCAGGGAAGCAGGATCAAGTGTTCCCTGGGCAGCCCCCACCACAACCAGGATACTAACCATTATCCCAGGGGCATCCTTAAGTCTTTTCACCCCCGAAGCTTCAAGTATGTGGCGCTGTCCCCAGGGCCACTTCTGGGCTGGCATAGAAGCAGCAAGGTGGCAGGCATACCAGTGAACGTCCTCCAGGGGACACTGGCCCTTCTAGACTAAGTGGAAAGGCATTATGGGGACCCTAAAGAAGACCTCGATGCTCCCATCCCTACACCTCTACTGCCTAGTGCCACCCCCCCATCAGAGTATACTGCATCAGGTTCTCCAACAACAGACCTGTCCTGGGGTCCGCAGGAGTTGTGTTGCCCTCATCCGGGCCTAGGTGGCGCTGTGCACACTTGTCTCCCCAGGCCTGCAGACATCACCTCTGCTCCTAACTTTGATGACACCTTTCTCCTTTCCCACTGCCTCTCGCTGGCAGCCCCGGGCACTCACATAACCATCTCTCCCCACTGACTTGGTTCCCCACCCCCACATAATGGCTGCCACCATGGCGCAGCTTCTGCCACCATGGTACAGCCTCTGCCATCATAGTGTGGCCTCTTCCCTCAAAATGGTTTGGAGACGGAGAAAGCAAGAACTCGGGGAAGAACCCAGCCTGGTGAACCGGCTAGCTGAGGCACAGGAGGGAGGGGCTGCCAGGGACCATCCCAGCCTAGATTCCCCTTTTCCTTCATCCCACTGGGTTCCTCCGAACCCTACAAAGCCAAGAGCTGTGACCCTACAAAGCAACCCGCAGTCTGGGTGACAGTCAGGTGTAGAGAAAGAACAAGGACTGGGTCTTCTACAGAGCTCCCACACACTGGGGGAGCTGCAGTGGGGTGGAGCCGTTCTGGTTTACATCCTGAGCCATTTCCAGCCCAGGTGAAGCCTCTCCTGCAGAGCCCAGGGGCAGATGGAGAAAAATGTGGTCCAACCAGTTATTCGATGTAGTAATAATAAGGATAGCAGCAATTCCCCTTTGGTCTGGGTCCCAGCCTCTTGCCCGCATCACCTCAAGCGTCCTCAGAGGTTCATCGCGTTGCCTCTGTTACACCCAGGTGGATGCCCAGGGCCTGGGGAGGAAGGGGCTCACCTGGGTCCCCAGAGAACAGGTCTGGGTGGGGCCTAGGGAGGCTTGCAGTGTGGGCAGAGTAGGAGAGGCAAGGAGGCACTGGGAGTGGGCTCCTTTACACCCAGACCACTCCCCCCTCCCCTCTCCTCACTGTCCCCCACACTCCTAAAGTAGCAGCTGTGCCCTTCTCTCCTCCCCCATTTCAAGAAGGCAACAGTCCCCCCCATCTCAGAATGTTTCTCTGAGCGCATAAGTGAGTCAGGACTGAGTCTGGCCTTCGGCTCTCATAGTCTGATCTCTCTGGGGAAAGGAGGGGGCCAGAGACACCAAATGAGATAAATGGAAGCCTCTGGCATCACTCACTCGCCACGTGCCAGAGCCATTCATTGGTGACACAGAGCAATCTGAGGAAGATGCCACCAGATGCTCAGGGGCAAAGGGGACCATCTTTCCTCGCTGCCTGTGCCTTGGTTTCCTTAGTTGTCTGTGGGGTTGTAGAGAAACCGAGTGTGGGAAGGTATAGAAGAGACTTTACAAGGCACCTGTTCACAAAAGTGTCAACAGTAGCGGTGCCAATGCTGGGGCTGACTGCCCCCTACCCGAGTCCGGTCTCAGCCATTAAGTAAACCTTCCAGCCTAAGATCAGAAACACCCAGGATGCCAGTCTTGATCTGGCTCGGGATCGAGATGGCTCTCCAGCTGTGCCATCACCTTAGTGTCTGCTCCTCTTGCTAATGATAAAATTGCAACAAAAGCAACTTAAGGGGAAAAGGGTTTATTTCGGATCGTGGTTCCAGGCTCCGGACGCTGATGTACAAAGGCTTGAGGGAGCCGGTCACATTGCATGCGTGGTTGGAAGCAGAGGGAGGAGTGCAAGCATGCTGTGCTTGGAAGTTTCTTCTTTTAATTCAGTCCAGGATCCAAAGTCCAGGGAATGGTGCTGCCTAGAGCAGACCAGCCTCCCTACATCCACCATCATAGTTAAGATGAAACCTCATTGCTGGGCGGTGGTGGCACACACCTTCAAACCCAGCCTTTGGGACACAGAGGCAGGCAGATCTCTGTGAGTTCAAGGCCAACCTGGTCTACAAGAGGACAGCTGTTACACAGAAAAACCCTGTCTCAAACCTCGTAGGCATGTCCACAGGCCCACCTGATCTAAACAATCCCTCACTGAGAAGTCCCTTGAGAAGGACTCTAAATTCTGGCTGGGTTGACTATTAACACTGACCACCACGCCACACTCCCCCATAGCGTTCCTTGCCATGGTCTCATCATCTGCAAAATGGGGCCAGCGAGATGGGAGAGAAAAGTGTGATGGATATGAGTTCGGCCTCAGAAGATCACCAAGGTGGGGCCCACCAGAGGTCTCAGAGAACATGTTTTCTCCCTTCTCTGTGACATCACAGTGAAGCATCAGAGCCACAGTGAAGTGTTTGTTACCTAAGCCTGAGGGCCTGAGTTTGACCCCCAGCCACCACGTTCAGACTCAGGCACAGTGAGCGTGACACGCTCCTAGCATCCCAGAGTTGGAAACAGATGGGAGGATCCACATCCTCCTACCAGATAGATGAGCTCATGACTGCCTCAAAAACTAAAGTGGAGCATCTTAGAGGAAGACACAGACCACACAAACATATCTTTTATGTTGGGGGAGCACATGTGTGCCACCGTGCACACGTGACTGTCAGGAGAACCGTTTTCAGGGGTCGGTTCTCATCTACCTACCTTGCTGAGGCAGGCAGGGTCTCTCTGCTGTGTCTGCCACTGCGCTGTGCACTCCAGGTTGACTGACGTGACATTTTCTAGGTGATTCTCCTGTCTTCACCTTTAACTTTGACGTAGGAGCACTAAGGTTTGACACTGACTTTTAATACACACACACATGCACACACGCACACGCACACATGCATGGGTTTGGTCTTCAGCCCACTCTACAATGCCTCAAGGCTAGCATCGTACCCATTTTACTGAAAAGAAACAGACAAAGAGGACACCACTCATCCATCTCTGTATACACTGTGATTCAAACTAATGTCTATATGTATATGTGTCTAGGTATATAAACCTTACAAGCTAAGAGACATATCTACAGTAAATATTTATACTTATTTACTAGCTCTCCACTTAGGTACTCTTCAAGGATCTAGGGACCTCAGGGTATAAAGCCATACCCTCAGAGACAGGCACGCTTTCCCCCATCCCACCCACACCCCACTCCTGCAGGGATCAGGTGCAAGGATGCTTGGCCCTGAGCTAGGTGCAGGGAGGCGGGGGACTCCTGGCAACTTATCCCTGCGTGAACAAGAAGAAACCAAGCCTGCAGCCCCTCAGCTCTACTGGGAGATTAACCAAACAAATAGGCCAACAATCTGGATTTCAACACTTGGGGAAGGGGCCAGGCGGCAGGCACAGGGGCCGGAGGGAAATGCAGAGATGCTTTACCACCTAAATAACTCGCCCTCGGCTCACATTTACCCAAACGTACACTCAAGTGCTTAGATTTTTTTTTAACATTTTTATTTTATTTTGACAAATGCTCAAACTTTCCTGCCACAAATTATTCTTGGCCAGGTTACAAGCTGAAAAGCTGTGTGTACCCTGCACTTGACAAAAAGGCAGGGTGCTTATGAAATATTTTGGTTGTGGGTTTGAGGCAGGATTTCTTGCTCAATTTCCCGACTTGGGCGCCTTGACTGGGACTCAGTGAGCTCTCATCCTCTCCCATCCCACAGCCACAGCCATGGTCACGGCCACACCCTGTCAAGCTGCCCAGTGAGCTTGGTGACATTCTGGGAAGGACAGTTTGGAGCTGGACTTGGTGCACCTCCCCTCTACAGGTCCCAGCAGAGTCCTCTGGCAGCCTGGACAGTCAGGCAGAAGGGACTAGAGGACCTGCCTCACCTTATCAAGGCCCCAAGAAACAGAGCGACTCGAAGTCTCCCCAGGGTTGAAAAGAGGGTGAGCTGTGTCTCTCTCCTGCATGTCTGTCTTTTCTTCCACCCAGCTATGAGCACCATTTCTCAAACACCCACGCTCTGCCAGCTCAGAGAGAGGCCTGGGCCTTTCCCCGTAGTTTTTCCCCTCTACTTATCCTCGGAAGTTTCAACTGAACAATCACCTCCTCTGAGAGCCTTCTCTGTGTCCCACAGCTGAAAGTAAGACCCTGTAGCTTCCACCTCAGTCCCTTGCTTTCCGCAAAACTCTTGGGCATTTTTTTTTCTCGTTTTACTTGTCTATGTTCTTGTCTTTCGCTGGTCTCCACTAACTAGACCAAATACATATATGAATGAATAAGTGACGTGTGAGTAATTGAACTGGTGAATGAATGAGTGCATGAGCGGGTGGATAAGTGCGTGTCTGAATGAATGAATGAGTGAGCAAATGAACAGGTGAGTGAATGAAGGAGGCAAATAATCAAATCAATGAGCACATGAATGAATGAGCCAATGAGTAAATTGGTGAATGAATGAGTAATGAACAGACATAGTGAAAAATGTGTGCCTGTGTGAAAAAAAAATATAACTGGATGGATAGATTATGGATGGGTGGGTGAATGAGTGAAATGCATGAATGCATTGATGGACAGATGAATGGGTGGGTAGGTGGACAGACAGATGGACAAACGGGTGGATGGATGGATGGATGGATGGACAGACAGATGGATAAACGAATGGATGGATGGATGGATGGATGGATGGATGGATGGATGGATGGACAAACGGAGGGATGGATGGATGGATGGATGGACAGATGGACAGATGAACAAATAAATGGATGGGTAAGTAAGTGTGGTTGAGAGTGCTGCAGCTCAGCTAGAGAGGCCAGTGTTGCTCAGACTCCTCTTGGCAAAACAAGTAGCATCTTGCCGCCTCTTGGGAAACTAATAAAAGTATATTTGCCCCAGCACTGTGACGTGTGTCTATAGTTCCAGATGCTTGAGAAGGTGAGGTGGGCAAGTCACTTGAGCCCAGGAGTTTGGACCAACACAAAGAAACTTTTATTAAAATGAAAAACGTGGAGTAAGAAATGGTTCATCTTTTATCCACCTGAAGATGAAGCCATGGCCAAGACCAGACATCAGACAGCCTCATTTCTACCCCAGCTGTCTCCGGGGAGCTCTTTCTCTGTGTTCAGCCACGGACAGTTCCTCAGTAGGTTTTGATGTAAATAAAGCTCTGCCTCCCCAGCCTTGCTATGCCAAGGATTGGATCAATGTTGTTCCTAGCATTGATTTCCCTTCTGTGTGCTTGCCCTCTGCAAGACAGGTTGTTCTCAGACTTGACTGTGAACGGTTGGGCTGGTATAAAGAGTTTTGGAGTTACCCCAGTTCAGTGGGCATCCCTACCCCTCAGGAAGGAAACCTAACTGCTCCCTTCAAAGGTTTTAAGGCTATCTCTTACAAGAGCGAAGTCACAGCCACAGGAATTGGTGTCCATCCCCTTTCCCAGTGTCTCAGGGTCAGGTTATTCTGAGATGTGACTTGCATTTAAGCCAGGCAGGGTTTATTAAACACGAGTGTCTTAAACCTGTGGCGTTAGGAACTCTCCAGTGCGCATTCTTAGGTGATGCAGAGTAGAGGCTCTGACAGATGGGGAAACTAAGGCTCAGGAAAGTCATATTGTCAGGAATGACAGAAAGAGAGGCATGGCTCCATGCTGTCCTCACAACAGTTAGCTGCATTCCCATCATCCTTTCAGAACTCAGACTCAGGTAGAAGGGGATCCTTGGCTTTGATGCAGAAAAGAATTTCAGGATGAGCCAGGGCGAAGCAGGGTTGGAAGTGTATTCAAAGTCGAAAAGTGCTGGGCATGGTGGTGCACGCCTTTGATCAGAGCACAGAGGCAGGCAGGTCTCCATGAGTTCAAGGCCAGCCTAGTCAGCTACATAAGACCTTATTTCAAACAAACAAAAAAGCAGAAAGGCATTCAGGAAAAGAACACGGTACACTGTAGACCAGTGTTCCTCAACCTGTGGGTTGTGACTCCTTTGGGGTCAAAAGGTCCTTTCACAGGGGTTGCCTAAGACCATCAGAAACATAGACATTTACATTATGATTCACAGCAAAGGCAAAATTACCATTATGAAGTAGCAATGAAAATAATCTTATGGCTAGGGGTCACCACAACGTGAGGAACTGTATTGAAGGGTCCCAGCATTTGAAGGGTTGAGAACCCCTGCTCTAGAGCACAGGTACGGCCTTCTAAAAGGACAGTCACAGTTGTTGAAGATATTTTAAATAGATGTTTAAGCATGAGGATTAAGAGAAAAAGAGGCCCAGGGAAAGACTAAGATATAACCTAAGGAGCTAGACAGATGGCTCAGTGCTGAAGTATGTGTGTTGTTCTTGCAGAGCTGGTGAGTTTGATCCCTAGCACCCATGTCAAACCTCACAGCTGTCTGTAACTCCAGCTTTAGGGAACCCAGCGCCCTCTTCTGGCCGCCTTGGGCACTGGCACACACACATATACATAAACAAAGTAAACCTTTAAACCGTAACAAAACACAAGGCATACCAAAGTGTGGATTTGAGCTTCTCCGCAGAAGGCCCTAATTGTTTCAGGTTTGCCATGTGTATCATTTTGGTGACTCTCAGGTTACATCTCAAAGGGTTACAAAGCAACTTTTCTTTTTTCCTGCCTGGATTTCTTCTTGCTAAGTGAGGTTTAAGGGATGGCTCTGGAAGTGCCTTAGGTGGGATCATAATCTGCTAAGATAAAAACAGGAGCCTCCAGCTTGCACAAGAGGGTTAGCACATCATTTACTGTAAGCGGGGTTTTTGCTGAGATTCCTAGAAAATTGTAGGTTTGAAGTCAGGAATGGAGCAAGGCCTTAAGCAAACTATGTTAATTACGCTGCAATTCTTGCTTCTCACAAGGCTGAGGCTTCAACCAGACTCACAGGCAAGGGACAGTGGGATTTGCACAGAAACTCAGTGTTTCTCACCTTGGTTTCTCTGCACACCCCCGGGTCATCTCTCAGGTCCTAATCTGTGACCATGATCACTGCCCACCCCCATGCCAGATGTGCAGTCACACATCTGCATAGCCAGTCATCATCCTTTTCTCAGCGCATTCAAGCAGCTGCCATGGCCTGTGGGGTCCGTGTCTGTAACCCCACTATTCAGCAATCATGTGATAGCCTTTGCTAGGATCTGGGGTGAGTGCGGGTAGCCTCAATTTGAACAAGGCTGGCACTACCTTGGCTCAGGACCCTCCTGCGTCCTCAGTGTGATGCATGGGCTGATAGAGACCTGGAGGGCTTAGTTCCTTCCATGTTCCTCTGGAGGCTGGCACCTCCTCAGCCTTGTTGCGCTGGTCAGACCCAGTTCCCAGGCCTATTCTGGGGTTCGTGTGTGAACAATGAGGAATGACAGCTTCTCTTAGAGGCTCGGCGTCTTCAGCCAGCTCCTTCAGCTGGCCGAGTTCTCAAGGAGAGGGAGTGGCAGTTTTAGTTTTAAGGGAGTTGAGTATGGAGCTTGTCAACTGAGAACCTGAAGAAGGGACACGGTGTTACATTTGGCAGCACAGGCTTCCGGCGGGGTGTGCTGAAAAGGGTTTTCCCAGGCCTTTTACACTGGTCCCACTGAGTCTGGCAGGTGTGTGTCTGAGGAGGGAGTTGTGAGGAGGAGCAGAGAAGGGATGAGGGCATGAGGCAGGAGACTTACCTGCTCACACAGGTAAATGTTTAGCCCATGTGTTTTGGCGTGGCAGCCATCAGCTTCCATGACCAGTCTGTTGCCCAACAGCACCCAGTCTTGGCTCAGAGAATCCTGCACCTGTTCAGCATGATTGTAAAGTGTAACTCCCACGCAGGCACTGGGGACATGAACAGAGCAGGCAACCTCATTCTCAAGATGTCCCTGTCCAGGGATGACGACCGACAACACAGTCTACCGGGGCAACCAGGGCAGGAGTGGATGAGCTAAACTCAGGGCACAGAAGAGACCATGAGAAGGAAACGCTGGCCCTCTTGTGTGAGGATGTCTTCCTCAGCAAGTTCCCAAACCCAGGAGCCATGAAGGGGAGACTGGCCAATATGAACAGGATAGGAGGTCGTTTAACAAGGAACGAGGTGAGGTGAGGTGAGCAGAAGAGAGGAAGGACTTGGAGAGGTGGAAGAAAGAGTAGGGGCTCAATTAGAGGACACTGGACCCAAAGACCCCTGGACTGAGAAAGACAGATGGGGTACCCTGCCTGTCCCTATACCCCTGCTCGTTCCAATCCTACCCCCTCCAATCCACAACCACGTCACTTGCTTGTCCTGCTTAAACACAAGTAATATGCCAGAGCAGTGGCTGAGGCCTCTCTTGTGGGAATTTCTTCAGCCAATAGCCTTTAAGATACTGGCCCACTTTGGGCGTGGTCTCATTGTACTACAAGTGCAGACAAAAAACATGTGTGGCCCTTTGCCGGATTGGCTTCCAGTTCTCAGAACAGAGGATAGCTACCCTTACCGTGAGTTTATCCCCAAATAAATAAGCCTTTGTTATACTCCATCACGGGCTATTGTTGACCTCTTTGATACAACTACAGGCCTCCCTGCCTGTCTCCTTAGCCTGATGCCCAATCTTGGGGCCCAGCCCTACCTGGCTTAGCAGCTCCCCTTCTATGTTCCCTACTTCTACCTACACATCTGCTTTTTACGTTGACTTTGAGAATGGAAACAGAGCCTATTTGGGACTCTGTTGTGGGAGGGTGTCCCACCTCGCCCATGTCTTCAGGTCCCTGACTCACTGTGCTCCAAACACTATCTCCCTCATCCCTGGTCATGTTCCAGGCCTCCTCGTCTAGACATGGACATGCTGGAATTGCTCCTGATGCTGGAAATGCCTGAGGGAGTCCTGAGACCTGCCTACTCTGCCCTTCACCAGCAGACTCCTGGCAGACGTGTCTGGGAAGTGCAGCCTGAGCAGCAGGGCTCAGCATCCTCATAGGATCTCCCACAGACAAGCAGTGCACTCATCCATAACCCCAGAGGGTAGCGGCTAGCATTAAAATCCTGCTCCATCAAGGCCACCCTTCTCTTACTCCACATCCACTCCGGGATGGCACCCTGCAGGCCAGGTCTAGATGTTGCCCAAGGCCTGACTTCTTTCCCTTTTAGAAGCAGAGAATTAGACAGCAGCAGGGTACCCAGTCCTTAAAGCACCTGACCTGGGTTCAGGGATGTCAGGCAGGAGGTGGGAGGACAGAGAGAATCATCAAGATGGCTCAGTGGGTAAAGGTGTTTGCAATCAAGCCCAATCACCTGAGTTGATCCTTGAAACCCACATGGTGTAAGGAAAAAACGGTCCCCACAAAGTTGTCCTTTGACCTCTATACATGGGGCATGGCACACATGTGCACATGGATGCATGGATGCATGGATGGATGAGTAGGTGGATGAGTAGGTAGGTGGGTAGACGGACGGACGGACAGACGGATGGATGGACCAGAGAAGCAGGACTGACCCTAGAAGACCAGAAAGTTGGGGCGGGAGGGGGGGACGACAACCACGTGAGACCAGGCTTAGCCATAGCTCCTTTGTTCCCTGACAGGGACTCTTAGGCAGGAGGGCCATTGAAGAACAGCATGAATCAACTCCAGGTTTGCCTTCCGTATGGCCTCTGGCAAGCTGAGAAACCTCTCTGTGCCTCCACTTCCTCAGATAAAGACTCCAAAGGCCCCAGGCACATGATAGAGATCATATCCTAAGTACCACGGATGAGAAGAGGGAGCCATCCCTGAGGCTCACCCCTGGAGGTCCTGCCTTACCCCCATCACACTCAAAAGGGAAACCAAATCCCCTGCTGAGCCCTCAGAGGCCTTGTTGGGTTCTCTCCCCCTCTTTCCAGTGTACCTATGCAGTTTCTCTGCTACCCCAAGGACGCCTAAGCACGATCCTGCTCCAAGGCCTCTCATGTCAGGTCCTCACCTGGGACACGGTTGCCCGGATGTTAGTCACCTGCTTGAGAGGTGATAAGCGGGCATCTCTCAGCAATGCCTGCTTGGCTCCGTGGGAAGTAACTCCCCCTGCCTCGGCCCTTCTCCTACCCACTTCGCCTTCCCTGGCACTGTGAATCTTCCCCACTGGCTCACATGTACGTGTAAAGTCTGCCTCATCCTGGAGGCTGTGTGCCCGTTGAGAGGACCAGGCAAGAACGAGTCCTCTGGCTCCGAGCTCAGAGCTGAGAGGAGCGCTAGGCACCAGGTGAGCCCTCCACAGATCGTTTTTGAGTGAAGGAAGAGATGGATGAAGGAACACTCTGATCTTGTAGGGCTAAGGACTGGGAAAAACACACATAAGTTAGGTCCCGGGCCTGTGTCCACATGAGCAAAGCTAAACACATCTTGTGTGCATGCATGTACATACATGTATATGTAGGCATGGAGGAAGCACACACAGAAGGAGAAGCCACAGGCAAAGGTTCTTCTCTGCTAACACACACATGCGCGCACACACACATGAACATGAACACTCACACATGCACAGAGTCCCTGCCAGCCTACTGTGCATCCACATCCCTAGCATCCTAGTGGGAAGCTCCCCAGCTCTGTTTCAAAGCCTGTCTGGTCCTGTCTCTCTCCTAATCTGCTCCCCAGACCAAGGTTGGGACCGTTCACCTTCTCCCACCGAGTCCCACTGCACCGGTCCTCCCCACCGAGTCCCCCTTCCACTGACCCTAGTTACAACCCCTGACTAGTATAACCTGCCGAGCTGAATTCTTGCTGGCACTTTTAAATAATTCCAGTTATTTGGGGGGAGGGGTACCACTGTGTCTCCCAGGAGGCTGTGGAATGGGCGAGAGGAAACAGAAAGAACCCACTTCAGACCAGGGCAGCCTCCAAGTTGTCTGTGCTGCTGCCTGGAGCCCCAGTCTACTCAGCCCTGTCCCCGACCTCTTTACTCCTGGATCAAGCCTCAGGGAAGTCCAGCACCTTCGAAAGCCCAGGCCTTTGCCCCTATACTGCCTCTGCCTTGAGGCCTGTCCCTCATTTCCCAGTAGATGAACCCTGACACCTCCTCCAAGGCCTCACCCAGATGGCTCCATCTGTCCCCTCTACCCAACCTATTTGTGACACTCTGTCTGGGTGAGACTCTGCCTCCTGAAGGAGGGAGCTCTTTAAGGGCAGAGAGTGCAGTGGTACCTTCCTACCCACGCCCTCTCCCAGCACAGGTCCTGGGCACAGAAACTTCTCCAGGACCCTGAGATAGGGACCAGAGATATGAGGGTCTGGACGGAGTCAGAGTCCGGGGTCTACTGCTCCTGGCTCCTTATCCGGCACTGATCACTTCCCTGGCCTACCATCCCAACAGCCTGGGCCGTGGCGGCCTCAGAAGGGACATGAGGCTGTTCTGACCCAAAGGAGGGAGGCAGAGTATCCTGAGAACTTTTGGGGAGGTATGAACCAAGTACAGGCCAGTGCCAAGGGACAGCAGAACAGAGCAATGGGAAAAGGACCAGGCCAGAGTCTCCAGCTTCCCCATCCAGTCCCATCACCAAAATCATTGCCACCATCCAACACCATGTCCCCCGTTACTATCCCAGTGTTACCAACATAGTGTGATTGTTCAAACACAGTCATCTCGTCAAGCCCCTCCCTGCCCCACCAGACAGCTCTGACCTCACTCCATCTGCGCGTGCACACACAGACACATGCATACACACGCACCACATATAGACATAGACACACCACACACATACACACAGAGCTATAACAGGTCAGGGTCAAGTGTCTAAGGTTACCCAGGCCCTCCTGTACAATAGTCCCCTGTGACCTGTGACCATGGATCTAAGCCATCTCTCTGAATCCTTGAGGTCTTCTGCAGAGCCTGGAGCCAGCCTCAAGTCAGAGCTCCCAAAGATGCCCAGAGGATATTGTAGACCTAGAAAAGAAGGGGCTCAGTCAGTGAGGGGGTCTGGGGAGATGGAACGTGTTTGGGAGCATTTGCTGTCAAACTAGTCTCTAAGCTTGAGTCCAGCACCCACGTAAAGTACCAGGCGTGGACACACGCACCTGCAACCCCATGCTGGGGCGGGGATAGGAAATCACTGGTGCCTCCTGGCCATCAGCCTAGCTCTGGGTTCATGACCCTGTTTCAAGGGAATAAGAGGGTGGGTGATAGAACAGGATCCCCAACCCTGGGTTCTGTGTGTACATAAATGTGTGCGTACACACCACAGAAAGAGAGAGAAAGAGAACTCAGCGAGGTGCTGAGTTTCTCTTTTTGTGAGCCTCAGTTTCCCTGTTTGTGAACATGGGGATATCATACCATGTCCCTTGAGAAGATAGGAGGATGAAATGAGCAAGGGGGAGGTGTCCCTCAGGATCACCTCCCTTGGGGACAATTTCTAGAAGCCAGCTGATCTTTATCTCAGCGCTGCCTGGCTTCTGGGAATGGCACAAGGCAGAGGCACTCTCTATGGTTGGGATTTGGAGATGGGGCCCAAACATGACATTTTGACCTGGCAAGTTTCTTACATCATCTCCTGCTCTCCCCCCATAATGCTCTGTAGGGCGTCTGTGTCTTCACTTTATAAATAAGCAAATAGTAACTCACACATGTGCTCAGCCAACAGTGAGGACTGCAGGATCGTTGTCTCTTGGGGACTTCAGTAGGTCAGAGGCTCTGAGCAGAGCAAAGACCTGAAGCTGCCACCTTCTCCGGACAGTGTGGCACCAGGAGCCAGAAAGATACAGCTCAGAGGTGTCCTAGGAAACAGGTCTGCCCAGTCCCTTGGAATGGAGGGCCAGAGCTACCCACAGAAGTTGTTTCCATAGGTCTATTTTCTATCAAGATTTAGATACCAGTGCAGCGTGGGAGTCAGCCCTACTATGCCCTTCTCCCACATTAGCCAGGAAAATGGACCAACGGCCCAACCCAAGCCCACTCCCCTGGTCTATTTCCCCTAGAAGATAAAAGAGCTGGCTGTCAGCCTGCCTGTCCCACCACCAGTACAGAGACAGCTTCCTGTCTCAGGGACAGGCACTGCTGTAGTGGCAAGGAGAGGTGGCCATCCAGGTGGCTTTCCCAGGCTGTCACCATCACAGATGTCCACCTTGCCAAGCAGCTGGCTGGCAGCACCATGAGGCCTCTGATCAAAGGGGCCACAGGCAGGCATTGCCCGCAGCCTGGGCAAGCAAGACACTCCTTATCTCTCCCAGGCTGCTGGAACTTTCCAGACTCAGGACACCAGGAGCCCAGTGGAACAGGAAGGGCAGGCCAGGGAGCGTGGGAAGGGACTCAGGGAGTGGCCGAGGGACTTGAAGCTCAAAGCCCAAGACTTCAGTCAGCAGAAGAGGTCAGTGGTCACCCTCCAGTCTCTATCTCCACTCTGTCTATCCCTGGACCCAGCTGCTGTGTGACCTGAGGTACAGTGATCCACCTCTCTGAGCCTCTGGCTCCTCTTCCGCCAAGTGCGAGCCACAGTTATAAAGGGCTGAGCCTGCCAGACACACAAACAGGGAATTCAATTTGTAATAATGAAGTCAGAGTTGAACTTGATGGAGGACAAACCCTGCCATGGGCTATTTTCATTCGATGCCTTCCATGCTCTGAGATGTGGAACTTGTTGGCATCCCTCTTGTTGAAGCTGGAAGAGAGAGAGGGAAGAAGTTTCCCAAATAGCAGACGCTAAGTGAGTGACTAGCGTAAGTTGCCTGGTGAGTTAGTTAATTCAGCTGAGCACGTAACAGGCCTCAGTCAGCTTCTTCCCGCAGCCCACCCCAGGCAATCAATTGCATGGACTTCATCTTTCCATCCATGGTTTTCTCAGTCATTCAGTGGAAAGAGAAACAGCAGTTAGCAACTGGTATGGATAGGTGTCTTTGATAACGACCAGTTATGGTTAAGGCCACTACCTGGCAACATTGGGCCCTGTGAGATTAGAACTGGAGTCTGATCCAGGGGGTAGAAGCTCCCCAGAGGTGCACAGCAAGTTGAAGTCGGAACTGAGGCTGCTGCGGGCTGCGTGGCCAGAACGGGAGATCCCAGACATTGCTCCATGGAGACCAATAGCACTGATTGCCAACACAGTCCAGGGCAGGAGGACCCCAGAGCAGGAAGAGGGAGGGCGAGTCTCAGATAGGGACTATCAAGGAGGGAAGGAGAGGGCAGAGGAAAGTAGGGGAGGGGTGCAGGAGTGGGGCTCCCCTTTCTACATCCTGCCCCTGATGAGAAGGCTGGGCTTCCAGAAGCCACTGGAAGCTACTGCCTCCCTGTGCCCTCTCCCTATGGCAAGCAGAAGTAGAAAAGGATAGTAGATGGAAGAAACGCCCTCCCCCGCTGAAGATGCCCCACCCACCCATTCTGCAAGCCCTCTCCACATCTAAACTGATGCTTCCAGAGTCTGGGTCTGTCCACACCCCATCCTTATTGCCATGTGTTGGGCACCCACGGCTCTGATGTGAAGGCCACATTCCTGAGCCTGGAGTTCCAAGTTCTTCAGGACCAAGCCCCACTTCTCACAGCTGTGGCATAACCAGGGGGACCCACAGATGCCCCAGCCAAATGACTTTCCATTCCAGGGATGTTCTCCACCCTCTCACCTGTGCTCTTGCCCCTGCTGTTCCCACAGCTCTGTTCTCACAGGCCTTCCTGATGGCTCCCAGGCTCCCCCGGGGTATTCTGAGTACAGAATGTGGAACTGACAACAGGACTTCATTCATAAGAAAAGGTCTGCTTGAGACTGGATGAGTCCCTGGGGCGGGCGACAGAAAGAGTGAATAAGAAAACGTGCTGACAAGGTAGCAAGATAAATCAGACATTTGGGGGGTACAATGAAGATGAGGTAGGGATAAGGAACAGATTGGAGTGGATGGATATTGAAAGCGGGGAGCAAGGAGAGCCCCTTCAAGTGGAAGCACCACAAACAAAGCCAAGATCGGAGAGAGGAGGCCGGTGCCTCCAGCTCCACCCACAAGCCCATATCATAGGCTTTGTAAGGTCGGCCCAATGCTTGTGCTGGCAAATAAAGTTTTATTAGAATTTGGCCGCCCTCCTTTGTGTCAGGATTGTCAGGGCTGCTTTCAGGATACAGTCCCTGAAGTAGCTGCAGCAGAAATAGTGTGAGCTGCAGAATCCAAAGTCTCTAACTGCCCAGCCCTTTCCAGACAGTATCCCCTGTCCCTCTAGCAGAGCCAAAAGATAGAAGGATCAGGCCAGAGTCCAACGAGTGATAGTTGCAACCCTCCTTTAAAGACCACCCGTTTGCCCATCTCGAACACAGTTCTCAGCCCTTTCCAGGCAGCCTTTCCCCTCTTAGAATGGCCACGCTTGCTGTCTGCAGACCAAGACATCCTGTCCTCATCCTCACCCTGAGCCCAACCTCCCTCCTTGACCGTCATGTTTACCCTGAACTCTGCCCTGAATCCCTACCAGCTATGCAGGCTTAGGCCGGCTGGATCCCTCACTTCAGCGGGAAGGCCATGAGTCACCAGGTCCAGAAAGGGGACATCTGCTGGCCTCCTGTGCTCATCTCATCGGTGCAAGATGGAGAGGCCCCCCCACCACTCTGCTCTTCCACCCCGCGTTTGCCAGGCGTGGAAGCCAACAGCCCAGGAGGAGACCCACTCGAGCCGAAGCGTGGGCCATTCGGACCTGAGTGTTCATTTCAGCTTTGGTTTGGCCTGCAGCTCCCAGGGTGATTTCCCTGATGCAGTGGGGCTGGGATCTATCTCAGAGAGGCCTGCGCATGGGAGGGAACAGCACTGCTCTCCTGGGAACCCCCACGCAGATCCCCACCCCCCACTTTACAGGCGGACACTCACAAATGGTCCTATTACCCATCCAGGGTTCCACCCTTCTTCCCGCTTTGTCCATTCTGGAACCTTCTAGAATACAGAGTCTCAAGGTGTTCGTTTGGACCTTTCTTTGTCTCTTTCTTTCTTATTCTTCATTACCAAGGATTGAATCCAGTACTTCACCCATTGAAGGGAAGCATTCTACCACAGAAATGTATCACGAGCCCTCTTTTTATTTACTTTGAGACAGGATTTCACTAAGTTGTCTGGGCTGACCTTGAACTCACCTAATAATCTAGGATAACCTTGAACTTGTGATTCCTGCTGTCTCAGCCTCCCACAAGTAGCTTTGTGCCACTATACCCACTTTTAGACTCCACTGAACATGAGCCAACCCTTCTGGACTCAGAGAGGCTCCCTTCCCCATCAGACTACAAGATGTTCAATACAATACAAGCTCATGGGAAGGCCCTGCGGCCCAGGAGAGAAGGGAACAGACAGAGAGACAGAGGCTAAACTGGCAGTTATGAACTCCGACTTTTGAGCCCCAGACTGGCCAGGTTCAAGGATAAGACCAATAAGCAGAGCCCAGGCTATCCTCCTCTGTCAGATTCTTCGGGGTGTGAGGAAGCCACGCAGTTGTGCCAGCCTCAGACACAGAGTTGGATCAAGCCAGGCACTCAACCAGCGGACACACCTTTTAAATGCAAAGGGCTGCCTCTCAGTTGCTATTTGAATCCAGAACTCAGCCTGCTCCAGGTGCCAAGCTCAAGGTTGATTCTGCTTGCTACTGCTATGAGCAACCCTGCACTATGCCTGGGCCAAGCCAGACCAGTGAAGTCTGGGACGGGACCCTGCCATGGGAGCATACCTGGCCTTCTGCTGCCCCCATGGCGTCACCTGCACACATTAATGAAAAATTCTCGACGCAGAGCAGAGCCAGGCCAGATCAGGAAATTGCAAAGTCGCAGGGGCCTTACCTCAGCCTCACCGAACACTGCTTTTATAGCTCCACGTGTAATAACATAAAAGCGTAATTCATACAAGTATCACTTTAAGTGGGATGGCGGCGGTGGCGGGGGTGGGGACCTGTGCCCAGGGACGGGGGTGTGAGTGCCACATTGACTGGAGATGCCAAGTAAGAGGAGAGGCAGGATGTGTGGTTCACCTGCCTGCTGTCAGCACAGCTGTTGAGTGGGCCAAGAACCCTGGCCCTGGACAAAGTACCCAGGAGCTACCAGAGGCTGCCACAAACAACATGAGAGCCCGGAGGCAAGAGTTAGGCCTCTCGGGTTTGGACTCTGGCTCTGTGACCTTGGGTGGTCAGTTGCTCTCTCTGAGCTGCTAATTCCCTGTCTGTAAATAAGAAGATTTGCTGGGAGGACCCAAGTCCCTCATTAGCAGCCCTCCCTCTGCCTCGGCCTGTTTCTCCCGGGGTGAGAGAGATTTCCAGGCACTGAGCCGTGCCAGGAAATGGCCTGGGATCGCCTCATTAAACACGAAGGGTTATTTACACTGGGAGAAACAAATATTAATCTGTGGATGAGAAAGACGAGGGTTTTTTGAACCCTAGCCTGGCTCGGCTCAGCTTGGACAGGGATGAGGGAAGGGCATGAGGGAGGGCTCAGACTTGAGAGGACAGGGCTGGAACTGGGAGTCAAGGAGACTGGGTTCCCATCCCAGTTCTGCCCTGTGTAGCTAAGGGTCACCTCTCTGGGACCTGTGTCTTCCTAAGAGCACCCCAACCTCTCAGACAGATGAAAGCCTGCAAAGGCAATACACGCTGGAGCAGGAAGGAGTTTGGTCCCTGACACTGTGGGCAACTTTGCCGTCTCTCGGGAGGCAGAAGATGACAAGGAAAGATGGCACAGGGCAAAGCCTCTCTTGGTGACCTGCACCAATGGCTCATGGAACTGTCAGCACCAGGGAGCCCAGTCCCTAGACACATCAGCCCCACAGAGGGTAGATAACCACGGGTCAGATGCACAACAGCCATCCTCGGTTCTGGGTGGCCCGCCCCCAAAGAAGGACCACAGATGGGCGGCCTCACAGGGACAGGGGGCCAAGTTCAAGAGCCATGGGTCGACCGAGGAACCCTGGGGTGTCTCCCACAGGGGGCCTGTCCTAGGACAGGTTTTCTGGCAAACAGCTGTTCTTCCCCACCTGTATGGTCACCCCCTGGTCCTGGTCCAAGCCTCACCCCTCCTAGATAGACTATGTTGGTGGTCTCCTGGCTGCTCTCCCTTCTCTGTGATGCTCACTACCCGCTTTCCACAGCAGCCAGCGTGTTTAAAGATTGGAAGTGGTTGGGGGTGACTGAGGTCAGAGGAGAGGAACCCTATGACGTGGACAGGAGGCAGGAGAGGAGGTGGTCGGATATGGGAAGAACTTCCTGGCATCTTTCTGTAGCCTCACTTAGTGGAAGCTTTAGCTGCTGCTGGGCTTGCACCCCAGAGTGGGCTCAGAAGACCCCAGAACTAAGGCGAGGTGTGGTGTGAGCAAACCCACCTGATCATACAGCAGCAAAGCCTCCCACTGGCCCTGGAACTAAGCAGCCCCTCCAGGCAGGGTCTATTTGTTTAATGCTGAGACCATGGGAGATGGAGTCAGAGTCTTGTCTGTTGAAATGACTCTAGGGTTCTCCTCCCACTGGGGACTTGAAAGTGATGTTCTCCAACCACGCTAAGAGGAGGGCAGGAGCTGGCAGAGGACAGCAAAGGGAAGGGCAACTAGGGACAGGCTAGGGGAGGGGGATTTTCAGAGTGACCATGGATAATGGATTCATTAAAAGAACTCAGAGAAAAGGGGTTCCAGGGTATGATATAGAAAGAGTGGGGAGCTGTTAGCACCCTAAAATCTGAAGGCTAAAGTGGGGAGCAATGCCTCAAGCCCATAGGGGAGCTGCAGCCAGATATAGGAAGACTTCGAGAGGGAGCTGGCTTTAGGCGTGGCTCCTTTAGCTCCCACCCTCCCCTTTGGCTGAATCCAAGCAGCAGTAAACAGGCCTAGACCTCAAGCTATTCCTGAAGACTCTCGGGATTTTTGAGTGACCCAAAGCCCCAAGCCATCTAAAGCCCCTTGGCAGGGTGGAAATTCTCCCTGGAAGAGGAAGTCATTGGTTCCAGGCTCCACCTTGTCCCTAATCAGGCAGGGCAAGGAGGCACAGGCCTATGAAGTCTGTGCTTTGGAGCTGGAGGATGAGCAGGAGTTCGGGGCCATCCTCACCTATGTATAAAGTCAAGGCCAATGGAAGGAAGAGAAGGATGGGAAGTGAGTTGGAAATGAGTTCAAATTCCAGGTCTGTCCTTCCAGGCCAGGAAACCCTTATGGGCAAGCATGGGGAGCTGCTCACTCCACTAAGCTAAGACATTGACGGGATCCATGGGGTTGAAAAGGCAGATTCAGGCCTAAGGAGATGACTCAGTGGGTAACATGATTGCTCTCCAGTCAGGAGGACCTGAGTTCAGTCCCCAGCACTACTTAAAGATGTGGCAGTGCAAGCCGGGCGGTGGTGGCACATGCCTTTAATCCCAGCACTTAGGAGGCAGAGGCAGGCGGATCTCTGTGAGTTCGAGACCAACCTGGTCTACAAGAGCTAGTTCCAGGACAGGCTCCAAAACCACAGAGAAACCCTGTCTCAAAAAACCAAAAAAAAAAAAAAAAAAAAAAAAGATGTGGCAGTGCATGCCTGTGACCCTAGTGCTGAGGGCAGAGGCAGGAGACCCCCAAGGGAACACCGGTGGCACAGCTGAGCCGAAACAGTGAGGTGTGGGTTCAGTGAAAGGCCTTGTCTCCAAAGGGAGAAGGTGAAGATGTGAGGCTGAGGAGACAGCTTGGTGAAGAAAGAGCTTGCCCTGGGAACATGATGCCTGGAGCTCAGATCCCAGGCAGGAACATGGCTGTGGCAGGACCGTAGTCCCAGGGCTCAGAGGGTGAAGACAAGAGACTCCAATGCAAGGCTGCTACATCAGCCATGCTCTGGGCTCAACTGAGTGATCCTGCCTCTGTGAGTGAAGCGGAGAGTTAACAACCAAGAAAGAACTCTCTCTCTCTCTCTCTTTCTCTCTCTCTCTCTCTCTCTCTCTCTCTCTCTCTCTCTCTCTCTCTCTCACACACACACACACACACACACACACACACCTCCTTTTCCAGAAGCATCTCCAGCCCACTCACCATCTTTACCCTGCGTCTGGCACAAAGCTCACCATGCTAGTGTTCAACAACTGCCAACTAGTTGGACTTCACTAGAAAGGGAAAGCCCTAACCTGATCCCAGGGGTCTGTCCAGACCCTCCTCTCTACCCCCAAGCCTCGGCTTCCCTTTGTGTACAAGCAAGGGTAAGAGCCACAGCAGGTGTGTGCACAAACACCCATGCTAGCCTCTGTGCTTCAGAGCTTCCCTTGGACTGGATTGCCAGCATGCCAGCCATGGCAGAGAGGGAGGGGGCAGGGCCAGCGAAGGAGCTGTGAATTCCACACACACACAGCTTGTCCCACAAGGCCTGCACCAAATGCCATAGTGTGCTCTGTCCGTCTGCCTCTGAATGAGATAACAGTGGAACAGAGGTACACATAGGGAGTGGTCCTCCAAAATCAGAATGCCAGAGAAGCACACACTGCTCACAAATGCAAGCGCACGCCCACATGTTCCCATGGATGCACACATTCAGACATAACACTCGTGTGCTCTGTGCATTCAAACTCACATACAAGATGTTCTCTTTAGTCATTCAACACTCATTGAGACATTCCGCATGACAACTCTTTCTCTCACTTTTCAGGGACACATGGCCCTGAGATTAGTAGCACCCTGAGACACTCATGCTCGCCCCAGTTGTCCCCATAAATGCTTGCATCTCATGCCTTCCACTGTAGGCTCCTCTCAAGACCCCACAATATGTCCACATGATGGTTAAAGCCAGAAAAAAGGGTGTGTGTGGAAATCAGTAGTAGACAGAGGAAGAACGGAATCAATAAATTAAAAAGATGAAGGGCTGGGGTGTGACTCAATTGTCACCTAGTTTACGCAAAGTTCTGGGTCCTATCCCCAAGCATGGCACAAACCAGGTGGCACATGCCTACCCTGCCAGAACTCTGGAGGTGGAGGCAGAAACATCCTAAGTTCAAGGTCACTCTTGGCTACATTGTAAGTTCAAGGCCAACCTGGGACATATTGAGAGTCTATTCCAAGAAGCTAGATATGAGCTAAGGAAAAGGTTCACTGGATGGTGGTTTGGAGAGTAGTGGCCCCTATAGACTCATATTTGAATGCTTGGCCGTTAGGGAGCCATGCTACTTGAGAGAGATTAGGAAGTGTGGTTTTGGAGTAGGTGTGGACTTGCTGGAGGAAGTCCATCACTGGAGGTGGACTTTGAGGTTTCAAAAGTCCAAGCCAAGCCCAGTGGTTCTCTCTTCCTGCTACCCGCGGATCCGTATGTAGAACTCCCAGCTGTCTCTCCATCATTGTGTCTGCCTGCTTCCCGCCATGATGACAATGGACCAAACCTCTGAAACTGTAAGGAAACCCCAACTAAAAGTTTCTTTTGTGAGAGTTGCCATGGTCATAGTGTCTCTTCACAGCAATAGTACACTGACTAAGACACTGGGTAATCACACTAGCATTAAAGCCTGGCACTAGAACCTACAGAAAAAGTCAGATGCAGTGTGTGTGTGTGTGTGTGTCTGAAATCCCAGAACTCCTATGGTGAGCTGGGAGATGGAACCAGAAGAATCATCCAGAAGTTCGTGAGAACTCCAGAAGCCTGGAGAACAAGGAAAGAAGAAACAAGACAGACCCTGCCTCCACACGGTGGAAAGGGAGAACAAACTCCCCAAACCTGTCTTTTGATCTCTGAATGTGTGCACAACTATACCTACACAGGTACGAACACACACACACACACATTCACATGCACACACATTCACACACGCACATTCATACGCACACTCACATGAACACATATATTAATGAATAAAGATAATAAAATGTTTTAAAATAATTGTAACAATAAATAAAAAGATGGTAATTTCCTAGGCTGAGTCATGTTTGGGCGTTCTTCCCCTAAAAATCCTGTCGTGTGAGGTTTGCTGTGGTTTCTCTACTGGGAAATCCTAGTAATTGCGACTTTGTATCCTAAAAGGTCTCCAACCATGAATTCTTTTTCAGTCTCTCTAAACAAACTTCCGAATGTTCAGCCCAAAAATTC
This sequence comes from Chionomys nivalis, assembly GCF_950005125.1. Taxonomy (NCBI): domain Eukaryota; kingdom Metazoa; phylum Chordata; class Mammalia; order Rodentia; family Cricetidae; genus Chionomys; species Chionomys nivalis. The sequence continues at coordinate 15,507,201 of NC_080096.1, read as the reverse complement.
CTTCCTGTGTCAATCACACAGCCCTCTCCAGACGCACAGCAGACAGGTGGTAACAGGGCACCTGCTTCCCCAGGCTTCACTTCACCCCTGTCCTTCTGTCTGCTGATGCCCGACCCTGCCAGGTCTGCATCCTGAGAATTCATAGCTACTGAAAGCCGGTACCAGCCACAGATCTCCCACCCTGAGTCCCCAAGCATTCTGGAATACCTCGGGTGAACTCTTCGCTGGCTAGTGGAGGCTGATATGGATTAGAGAAAGTAATAGGTGAGATCACACAGCCTTTCCTGGGGTCTGTATCTACTCCATGCTCACCGGCAAGTGAGTGCATCCCGTGTCTCAGTTTCACAATCTGCAAAATGGAGGATAATACACTCTTATCACCTAAGCCTGCAAGGAAGGTTACCGTAGGCAAAGCCCAGCTTATGGGTATAGTCCTTGTCCCTGGGGAAGGAGGCACCAGCCCCAGGCCTGCCTCCAGCTCTGAGTTGGGTCAGCCCCCACTTCCCTTCCCCTTACCTCTGTCACACTACCCTCAGCCACCAGCGCACCTGCTTCCAAGGGCTTCAATTTCCTGCATGTGTAAGAATTTAGGTCAGACACAGCCAGAGGCCCACAGCCCCCTCCCGGCCAAAACCCATAAATACTGCAGTTCAGCCAGCTTGGCCAGGGCGTGAGGCTTCCTCTCCTTACCCAGCACCATGCTGAGCCTCCGTGTAGCCCCTGGCTGCCAAACAGATTAGGCCATTTCCACATCACACTGAGAAACTGAGGCACAGGAGAGGGAGCCAAAGTTGAGACCCTGACTCTGAACTTGTAAGAGTTGGCCCTCACCATCCCATTGGATGACCTCCTGCCAATCCCCAAAAGCCAAATGACTGTAGTCCGACATCAACCCTCCAGTGCATGAAGTCAAATAGAAAGTAGTTAGAATCTTAAAGCCAGACGAAGTCGAGGACACGTTTCCCACGCTGTGGGTGGAGCCACAGGCAATACCTGATACATGGATAGGTGTCAGGAAAAGCTCTTCACACAATCAGGAGACAGGCTGGGTTTGGAGGAGCTGGCCACCCCTGTGTTGGTTCCCTGAACACTGCAGTGTACACAGAATACATCCCAGAAGCCCAACTGTCTGCCCTCGGAACCTCAAAGAGGGTTCTACACAGCCCAGAGCAAAGGACAGAGCAGAGGCCCAAGGAGCTAGGCCACCTGGCCAGGCTTCCCACAGTCAGAGCTGGCCTGTGGATTCCAGTATGGCGCTCGTTCCTGGCACCAAGGGTGTGTCCTCTGATTGTGAGCTTTTGACCTCCTGTTTGAGGCGCCTTGGTGTCCTGATAGAGATGCTGCTGGGTCCTGGCCCGTCTTCCAGCCTGGGAGTGAAGGTTCTCTGAGCATCTAGATCTGCCTGACCATGGACCAGGCTGGAAGCTGCTGTGTCCTAGCCCCAGCCCACAGCAGCGAGAGGCACAGGAAAAGTGCATGGCCTGCGACCCAGCACCCTGGAGTCCCAGGCTACTCCATCTCCTAGTTGTCCATGGTGGAGACCATCCTCTGGTCACTTAGGAGTTCCAGCCACACCCCTGCCCCTCCTTTCTAACTGCCAAGAGCCAAGCAAGAGCACACACTGCGAGTTGTGGCCAACGTGCCTCCAGACTGCCCCATGTGCTCTGGGAAGTAAAGTCCACCTGGTTGAAAGCCACTTCCTTGGACACCCAGTTCCACGTTCTGCAGTGTGTCCCTGAGACACCTGTACCCTTTCCGGCCTCGGTCTCCACAGCCCAGCATGGCCCCCCTCGCGGCCCTGAGTCCCAGCTCTGGCTGGAGGGAAGGGACCCTGACAGAAGAGGAATGTGGTCACAGCTGCAGGGCCCCAAAGCACTGAGGAGACACGAAGACATTTCCCTGTGAGTCAGGTCTCAGGAATGTGTCGCCCAGTGTGGCCACGAGCCAGAACCCCCCCAACGCCATGCAGACCCCCACAACCCTAGGGCATCCGCCTTTTATTAGAACAGAAAAAGAGGCAGGTGCCAGGTCTCAGAGAGCCCATTAAGGAGCCAATAAAGACCGAAGAGGGGCTGCTGGGCCGACTGCTACCCGGAGCAAGAGGCCCTGCCCTGCCACCATGGAGAAGGAACAGGGCTCTGTGCTGATCCAAAGGACATGAACCCCACTATGCTGTGTGCTTGCTGTGCCCGTCAAACTTGCTTGCTGTCTGCATTTATTTCTTTCTCAAATTATTATTTTTAGAGCTCTTTTTAATCATGTAATTTATTTTGGTCCAGTTTTTGCTTGTAAGGAACCTCAACAGACCTCAAGTTAGCACTGTTCTGGATGGAGCTACTTAGACCCACCTCCAGACTGTTAGATATGCCCAAGGCTCAGGGGGGCTTAATTCCACATCTGTAAAGTGGGGTCACCCCTGAGTCCCCCCAACAGAGTTTAGGGCATGCTCCATGACTTTCTTTTTGTTTCCTTCCCCCTCCACTCCTATGCCCGTCTTAAACCAAGCCCATAAGCCGAGACCTTTCCACATTGCTGCTCTCTCTCCATCCACAGGGCTCATCCACACTTGCGTAAGCTCCCCAAGCCTACCCAGGTGCCCAAAGCTGCAGCTGCTGTGTCTGCTCCTCCCAGAAGCCTGTCTGGGGGGTTCATTCCCAGAACAAATTCCTAAGGGCATCCCAGTGACCCCTGTCTCCTCCTGGGACATTGCCACTGTGCCAAGCACCAGTCAAGTCCCTTGCAGAACCTGGATGACTTGCACCCACAGCACAGCATGAGGCAAGAACCACTGTCCCCATCTTCCAGATGTGGGAGCCAGGCCTCACAGAGGTGCATGGACTTGCTCATGGTCCATGCATTTCTCACAGTGTTGGGAAGCCTGTCCATTAAATTAAAAAACGTTTACATGTGAGTTCTTAGCCATGTGCCAGGTGACTCTAACTGTATGGATAGATGTCTGATTGTTATTTTGCTTTGAGACAGAGTCCCATGTAGCCTAGGCTAGCCTCAAAAGTTTTTCCTTAGGGATTTTTATTATTTTTAATGATGTGTGTTTCTCTGTGCACGTGTGTGCACAGACGTGCAGGTACCTGCAGAGACTAGAAGTATCAGATCCTCTGATGTTGAAGTAACAGGTGGTTGTGAGCCACCTGCATGGGTGCTGGGAATTGAACTCAGGGCCTCTGCAAGAGCAGTTCATACTCAACTGCTGAGCCACATGTCTCCAGCCCAGCCTGGAGTTTCTTCCTGCTTTCACTTCCCTAGGACTGGGATCACATGCATGCACCACCATTCCCAGTTTTATAAAAGTACTGGGGACTTAACCTAAGACTTTGTGCAGGCTAAGTAAGTACTCTCCCAACTGAGTTACATGCACAGCCCCAGACACTTCTGAATTTTTATATTCCGTTTTCTTCCTCCTCCTTCTCCTCCTCTCTCTCCTCCTTTTCCTTCTCTTCCCTCTCCTCTTCCTCTCTCTCCTCTTCTTCCTCTCTCTCCTCTTCTTCCTTTCTCTCCTCTTCCCCCCTTCTTTAAAATCGTACACATTATATAGCCCACACTGGCCTTGAGCTCATGACAATCCTCCTGCTTTGGCCATCCACCCACAAACCCTAGATTAATGCAACCCCAAGACATCCTGGGGCTCACAGCACCTTGCTTCATCATCAGCCTTCCTGACTCCCCACATCCCTTGAGGCCAGCTCTCTGCTGCCATCGCCACTTCCCCCAGCCTCTGGAGTGGGAATCACATCTGCAGCCCTCTCCTCCCATGGGCTTTGGATCCAGCTCCGCACTCACTGGTGACTGAGGGCCTCCTTGTTAAAACTTGGGGGTTATGGGGGGAGGCACAGAAACCTGCTGTCTCAGGAACTGCTGAGGGTCCAGCCCAAGGCCTATCTGAGAGCCCACTCCTTCCTTCCAGGTAGTACTGCCCCACCTCTGTCCTGTAGATTCCCAAGGCCATTGAGATTACAAAGCACGAGGCTCTGTCTGTCTGTCTGTTGTTACCCAGAAAGGTCTGGTCCCCACTTGACAGGTAGAGTAGCTGGTCCACAAAGAGCTCAGCCGCATTTTTATCGCGTGGGGTATGGGTGACATGGATGACCTGGGAGCGGTCTTCCCTGACCCCATGATGATACCAGGCTTGGACCTGGTCTTACAGTTTAGCCGGGCTCTAGGGGAACACATACCCAAGGAGACATTCTCCAGGGCTGGGGCCACTGTGGAGAAGGGCCAGCACTACCCAGGAGGGTACAGGGGGGTAGGCTCAGCTGTCTTTATGGACTCCTCTGTACACTCACTCTTTCGCACCGTGCCTCTGGCAGGTACTGCCTGCCCATAGTAGCCCAACAGCAGAGGATGGAGCCTGCCAGAGAGCTCCTGGCCTGGGCTCAATGCCCATTGTGCTAGGCCTTGGGGTTCACCTATGCCCATTGTGCCTACTGCAGACCCTCCTAACCCCGTTGACATAATCTCTATCTCAAGGGCTCCTACTCCATGGGCTGGACAACTGTGCCATTTGGGCTGCTCTGTGGGCAGTAGTAAACCCAGTCCTGTCATCAGCCTTGAGTCTTCAAACCTATGATTTCTTCTCTTCATCTTGACCCCTGAAGCATGGCCTCTGTTCCTACAACTTTGTTTCGAAGATTTTTTTTTTCTCTCTTTTGCCAAAACACTAGAAGCCCAGACCTGTGGTCTCCAAATGAATCAAATGAGGGAGCGGCAGCCAAAAGAGGAAAGGTGATTCCCCAAGGTCACACAGCAAGATGATGGCAGAGCTGGGGCCAAGACCCCAGTATGTGGTCCCCAGTATGTGGCTTTGGGGCCTCCAGTCTCTGGAGCCAGGACTTACCATGAGGCCTTGCCCTTGCCCTTCCAGCCTATCTAGTAGGCTCCGGAAGGAAGGAAGGTCCCACCTACCCCACCTCAGCCCTCTGGAATGGCTCACAGGCCAGAGCCCATGTCCCAAGCTGTAACAGGGTCAAGAAACACCCTTGCCTCCTGCCAAGGTGCCTGGACCTCCGTGCCACCCCTAAAATAGCCCAGCCTTCAGATCAGATTGCAGCCTGGCCATCCAGATGGGGCTCTTGGCAGGGTGGCAAGTACTTCCCCTCACATCGCCCCTGGTCCCCTCACCTGTCAGCACTTGGGCCAGCCTTAAATCAGCCTCCCTCCAGAGGGCATGGCCTTTTCTAGAGACTGAGGTCCAGCAGTAGTGGGAGTGGTCTCAGGGGCGGGACAGCAGCATGAATGACAGAGATGCTGGAGCTTGCACTATCACAGAACTACCGTGTGGCCTCCGCACGGCCACTTGCCCTTTCTGAATCTGCCCATCTGTAAAGTGGGCACAGCGCTCCAGCTTATCCAACGGTGACGATGACGCAGCAGCAAACGGACCAAAGTCCCCTTCCCAGCGGAGTCTCCATTCTAAGGGGCAGCATGGCCCGGTCCAGGCCACCAGACTGCAGTGCTTGGTGTCAGTGGGGACCGAGGGCCAGGGAGATGGCTATGCTGTTTCATTTAGAGTAGTCCAAGCAGGTCTGTGGGGAGAAGCTGAGTGCTCCCCCTGGGGCTGGAGGATGGGCATGAGAGGTGGGACCCAGGATCTTCCCCACCCAGGCCAGAAGGAAAGGCCTCAGCTAAGCTCTGATCAGTACCTAAGACCCCCTCCCCCTGGCACCTAAGATTCTCAAGTACCCAGTCCCCACCACTCATAGAAGCCCAGCAGAAGGTTAAAGACCAAGTCTCATGAGCGTGGAGGCCCAGATGGGGGACACCAGGAACGTTGGCATTCTCGGTCGGTGGGCCTGTGAGGGTGTCACAGTGAGGGTGTCACAGTGAGGGTGTCACTGTGAGGGTGTCACTGTCCAGGAGGAGACACTTTGGCTGCCACAAGCATTGCTCGCCAAGTCCACAGTGGTAGTGCGAGAGCCAAGGACAAAGCCTGTGGGGGACCACACTGCCAGAGGGCCGCACATCTGGAGAGCCAGAGCACATCTGGAGAGCCAGAGCTATAGCTGGCTGAGCCTCGGCTTTGCAGGCTTTAGGTTTTTACAATGGTGAATTCAATTTGGTGTAGCTCATTTTATCTTTGCTTTTTGAGATAGAATCCAGTTCTGTCACCCAGGCTATCCTCAGACTCATGATCCTCTTGCCTCTGCTTTCGGGCTGCTGGAGTTGCAGGTGTGCAGAGTCACACTTGTCCAGGTTTTTGGTTTGCCGTTGCGGCCTTGGCAGGGCTGCCTCATTCTCTCTTCATCTGAGAAGCCTTGTGCTGCTTCTTCAAAGAAGGAAAAGCAAACGCACACAGAACAGGTGACAACACACTGGGAAGATGCACACAGGCAGGGTGGTCACATGTGTGCATGCATACACACACACACACACCACGGAGACAATGTAACACAACACAATGCATAGACACAACATACACATACACCACACAAAAAACATATCACTCACACATACATATACACCATACACAAACATATCACACATACATAGAAACACATCACACACATGCACATAGCACGCAGATACATACAAGCACTCATATACACACACATACACTTTTCCCCGAGGGCCCACTGTGTCAAACCTAATTGTAAGGGGAAGACTGGCTGCATGACCCTCCTTCCTGGAGCATGAGATAACTGACTGAGCAGATGAGCCCTCTGTCCTCAGAACTGAGCTAGACCCATGTGCCAGCTACCACACAGACACCCGGAAGTACTGTCTGCCACAGAGCCTGTTCGGTGATGAATGAATGAATGAATGAATGAATGAATGAATGAATGAAGAGATGAAGAATCCAGAAGGTGGAAGCAGGGAGCACGGATGATGCTTCACTTGGTTCTCTTGAGCCACCCAGTGGAGCAGGAGCTGGTCCACCCTACATCACTGCAGGGTGTCAAAATCAAGAGTGCGACAAAGAAATGGAATGGGAAGGTGTCTGTTGTGCCAAATGCAGCTCTCCGGTCCCCACTCCACCAGCTGCCCCCCCCCCCCGCTCCCATCTCCCACAGCACCCTCCTTGGGGGTGTCTAGCCCTGCCAGCAGTGTTATTGTGTCCCTTCAGCCCAGCCTCTTCCCTTCCCTCCCTCCCTCCCTCCCTCCCTCCCTCCCTCCCCTAAGCTGCTTGACAAAAGCTGTCCTTGTGGGAGCCGGGACATTGTAATTAAAAAGGAAACATAATAAAGCCATCTCTGGGACCAAATCCCCATCCCAAGCATGACGCCCAGCCCACCCCTTGCTGCCCACCAAGGACACATGCCCCTTTGTGTGCCCTGATCCAGGGCCACGCCTACCCCACCCCACTGGCCACTGCTCTCCCTCCCACCCTCTCTCCCTTCCTCTTGCCCTATGGTTCTACCATCACAGCTGAATGAGGGCTGCCTTCTCTGACCAGAGAGCAAACTGAGGTCCAGAAAGGCAGAGCCTGTGGTTCTCTCCTGGGCTCTATGCTCTAGAGCAGAGGTTCAGAGCGAAGGGGCCATAAAAAGCTGGGATTAATCCAGCAAGGAAGCACTGCCCATGCCTTGAAGGTCAAGACATCTAGAGAGGGTGATATTCCTGGTGGTCACAGGGCAAGGCTTTCTGCAGGGAATCTCTTGTTTGTCATGGCATCGATGGACTCTGTCACCCCAGTAGGGGCCTGAAGGTGAGCCACAAGGCTGTGACTGGGGACCTCCTAATGCAGGTCTGGGGAACTCCTGGGGTCTTTCATTTATGTAGGATAGGGAAGGACAGGGCTGACCATGAGCCTGCATTTGGTTGACCCTGGTCCGTCGATTAGCCTCCTATTTGTCCCTATCCACACAATACCTGTCAAGCTTCATGCAACATCATCTCCCTTCCCTGGCCACCTTGGCCACCCTGGGAACCTGAAAAGCTTCAGAAGCTGAGACTACCTGACCCCTTGGTGTTGTCCCAGAGTCTTCCCGTCAGCCCTAGGACTTAGCTACTACTGTGTACCACCTCGCCACTGCTATGGCCAGCATGACCATACTCATTTATTTGGTATCTGGTAACACTCAGAGGCCACCACAACCGTCCAAGGCTCAGAGAATTCTACAGAGACCCATCAGAGATCAAGGGCCAAGGACCGAAGCTTTGCTGGGGACAGAGTGGAGGTGGGTCTATCTCAGAGCAGTCAGGATAATCTGTAGCCATTTCCTGGGCACGTATGGGAACACTATGCCCTAGTTGCTCCACACAGCCCCCCTTCTAGGGAAAACCTTCTCCTAAGGAAATTGCCAAAGTACCCACGGCTGGGGAGAGCTGCAGTTTGGGTTCAAAAGCACATGCCTGACCCGGAGTGCACAGAAAATATTCTTGCCTTCAGTCTGTCTGGTCTGTTGACCTTCAGAACTGAGGGATAGTGGCCACCCATGCTGTCCCTTTGCACCAACCCAAGAATACACCCGAGTGTGAGGGTAAAAGTGGGCGTGAGCGTCTTGGGCGGTGCTGGTCAGGTCTGGAATGGGAACCTTGCCATGGTCTGCCTTCTCCCGTGGTCCTGCCAGTTTATCCAGCAAGGCCGAGGAGGGGACATGCTGTACACCCACGGTCGGGGATAGATGGGAGGGAAATTGGTATGGGTCCCAGCACCCCTGCACCCCGGGAGCCAGCCGGGGCAGTCAAGGATTAGGCAGATAATGCCTCTTGTAAGAACAACGGATTGTTGCGAAGGGGAAGCGAGAGTGGGGGGCCAATGCCAGTTCAGATTTCTCCTGGGGTGAAAACTGAGCCCCCCGGGAGGAGGCACCCCTGCTGCCAGGCCCTAATCCCCCATCCTTCTCACCAAACCCCAAAGAAGGGGCTGTTCCCTGTCTGCAGATTCCTGGGATTCATTAACCAGGGATTTGCAGAGGGACCGCCCGCACCCCTCCACCAGAACCCCTCCACTGTCGCCAGGCAGTAATCTGAGTAGACAGGTGGGTACCCCTTGGGGACACTCAGGGAGTCATAGGAAGGGAGGCTGACTGGAGAGCTGAGGCTTCTTCCTGGGTCATAGAGGCCAAGGGGCATCCTCCTCGGGTGCTCGAAGTCAGGATCCTGAGACAACCCTGATGACCAAGGACACAGGCCACATCCACCCAGGACCCCAGCTCCATTTGACCCGTTTTAGCTTCTGGTTTCTCTTCCTCTCTCTATGAGGTGCTAGCTACACATTCAAATGCCTGGTGCTTTTGGTCAGGATGGAGACCCAGGTCCTCCCACAAGCAGGGAAGGACACTTCACCATTCCTGAAGTGTCCCTTGTGCCATGCTGGCACTGGTCCCCACCCAGAGCCACAAGGATCAGCCTGGCTGCCATAGGTCAGCTTGACCTCTGTTTGAGCTGTCATAAGTGCAAGCCCACTCGCGGGTGGTGTGCTCCGTGGGACTTCAGGATACTTCTGCGAGTTGCCACAGACGTCTGGTGATCTTGAAGGTCCCTGGCTAATGTAGCTTGCAAATTCTGCATCTTACAAGGCAGGAGGACTCTGGACTCCTACTGATCCCTCTGGCTTGCCTCTGAGCATTTCTCAACCCTCAGCTATCCCTGTCTATACCACCTCACCCTGTCAGTCCCTCTGTCATCGCCACCTCTGAGCCTGCCCCATAACATACCCTCCCCTGCTTCTTCTCCAGCTCCATCCTTCTGGCCTCCCTCCACCTCCACTCAGGATGACGCTAAGTACCTTGTCACCATTCTCAAATGCTTACTGCCTCCCTGCTGCTCCCAGAAGAAGGTCTGAGTTTCTTTTGCCTCATGTTCTGGAACCTTCCTGGTCTGACCCCTCTTCGTCTCAAGCTTCATCTGCCACATGGAGCCTGGGCTCCATGAGGACACTCAAGAAAAGGCAACCTCTGTCTCTCTTCCTTTCTGTCTTTTCCCAGCTGTCTCTTGCAACAGAAGCAGCCTCCCTCAGGAGCTAGCAGTCCCCTCCCTCAGGAGCCAGGAGCACCTTCCCTCAGGAGCCAGGAGCACCCTCCCTCAGGAGCTAGCAGTATTCTGTTGGGAGCTGTGAACCCCCAGATCCTGAATTTCTTGTAAACAACTTATTTTCCTCTGCTCTGAGACAGCTTGCAGCTGCTCTGAGCACGAGACCCTCAGGAGTTCCTGATGGCAGGGGAGCGGTTTCTGGTGTGTTTGGCTGGAGCGTGGCTATCAGTTAAGAATCTCTATATAAACCGGGCTGTGGTGGTGCACGCCTTTAATCCCAGCACTAGTGAGGCAGAGGCAGGCAGATCTTTGTGAGTTTGAGGCCAGCCTGGTCTACAAGAACTAGTTCCAGGACAGGCTCCAAAGCTACAGTGAAACCCTGTCTCAAAAAAACAAAACAAAGCAAAATAAAAAACAAAAAAAAAAGAATATATAAGCAGCTTTGGTACACAATAAGGGGACATTCCTATTTCAAGGACGACCCGTGTCTCTGTCTGTGTGTTTCAATTTCCAGCTCCTTGCCCGGTTCACAAACTATATGGCAGCGCATAGAGCGCAGACGGGCATGATGCGCTACAGTATTCTCTCTCAAGGGTCATGTGGATCCAGGTGTTACCTCCCCAGGAAGTCCATCTTGAACATCCCCACCTAGACAAGCCCTGAAGGTCCTCCATCCCCCCTTCCTCCCCAGGGTTTCTGTGCCACCCTGCCTTGACCTACCACTTCCTCCACTTTGACTCCCAGTCTCTAGGGAAGGTGTCTGGCTCAGACAGGATTTTGGAGTCCAAGCCAGAGTGAGCGCTAAATAAATCTCAGCAAGACTCTGCCTCTGCAGTTCCCTTGACCTCCTCAGTTTAACCACCATGCACCTCAACACAGGGGCAGTAGATTGATGTGGTGTGGGCAGAACGAAGATCCCAGGTTGGGGCACAAGGGCAGGATCAGGGATCACATCAAGTTCTCTAGGCAGTGAGCGGATCTGGGTTCAAATACAGCCCCAACAGTGGCGTGATTTGGGAAAGTCTTCCAACATCTGGAGCCTCAGTGTCCCCATCTGTAAACTGGATATGGCCACAACATACATCTCACTGGGTTTCCAGTCATTGTGTCAGGGTCTGCTGGCACCTTCATACACAAAGACGTTGGTATCATATTGCCTGTGACAGTCACTCTATATGAAGGCAGGATAAGAAGGAAGTGGAGAAAGTGTCCTATGATGACAGGCGGTAGGCCTCCAAGGCTGGCCACCTCCCCCGGGAGCCTTCAGAATTCAGCCTCCGTCTGAGTCCTGCTTGTCGTATTGTCCTCCAGTCTCCCTCCCTCTCCATGTGGGGACAGGTCACAGGCTAAACAAATCCAGACTAGCAGAAAAGCAACCCATTCCCCACCATGAGATGAGTCAAACCAAACAAAAAAGCACTTGGCCCATCTCCCGGAATAGAACTCAGCCGTGAACAAGAGTAAGGACTGCCGCTCAGAGGGGACGGCACCGAGAAAGGAGCCGGGCAGCGGCATCACGCTCCCCCGCCCGTGTCCACATGACCAGAGCAGGGGCATCTGTGGAGACAGGAGATGAGTGTGGAGAGAGAAACAGTAGCAGCGAAGGGAAATGGGGTCCCTCTCAGCAGCGAGCCAAACACTCTGGGTTACCATGTGCTCCAGCTTTGAATATAACAAAAGCCACCAAGTGGTGCTGTTTTAAACAACTGGATGCCACAGTGTGCCAGTTACAGCATCGTCCTGCTGCTTTAAAACACAGGAGTAAATGGTGCCCCCAAGGGGAGTTCGTGCTAGTCCACTCTAGACCTCAGAATGCCTTGCCGCCTGAAAAGCTGTCCTCTGCCCATTGCAGGGGGAGAGCTAGGTATGACGGCTGCCAGGGAACCCTGCTGGGAACCTGGGATTTGCTGTCAGAGAGTTAACTGGCCCCGGCCTGCCCACCTGGCTTCACCTCAGCCTCCCAATACTCCAAGAACATGGGGCCGCTGTCCCCTAGCCTGTCACTGGCTGCCCTCCCAGACGCTAAGAGTGGAAGGAGAAGCTACCAAGGCTGTGCCAGCCCTAGGCATGTCCCCGCAGGTGCAGACACCCAGGTTCTAGAGGCCCCCCTAACACTTCCTGGCCTTATGCCCAAGCCAAACCTGCGTCCCCACCCGTGGGGCAAGCCTGGGCAGCTGAAAACACCTGCCCAGCAGTCAGAGATCTTTCAGGGTGCCTGGAGTGGTGTGGGGGTGGTGGCCTGGTATGAGGTATGGAGAGCCAGCGGGGACACGGGTTTGTTCGAGAGCATGGCATGCACACTAGGTTTCCCTGTGCCCCAAGGGTGTGGCGAGAGTGCAAGAATGTGCAAGTCAGAGAAATCCCAGGAAGGTGTGCCAGCTGGAGGGTGGTACCATCTACCATGTCCTGCCTGGCCTTGAGGGAAGAGTGGATGGGTGGGGTGCAGGTATGAGCCTGGAGACACTGTCTTTTGGGACCTTTGGCCAGACTGTGAAACTGAAGACACCCCATGGAAGAGTGACATCAGGCCAGAACCAGCATCAAACAAATGGGAGTCAGGGTGACTGCACTGTGTGGCGAGGGTGCACATTTCCAGCATCTCTCCCCCCCCCCCGAGTGGCAGCCACCCTTCCCAGGGGCAACCACCCTCCCTGGGGGCAGCCACCCTCCCCATTGGAAACGACAATCCTGGCTAACTGGCCACTTCCTCCACTGTGTTTTCTCTCTCTTGACTCCCCTGAGTCAAGCACTAGAGCTCAGACTGGATCCTCCAGGGGAGTCTGCTGCCCTTCCCAGGACCAGCCACCCTTCCCAGGACCAGCCACCCTTTCCAGGGCGAGTCACCCTCCCCAGGGCCAGCCACCCTCACCAGTGGAAACGACAATCCTGGCTAACTGGCCACTTCCTCCACTGTGTTTTCTCTCTCTTGACTCCCCTGAGTCAAGCACTAGAGCTCAGACTGGATCCTCCAGGGGAGTCTGCTGCCTCTTGCAGACTGTGGCACCTGACAGAGCCTCAGTTTACCCTGATGTGCCATGAAGGAAGCTGCTTCAGGGGTAGGCATAGAGATGCAGGTAAAGAATTGGGCAGCTGAGTGAGTGGGTGGGTGAGAGAGTTAGTGGGTGGGTGTGTAAGAAAATAAGTCAACAAATGAGTGAACAGGATCAGGTGGGTAGAGTGGACAGCCCTCCCCTCTGTTCCTACCCTGGCTGTACCCCTCCAGCCAAGGCCCAGGAAGTTCCGAGCTCTCACCTCTCCTTGCTTGCACAGATCAGGAAAGGTGGAGACACCGGGGTGTTGGAACCCTCCCTCCTGGGCAGGCAAAGGCAGGTCAGGGAGAACCAGGGATCCCAAGAGGTGATGCCCAGAACCCCAGGTGCTTTGCCCCACAGGGACAGATGGGGCTTGGAGAACGGGGTGTGGCTTTGTTACTGACAGGTAACAACCCTACAAACTCCTTCTAGGCACGAACTCAGTGCCAGGGCCAGGACCAAGTTCCGAGGATGCCAAAAACTGGGTCCCCACCCCTGCCCTTGGGGACCTAGTGATAGGTATGGTTTTCACCCATTATGTACTGAGACAGAATCCCAGGCTGAGGGAGGGGGCTGCAGAAAGAGCTACCAGAGGAGAAAGTAGAGACCAAGAGCTTCCTGCTGAGGCTGGAGCTCACATTAGCTCCTCCTGCTCCCCCCGCCACACACACACATACACACACACACGAACCACTGCAGAGAGGCTGATGACTGCACCTCTCTCTCTCTCTGTATTATGATGTCTGGCTGTGGATACAGAGAATTCTCAATAGCGGAACCTCTAATAGCTGAGAAACGCTTAAAGAAATGTTCAGCATCTGTTGCTATCAGGGCAATGCAAATCACAACTACTTTGAGATTCTATCTTAAACCATAACACAAGTGACAGCTCACGCTGGCAAGGATGTGGAACACTCCTCCATTGTTGGTAGGAGTGTAAATGTGTATAACTACTATTATAACTACTATGGAAATCAATATGGTGCTTTCTCAGAATATTGGGAACCGATCTACCTCAAGACCTGGCTATAGCACTCTTGGGCATCTCCCCAAAGGATGCTCTATCCTGCCCCAAGGATACTCGCTCACCTGTCTTCACTGCTGCTTAGTTCATAATGACCCGAAACTGGAAACAACCTAGACGGTCCTCAGCTGATAAAGAAAATATGGCACATTTACACAATGGAATATTATTCAACTGTTAAAAAAAAAAGCAAGTGACATTATGAAATTTGCAGGCAAATGGATGCAACCAGAAAAAAATCATCCTGAGTGAGGTAACCCAGACCCAGAAAGGCAAACATGGTATGTATTCACTTATAAGTGGATATTAGCTGTTAGATAGACGACAATCAAGCTACACTCTCAAGACCCAGAGAGGTCAGGTAAAGAGGAGATCTGGGGCCTGGGATGGATCTTCCTGAGAAGGAGAAATGGAGACAGGACTGGGAAGGATCTGACTGGGGGAAGGGCTGAAGGGAGAGAGGGAGAGGAGAAGCAGCAGGAATTGGGGGGCACTTGGGAGTAACATAGAAACCTAGTACAGGGCACCAGGAGAGACAGCACTGGGAACCTTCATCTAGCGATGGATGGAGATAGAGACAGAGACCCACACTGGAGCACCGGACTGAGCTCCCAAGGTTATAATGAGGAGCAGAAGGAGAGAGAACATGAACAAGGAAGTCAGGACCATGAGGGGTGCACCCAACCACTGAGACAGTGGGGCCGATCTATTGGGAGCTCACCAAGGCCAGCTGGACTGCTACTGAAAAAACATGGGATAAAACCGGACTCTCTGAATGTGGCGGACAATGAGAGCTGACGAGAGGCCAAGGAGAATGGCACGGGAACCTTCATCTGGCGATGGATCGAGAGAGAGACAGAGACCCAATTTGGAGCAACGGTCTGAGCTCTTAAGGTCCAAATGAGGAGCAGAAGGAGGGAGAACATGAGCAAGGAAATCAGGACCACGAGGCGTGCACCCACCCACTGTGACAGTGGAACTGATCTATTGGGAGCTCTCGAAGGCCAGCTGGACTGGGACTGAATAAGCATGGGTTGAAACTGGACTCTCTGAACATGGCGGACAATGAAGGCTGATGAGAAGCCAAGGCCAATGGCACTAGGTTTCGATCCTAATACATGAACTGGCTTTGTGGGAGCTTAGCCTGTTTGGATGCTCACCTTCCTGGACCTAGATAGAAGTGGGAGGACCTTGGTCTTCCTGTAGGGCAGGGAATTTGGACTGCTCTTCAGTATCGAGAGGGAGGGGGAATGGACTGGGGGGAGGAGGAGTGGGGATAGGGGGAGGGGAGCGGGGGGAGGGGGCAATATGTGGGAGGAGGGGGAGGGAAATGGGAAACGGGGAGAAGTTGGAAATTTTAATTTAAAAAGAATAAAAATAAATAAATAAATAAATAAATAAAAAAAGAAAGAAACCTACTACAGAGGAAAGTTCCTAGAATCCATGAGGATGACCCTCGTGAGGACTCCTAGCAACAGAAGATACGGTCTAAACTGGTCATCTTTTGTAGAGGTAGATGCTTATGGTTCCATTTGGAAGATGAGAAAACTAAGCCCAGCAAGGTCCATCAGCTGGATGGTGGCCTTCCTGGATGGTTTCTAGAATGCGTCACTGGACTGTGAGTGCTTTTGAACCCTCTCATGCCTGTGGTCCCAGCTCTGAGTTTCCATTCAAATAAATCCCACACCTTTTTGCCCGAATGCAATCTAAATAGTTTCTGGGGGGACATGGGGAGCTGGTTAAAACTACTTAGAGTTTTGCAACCAGGGACACCCCAGAATCCATTGCTGGGAGAGCGGGGAGGGCTGCAGGGACCATGAGCAGGGCACTGCTGCTCCTGTTTGCAGCCTTGGGGGAAAGCTACAGAGGAATGCAAGCTATGAGGGAGGAGGGGAGAGCAGGCCCAGGCAGTGCAGGGGCCTCTGGGGAGAAGCTGGGGGGAGGGGCCTTGGCAACTTGGCCTGGGTGGCCAACCCAGGTGACACTCTAATCCATCCATCATGGAGCCAGGATCCCAAGTGAGCCCTAAAGGTCCCCATAGGCATCATCTGCCTGGTAAATATTCCGTGCCCGTAAACCCCGGGCTCTGCTGAGCTAGGGAGGTGTCATGGGACCCCAGCCCAGTCATTCTCTGGAATTATAATTTCCAGCATGACCGTCACCAGCTACAGCCTCAGTTTTCCCTTCTGCACACCCTCCCACCACCGCCACCGTCATGGTGAAAGGCACAGCTAGTACAAAGGCAGGGACCAGGGAAGTCAGAACCACGGTGGTGGAATGAACAGCATCCCCACCCCTTGGTGCACACCTAGACCCAGATTTTCTCTGTCATTGTCCCTCCCCCGCCCCGCCCTCCCCCGCCCTGCAGTTTTCCCCTCACCATGGCCTTGGTGCTGTAAGATCGTTGAAGAGAGACGAAGTCAGCCTCTGTAGATTAGGTGTCCCTAAGAGTACCCTGCGCAGCAGCTAGTGACTCGCTATCTGGCCCTGCCCTGTAAGGTGACTTTCTAGGATCCCTTGGCTTAGGGATTGAGTAGGACTTAGTGGCAGAGTGTTTGCCCAGTATGCCCGAGGTCCTTGGTTCCATTCTCAACCAGACTCTGGCTTGGAGCTAGCTCTTCTGGGTCTAAAACACACATGGTGTGGCTGCCTGAGCTCAGCACGGACTCTGGAGTGCTCGTCACATTCTGGTCCATTGTCCTTCCCTTTTCTCTTCTCCTCTCCCTTAGAAAGATGTGTGCTCCTCCCATCCACAGGAAACGGAATCCAGGTAGGAGTCAGCATGTAGGGAGACACAGAGTCAAGACCAGATCCCAGAGCAGTCCCATTTGAAACCTGCACTCCCTCTGTAAGGCCACCATGGCCTTCAGCAATCACACGCAGCCCTAACATGCTCTGTCGTGTGTCTGACCAAGACTCCAGGACTGGGGCCTTGGGGAATGAAATAGCTGTTCACCCTGTCTAGCTCAAGTCAATGGTGATGGTGGTGATGGTAGTGATAGTAGTGATGATGGTGGTGTGGTGATTATGGTAGTGACAGTGGTGATGGTGGTGTAGTAATGGTAGTGGTTATGATGCTGATGGCAGTGGTGGTGCTTGTGTAGTAGTAGTGTTGATGGTGATGGTGATGATAATGATAGTGAATGAATGGGAAGATGGATCTATAGATGGGTGGATGACGTATTAATGAATGGGAGAATGGATGTGGGTGGGTGTGTCGGTTAGAGGATAGATGGATGGATGGGAGGATGGATGGATGAATGAGTTGGTGAGAGGATGTATAGATGGATGTGTTGGAAGGTAAGTGGATAGACAGGAAGATGGATGGATTGAAAAATGGATGGATGGATGGATGGATGGATGGATGGATGGATGGATGGATGGATGGGAAGGTAGTAGGTAGATTGATGGGTATATGAGAGGATCAATGGTGGAAGGAAGGAAGGAAGGAAGGAAGGAAGGAAGGAAGGAAGGGAGGAAGGAGGAAGGAACTATGTAGTTGGATTGGTAGGTGGATGGATGAAAGAGTAGCTGTGTTGATGAATGAATCTCCAGTCCCAAACAGAAATCTGTGCACTGTGGCATGTGCCTAAGACCCCAGCTCTGTAAGGAAAGATGCAGGAGGATCTCAAGGGCTTGCCTCTCAGTCAGATTAGCCAAATTGATAAGCTCCAGGCTCAGTGAGAGACCCTGCTCAAAGAGAAGGTGTTGTGGAAGAAGCCATGAAGATAAAGGCACTTGCTGACCCACATGGGGGAAGGAGAGAACCAGCTCTTATAAGTTGTTCTCTGACCTCCACAGGGTTGCACACTTGGAGGTCCGTTGGGAGACCCGAAACCCTTGCGAATGGGTAAAGGGCGGGCAGACCAGTCTCTTGAAGCAAGACACAGAGGGGACCGTGCAGAAACCATGAACATGGCCTAGTCAGAGGGTAGGGGCTTGGTGAGCATACGGTGAGATCCCCAAAGGGATCGCCTGCTGCAAAGGCTGTCCTGGGTTCATTCCTACAGAGGATGGGGACAGAAAGCTACAGGAAGCACCAGGTGCCAGTGACTTCAAATAAGGCTCCCTACACTCATGTGTCAACCTTAGAAGAGAGCATTCTCACCTCCACTGCACATTCAGGGAATGTATCTGTGTCTTGCTTCAAGAGACTGGTCTGCCAGCCCTTTACCCATTCGCAAGGGTTTCGGGTCTCCCAACGGACCTCCAAGTGTGCAACCCTGAGACTCTTCCCCAAGGCTCTGTCAGCTTCTGGCAGGTAGTGGGTCTGGGTACAAGGGCAGTGAGGGCTGGGCCTTGAGTCTTTGAATGTTTGCTTTCTTACCAAACAACATTCTTCTGGGTCTTCACTCATTTGTATAGAATTAGTCAGCATCTGGTCTCCAACTGCTCAAAGAGGACTGTAGAATAGCAGGGCGTGGCATCACACACACGTGTGCACGCACACACATACACATGTACACACACACACAATATGGGCAAGCCAGCTCTGACCTCTGACCTCTGTGCCTGCATCCTGATGGGCAAGCCTAGAGACCCTAGGGAAGGGCTCTAAGACAAGCCTTCCAACCCTCTGGCAAGAGTTCCAGAAAAGTCCGTGGAGATTACAAAAGAGTCAAGTTCAAGTCTCCAGCCTTGCTCTCTGACCTTGGACAGGCTGCTTCCTCTGTGGGAGTGCAATCACGTGATTGGCAAGCGAGCCGCGCTGCCTCGGTCTACAGCGCCTGGCTGTAAGCTGACTGGGTCAGTAAGCACCAGCAGGCACTGAACAGGTTGCTTGGAGAAGGTTAGTCCTGCTTTCTAGGCCTTGGTATCCACACTTGTACCGTGGGCAGGTTGGAACACAGCTTCTGACATTCCTCTCGTGCCTACTGTGCTCATGCTACAGCGACAAAAATCATGCAGGCTCTGTGCGAACAGGTGAGAGGGACGGCGTTCTCGAGGAGGCTGTGCCGAAGCAGAAGGTAATGCCTGTCTGAGAAAGACTCTGCGGTAAAGATTGCAATGCAAGGCCAGCCCATGCACACTGGCTGTCACCTCTCTGGTGTAGCCTGACCATATTAACCCTTTACCCCACTGTTTCTATCTCTAACAAGTGGTGATGACCTGGGTTGTATAACGATTGGGAAACGTTCCCTCCAGAAGCCACCCTCATTTATTCCCCGTTCGCCCGTTCGTTCATTCATGGAGAACCTGTAGTGTCGCTCTCAGGAGGCAGGAACTCAGCACATGAGGACCTGGGTCTCCAAGGCTCACATTCCAGGGAGAGACAGGGAAAGGCAATAAATTAAGACCAAGACACAGGAGGATGTGACTTAAGAGTGGTCCATGGGGTCTCTAGGAAAGCTGGCTCAGGAAGGCAACATTTGAGTTAAGCCCCTCCGGTAAGTGTGGCTACGCAAGGCTCAGAGGAGAAGCACACCAAACAGAGAGAGTCTGTGCAAAGGTCCCTAGGCAGAGATTAGCTTGAGAGAGGTGGAGAGAAAAACCACCAGGAGGCTACAGCTTCTAAACAGTGAGGTTAAAGAAGGTGCTGGGGGGCGGGGGGGGCTGGCAGTAGACACCTGCCAAATTTAACACAAAGCTCCATTCCTGAGATCCACTGTGGGAGGAGAGAATCACCTCCCACACGTTGCCCTCTGACCTCCACATGCATGCCATCAAACACTAGAGTGCACATGAGCATATACACACACAAATAAATAACAAATATAATTAAGTTTTAAAAATTTTATGAATAATTTTCAGATGTAAGTTCTTTAAGAAAGAGGAAAACAAACCACCATGGGGTGGGGCCAGGCCCTTCGAAGTTCCCCTGCCCCCTACCCTGGGGACTAAGGGTCCATGGGAGGAACAGGGCCTCTTGGGATGCTTTCAGGCCGGGGTCGGTTGCTGAAAACACTTGTCCCATGAATGGGGATTAGGCAGGCTGCAGGGCAGGACTGGGATTAGGGCAAACTATGAAGCACAAAGCCAGGCCCGTCTCCCCACGCCCTGACTGCTGCCCCGGAAAAGCCCTCAGCTGACCCTAACTCCAGGCAGGTGCCGGGCCTTTGTCTCTTCCTGCCCATCTTCTGAGAGGCCTGGAGACCAGGAAGGGGAGAATGCAGGCAAAGCCCCATGTGGGGGTCCCAACGTGGCCACCCTCAGCCTTTCCCTTCCCACCTCTGATCCTGTCAGAGTCCTTTAGGCCAGTAGGTGCCTCGGCAGCAAATGTGCCCCAGCTGGCTGGGAGGCAACCAGATTCCACACAGCGTATTCCTTTAGCTTGTTCCTAAGGTCTCAAAATCCAAAATAAAATCATAAACATAACACTTACAAGTTTTCACTCACGTAAAGCGGTTCCGCCACTGTCCAAGGCTGACCTCCATCCTGACCTTTGCACTGTGGACTGCTTTACTGGGCTCGGGTTGTCCGGGAATGCAATCACTTCCTTCACGTGACTGATTTGTAAGTTTTGGCCGTGTTGTTGCCTACAGAGACGTTTTGTTCCTTCTCGCCGCTATATAATATTCCACCCCCAGGGCCACACCCCCACTCACTGTTGATGGACATGTGAGCGGTGTCCTCTATCTCAGGGGCAGCAGTTGTTTGTGGCTGTGCAATCAGTGGTCCCCAGCCTCCCAACTCAAACTGACAATGAACATTTGTCGTTGTCTCTCTGGCCAGGGTCCTCGAGGCCACAGGCTGAGCAGCTCTGGGATGGTTCTTCCTCCCCAGGCTGCAGACAGGATGGCAGTCACAGCTGTAGCCATGGAAGGCCTGACTGGGACAGGGCTTTGGTCCTCAAGACCTTCCCTCTGTTGTGGAAGTTGACAGGAGGCCTCCCAAGTGACTACCTGAGTAACCCAACAGGTTTCTCCCAAGTAAGGGATGAAAAAGTTAAAGAAAGGAAGTCCAGGGTCTGGTGACCTGTCTCGGTGTCCCAGAGGTTGCTCCCACGGTATCCCAGACATGAGGAGTCTGTCGCTAGTCCCTTCCCAAAGTGGGGAGGGCAGTTTGTTCAGAAGCACTGTGGCGGAGCATGACATGAAACTACCCTGTGTGTATAAAGTTTGATAGGCTGGGTCCGAGGGAGGGAAGTGTCCTCGCCTCGTCACTGCCACAGCCACCGCTTCACTCCAGTGGCCCTGCAGCAGCTACAACCCACCACGGTCATGAGGCGCTCCTTCTCAAGCCCCAAGTACTCCTGCGTGTGGAACGACAGCCATGTCGGCTGTTTCTTCTCAATGCAGAGAGAAGCCACCAGAGAAGCCCCTTCCCCAATTGCCAGTCCCGGGTCCCTTAGAGTGGTATGCAGGTGCAACCCTACCGAGAGTCAAGCTGACTTCCTGACAGACTCCACATGGCTGGATATGGTCAAGCAGCTGAACTAGCCAGCCCTGACCACTCGGGTCACCTCATCTGCCACAGCACTGTGACCCTGGGTATACAGGGCCCAGAGTCCCCTTGTGTCCTGCTAGAACAGGAACGCAAGCAGCCTAGCCTCCTAACACCAGGCTTTTCCTTTCAGGAAGCCCAGAAAGAGTTTGGTGGCTATAGTGTGCCATGTGGCCAGCCTGTCGCAAAGGCTGGGACATGGCTCTGCCTTTTACTGTTCCTGATGCACGCACCTCGCATGGTTGCAGCTCTTACCCTACCCAACACCAGAATAGCAGGACTGGATTCTGAGGGGCAAAACCCAGGAAGGGGCGTCCAGACCCCTGGGGACAGTGACAACGGTGACCATAGGGCATCTGCTGCTGGAGGGAGGAACGGGCCCACAGGTGACAGAACCAGCCAGTGCTTGGGCCATCTGTTCATAAGAAAGAATACAGTCTGCTTCATGCTGTTCAAGGAGAGGGGCATACTCTTCTGTGAATCTCAAACTCTCAGTTTCCCTGCCTAACCACAGGGCCCATTGAGACTGCCTACACCAAATGAAACGGAACTCAACCCCTGAATTGCTGTGTGACTTGAACAGGGCAGTGTGCCTACTCTGTTTTGAACACACACATAGATATGATTAGAGCTCCATGATCACCAAGAGAAAAGGGTGAAGACAGATGTTGCCTCCTGCCTGTGACCTTCCCCAGAGCAGACGAGTCTCGGGACGACACGGTCTCTCCCAGCTGTCTCTCAGGTCCCATCCCTCTTTCTCCTCCTGCTCCAGTTCTGATGGGAAAGCAAAACTCCTGTGCGTCTCTCTCCTGTCATTCTGTCTTGTCACCCAACTGCTCGCAGACACTAACCGTAGGAATTCAGCCAGCCTTACCACAAGTGCGACCAGGCAACAGAGCAGCTGTTGAGCCCCTCTGTCCACCATTGCTGCCAATCTCAGGCAACAGGAGCCGTACCAGACTTCCAGGTGAAGGTGCTAAGGCTCTAAGCAGATTCACAATTGGTCACAGTCACTTGAAGGAACCTGTTGCAGCCGCGCGCATTGCAACCACCATCCCTCTTGACCTTGTGTCCTGTGCCGTGAAACCCGACAGGATGTCACTCCGTCCCCTCTACACACCCATAAGGAAAGAATGGATGGCTGACATTTGACAGGTGCGGGGAAGGAGGCCCCAGAAGGTGGAGCTGGATGCCCACAGCCACTCTAAGAGCTGGGATCAAAGTCTGACAGCTTCTGGAGCAGCATGGCCCAAGCCACAGCGCACAGCTACAGCCTCGGGGCTCTGAGACTAGGTGGGGCCCACCATTGCCACCCCCCCCCCAAGCCTGGTAGCTGGGACCCCTCACATCTGCTGACCTAACTTTCCCCCACCTTGACTCTGGGGGTACCCAATCAATGCCTACGAGACCTCCACCCTCAGGCTCCCAACCGACCCCCCCACCTCCCAGTCCGGCTCGTCCTCTTTACTCCTTTCACTGCGAGCCAAGCAGGTTAAAAACATGCCAAAAATGAGCTGCCTCTCGCTTTACTGCACTCGGATAATGTGTGGCAAAGAAGCTGCATTAATCGCTCGGGACCCACATTTTTCAGTGACATTAATCTCTAGCCGGAAAAGCCTCTCTCGATGGCTCTTTTCTGTGTGAAGGCACTTAGTGCTGGCCAGGAGCAGAAGGGGCCTGCCTGGAATTCCTCTGCCACACGGCACCACACCCATCAGCCTGGCCCAGCCCTGCAGCTTCCCTGCCTGTGGCTTTGGTGGGAGGAATGCCGGCAAAGGACCTGGGGGTGGGGGAGGGCAGGGTGCCCAGGTATCCAGTCTGCTGGGTGTGGACAAATGAAGAGGAGAAAGCTGGGTTCTCATGTGTGTGGTGTCCCCATATGTGTCTGCCTCTCTGGGAAGAGGATATGTCTTCGTGCACCAGGACACACATAAGAGTGACCCTGAGATACTGTGTGCCCCTGTGGGCAACAATGGTGTGTGAGTGTGTGTGAACATGTGCACTGTCAGCTGAGAGTGAGCAGAGGAGTGTATACACCTGATGATAATGTGTGTGCAAGATAAACGGGGTGTGTAATAATGTGTGTGCAAGATAAACCGGGTGTGTAATGATAATGTGTGTGCAAGATAAACCGGGTGTGTAATGATAATGTGTGTGCAAGATAAACCGGGTGTGTAATAATGTGTGTGCAAGATAAACTGGGTGTGTAATGGTAATGTGTGTGCAAGATAAATCGGGTGTGTAATAATGTGTGTGCAAGGTAAACCGGGTGTGTGATGATAATGTGTGTGCAAGATAAACCTGGTGTGTAATGATAATGTGTGTGCAAGATAAACCGGGTGTGTAATGATAATGTGTGTGCAAGATAAACCGGGTGTGTAATGGTAATGTGTGTGCAAGATAAACCAGGTGTGTAATGATAATGTGTGTGCAAGATAAGCCAGATGTGTGTTTGGGGTGCTCTTTGTAGTGTCTCTGCACATATGGGAGCAAGATGCTGGAAGAGGACATGTGTAGGCACACCAGTGATTGTGAGCCAAGCAGGGTGTGCCTGAGTGTGCATAGGGGTGGAAGGCAATGTGGCCTGGCCTGGGAGTGGCCGGCAGGATATGACATCCCGCATTCTTACACACTGTATGTTTGGATCACTCTGGCCACAGGCTAGGTAACAGGAGGCAGTGACGCACACGGACATTGTGAACACAGCAGCTGAGGGCATGTCTCCTGTAACTCCATACTCAGCTTCCTCTGGATGGCTTGGCATGTGTCTCCTCACACCAAGGAAATCTCATCCGGCGAGCACACCACCGAGGAGGACACGATCCATCCTCATCCAACCAGAATCCATGCATGCTTATTTTCCTGTTTGTCAGTGTTTCTATGGGCACCCCAAAGTCACCTCCAAACACTACGGCACAGCACAAAAGGTTAGAACATACAGATCCAGAGAGGCCAGAAGAGGTGCATAGGGGAGAGGGTTGCTAAAAGGACCCCAGTATTGTCACTCCAATAGATGATCTTTGGTGCTAGTAAATTCTATGAAAATGACAACTGCTTAATGGTTTACATAGGCACAGATGTGGCCATGAGCCTCTTGGCAGTACATACAAATTAGAAAGAGTCCAGCTGCAGTGGAATCCCCAACCTGGAGCTGCAGGGGCAGAGGTCAAGGAGGGTGAGAACAGGGGAAAAAGCCAGCCAGGGCTGGAGGAGAAAGCCCAGCGGCAATCCTACTGCACTGCTACTGGTCTGTGTGTCCCTAGCCAAAGGACTCAACTTCTCTGGGTCTCAGTGTGGCCGCTGTAAAATGGGGACTGTGCTGTCACCAGTCCTGGGTTTTGTGATATGAATTAAACAGTTGCAAGGGGAATGTAAAATCCATGGACTCTTTCTAATTTGTATGTAAAATGCTTGACACAGTACCTGATACCACTAATTCCTTTTTTAACACTTGTGTCTAGAGAGAAACTTAGTCCCAAGGGACAAGGAATCAGGAGCTGTCCTCTACTGAGGAGCACTGGGTTTGGCAGTCACTCTCCATCCTGAGAGAATCAGAGAGGACATAGGTGATACCTCAACCTCAGTTTACCCTTCTGTACACCTTGGGTAATCAATCCTTCCTGGCTCCCAAGTTTTCAGGAAGAAGACAAGAGAACATGCCCATGTCTGAGCCAAAAAAATGACCCCCAACAGCAAGGTTCAGGGTACAGTCACCATCTTTGGCAGTCCTATCACGCTAGCTATGCCCGGCCACACATCATCATGACTGTAGCTCATGCCATCCTTACACAGTCATGAATATTATTAGCCTCGTCTACAAATGGTCTAGCTGAAGTTCGGAAAGGTCTGAAGGCTTGCTCAGGCCATATAGCTACAAGTTGTTCGTGTGACCTATCCCATGGGAGTCCCAGATGGTCAGGGCAGGCAGTAAGGTCTTCAACAATTTCCTGCCCACAGGGGTGTAGGTTTGGATAGGTGGGGAAAGTCTCACAGCAGGAGGCAAGGTTACACACTCACCTGTCACAGAGAGAAGGAGAGTCTGCTGGAGGGGGTTGGCCCTGGATGCCTCAGTCCCAGGGAATGTCAGGAACCCCAGAAATGGACCTGAATATTAATTAGGGCACAGGGGTCGTGAAAGAAACCAAGAGTTGGACTAAGGCAGTGTTTCTCAACCACCCTAATACTGTGACCCTTTTAGAGTTCCTCATGTTGTGGTAACCCCCAAACATAAAATTATTTCATTGCTACTTCATAACTGTAACTTTGTTACTGTTACAAATCATAATGTAAATATCTGATATGCGACCCCAAACGATCATGTCCCACAGCTTGAAAAATGCTGTTCTAAGGAGACAGGTATAACTGGTCTGTGAAGCTCGGATCTGAAAAGAGAGAACTCTGGAAGTAGGGGTCTGTTAAGAAGTGACCACATCAACCAGGCAAGAAGGGACAATGACCTGGACCAGGCAATGGCCAGAAATGGAGAGGGATGGATGAGTGGATAATATCGTGCTGGGCGTGATGCAAGCCTATTATCCCAGCATTTGAAAGGAAGAAGCAAGAGGATCAGGAGTTCAAAGTTATCCTTGGTTCCATAGTAAGTTTAAGGCCAGCCTGGGCCACATGAGACCCTGGCTCAAACCACATACAGGCAGAGAGAAGAGGGGAGGGGGAAAGGGAGAGAAGAGAGGAGATAGATAGATAGATAGATAGATAGATAGATAGATAGATAGAAGATAGATAGATAGATAGATAGATAGATAGATAGATAGATAGATAATAGATAATAGATAGAAGATAGATAGATAGATAGATAGATAGATAGATAGAGAGAGAGAGAGAGAGAGAGAGAGAGAGAGAGAGAGAGATAGATAGATAGATAGATAGATAGATAGATAGATAGATAGATGATGGATGGATGAGAAGATGGTGCTAGGAGAATCCCTTTGTCCCTTGGCAGATGACACACAGAAGACTTTGCTTTCTGCTCCCAATGTCATGGGACAGTATCAGGATGTGGAGACTCAAGCCTCAGTCAGAGCCCATACATCGATGTCCTGTACGCCCAGGGGGCGGGGCTGCAGTGAGCGACCCACTCAAGAGTTACAGAATGTGGTGTAGCTGCCCAGTTAGCATGGGCAGAGTTGGTGCGGCTCTGCTGGCCTGCATTTCCAGACCTGCCATGGAGTGTGCTTATACAAACCCCATGCAGCCCTCGAGGAAGGCGGAAGAGATGGGGAAACAGAGGGCTTGAGAGGTGAAGCTGCCAGGGTCTCTTGGCTAATGTGTGAGAATGCTGCACTTGAACCCCAGGTGTCATCCCAGCTCCAGAACTCAAGTCCTTAGCTGAGCCAGGGAGTAGATGAGACAGAAGGTGATGGAGGACCCGGGGAGCGGAAGGACTCAGAAGCATGAGGGCCACCCAAGCCAGGAGGAGGAGGTTCTAGAAGGCAACGGCCTTCAAGATCTATAATAGAGGCCATCTTACACAGTGTACAGAGGCCCAAGGTCTCCGGGAGTCACATGTCACAAGGTAAGTCTGAGTTCAAAGCAAGAGGATACAGTCACCACATAAGGACTTGGGGCAAGAAGACACATTCCAGATCCTTCTCTATTCCCAAGGGCCCCATCCCAAGCACAGGTCCTCTGACTTCCTATGACTTCGGCTATCAGCTTCCCGCCCAGCCCCACCAACCAAGCCGTGTGAAACACCATACAGCAGGAATCAGCAGTGGCGGGGAGGGGGAGTGTTCCCCTCTGGGAATAAGAACTCCAGTCAGCTCCCAGACAACCAACACACCAGGGCAGCCAGATGGCACCACAGAGACCCTTGTCCCTGGTAGCCTCCTCTCTGGCTGCTAAGTAACATCAAGGGATGTTTTTACTGAGGGACAGGGCCTTGGGAGCTGACCCATAAGGCAGTACCAGCCATCCATCACCCGGGAGGAAGCCATGCCAGTGGGTAACTGGACCCTCTGCTCGGTGGCCCGCATAGCCTTTATCTTTCATGTCTGTCCAGCCAGCTGCGTAGGCTCCCAGTGCCCAGTCATTAACTCTGGCCCCGGGAGCCAGGCAGGCGCAAGGAGTAGAGGCCTCAGAGCACGAATCTGAGTGGGCAAGGGCATGTGCAGCTGTGCAATGCTATGTCCAGTCAGCACGTGTTTGCCTCTACATGTCACTGGGACCTACACATACGTGTGTGTGACAGACCAGAGCACCAGCGAGCATTTAGACAGATCCTGGTTTATGTTCAGCCCCACCTTGTCTAGCTGGGTCAGGGAGGGGAGTTATACAATGAGCCCTGTGTCCTCACCTGCAGTTTGAAGATGGGCATAGCGGTCTTAACTCCTACACGGTCTAGTGGGAACCAAGTGATGCCATTCATGCAGAAGTTTCTAGAACTCAGTACATGTTTAATCAGCATACATGCTAGTCTCATTACGCATGGGGGGTATGGATGGCGGAATTGTAACAGGGGTCCCTGGTGGTCTTTTGTTTGCTCCTTTGTTTTTGACCCAGGGCCTCACAATATAAGCCAGGATGGCTCGGAACTTTCTAATTTCCTGCTTAGCCTCTGGAATGCTGGGATTGCAGGTCTGCACCAATATGTCTGGCTATGGGGAAGGTGGTTCAGTCAGCAGAGCACACACATCAAAGGCCGTGGGGAGGACTCTTCCATCACCCTCGGCGTCACATCTAAACGCTGAGGATTAAGGATCCATTTCATGGGCCAGAGAGAAGGTTCAACAGTTAAGAGCACTGGCTGCTCTGTCAGAGGAACCCAGGTTCAAGTCCCAGGACCCACATAGCAACTCATAACTGTCTGTAACTATAGTTCGCGGGGATCTGACACCCTCACACAGATAGATACACATGCAGGAAAAACTCCAATGCACTTAAAAATAAATAAATCTTAAAATAAAAAAAGAAGAATCACTGTCATCAGTGTCATAAAGCCAATGAGTCAAAAGTATTCTGTGTTTGTCAGGTGCTGTTGTTACATTTGGAACTCTCATGTGTGTATATTCCCATCACGTCTTCCCTGACGGTTGCAGGAGCTCCTTCCTCTCCTTCAGCCAATAGCCGCTGAGAGACCACGCCCCAATGGGCTCCACATATTAGCTATTGAAGCAAGGTCTCTCAGTTGAACCCAGAGCTCGCCGACAAGGCTAGTCTGCCTACCCAGCAAGTTCCAAGAACTCCCCCCTTTCCATCACCACTGGGGCTATAGGCATGCTGCCGTGCCCCCCTGCATTATGTCAGTGCTGGGGACCAAAACTCTGGTCTCCATGTTTGCACAGCAAGCGCTTTACCCACTGAGCCCCCTCCTCAGCCCTCCTGCTAATTTTCCATCAGAAACTGGGTGTAGAGGCACATTCCTGTAATCCTAGCACTTGGGAAATAAAGGCAGGAAGATCAAGGGTTCAAGGTCAACCTTGACTACATAGTAAGTTCTTCTCTCTCTCTCTGTGTGTATGTGTGTGTGTGTGTGTAAACAGTTTCTTAATTAATCCATGTTTTTAAGAATGCCATACAAATATGATATAAAATTCAACAAGTAAAAAAAAGACAGGTTTCAGGGATGGGGAGATGGCTCAGTCAGTAAAGAGCTTGCTGCACATGAATAAGGAACCAAGTTTGGATCCCCAGCACCCGTGAAAAGTCAAGTGCAGCCCTATGTGTCTGTAACCTCAAGGCTGAGGGGCTGGAGACAAGAGGGTGCCAGAGACTTGCCAGACAGCCAACGCAGCCAAACAGTGAGCCATAAGTGGAGAAAAACTAAGTGGTGGGTGATGGAGGAAGATGCTAATTATGGAGCTCTTGGCCTTCATGCTCACACAGACAAGCATACATGTACCCCCATGCATATATGTGCACACATACAGTTTTTAAAAAGGTTGATTAGCAGGATGGTGGTGGTACACGCCTTTAATCCCAGCACTCAGAAGGCAGAGGCAGGTGGATCTCTGTGAATTAGAGGCCAGCCTGGTCTACAGAGCAAGTTCTAGGATAGCCTGGGCTACACAGAGAAATCCTGTCTTGAAAAAAAAAACAAAAAAAAAGGAAGGGAGGGAAGGAGAGAGAGAGGAAGAAAAAAAAGTAGAGATTGGTAGAGAAAGACACTTGGCATTGACCTATGGCATCTATGTGCACATGCATGAATACATGAACCTGCATGCACATGTGTGCGCGCACGCATACATACACACACAAAACAGTTTTGAAAGCTACCATCTCCCTCCATCACCCACTGCCCCTGACCGTCTGGCTCATCACTCGTTAGAGCCCCTCCTTCCACTTCAGTAGGCATTCACCCAGATTTATCCCAAGTAGATAGTTGGCAACTATGTCTGAGTCATCTCCCTAGTTCCTGAATTCTTTTTATTTCTTCTGAAGTGGATTGCTTCTCCAAAACCACTTCTTAATTTATGGACTTGTGCTTCTTTTTTTTTCTGGATTGGATGATAAATTTTATCATTTCTTTCAGTGTAACCTTTATCATTGGGCTTAGTGACACACGCCTGTAATCCCAGCATTTGGAGAGCAGAGGCAGGAGGATTACACATTAATTCCTACCAGGGCTAGAGTGAAACCTTGTCTTAGAAATAGATGAATAAGGGCTGGGAAAAATAGTCCATCAGGTAAACGCATGAGGCACGTGAGCCTGGCAGCCCGAGTTTAATGCCCAGAGCCCATATGAAAGGCCAGATGTGGTGGTGAGCATTTGTGACCCCAGCCCATGTGAAAGGCCAGATGTGGTGGTGTGCATTTGTGACACCAGCACTCCTCTCATGACACAAGTGACCAGGCAGGACAATCACCCAGAAACCAGAAGTCCAGCCTAGAATACAATGGTCCAACCTGGAGTCATGAGTTTTCCTCTGTAGATGTGGACAGGGATCAGGTGACTATCTCCGTTTTCTGACATCTGTGTTGAGTCCCTTCTTGGGTGATTTGGTTTGTGATAGGCTCTCACGTAACCCTGCCTGGCCTGCTCACTCACTGTGGAGCAGAGGCTGACCTTGAACTCCTGACCCTCCTGCCTCCATCTCCCAAGTGCTGCCATGTTCAGTTTGCACACTGCTGGAGCTGAAACTTTGGTCTTTGTGCACATTGTTGCCCAATGTGCACCCTTGCACTGAGCCGCAAGACTGACTCATGGACACCCTAAGATTTTCCCCATTTCTTTCATTTCCACAGCTGTCTTTGCCCCTAACCAGACCCACCCTAGGTTCCTGTCTCAGAGACAAACCAGCAGGTATGGTGGCACACACCTGTAATTCCAGCATTCCGGAGGCTCATGCCACACAATTACCTCCAAGCTGAGACTAGCGTGGGCTACAGAGAGGGTCCCTGTCTCCCCACGTACACAAAAACAGGATGAATGGACCTGGTTCTGGCATCTGTCCTTCATTCTCTGCATTCCTTTCTCCTCTCCTAGCTCTTCATCTTAGGTCCTCACCGCCCTGTGTCTCATCGCCCTGTTCTCTATGTTGAAACCCAGAGTCGATTTCTCCAGAGCCAACGGCAAAGCATTGGTGCTCTGTGAACAGACAGGAGAACCCGCCAGGCCTGGTAGGGAGAGACCTCCCCTCCAGGTTCTCTCTGCCTTCCGGATTTCTTAACTAGGGTTTAAGAGTGTCACACAAGGTCGCGAGGTGTATTGGGGTGCAACTGTACCATGGGTCCTCAGGAACTTTACCTAGGACAGTAGGAAGTCACTGCGGGGGAAGGTTCTCGCCCTTCCTCAAGGGAGCAGCCTGGCTGGGCCACCGTGTGAGGTCATCCCTGCCACTGGCAAGGAGCGGGTGGGACAAGGGCCCCACCTGTTCCCGATAAGCTCTCTAATGCCGCTCCTAATTACTCTTTATTAACAGAGGCCTCATCACACGCCGCTGGGAGGGCGTGGGGATGAAGATGCCAAGACCAGAAACTTGTCACGTTTTCCAGAACGGCTTATTTGCCACGACCAAAATAACCTTTCCCAGGATGGCTGAGCTCCTGCCTTACCCTTCTGGTGCCCTGAGACTGTCCCCAAATCTGGTGGAGATGCACCCCAGGTTCCTGAGGCTTGTTCATCCCCACTCACTTAGAGCCAAGTGTTCACAAAGTTTTCAGCCATGTTTTTGCCGACAGTGGTGACCTGTGTCCCTACCCTGAGTTCACAGTCTAAAGTCAGAGGTACCCCAGTTGCAACACCAAAGACTTCTGAGTGTCATCCTGGAGAGAAAGGGGGGGGGGGGTGACAGAAGGAGGTCCCGGAATGAAAAGTGATCAGACTCTTGTCTTAAAGCCCAGAAGAAAGTTCTCACAGGACACCAAGGAAGGAACAGTGGGAGGGGCACAGCAGAACTGGGTGACCAAAGCAAAGGTCTAGGTGGAGTAGCGTGAACTTGGGCCAAGTCACACAAAAGCTCCCCCTGTAGGTGCTAGGAAGCCAGGGGATGTTGGACAGCAGCAGCTTGGGCTTTAGGAAGACCCACCAGGCTCAATACAGAGGTTAGCCAGGAGGAAATCACTGGGTGCAGGCAGTGTTTGGAGGTGGGGTTGTAACAACCCAGGAGAGAAAGGAGTTTGGAACTTGTTAATAACAAAAGACAGGGTAGGCCTGGCCTCTGATGATGGAGGCACAGTCCCTCTGAGCTTCTGGGCACACCGACAAGAGCAGGAGGGTCTGAGTTCCCAACAACCCACATAAAGTCTGGGTACCACCTTAGAGCTGGGAAAATAGAGACAGTCAGATCCCAGGGTCACAATATCTGGCCAACCTTGCCAAATCAACCAACTTCAAGAAACTAAGGTAGGTGGAGAAGCAATTGAAGAGATCCCATGTCAACCTCTGGTCTCCACATCTGCATACATGGGTGCATGCCCTCACACACACATGTATATGACATATACACAGCAACACCAACAATAAAAAGAAATCAGGGGCGGTGGTGATGCATACTTTTAATCCCAGCACACGGGAGGCAGAGGCAGGAGGATCTCTGTGAGTTCAAGGCCAGCCTGGTCTATGGAGGGAGTTCCAGGACATCAGTCAGGGCTGCACAGAGGAACACTGTCAAGAAAGAAAGAAAAGAAAGAAAGAAAGAAAGAAAGAAAAGAAGGAAGGAAAGAAGGAAAGAGAGAAAGAAAGGAAGAAAGAAAGAAAGAAAGAAAGAAAGAAAGAAAGAAAGAAAGAAATCAAGGAAGTCAAGGGCTCCAAGACTATGCACCCACTAGCTCCCCAGAAACCTCTGATCAGCCTGGCCCTGGATCTCTTTAGGCACAGGAGGACTCTTGGACACTCTCCCTGTCCTTACAGCCAGGGAAATGGGACTAGGGAACCAGAGACCCAGACTTGGAAACACGTGCCCTGGCCCTGGCCTGTGCCTCCTGCCTACCTGTTGTTCACCCCTCAGCCTCAGTCTGCTGTACTTCCTACCCCATGAACAGCCCTGCTCTCAAGCTTCCGACATCGTCCTTCCTGCTAGCCAACCTCCATGTTTCCTATCCGCACTTACATCTTATGGAAAAGCTTAGTGAGCAGGTCCCCTTACCAGCATGCCCACTCTCCAGTGTCTGCCTACATGCTGGCATCAAGGCTCCTCTGCAGGTCAGGTTTCAGTATGGTGTGCACTCCTGTCCTCATCAGGGTCCTGGTTGTCCCTACCTTCACACTGTCTCAGCTGAGCCTCCAGCTCCTGCTCTCCAGTCTTCTCCACTGCCTCCTCTCTCTGCCGACTCAGTCCCTAATCCCTCTCCTGAAGTCAGGCGTCTCACCAGCACAGGCATTGTGTGTGAGCCAGGCCAGAACAGGGCCAGAGATGGAAACAGCACCTGTCAGGCCCCCTTGTCTTTCCCTGCTGCTAACATTCCTGTAAGTACAAAGGATGAACCAGGGACAGCAATGGAGACAGCTCAGAGAGGCAAGAAGGGTGAAGGGTGGCCCACAGATGGCCTTATATCTAATCCCCGACCTCCCCTGCAACCCAGCAAAGGGACTGGTGCTAGGCACAGGTCCTGTGATAGGGCATCTTCCTCCTGCTCTTCTCTCCCCTCAACAACCTGTTCTTCTTGGGGAGATGAACTTACCCATAAGGCCTCCAAACCCTGGAGAGATGCATGATGTAAGACTAAGCTCATTGCTCCCTGGGAACCTTGAACCATTGTCTGTCTGGGACTCATAGGTGCCTGACATGACCCAGGAGGTGCTCTGTCCTTGGGCTCCATCCTGGAGCAGTCTGGGCTCCATCCCAGCCCTGCCAGTCACCACCAGTGACCTCTGCAAGGTATGTTCAGGCTTGGCATCTGTATAGTGGGTCCACAAGAGTCCTCTCTAGATGCACATACAAAGAATGAACCACCTCAGGGCCAGCAAGATGGCTCAGCAGGGGAAGATACTTGCCACTAAGCCTGGTGATCTACATTCAATCCCCAAAACACACACAGTGAAAGGAGAAAGCTGTCTCCCTCAAATTGTCCTCTAACTGTCACCCACATACTATGGTACACACACAAAAAAATAAATAAATGTAGGGAGATTGTTTAAATAATATACAGCCGCATAGTCAATTTGTGTGAAGGGTTTCGTAACTGAAGGACACGGTGGTCCACACCTGTAATCCCACCACTTGGGAGGTGGGGGCAGAAGGATGGAAAGTTTGGGGCTAGCCTTGACTACATAAGGAGTTTGGGGCTATCTTGGTGTTTTAGTCAGAGTTTCTATTACTGCGACGAAACACTGTGATTCAAAGGCAAGCTGGGGAGAAAAGGGTTTATTTGGCTTGCATTTCAGCATTGCTTTTCATCACTGAAGGAAGTCAGGACAGGAACTCAAACAGGGCAGGAACCTGGAGGTGGAAGCTGATGCAGAGGCCAGGGAGGGGTGCTGCTCACTGGCTTGCTCCTCATGACTTGCTCAGCCTGATTTCTTATAGAACCTAGGACCACCAGCTCAAGGGTAATACCACCCGTTGTGGGATAAGTCCTCCCACATTGATCACTAATTGAGAAAATGCCTTATAGTTGGATCTCCTGGAGGCATTTCCTCAACTGAGGCTCCTTCTTCTCTGACGATTCTACTTTGTGTCAAGATGACACACAAAACCAGCCAGTACCCTTGGACTACATAAAACCCTGTCTCCAAGTAAACAACAACAAACGCTTGGCGACAACCTGGTAGGACATAGGGCTCAGTAACCCTCCTTACAGCTGCAGACCTTGAACTAAGCATTGAGAGGCCTGCTGCTGGACCCAGGCCTCTAACTCACTGTGTGATTCTCTCCCTCACTGGGCACTGTCTTCTGCACCATAAAATGGAGCAGTAAAATAAAACTCCCTACATGGGTGTGGAGACACATGCCTACCATACCCAAAGAGGCTGGCACAGATCACAAAGTTGAGTCTAGCCTGAGCTACTTAGTGGCACCATCTTAACACACACACACACACAAAAGTGATGAAACTTCCTTAAGATTTGAAGAAAATCAGATCTGCTTGAGACTTCTCTCTTCTCCCAATAGCCCCCCACCTTTCCTCCTACTCTGGCCCCCACACCTTAACTTGCCCTTCTCTCTGCCCAGTTCCTCTCTGCATGGCTTCCCTCCAGGGAAGTGCTGCCTCCTCCAGGGTCCTCCCCTGACCATTCGTCTTACCAGTTTCTTCCTGACCACAGCACTTATCCACACCTAACAAGGAGGCCATGACATTGGCCTTCTACTGACTAGACCAAGGTTCCCTTGCTTTACAGCTGAGTCCCCAGAAACTATGTGGAACTGGCCAGGGTGGGTACCCCGTAAACGCAGGAGGACTAGGTTCTCCAGTGCTGGAACTACTTCTTGGGTGTGAAGAAGGGAGAGAAGTCCCTAGAACCCCGCCCCCTCTGCCAGTTCCACAGCATATGATCTCTAGGCCTGAGCCTTCCCACAGCCTGCAAAAGCACAAAGCTCCCCTACAGGGGCACATGCCCCCTGCCCTTCGGGGGGTCATGGACCTAAGCCAATCCCAGGCTCCATCCCACGGTCTAACACCATGGCCAGCCGAGGCATGGTGTGGTCTCTGAGTTCAAGCTTTATCTCAGGCCCCAGCAGACTTTAATTCACAGGTTTAAAGCTCCTCTGCCCCTTCTCAGAAGGCTGCTCAGCAGGGAGGAGGCCCCGCTACACAGGGGCACAGAGGTCTGGAAAGTATGCCGCACCACTCAATCCATGCTCTCTGCCCGCTGAGGCACACAGACACCACCTCGGCCACTGTTCCAGCCCACTGCCCCACAAGAAAAGCCCATTAATTTAACCTTAATAGGATTTTCAATTCATCACCAGCCCGGGGGAGCAGAGAGAGCTGGGTGGGGAACAGAGCGTATCCACATATAGGGGAAGCTTGGCTAGAGACTGGCCTCCATGTGCAACTCTCGGCTTCCTGAAGGCCCTCAGACAAGCCACCTCCAGGCCTCAGTTTCCTCCAGAGAAAGAAAATTACTCAGAACTTCTTCTAGAAGATTATATCAGATTGTGCAGAGGCCACAGCCATCTGGCACTGCTGGACAGGCCGCCATTGTCCTTCCACGCCAGGCTCTCCTCCTGATCCCATGTGGATTCCCCCAGGTAGCTCAGCTCCGTCCCAGACACCAGAAGCTCCATACAACCCCAGATGGAGTGAGTGACTGGGAGCCCACAGACTTTTCATCCTCTGGGGGAGTCGCGTCCTGGATTCCCCGCCACTCGTGGAAACAGAGCATCTAGAGGCTTCAAATCCCAGCCGGGTCAGCAGACCCGTGCCAACCAGCTGCGTCCCTGCTCCAGCTGAGAACATAGTCCAGCAGCTGCCGGCACTTGTCCTCCGGGCAGATTCCTCCAGGGTCAGGAGATGCCAGACAGGGAGATCATGTCTGTGTCATTCCCTGGTCACGGCTTGGAACCATGCTCCCCCATGGCCTGGAAGTATGGCAGGGAGCCCGGGGTGGGGGCTGGGAGGAGATTCATCTCTTGAGCAGTGGACCTGACTCTGTGAGCTGGGAATGGAGCAGCAGCGGTAGGCCCCACATCGTCCGTTCTGGGCTGCTGCTTCCTTAGCAAACCTCATGAGCAGCCTGGCCTGACAGAGGAAGGGAGGACCACAGTCAGCAGCGTCCGTGGTCCCTGTGTACAACATTGGTATCCAAGGCCCCCCTCAGGAGCCCCAGCCATAGGAGCATCTTAGTCTTCAGCCCCATATGGGGTGACACGGACAGTAATGGGGGAGTGGAGGGGAGGAGACCATAGGGAGCCAAGTGCGGCTTTAGCTGTCCTGCACTGCAGGTGAGCAGAGGATCGTGTCTTTTCATCAAAGAACAAGCCACAAATGGCGTACCCCTCATTTAAGAGCCTTTTGACAATGTCAGGTGGGCTCCCACACATCCATACAGTGGACACCTTTCATCAAACCAAGGCAGCTAGGACCAAAGGTCTCTGGGTTCTTGAGCCCAAGAGAGTGCAGTGTGGAGGCAGGGGAGGGGGTGTAGGGGAAATGCTGTACCAGTTCCATCAAGCATGGTGTGGGAAGGCTGGGCAAGACCCAGGTGGAATTCTAGAAGAGGCTGAGGAGGAGGGCGGCCTGCTGGCTATGGGAAGTTATGTCCTGCCCACACAGGAGATAAAAGGCGGGTAGGGACCCCTTGACCACAGTCCCAGTCTGGCCCATAAACTATTCAGAGTGTCTTGAGTCCTGAGTCACATCTTTGGCTCAAATGACAAGCATCCACCTCTGCTCTAAAGCAGGAAGTGGGGCCCCAGGCCCAGAGGGGACACATGCTGAGACAGGAGAAGAGACCCTGTCACCACATCTAAGAGTCACTGGAGGGGACCCCTGAGATTCATTCAGGCATTCTCCCCTGCTCTGCCCAGGCGCCCTGAATCCCTGGCTCCCACATTGAGAATGACACTCAGTATTCCACCAGGCATTGCAGTCTTGATGTTTGAGCTGAGCTGGCCATCCTCTTTGTGCTTTTATTTTTATTTTTATGGGTCTTTTTGTTTGTTTATTTGTTTTTTGACAGGGTCTCTCTATGTAGCCCTGGCTGTCCTGGAACTCACTATGTAGACCAGGCTGGCCCTGAACTTCTGCCTCCCAGGTGCTGGACTAAAGGTGTGTGCCACCACAGTTTGCCTTCCCTCTCTGCTTTCAGCTCACTCAACAAGAGCTGAGAAAGGAGAGAAGGGGCTGCCTCCCCACAGAGGGTGAGTGCTCCTTATAAAACAGCTTCGTGAACCATGCTCAGTGTGAAGACATCTGTCCCTGGACTTGAGTCAAAGGAATTTTAAGGCTGGGAGGAAGTTGTCATCGAGAGTATAAAATCTGTAGGTCATGTGCCACCCCATCACTCATATAACAGTGCCTGACTGGGGTCCCTTTCGTCAGACCCCACCCCAGAGGCACAACAGAGAACCAGAATGAGACCCTACCTTCCAGCATGCAGGACCAGCCAGGGTGAAGGAGGCTCTTCCAGAGGTTACACAGAGAAAGGGGAGGGCAGAGGAAAAGGGTGGAGTGTAGGTGGGTTTCTTCAGCACTACGCATGAAGCACCTGGAGCAAAACACCCTCCCCTCTTAGCACCAGGCATACCCCTGGAAAAGGAGTGGGGGAGAGCGTGCTGGAGGCAGAGAGCACTGGGGACGCAGCTCAGCTGTTGGAGCATTTGCTCAGCATACTCCTGATTCCCCGAGTTTGATCCCCTCAGCTACAATGCGAGCTTGAGGCCAGCTTGGGATACATGAGACCCTGTTTCCAAAAGAGAAGGAGGGGGAGGAGGAGGAAGAAGAGGAGGAGGAGGAGGAGGAGGAGGAGGAGGAGGAGAAGAGAGAGAGAGAGAGAGAGAGAGAGAGAGAGAGAGAGAGAAGGAGGGAAGAGGAAAAGGAGAAATACAGACCCACATACTACCAAGAAAACATCTACCATCCACCTACCTGGATCAACTCTTGGACGTTGCATTCCGTTTGCGCAAGGCTGAACCAGCCATTCACTGCAGTATTCCTACACCGAGCTTCTAATTTTTTCCAAGAATTTTTTTCAAAGATAGTAACTCCACCCATCAATGGCTGATGTGATTCTGGTCCTTTCCAGTGAGAGGCTGGCACACTCCCATCCATCCGTGTCTTCAGAGTCTCCTGATCACTAACCACACACCAAGGACCATGCCAGGATCCAGGATACTTGCCAGTGGTTCAGCCTGCCCTGATGCCACCCTCTCCCACCCCTGGTAGCTTCACCCACCTCTACCCCCACCAAGATCCAGACAGACTTGTGTGGAAACTAGGAGCTCCCTGAGAAGTCTACCATCAGCAAGTAGAGGCTGTGCATGGCTTTCCTGCTCCTTCCTCCCCAGCCAAAGGCAGGGCACAGCATGGCTGAAATCCCGTTGGTGGCCCCTGGCCAACTGGCTGCCACTTGCTTATTTGGCTTGGAACAGGAAATACATTTTTCTACTATTTACACTGCTGACCTCAGGAATAAACTCGTTACTGCTGCAGCCACATTCCCACAGTGTCCTGCTCACATCAGTGGACCTAGCCTAACTGATGACTCCCAGGTACTCTATCTTAAAAAAATAAGATGGGACCAGGTAGAGTGGCATACTCTTTTCATCCCAGCATTTGGAAGCAGAGGCAGGCAGATCTCTGTAAATTCATGGCCAGTCTGGTCTACACGGTGAACTCTAGGCCAGTCAAGCTACATAGTGAGACTGTCTTTAGACCCTATCTAAAACAAATCCCCCCCAAAAAAAACAAGGTGGATGGCCAGTCAAAAGTCATCTACTTTACTACCTGCTTTCAGAGATGCCACAGGACACCCCCAGTTGACACAGAGGTGATCACACTGAGACACATCCTTCCACAGTTCAACAAACCCATTGTCTTTTCTTCCTGAGTATACTGTTGGACTACATTTCCCAGGCTTCTTTGGAATCTGCTGGTCCAGGCTCCTGAGTTCTGGCTAATAGAGGGAGGGTTCAGACCTGGCCTTGAATTCCCACAGGATACTATGTATTCCCTCTCCTCTCCTGTCTCTGGCTGAATGGAGAGAGTACAGAGACCAACATGATGTAAAGTCACACATGATAACAGTTGCAGGTCCCTAGGAACCTGTAGGAACAGCTATAGAAATACCACATTGTATCAAGACCTTGAAATCATAGCACTGTTTCAATGGTTAGTGTCCCCTGACTCTAGCCCCAGAATGAGCCCCAGGCTGGGAGGCTAGACTCCTGGACTCTAGGACCAGTTTATCCCTCTGAGGCAAAGCATGATTTCAGCATGAAATCATGAAATCTCTGAGCCTCAGTTTCCCCCTTAGTAAAATAGACAGTGGTTTTGAATGTTTCGTCGTGACGGGCCCCTGCCCTGTGTTACAGTCATTGTTCTTGAGTCCACAACTAAAAGGCCTGCCACCAATACCCTGAATCTAGATGGTTGTGCTCTGTGCCTGGTTTCAGAGGGTCTGGTTTATCCTGGTGGAGGGCCAGGAAGCAGAGACAAGGCAGATACCCACACCCCACCACCACCTTTCATTCCATCTGGTCCTCAGGTCAAAGGACGGTGCCACCCACTGCCTGAGCAAGTCTTTCCCGCTCAGTTAATCCTCTGGACTGACTCTTACGGACACACCCAGAGGCGGCCTCCCATCTCCTAGGTGATTCTGAATTCGGTCAAGTTAACAATGATGACGAGCCATTACAACCCCAAAAATAGTCTCAGGAGCCTCAAAATATAAAGCAGATAGGAACAAGGGAGTGGAGGAGCTCTCACTAAACCTGGGGGAAGGGGCATCAGGGCTGACCCCGGACCATCTCCTCTGTCAACTGCCCAGACCTTTATACTCCAACCTCTCACCCAGCCAAATTTCCCAACTCTTGGCCAACCAAGAAACTTCTAGAAAATCCTACCAAACCTCCAGCTTCCGTTTGCACACCTCCAGTGATAGAAAGAGTTCTGCCAGGTCCAGGAAGCCGCTGGGATACCCCCATAGTTGAGTGACCCACACCAGTACATACACCCTGCACGGGGCCTCCTGAGTCCGTGGACCTCATCCACACCGCCTCAGTGCCACCAGCTGGAGATGAGACCAGAAAACCTGGCATCGAGAATAGAAGATGGCTGTGCCCAGGTGCCAAACGGGGTGATGCTACAAGCTTCACAGAGGGAGCGTGTGTGGCCCGCCGGTAAGTGGGGCTGTTACAATGCAGAAATCTTACAGCTGAGGTATAAAGAATCTCTGACCCTTGCCCCACAGCACACAGCTGGCAAGACTCAAATCCACCTGATCATCTGCTCTCAACTGATTCTCTGATGTGCAGATTTGGCTGACACTGAAAACAAGTCCTGCAGAGGATGTAGACCCGTGGATGGAGCGCTGGCCCAGCAAACACAAGGCCCTGGAGTCTAGCCCTGGCCCTGCACAAACCCACCCCTGTGGCACATGCCAATAATACATGCACCAGGGAGATGGAGGCAGAAGGATCAGAAGTTCACGGTCATCCTCAGCTTAATATCGAGTTCAAAGCCAACCTGGGTCACATGAGACCCTGCCTATACACAGCTAGACAGACAGATGGATGGATGAATAAATGAATCATAAGACCATAGTGTTAGATAGTATTAATAACAATAACATAATTAGGGAGCTGGAGAGATGGCTCTGCAGTTAAGAGCACATACTGCTCTTATATTGGAGAAGACCCAAGTTCAGTTCCCAGTACTCTTGTGGGGCAGACCACAGCAACTTGTAACCCCAGTTCCAAGGGCTCAAACACCATCTTCTGGACTCCAATGGCACCTGTGCTCATATGTACCTACCCAAACACAGTCTCACACACACAATGCACATAATTTAAAAAAAAAAAAAAAGAGCAGTTTTGAGCTGGGCGGTGGTGGCACACACCTTTAATCCCAGCACCCAGGAGGCAGAGGCAGACAGATCTCTGTGAGTTTGAGGCCAGCCTGGTCTACAAGAGCTAGTTCCAGGACAGGCTCCAAAAGCTACAGAGAAACCCTGTCTCAAAAAAACAAAAAACCTGGGGAGGCAGAGACAGACAGATTTCTGTGAGTTTGAGGCCAGCCTAATCTATAGAGAGAGTTCTAGGACAGTGAGGGCTGTTAGACAGAGAAACTCTGTCTTGAAAAACCAAAAACCAACAACAACAATAATGATGTTGAAAATAAATCTTTTAAATAAATAGCATATTAACCAGGTGCAGTGACTCACTACTTGATTCCTCGCACTTGGGAGGCAGAGGCAGTTAGAATTCTATGAGTTCAAGGCCAGTCTGGTCTACACAAGGAGTTCCAGGCCAGCCAAGGATATATAACGAGACACTTCAAAAATAAATAAATAACAATGACATATTAGTGACAATCACGTCAGTAGTGAGCTTTGATACCTGTATGATACTTGCCATATCCCGAGTACTTGTAAAACAGCATTTTATAAGCAATTCATTAATTTGATCCCTAGGCAGTTCTAGGCAGGAGACTCCATCATCAATTCTATTTTATAGGTGAGGAAAATGAGACATGGAGAAAGTAAGCCACTTACTAGAGTTTACATGGCTGCCACGGGTAGAGTTCAGACATGAGTCCAGGAGTCCAGGTATGGGACCTGTGTATGCTATGTGGCATTTCTCCTTCATTTTCCAAAGATTTTAAAAATTTTACATGTGTTATTATTTTGTCTGTCTGTATGTATGTCTGTGTACCATGTGCATGCAGTTGCCAACAAAGGCCAGAAGAGGGCATCAGACCCCCTTGGAACTGGAGTTACAGCCAGTTGTGAGCTGCCATCTGGGTGCTGGGAAAGAAGCCCGGGTCCTCCACAAGAGCAGCCAGTGCTCTTAAGCGCTGAGCTGTCCCCAGCCCTCTCCTCCTTGCTGATATACATAGGGTCCTCCACAAGAGCAGCCAGTGCTCTTAAGCGCTGAGCCGTCCCCAGCCCTCTCCTCCTTGCTGATATACATAGACCATGTGTCACAGGCCAGCACATGTGTACCCCAGTGTACTCACTGATCTCTTCTCAAATTCGTAATGAGCAAAAAGAATTCCATAAAATCAAGTAGCCGCTCATGTACAAAGTCAGAGTCAGAGGGATTTGTCCTCAGCTCAGTAGAGCTTATACTAGCATCACACTGCACAGTAGAAAACCAGTGATTTTCTTGCTAGAACAAGAAACAAGACCATTCTTCTGGGGTCAAGGGGCACGGGCCTCTCTATATAGCTCAGGCTAGCTTGGGACTCAAGGTCCTCCTGCACACACACACACACACACACACTAATTCTAGAATATATATGTATATATATACATATATATTCTAATTTTTAAAAACTACCCCAATCAAGGCAGTATAGTATTAGAGTGAGAACAAACAGAACCATTGAACAGGAGCAAACACCTCGAAACTTTATCCACAACACTATTAGCTGGTTTTTGACAGAGGATCAGAGGCCATTTGATGGAGGAAGGGCAGCTTTCTCAAACAGTGCTGGGGATGACTGGACACCCATATTATAAAAGAAAAAAATGA
Source organism: Chionomys nivalis (assembly GCF_950005125.1). Taxonomy (NCBI): domain Eukaryota; kingdom Metazoa; phylum Chordata; class Mammalia; order Rodentia; family Cricetidae; genus Chionomys; species Chionomys nivalis. The sequence continues at coordinate 15,464,299 of NC_080096.1, read as the reverse complement.
ATCTACACATAGGCCTCATGTTGTCTTTCACAAACATTAGCTCGTGGACCTAAATGCAAAACGCAAGACTGCAAAATGGTGTTGTCCGAGAAGAATCTAAATTATCTAGGGCTCAGTGAGAAGTTTTTAGACACTGCATCTTGAAAACTTTTAATGAGGAAACTTACAATCCATCATTAAAATTGACCCCTGCTAGCCAGGTGTGGCTGTGCATGCCTGTAGTTCTAATACCTGGGAGGCAGGGGCAGGAGGAGCAGAAGACCAGAGTCCTCTTTGGCCACATACTGAGCTTAAGCTTAGTCTAGGCAGCATGAGGCCCTGTTTCAAAAAGCCAATAATAATAATTTTTTAACACTTCTGCTGTGTGGCAGTGTTACAGAGAATGGAAAGAAAAATCACATGTGGTAGTGTATGCCTGTAACCCCAGCACTGGGAAGGCACAAGCAGGAGGACTGTCCAAAGTTCAAGACCAGCCTGGCCTATAGAGCCAGCCCCTGTCTCAAAAACAGGAAGAGACAGAGAGAGATGGGGTACAGGAGGGACACAGAGAGATGGGGATTCAGGAGGGACACAGAGAGATGGGGTGCAGGAGGGACACAGAGAGATGGGGATTCAGGAGGGACACAGAGAGATGGAGTGCAGGAGGGACAGGGAGAGATGGGGTGCAGGAGGGACAGAGAGAGATGGGGTGTAGGAGGGACAGAGATGGGGTGCAGGAGAGACACAGAGAGATGAACTGTGGAAGGGACAGAAGGAGATGGGGTACAGGAAGGACAGAAAGAGATGGGGTGGTTGCAGGGCAGAATCCACAGACGTACATAGTAAATAAGCATATAAGAGATGCTCTATCTCACTCAACCCTTAGGCCCTTAGAGTAGCCAGAATCCTAGGATGTGACATCCATGAGTGCTGAGCACCTAAAGAAGAAAAACACCAAGTCACGCTTGTCCAGTAGACAGAAACACACATCAAGCTTTCCCGCTTCAAAAGGAAGGGACGGTGACACAGCAAGGAAAACTCAGACAAAAACAGAGGCAAAACCCAGTAGGGAAAAACACCAAAGCAGGGACTTCTGTGTCTAGCATCTGGGGCTCACTCATGGTAGTATCTGGGCTCCGATGGCTTGGCTAACCCTGCTGCCCCTCCAGTCCTCGGCTTCTGGCAAATGTGCCCTCTCCCTGGGCTCTTGCCCCTCCCTGTTTCAGCCTTCCTCAGCAGACATCGAGTGACCCCGGCATCTATAGCAGTCTAAGCTCTCCATCATCAGTTTCACCATCTATGTCTCAGAGCCTCCTGACAGGTAACCCAGCCCTGCCTGGCCCTTTTCTAGAACGGGCTTTTTCTAAAACCTTGGAGCGAGCCTCCATGACCTCCTCATCCTCATTCTGCCTACTTCTGCCTACCTCAATGATGTGTATGATGTGGCTGACACCAAGTTCAAGGTGCAGCTCTCACTGGCTCCCTTGGACCACACCACAGTGGGCTCTGTGTGCCCTCATGGTTGAGCATTCCTGAGGTGTTTCCCTGCTTCATCCATAGCTTTAAATTCCCTCTTTCTCCTTGAACAAACTGCAACTTTCTGCTCAGAATTCTCGCTGGAAACCCAGCTAAAAGCAGTGAGCAATAACCATGCCACGGTTTGACTGTTAATGCTATCTTGAAATTTCCTCCAACAAATTGTCCCTTTACTTTTAAATTCAGCCTCCCTGGGGTTTTCAAGATCTAGACACTGCCCAGAGGAGTCAGGAAGATTTTTTTTTTATGTTTTATTTTCTTTTGTGGGGGTTACAAGAATGGAGGGTGGATATGGAAGGACTGGAAAATGAGTGGAACTGGAGTACATGATGTGAAATTCACAAGAATCAAAGAGTAAAGAAAACCAAGAAAACACACCACAGGCTTGCCCACAGGCCATTATGGTAGGAGCATTTTCTCTGCTGAGAAAGTGACTCCAGCTTGTGTCAAGTTGACCTAAAACTAGCCAGCACAGCCAGTTTAGCTGGGTTCGGTGACCTGCTCCTTTCTCTTCAGCCTGGGATCCCAGCCCATGGGATGGTGCCACCAACATCCAGGGTATCTTCCCTCCTCAGGCAAACCCCTGTGGAAACACCTTTACAGGTGCAACCAGAGGTATGCTTCCATGGTGACTCTAAAGTCTGTGCCCCTGACGATCAAGATCAGCGCTTACATAGCCTTCCTTAGTCCACATCTCCAAACTCTTCCCCTGGCCTCCTGCTAGCCAGCTCCAAGAACTTCAGGGTGACATGGTTAGGTTTACCCCAGCAACGATCCAACTCTTGGGGCCATTTCTTTTTTTCTTTCTTTCTTTCTTTCTTTCTTTCTTTCTTTCTTTCTTTCTTTCTCTTTTTGTATTAGTGAATTTTCTCATTGCTGTGACATAATTTCTGATAGAAAAAAAACTTAAGAAGTGGTGAAAATAGAATTTATTTTGCCCATAGTTTGAAAGAACACAGTCTCTCTTAGCAGAGAAGACAGCAGGCCCAGCTCAGATTGTGGTGGGCTGAGGCAACAGGTTCACTGTGCGTTTGAGACCAACCTGAGCTACAGAGTGAGACCGTCTCAAAAAAACAAAGTCTCCAGACCCTAGCAGTTAGGAACATGGACCATGCAGCCAGATGTCTGGGTTCAAATCCTGACATGCTATCCACCCCGCTGTGTGACTTTGCATGAACCGCTGAACTGCTCTGGGCCTCAGTTTTCCTTAGCTGTCAAATGGTGCTTGAGATGGCGTCAATCACAAAGAGTGGTTGTGAGGACTATCCAGCTGGCACATGGAGATGTTTGAATGGAGCCTGCATACAGTAAGTGCTCAATAAACACTCACCCTAGGGAACTATAGGAGAGAGGGAGAGGGAGAGAGAATTGCCATTTTGTCACTGAGATTCTAAGGCCCAAATGATGTGATCACTTCCAAGGTGACACAGGTAATTGCTTCGTAATAGCCATATGCAAGGGGCTCCTGGGTGCAGGACTTGCGCTGGGCATCATAGCACTGAGTACTACACCCTCTGCCAGGCAGGACTTAGGAGAAGACCCAAGCTCTCTGGAAAGCTAACGCCCAGACAGCCCCAGTGACAGAGGAAGCAGTGGTCTGGTCTCCACTCAAGTCTGATTCTGAAGCCTATGGGCCACACCAGCACACCTGAGCCAGGGAGCCTCAGCCACCACCTGCTGTGCCCCACCCCAGGCCTAGGAGGGGCCCAAGAGCCACACCATGATGCCACCTGTCTGCGAGGAAGTCCCCAGAACCCACCAATACAAAGTGTTCACAAGTTTCAGGGCATGCAGGGTGCACAGTGGGGACTGTGGGAACTCATGGGTCTCAGGCAAGAAATGTCAGGGGACAAACACAGAGTACAGATCACCCAGAGGAGAATGTCTCAGAAAAGAGGGTGATGCCAAAGAATCCTGCACTTGCAATGCTAGCCCAGCCAGAGCCTTGCCCCAGTGCCTCTTGGCCCTGCCAGCCCTGTGCTTAGATAGGGTGCTTGGAACTGAACCCTGGCTGCTAATTCACTTTGAGACTTTGGGCCTCCATGGGCAGAGTCTGAGTGCTCACAAGTGCACAGACTTCACTCAAGGCCCACTCATAGGAGGGTCGCTCCATGCCAGGACCTAAGCTCTGCCCCAAACACTATGGGGGAGCCTGTGGTGATATTTTGTTTACGCTCTAACAAATAAAGCTTGCCTGAGGATCAGAGTGTGGAGCTAGCCACTAGTTAGCCATAGAGGCCAGGCAGTGGTGCACACCTTCAATCCCAGCACTCAGAGGCAGAGGCAGACGGACCTCTGTGAGTTCAAGGTCGCCCTGGGCTGCACTGGATTGACACAGCCTCAAAGAGAAAGAGAGTCAGGCAGTGGTGGCTCACACCTTTAATCCCAACACTAGGGAGGTGGAGACAGGAAGGGATATGGCTGGGCAGAAGGAGGAATATAAGGCAGGAGGATGCCGGGCGGTGGTGGCGCACTCCTTTAATCCCAGCATTTGGGAGGCAGAGGCAGGCGGATCTCTGTGAGTTCGAGACCAGCCTGGTCTACAAGAGCTAGTTCCAGGACAGGCTCCAAAACCACAGAGAAACCCTGTCTCGAAAAACCAAAAAAAAAAAAAAAAAAAAAAAAAAAAAATAAGGCAGGAGGAGACAGGAACTCATTGCATTCTGTTTGAGTATTCAGTGTGAGGACTTATAGAGACAGGATACCCCATTCAGCCTGAGGATTCATGGAGGTAAGAACATTAGTAACTGACTGCTTTAATTCTCTGAGCTCCCAGCTTTCACCCCCTATCTGACTCCAGGATTTTATTATTAAGACCAGTTAGGATTTGTGCTACAGGGGTCCCATCAATACATGGAGCAGAATCACTGGGCCAGTACTGGAGAGCTTGCTGGAGAGGGGTGGGGCTAGGCTGTGTCTCCCAGGATGCACGAGAGTTGGGCAGGTGAATATCCTACAGAAACACGAGTAGTCCCAGAGAAGAGGTGACCTCCGGCAGTGCCTTGGCAACTCCAAGCAAGCTAGGACAAGATGGGTGCCTGGGGTCCAGAGAACAGTCAGAGACAGAGGGTAGGATGCAGATAGTCAGTGTGATTCTCAGGCTGGAACTCATTGTGAAACGCACTGGATCAAGAGCTGGGTGTCGCTGGCTGTAGCCTGGGAGGTTCCGATTGATTCCATTGCTGAATCCTCACCCGAGTCTGTTTCCTCAACTTGCAGGAGAGAAGAATGGCCCTCACCTCATTAGGGGCCTCAAGTGAGATCCCAGTCCTCATGTTTCCTGGCTGAGGACAGAGGTTTGGGTTAGACATTTGCAGAAGGGGCCTTTTCCAAGGCACCTTGGCAGTGCCTGGCCTTGGTCGCTGGAGGGACCCTGCGTCAAACACTACAGCCAAAGCAGCAAATAAGTTACTGTGCGTGGCCTCCAGCCCAGGCCCGTGTCTACAGTTTACATGTCCCCAAGGTGTGCCCTTGCCACCCTTGCCTGACCCCAAAGTAGTTCAGGATATGCAACACTTACATTACTACGTGGAAGCAACTGAGTGACAGAGCTGAGTGCCTATGGGGTGTGGTCTCTGCTGATAAGACCCACCCCCAACCCTTAGGTCTTCCCTGAGGCAGGTAAGGATCTTGCTCAGAGATACAAAGCCTCTGCTGACTGAGGGAAGGCAGAGAAGGCTCAACTGGTCTGGAAGGTATTCTGCTACAAAACCAAAGGCCCAGCAAGCAGCCAATCAAAGCTAGGCACTTAAGTCAGGCCAACCAATTACAGTAAGACACATGGGTCTCGACCAGCCATTAGGACCAGGCAAATGACTCTCAGGTGGCTACCATCTAGTCCAGGGCTGCTTACAGGCTGTCCCTAGGGGTCTACTGAGGTGGAGGTGAGCCATGCATTTTCAGCCTGGCTTCCAGGTGACAATGAAGCAGGAAGTCATGAGCTGTTTAAGGGAGAAGACCTCCCTGTCCCAAGAGGTCACAGAGAAAAGCCATCGGGGCCTGAGTATCATCTACTGTGCAGGTTTGTAGCGGACAGGGAAAGGGACGGTGGAGAAGACAGCAGACACAGGGGCAGACAATCCCTTAGCCATCCTTCCCCGTGCCTGCCCAACTGGGCTGCTGGCCAAGTCCACTGGACAGGTGAGGGTAGGCAGGTTCACAAGGCGAGGGCACAGCTGGTGTGAGCAGAACTGACTTCTTTACAGCTCAGGCTGCATGGTCCTCCAAGATGCAAGAAGAGGAAAGAAAATGACTGAGAGGAGGGGCCAACCTGCCGCAGAGTGTCTTGCAGGGTGCCCACCCTGGTGCCTCAGCCAGACTGGCTGCTGCAAGCCAAGCGCCTGCCTGTCCCTGTGCCCCACGGTTGCCATGCCGACCCCGAGGCTGTGTTTGCGGATGTTGTATTTGATTTCACAAGTTTGGAACTCCAATTACGTCATTTCGCAACACTGGGTTGCCATGACAGCGAGCCCCATGTCCCCGGGTGGCTCACACCTTGTGGGGGGAGAGGAGGGGCTCAAACGGTTCCCCCAGCAAATCTCTACTCAGCACCCCCTTGAGGAGTGAGGAAAGCGGTGTGTCATAGCCCCTCACAAATCTAACAGCATCTGCATTTGGGGAAATCGAGGCTCAAGGGGCACACATCTGACCCTTATACTTCACCTCCAGCTAAAGAAGACTTTCACACCTGCTTGACAGGAGTGGAGAGACCTAACACCAGGCCCCCAGCAACCAACTTGGCCATCTGTCCTAGCCAGCTCTTGGGGGCTCCCAGGTGGCTGCTCCCAAGTGGCATCCACACTGATGCTACTTCATGCAAACCACACACACAGGCTGATGTGGAGACAGCCGTGTGGCTGAGAACACTGCTTTGGCATTGGGCCTGGGTTCAAATGCCGGCTTCCCACTCACCAAGTGTGTGGTCTGAACAATCAAGCTGCCCACTGAGCTTCTATAGACAGGGAAGCAAGTCGGTCTTAAGTGAGTCAATACCCTCTTCAGGCTTGCAGGGTTGCGCCAGTGCACATGAAGTGCACGTTACAGAGAAGATGCAATAAAAAAGAAGCTGTTGGTTCATTTCTTTCCTTGCTTCCTTTGTTTTCTCCACCACTTCCTTTTTCCTACTCTCCCTCCTTTCTTCCTATTTCCTTGTTGCTGTAAGTTCTTGCTGTGTGGCACTGGGCAGCTGACCTTCCCTTTCTGGTCCTCTCCTTGCCTTGATCCTTATCACCGATCACACAGCTTCTACAGCGCGGGCTCCCATCGACCATGGAGTGAAAAGGAAGGCATTAGGCAATCCCCTGCCGCATGACAAAGTTGGTAGATGCCTGCGTGTCGCCCCTGCAGCTCTAGATGGGGACTGGACATCCATTCTCTGCCTTGATGCTGCAAGAGGGCACAACACTGTGGTCACCATCAAGGTTCAGTCACACCTAGCCCTGTAAAGGATCTGTCCCCAAACTCTGGGAATGACAAAGGTGAGAACCAGGGGTGATGGGCATTTTCAAAGTTTGTAGGGACTGTGAATAGGAACTGTAATCCTCTTGAAACACACGTGTGTGCACACACATGCACACATACACACACACAGTCTGCTCCATAGATCACTTGGGGACCATGCTTGTCTCGGAACAGGGCACGAGCATGAAAGTCCAGTTGGTTTAGACGCCAACCCTCTTCCCCCTCAGCTCCACTCCAGGATCCCGGCCCCTGGGTCCTGTGAGGGGCAGTTAGCGTGCCCTGCCAGGTGACAGGAAAATACTTAGGAGGGGCTGGCATGGAGCTGTTCCATGATATCCACCAGTGCCCTTCTAGGGTCCCACACACATCAGGGAGGCCACTGCTCCTGCAGCCCAGGAGCTTCCTTAGAACCCTGTTGAAGCTCTGAGACCCTTCTTCCTGAAGACAATGAGGCACAGTCAAATCTGCAAAGGGGCCACCCATGGGTGCTGAGAAACTGTGCTCAAAGGAGGCGGGTGCAGAAGGAAGCCAAGAGTCCCTGCAGATGACAGCAAATGACCATGCCTCGGCTATCCATGCACAGAGCCCAACAGACCTAGAATAGAAACAGCATGAAGGACAGAGGGCAGCTCAGCACAGCACCCAGGAAGGGGCTCTGAGCAGGCGTCTGAGTTCTGTTGCTGTGATAAGACACCATGGCCAAAGCAACTAATAGAAGAAGGAGTGTGTTGGGGGCTTACAGTTTCAGAGGGTGGGTCCATGACCATCATGGCTGCAGGCAAGCAAGCTGGAGTAGTCTCTGGGAGCTTACATTGAGAGACACAACTACAAGGCAGAGACAAAGAGACACTAAAAACGGTGTGAGCTTTTGAAACCTCAAAGCCCAGCACCAGTGACACACCCCCTCTAACAAGGCCACGCCTCATAATCCTTCCCAAACAGTTCCACCAACTGAGGACGATATAAGCCTATGGGGGCCATTCTCATTCAAACCTCCACATTCCACTCCCTGCCCCCATAGGCTCCTGGCTATATCATAATGCAAAATTCATTTAGCACAACTTCCAAAGTCCTCAAAGTCTTTTAGTCTCAACACAGTTTCAAAATCCAAAGTCAGGCTCAAGACAATCTCCTGATTGTAATCCCTTGTAAAATCAAAAAGCAAACTACATGCATCCTACACACAGAGAAACACTGTAGATCACCATGCCAAAAGGGAGGAGTCAAGTCACAATGAGGAAACACCGAACCAAAGCAGGACTGAGACTCAGCAAGACAAACTCCAAATCCTGTAGCTCCATGTCTGATGTCCAAGGGCTTAGAAGCCTCTGCCCTTACAGCTTTGCTGAGGATGATAAATTTCTCTCCTCGGGCTGGCTCTGCATCATTTCTACAGCTCTCCCTGGCTCTCATCCCACAGCTCTGGCATCTCCAACTTCTCTGGGCCTCCATCACAATCTGGGCTTCACCTTTCTCATCTCATGCAATTATCTCTTCAGGCCTCCAAGCAGGGACTCCCCTGGCACATGCCTGGGCTCCGCAACAACCCTTAACCATGGAGGAGGATTTCACACCCCTTTCCCTCATGACTCTCAAGCCAGAACCACACGGCTAATGATGCTAACAGGTTCTGCTACTGGCTTGGGGTGGAGCCTGGCCTCTTCTAGAATTACATTTGTGTCAGATTTAATGTGTTGGTGCTTTTAAGATCGAGAAAATCCCCCAGGCCTTTTGGTTTCCCGAGTCACGGGGTTACCTGGAAGGTTCCCCCACTCCCCCACTCTATTTCTCCTCATCTCTTTCTTCACAGTCTCCTGATGCTCTTTTTTCTCCTTAAACCATTTATTTTGTGTTTCTTTTTTTCCTCACTTTGCCCTTTTTCATTATGGATCCACACAAGAATGATCACTAGTGACCACAGGACATGGTCAATAGTGGCCTGTCTTGAAATCTCCTCTACCAATGAAATTAGCCCAAGGCACTTCAGTCTAGACTCAGACAGGCAGCTTCTTATGACAAGGGGGAAAAGATCATATTCTTTGCCAAAATATCATAAAAATTATCTATCCCAGTTGCTACTATTGTTCCTCTCTGGGACTTCCATAGCCCACATTGCTTCCAGTGCTAATTGATTTCCAAGCTCCTACTAGGATTGCCCATTAAGGTCTCCTTACAGCATTCAACTGGTGTCCTGGTCCAAAGTCCCAAAGTCTGCCACCTTCCTCCAAACAACAGCACAGTCAGGTCTACTACAGCAATGACCCACTCCCTGGTACCTACTTTCTTCTTAGTTACTTTTCCTTCACTGTGGTAAGGCACCATGACCAAAGCAATTTATAGGAGAAAGAATTTACTGGAGGCTTACAGTTCCAGAGGGTGCATTCGTGAGCTTCGGGGCAAGGAGCATGGCAGCAGGCAGACACCGTGTTGGAGCTGTAGCTGAGAGCTTACACCCTGAGACACAGCCATGAAGCAGAGAGAGACACCGAGAATGGTATGGGTTTCTACTTTCAGGGACACACCTCCTCCCTACCTCCTAATCCCTCCCAAACAGTTCCTACAACTGGAGACCAAGCAGTCAAATATATGAGTCTATGGGAGTGGGGGGGGGCATTTACATTCAAACCTCCACAACAGGACTGAAGGGCAAACAGGTCTCAGAGAGGAAGGCAGGAAGAGCCACAGCTAGACGAGTAGGCCTGGACACCCAGAGGGTACTGGAGGTGCAGAACCAAACACACAGAAGTAGTAGCTGGTCAGAAGCGGGGAGGAGGGATTTGAGAGCCATGCTAAAGGATTTGGAATTAGTCTCTCAAGACACAGGGTATCATGAAGTATCTCTGGAAAGCACTGGGAACAGACTTAAGGGTGGGTTGAGTGGGAGTGGCTTGAGGTTGAGGCTGGGATTGGGGTTGGACTGTTGGACTGTTTTGGGATTTCGTTGTGGTTGGGGGTAGGTTCAGGTTATTGTTAAGCTGTGTTTGAGTTGGGTTGGGTTCAGGTTGTGGTTGTGGTTGAGATTGGATTAGGGTAGAGAGTGTGGGAGTTAGGGTTGAGGTTGTGGGGTTGTGGGGATCGTGTGGGTTAGGGATGAGCTGGGGTTGGAGTTGGGTAGACCACTGCAGCTCTAACAAAGGAAGAAGTTTCCAGAAGGGAAAAGATAGGAACCACTGGAGCTGGTGATAAGGCTTCCATTATCCTGCTGTATGGTAGGGGCTAAGGAGACAGGGACATGCAGGGTGACTACATTTGGGAGGTCCCAAGTCAGGGAAAACTTGACACAGTACATAGTGACAGTGGATCCTTTGGTGGAGGTATAAACAATGACAACTTTCTTAATAAACTAAGGGGATGTGATTGTCCTTTGAGAAGCCCATACCCACTTCCTCCTTGAGTATGTATTCCTTTCTTGTCAAGAACATTTCTCTCTTTCCACCCTAGTGTTTAGAATCTGCATTGAGATCTCTTAGGAAATACCAGCTCTGCTTCAAAAATCATAGCACTGATGATAGTGACAAGCCTGTGAGGGAGGAGATGGGTGAGGGAAGGGGTCTCTATAGGACCAAGACTCTGGAAAGGACCCCAGGAAGGGGCGGGGTCCATGTGCCTGAGACGGATGAGCTCCTCCAGGCACCGGAAGTATGGGAGTCATTAACACGGGGAGATGAAGATGGAATGTTGGGATGCGATTTCAGGGGCCTGGAGTCTTAGCAGTCACTTCTCTAGTGTCAGGGAAACCTCTGGGGCCCTGAGAGTGGTGACAGTGAGGATGACAGTGGTCTGGGAGGGGACAGCCTACAGCCAGGAAAGCGCCTGATCGAAGTACAGCTGTCTACAGCTAGGAAATCGCGTACCTGTGGCCCACGGGACAGAGAAGGAACCACCATACAGGGTCCCTGAGGTAATGGGGCTGGAGTCTATGGGATATAGGGCACATAGAGGTAGAGGGGAGGGCGATTCGGGAGCCATTCGGGGGCACTAGGGCTCTGAGCAGGAAGCCCTAGGTCACCAAGCCCAGGGTGGCCACAAACAGTGAAGACTATGAGATGGTTAGAGACAAAGATCTAGAGAGAACGGACAGCCAGATCACAGATGTGCAAGCATGAGGCCAGGGAGAGACGCTATGTCTTCACAGGATATCGTGAGTAGCAGGGTGGCCGTGAAGACAAGAGAGAGGAAGGCCCCAGCCTGACAGGAATGGAAGTGAGTAGCCCCAGAGAGAGCAGGGACATAGGAGGACGGGCCTATGAGCTGAGTCCACCCTTGTAAGGGCTGCGAAGACACTAGGGCCCAAGTGGGGCAGAAAACATAGGGAGGAAGGGCGGGGCAGAGAGGGAGGAAACCTGGAGGCTGGTTCAGCTAACCCAGAAGTTCCTCTGGGGTCCACAGATTCCGTACTTCGTCCTGGCCACACAGCCTGCATAGTTGCTCCCTCCCTAGGCCTCAGTTTCCCCATCTGTAAGAAGAGCGAGCTGATACAGTGTCTAGAAGACTTGGGGACTTCACACAAATGCTCTCTGGCTGTGAAGCCCCCTCCTCAACCCTGCCCTTCTGAGTCATCTCAGAAAATGCAGAATTTCCAAATTCTCCAAAGTCTTCTCTGGGGACAGAGAAGACTGAGTCGTGGGGAAGTTGGGTGTGGGAGGAAGGTGACCAGGTGACATAGAACCCCACACTGGTGCTCCCTTTATAAAAAGGCAGCTGGCATCTGCCCTGGAGACTCTGGGGACTCCGAGTGTGTCAGTGTTCACCTAGTACCCACCACTCCCTTCTGCCTCCCTGTGTGTCACTTACCCTCCGAGACGCTCCCGGCTCTTCCCCTACCCACTCCAGAGCCTTGTAAGAACCCTGCTCGTCCTCTGTGTTCTGTCCTCAAGCCTCCCCACCCAGCTGCCCAAAGTCACCACCACACACCTGCTCCTCCATAAGCCAAGCCATAGTCTGACCTTCATTTTGTGACCTTTCCCTCTGGATACCCTAGGTTTGGGGCAGCATCCGGCCTCCCATAGCCAAAAGGTGTTTCGAAGGGTTTTCCCCCAAGCCAGGCACAGCCTCCTCCGGTCATAGCCTCCTGTGGATGAACAACAGCTGCCACAGGGGTTCTTCAGGGGTTTTCCCTTCAAAGTGTGGGACCTTCAAGTTAGCGATGGGACCATCAGTCACTTGACAGATAGGAGGCCACCGGCAACACAGAGGTCAGCATCTCACAGAAGACAGCCCGGCCATTCAGGGCATGCCTGGGGCAGAGCTCAGACCCCCAAACTGGGACTTGGGCTTCTCGGCTCCTATAAGACCCGATTATCCACACCCAGCTCTGGAGCCAGCAAAGAGAAGGAAATTTATTAGGCACCTGCTGGATACCAAGCCTGTGTGCTGAGATAGATGGTTGTCATACCAACACCTCTGCTGTCTTTTTTTTTTTTTTTTTTTTTTTTTTTACAGAGGAGCAAATGACACCCAAGGAGGAAGCCAGTCCATGTCCAGTCCAGGGCTGCAGCAAAGACCAGATGTCCTGTTTTATTTCTGTTCTTTTGAGATGGGCTGTCCATATGTTACCAGAGTGCCTGGCCTTGAACTCCTGATTTTAGATTCCCCCTCCCTCTGCTGCGGTGTAACCTGCAGACTCGCACCACTGAGCCTGGCTAAGGATGAACCTGCCAGGCTCTGTAGCAGGGCGCAGACGCTTGGGCTCCCTCTGCTTTTATTTAATCTCACAGCAGTCTCAGAGGTCTGTCTGTTCACACACAAGGACAGCAGAGTAAGGAGTGAGGAACTAGAGGGGTCCTGTCTGGCCGTGGCAGAGCCTCAAGGTCAAAACCAATGCTCGCTTGTGTCTCCTCCCCAGGGTCTTGACCCCCTTGATGTAAGGAACAAACATGGCACCACCTGCCTCTCCCGTTCTCCCTTCCATCATCGTGCGTGACTCCATTTAGTGGAGCTGTGTCTACCCATGGTGCCCACCCAGGGGGCAGTCTCTCTGTCCTCTCAGGACTGAAGCCTCTCTGGGCAGCATTCCTAGACAGGCCCAGCTGTTTACTGGGCAGTTCCCAGAGCCAGAGCCAGTTGATCTCAGGGTCACTGGGGCCAGGATGGGGCTTCCCCAGCCACACACCTGCACCTTTCTCCTTCGGGTCTGGCTCTCAGTGACAGCTGGGACCTCTGCCCAGTGCCTGGCTGGAGGTATGTGCTCCCAGAACCCTCTGTGGGCAAGGGGTGTTTTGGGGGACTGCAGAAGTCATGGAGTATTGGGCAGGTGGGGATAGAGCCAGCGTGCTGGCAGCAGGAGGAGAACCCACACTCTTTTAGCTTCATAGTGGCTTATCACAGCCCATTGGCTGGGACACTGGACAATCCACAACCTTTGCAGTGGGCTCTAGGTACCCTTGGCACCCATCTAGACCGAGGCATCTCCCAGAGGCCCCTGCTGCTTCCTTCCAGAGCCCTCTGGGTTGGGAAAGGAACTGCCCTCTCCCAGGGGAAGGGCAGTAGGCATGGAGCTCTTCAGAGTGGGCTAGGGTTGGTCCCACACAGGGCACTCTCGCCGGTTAGCCCGTCACTCAGGAAAGGTTACCCTACAGGCAGCAGTGGACTGGGGGTGTGACACAGCTACTTGGTGGCTCATGGCTGGGGGCTAAGAGGGGATGCAGCAGGACAGGGAAGAAGTGGAAGAGACTGGGTCTTGATTGGAAAAGCCTGTGTGGTGGTTTAAAAGGGTATGGCCCCCATAGACTCATATGTTGAATGTTTGGCCCACGGGGAGCGGCAGCATTAGGAGGTGTGTTCTTGCTGGAGTAGATATGGCCTTGGTGGAGGAAGTGTGGCACTGCAGGGACAGGCTTTAGGTCTCGTATGTGCTCACGCTCTGCCCAGCAGTCTCCTTCTGCTGCCTGCAGGGTGAGATACAGAACTCTCGGCTATCTCTCCAGCACCGTGTCTCCCTGCACACCACCATGTCCCACCATGAGGATAACGGACTGAACCTCTGAACTGTAAACCAGCCCCAGGTAAATGTTTTCCTTTACAAGAGTAGCTATGCAGCGGGGGACAGCTGGCACTGGGTCACAAAGGCGGGAGACCTAGCCCTGCTCCTCACCAGCTGTGGCACACTTCAGCAAACCCCGTTGTCCAGGACAGGGGTGAGCCACGTGAGGGCCTGAGAGCGGGAGAGTTGACTCGCCCTGGTGGTGTGAGTGAGGGTGAGCTGGACCCAAGGGCCTGAGATTCAGAGAACTGGCCCCACTCCTGGCTGCAGGCTGTGTTGGGTGGGCGGCTGAGGCAGGGCTGGAGAGCTCACCCAGGTGGAGACAGTGGGGGAAAGCTGGCAAGCTGACCAGCCCAGCTACCAACCCAGGCCCACAACCAGGGCTGTGAGTTGGCCCACCCCAACATCCCCCTCATCTATGAACTGTTGGAGCATGTGAAGGGGATGAAGCCACAAATCCAAACTGCAGGATCCCCACCACCCAGGACAACAACAGGACCTCGAAGAGGAACCCCAGGGAGAGCCCATTAACCAGCAGGGTAGCTGACGCCAGAAGTCTTGAGCCAGACCAATGACTCATGGCAATGAAGACTCACAAGGAAAGATTAAAGGGTTAACAGCGTAACTCAGTGGGCCCCACTACAGCTTCCACGGTGCAGTTCTTCCCCTTTTTTCTTTATTTGTTTGTTTCTTGTTTTGTATTCTGTTTGTTTTTGTTCTGTTTTTCTTGGCTTGGTTGGTTTTTAGTTTTTCTTTTAAATTTAGGGGGAGGGAGTTGCAAGGGTGGAGGGCAGATGCGGGGGGAGGGGAGGATGGGGAGATCAATGGGATTGGAATGCATGATGTGAAATCCACAAAGAATCAATAAAAATAGGGGGGAAAGTCATGGCCATGGTGTCTCTTCACAGCAATAGAAACCCTAATTAAGACAGGCTGGGAAGCTAAAACCAAGGGCTGAGCATGCTCTAAAGTGTCTTAGTCACCTGGCTCCTTCTAGAGTCCAGGATCCATCCCTGGCTATCCCCCTAAACTGGGGTCTCCCCAACAATGCTGTGCTCGGGCTTCCCCAGCTCCTCAGCTAACTGCCTGGTGCTGGAGTTCAGTCTCCTTTGGACAGAGCCTTCATCTGGGCACAGCCGTAGGCCATCCCTGGAAGGCCATACATACCAGCACTAGGCCACAAGAGCCCAGGCCCCGGTTACTGTGATTTAAAAAGAGAGAGAGAAATGGGGGACAGAGACAGACAGAGACAGAAAGAAAGATGGGAGCCGGGCAGAGTTCTTTTTAAAAAGGAATGTGCACAGGGGCTGCTCTTAGTGCCTGCAGCTAAGGAGGCGTCCTGTCAGGACCCCAAGGGCAGGCCAGTGCAGATGCCTGAATGCTAGCACCTGTGTCACCTGGCCAAACTGCCAATGGGAGGAAGGGAAATGCTGAGCAGAGACAAAGAGAGAGAAGAGTGCTGACTGGAGGCTGGTTTCGTTGAGTTGATAGTGAGAGGGGGCAAAATGATCCCTACGCTTTAGAGAAAATTACACATGATTGTTGGTTTTTCTTGACATTGCTGGGGCCAAACCCAGGGCTCCATCTCTGTAACAACACTACCACTTATCTACATCTCTAGCCATAGCTGAGTTTCTTTTTTATTTTGTTTTATTTTGAGACAAGATCTCCCTATGTAGCCCAGACTAGCTCCAAACTCAAGACCCTGGTAGCTCCATCTCTTTGTAGGCTTTCAGCACATCACCTAGATTTTTCTTATGTTCAGCTCAGTAACAGTGCTCCCTGCGTGGTGCAGTGGGTGTGTTGGCCATCCCTGCCCCAAATCCTTCTACCCATGACCCGTGCAAGGGCAAAGGTCACTGAACCTTTTAGAGAGCCCTGAGTAGATGCTTGCCCTTCTAAGAAGTAGAAATAGAAGCGAGATCCAGAAGGATTTGCAGGGTTCTGCTTCCATCTGACCACAGGAGCTCCTCCTGATCTCTACCCCTCCTTGGCCAAACCTCATCCACCTGTCACCTCCAAACAGACCAAGTCCCAAGCCCCAACCTGTTACCCAGCTTCATTTCGTTCCTGAGGTACTGGACTCACTTCACACGCCACATCTGCTGACCCCTCCAGGCAGACCTCTGCACAGCCTTTGGGCCCCCCTCAGAGTCTCCTCCTCCAGGCAGACCTCTGCACAGCATTCAGGGCCCTCCTCAGAGTCTCCTACTCCAGAAAGCCCTCCTCAATCCATCACACAGAGCTAGTGTCTTCCTCCTTGCCCCTGGAGAACCCTCCCCCTCCTCTTCCCTGCACACCAAGACACAGCTCTTTCTCTCAGAGGCTCTACCCTCCACCATGAGAGCCTCTCAAGAACGGGGTCACCTCACGGTCCTCTCAAGGCCTAACTTGGGACTTAACCACGGGCAGCTCTGTAAGCATGGTTGGATTTCCAGAGTCCAAGGCCAGCGTGGAAGAATACCACACTAGAAGCTTCCTTGAGTCAATCTTCACCATGCTATGAATGGTACTGCCTGAAAGGTCCGTAAAGCGAGGCCTGGTCAAGACAGCCAGGCATTCCCTGACCTCTCATTGGCTCCGATGGGCCATTTCTTCAGCCCTAAGCCAAGCACAGAGCCTAGAGAGATCCAGCACTCTGATTGGAAGAGGGGAGTCACTGCCTCCAGTGGGATGGGGCTAGCACACATGTGTGTACACACACATAACCACACACACAAGCATGCGCACACACATACATGCACACACTTATGCATACACACATGTGTACATACATGCACACATGCACGCACAGATATATGTACGCATACATACACACATGCACGCGCACATGCACATACACACACATACGTGCACGCATGCACCCATACACATGCTATCAGGGTAGGTCCTAGAGGGAGAGTGTCCTGGCTAGTTTTATGTCAACTTGGCACCAACTGGAGTTATCTGAAAGGAGGCAACCTCAATTGAGAAAAATGCCTCCAAAGATCCATCTGTAGGGCATTTTCTCAATTAGTGATGAATGGGGGAGGACCCAGTTCATGGTGGGTGGTGCCATCCCTGGGCGGTGGGCCTGGATGCTATGAGAAAGCAGGGTGAGGGAGCCAGAGGATGTAAGCCAGTAAGCAGCACCCCTCCATGGCCTCTGAATCAGCTCCTGCCTCCAGGTTCCTGCTTAATTTCCTGTCCTGACTTCCTTCACTATGATGTGGAAGAGTAAGCTGAATAAACCTTTTTCTCCCCAGCTTCCTTTTAAGGACAGATAACCCCTGGTCCTGTAAGACATACCTCTGCCTATCTTACCCCCATGGCTTATTGCTTCTCTGTGAACATCTGCCTAGAAAGTTGGTTCACTACAGGTGGCATGAGAAACTGCCTGATCATATGTGAATCTATATGATTATATATTAATTAATGTGAATTCAGGAATTGCCTGAAATTGTGTCATGTTTTATTCATCATTTTAGAGTGTGTGTTTGGTGTGGGGTGGTGGGGGAAGTCCAGTCTGCAGAGCCTGAGGCACCATGAGAAGTGTGGGGGGGGGGCCTCATCATCCCTCCAGTTGCCTTTCACACAAATTCACTTTTTGGGCACACAGCCAGAGCCTCGGGGGGAAATGGCTAATCTACACTTGACAAGGCTCCCCTGAATGACAGCCTGCCCCCTTGTCCCAGCGTCTCCAGCAGGTGTTTCACTGTGGGCTCGGGGTAGAAGCAACAGAAGCAGCCTTTGCTAAGTTCAGCTACATGGGGAGGCTGCCAGGAACTCTTGGGACCCACGGCGGCTGGAGCATAGAGCCAAAGGCATGCTGTGAGACGTGGCAGGCACAACCTGTTCACAACCAGGACAGGGAAGCGTGGGTCCCGCCTAAGCCCACCTTGAATAGATAGACCCCTGAGATACTTGTAGGAAATGAGAAGCCTGCTTGCTGGAATGGGTGTCGGGAGGTAAGGCCAATGCGATCCTTGAAGGACACTCAGGTGGCTCCCATGGGGCACACCCCACTCCAGCCAAAGCTCCTCTCCATGAGTTCCCAGTTAGTTGTTTTATGATGAGAAATGCCACCATGTTGGCTTTTTTTTTTTTCTTCTGGTTATTCTGGAAGCATTCACTTGGGTTTTCCCTGCTCTGGCTTTCTTTATGTTTCCATAATCTCGAGGCTTCTGGGTGGTCTGGTTTCCGACAGGCAGCAGCGTCATCTGGTTCTCACAGTCCGTGTGTTCATGGAGGAAATGTGGCCTGAGCCGATGTCACCCCACCCACAGAAAGGAAGTGACAGCTAACCCACTGTGGAGAAATCTATGGGCTATACCCGTCACGGTGATTTTGGTTACAGGGAATACGAAAGCCTAGTTAGACAGCCTTAAACAATAAGCATGATTTACTGGTTTGCGTGATTAAAAAGCCCTTCAGGATAAGCTTGATCCGGCAGCTTAGCTTAACAGTACGGGGGGATGGGCTGTTGTTTTCTTTCCTTTGGATTGCCATTTTCAAGACTGGCTGTCCTTATCGTACCAAGACAATCGTACCAAGACATCTGCCAGTAGTTCTCAAGACAAAGTCAGCAACTTCAGAGAAGCATCTTTGCCCTAGAATTGCCAGAAGAGCTCCCGGGTTTCTGGTCATGGGTGGTGCAATAGCAGAGCATTCCTCTCTCTGGAACAAGGGTCTGGGCTCAATCCTACGAAGCCCATGCCCTCTCCTAAGCCAGGAGCTGGAGTCATTTGAGCTCCTGCCTCCTCTGTGCCCCTCATCACGGTTCTGTTCTGGCGATGGTGAGTGCCCAAGTTGTGTGATGTTGTGAATTCTTGCAGATTCTCGGAGGCAACTGGCTAATCCTATTTTGTAGATAAGGGCGCAAGTTAAGAGAATTTACTTGCGGCATCGGAAGTGGGTGAAGCAGAGGCAGGACTGAAGTCAGGCCCGTGTGATCACCAAGATGTTGCATCCATTGCTTTTCTCATTGCTGTAACAAATTGCCTGACAAAGCAACTTAATGGATAAAAAAAAAAAATTATTTTGGCTCACAGTTTTAGAGTACACAGTCCATAATGGCAACAGGATTGCAAGGTCACATTGCATCCAGTCAGGAAGCAAAGAGAAAGATACATGCTGGTGCTCAGCTTGCCTTCTTTTTATTGAATCTGGGATCCTAATCCATGGAACCATGCCACCCATATTAACGGTGGTTCTTCCCACCTCTGTTACCCTAATCTAAAAACACCCAGAGGCTTGTCCCCAAGGTGACTGGTCCTGTCAAGCTGCCAATCAATATTTGTCCACCTAGCTATTCTGACATCACAATCTGCCTGCCTCTGCAGCCAATGCAAGGCCCTACAGGGATTCGGAGAAGCTGTTTCTTCTTCTTCTTCTTCTTCTTCTTCTTCTTCTTCTTCTTCTTCTTCTTCTTCTTCTTCTTCTTCTTTCTTCTTCTTCTTCTTTTCTTCTTTTGCCACAGCTCTGGCTGAACATCCGGTCTGTGCCAGCCATCCTGTTGTGCTCCAAGAAGCCAGGAGTCATTAGGAACCATGCTAGCTCTGTCAGGCTGAGGTTGAGTCGACTTATCACTGGGAAGTGTGCCCTGTGTTGTGGGCACTGCCTCCCTAACAAGCTCCAGGGAGATGGAGCCCAGCTCTTTTATCTCTGTGGGATCCCCAGGTGATCAGTGGAGTGGCAAGGTTGAGTAACTCCAGGAAACTAAGCTAGTTGGGCAGCTCCACCCAGCCTCGCCTTCTGGGGACTAGCGAGGTATTCAGGAAGGTTTGATTACCCAGAATCAGCCTAGGAATGCTGGGACTCCATGCCCAGAAGAGGGAGGCCAGCAGTGGGGTACAGCGAGCAGGGAGGGGCTGCTGGAGAAGAACTGGGTTGTGGGAAACGCAGTCTCAGAACGCAAGTTCCCAGGGTAGTGCACTCGACCACCGCGCGCGTGGGTGCTCAGAGATTCACCTCTGAAGTTGCCACACCCAGGAATTCCTGGCCCAGAGTCCCCAGCAGGGAAACTTGTGTGACTCTCTGGGAGTCACTCCAACCCCAGGTTGGCAGCTCAGCCTGATGGTCACCCTATCCAGTGAGCTCTGCAGGTGCCCAACATCAAAGTGTCCGAGAAAGCACCACCGCCTAGGGGCCGAAGAGTCAGGACCCCTCCTGCAGGCCTCACTACAGAGTCCTGGTTTGTCCTGAGACACAGTTCTTGGCTCTGAACACACATGCACATAGGTGCACACACACACACATACATGCATATTTGACATATACACATACACACATGTAGAGGCATGCACTGCACACATGCACATATACGGACATATTTACACCCAATCCCATATACTCTTCCCTCAGGGTGGCTCACCCAGTTGGCTTCTTCAGCCACCCCCACCCCTAAAGCTTTTCTCTCGCTAGTTCTCTCACCTGGTCCCTGGCTGTGGATTTCAGGGACTCTCATAGCTCAATTGCCTAAGAACAGGGAACTGGCTCCCTGGGCCTCTCTAAACCTGCCACTCATTTCTCAGAGGCTTCAGGAAGGAGAAAAAGACACCAAGAGCTGCAGAGACAAATTGCTTGTTTTAGACACAGGTGGACTGGAGGATAGAACCAGAAAAAAGACACTCGGGTGCTGTGTGAACTGAGGCAAGGTGCCTGTGTCTCAGACCCTGGATACAGGGGACAAACCTATAGCATATGGTCAAGGCCAGCCTGGGAAAATTGGACCCTTTCTCAACATAAAAATATTCCTTTAAAAAAAATGGCATAGGATACCAGCAAGATGGTTTAGTGGGCAAGGGAGGGGACCAGCAAACCCGATCATTTGAGTTTTATCCCAGAACCCACTGACTCCTGAAAGTCCTCTAACCTCCACACATGTGCCATGGCTCAAGTTCACACACACACACACACACACACACACACACGAGAAAGTAAATAAAACGTAATCCAACTGGACAATACTTGCGGAGCATGCTCAAGGCAGCCTCGTAGCTTAACTCGTGCCCGCTGCCTAGGAAACAGCCCGGGAAAGCCGTTCGGCGCACCGTGTTTCTAGCTTACATGTCGTCTGTTTCCGTGCACACTTTACCACTCGCTGTGCAGTGCCAGAGACTTTTCTAACTCAGCACTAAGGTCCCTCTGCGGGGAGATTTGTTCCACCACAAGCTGCTGGTGATTCAGGCCACACTCACACTGCACATCCTACCGCTTAGCTATGTATCCCATTGACAGTGAATGCGCTCACCTCTTATGTAACTCTAGATAGAGTTTCATGATGAATCTAACACACCCAATAGAAAACACTGTTTCCAGACCCGCAGAACACTTGACAATCACAGTTATTTCTAGTCAAGGCCTTTCAAAACTGCACATGCGTTCATTTACTGAACATCCGTGCTCAGATGACTACTGAGCTCATGTCACGTTACTTAGGAAGCTATCCTTTCACGTGGCATGGAACTTTCCACCACAGATTCTCCCTTCTGCCCATCTTCAGCCGCCTTGTCTGCCTTTTTCTTGAACCTAGTCTCCAAGACACCCTGGCACACATGTGTACCTCTACATGATCTGTGTTCCCCTTTGACATTCTGTCCTCTGCCACCACCAGGTCCTGGAGCAGAGGCCACCCCCTTTATTGCCCACCAATTGCTCATCCTTTAGCCACAGCTTAGACAGAACACCCTCCTCTAGAAAGCCCTCAGCCCCAGAAGCAAGTGGGTGGCCCCTCCTTCCTCTGCCGTGGCATTTGGGATCACTCCCTGAGGATTGGCTTCCACTGTTTAACCCTGTGTATGCAACCACTTGAGGAAGAGAATGGCCGCTCAATGCATGTGTGCAAGTTCAACACTAATCCTGAAAAAAAAAGAGAGGCCAATCAGAAACCTAGAAGCTCCCCTTAAAGCATTGCTTTCTCCCCACCACCAACCGTCACTAGTTCCTATTAATTTTATGCTCAAAGAATACTTCAGATTCGCGCACCTGTCTCTGTCTCTTCAGCCATCTCCCCCACTTAAGCCTTACCTGGCTGCTGCCACGGCCACCACCTGTGCCCCTGGTTTCTGCCTGGCCCCTCGCTCCATCCTGAGTAGCTCAGCCAGAGAACTGGATAGCACATGTATCTGACGATACTGCCCCTCAGTTAAAAGTCCTCAGGGACTCCCTGTTGCCATTAGAGAAACACCAACGCCCCATAGAGGTCCACATGGGCTGAACTGCCAGCCACCTCATCCTTCAGCTCTTGTCCTCTCTCCTGGCCCCTGTGCCCAGCCTGGTGAGGCTGGGCTGCCCCTGATTGAGGCTCTCCTTCTGTCCTAAGCCAGTGTCTCCCACTGAGGCTTCCAGTCTCTGTTCAGAAGCCACGTGAACCCTTTCTTACCTCAAACATCAAATCAGATCTCCCATTTGCTGATCTCACTCTACTCTGCCCTTCTACAAGCCTGCCTTAGAGAAACTATCTTCCCAGTCATAAAAACATTTAAAAAAAAAAAAAGTATCTGTTTTTACTTTATGCATATGAGCATTTTGCCTGATTGTGTACCTGTGTACCATGTGTGTGCAGTATTATGGCGGCCAGATGAGCGTGTTGGATCCCCTAGAATTGGAGTTACAGACAGTTGTGAGTCATTGTGGACGCTGGGAACCAAACCCACATTCTCTACAAAAGCAGCAAGTGCTCTTAACCACGGAGCCATCTCTTCAGCCCCAGGAAAACGTTGTTTGTTCTGCCCCAGGAGAGTGACCGCCCTTTGGTCCTAGAGATGGGCCTAGACAAAGACAGGACACACACATCAGTAGGAAAGGGACATGGGCTCAGGAAGTCATTTGTCTCCACCACACGGACCATGCCAAGATGAGAATGAAGTGAGAGAGAGAAGAACCAGCGGACAGTTAAGCCTGAAACCATTCCTTGGTCTTTCACCTGGAGCCAGCCACACCTAAAAGCCCTCCCGACTCACGCCCTGCCCTTGATGCATGTTATTCTGCTTCCGTGTGACTAAGCTCAGACAAAACACGGACAGGAACCACCTAACCCTCTAGGGACCCAAACCAGTGAAGGCAGCAACTATGAGTACTCCGTGGAGCGCCATGAGGTCTTAGGGGAAACAGCAGTGATTAGCTAAGCGGGGGAGGGGGAGTGTTAGACCCACAGTTGACATGGAAGGCTGGAAGTTCACCTGTGTGGCCAGGCAGGCACAAGGATTGCTTAGACGTTCAGTGCCAGGGATAGGAAGATGGCTGGGGGGGGGGGGGGGGGGAGGACGCGGGCGTGGGTAAAGTCCTTGCTTTGCAAGCATGAAGATTTGAATTCAATCCCCAGAACCCACATTAAAAAGCCAGATGTGGGCTGAGACTGTAACTCAGTTGGTAGAGTGTTTGCCTAGCACACACTAATCCCTAGGCTCAGTGCCCCCACACCATATCAACCATGGCACAAGCCTGTAATTCCAGCACTCAGGAAGTAGAGGTAGGAGGATCAAGAATTCAAAGTCATCCTTGGCCATGGAAAGTTCAAGGTCAGGCTTGAGTGATGGAGGTGGGTCTTGTATTAATCTGTTGCTTTTATTGGTTAATTAATAAAGAAACTGCCTAGGCCCGTTTGATAGGCCAACCCTTAGGTGGATGGAATAAACAGAAGAGAATGCTGGGAGAAAGAAGCCAAGTCGTGAGTTGCCATGATTCTCCCACTCCAGACAGACGCAGGTTAAGATCTTTCCTGGTAAGCCAGCTCGTGGTACTACACAGAATATTAGAAATGGGTTAGATCAATATGTAAGAGCTAGCCAATAAGAGGCTGGAACTAATGGGCCAGGCAGTGATTAAAAGAATACAGTTTCCGTGTAATTATTTTGGGGCATAAGCTAGCCATGTGGGCGGCTGGGTGCCGGGGACGCAGCCCTGCTGCTCTTATTACAACACTTGAGGTCAAGGCCTTGTCCAAAATAAAAAGAATCATGATGATAATGATAATAATGATAAGCCAGGCGTAGTGACGCACGGTTGAAGTCTCGGAGCTGAGGAGATGGAGCAGGGAGATCCCTGGAGCTCACTGGCCAGTCTGCCTAGCAAATTCCAGGCCAGGGAGAGACTACCTCATATAAATAAATAAATAAACAGATGAACAAATAGATAAATAAGTAAATGTGGATGCCTCCCGAAGAATGGCATAAGGGGTTGTCCTCTGGCCTACAGACACACAGACACACGCACACACACACATACACATGCGCGCGCACACACACAGACACACGCACACACACGTACACACACACACGCACACACACAGACACACAAACGCACACACAGACACACACACAGAGACACATACGCACACACAGACACACACACGTACACGCACACGCACGCACACACACATGCACACACACGCACACACATGCACACACACATGCACACACAGACACACACATGCACACACACATGCACAAACACAGACACACACAAACGCACACACAGACACACAGAGAGAGACACATACGCGCGCACACACACACACACACACACACACAGCTTGGTTCTCTCTTTCAGGATGCCATGATCTAGACGGAGGACAGCAAACCTCCTGAGCCATCTTCCTGGGAGGAGACAACCCCAGCTCTCCCAAGGGGAGGCAGCTTCTAGAACAACAGTCCCCACCCCAGTCCGCAGCTCCTGGCTCTCCCCACTCTTGGAACCTGAGGCCTCCCGTTTCCTTCCTTGTTTCCTGGAATATTCCAGAAAAGACCCATCACCCTTGGGACACACCCGAGTCACCAAGGTGACTGTTTACCCTCTGCCCTTAGAAACCATCTCCGGCGGTGGCACAGCTGCCGTACACAACCGCCCTCTGCCCGCAGCTTAGCCACACAAGCAAAGGTGCTTCCTGCAGGGGTTGGCATCTGCCAGGCTGGGTTTCCAACCTTTCCAGCCACTTCTGTCTACCCAGATCCCCATGGCTTCACTTTTACCTTTGGCTGGGAGCCAAGTACAGATAGCCACAGTAAAAACTCATCTATCCAGGTCCTCAGCCACACATTGGTCAAGACACCAGCAGACATCCAGGCCTAGGACAAAGTCATGGGCTCTGGACTCAGAGAAACAGACAACTAAATCCTACTTTCTCTGGGAGCTATGTGACCTCAGGCAAGTTGCTTCACCTCTCTGGGCCTCAGTGTTCCATAGATAGTATTAAGATAAGGGCCTTCTCTACCCTGGGCTGTTGTTATTCTAAGGAAAGTAATGTCGTGCCTAAGCCTGATCCTAGGCCTCACTGACAGGAGGACTCACCCATCCTAAGGGGACCCTGAGCACCTCACCCCTTTCTTGAAATCCTGTACCCCACTGTGCTGGAAGATCATGCATCACCCAGGACTGTATCCCTCTCTAGGAAACAGTCACCTGCGTGGACAAGAGCCGAGGGTTCCTGCTAAGGCTGCGCTGGCACAGCCAGCGGCCCTTTGCTGACTGCCCCTGTTTGTGTGATGAGACTCTGAGATACCCAAGGGTGGCTATGACTCTTAACATAGTCCAAGTCCCCCGAAACTGGTGATGTTCTGGTGGCCACAGTCCTCCTGTGTGACCATCCCCACTCTCTCGAGGACAAGTTTCTTCCTCCTTATCTGTATTTGTTCCTCTGGAACTGGCCTCCAACTACATGTGCCCTTACTTGCTGTCTTCTGGGAACGGAGTGTAGTGGCCCAAGGTATGTCACATCCCCACCCTGAGAGTCCCAGGATAGGAAAACGTGACCTAAACCCTGGACGCAGGAGGACCAAGTGTGGAAAGTGGAAACTGAGGAAGGCCTGGCCACAGGAGCAGGCCTCCATGGAAAGGAGCTCACATCATGCTTTCATGGAAGGCTCCCCCACCCCAAGATGGGCCACACCAGAAACTCCACTCCCAGACACATGTTAGAAGAAAAAGCCTTGGAAGGGCTTTATTCAGATAGCCCCATCCATACTTACAGATGGACCTGGGTGCTCTTCGAGGGCCCAAAGAGTGGGCTTGCTCTGTCTACCACAGGAGGATGAGCCTTAGCTCCCTTGTGCTGCAAACCTTCACCTTGTGAAGATGTAACGAAAGGGCCTCATCCCAGGCCACAGTCAGACCACTGAACTTCTGTTCCTTTGACACAAGTCGGCCTCAGCAATCTTATCACAGTCTCGGCACCAAGAAAATAACACTCCTGTCTTCTCCCGCCCTGGCCTGTTGCTTTCTAAGGAGCTGTCTGCAATCCCAGCGGGGAAGAGGAGAGGCAGAGCCGAGGCAGGACTTCCAGAATCAAGCCAAGAGCACCATGAAGGCCCCAGTTATGGCCTGTCCTCTTCTACCATACTCAAGAGAGGTTAGGGTGTGCCTTTCCCGCATCCTGCATGGTGAAACTCTACCTTCATCCCCGGCACTGTCCCAAGGCTGCTGCTCAGAGCCCACCTGGGAGGATGGGTCTAGGATAAGGCTGGCAGGGACTGGAGTGGTATTTACCAGGGGTGCTGGTGAGCATATCCCCAGAGGAGATCCAGGCCCAAGCTGAAGGCCTGGCCTGCCCAGCAGCTGCAAATCAGCCGGTCCCCATTCTCAGAGCACAGGCAGAGAGAGCAGGCCTTAAACAGAGAATTGCTGGAAGGTGGCCCTGGTCCAAATGTGCATGGAAGAGAGACAGCTTTGCCTGGCTAGGAAGGGAACAGAGGGTCCACCCTCTCGCGCCCTGTGTAAAGCCTTCTTAGACGGCTCCTGCCACGAGTGATGCTCACCAAGTCAGACTGTCAGCTCTTCCCTGGTCCTACCATGGTTTGGACTCCCATGAGGTGGGATCCCCATAGCCAGCCCTGCTTCCTAGAAGACATCTGTCTGTGGGTCCCTGGCCTGTGGGTCAGAGTCTGAGATGCCCAAGCACCCGGAAGAATCCTTAACAAGTGTCTCAGGGCATTCCAGGGCACCTCGAAGTTCAGAAATAACTGTGAAAGGGAACATACCTGCTCTAATTCAGGGACTTTTTATTGAGTACCTACTGTGTGTCTGACTTGCTCTGGGCACTGAGAATTCATATGAGAGCATGCAGCCCCTGACCAAACTGTAGAGTCATCCACCATGGCAGAGTTCACCAACGAACAATGGGACAAGACAAGATAGTGTCATCAAAAAAAAGTATCCCGAGAGCTGAAGGAGTCAGTTGCAGAACTAACCATTCGGTGCCACTGCCTCTCTCTGTCTCACAGGGACCCAGCTCTGAGGAGCCAGGACAAGTAGGGACAAGGACAGAAAGGCCCAGCCTCTTCCATCAGAAAACCTTTCACCAGCGAAGCATGGAGGAAGTGGTGACAGGACAGCCACATGTAAATAGGCCTGTCCACCCCAGAGTCGCTCTGGAAACCTGCGGTCAGCTGCAGCTTTGCTAAAGGCCAAGCTCCCAGCCACCAGGAGCCCAAAACGGCTGAACAAACTTCAGGCTTCACACGGGGCCGGCCGGTGATGAGTTCAAAGTCAAGAGTGTTTCTGCAAGGTCAAACCACAACAGGAAGGCACACTGACAGTCTCTGGGGCCGCCGACCTGGCACAAGGCACCGGCAAGAACCCCAGATGCCATCCTAGCACGAGTCCAGGCAATCGCAAAGCTTGCCCTGTCTCTGCCATGAGCCACCATACCCAAGGGATCACCAGGAGAACAGAGTAGAGGAAGCCGTCACGTGGCCTCCTCGTCTCTGAGAAAGGCTATGCTCTTGGTCTCTGTCCTAATTTCATCCTGTTGCTGGAACCAAAAGTCAACATGGGAAGAAAGACGTATTTGGCTTACAGCAAATTATTACCGGGAAGTCGAGGCAGGAGCTTGAAGTATCCTAACCACAGTCAGGAGCAGAGACAAATGCAGCCATGCTGGCTGCTTGCTACTCCAGATGTGTATAGCATCTGGATGAACAGATGAACGGCTAGGGGCCTTCACTCTCAAACAGCCCAAGATCCAATCTTTGCAATGGTGCTGACCACATTCAGAGTGATTCTCTCCACCTCAAGTAACTGTCAAATTACATGCATGCTCACAGGCCAAACTAGACAATGCCTCAACAGGCCAAAGCCACTCTGAGTTCTGGGGGTGCCAAGGTTGACTCCCCAGCACTGGGGCACATCTCTACGCTAACTCAACCAGAAATTGAACACTTGAAGCCTGCTAACGATGAGGGTACCCAGAAAAATGGACTTGGGGACATTCTGGGCAATTTACTTCCCAGGGCCACTGGTCACAAGCTCCCATGATGCTCTACTCTCTCAGGAAAGACACAGCTCTGTCTCCAGAGTGAGGCTACCTCATGTCTACAGGCCAGTCTCGATGACAGGACCTGTGGGTCACCGGAGGGGGAGAGCCTCAACGAGACCTTTTGTGCCCCCCACCTCACATTCACCTTGCAGACTTTGGCTGTGCCCCCAGTTCCAATTCAGCCTCTCTGCATTCTAGATGAGAGAATACCCCAGGTCACACATCACCTCAGAGATCTGATCTCATGTCCTAAGTGTCCACCAGCGCCCGGCCCTCTGCTCATGTGATACTTTCCTGACCCATCTCACAGACGGAAACCGACTTGGCCTAAGACCTATGCCCGGAGAGCAGCACAGGGAGGCTGTCCCCAGCATCTACTCCCACCCAAAGGTCTAGAAGGGACAGCCACAACCTGGTCGCTCTCCACACCTCAAAAATCCCTGGAGCCTGCACCTTGACCTCCAGGCCAACAGTTCCAGGAAAGCCCATCACGAGCACTGAGCTGTGCCCCTGCAGAAAGGTTGCCCTGGCCCCCACGCCCCCATCTATTTCCCCAACCAGGACGCTCCACCGGCGCAGGCCCACCAGCCTCAGACAGACCCTCGCAGCCCTCCACCGCGCAGGCCCGCCAGCCACAGACAGACCCTCGCAGCCCTCCACCGCGCAGGCCCGCCAGCCACAGACAGACCCTCACAGCCGCCACAGCTATTTTTTCCTCCCCACTTGATTTGCATCATCCTAGTTTCCAAAATAAACTTCCCCCAAACCGGCGGAGCTCCTTCTGGCCTGGGATCCCTCTGTGAGAGCCCCCTTCGGCCCCTGCCCCCACTTTAGGTCCAGGCAGAGCCACCAAACCCAGCCTGGCCCCTTGGCTGCCTCTGGCCTTGATTTAGAAGCAGCTGCTCATGCCCCGACTGGATTCTGTCACCCCAGTGCCGGGGTGTCTACATCTGCGGGGACCCACCCAGCTGGGCATCTGTGCACACGGTTCCTGGCTGGAGGCTGAGGATGCTGGCCCTCCCTCCATCTGACTATACACGCAATCACACATGAATGCACACATGTGCACTCACGCACGCTCATGCACTTACACACGCACATGCACAGGCACAGGCGTACAGGCCTCCTCCAGGGTTTTCCTTGTGTTGGTGGTATAGGACTTCCTTCCTCTCTTGGCTCCCATCGGGGCCCCTGATCCCCTTCTCCAGCTCCATCATGTGACCCCCTCCTCCTCATTTTCTCACCACCACCCTCAGTCCCTTCTATCCCCAGACCCCACCTTCCACCTCGTCAACAGGCCAGGTGAGTACTTGTCTTAGTCAGGGTTTCTATTGCTGCAACGAAACACCATGACCGAAAAGCAAGTTAGGGAGGAAAGGGTTTATTTGGCTGACACTTCCAAAACTGAGGGGAGTCAGGACAGAAACTCGAACAGGGCAGGAACCTGGAGGCAGGAGCTGATGGAGAGGTCATGGAGAGGGGTTGCTTCCTGGCTTGCTCCCCATGGCTTATTCAGCCTCATTTCTTGTAGAACCCAGGTCCACCAGCTCAAGGATGGCACCACCCACCATGGACTGGGTCCTCTCCCATTGATCACTAATTGAGAAGATGCCTTACAGCTGGATCTCATGGAGACCTTTCCTAGACTGAGGTTCCTTCCTCTCTGATGACTCTAGCTTATGTCAAGATGACACCTAAAACCAGCCAGTATGGTGCTGTTCCCTCAGCCTAGACATGTGCTCTCGACATTCTCCAAGCTAACCTTTCCACCTCAGTCCTAGATGCAAGTGTTACCTCCTCCAGGAAGTCCTCCTGGCTAGCACTGGGAAACAAGAGCTCTAAGTCAATCCGCCTTTCACCTCAAAAGTCAAGGGACTCACAGAACTCAGAGGTCACAGCCAGAAACGGAACAACTATCATTCCACAAGCCCCCTCAGCCCTACCTGGGGTCCTACAGACATAGAACAGTTCCTCATCCCCAGTAGGAAGTGCTCCCTCACCCAGGGCTAGAGAGGGCCATTTAGTCCATCTCCTGATGCAGGGGTTAAGGACATTTAATTCAGCCATGAATTCAAGAACTGAAACTCCAGCTCAGTGTTTGATCTTGTGAGCTGCCTGCTGGATCTTCAGACCAGCAATTCAAAAGATCATTTATTTCTTTTGGGATCTTTTCAAAAGGCAAGGAATAAAGAGAAACCATTGCTCCCCGGGTATGTCTCTATTCCTGTTTAAAAGGGAGATCCTAGGCTGGTGAAATGGTTCAGCGAGTAAAGGCGCTTGCCGCCAAACCTGCTCGCCTGACTTTGATCCTCGATGGCCCACATGGTACAAGGAGAGAACTGACCCCGGCTGACCTCCCCATTTTCACAATAGTGCGTGTACACACTAAACAAGCAAACAAGCAAACAACAAAGAAATAAATAAAATGATAACTCCAGCCATAGAGAAGCTGATGCAGGAATGTTACACACTCATGTCAAAAAGCCAAAAGGGAAAACCCAGACAGTGGGGGGCAAGTTAAGCATCCCTCCCAGTAACGGAGAGAACACAGGCCAAAGGCTGGAGGGAGACAGCAGACAGGATCCTTAACTGCCAACCACCCAGCCCTCGAGGAACAGGCTAGACTGACCACAGGGCCTTTACACGTGTCTCTACATAGCGGGGTGCTTCCCGGAAGCTGCTTCCATCACGACTGCCTTGTCTGGAAAGCTGGCTTGCAGCCAGAGTGTAACAGAAGACAGTACCACGCATTTCCACTCGGTAACGACTGAGAAAACTGAGTCTTCCACGGAATGCCTTAGCAGTCTGCTTTCTTTAAGAGCATAAGAAAAGCAAGCTGACAAATTTGGGGCTGGGGAGGTGACTCGTTTAGTCATGTGACCACATGCAAGACTGAGGACCATAGCATCATCTCTAGCACCCACATAAAAGCTGCTCCTACCTGAACCTCAACACCAAGAGGCAAAGACAGGCAGATCCCGAGTTCATCGGTCGGCCCTGTGGAATCAATGAGCTCCACCCAGGTTCAGTGAGATCCTGTCTCAAAATAACAGTGCAGAGGGAACGGAAAGTCAGCTAAGAGCAGCCTGGCACATCTATGACAATCCTTAGCTGTCACTCACAACGTGAGTTTGGCAGAACGGACCCTCTACACATTGGACCTTCCTTGGAGGCTCCAGGCAGAGGCTCCCAAGGTTGTCTGGGGCCCTCTTGGTAGTCACAACAGGCTGGCATTTCCTGATTTCTTTCTCTGAAGAGAAGTGAACCAAGTTCACATTGGCCATGCAGGCTGTGAGCCGCCTTCATATTTTGCCATGTTTTGGAAGGGTGAGTGTGACAGGTCACACTGGTCCCCTTGAGTCACTTCTTCCTAGGTGGGGTCTCACTGAATACGCGTGTGCTAACAGCAGCTTACACACAGTCAGCCCTGGAGGAGTCTGTGCTCCCCTGATGCCCCTCTACTGCCCCAAGGGGCAGTGCACCCACTTCACACAGCCTGGATTCTAGAAGACAAGAATGAGCCACTGCCCAGCAAGGGGGTGGAGCCCACGGGGCACGGCACCCAGGATTCAGTCCAGTCTGCCCGACAAGAAAGGATGGCACTGCACTCCTCTTAGAGGCTCACAATCATGACCGGAGGCTGAGTCAGTGGAGGAGACCCCTCAAGTGCCAGCTGAGGAACACAGGGAGCCCACAGGCTAAGGTGAATGCCCTCTGCCCTGACCTCTGAAAACCTCTGGCCTTGGCCAGTGGAGGTGTGCCCAGCTTCTCCGCAGGGGCTGGGAACAGGTGCCCAGGAGAAGTATCAAAAAAAAAAAAATACTCTTTGCTTATTATAAGCATGAATGGCTACTGGGATTATGTTGTTGACTATTATGGTTATGAGCTTTGTAACCATGACTGTCACTTAGCCTGCAGGACTAGTAATCCTGTGGTCCTGGGTTAGCTGGCTCATTTTTTTCACAGGGCAGGGATACATAGCCATCCAAGTGGCAATGTCCTGGTACGAACTCTGGAAGGCAAATATGGAACATCCTGGCTGATGAGAGCCAATCAGAAATGTCCAGGGAAATGTAACCACCTTTCCCAAACAGCAAACAATTTCATAATGCATGAACTTGCACTGTATAAAGGGGCAAAAACTTGAAATTCAAAAATACTTTCTCATGAGTTTATGTTTGATTTATTCCAAAAATCATCTATGAACTTGGAAAATCCAAGTTAGGGAGCCAGTGAGCTAGTGTTTTTCTTGCCTGGTACACACAAAACCCTGGGTCAATTGTCAGCACCACATGAAGTGGGGACGGTGGCACACACGTCTAATCCCAGGACTCAAGAGGTAAAGGCAGGAGGATCAGAAGTTCAAGGTTATCTTTGGCTACATGGAGAGATAAAGGTCAACCTGGGTTACGTAAGAACCTGTCTCTAAATAAATATTAGTTGCTAAACCCAGATCTATCTACAAATCTGAAGAAGCGTGTTGGGGAACATTATCTTCAGGTGTGTTACTCTTGTTTCTGCTGCATTTGTTTAACTCTGTGAAGCTGTGTTACAGTGCCTGCCTAAAACACCTGACAGCCCTAATAATGAGATGAACGGCCAATAGTGAGGCAGAAGCAAGGATAGGCGGGGCTGGCGGGCAGAGAGGATAAATAGAAGGAGAAACTCTGAGAGAAGAGAGAATGAGGAGCAAGAGAACAAGGAGGGGAAGACATCAGGGGCCAGCCACCCAGTTCACCCAGCCAACTACTGAGTAGGAAAGTAAGACATGCAGAAGTAAGAAAAGATAAAAGCCCAGAGGCCAAAGGTAGTCGGGATAATTTAAGAAAAGCTGGCAAGAAATAAGCCAAGCTAAGGCTGGGCGATTATAACTAAGAATAAGCCTCTGTGGGTGATTTATTTGGGAGTTGGGTGGCAGGCCCCCCAAAAAGCCAAAGGAGCAAAACCATCTCACAACAGAAGGTGAAGCTGAAGCCTGTATACACAGGGGACAGGAGGAAGAAGGAGATGCTAGCCAGCATCACAACGGGCATCTGAAACAGGGACCCTCAGATCAGTTAGCGCTCTTCAGTCACAAAACAGCCCTTGATGGGTGGAGAGACGGACCCTACTCCTGATTAGGAAAAAACTAAGACCCATAGTAAGTTCAGGTGGGATGCAAAGGATCCAAGTTTGAAGCCAGGCTATGTTACCAAGTGAGAGCATGTCCAGGGATGGGGCACACACCAAGCAAATGTCAGTATCATCCGTGCATCTTTCTGAGTCCTGATAACAGTCTCCTGTAAAAAGATGCTTTCACAGCTATTTAGGGTGCTTGATTAATGGGGTGTTCTTCTAATTATTTAGGGTGTTTGATTAGCCTATGGTTCCATTGGCACGTACAGGCTTCTGGAATGTTAGTATCTACCCATTTTGTGGCATAAATATTACCATCACAATTTCAAGCCATCACCATGATGTTCCTGAACTGGGAGCTGAGAGAATCCCAGCATTGTCAGGTCGAAGCTGCCTTTGGTTCTGAAGATGCACGAGAGAGGCAGCTAGAGGTTCGGCAGGTGTTGTGAAACAACCTATCCACGGCTGCCTTTAGCATTTTAGATGGTGGGGGGAGGGGTCCCGGACAAGGTTTTACAAGCTAGGAGAGAGGCTCAGGAGTTGGCAGACAAGGATGTACTGCTTTCTCAGAGAACACAAGTCCAGCTCTCAGCACTCATGCAGGATGGCTCAAACCATCTGTAACTCCAGTTCCAGCAGGATCCAGTGCTTCTGGCCTCCATAGACACCTACACTCATGTGCAAACACACACACACACACAGAGAGAGAGAGACTTAAAAAATTAAAACTAGAGGAAGCAGCCACATGCCTGTAATCCCAACACTTGAGAGGAGACTGAGGCAGACGGATCTCTACGAGCTGGAGGCTAGCCTGGGATACATGATGAGTTCTAGGACATCTAGGCTATATAGGTAGACCTTGTTTCAAAATAAAAGATAAAAAAAATTGAAGGATCAGCTGGGGGGGTTGGTGCGTGCCTTTGGTCCCAGCACTTAGAAGGAAGAGGCAGACAGATCTGAGTTCAAGGCCAGCCTGGTCTGTAGAGTGAGTTCCAGGACAGCCAAGGCTACACAGAGAAACCCTGTCTCAAAAAAAAAAAAATAGAGGACTCAAACAGAACAAAGTACTGATCACTGTTGAATCTGAGTGGTTCACAGGCGAGCTTTATCTACCAGCAATATCTCTTCTGCTGTGTATATTTAAATATTTTCATAGTAAGAAATTTAAATCCATAGCCATCATATTTATACCTAAGAGGGAAACTTTTATTCCAAGAATTCTAGTTGTGCCCATTGACCCCTGGGCCATTTGGAACCTCACTTCCTCCTATGGTCTGAGAAGGAAGGAAGGGAGCCATGGAGACTGCAATCACAGGCCTAAATCCATCTTCCGGTCCTCAGGGGTTCATAACCCTAGATTCTTCCTGGTTATATGACCCCGTACCAGATGGAGAATGGAAACATAACCTCCAAAAGAAACATTATCTGGGGCCTGACGGGACATCCTTGGGATGCCACCTGCCAAGAACCTGATCTTGGGCAACTCTCCCCAACTCTGAGCGTTGGCTTCCTGGTTAGTGAAGAGGGGTTCTTGACAGTTTCTTCTGAAGGTTGAAGGCAGAGTTGGCCCATCTTCTACCCTGGGCACTGACAGACAAGGGAATAATGATACTGAGGGCCCTGTCAGGGGCTGCAGGGAAGGCAATGAGCCCTCTAAAGCAGGGTTCTCAAACCAGGGGTAGAAATCTGTTGTAGAGCCAGCACGCGCAGGGTCCTGGGTTTGACCTCCCAACACTCAGAAAAAAAAAAAAAAAAAAAAAGTGGTCCCTGTGTAGGAACTCTCCACTTCTCCAAAACAATGGGTCTCAAATTGGCAAGTGTTCCCATTTTTTTTTTAAGAGAAATTGAGGTTCTAGCAAACCTTTGCAAAATCTCTCCATCTTGAGATGCAACCAGCATCTACTAGCATCCCAAGTGAGTGTCTAAAGGTACTGAAAAACTGAGCTAAACCCCTCTGCAGAGCATATGTGGATGACCTACATGTCACCAGGGAACAAGACAAGGAGCTGACATCCCTGGAGGCTTTTTCCAGTGCCCCACAAAGCCTGGCCCGGGGCTCCAGAGGGTTCATCCAGACCACCTCACCGAACCCCCACCACAGTCTCAGTACAGGTGAGGAAACTGAGGCTCAGAAAGGCCAGGCCAAGATCAAATGTCTATCTTCCCAACAACCCGTCCTTCCGGTATGTGGTGCCTCCAGGCTCATCAAGGGCCTTTGGGGAGCAAGTGCCAGGCAGGGAGAGGAGCAGGGACTTGCCCAGGGTTGGACAGTGTGAATGATTAGCTGGATTGGCCAGGTCTCCTCTCCCATCCCTTTCCTGGTTGGGGACCCAGACTGGGTAGCGTTGGGTGGTACTGCGGTACAGATCCATACAGCTCCACCCTGGGCAGTGTGGCCACAGAAACAGGAAGACTTTGCTCCTCTCGCCACCTCAAAATGCATTCACAGACACGAGAGTGTTCTTGCCCCAAGCTGAGGCCTTCAATTTCTCCACTTCAAAAATGCTTGAAATTAGGCTAAAAACCCCAAGTACCAGCCTTATAGACACTTGCTCCATTATCAGGTGCCTTCAGGATTGGGCTAAAGACAGATCCAACCACACGG
The DNA here is from genome assembly GCF_950005125.1 of Chionomys nivalis. Classification (NCBI taxonomy): domain Eukaryota; kingdom Metazoa; phylum Chordata; class Mammalia; order Rodentia; family Cricetidae; genus Chionomys; species Chionomys nivalis. The sequence goes on along the minus strand of NC_080096.1, from coordinate 15,428,392 downwards.
TTTGGAGCCCTTCCCCGGGAGCTGGAGATAACACACATACTTGTGTGTGTGATTCTTTCTAAAACCTGGCTGATTGACCAGGTAAAGTACCTGCCTCAAAAGCATGCGGGACTGAGTTTGGACACACACACACCAGTGCCAACATAAAAGCCAGACTTGTTATCTGAGCACTGGGGAGGTAGAAACAGGTGAAGTTCATTGGCCAGCCCACCCAGCCAAATCTATGTGCTCCTAACTCAGTGAGAGACTCTCACATGGTGGAGGGTGACTGAAGAAGATGCCTGACCTCTGACCTGCACAGGAACTAACGTGTGTGCATGCACACACACACTCACACATGCCAAGGGCTGGCCTCAGGAGTAAAGTACTAGTGTAGCATTTTTGGAGACCCTGTTTTCTTTTTTTTTTTTTTTTTTTTTTTTTTTGGTTTTTCGAGACAGGGTTTCTCTATAGCTTTGGAGCCTGTCCTGGAACTCCCTCTGTAGACCAGGCTGGCCTCGAACTCACAGAGATCCGCCTGCCTCTGCCTCCCGAGTGCTGGGATTAAAGGCGTGCGCCACCACCGCCCGGCTGGAGACCCTGTTTTCACCCCCAGTACAGAAAACAATAACAAAATTAAAATCCAGCCTCTCTTCCCCAGTGAACCTAATAGGGTAAAAAGAACTCGCTCTGAAAACGCGCCACTCAGCTTGGTCTTGTGCACGGGTCTGCAATCTCAGGAGACAAGAGGATGGCAAGTTCAGTGCCAACCTGGGCAACTTAATGAGACCCTGTTTCAAAATTTAAATACGAAAGGGCAGACTGGAGAGAAAGCAAAGTGTTGAGAGCGTATTGCTCTTCCAGAGGACCCAAGTTCGGTTCCCAGCACCTACATCAGCACCTACAACTGCTTATAACTCCAGCTCCCGGGAATCTGACACTTCTGACATCTGCAGGCACCAGCATGCATACACCACACCCACACACAGAAACACACATATACATAATTAAAAGTAAAATGAAAACTCAAAAGTATAAAGGGGTCAGAGCTATCACTCCGAGACAGAATACTAGGCCTGGCATGCGCTAAACTCTATGTTCAGTCTTACCAAAAATAAGTAAATAACCCCAGGAGGTGGTGGTGCATGGCTTTAAACTCAGCACTTGGCAGAGAGAGAGACAGGAGGATCTCTGTGAGTTTGAGGCCAGCCTAGTCTACATAGTGAGTTCTAGGACAGCCAGAGCTACTCAGAGAAAACCTGTCTCAGAAAAAGAAGAAGGAGAAGAAAAGAAGAAGAAGAAGAAGAAGAAGAAGAAGAAGAAGAAGAAGAAGAAGAAGAAGAAGAAGAAGGGAAAGAAAGCAAATAAGTACATTTAAATGGGCCATGTGGGAAGTCAGGGATGCTCATGTCCTGTTATGTGTAGGACACTCAAAGCTCTGGTCATATGGAGGCACTAGAGTCAACTAGCAACATCACAGGTAACTTCCAGAAGGCTCTTAAAACCATCCCACACATATGCACTACCTTCCCTCTCTAGACTGCAACACTAACCCTCACATATGGACCAGGAAGTTAAAGTTGTCTCTGAACTCCGTCTGCAGTACTTGCTGGCCATGAGAAGTGACAAACCAATCTTTACATCCCAACAGAAATGTCAGGAATAGGCCCTGGGCTGTTGGCCTATATTAAAGTGCTTTAGAACAGGCCGCCATTCCCATTCACACGGCTAACAGTATCTATTTCCAGGGGTAGGCCCAGAATGAAAGAGACAGTGAGGGTCAGGGACTGCAGCTCAGTGGTAAGGTACTTTCCAGTGTGTGCAAGGACCTGGGTCCAATCTCCACCAATTCCACCAAGCAAACAGAAGATTAATAGGGGTAGGATCCTTGACAGGCTTTGACTCTGATATTAAAGGACTGTTGTGAGGGCAGGGGCTGCTCTCAGTCAATAAAGTCAGCAAAGCAGTCATGGACCTGAGTTCTATCCCCCAGAACTCTGGAAGAAAGCCAGCCAAGCAGAGTGGCCCACACTTGACCATCCTAGCACTGAGAAGGCAGAGGGTGGATCCCGGGGGCTCATTAGCCTGGCAATCTAGTCTAACTGGCAAACTTGAGGACAATAAGAGGCCCTGTCTCAAAAGTAAAGTAGATGGCATTCCTGAGGAAGAGCATTTGAAGTCCTCTGGTCTCCACATACACACACATACATGTGTGCACACACCTATATGTGTGCTCACACACAAAGAACTGTTGGGGCCTTGGGCTGTACAGCTCAGGGGTAGAACACTTGTCCGAATGTGTGAGGCCCTGAGTTCCATCCCCGGTCCCACTAAACAAACAAAAAGTTGCTGAGGGCAAAGCCCTTGTGACAATGGCCGCCACTGATACTGAAGGGCAGCGGGCAACTGAACTTCTGAACGAGCTTGTGTTTATATCTTCATGGTTGAACGGTTCTCAAAAGTTAGGAGAGCACACTTCCTCAAAGAAATTTTCCCAGTAAGCTTTCCACTGACTCAGAGGAGGCCCTCCCTCCCTTATCAGAGATCAGGGCGAGCCTCCCTGGCCTTGGCCCCAGCACCCTCCTCTCTTGGGGTAGCTCTTTCCAGCTCACAAGGCTCATTCAACCCACTGCTACGGGTGGGGTGCCTAGCCCAGAAGGGGCCAGGGAATGTCACTGGAAGTTCACAGTGGGCTCAGGTCCAATTCCCTGATGGCCAGGACCACCACTTTCTCTTCCTTCCTCCTCTATAAAGTGGAGGAGATAACCACAGTCACTTTGGGATCTGTGTGTCACAAGGCTTTGCCGGAAAACTCTGGCACCAAGAGCTCAGGATCTCAGAACAATACATCCAAGGCTGCCTGGCACGGTCCTGATTTATGCCTGATCTCCCAGCAAACCTTCTGGTTAAGATCCCCTATCACCATTTCTAAATGTCATGAATTGTACTCAGCAAGATGGCTCATTGGTAAAAGCACTTGCTGCCAAGCCTGGAGACCTGAGTTTGATCCCGGAACCTAATGGTGGAAGGAGAGAACTGACTGTTACAAGTTATCCTCTGACCGTTACAAGTTATCCTCTGACTGTTACAAGTTATCCTCTGACTGTTACAAGTTATGCCCACTGACCAAGCCTGCGTGTGTGCAAGCGGGCTCACACAGATAAATAACGGGTGAGAGAGATGGCTCAGCAGTTAAGATTGTACATTGCTCTAGCAGAGGACCTGAGTTCAGTTTCCAGCACCAATAGTGGGCAGGTTGCAACCACTTGTAATCCCAGTCCCAGGGAGACTGGCTGCCTCTGGCCTTTTTGGGTATCTACCTTATTTGTACATGCCCACACCGATGTACATAATTTTAAAATAAACAAATATTTCTAAAGGTGAATTGTAGAATGCCAGCAGAAAAACCTATAACATGAATGTCCCAATTTGGAAGGGAACTATAATAGGCACCCTGAACTAATTGCCTACTGCCGTTTAAATTATTAATTTCTATCGCTTTACTGAATCTCCAGATTGGCTCAAAATAACTTAGGAATTCTGCACCACCCTTAAGCCTAAGAGTGGCCCTGCCCTGAACATCCCACAGTCTGGCCTTTCTCTAGCTCACCGATTCTTAACCCAGGGACAGAAGATTGTGGGGCCGAGCGGATGTGCTCACCTGGAGCCTGGACCCCCTCCTGGGTCTCACTCTGGATATCCAGGCTCCCAGGCTTCCTTGCACAGGTGGCTCTAGCCAGCTTCCAGGATAGGTGAATCTCTCTTGCAGATCCAGCCTGAGAGGACAGGCGGCATACTAGTGTGTCTAGCCCTGAGGCTGAGGGATGGCCAAGGGTCAGCTTTCGGGTGGGTGGAGGGCTGGAGTGGAGCGGGTGGGGAGACAGAGTTTGTCTGTGCACGCTGAGATGTGTGCACGAGAGTCCCTGGAGGGCAGGAGAGGCAGAGGCGGGAAAAGGTGAGACTCGGGGCCAGGCACCAGGGCCCCCTCTAGCTGCTGCTCCACTCGGGATTCACGCAGTGTAAGCAGCCTACATTCAGAGCGGCTTTGCATGTTATTATGAAAGCGTGTTTGTGAGAGCAGACTAGAACATATTTTATTCCTCATTTTGTTAGCTTGATTTATAACCTGCAAATATTTAGACATGTGGTACATGAACTCGCATCTGCACTTTTGCCGGGCTCCGCGAATCCCTACCACCTTCTGCCCAGTCTCCGTGCCAAAAGCTTATCAAGCCCCTCCTGTGTTAACCCAGACTACTCCTTGAGTCAAACGTGGCCGTGGTGGGGGTGGGCAGTCAAACTCACACAGAGAAAACAGCTGGTTCTGCAAGGACGGAGGCCTGGTCCCTTTCTCTACCCTTCACATTTTTAGTGAAGTGGAGCAGGGTCTCTGGGCATTTGGATCCCTGTTTAGACAGGGGGTTCCTTTAGCTCGTGGGATATAGCCCCTGGCAGGGCCAGAGGAGCCTGGACTTTATTAGTGACCTGGAGAGGGTGTGGCCCAGTCATGGCAGGTAACTATTAATACAGAATTGAACTTCTATTTCAGCCAGGCATAGGTTTTTAAGCAATAACTCCACTCGATCCATTCATTCCACAAACGTGGCACCCACTCACTCTGTGCCAGACACCAGGCTGAATCTGCCTGGTGTGGAAGAAGAAATAAAAGAAGCGCACAGAAACCCAAGCACAAAGCTGGGATTGGTTCCTGTACTAAAAGGAGACCTCCGCAGCCTTCCCGTCCCTAAGTGGAAGGTCCACTCAGAAAGGCGAGGGGTTCACTCAAGACCTTGCTGCCTTGAGCGCGCCAGAACCCAGGGCGATCCAGAAGCGAGGTTTCGGATTCCCGGAGTCTCAGGCCACTGTCCCAAACTGCCCGAAGCAGAGAGGCCCCTGTCCAGCTCCGGGAAGGCTAGAGGGAGGTGAGCGCTAGGGAGGGGCCGGACCGCAGAACGCGGGGGCCTGAGGGCCGGGAGGGGTGCGCCGGGGACAGCCGGGCGGCACCGCAGCATGGTGCGCCCGGAGCGCTAGCGCCTGGGTGCGCGCGAGTGGCAGCCGCGCTCGGGTGGCTCCGCCGGGGTCGACCGGGGATCCCGGCACCCAGGCGCCGGCGGGGGGCCGCGGGGCGCGGCTAGGGCGGCGCTGCAGTGCCCGCAGCGGCGGGCTGGGGGAGCTGTGCCCGCCCGTCCCTAAGGCCCCTGGCGGGGACCCAGCAGCTGGGTCGCCGCGCCTCTAGCTCGGCCCAACTGGGCGGCGTGCGGCCAGGCGTGCCTGCAGCGGGCTGGGGCTCCGAGAGCGCCCGGGCGCCGGGCCGGGGAGGCCCCCCAGGAGAAGCCCAGTCCCGCGGGCTCAGGCCCGCCCCCATTGGGAGGGGGGTGTCCCGCGCCGCTGGACCCGCCCAGGTAACCCCATCCTCGGCCCGCCCCCGGCCCGCCCCGCCGGCCGCCCGCCCGCCTCCGCCGCTGCCGCCGCATCCCGGCTCTGGGGCGGCGCTGACAGTCGGGTCCGCCGGGCAGCGGGCGCAGCAGCGGGCGGCGCGGCCGGCTGCTGGGAGGCTGAGCCCCGCCGCGCGCCCCGGCCCGGCGCCCCAGCCCGTCCGCGCGGCGCCCACCTGCCGCCCCGACGGGAACCTCACTGACGCTGCCCGGGGCCGGGCGCCCGAGACACCATGAGCCCCCGCTCTTGCCTGCGGTCGCTGCGACTCCTCGTCTTCGCCGTGTTCTCTGCCGCCGCGAGCAACTGGCTGTAAGTCCGACGGGGGACCGGGCGGGTGGGGCGGACCCTGGGGCAGCGGGCACAGGGGGCTCCCGGCAGGTGTCTCGGCCGCGGGACCCAAGGCTCGCGCTCCCGCTGGTTTGTTCTGCTGGCCACCACCACTATCCGGGCTTCCCTCTGGAGGTCCCGGGACCCCTGCTGCCCCGGGTCAGAATTCCTTCCTGACTCGGGGCAGCAAGGCTGGCTGGCAGCGTGTATGCACCCGGAGGCGGCCCTGAGTGCTCGAAGTCGCAAGAGGGTGCGAGCGCGGGGCGGTGTCCCCGGACCGGTGTGGGAAGCAATCCGGCACGCAGACAAGTCGCGAGGAAGCCCACTGCAGGGAAGGAGTCCCGAGCATAATAGCAGGTTAATCCCAAGGAGTCTAGTCGCGAGCTCCCCGCGCTGAGCCGCGCCGCGCTGCGGACTGGGTTGGAGGCGTGCAGGGACCTGTTTCTGCTTGGGGGGCGGGAGCCAGGCGTAGAAGGCGAGGACCGGGACGCCGAGCCTCTGAGAGCCCGCAGGCTGGCTCTGACAGGACCTCACTGTTTCCCTTAGGCAAGAAGAAACTTCTCCCAACCTTTAATAAAGAAGGCAACAGCCCCCATCCACCTCTAAGGGTCTTGCCTAAGAAGGAAGGGGGTGGTAACCGCTGGTGACCTGTGTGTTTTTCCTTGACTGGGTGCTCCGGAGGATCCCTGGGAAAGAGGAGCTAGTGACTAAGAGAATAAGGAACTAGACCTTAGGCTCCTTCATCCCTCCTCAGTGACACTTCCCCATGGCCCTGGCTTAACCCTGGCCCCCAGCTTCTCCTGCTCAGAGCGCTGCCGCCTTCCACTGTGGGCAGCCGGTGGGGAGCCAAGCTCCAGTATTGATCTGAAAAGCATGAGGTGGGAAGGGGGGGATAGCCAACAGTGTAGCTGGGGTTTCCATGGAGACAGTGGGAAAGGAAAAATTCTCTCTGCATCAAGACCAAAGAACAAATATCTCCCATGAAATCGCCCCGAGTGTCCAATGGCTGTTGCTATGAGGTCATTGTGGCCAGCCAGGGCCCTGTAGACTGGAAAGGAGTGTGTCCGTTGGGGTCAGAGCCACCCAGAGCTTGGGAGATTGAGGTGATGTGGAATTCTCCCAGCTGTTCAGAGAGCTAGCGACTCCAAGGCCCAAAGTGGCTGCAGAGCCTTTGTTTTTCTTGGAGTCTTAATTTGATTAACACTTGAGGGGCAGTGGCAGAGTGGACAGAAACCAGGGCACAGCCACCGCCCCCTCCACTTCTTACGGACTGTGCTCCACACATCACCACCCCCCCCCCCAAGTGAGGACTGGGTTGCAGATCTGGATTGCAGGAAAGGAACTACTTTGGACTTGAAGGAGCTGCCTCTTAGAGATGGGTGGCTGTAAAAAAAACGTGAACATCAGGGGGAAATCGAAGGGGGTCTGAGCTGCCCAGCACCAAGCACTACCGAACCAGCTGAAGAAGCAAGTGGGAACTGAAGTGTGTGAGCCAGGCCTGCAGCAAACACAGACAGCTGCCAGAGAAAGGCCATCGGGAGGTCCTGGCTCTTTAGCTCCCTTTATAGGTGAGGAAACTGAGGCCCAGGGAAGGGAGCTACTTACCAGACTCGGAGCCGAAGACTGGACCCAGATGCTTTAGTTTCCCCAGACAATGATCAATTACTCCTTGCCTGAGGCTGTCCCGAAGTTGACCCAGGTAGAATTGCCACCCGCCTCCAGCCATGTCCACCACACCCTGGTCCCAGCCGGGGAGGCAGCCTCAGCTTCAGGTCTTGCAAAGCATGGGGAATTCCAGAGCTCTGTTCTTGAGCCTTGAGCCTGCCTGCACTGTGGGGGGTGGGTGAAGAGGGGAGGCCTGAGGTTGGAGAGGTTGGCAAACCTGTTCTCTGTAACTGTGATGGCTCCGGTTGCCATGCAGCCTGGCTCTAGACAACCCAGTTCACTCCTGTTCCACCGGGGCTTCAAGCCAGGGGTCTTTTTACACAACTCGGAGAGGAAGAAGGGGCTTCCCAGGATCCTACCAAACTGGAGAGGACCCCAGGCACACGCCCCCAAAACTGGGATCAGTGCCTTGTATCTAAACACCTCCATCCTCAGCCAGAAACTGCACCAGCCTCTAGGGAAACAGGTGCCCCAGTCTAGCCTCCCAGCAGCTTGGGTCTGGGTCAAAGAACACAGGAGAAGCCACAGCTGGAATAGGCAGGGCCGTGGGCATGCTCCAGTGCAGAGTGGAGCTGCAGCTGTGGCTGTCACAGAGCGGGACTCGGCCTGCAGACTGGAGAATGACTTACTAACCCTCATCACCCACTGCGCCATCTGAATCCTCACTGCACTGGAACTCCATCTTACAGATGAGAAGACTGAGGGTCACAGAGGCCACCCAGAGCTACTTACCTAGTAAATGGCAGAGCTGTCCAGCCCCAGTCAGCCTCCAGAAGCAACAGTTTGGGGTTGGTTGCTGTCCATTCAGGCATGGCGGTGACACTGTCTATTCAAGGGTGAGCCAAGGGCCATTGAGATGGCTCAGTGGGTAAAGACACTTGCTGCCAAGCCTACCAACCTGAGTTCCATCCCTAGAATCCACATGGTAGGAAAGGATCAACTCCTACAAGTTGTCCTCTGACATCCACACACGTGCACACATGCACAAATAAATAAATAAATAAATATAAAAAGGGGATGAGCCAAGCTGCAGGCTTCGCCCCAAAAGAAATAGCTGGCAGTGTGTGCTCCGGGGACTAGGCCTGGGTGTTCCCTCACATAGAGGCAGGCTTCCATCCAGGGTGGGTTGATAGCTGATTGCAGAGTCCGTGCTATCTGATGTCTCTGGACATCAGCCTTATGGACAAGCCCTCTGCCTGCAGGCACTAGAGCTGGAAAAGCTCCGAAGCCAGAGGCTGGGCAAGCCCAGAGGAGCTGGATGCTGTTTACGAGGCTGATGTCTGGTATCTAGAGTAGGTGGCAACGTATGCAGCTCCCACCAATGAAGAAGGAATGGGGGGGTACACAGTTCAAGGTAGAAGGCTTGTACTTGGCCCTCAAGGAACTGCCCTGCTATGTCTGAGTCATGCCCCAGTACCAAGGCTACACCAGGGGTTCCGGTTACAGCTCTACGCTACATGTTGGGTGGCCTTGAGGGGGCTATTTCCTCCCTCTGGGCTTGTTCTGAACCCCAAATGGAAGAACTAGGCAGAGTTGAAGACAGAAAGACTGAGGTACTAGTGTATGTTCTCCCGGGAAGAGCAAAGTGATGCGTTGAGCAGGGACGTTAGCAGAACCCCAGTGAGTAAAATAAGGACCCTCCCACTGTAGTCCAAGTCGGGTCCACAGAGTGGTTCAGAGCCCAGGGTTTCTACCCCAGCTCTGCCACTACCCTGCTGAAGGACCCTGGACTAGTGCCTTGCCCCTCATCTGTAAAGTAATGTCCGTGGGTGCAGATGGCTCTCAGTGGAGTTCAGGAGGAGTAAGCCCATGCGTGCGACATGCAAGGCACAAAGCCAGGCATGCTAATAGAAATGGGGGCCCTGGCACCTGCCAGAGGCAGGGTACTGCTGTCACTGAGCCTCAGAACTGTGTCTTTGTCTATAGGATGATGCAAAGACTGGATACTTACAGCGCTCCCAAGCTCCATCTGTCCCGAACAGTGCTGTCTGGGTCCTAGAACGTTAGATGGGGGAGCCCAGGCTGCCCTCTGCCTGCTCATCAGTAGCCTCCCAGAGCCAGGAGATCTAGCCCGGCTTGTGGGCATCCTGCTGGCCAGAGGCCTGTTACCGGAAACACACTCCAGTGCCACCGGGGGAATAGAAGGGAGGCGTCAAGTACCTTACTAGCTCCAAGTCCTCACAGGTGCGCCTCCCCGAGCCAAGCTCCAAGCTCACACATGCCTGTTTGCCCAGCAGGGATGTATGACTTCCCAGGCTACAGGCGAAGTGAGGTGTGACTCGCCAGTCCAGGCATGGGTAGAGCCAGCCCTCCTGGCTGGTAAAGAATGACCCGTCTCCCCCAGGAATGTCTCATTGGCCCCCTCCTTCCCCCCTGAAATAGTAAAAGCCCATGTCCTTGGAACCTCTCCCATGACTGTGAGTCACAGTCACTAACACACACTAAGACTTTACAGTTTATATACTCGGACCCTCCCCGCCATGGTATTGTGGATATTTTTTTTGATAGGTCTGTCTTTGACACCCTGGGGCCTTTAGCAGTATATGAAGCCTCTGTCCTAGAAATCAGTAGCAACACCTCACCCTGTGCCAGCTGGTGACCAGTATCTACAGACATCATCAAATGAGTCCCGAGTCCCGCAGGTGGGGTAGGGCTCCCCCACCCCCCGGCACAACCTGGTGAACGGATGTTCCGGGCACCTTACACACACTATCCTAACTTCTTCCCTCCCCTCCCAGAGCAGAGGTGTGTGGGTGGGCTCCAGCTCCCCCTTAGAGATATGGAGGAAGCAGGGCCTGAACCAAGACCACATCTCAAGTTCTGATATATATATATATATATATATATATATATATATATATATATATGTAACTGCAACCCCCATCTACTCCACGTGGCATGATTATATGGCTTCTGATGCTTGCGAGGTCAAGGCTATGGCACACAGACCTCTGAGTGTCCCCCTAATGCCTGGCACATACCTGCCAGGCTATGAGTGCTCAGTCATCAGGGGATCAGTAAAGGGAGGGCTCAGTTGCACTTTCCTCGGACTCAGGTGATGCTGAAAGCCCTGCAGTGGGGCAGATCTGCAGGCTGTGCTCTTCCTAGGGCTAGAGCAGAGCCTCCCCGCTAGCCTCGATCTTTCCCACCCCTCCACACAGGGGGAGGCAGGACCAGGCTCTGCCTGAGGGGTTTGCTCAGGCGGCAGCCGGGACCCAGCTGTCTGCTAGGGTTTGACTTTTCTTCCCTCCACCCTGGATTAGCCATTGAGCAACTCAGCAAGCATCTGACAAGACAGTGCTCCCCAAACCTGTTGAAACTCGCCCAACTACGGCCCTGTGGGCGCACTAGCTCGCTCGAGGAAGCTGAGCCTTTGCACCAAGCCTCTGCCTCCCCATTCCTTCCTGGGGGAGGAAGGGCTCTGGGCTGAGCCAACCAGGCATAGATTGATCAGGGAGCTGCTGGCAAGGGTGACAGCACCCTTCTCTGGCCCCACCGGTCACCCCTCTGCTCCCAGCTAGCCTGCAAGAGGTGCTCCCGGTTTGCTCTGCGAGCAGCTGGGAGGCGGAGCTGAGCCAGGACCCACAGTTGCTTCCCAGATTTCCACAAGAGTTGCCAGGTTTTATCTCTGAGTCCGGAGCTACATCTTCAGTGGTGATTCAGCCAGCCCGAGGGGAAGCTCACTCCCTGCTGTGACCCCGGCCAGTCCCCCTTCTCCCTAGCCCCTCTCTGCCTCCCCCATTTTCTGGCAAACTGGAAGTCAAGCTGTGTTTTAAAGGTTCCCCTCCAAGTCAGAACCCCTACAGCTCCTGGAAGGGACTTGGTCCTCACAGAGAGTAGGAGAGAGGGGAGGGAAGGGGGAAAGACACACCCTGCCCTTGTCATAGGGAGGTTTCTCCCACCCCAATAACTCACAGGGAACCACGCAGGGACCTGCTCTCTGCAGGGGATTGCTGATGCCCAGAGGAGCCTCTGACCTGCAGGGACTCTATTCCACCCCCCATCCCCCCCCCATCCTAGGATGAGTTCCCAGGAGTTTCTCTCCCAAAGCAGGAGATAGCAGAGCACTCCCTCCTGAGTCATGGGTGCCTCACTGCCCTGGCAACCCCGGATTTAAGGAGGAATCATAGACATCACTGTTGGGGAAGGCCTCAGGGACCCTGAGCTACCATAAAAGGGAGCAGTAGGCTCACCCCTTAAAAACATGTTGGGCATCAGCACTGTCTATGCTAAACTCAGAGCCTACAGTATTTTCATAGGAAAGCTGGAACTCCAGCCAAAGCTTGTCCCATAGCTGATGAAGGAGAACTGGGGCAGGGGAGAAACCCAGGTTTGACCAACTGCCTGCTGGGTAAGAATAGAGGTTCAGCCACAGTCCCACTCCTGCAAGATTGGGTTAGATCATGGAGGACCCTGACTGCTGAAATTCTCCTTGGGGATTTCCTCATCTCTCCTCACTCCCTATCTTCAGGATCCTTCAGCCATCTGGGAACCATATTTCAATGTTGTCAGTGGACCATGGGGAGCTCTAGGGATATAGGGAGAAGAATTGCAGGGAGGGGAGTCTCTGCTGCCAAATTAGAGGTAATGTAGGGTCATGAGGCACATTAAACGTAACATCCAGTCACTCCAGGAAGACACCTGACTCAGGGAGAGAAGAAAAAAAACCACATTTACATCCTTGCAGAGTAGGGGGCCATCCAGGTTCACATCTTAGTGGCTCCCTGTTGGCCCCAAGTCAGCTCCTTGCTCCTCTGGAAGATGAAGTATGGAAATTGGGAGCGGAAACCAACCTCCTCAGTTAGAAGGACAGACTTGGGGCCCTCAGGAGCAAAATGCTCACTCAAGAGATAGAAGCGGCAGGATCAGGAGTTCAGGGCCAGCCTGGGCTACACGGCACTGTCTTTAAAGGGGGAGGGGGATATAGCACAGTGGTAGAATGCTTGCCTAGCATGCTGAGTCTTCTGAGGGTCGTGGGTAAGAGGAGTTAGGGATCCTAGAAATGAGGAAGTGTGGGCCCCAGAGAAGGTCAGCATTTCTCTCCAACTTAGAAAACAAACACGGGGCCTAGTTCAGTTGGCCTTGGCATTCAGAGTCCTGTCAGGTGGGAGGGAGGCAGGACAGAACACCAGGAGTGTCTCTGGTGCTGGCCATTCCATACTGACTGCCCTCCAGGATTCCAGCCAGTGGTGGTACCTCCTTCTGGTGACTTCAGTAGCTACAGAGACCACAGATAACACTGTGTAACCATAGGGACAGCCACTACCTCAGCATCCTTCACTCCTAACAATACTCCAATTCTCCTGCGGTAGGTACAGGTCTCTGGAAGGAGCCATCCAGGGAAGAATCAGACCACCTTGCTTAGGTCAGTGTCTGATAACACTGAGTGGTCCTACTCTTGGAGCCCCAGGCCATCTTTGGAGCCTAAGCAGCCAGCTCCCAGGCTTGGGGACCAGAATAGTCCATTTCAAGTCCTGGCCCCCAGTGACCAGCTTGAGTCCAAGCCTTGAAGGCTTAGTGCCTTCTGGAGAGCATGGGTCAGGGGAGGGGATACCCTGCTCTGTAGTGGCATGGCTATGCAGAAGCATGGACCCCTAAGTGGTGACACAGGTGACAGATGTCTCTCTCCAGACAGTCTCCACGCTCCCTTGGCACACATGAGCTTACACTTGACAAGAGAGTCCCCAGATCTTAATCTCCCTGTGGAGACATTTTCTCCACACGACACTTCACCCCTGATCCTGGGAGTGCCCAACAGATGAGCTGGAAGCACTGAGGACCTGTTCTCTGTCTCTGCAAATGCACTTAGAGATTCCAAAATCTACAGTTCGAATCGTACCAAAGTGATCCGTCATTCATTCCCCTATGGGCGCATGGCTGAAATGAGGCCAGAGCCTGGCTTCATGAGAGTGGAGAAGGCCCCAACAAAGACAGCCCAGCACAGAGTACCACAGGCCCAGCTGGATGCAGCAGAGGGTGCAGTGT